>NC_137158.1:6282705-8682705 GCF_951394435.1 Stenella coeruleoalba | reverse complement strand
GTGTGGGCTTCACCTGGAGCACGCGCACACACTTTGGGTGGGGCTGTGATGAATGTGCCGGCTTGACAGATGAGACACTAATGCATTCAGAGGAAAATATTATTTGCTCATTAAAATTCAGTTTCTGAATTGCCAATTTATGCTAACTGTTTACAGCCTGCTGACCTGCAGGCCATAACACAGGAGTGCTGATGAAGATGTGAACAGGGAACAATTTGGCTGCTGAAAGGTAATTTTTTTCCACACTCTCTTCATACTAAATAGAAAATTAAGGGAAATGGGGGAGATGTTGTTACTCACAACCCTGCATGGATGTTTCTACAAAAACATATTCTTTAGAACGATAGGGAAGAGGAACTTCCTAATAAATTGACCTGTGAATGCAAAGTCTCAGCAACTAACACTTAAAGAGAACTAATGTGAGAGGCTTTCAAAATCGTACATTTTGGCATTCAGGAAAAAATTGCATATGAAAATTTTAGTTAGGATCTCCTAGCCTTCTTTTTAAAAATTCCCATAGAATCATAACCTGCGTTTTCCTTTATTGTGATTTCCACGCTTCAGCTGCAAAACTGAAGAGCCATCATTGCCGTTTTGGGACCACGGCGGTCAGTGGTGCTCAGGGCTCATGCTTTGCATGCATCTTCCAAACACTTGTGAAGGAAGGAAAAATGCTCTGTTCGTTTATTCCTTCAGTATTTCACTCGTTCATGTGACAACTGCTGAATGTCTACTGTATTTAGTCCTGGAGGGGGAAGGATACTTTTGTCTGAGATTTCCAGGGCCGCAGGGGGGTGCTTCACAGAAAAGACAACATTTAATTTGTTTTGAAGAATAAATAGTTTTGGAGAATCGGGCTGGGGGGCAAGGGAGATTTCTTAAGCCCATCGTAAAACAGAGGTCCCTTTTGGGAGCTCATGTTGTATTTTGCTGTTCTGTCCACTGGGGAGGGAGGGTATTTTAGTGTTTGAGCCTCAAATGCTGCCTGCTCTGCTTCCTTGTCAAGGGAGAAGGTAAGTAAAACAAAAATGAAGAGCACGTTTAGGGAAACCGAGTGCCAGTGTATTCACTGATGTGCGCAAACGTGCGATTGCATGCAGACTAGCGATGTACCTTTGTTGTCTCCAGCATCTCAAGAAACTCTTACCAGTGGAGAAAGCTGAGACGTGAAACTGCAGAGCAGCCATACCCTTCCTTTCTCTTGTTTTTAGATGAGGATGGTACTTAAGGGGAGGACTTGGGCCATTTCAGGGCGTTACTCAGTTTTCCTGGATGTCTCCCTTGCATATAGGAAGCGCACATGTTATTAAACTTCTGATTGTGTTTCTCCAAAAAAAAAACAAAGTCATGGATGAATTCTGCCCCTTCTGGGGGAGTCTGGCTTCTTCACCTCTCCCTCTGAGGCAGGTGGGAAAAAACGCTTGGCCGGACGGACGCTGTGATGCTGTTTGAGCGAGACCCCACTTGAGGGCAGACTTGCTCCAGAGAGAGGCCCCTGTCCTCCCCAGCCTCCCGACAATGTGCGCGTCTGTCTCATTCCCTAGCACGAAAGCAGCGGTGGCCCTTGTACGTTTCATTCACTAGGCGCCATAGAAATAGAATTTCCTTGCATCTCGGGCATCATAGATGGTAATGAACACACACAGCACAACAGAATTTTTCTACCAACTCACACTGCCGGAAGGGATGTCTTTTTACAGCCCCTGTCTTTTCTGTGAACGAGGCTCATTGAGGTTAAATGACTTTCCCAGGGTCCCCCAGGCAGGAAGTGGAGAGTAGGGGTGCACACCCACCTGAACTGAGTCCACAGCAGGGAGGCCCACAGTCTGCAAATCCGAGCAGTGTGCCTCAGGGCTGAGCTAATGAGGGAATCAGGGCTCCCCTAAGCCACCCTGGCTGTCATTCACATTTATACATAAAACTCAGATGACTTTTATCCTTGAGAATATCTAAATGTAGTCTGACCTCTGAGTCATAAAAGCTTTTTTTTGATTTCAACTACAGGACATTCTGAAAAAGGCAGAAGTATAGAGATAGTAAAGAGACCAACAGTTTCTAGCGGCTGGAGGGACAGGGAGGTGAGCGATGAACAAGTGTAGCACAGGACGTTTTCAGGGCAGTGAAACTGTTCTGTGTGGTACTGTAATGGTGGATACAGGAGACTATGCACTTATCAAAACTAATGGACCATACAACCGGAAAAGTAAACCCCAGGGTCAACTATAGAGTTTAGTTAATACTAATGTATCAATATCAGTTCCTCAACTGTAAAAAATTCTACTCTAAGAGAGAAATTATATTACCTGGATAGTTAATGTGACAAATAATATTTCTCGACATATACTTCAGAATAATAATTTTGTTATACATGCCACTGAAAAATCATTATATCAGAATTAGAAGGAACTTTATACATATGTTTTTGGTTTTTAAGCCGAGATAAAATTCACATACCATAAAGTTTATACTTTCAAAGAGTACAATTCCACACTAATGTAAGATATTAATGATAAGGGAAACTGCGTGTGTGTGGCAGGACCACATGGGAACTCTTTGCATTTTCTGTGAAATTTTCCTGCAAACATAAAAAATCATCCAAGAAAAATAGTCTATTTAAAAAAACAACAAAAAAACAAACAAAAAAAGTAAAATCCTTTTTTTTCCTTTTCCATTATGGTTTATTACAGGATATGGAATATAATTCCCTGTGCTATATAATAGGACCTTGTTGTTTATACAAGTCTGAAGTAGATGCATGAATTTATGTTTTAAACCTGAAACAACTCACAGGTGGTCCAGGTGGTCCGGGTCTCCCAGGGGGTCCCTCGCTGCCCTGCAAGGGGGTACACAGACCAACATCAACGGCTTAGACATTTCTACTCCAGGTTTATGGACCCGACTGCGCTTGCTCCGAGAGCCACATTCTGAAGTCAATATGACTTGTCATTTTGTTCACCCTTGCAAAGTCTTATTCAGCGGGGCTTTTCCCTTCACCTGGAGAATTAACATTACTAGACCGCGGGAAAGGTAAATGCCTTTCCCCACAGGCATTCGGATCCTCACGGTGTGAGCACCAGGGATGAAGCTTATTTTTAGATGGAGCCAGACAAGCAGGTGACCAGGTCCTGGACTTCGAGTGCAGCTGGGGGAACTCTCCCCACATGGGGGTGCAGAGCACACTTCCTGAAGGCTGGGGCAGCTCAGGGACACGGCTCTTTGGGTCAGACCCTCGCTTCTAGCCTCACCTCCACCACCTTCATCTTTTGGGAACCAGAGAGGGCATCCACATGCTCTGACTAAAGTAGAAAAGCACAACCTGTGTGTGTCTGCAGGAGGAAAACCTTCTTTCACATCCTAAGTGAATATCAGGCATGTCCCACTGAGCAGAAGTGACTGTGGTACAACGCTGTATAAGGGAAATGTTCTTTACAATGTGAACAGCCTCAGACATTCTGCTTCCAGGCAAAGCAGACTGAAAATGAAATGTGTGAGAAATGCATTCAAGTTGAAACTTGAAAAACGGGATTTCATCTATATTTTGCTAAAACATAGGATGCTTATTGGTCCATGATAAACAGAGGTATGATACTCCTTTCGGTGCCTTTAATCGGTTTTTCCTGTAATTGCTTTTTTTTTTTTTTTTTTTTTTAGAATAGTAGCCTCACAAAATCTTTTGGGTCCCTCAATATCAGGGGCGATGGCAAGAAATGGTTCATTAAAAAAGAATCCAGAGAGAGTAAAATTCCTACTTTAAAATGCCCAAGAATTTTGAGGGATTTTAGTCTATTTTCATAAATTTGATGAAGGATTTCATTCCAATCTCCCCATTTTTTCAGTAACCAAAGAACCCTAGAAACCTTTTGATTGTATCTTTATCAATAAAAACCAACTGTTAAGTTTTTCTTGCAATGTATCTGTCTGAGAAGGAGTGACCATGAGTATACTGTATGTTTTCCCAAACTGCTCTGCTGGCGGCTCTCTCTCTAAGACGCATGGGGCTCTGCTGGCGGCTCTCTCTCTAAGACGCATGGGGCTCTGCTGGCGGCTCTCTCTCTAAGACGCATGGGGCTCTGCTGGCGGCTCTCTCTCTAAGACGCATGGGGCTCTGCTGGCGGCTCTCTCTCTAAGACGCATGGGGCTCTGCTGGCGGCTCTCTCTCTAAGACGCATGGGGCTCTGCTGGCGGCTCTCTCTCTAAGACGCATGGGGCTCTGCTGGCGGCTCTCTCTCTAAGACGCATGGGGCTCTGCTAGCAGCGTCCTTCAGAGAATCATGTCATGATTCTCATGAACTGTGAGAGGACGACAAACAAGGAAAATATGCGCCTATTGAAAGGACTTTTTTTTCCCGGCACAATTAATAGTCATATTTTCATTCTCGATTGTGCCCCAAAGCTCATCTCATTGTGGAATTCCCATTAACTTCAAAAGGCAAATCTCTGACTGAATACTTTCCGTCGAGAACAAATCAAAAAGGCTGGTGGAGGTGGGCAAGCTCCCTGGGATGCTATCAGGGAAACTGTGCTGAGACTGTCCAGAATAAGCATGTTGTTGCCTTTCAGTCTGGGGGGGTTCCTTTGCTCCTTGATGCCATTATGCCCCACTGTGGTCATTTTGGGGTAGAAGCCGCTTGAGTGGCTCACATGGCCTCCGGATTCTTAAACTTCTCATCCAAAGAGTTAGTCCGTGTGACTCATGTGCTGGCTCTATCACACTGTGGGTGACACTTTAGATCCTAAATGGGGTAACTGTGATCTTCCTGCTGAGACCTCCTTTGCTGGTTCTCCCTGATGACCACAGCAACCCATCTGTCCTGTCAACCGGACCCCCCAGGAAGCAAGTTGTGCTGCTTCTTTCGCGGATCTCCCCTACGACCCTCTAAGGACAGATCTTGCAGATTTTCGCAGCAAGCACGTCATTTACTGGGATCCTCGTTGGTTCTGAGAGCGAGCCTCCTGTCGGGAGCCTTGGCACCTGCGGCTGGACTTCCAGATACAAACTACCTTCCTGCACCTCATCGGGAGGCGACCCTCACCCCATCCTTCCCCACGGTGGATGCCCAGGACCCTGAGTCCAGCTTGGATGTTTGCTGTGTGGCACCTATGTGCTATTCATCCTCTTCCCTGGGAACATATCTCTTGTCTTCAGACCAATTTGGGGACCTATGTCTTTCCAAGCCCACTTCCCTGACATCACTCCTATAGTACTTTGAGGCTTTGCTTGATTTTATGGATTTCTCTGTAAGTAGGCTCACCTTGCCCCTACCCCAAGCCCCAATCTGGACAGTAAGAGAGGCTTTCCCTCTGTACCTTGTTACCCTTTGTTCCCGAGGGGCCAGGATGTCCCGTTCTTCCCAACAAGCCCTGTAAAACACAAAACTAAGTTTGTCACAGAAACAACACCCAAACGGCCAAGGGTATTGGAAGTTGGTTGCTCAAACTGATACACTTTGAAGGTCATTTGATCCTAATTAAAATCAGTCCTATAAGCTTATATTTCTTCAGGCTGATACAGCAGCTGTATCCTGCTAATAAGCCCTTGGAAGGATAAAATTTGTATTTGCGGTCGCTTTTTCACCTTGGCCAACCACATTTAATGGTCTTAACTGGAACCTCTTAATACATTTAAGAATTTAGCCTTGCTGTTTAAATGGCAATTTACACAGCATTATGCCTTCCTAAATGAGCTACAATTTTGGTGGTGATCACCATTTTAAATACTTCACAGAGCAGAATTAACAAGGTGGGTTATGCGATCTGCATCTTACCAATGGAAAATAAAATTTAGTTTAAAATCTTCTTTGAGCATAGAGTTAGCTATCGTTTCCATGGCTCCTTTCACAACTCTTCCTCTTAGCTTTTAATTTTAGTGTACAATTTAGAGCCAGGTTTGTTCTATATAACTGTGGTGAAAGCATGAAAGGTAACATTTTCATTCTGGCAAACCCATGATTCAAAACATGAAAGAACACGATTACATTCCTACAGACCCTTTGCCGAGGCACTCTAAGAAGGAAGGAGTTAGAAAAATTGAGGCTTCAGGAGGGTTGCTAGATTTAGCAAATAACAATACAATATTTGGGACAAGCATGCTATGAAAGTATTTATTTACATGAAATTCAAATTGAGCCTCATGTCCTGTATTTTAACAGGCAAACCTAGATTTGAGCTCTGCTCTCAGGATAGACTGGGTTTAGCAGGTGGGAAAGGAAAAAAGATTGTTTTAAGCAAACAGGGTAACTGAAGACAAAAAGGCCCTGATGCTGCGCTTGAGAGAGACAGCGGAAAAAAGTGCCGACTAAAGTAGAGGGTATTTTAAGTCAGAAACAGGAATAAAAGTAAATTGAATCTGATAGTCCTTGACCCGTTTTTTTTTTTTTTTCTGTCTAGAGAATAAATTCTTAGTTTATGGCGCTTAAAAATGTAAGGATGTAACCATCTGAATATCTGTCCCTAAGGTTGATGCCAGAAAAATTATAGCTAAAGAAGATAACGCTCCTCTACATCCAACGTCTATTCAAATCGACTTGCTTCATCACAGTCTGCTTTCCGGTCTGGTAGAATTTTCACGACAAGTCTCCACAACCCCAAGCAGCCTTAAGGAATACTAACAAAAGTCTGGGATGTTGGATGCTACTTTCCCCAGCAATAGCTGCATGCTCCACACAGAGGAACAGAGAACAACAATCAATAAAGAATGTTAGTTCACTTTGCGTCATACCAGCAGATATGGGCTCTGAGTGAAACCATTTTAGCAAATACTTACAGGGGGTCCAGTCGGGCCAGGAGCACCTGGAAGGCCCGGAACGCCTTGGAGACCCTAAAAGAGATAGTTCCTACCATAAAATCTGTTATATCATTGGAAACAAAGCATTTTAGTTCATCAATTTTTTTTTTTTTTTTTGCGGTATGCGGGCCTCGCACTGCCGTGGCCTCTCCCGTTGCGGAGCACAGGCTCCGGACGCGCAGGCTCAGCGGCCATGGCTCACGGGCCCAGCCGCTCCATGGCATATGGGATCTTCCCGGAACGGGGCACGAACCCGCGTCCCCGGCATCGGCAGGCGCTCTCAACCACTGCGCCACCAGGGAAGTCCTAGTTCATCAAATATTTTGACGATTGAAAACTACCCATCTTTGCTGGCTAATCAAGAAACACATTTGTCATCTGCAAACATCCGTTTTCTAAGAGTAAGGATGGCGAGCTAAAATGCCACGACATGGAATTCGTTACAAACATAATTTAATGTGTTGGTGATTCACAGAACACTTCTGATCTCACAGAGCCCCTCCGTTGACAAGAGCCAGCTCTGAGAAGCCGGCACTGCTAAAGCATGAAAATACAAATTTCAGATGAGCAGAATGCCATCAAAGAAATACACGGTTACGCTAATGCTTCTTTCAGTTGGTGGAGCAACGGACTCTGTTTTATGATACAGTATTTAGTTTAGCCGGCCAGTTCATTATAAGAAATACAGCTCATCGGCGAATTTAAATTTATAACCCTTTAATGGCTTAAAGGTAAAAGTGAAGAGATAGCTTCTTAGGCCCCGCCTAAGATTTGTAGTGTCATGCTAATTATACTGGATACATTTATATATTCAAAGAAGAATTGGTAAGATTAACTGATAACTCGTGTAATTAATTTGTTCCTTTACCAAGTAAGTCAGCGAAAGAATATTCGTTAAATAAGTTACATAAAATCCATAATATGAAATATTTTGCAACTGTTAAAATCGTGTTTCAAAAGCGATTGAATAACAAAGAAAAGGAAACGTTGCAAAATGTTACATAAAGGTCCAAGTTATTAAAAAATTAGAAATGCACTTCATAAAATATGAGCCTGGTAGAGGCTCATAATGCCTTATCTGGAAACTTTAGTGTCAGGTGTGTTTCAGGGTTCTGAATTTTCAGATTTGTTTCAAAGGGAACACAGTGCTCATACTGGATACTACATAACACTCCCATGGCACCAGAGGCAGCACCTGCTAATAAACACACAAATATTTCGATAGCAAAACGTATGATGGTCTCACCAAGTGGGATAAATAGACTAGCTCCATATGACTTCAGGTTAGACTTTGCTGCCAAATAAATTTGCTGCAAACTTGGGAAAAATTTCCCGGGTTTTCAGAGGCATTTGAACTTTGGAATTGTGGATGAGGGGTTGTGGACAACAATCTGACTTTTACCAACAGTCGGAGAAGTACAAATAGGAATAACTTTTGTCTTTTTAGTGCTTTTGTGTATTTCTCAAATTTTCTATAAGGAACTCAGATGATTTCTACAATGGGAAAAATATACTTTGAAATACCCGTTTATTATTTCACGTAACCATATGATGTGTCAAGTTCTATTTTGAACGGTTCCACTTTTTCAGGATTGAATTTGCTTTACTGAGTAATCCTTTTAGAGTGCCAAACCATTCATTGTTATAATAAATTCCTTTACCCTTTACTGTGATGAAATATGCATTTTATACATATTATAAATATCAGGTGAAGTGACCATGGGAAAATTGCTACATAGTTATCTATGGGAACTCTAGAGGAACAAAGTTCTACAGGATCAAGGTTCTTTGCATCAATGTGATTAAGGACCAAACTCTGTCAGGTCTGTCCATCTAATGGGACATCTAATGGGATCATATATTCCTTCAGGTTTTTCCATGTGATGGGAGGTGAAGAAATGCTGGAAAGGCTCTCCTTGAAGGTGCCGAAATTCCTCATGTAACAAGAGTCTTGAGTAAAATCTTATGTATACTTGTGTTAATGTGGACATATACTCTCTTCAAGATGGTATCATCCTCACCGGCAACGCTCAGTGTGTGTGCGTGTGTGTGTGCGCGCATGTGCATTTGTGGGCGGTACACATTGTCATGTTGTATTGACTCTTTTTATTCCCCCACCATTAACTTGTATATGGGGTTATAAGTGGAAAGGAAACAAATTTCCTTCTGGAATGGATCTCTAAATGTCTGGAGATTATAAATGCTATGCCACAAATTGCTTTATCTCAAAACACCCACATTTCCATAAAATTCTCTATGTACGTGTATAAGATATGTGTGTTCATATGCATTCTTTTTTTTTTTTTTTGCTACTTTTAGTCTCAACGCTGAATCAGTCTAGAGATGCTGAGTGAGTCTTTAGGTGGTCCAGTTTATAAGCTTGGGACTCATTAACCTTTGATGACCACATTAAACTTTAAAGTAAACCTCAGTCCATAAATAAAAAGAAATCCTTCTCAGCCATCTTTCTCTGAACAAGCTGAAATTCTGTAGTAAGGGTAAAAGTTACTATGGATGTATAAAGGGCAAGCAGGTAATTTTACAAGACAAGAAAGGTCATTAAAGAAGACAAATACCTATTAAAGAGTAGGACAGTCAATTTAGCATATTGTACCAAACTAAAATACAAATTAAAATTTACTGCATAGTCAAGGATCATTAGAGCTAAGTTCTTTCCCTCTTCTGGTATTTTGATTTTGCAAGTCCTACCTCAGTTGCTACCAAGAATATTTATTTTTCCATTGCTACAACTTATGGCTGACAGTATTTTTCCTGTCCTATCTATCAATTATTATTCTAAAATATTGTAGAAAGACCTGTATTCCAAGCAAGAATTCCCTCTGACTATGAGAGGTAAGTCTGTGTTCTATCAGCATCTGCTAATTTGCTACCTTGCATTGTGAAACAACACCTGTAAAAACCGTTGAGGGTAATGTCACTTTCGTAAGCGCAGTAAACCGAAAGGTAATTCCTCTCTTTAAGTTCCCAAATGGATTAAATCGACCATTGGATAATTATTAAATAATAATTGGGAATTCCTCAAAGAGACAGGGTGTCCTTCTGCATCTTTTCCACTAAGGGTAGAACAGACATCTTAGATTTTGTATGATTAGATATTATATGCATATTAAAATAGTACAGTTTATTGGCCAGCTGGAAATACATATGTTCTTGGGCAAAGTTTCATTCACTTAAACAAATCAACAGATTAAAATTTAAGCGAGTATCTGAGTCCAAGTAGAAGACAAGATAATATTCAATATTTCCCACCTGCCTGAGAGGGACAAGCTGCCTTGCCCCGTTACCCCCCAGAGGCCCAACTGAGCTAGTATGTTACTTCAGGTTTATTCATACTATTCATGTGATGTGAAGAAACAGTGGAGAATCTCCTCCTGAACTAGCTGGAATTGTCTAAGTGTCTTGTGCGAAGTCTGTGTACGCTGTGTTAAAAACCCAGCAAGGTGTACTTAAGGAAAAGCACACTAAAATAGTGATTAAGGAGGGATTTCAGTTCACCAGGAGTGCTAAGGATTCTGAAGAATCAATAAAAGTTAACTTCTAATAAATTTAATTCAGAGTCACTTATGAAAAAGCCTGAATTCCAATTATTTCCTGATCTTTTTGTTATTACATTCTCAATTGCCTTTAAAGCCTACTTCTTGAGCTTAGGCAGTTAAAAGCTGTTAGACTATTAAAATCAGACAAAGTGCAACTTTCTGTGGAGCATGAAGACGCAAAAGCTCAATACCTCTTCCTTATTTAGAAAATAAAATGCCTTTACTGTTTTATTTACAGATGAAAAGAAATGTTGTTGTATTTCTTTGCTCTTCAATTTTTAACTTGGACAAAACCCAAGCCAATCCTCACAGTTTTCTTGGATAGAATCCATGTTAATTAAAAACAATAACAACGATGATAATTTATAATGTGAAATATATAACTCCAACTCAAAAAAAAGATCGACTTTATATCATTTTGATTTTCTGCACTAACATCAAGGTTACTAGATGGCTTACTTACTTTCATTAAGAGTTATTAGTATCAAAACTGTTTAAACTAACAAGAATTCATCATCCTAATTGGTTTTTCTAAGAGTTCATGTGAATTATGCAGGAAAGAATGCTATCCTGAGCGTCAGTGTGGCTGAGAGTCAGAAAATTATGCCACCATCTCAAGAGCACATTTGACTTTGAACCTTAGTGGGAGGGTGGGCAGCTGATTTAAACCAGTCCAAGCAGACCCATTTGATAGTTTTTTTTTTTTCTTCCTCCCAAGAGTTTGAAAGTTGAGCAGAGATACAAACAAACCAAGGTCAGTGAAACTGAGTCACGTTGCAGCAGCGGCCCAGGGAACTTCTGCTGAGTTCTGGAGCTGCCCCTATCCCTAGGCTGGTTGCTAACTATCCCTTCAATTCTATGAGCTACTTTGGGATTCTTTTCAGTAAATCTCCTTTTCCTCTTTCTTCTTGCTTTTATCTTGAGAGAGCTGGAATTGTTACCTGCTATGAGAAAACAGAAACGTAGTAACTGATATGTTAACTTTGTGTTTGAATTCCCTTGTCTCAGAAACTGGATCACTGAAAGTAAGCATCGACGTATTATTTTTAATGTGTTAACACTTGGAAAAAACCTGTCTTTGTTTCTATTTGTTTAGCATCAAACATGAGATATGGAAAATTGATGTCCTTTTGTTGTGTCACATGGAAAGAATCAACAGTAGGGCTGCATGATCAGAGAAGAGCCTTTTACCTCATTGCCTTTCTCCCCACGTATCCCGGGGTAGCCTCGCTCTCCTTTGCTCCCCTAGAGACACAATACATTTAGTTAGTACACTCAGTCATTTTGTCATCTTTTGGGAAAATGAACATATCTCTTCTCAGGACACTTGGGGCATGTCATTTGGACAGAATCGGGGGAAAAAAATAAATGACATCTGCAAATGGCTTTTACACCACTTTTTCAAAATAGTTTTAGAAAAAGGACTGTATTTTAAAATGTATTTCTTTTTTTTACCCTGAATTAAAGGTTGCACAGAGGAGAGACTTCCTTACCTTTGGTCCCTCTCTGCCTGGGACTCCTGGAGGACCTCGTGGCCCGACATCGCCCTAGAGGACAGAGCAGTCACAGCTGAGAGAAGGCACCATGTGTCACCTCCAGGGTCCACCAACACTTAGCCCCCTTCTTACCTTCTGGGCTACAGAATCAAACTGTCCAGGCTCACCGGCACCTGCTTCTTCTCCTTTGTTGCTTTTCAGCCCAGGGACACTGGCTTGGCAGTTGCCACAGAAGTTCTAATGAAGACAGAGATAAGGTCACTGGAGATTCATTATTCACTGATTGGATTTGAACTTCTATTTGAACTTTTGTGAGAGTTGAGTGATAGCCATTGGTATGTCATTCTACTTTCAGAAACTTAATTTATTCAATTTGAAAGACTACTTTTGGGGAGGCAAAAACTATTTTAAAAGATAAACTCATAAGTCAAGAACACAGAGTTTCAGTTGCTTAGCAGCATGTTTAAAAAGAGAGGTGGCAATAAAGTTTGGAATAACCAGCAAGATTACAGAGCTCATAAAACCAATAGCATAAATCATAAGAAAGAAAGAAAGCAAGGAAGGAAGGAAGGAAGAAAGAAAGAAAGAAAGCTGTGAAGAAAGGATCTCCCCTTTCGAGAGCCCAATCAGTTGGAGAGCCCTAAACACAGCTTACTAACCTTTTATTTGTTAGGGGAAACACTCACGCGGGAAACAATTATTTGAGCGACTGGGACTTGACTTCTAAGTCAAATCCAAGTGCAGATAGGAAATATAAGTGGAATCACCTTTCCATCGCCTTCTCTGTAATCTTTAGCTGATCTGCAAAGGCTTCAATTTAGGTATCTGAGCTCACAAGATAAACTTCTTATCACATAAAGCCTACAGAGGCTTATTTTTAAATAAACTGTTATAAAAATATGATCAGGAAAGGCATAAAATAGGGACTACTGAGTGGGGGAGACAGCTTAAGTTTAACAATTGACCAAAGGTAGGACAATCTAAGTCTCAATTCTTCCATCTTTTTAACCAAAGGGAAGAATCCGTAAACATGAAGAGGGAATGGAAGCTTGCCGTTGATGGGAAGCTGGCAAGAAAGCCCATGAAGTTCAGTATTTTTGACCCAGTGCATATCAGCACAAGTTTGATTTCCAAACATATGCTCCATGGAGGACTAATTTTGTATGATATTGAAAAGGTTCTGAGGCAATTTGCCTAAGAAATGCTGGGTCAGAACAGTTCTCTTTGTGGTTGTCCTTCTTAGAGCTGGACTACATGAGAAGGAGTTGGAATGTGCAAAGTTTCCCAAACTAATTTTACCACTAGGAGCATTCCGCTGAGCTAACGTGCTGGTACAGGAGTTAAGAAACACGTACATAATTGTAGAACCACCCCTACTCAATCTGAAAAACTGTGACGGTAGAGACGCTTGAGGACTTCAGAGAACCAAAAAGCTTTCCATATTTCAAAAAGTATAAAGAATGTCTACTGTATCTGTAGACATTATAACATGGCATATCAATATATAGTAACATTTTAGAATGGATTATTCAATTGATTGCGTTTTTACTGAAGTATAGTTGATTCACAATGTTGTGTTAATTTCAGGTAAATGGCAAAGTGATTCACTTATACATACATATATATCTTTTTTTCAGATTCTTTTCCCCTATAGGTTATTGCAAAATATTGAGCATAGTTCCCTGTGCTACAGTAGGTCTTTGCTGGTTATCTATTGCATACAGTAGTGTTCATATGTTAATCCCAAACTCCTAATTTAGCCCGTTTCCCCTTTGGTAACCATAAGTTTGTTTTCCATGTCTGTGGGTCTATTTCTACTTTGTATATAACTAACATTTTAGGATGGATTAGTCAATTGATTTTTATTGAAGTATAGTTGATTTACAATGTTGTGGTAGTTTCAGGATTGTTTTAATAAAACATAAAAAATGGAAATAATTACGAGTCAATAGGATTTTCTAGAGTCATTTCAAACTGACCTCATCTTCTTTAGGTTAGAGTTACTAGAATGGTAAATGAAGGAAAAGTGGATTTCATTAAGGTTCTTGAAAAAAAATCTTTTAAGATTTTTCTCACGGAGAGGATAAAGACGCAGTTATTAGCTAATACACAAGCTCGTTCCAAGAAGGACTGATACACAGATTAACCTGGAGGAAGGTCTTTGAAGGTATACATCATTCGGGCTGGGAAATACGTCAGTTCTTTTCAACACTTTATTCAAACACCGTTTTTGAAAACAGAAAGCAGGACGATCAAGTCCGCTAAAGACTTTAAGACAGAGTGGGACAGTTAATGTACTGGGTGACAGGATTAGGATTAAAATTCCCATATGCTTTGGGGAACTACATGCTTCTCTTCTACTGAATACAGCTTGCTGGGACTCAGTCAGGGGTCCTGCCCACCTCTTGCCAACTGGCTCCCCTGAGACTCAAAACCTCCATGAGGTGATGCTGGGTCTGGACCCCGGCAAGGGCATTTATTAAGGGGATGCTGCCCTGGTGAAACTGTTGACTACTTCCATGTCTGAGGCCATCGGAGCCCTGGTTCTTTTCCCTGTCAGAGCCTGTTTGCAGTCTTTTTGTCTGTAGTGGGAGCTGCCACAGCCTATCAGGATAGTCAATAATTTTTTTTGATCCTTAAAGAGCCCTAACTGTTCCGCAATGATATAACTCCTACAATTCTGCCATTTCCAACATCACTGCCCTCGTAGAGAACATGAGACTGACTGTCTGAGGACCTGCACTCCTGTGTTAATGTCACACTTACTGGCTGTGTGACTCTGAGCAAGGTACTTAACTCCTCAGAATTTAGGTCTCTCGTGTACAGAATGGGAAACTCCACAGCCTGAACTCATAGGATTCTTGCGCAGGTTAAGTGAGATGATATAAGTAAAGCAGTGTGTTGCCTGGCATGTAATCATAACTCAATAAACATAAGATACTCCTGAAGCCCCCATAAATACTATTTTTTTAAAAAAATAGGATTTCCTCTTTTTTTTCTTAATTAATTAATTAATTAATTAATTTAGGGCTGTGTTGGGTCTTTGTTTCTGTGCGAGGGCTTTCTCTAGTTGTGGCAAGCGGGGGCCACTCTTCATCGCAGTGCGCGGGCCTCTCACTATCACGGCCTCTCTTGTTGCGGAGCACAGGCTCCAGACGCACAGACTCAGTAGTTGTGGCTCACGGGCCTAGTTGCTCTGCGGCATGTGCGATCTTCCCAGACCAGGGCTCGAACCCGTGTCCCCCGCAATAGCAGGCAGATTCTCAACCACTGTGCCACCAGGGAAGCCCCTATTTTCTGACTTATGAGAAAATGTTAGTTTTGAAAGTCTTAAAACCCCCCTCTATATATTTATATCTACATTTACATTTATATTCATATACTATTCTCAAAACCTTTATCACCTGACAAATATATTTACTAGAATCCTAGTCTTGTGAATTCAATTCAACAAATATTCCTGCCTGCCTACTATTGAGTAAGTCGTTGCAGGAACCATTGGGTTAAATGCTGGGAATATAAAATAATCACATATACACACACATAGCTCGTGTGTCTGTGTACAAATATATTGTCCATTCATACATTGACAGATACGACACAGGAGGTCTGAGTGGAATATAAAGGGACTGACTTTCATTTGGGTTCAGTCTTAGCATTCCACAAAGAAACATGCAAATACACAACCTCCAGGTGTCCTATTATCAACCTCCCCCCATCTGTTTTACAAACAAAATAGAGGAAAGTATTAGAGAAAAAAAACGGTAGCAAGATTAATTCCCTGTGAGGTGGATAATAGGTAGAGATCATTTTTATTTAACAGAGTCACAGGCGTTAGGGCAATTGTCAGCTATGGAATTTTGTAACTCACTTTGTAAAATCCCATGACATAAAAACTCAGCCTTGCAAGCTAGCTGTTTATTGAGCAGCACTGCTTTGCATCCTGGACTGGCCAGGGCAGATACCGTGAGGAGGACTGGGTTTCACAGGGATGAGCCTGGGTGGGTAAACACCATTAAGAGAAAGCTATTGCTGCAGAGAGAAAACATCTACTCAAGGGTGCTAATGACACCATTCCTCTCCTGCAGCTCATCTCAGAACTACCACCTCCTCCCCTGCCCCCCTGTTCCTCCACACCCAAAATGAGAGGCTGGTAGAGAAGAGAGTGGGGAATTAGTGTAAGTGGCACTAGACATATACAGATATGTGCTCCTTTTTCTATCTGAAAGATGTTCTGCCATTAAGAAGCTGAATTTTAATTCAGGCTAAGCAATTAACTCCAATTCTTGTAAAGATTTCCTTTCTGATTTTTCCCGGAAGTTAACACATAATTTCTTACATAGCCACAGAGTACCTTGAACAAGGCCCCAATGTCTCCCAAGAGAGGAAGTGCAATCTGTGGATAAGGAGAAAAAAAAACCCCAAGGCATGTAATTATACATATACAGGCACACAATACAATACAAACATAATGAATGTAGATGTTTTCCCTCAAAACACCAGGCCAGCTGAGATTTGTCACCATGGTGACAAATGGTAGGGCTTAGAAGAGCCTCACCACCAGGATGGTTGGCCAACATGATGCTTCCTATCCAGAAACAGACACAGGACTCGGGCAGTGCTTTGGCCTCGTGTCTTAAAGCGTCCTTTCAGAGAGACACCGTAGACCCCAGTAATGCTTTAAAGGTTCCCAGTCAATACACATACACACATGACTCACTCAGCGAGGGAGTTAAAGGCCAAGATACGCCTCTGCATGTAACTTATAACGGCACATGAGGCTCAAACGGTGTAGGAGGACTTGTGAGACTCAGAACCGAGAGGCCAGATTTGGGTTTTTTTTTTTTTTTTTTTTTTTTTTTGCTGTACACGGGCCTCTCACTGTTGTGGCCTCTCCCATTGCGGAGCACAGGCTCCGGACGCCCAGGCTCAGCGGCCATGGCTCACGGGCCCAGCCGCTCCACGGCATGTGGGATCTTCCCGGACCGGGGCACGAACCCATGTCCCCTGCATCGGCAGGCGGACTCTCAACAACTGCACCACCAGGGAAGCCCTTGGGTTTTATTATACAACATTCTTAATACAATGTCATATACCATATGGCTTCTTAAATTATAACTGCCAATTTGGAGGCTATTTAAAGGGATTTCACTGTCACTCAAAGCAAGGTTTAACCTAAAATAAAACTTTGGAACACCCATTTAGTGCCTAAACCTGTTCTGAAAAGCCTACTCAAGCCAGTTTTGTAATTGAACCATTTCAGCATTCTTAAAGCCACCGAATCAATAGATATGTACCATATTGTGGGAAACTTACCCGCAGACTTTCATTTAGAAAAATGAAGTTCATTGTCACTAGCATTAGAAAGAACAGAATCCGTGGCTATGTATTTTAACTCAATTTTCCATGGGATTGAGACATTATACACCAAGGTTCAGCTTGGGGCAAAAAATTGCACAGCTGAATTATACCCTCGGGAAATAAGTATTCGTCACACACACAAAAATGCTGATGTAGCTTGAATTTTTTTCCCCTCTACAAAAAAGTGGGGATAAACAAAATCACTAAGCAGTCACTGAACATTCTAATTAGTCCGGACAGCAAAACTTGCTTGGTAGGCTGTTAGGCTGCTGCGTGCATTAAAGATACATAAATCAGGCACAGTGTGTCAACATACCGGGTCACCTGGGGGGCCTGGCAGACCTGGCTTTCCATCCCTCCCGGGAGCTCCCTGAAAACAGAAGCAGCATGTTCAAATCTTTGCACCTCGGCACAGGTTCAGATTAAAGCAGGTGTGGGGGAGAGGGGAAGTAGGTAAAAACTGTCCTTACATCATTCCCTGGGGTCCCTGGAGCTCCTGGCAACCCAGGGAGACCTCGAGGACCCTGGCAAAGGGGGAAAATAGTTACTTATAAGGATAGTCTTTTAGTAAGTGCCCCCATCCCCCCCCCCAGTCAGCAAGATGGATTTACTGTGCCAGATAACTTGGTTAAGTAGCTTACCTGAATCCCTGGCTCTCCAGCTGGGCCTTGGGAGCCCTGAATAGAAGGAGATTCAGTGATCAGAATTCTGCTGGGAATGTCCATAGATTACCCAAGTGGGATAAAGGGCCAAGTACTATAATTTACATAGTGGACAACAGGGCTTGCCACCCTGCACACCCTGAAAACTCTCTGCAAAGCTGGCCAAGAGTTCTGGGTGGCAGGTGAACACCTGACCAGATGCAGTGCTGGAAGCACCACCGTAACTGTGTTCAGACGCCTGGGCCACCCCTGAGCCCGCCGTCGGTCCCTGCCCACTCACAGGCGCACAAACAACACGCCCAAGTTCTGTCTGCTAGACACTGGCCGGCCACAGGGTAACCGGCTTGGGGCTTCCTCTCCTTCCTGCTTTGTACTGGGAGTCATTTCTCTGAAGAAATTGCCAGAACCAGTGTTCAGTGATGGGAACTGGAAACAAAACTTCAGTTATTCTTTTCTATGTTAGAAAACTGGAATTGGGGGTAACTGAAATGAGGCTGGGAGATTATCAGTGAACCTAGTGATGACAGATCCATCCCTATCTCATGACCATGGACCCCTGGATGAGGAACTGACTGATCACCTGGGTGAGTAAAGAGCTGGGGTCTCAGCACCTGGCTTCACTACCTGCTCATTGCCTTTTCCCTTCTTACTTTTAAATAAATATTCCTATTGTCAAAGCTACCTTTTGCTTCCTTTCTATTTATACCGTGTGCTTAAGTTATTTTTGGTTTGTTGGGTTATTTTTCGCTTCAACCTCCTTCACTCCCCTAATAATTTCCTGACCTACTTTTTTACTTTGTTTAATCTCCCATCTCCAGGGGTCTTTATATTCTCACCCTGGAAAATCAAACACCAACCACACACAATATAACCATTCACTATTTACATCTTCTTTTACCTCTCACGATAATTTCATTTCAAGGCCAATCCCCAAATTAATGTCTTTGGGATAACCATCTATTTCACTTTTCTTGTCCCAAAATCTTTTATCTTTTTTCATAGTAAATAAAAAGTTTTATCTCTTACTGCTATTTAGTCCACAAGTATGCATACAATGGTCATTATTATCATTATTACCCTTATAGCTAAAACACGTCAAAAAACTTTCTATTATTTGTCTTAACTATCAAAAACGATCTCTATTCTCTCTTCTCTAAGATATTACATAGAGATTTTTGATATCATCTAATTTATAGGCACTCCATTCACTTTAAAAGTAACTTTTCATTTTATTCTAATTAAAAACAAACAGTAATATATAATATCCTAATATTGGGCATTCTCATAATCTTACACTCATTTGTACTTTTAAATATATAGAATGGAGGAATAAAGTGTTAAATAACTTCTTCTAATTCAAAATCAGTGTACGTGTGATTAGCATCTGTAAGTCAATAAACAGTGGGTACCTTCTGTGCTTAGGATATAACCACAAAGCCCATTAATTCTTGCTCTCTGACTAGCACTTTTTGTATCTCCTCTGACCATTTCACTCTTTTCTCCATATTCAAATCTGTTGCTGGATTTTATTTCACAACATTGGGTCAACAGGGTTTCAAAAACTTGATTGAATTTCACTTACAGTTCGGCCAGGAATTCCTATCCCTGGGGGGCCTATGTCACCTGGGGAGCCGTGGATACCTGGCAGTCCTCTTTCTCCCTGTGCAATTAGATGCTTCTGTTAGTGTGAGGCTCAAGGGACATGGATTTTCCAGTTATATTTCGTTAATTATTAATTCTTTAAAAATTATCTAAGATATTTTTACCTTTGGCCCTCGTGGACCAGGTGCTCCAGGATTTCCATCTAACCCCTAAAAGAAAAAGAAGAGAAAAGGAAGTGAATACATTTCTTTTCCTAAAAAGGTTAATTACATCTTAGAAGTCATAACTCAAAAATATTTCATTGCTCTTCATCTTTTTTGAATAAACCTTTTCTGTAAAATAGTAAGGAAGAGGGAACACAAATTTCACTAGGCTGCAGATTTTGTATAGTTACTTTAAAATATAAGATGTTTTCATCTTTAAAATGAGGCATCTGATATTGAGAATTATTTATTACTATTCATATACAAGGTCAAAGGGGATGAGAAAAAAAGGCAGATGAAACAGCCATATGGGTTGGATTTTCCAGCTATCCAGTTTTCTATGTCCTGGGATTAGCCCAGGCCACAAGGACATTTTTTAAAGATGACCACCTATGGCTATATATGCAGAGCCTCTAGAAGGGAAATTTCAGGCCGTTCTTCTGTTTTAAGATATTGTCCAAGGAAGGTTTATGGTTTAAAACTAGCAAACCTTACTAGGCTTCATAGATCCCTAAATAGTCCCTGCAGAAGCTTCAGGGGCACCTGTGAATCTCCCCAAATTGTATGAAAAATGGTGCATGTGTGTGCATTTTCTTCAGATGAGAGCCCTTTGCTTGCATCAAATTTCCAAAAAGATTAGACCTCTGATCTAAAGAATAAGATGAATACTTCTTTTTCTGCAGACCTAAACATTCCTATGCCTGTGATCTGAAACTGGGAACACACAAACAGTAATTAATCAGCTTTCAAAGGAAATGTTAGTAAAAGGATTGGTACTTACTGGTTCCCCTGGCAGGCTTTTTCCTGGAGGACCAGCCTCACCTTTTGGACCTGGAAGTCCAGGAGGGCCTATAATCCCACCTGGGTCTCCCTGAGGAAACAAGGTAAGATTCTCATTTCATCACTCAGGTTCATGGTGGGACGTGTAGAGGCAGCAGTTTCCATAGTATTAAGTTGTCACCATAGCCAGTCACACTGCATTCTCTCACCCATTCACTTCACTCATTCCACTATATGTACTGAGTGTCCAATCCACACGGACACTGTTCTGTTATCTTAAGTGCACCTAGATCTTGTGGTGAGCTATGTTACAGTAGGTTTACAGTATCATGAAATGTATGTATGTGTATAAATAGATATGCAAAAAATATAAAAATCTATTCATATAGTTCTTTAGATGACCTTTATGTTTTCTTTAAGTTATTTCCAAGTAATGGTTCAGTACTAAAATACTATTTCCACATAGACATCAAGAAACAGATACTGAGAGATTGAGACTTCTTAGGTCTATACCTGAGTTGTTAGCTGAGCCTGAAACAGGTTTTTTGAGTCCTGAGATCTTCAACTCTAAGGCAGTTCATTTTGTCACATTGCATTTTCAGTGCCAGAACCCGGGCTGCCACAGTGTCCAGGGATGACGCTCATGCCATAGTTTATGCGAACATCTATCTCCTGCACAATCCCAGCTGCCCTGGCCTGTCCTTTCACTCCCTCAGTGTCCTTATGACCCTCTGTCTCTTCCTCCTACCCAGCTACTTAATATACAAAGTGAGTGAAACGGAAGCTATACCTTTTCTCCCTTAATGCCTTGTTTTCCTGGGATACCGTGTTCTCCTGGCAATCCCTAGAAAATTCAGAATAAAAGGGAGAGAGCAATTAGAAAATCTCTTATTGTAATAACATTTCTGTCTGTGAGTCTTTCAGGAGAACAGAATTTTAACATGCAAACTACCTGGAAACGTGTTGATTTTGGTCTGCTGGAGAGAGAAAAACCTTAATGAAAATATGTGGCTTGTTGTTTCAAGTGAGGGAACCTGAATGTAATGAGAAAGAAACTAAATAAGGGAGACCTGAATGAAATGCCCCATCCATATTACTGCCAAAAGGCATGGAAGAACGGCTCTTGGTGGCATCACACGATGACTCAGAGAGACAATGGGGTAAATAGAAAATATGCTTTTACTATGATTTGGCAAGAAAGGCTCTTTTATTTTAGTCTCTATTTTAGCTCTAGCCACTATCACTTAACGTCATTTCTTGGGCATCTTGTGGCTCCACCTGTGCCACCAGCATTATGTTTCTTTTTGTAAGATCTCTCCATTAGGTACACCTTCAATGGTTCACTAAATGGCTTGGGGGTGCAGCAAAAAGATTTGCTTCATGAAGTGAATGTTCAAAGTACCAAGTGACCAAACGTGCTGAAAGATGAACCCCTGTAGTCTCAGTCAGGGAGCACGGAGAACAGAGCAAGATGTCATGGGGCTGCTCCCGAGGTGATGGGAAAAGGAGAGATTCTAACAGTTGCATGGAGGGTACTCAAATCATGGCCAGATAGAGATCAGTGTTAAGAAGTGATGGTCAAGCATTTTTCTCGTTTTGCTCAAGTGAGGATTGATAGTGAGGTTTTGGCTCCCAAGATGTCAGAAGGCCAGGGAGATTGTCCAAGGGACACAAAGCTGACATGGGGGAATGGATAGGAAAGTGCATTTATTCAATCAAAAAACAGAAGAATACACATTCTTTTCAAGTGCACATGGAATGTTCTCCAGGATAGATCACATGCTAGGCCACAAAACAAGTCTCAACAAATATAAGAGAACAGAAATTATATCAAGCATTTTTTCCAACCAAAATAGTATGAAACTAGAAATCAATTACAGGAAGTAAAATGGGATAAACACAAAATTGTGGAGACTAAACAACATGTTACTAAAAAGCCAATGTGTAAATGAAGAAATCAAGAGGAAATCAGAAAACACCTCAAGACAAATGAAAATGGAAACACAACTTTCCAAAATCTATGGGATACAGCAAAAGCAGTTCTAAGTTTATGGTCGTATAGGCCTAACTCAATAAACAAGAAAAAATCTCAAATAAACAAACTAACCTCCCAGGTAAAGGAATTAGAAAAAGAAGAAAAAACAAAACTGAAAGTCTGAAGAAGGAAGGAAATGACAAAGATCAGAGAAGAAATATTAAATAAAATAAAGACTCCCAAACCCCCAAACAATAGATAAGATCAATGAAACAAAGAGCTATGTTTTTTGAAAAGATAAACATAATTGATAAGCCTTTAGTGAGAGCTCATCAAAAAAAAAGAGAGAGGACACACATAAATCAAATAAGAAATGAAAGAGGAAAAATGACAACCATTACCACAGAGATGAAAAAAATCATAAAAGAATACTAGTTATATGCCAAAAAATTGGACAACATAGAAGAAGTGGACAAATTTCTAGAAACATAAAACCTTCCAACACTGAATTAGAAAGTAATAGACAATCTGAACAGGCTGGTCACTAGTAGTGAAATTGAATTTGCAATTAAAAAAAACCCTACAGCAAGCAAAAGTCCAGGACTGGAGAGCTTCACAGGTGAATTCTACCCAACATATAGTGAAGAGCTAATGCCTTCCCTCCTCAAACTATTCCAAAAAGTTGAAGAGGAGGGAACACTGCCAAATTCATTCTATAGGACCACCATTACTCTGATACCAAAACCAGACAAAGACATTACAAAAAAAGAAAATTACAGGCCAATATCTCTGATGAATATAGATGCAAAAATCCTCAACAAAATGTTAGCAAACTGAATTCAAGAATGTATAAAAGGGATCATACACCATAATCAAGTGGTATTTATTCCAGGGATGTAAGGATGGTTCAATATCTGCAAATCAATCTATGTGATGCACCACATTTACAAAAGGAAGGGTAAAAATTATGATAATCTCAAAACATGCAGAAAAAGCAATTCACAAACTTAAACATCCACTCATGATAAATGCTCATCCAAGTTGGTACTGAGGGAACATATCTCAACATCACAAACTCCATTTATGACAAACTCAAAGCTAACATCATACTCAGTGGTAAAAAGCTGAAAGCCTTTCCTCTAAAATAAGGAAGAAAACGTGTATGCCCACTCTCACCAGTTCTATTTAACATAGTATTGGAAGTCCTAGCCACAGCAACCAGACAAGAGAAAGAAATAAAAGGCATCCAAATTGGAAGGAAAGCAGTAAAACTGTCACTATATGCAGATACCATGATACTATATATAGAAAGCTGTAAAGTCTCCACCAAAAAACTATTAGATGTAATAAATGAATTCAGTAAAGTTGCAGGATATGAGATTAATATACAGAAATCTGTTGCTTTTCTATACACTAATAATGAAACTATCCAAAAGAGAAAGCAAGAAAATAATCCCATATAAAATTGAATGAAAAAGAATAAAATACCTAGGAATAAACTTAACCAATGAGGCGAAAAATCTATAGTCTAAAAACTATAAAACACTGATGAAGGAAATTGAAGAAGATATAAAGAAATGGAAAGACCCTGTGTTCATAGATTGAAAGGATTAATACTGTTAAAATGTCATTACAACCCAAAGCAATCTACAGATTTAATGCATTGTCCAATGCATTTTTCACAGAACTAGGATAAATAATCCTAAAATTTATATGGGACCACAAAAGACATCACATTGCCAAAGCAATCTTGAGAAAGAAGAACAAAGCTGGAGATATGACACACTTGTACTTCAGAGTATATTACAAAGCTACAGTAATCAAAACAGTATGGTACTGGCACAAAAACAGACACATAGCTCAATGGAACCACAGATAGCTCAGAAATAAACCAATTATTGGTCAATTAACCTACGGCAAAGAAAGCAAGAATATACAGTGGAGAAAAGACAATCTCTTCAATAAGTGGTGCTGGGAAAACTAGACAGCTACATGTTAAACAATAAGTTAGAACATTTTCTCACACCATATACAAAAATAAACTCAAACTGAATTAAAGACCTAAATGTAAGACCTGAAACCATAAAACTCCTAAAAGAAAAAATAGGCAGAACACTCTTTGACATAAATTGTAGCAATATATTTGGATCTGTTTTCTAAGGCAAAGGGAACAAAAGCAAAAATAAATAAATGCAGCCTAACTAAACTTAAAAGCTTTTGCACAGCAAGGGAAACCATTGACAAAATGAAAAGACAGGGCTTCCCTGGTGGCGCAGTGGTTGGGAGTCCGCCTGCCGATGCAGGGGGCGCGGGTTTGTGCCCCGGTCCGGGAGGATCCCACGTGCCGCGGAGCGGCTGGGCCCGTGAGCCACGGCCGCTGAGCCTGCGCGTCCGGAGCCTGTGCTCCGCAACGGGAGAGGCCGCAGCACTCAGAGGCCCGCGTACCACAAAAAAAAAAAAAAAAAAAGAAAAGACAATCTACTGAATAGGAGGAAATATTTGCAAATGATATGACTGATAAAGAATTAATATCAAAAACATATAAACAGCTCATAAAACTCAATATTAAGAAAAACAAACAACCTGATTTAAGAAATGGGCAGAAGACCTGAATAGACATTTTTCCAAAGAAGACATACAGATGGCCAACAAGCACATGAAAAGATGCTCAACATCGTTAATCATCAGGGAAATGCAAATCGAAGCCACAATGAGGTATCACCTCACACCTGTCGGAATGGCTACCATCAAAAATTCTACAAATAACAAGTGTTGGAAAGGATGTGGCAAAAAAGGAACCCTAGTGCACTATTGGTGGGAATGTAAATCGGTGCAGCCACTAGAGAAATCATTGTGGAAGTTCCTCAAAAAACTAAAAATAGAGTTACTTAGTGATCCAGCAATCCCATGCCTGGTTATATATTCAAAGGAAATGAAAACAGTAATTCAAAAAGATACATGCACCCCAATGTTCTTAGCAGCATTATTTATAGTTGCCAAGATAAGGAAGCAACCTAAGTGTCCATCAATAGATGAATGGATAAAGAAGATGTCATATACATGCAACTCAGCCATAAGAAAGAATGAAATTCTGCCATTTGCAACAGTGTGGCTGGACCTAGAGGGTACTGTGCTTTATGAAATATGTCAGATGGAGAAAGACAAATATTGTATGTTATCACGTATATGTGGAATCTAAAAAATAAAACAAATGATTGAACATAACAATATATAACAGACACACAGATATAGAGAACAATCTAGTGGTTACCAGTGGAGGAAAGGGAAGGGGGGAGGAGATAGGGGTAAGGGAATTAAGAAGTGCAAACTACTGTGTATAGAATAAATAAGCAAGTAGGATACATTGTACAACACAGGAAAAATAGCCATTATTTTGTAATAACTTTAAATGGTATATAATCTATAAAAGTATTGATTACCATAATGTACACCTGAAACTAATATAATATTGTAAATCAACTACTTCAATTAAAAAAAAAATACATTTAAACGGTGTGAGGGTGTGTATGTGTGTGTGTGTGTGTGTGTGTGTGTGTGTGTGTGTGTGAGCTGAGTAAAGCTAGGTTTAATGCAACCGGAGGACCTTTCTCCAATTGCATTATATAAATATTTTCAGCCAAAAGACTTGCCCTTTTTGGAGAATGTTGCAAGAAGACAACAACAGAAGCTTTGGAAGTATCTTACTTGGATGGAGAATTGAACCAAAAGCCATTTATAATGATGTATAATGGAAATGCTAACTTGGGTTTCAAAGACTGATTTCTTAGGCTAATATTCAAAAGGACCTCGTATGACTATATGAAGATACTAATGTTCTCAATAGCCCCTGACATTAGGTGTGCTCAGTTTTATTGGTAGAGATGACCCATGCCTTTGGAAAATGTAGTATAACTCAGTCACATGAACAGATGTTGATGTTCTTTAAAACATGCTTTAGGGGGCTTCCCTGGTGGCGCAGTGGTTGAGAGTCTGCCTGCCAATGCAGGGGACGTGGGTTCGTGCCCCAGTCCGGGAAGATCCCACATGCCGCGGAGCGGCTGGGCCCGTGAGCCATGGCCGCTGAGCCTGTGCATCCGGAGCCTGTGCTCCGCAATGGGAGAGGCCACAACAGTGAGAGGCCCGCGTATCGCAAAACAAACAAACAAAAAAACAAAAAAAAACATGCTTTAGTCTCAATTTAATTTCCAAATATCAAAGACACATGCATCTACTATACGTACAGTATCTCCTGGTGGTCCTCTGGGTCCCATAGGGCCTGCGGGTCCTTGCTGACCCTAAATAGAAGGGGATATGTACTTTAATTTGATAAAAATTAGATGGTACCTGAATATATGTAAAACATGGTGTGACCTTTATCTATAGAAAGATCGACTTTCCACCATCCAGCCTCCTCTATATAACACTGAAACGTGCTTTGGGCCTACAAAGATAGTTTCAAGATGTTGTCACTTAAATGAGTCTGTTCTCACCAGTAGGTGAGGCCTGGATAACTTGCCTTGCCCACTGGTGGGGGCATATCACACGAATCTCTCCAGCACCTCCCAACAGCTGGTCTTCTTTGGGTCACTCCTGTAGAGTCCTGCATGGGCAACTCAAACACTTCTGGGCTGCATCATTTTGGATTAGGAAATTGAATCCTGAATCCTGTTCTCTTTGAGAATACAGCTCAGGGTCATAGACATGGCTCACACTGTTTACTCTTAAAGCTTTTAGGATGCTATCGTGAATATGGTCTGAAAAGAGCTTAAAAATCCCATTGTGATCCATAAGGCCCAGTTACCATGTAGGTAATAAATGCGGCCAATGTGGGGATCGGGGAGATCACCATGGAAACATGATAAAGTCTCTGAGAACATTTGTGATGAAAATGAGTGGTCCATCAGAGTTCCTTGTTTTACACAGAAATGGCTATAACTTCAAAATAATATCCTCATTCGTCTCAGTTATTTCTTATATACCTTTAGTCCTGAGCTTCCTATTACACCAGGGGGGCTAGGATCTCCAGGCTCGCCCTAAACATATGGGTGGGAAGGAAAGTGAAATGGTTATTTTAATGTTTCACAATCTCATTACATCGGAGATGCAAGAGAAGGGGGTCAGGGGATTACCTTTATTCCCTGTGATCCTCTTATTCCAGGTTCTCCCTGTAAATGAAAGAAGGACCATATGTGTAATGTTTAAATATGGATGGAGAAGAGCATCTCTAATGCTGCAATTCATCTACTTCCCCGCTAGCTGACATACAATAAAGGCGAAAATTATGGAAGACATGGTGAAGTCAAGGAGGGTTCATTCTAAAATATGATTTAAAATAATTATTGCTAATACATAAACAATAATTTCCTATTTTTCTTTCTTGTCTGTAACAATTTTTTTCCCCAGTGTCACTTTTGACACTTTAACCATCATGGTCCATTAGCGGTCACTGAGTTCCCTACTTAGCTGACATTGTTATAATTTGCTGCCAGTTCATCTTGTATCTCAAGAGAACTAAAACTGCAGATGAGGGCGAAAAAGAAAGAGTAAAGTTTAAGTTGATACGTCATGGAGATTCTACTTTCAGGTCTATGTATTTAATGGAACAAAAAAACACACAAAAATTAAGGTTACACAAAAGAGGACAACATTGGCTATAATGAGTTTGCTTTTCTTATTTTCCATGACTTATCATTGATCCTTTCTTGTTTGAGAAATCCAATTTGTATCATTAACAAAATTTTTGAAAAAAATCTGTATCTTACATATTAATTTTGTATTTTAAATATCCTTAGTGTATACCTTTCATCACGTTCATGTCCAGTCACAAATAGTAATGGGTTAAAGAAAATATACACTACCCAAAGCCAATGTGGCAGTGTCATCACATGATAACACTTAACAAGGTTTAAAATTTCTCATTTATCAAAATAAAAGAGTCAAAATTCACAGAGGAAAAAGTAAAATGCTCAGGGAGCTGACCTTATCAAATGTATTAGACTCCAAAGTAAACATACTAGAAATCAGAGAGAAAGAAAATGAAGTAGAAAACCCAAGACAGTGATAAAACATCTACTTACTCTATCTCCCTTTTCACCTTTTGTAAAGGGTTCACCCTAGGAAAATGGGTGGAAAACAGAATCATTTATAAACACTTTTAGGAATAATCTCTCCAAACCTGGATGTGGGTAAATTCTGCAGGCCAAACTCAGACTCCATTGCAAACATGCAGTGATCCAGAATGTCACATTGTCTGCCTATGCAGCTTAGAAGGACCATACGAAAATGAATTTAAAAACCGTTTCATATTTCCAAATGAACAGTAAGTTAATCATTTCAATGTTATTTTGAGAATCCTGAGTGGTTGACAAATTACAATGCGGTCCAAGGCCACAGCTTCCTCTTGCATGGTTCAGACAGAAGATGGTCACACACACACACACACACACACACACACACACACACACACACACACACACATCCAATCAGAGGCAGAATGAATGTGAAGATGCCAGAGTGATCGGTGGAAGGACATTCATTTGAATTTTTCCAGTTACTTCAGTTGGTGCTTAAAAATACAGAGTTTAAATTAGTGTTTAAAAATGCAAAATCATTATTTTAAAAACACTTTACTAATTTTCATTTTTCTGTTAATGAAAATGGCTTGAAGCAGTTAATTACTGGGTGAGTAACAGTACAAGTCTGTGGAACTGATACTAGTTCTTGTTGGGTCTAGGTATGAAGGTTCTGGGGAGAGACAGAAGCTTTGAAGGAATGCCCCTTATTAAGTAACACTGCCCCTGTTGTCACTGTGTTACTAACACCACAACCCACCCTTAACACACACACACACACACACACACATACACACACACACACACACACACACACACACACGGGGAGGCTTCCCCTTATTAACTTCTGTTCTTGAAGGTATGTATCATGATGTCATTTAACCTTCACTACAGGGCTGTGAGGGAGATATTGTCCCATTTCAGGAATGAGGAAAGAGACTCAGAAAGTTTCTGAGTAACTGAGTTACTTCCCCTAAAACAGCATTCGTCCACTGTATGTTCCCTTGTCTATCTTGTCAATAAACTCTGTGAAGGTAGAGATATAATTCATCTTGACTATTATAGCAACTCTGGGGTACACTATTGGTGTTGAACAAAAGTTTATTAAATTAGGGAATTTAAAGTTTTACAGATATAACAATAGTAGCTGACATGTATTGAATAAAACACTTATACCTGTTTTAATCACTTTCTATACACTTACACAGTTACCCTCTTGTGTCAACAGGCTGGGTACGATGAGTACACTCATTTACAGAGGGGGGATCTGAGGCCCAGAGAAATTAAGCCATTTCCTCAAGGTCACAGAATCAGTAAGAGGTCACTGATGATTTAAACCCAGGCAGCCTGACTTCAATCCCAGGCTTTGCTTGCTCAGTCTGTTTGATTTGATTTGAAATGTAATCGATTTATTATTTGAATGGAGTGAATTGACCATAAGATGGATACCACACATTTTTAGTAACTTAGTAATTTTAGTAATTTTCTTTTGCATTTGAAAGTCAAGGGCAAGTGTGAGAACCACTATGGTAGGTACTGCTGCTCTCAAAGGTCCTCTTAGGGGCTTGACCTTCAGGTCACGATCGGGAGGGGTGCGGTTACTGAACAAGCCTCGTGTCCCGTGACCTGGACACTGTGGGCCCCCATCTTCTCCCTGACGTTTCCAAGCTCCCTGCAGTTATGTGAGGCCAGACAGCTAGTTCTGACCGTGAAATGTGTGCAGAAGTGATGCATGCCGCTTGAAGGAGCCCATTCATCATCCTCCAGTCCTGCTTCCCTGGCAGTGGAGGCTGAGAAGGTGGCACCTAGCAGATGGCGTAGCTCCTGGGTGCCAATCAGCCTGGTGACTGGTCACTGAGGGTCGTGTACAGCAGGACACCCACTCCTCCCGGCCACGCTGGGCAGGCAGCACGAGCAAGAGAAAACCTTTCTTGGGTTAAAACCATAGATATTTCAGGGCTAATTTGTTACTAGGCATAACCTACCTACTCTGACTAATATGACCCATATCTATCCAACATCATTACATCTCTTATTATTGGATAATTTCTATACATTAGGTTAGGGCTTTATATTTTTGCTTTTCAGTCTTAATTCTAAAAATCAATTTGAGTTTTAAGATAGGAGACGAAGTTAATTAGATGTGAGCAATGGGCAACATTGCTTTTGTAACTGCTTGTTTCTGATTATAGCACATTGCTTATCTAGAACCTCTGTCAAGCCACACTGACTAAAGTAACTGCTTGTAAAAGAAAAAAGAACCAAAATCAGGAGCCTGGTTATCTAGAGACCTGATATTTCGTCCTAGTTCCAATGGCTACCATCTGGGACAAGTCTTCTACATTTTAGAACCTCTTTTTCCTTATCTATAAAATCCTGGGGTTCAACCAGACGATATTTCAGCTCTGATGTCTAACCTGGTCCTGTTCTAAATTTCCTATAATGGGGAACAAAGTGCCCTTTTAAAGTACCATTCAGGCTCCTAATTCAGATCTGGATGAAGACTATTGTTCTGTTCGGGCCTTCTGGTTATTATGCAAAGTGAAGTCCACATCCTGTTCTGTATTAAAGAGGTTGAGATCACAAAGAGCTAAACTGCTCTGCTAATAATGTGAAATTTGTGTTTTTTCCTGTGGCGGGGGTGAGGAGAGAGGCAGGCAAAGACGTGTAAGGGGTGTGGGATAATTCAGGGATTCAGAGGGAACTGACAAGGAGAAGAACTGAGAGGAAAAGAAGCTGGTTTCTCCTGGGTAAGGTAGATGGGGCGACAGGTAGTCTCAGGGGGTTGGGTCTTGGTGGCAGGACGGAGAACCACAGGGAAACCCTTAGGAACTGTGACATCCTCCAGCGCTTGCTACGCAAAGCATGGTCTAGGGACCCACAGCAGGAGCACGGCCTGGGACTTTGAGAAATACAGCCACTCAGGCTGAAAGCAGCTCTTTTGTTCCTTTCCTGTTTGCCCATTTCTGTTCCCTTCTAAACTTAAAAGAACCTAAATATAGAAATGAGATCACTAAGCAATTGAAACTAACTCCTGACTTGTGCTGTCCTGAATGCACCCCATGCCTTGTCTAACCTGTTGATTCTTTTCCTAGATGAAAAGAAGTAAGAATGAAGAATTAAGCAGTTAAAATATGACTAACTCTCCTGCTGGCAGATCACGCGGGCAAGATAACATCTGAAGAAAGAGCCAGCCAGTCTGCATGCAATGGAGAAAGATGCAGAACCCAACCTCCTGCCTCAATGATTCACTGAGATTCTTCCCCCATTTTTCCCTCTAAAAACTGTCACGGCTGAGCAGAGTCTTTGGAGTTGGTCTCTTGACACAAGTCCACCATCTTCTCAGATGGCTGGCTTTTCTGATTAAAGCATCTTTCCTTTCTACTGACATTTGCCTCTCGAATTATTGGCTTATGAGCCATCAGCAGCTGAACGTGGGTTTGGTAAAAAGCCCAAGCCAGACCTGCTGAACTAGCATTGGCATTTCAAAATGATCTTCAGGTTATTTAAGTTCACACTTAGTATGAGAAGCACTGCTCTAACCCGTTCAGATTTCTCTATTCTGCTCTACAAGTCCCAGCTATCCCAGTAGAACTGTAGTAAATCTTAGGGACTGGTCTGTTATGGGTCACGTGGAAATTAGGAGAAGGTGAGTGTCAGTGTTCCAGCATGGAGGGGAGTCAGTGGGGACCCAGAGAGGTAGGTAAGAGGTGGGAGACGTGCCCACAAGTGTGGAGTATCAGGAGTGAGCGGGCAGATGGACGGGGCAGCAGACACCAGACTGGATTTGTGGGACACATGAGATTTCCCAGAGAGTCCCAGGAAGGGCTGTTACTGGCCTGGATGGAATACTAAGGGCAAGCATGATTCCTGAAGTAGGAGAACTTCAGAGTACATGAGTGACAGCACTGATTCTAAAGCTGCCTGAAAAATGACTGTCATTGCCAAAGATGCTTCATTTTTTAAAAAATTAATTAAATTATTTTTGGCTGCCATTGGGTCTTCATTGCTGCACACGGGCTTTCTCTAGTTGTGGCGAGCAGGGGCTACTCTTCGTTGCGGTGTGCGGGCTTCTCATTGCTGTGGCCTCTCTTATTGTGGGGCATGGGCTCTAGGCATGCAGGCTCAGTAGTTGTGGCACGTGGGCTTCAGTAGTTGTGGCTCACGGGCTCTAGAGCGCAGGCTCAGTAGTTGTGGCGCATGGGCTTAGTTGCTCCACAGCATGTGGGATCTTCCTGGACCAGGGCTCGAACCCGTGTCCCTTCCATTGGCAGGTGGATTCTTAACCACTGTGCCACCGGGGAAGCCCAAAGATGCTTTTATTATTCATTTGAGCTATTATGTTTAGTTATAGCATGGCAGCTTAGTGATTTTTTTTTTTTTTTCTTTTTTGCCACATGCGGGCCTCTCACTTTTGTGGCCTTTCCCGTTGCGGAGCACAGGCTCCGGACGCGCAGGCTCAGCGGCCATGGCTCACGGGCCCACCCACTCCGCGGCATGTGGGATCTTCCCGGACCGGGGCACGAACCCGTGTCCCCTGCATCGGCAGGCGGACTCTCAACCACTGCGCCACCAGGGAAGCCCAGCTTAGTGATTTTTAAACCCTGGGTTCTGGAATCTGCCTTCCTAGGAGTGATTCATGGTTTCAATACTTCCTAGCTGTGTGAACTTACAGAAGTTACTTAACCTCTCTGTGCCTCAGTTTCCTCATCTGAAGGATGGGGGTGATTTTTTAAAAAATGAACTAAGTGAGGTAATACATGTAAAAAACTTAGTACCTTGACTAGAGTGCATGCTCAAATATCTGATCTATTGCTCCCTATGGCAGGGGCAACCAAGGTGCATGGAATTGGGGCTGATTAAGAAATATATTTTTAATTCTATCTTTTGGATATTCTTCCTCTGCTCTCAAAGCTAAAATACTTACAGATTCTCCTTTTTCACCTTTAGGGCCAATAGAGCCTGGAAATCCTGGTGGTCCAATTTCACCCTTTCAAGAAAAAGCAGAAGAAAGTTTTTGCAGGAGGCCAGGTGAGTCCTCTTGTGACTGTCAGGGTCAGAGCATTGCCTGTGCCCTTTCTAACCACGGAAGTTATCTCTTATCCTCCAAGAGGCAATGTGAAGTTCTGAATCCAGTTAGGCTATTTGCATAATAATGTTTGTCAGTGCTCCACGATGCCTTTAGGTCTTTTAGAAATCCATAATATTCATTAGGATCTTTAAAATTAATGTGAAACAAAAGTCAATTATTTTTCAAGGAAAGAACATTTAGAGGGAAAAAATTATAATTTCGCTCTGCTGTATTTTGTTTTTGCAAAAAAAATTTTTTTTGTTGTTTTAAAGACATGAGATAATTTAACTGACACAATAATCCAGACCCATTTTATTTCAGACACTTCTTTCTTTTTTCAGGTTGGGGGAGGTGGAGGGGTGAGGAGTCACAGGAAGAAAAACACATCTCTCCACTGTTTCCAGCACTTATATCACCACTTAAATGTTCGGCTGTGAACAAAGAAGGCATTCTTGTTGATGTGAGGACAGTAGCAACTTAGAAATGCCTAAGAGGTTCTGGTCAAAAATCTTGAGAAGGGATTTGTATGTGACATATAAAGGGAATTTCGAGAAAATAAAATTTTAGAAATAATACTTGTGGCAAGGAAGTGTATCGTTAATTAGACTTCAGGGATGTCCCAGCATTGTGCTTCCATTTAAATGTTAACCAGCATTCCCGAATACCAGACAGTTGTTAAATTAAATGCAGCCACTAGAAGTTATGTAATGTTGGTTATTTTCCAATCTCAGGAGCATTTTTGCAAAACAATATTCACCATTGCACTTCCAAGTATATGCCTTTTTTGCCCATCTTGTTTTTTTTTTATTTTGAAAAAAATACAAAACACATAAAGTTGAATATGTCAAACCTCCATGGACCACACACCCAAGATGGAAGAAAGAAAAAAAATTTATAACCGAAGAAGTTTCAAATTCTCTCTCTCTTCCTGTCCCAGAGAGAGCCACTGTCATGAATTTAGTACTTATGTTTTCAGTCTATATTTTTGCACTTTTACTGCATATGTGGAACCATAAATAATATGTTATTTTGGATATTTAAAACAAATTCTATAGAAGCCATTGTTTGATCTTGTATATAATATTTTGTGACTTTTTTCCCTACTTAATGTGGTTTTTAATATCCATCCTCTATTAATAGATATATTTAGACCTAGCTCATTCATTGAACCCTCAGATAGCATTCTACTGTGTTAATGTATCGGGGTTCGTCAAAGCCCTACTGATGGGTATTTGGTTGCCTCTAGCTTTTCTCTATTATAAACAAGGCTGCAATGAACATCTTTATACCTGCCCCCTGTGTGGATATGTTTATGTGTTTATTTTTTTATTTTTAATTTTTTTTGCAGTACGCGGGCCTCTCACTGTTGTGGCCTCTCCCGTTGCGGAGCACAGGCTCCGGACGCGCAGGCTCAGTGGCCATGGTTCACGGGCCCAGCCGCTCCGCGGCATGTGGGATCTTCCCGGACCGGAGCATGAACCCGCGTCCCCTGCCTCAGCAGGCAGACTCTCAACCACTGCACCACCAGGGAAACCCTATGTGTTTATTTTGAATCCTCAAACAACAATCTACCCAAAGTATTTCAAGTACTAGTTAATTACAGCCCTAAAACATTGTTTTATTTCTATATTTCTATCCTAATCAGTATCTTGTGATTTTAGACTAGAGGAAGAGGGAGCCTGTCATATATAATGGACAGACAAATCCATGTTTTTATTAAGGTGGTGTCTAGATTTGTGGAATATATTTTGTAAATGTAATCTTGATTTTATTAATACAAGTATTTTCCTTTATAGTGTACCACCCAAACATGTAATGTACCATCAGTTTTGCACTTACCATATTGTAGGAGAAGCCTTTTTTTTCTACAGATATTGAATTCTATCCATAGTACAAAGAGGAAGAAATTGGTGGAGACATTTAAGGGGCTGATTGCTGTTGGTTTGAAAGGATAAATAAACAATTGGCCTTACACAAGTGTTAGGCTGTACAGAGTGACCTTCCTATTGCCCATTTGATGGGTGCCAAAAGCCCCAGTGCATAGGTGCGATAGAAAAACTTATGCCCAGTAAGTTGCATAAAGTAAATGTAGAAATCAAGGAAAGGGTCTAGAAATTACTATAAAAGTCACATCTGCTCAATACCAAAGGTAAGGGGAGGGGCATATACTTGGAGGAAGAGTACCTATGTTCACAGCTGCTAAGTATTTGAAGCAATATATACAGGTCTCCATTGAAATGCAGAGGAAGGACCCAACAGAGGCTTTGGTCCATCTCTGATTGGTACGAAGGGGTGTCTGGGCTTGGAGGAAATCTAAGAGTTCTGTTCCCGTATATAAAACTCTACAAACAAAAGCATTTCACACCTGAAGCACAGACACGTATGCTGTTTTTCATAGTGAGAATGGGTGTTCAGTGAGTTATCAGTGGCTATGAGCTGAAAGACAAGTGATGAGTTTACTTAGCTTCAGGAAAGGCTGTCATTTAATTTGACACCTTGGATGCTATTTGAAAGGTCTGGTGGTGTTGAGCCTCCATCTTTCCCCTCTGACAACTGCCCTAAAAGACACCGCTAATTCCTCAGGAGTCCTTAGATATTCTGTCACCTATTCCACCGTCTCTATAAAGGAGCAGTTCTCCCCGACTGACCTGCAAACACAGCATCATCCCCTCACCAGATCCCATCAGTCTCAGGTCGTCATTTCAGTCCTAGTAGACTGGTTACTTGGATATCATGGTCTCCATCGCCATTTACCATTAAAAGCCGGTAGTGTTACTTGGTGTTTCTTCCTGTATCCCAGTGTTCTTGATACAGGACTTGGCTGCTAACCTAGGACTGATTTGTGTGTTCATCCTACTGCTGTTTTGCATCTGTTCTGGTGCTTCACTGGAAGGCTGGGTTCCAAATGGTAGGCTGGTTTTGTGATTCTACTCTGCCAGCCGGTGCGTCGAGGAGTGATGTGTGATACAGCAATAAGTCACTTATGGGTTGAAATTGTACTTCTCGTTCAATCTTTTATTCTACAAGATAAATTGAGCCTCAACATTGTGGTGGGAGAAGCAAAGATGATCAAGACCGGGTGTTAAGGATGGTAACAACTAACTACTAATATCAAACAGAGATAAACGATACCTTATGAGAATGAAGAAAGTTTGGAGTGGATGGATAGGAAGGCGTGAAGCATTAGTGAGGGCTTCATGTGTGCCAGGTGTTGTGCTTCGGGCAAGTTCATCTCATCTCATTTGATTTCAATCCTGCCATCAATTCTCTGTGTAGATGTGACTGTGTCCATTTCACAAATGAGGAAACTGGCGCTCAGAGAAATACAGTGTCTTTCCCAAGGAGACAGAGTGGTTAATGGCACAATCAACTTTTGATGCCAAAGCCCAGGATCTTTTTAGCACTCAGTGGTTCTCCACCCTGGCTGCCAGGGAGAATCACCTGAAGCTCTTTTAAATAATAGCAATATGGACCACCCCCCACTCTGCCGCCACCCCAGATCCACCATATACATGGGCTCTGCCCCACATCAGAGTATCTGGAGATGGAACCTGAGTACTGGTACCTTCTAAAAGCCCTCAGGGGGTTCCAACGTGCAGTTGGAGCTCTGAAGCACCAGAGTCCACCACAGGTTCAAGCAAAGATCTGAAAGAGCAGCTTGAAGGAGCTTTAAATTCTCACTACAGTGACCCAGGAGCAGCATTATAATTTTAAGAACAAAAGTATAGATTCAGGGCTTCCCTGGTGGCGCAGTGGTTGAGAGTCCGCCTGCTGATGCAGGGGACACAGGTTCGTGCCCCGGTCTGGGAAGATCCCACATGCCGTGGAGTGGCTGGGCCCGTGAGCCATGGCCGCTGAGCCTGCGCGTCCGGAGCATGTGCTCCGCAACGGGAGAGGCCACAACAGTGAGAGGCCTGCGTACCGCAAAAAAAAAAAAAAAAAAAAAAGTATAGATTCAGCCCAGGTACTAAGTGAGTGTGTATAGGTAGAGGTGATTCTACTCTTCTAGCAAATGCGGTGCTTATGTTTTTGAGTTTATCATATGCATTATTTACAGGCAGAGTCTTTCTCCTTTTAATTAGAATTCTTACAAATCATTTCATGTGGGCGTTTATATCAGGTTCTCTGTAGACTCTTCTGGGTTATTTCTTTGGGCAGGAAGAGGCAACAGTCATGCCACTGGCTTTTTCTAATTCCACTTAAGATTCTGAAGCAATTAGAAAAGATTTTGAGCCATAGAAAGGGTCCTTAGAGTTTGAAATACACCTGTTTGACAGAATCAAATTTCTCATCATTGAGGTCTTAAGAATTCCTAAGTAACATATGTTTCCTAATGAACATAGCAAAACCAGGGCCAGCTGTTTTGTTTCAAGAAGTGAATCATCATTTAAATACTTTAAAAGTGCCACAACTCTCTTTGCTCAGCTGTCCTAAGTGACAAGCTTTGTGGCTTTCTTTTTTTTCCTCCTTAGTCTGCATGTGTCCAGCAGTAATTGCTTAAAATATAATGTGTTCCTTATGGTGGTGTAGGAATTCCGCAAGCTATTTGGTTACAGGAAATAATGCTAATGTACTAGCAGTACAATCCAAGACACATAAATGACCTTATTGCTGGATAATCAATTTCTGGGATGCCTTTTTAAGAATGTCAAGGTTTTAGTTGTTTACTTATTTGCAGGAAATTTCATTTTCAATGGTCAGTCTATAAGAAGCCCCTACTTTCTGTTGAGACTATCTTGTAGCAGTTTTTTCTGGTTACGGAGGTATGATCTTGTGAATAGATTGGCTGCACTGATTTATAAGGCACAGAAGTCATATTTTCTTGGATTCATGTCGAAACACCCTGCCCTCAATCATGAGAATTTTTACTGGGTGAATGAATGAAGAGAGAACCCCCAGGCCATGTTCCCGCAGAGTAGTTCCAACCCACTTGCCTCTGTCTGTGGATTTAACGTGCATTTTTTCCCCCTTTTTTAAATTGAAGTATAGTTGATTTACAACGTTGTGTTAGTTTCAGGTGTACAGCAAAGTGATTCCATTTTACATACATATATATCTATTTTTTCTGATTCTTTTCCCTTATAGGTTATTACAAAACATTGAGTATCGTTCCTGCATTTTGTTTTTCTTGACAATGGCATGTTCCCACTGAATCCAAGGTCATCCCAACTGCAGGATCGAACAGGAGTGAAACATCTTTTTGACCAGGCAAGGGCATCTGTCATCTTCACAGCTAATATAATTAAACCCGTGAATGATGATGAGAAGGCAGTGCGAATTCGTCAGTATTTTAACTGTAAAGCTATTTTGAAATAATTATTTGGTTAAACCGAGACTGTACATGATAAAACCCCACCCCAAAATGCTCCCATGATAGTTTATGTTTGGACGCTTAAGAAAACACAAAAATAGCGAGCCTCGGGCATCGTGTCAAAGGGCCTTTCAGATGGTTTTTGCCGTCTACATGGATCCATGAAACATCTAATTAAAAACCGAAACCTGTGTCCTAATTTCATTTACCTGTGACAGCTATTTCCCCTCGATGTGGATGTGTTCCCTTCCTGTAGTCAGCTACTCAGGGCCTTCTCTTGGAGGCCAGGGAGGCTCGTGCCCACTGCAGGCTGACTTGGAGCCCGCAGGGCAGCGGGACTGCCCTGATGTGTGAATGGGTGTGAGTTGGTGTAAGATGTTTTTACTCAAATTTACTTCACAAATTTGATTACCTTCTCTCCTTTTGGGCCACCAGCTCCATGCTCACCAAGGTTTCCCTAGGTAAACATAAAACAGATAAAAAGACAAAAATCCATTTATTTTTAATACATTCAGTCCCTAATTAAGCATAGAAATAGTGAGATAACAGCACAGTAACAGCTTTTTATAGATATCATTTTAATCCCGTTTGCCTCTCTCACGTTCTGTCAAATATTCCTGAAAAGCTCTAATTATTGAGACCCTAGCTATCCTTGCTGTGACATCCCCCCAGGAGGTGACGCTGGAGAAATACACGTCTCCAGGGGTGAATTAGCAATACTTCAAATTAACGCCCGGCAGCCTCACTCGGTGTCCATCCACTCCACGGATAGGACTGTCTAAGGCTAGCAGTGATATCCTTGCTGCTCAGTGTAATGGACATTCCTTTCACTGCCCTCTTGGCTGCACTTGGCACGTCGTGACTTGCATCCCACACATTCTCCTGTTTCTCTGACCTCTCCTCCCACACCATCTCCTAACTGCTCAAGGTTGGACCTCCTCAGGACTGGGTCCAGCTCTCTTGTTGTGACTCGACATTTGGTCCCAGATACTCTTATCTACCCCGCAGTTTAGGCATCACCTACACCAAGAAAGACAAATTTGTAAACCCAGCACATGTCTCCCTTCTGGGTTTTGACACCTACATCTAATTTTCTACTTGACCTATCACTCGTAAATTCTAGAAGAGATTTATATTTGACAAGTTCAAAACTGAATTAAAAAATACAACAAATACAGGCGATATAAGTGAGAAAGATGAGAATATCACATTGTTAACATTTGTTAGTCCAGAAGGGGGAGAATGATAATTAACTTCTTCCTAATATATCTCTGCGGTTTGACTTGTTAAAATGAGTGGTAATTTCATTGTATAATTGAAAAAAATCAAGGAAAGAAAGTCTGAATTCATCCTCTCCCATCTGTAGAGCTCTTTCTTCTTCCATCTGGGTGTCATCATTAACTCTGCCCTCCTCTGTTCCTTGAGGACAATGTCATCCGGTCTGGTTGCCTCTGTCCCCAAATCTCTTCTCTCCATTCTACTCGCCTTCACTGGGAAGGCCACCATCACATCTCGCCAGGATCATTGCAATGGCTCCCTCATTGGCCCTATAATCCACTCTTCCCCCCTCCCCACCATACATTCTCTATAGAAGGTCAGAGAGTGATCTTCAAACGACATTCTGACCTCCTTCCTTCAAAACCTTAGCAGAGTTGTATTAAGGTCTTCTCTCAGCTCTTCAAATGGACCGAGATCCTTCCTGTCCCTCCCTGTAGTTCCCCACCCTGTCCTCACTTCTTTGTCTGGTTAGCAACCTCTCAACCCTCAGGGCTCAACTATTGAGATAAAATGCTTCCTGTGGGTCTCCAGACACGTTCCCCTCATAGGTTCCCATTGGACATGGTGCTTCTCCTTCATAATGCTAACATTGAAAATGTTGTGTTTGTTTAAAAATATTTGCACCTCTTGCATTGGCATGTAAGGTCCATGACGGCCTGGAACTGAATGGCCGCCCCACGCCTAGTGCCCTACCTAACGTATAGGACGCACTCAACAAGTATTTGTTGAATAAATATGCCAATGATTCTGACTTACATGATTTTTTCCCATTAACGTTTTTTTTAAAATTAAAAATACATATGTTGGTAGAGAAAATTCAAAGTACAGAAATGCTTAAACAACAAAAATACGCAGAGGCACTGGTTCAGATCACTGTTGCTACAGTTTAACATTTTAAATGTGCCTCCGTGTTACTCATTCTACTCCAATTAAAAATAGTTTATAACTGCTGTTATTACTGGTCTTGTGATATTCTCTCATTTTTCCTACTTAACTTTGATCCGAGATGTCTAAATTGAAAATAAAAATTGTCGTCTCAAAATCCCGAGCTATAAATTATTACAGGGACATATCTGAAAATGAGGTATAACACTCCAAGGCTGCTCATTGCAAGAATGAGCAGTTAGAAAATGGTAGGTTGTTTGAATGCAATCTGCACAGAAACACAGAAACTCTAGGAATTTCCTGAAAATACTACCACCTGGGCCTGGAGCCAATGACTAGGCACAGCCCATCAGAGTCTCTGCCTAGCTCTGCTTATGCCGTGACGTGTGGGGAAGGCGGAACATGCTTTGGTCTAAGACACAAGTTGTCCAGAGGTGGTCTTTGGATTGGGAGGCCCCATGCTCTTGGCTTGCAGAGCAGAAGAGCACCCAAAGTACATTTGCTGAGAGCATCTCACAGTGTAGCACCTTGGTTTAGATTCCCCTCCTCCTCTGAACCCCGGCAACCTAAAGGGCATCAGAGATGCTTCAGGGATGAAGAAATGCCTCTGCAGCACCAAGTCATATTATTCTATCCATAGGCTGTATTGTTCTAAAATCTTGATTTTTCTGGAGGCTTTCCTATCCAGAGAAACAACATGGTATTTACTGCCTAGCAGAGTGCCATGTGTTTGCTTCACTCCATAGCTAGGTCAGGAAACTCATCTAATCAAGGACCCACAGTGGCCTCTGTAGGTGTTCTCCACTCTTGGGCTAACAGTACTCAAGGCAGAGGCAAACTGGAACTTCAGCTGCATTTATTGGTTGGCATGTGAGATTCTCCTCTCCGCTTTCTCCAAGTTAATTGTACCGGATAATTACTTGGCTCTACAGAAATAATGAGACATCGTCCTTGTGTTTCTGGAGCCCACGGTTCTGCCTCAGATGTTATTCTAATTTTACGAGGTCATTTTGTGCCTTGCTGCCATGTTATCTGAATGGTTCTCATAAACCTTTTGAGTAGCTATAATAGCTGTACCCTCTTGAGTGTGTTTGTTGAAGAGTTTCTATGGTGCAGCGGAGAAGGTTGTTGTGTGTGCTACTCAGCCTGCACGTTTCAGGAATTCTGGGGAGACCAAGGTGGCAGAGTAGGAGGAGGCTGAGCTCACCTCCCCCCACAAACACACTGGTAACACACCCACATGTGGAGCAACTCTCACTGAAAACAAACTGGAGACTGACACAGAGACTCTTATACAATCAAGACCGTAAGAAGGATCCACACAAAATCTGGTAGGAAGGGAAGAGAAGCGATCAGGTTGGGACTTGCACCCATAGCGGGGGACACAGAAGAGAAGGGGGATTACATGGCCTCAGAGATCCTCCCTGGGAAGCAAGTGGTTTGAACCACATTTTGGGTGCTCCAGCCCTGGGGTCTGACGTCAGGAGGATGAGTCCCCTTAGCTGGTTTGCAGACCAGTGGCCCTGACAGCGGGGCTGTAAGAAACCTCGAGTCTGCTTGTGAAGCGTGTGCGCACACTCGCTTACTCCCAAAACAAGGCGGAGGGAGCAGATGAAAACTACCCAGGACCCTGGCTGGTTACCTGTGGCCATGCCTGCAGGTTCCCCAGCCCAAGTTGAGCACCTGGACCGGCCCGCTGGCTCTGTGGTGCAGCTCCACACTACAGCAAGGACTGCCATGGCCAAGGGGGGTGCGCAGTTGTGAGGCGATGGAGCTGCCTTAGACCTGGCACAGCATCTGAGTGGGGGGACAGTGGCCATTGCTGTCACCCCTGGAGGCAGCAGAGTGGGGGCCTCCCAGAACTCTAACGGTGCCAGGAACACCACAGCCTGCACCTTGACCCACACTGAGCAACCACTCCAGGCCCTCTTGCTCCAACACTGCTCCCCTCTGGGGCAAGGGTGGTGGTGGTTGGAGAGGGGAAAGCACACTCTTGGAGGGAACAGAGCCATCTCAGACCTGACGCTCGCGGCTTCTGCTCCAGCAACCAGGAAACTGCCCCCACTCCCCAGTGGGGTGGTGATGGTCACTAAGCAGAGGAGAAGCCCTGAATCACACCTGGCTCCAGCTCTAGCACCTCCATCTCCAGCCCCACTTCCTACCAAGGTAAGAGCGGCCAGCACACCCTGGAGGAAGACGTGCCTCAGGCTCAGGTCGGATCCAGCTCTCCCTGCAAAGCCACTGGGCACATGCAGACTGTAGAGGGAAGCTCCCACAAAAGGACACCCCTTCAAGACCATATAGGTAACTGGTTCACCTAACAGAGAAAGTTAGCAAAATGAGAAGACAGAGGAATTTGGTTCAAATGAGACAAAAGAAAACCCCTGAAAAGATAAGTAATTAAATAGAAATAAGTAATTTATCAGATAAAGAGTTCAAAGCATTAGTAATAAGAATAATAACTGAATTAGAGAAAACAATAGATGAACACAGTGAGAATTTTAACAAGGAACTAGAAAATATAAAAAAGAATGAGTCAGAACTGAAGAATACAATAAATGAGTAATGAAGACACACACTAGAAAGAATGAACAGCAGACTAGGTGATACAGAAGGACATATAAGTAATCTGGAAGATAGACTATGAAAATCATCCAATCAGAGCAGCAAAAAGAAAAATAAATTCTAAAAAGTGAGAACAGTTTAAGGGACCTCTGAGACAACGTTAAGCATACCAACATTCATATTATAGAGCACACAGAAGGAGAAGAGAGAGAGAAAGTAGTAAAAAAATGTATTTGATGAAATTATGGCTGAAAAATTCCCAAACCTGAAGAAGGAAAAAATATCCAGATACAGGAAGCATAGAGGGTCCCAAACAGGATGAACTCAAATAGACACACACCAAGACATATCATAATTAAAGTGGCAAAAGTTAAAGAGAGAATTCTAAAGGTAGCAAGAGAAAAACAAAGAATCATATACAAGGCAACCCCCATAAGGCTATCAACTGATTTTACTGCAGAAACTTTGCAGGCCAAAAGGGAAAGTGCTGAAAGTGAAAAACCTATAATCTAGAATAATCTACCCAGCAAGGTTATCATTTAGAACTGAAGGAGAGATAAAGAAATTCTCAGACAAGAAAAAACTAAAAAACTTCATCAATACTAAACTTACCCTAAAAGAAATGTTAAAGGGTCATCTCTAGGTGGAAAAGAAAAGGCTACAGTAAGAAGGAAGAATCTACAGGAAAGGAAAAATCCCACCATTAAAGGTAAATATATAGTAATGGCTGTGAATCAACAACTTAAATAAGCTAGTACAAAGATTAAAAGAAAAGAATTGTAAAATCAACTACAATAAACAGTGAAGGGATCAACATGAAGATGGAAAATATGACCTTAAAAACACAAAATGTGGGGGGAGAATAAAAAATGTAGATCTTTTAGAATGTGATTGAACTTAAACGACTATCCGTTTAAAACAAGTAGAAATAGTTATAGGTCATTACATATATGTAACAACAAATCAAAAACCTAAAATAGATACACAAAAAACTAGAGAGAAAGGAACACAAGCATACCACTAAAGAAAATCATCAAACCACAAGGGAAGAAACTACAGTAACAAAAGAACAGAAAAGAATTACAAAAACAACCAGAAAACAAGTAACAAAACAGCAGTAAGTACATACCTGTTAGTTCACTTTAAATGTCAATGGACTAAATGTTCCAGTAAGAAGAAATAGGGTGGCTGATTGGATAAACAAAACAAGACCCATCTATATGATGCTTACAAGAGACTCACTTCAAACTGAAAGTGAGGGGATGGAAAAAGATATTTCATGCAAATAGAAGTGACAAGAAAGTGGGGGTAGCAGTACTCATACTAGACAAAATAGACTTTAAAACAAAGACAAAAGAAGGGCATTATATAATGATGAATGGATCAATGCAAGAAGAGGATACTATACTCGTTAACATATATGCACCCAATACAGAAGCACCTAAATATATAAAGCAAATATTAACAGATAGGAAGGGAGAAATTGACAGTACAGTAAGTCCCGTACATATGAACGAGTTCTGTTCCAAGAGCATATTGGTAAATCCAGTTTGTTCGTAAGTCCAACAAAGTTAGCTTAGGTACCCAACTAGCACAATCGGCTATATACTGCTGCTTTTACACTTGCTTCCAGACATGCTGGGCTTGAAATAAAGATACTGTACTATTGTACCCTATGCAATACTGAACAGTGAAGTACACAAAAGCTCAACCACTCGTAGAGGATGCATGCACATGACAACATATGCCAGACAAGTGAACTAACTTACCTGATCAGACATGCGAAGGCACGTTTGCATCTTTGAAAGTGCACAACTTGAAGGTTCGTATATAGGGGACTTGCTGTACAATAATAGCAGGGGACTTTAACACCCCACTTACTTCAATGGATAGATCATCCAGAAAGGAAATCAATAAGGAAACAGTAGTCTTAAATGACACACTAGACTAGTTGGACTTAATAGATATCTATAAGACATTCCATCCAAAAAGAGCAAAAGAAACATTCTTTTCAAGTGCACATGGAATGTTCTTTGGGATAGATCACATGCTAGGCTACAAAACAAGTCTGAATAAATTTAACAGGTTAGAAAATATATCAAGCATTTATTCCAACCACAATGGTATGAGACCATTACAATCAATCAATTACAGGAAGAAAAATGGGAAAAACACACACACGTGGAGACTAAACAACATGCTACTAAAAAATCAATGGATCAATGCTGAAATCACAGAGGAAATCAGAAAATTCCTTGAGACAAAAAAATAAATAAAATAAAAACACAACCTTCCAAAATCTATAGGATGTAGTAAAAGCAGTCCTAAGAGGGAAGTTCATAGTGATACAGGCCTACCTCAAGAAACAAACAAACAAACAACTTTCAAATAAAAAACCTAACTTCTCATCTAAAGGAATAATAAAAAGAAAAACAGCAGAAGGGAGGAAATAATAAATATCATAGAGGAAATAAATAAAATAGAGACAAAAAGAAAAGATCAATGAAACCAAGAGCTGGTTGTTTTAAAAGATAAACAAAGTTGGTAAGCCTTTAGTGAGGCTCATCAAGAAAAAAAGACAGAGGACCCAGATAAAATAAGAAATGAAAGAGGAGAAACAAAAACTGATACCACAGAGATTCAAAACATTTTAAGATAATACTACAGTTATAGGCCAACAAATTGGACAGCCTAGAAGAGACGGACAAATTTCTAGTAAAATACAATCTTCCAAGGCTGAATAAGGAAGAAATAGACTAGCTGAACAGATCAATCACTAGTAGCAAAATTGAATTTGTAATTTTAAAAAAAAGCTCCAAGCAAACAAAAGTCCAGGACCAGACAGATTCACAGAGGAATTCTACCAAACATATTAAGAAGAGCTAATACCTATCTTTCTCAAACTATTCCAAAAATTTGAAGAGGAGGGGATGCTCCCAAATTCATTCTACAAGGCCACCATTACTCTGATGCCAAAACCGGATGAAGAAACTACAAAAAAAGAAAATATCTCTGATGGACATAGATGCAAAAATCCTCAACAAAATATTAGTAAACTGAATTCAATAATATATAAAAGAGATCACACACTATGATCAAGTGGGATTTATTCCAGGGATGTAAGGATGGTTCAATACCCATAAATCAACCAATGTGATACACCACATTAACAAAGGGAAGGATAAAAATCACAGGGTAATCTGAACAGACACAGAAAAAGCATTTGTCAAAATTCAACATCCATTCATGATAAAAATTCTCATCAAAGTTGGTGTAGAGGAAACCTATCTTGACATAATAAATGACATTTATGACAAACCTATAGCTAACATCTTATTCAGCAGTGAAAACCTGAAAGCCTTTCCTCTAAAATCAGGAAGAAAACCTGTTTGCCCGTTTTTGCACTTCTATTTAATATAGTATTGGAAGTCCTAGCCACAGTAATCAGACATGAAAAAAGAAATAAGAGGCACCCAAATGGGAAGGAAAGAAGTAAAACTGTCACTTTTGGCAGATGACTTGATACTATATATAGAAAACCTCAAAGTCTCCATCAAAAAACTATTAGAACCAATAAACAAATTCAGTAAAGTTGCAGGATGTGAGATAAGCATACAAAAATCTGTTGCTTTTCTATACACTAATAATGAACTATCTGAAAGAGAAAGCAAGAAAACAATCCCATTTAAAATCAAATCAAAAAGAATAAAATACCTAGGTATAAACTGAACTGAGAAGGTGAAGTATCCATGCTCTGAAAACTCTCAAACAATATTCAGGAAATGAAGATGATACAAAGAAATGGAAAGATATCCCATCTTCATGGACTGGAAGAATTAATATTGTTAAAATGGCCATGCGACCCAAAGCAATCTACAGAGTTAATGCAACCTCTATCAAAATATCGATTACAGTTTTTCACAGAACTAGAACAGATCATCCTAAAATTTATATGGAACCATAAAAGACTCTGAATAGCCAAAGTCATTTTGAGAAAGAAGAACAAAGCTGGAGGTACTATAAGCCAAGGAGCCACCAGGAGCTGGGAGTGAGGCCTGAACACACCTCTCCCGGAAGCTCCAGAGACAGCGTGGCCCTGTCAACACCTCCGGAGCTGTGAGATCACACATTTCTGGGGGTTAAGCCAGTCACTTTGCTTCATTACAGTAGCCCTAGTAAGTTAAATAGAACATGTGGCCTAAGAGGGCTGTGCTCACTTGGAAATAAGGCCCAAGGCTGGCACCAAGTCCAGCTTCTCAAGTGCTCGCGGGAACACATTTCACCAGCTCCGAGTGTGGTGGGCCACAGAGGGGAGGGGCCGGGCCCAGGTGAGTTTCAGATTTCTCTGTAATACTGCTAAAATCCAAAAATCCGTATGTCTGTGCCTAAATCCATGATGTTTTCCAAAGCTAGTGGATCCTGGGGCACTGGGAGGGGAAGACAGGAAGTTAGGACTTAAATTTTATTTCTAAATCTTCCAGGCCCAGAAGGGTTGCCTCCAGTGTTTCCAAGGAGGCCTTCACTTTCTGTGCTATCTTTGGGTTTAACTTACCGCTTGGAAAGACCTTGAGTGTTTGATTCTGGAGAAATGTTTTCTGTCCTTTCTAGTCTGTGCATATGAAAATGAAGTTGCGGTTTGATACTTGAAAGGAAAAACAGATTATTTTGCTAGCAAATTGGTTTTCTTGGATCAACAATTTGGAGAAGTGAACACTGGAACTGGTTGCAGGGAGACACAGCCTCAATCTCCAACAGATGAGACTGATTCTCAGCAAATTGCACCGAGGGTGGTGATGTTAAGATAACCAACTACACGTTTTCCACATGCATCTTTAAAAACCAATATGGAATGTAAAACCTGCAAGTACCTGGCCTCCACAGAGAATGCTTTTTTTTTTTTCCTTTCCCATCTAGATTGGTGTAAGGAGCTCTGGATCTGACGGCTTTAGCAGTTGACAGAACCTATCAAATTTTTCTTAAAATCCCCAGAGCTGGAGACAATGCAGAGCAGTTTGCTGGATGGTGAGAAGATTTTCCTTGAGGGGAAGAATATGCTCGGCATTGTTGCTCCTTTGCAACCAGTCTTGCAGAATAGGAGCAGCTGTTCTGCAAATTATTTTTGTGATGGAGAGGGGAATCTACCTTTCATTCTTTGCATCCTCAAGTGGGCATGCAAAATACACAGAAACATACTTAGATAACTGTCTTGACCTCCCTCCTTAGTCTCTCTTTTCCTCACTTCCTTTTTTTTCTTCCCCAATTCTCTTTTTGATTTGTGCTGTGAGAGGAGAGGGCTTCTTATGCCTGAGCTTCTTCCTCTGATGACAAGGAAAAGTGTAGGGGAAAACGATCAACTCTTGTACAGGGGCCAAAGGCAATTACTTTGCTTTGAGGATTCCTGGGATGAGGGAATGAGCCAGGAGCTCTTTCAGGAGAGGAAGGGGAGGGGAGGTGTATGAGTGGTCTGCCACTCGTTCTCCCAGGGGCAGCTGCTTCCGCAGAATCCAGGCTGCAGGACGGCTGAGCTGCTGCGAGCTGAGGTGCCGAGGCCCAGGACTCAAGTGCAGACATTACATAAATCAATGCCAGTTTAAACGGGAAGATTATTTTAACCTTGGAATGTCACTTTATATGTTTCAATACATGGTCCATTATTTACTCTCCAGGAAAGTTTCACTCAGGGCCCCCTTCTCTCTGTGCTTATTTGCGACGGCCAGACCATCAGGCATGCGATGAACTGCAAATCGAAACAAGCTCAGCCTCCCAAACGGGTGGGGGTCGTGACCTGCTGGGGACACGGCCAAGTGAAGACAGGCATCTCATTCACCATGGCACGCTTGGCCCTTTCTTTTGTGAAGCCGAGGGTGAAGAGGTGGCGGTTACAACCCAGAAAGGTGCTCAGTGTAGGTGCTGAGAAGGTGGGCCCTACCCCTCCATCCATCCTGGTGGGACCTCCATGGAACAGCCCTAACTATTCTCAGAAGGAAACAGAGTCAAGTATTTGGAAAGTTACCTTCCATTAATTCCCAGGCGGGTCTAAAGCCTTCTGATGTTAACTGGCAACGGTGTTTCATTTGGGGAAGAGAAGCTATGGTCTCCCCTCTTTACCCAGCGGTGCTCCAATTCTGAAGTCACCTTCTGAGCACAGGTGGACTAAACACCTGTGAGCCTCAATCCCGTGGTAACAACGGTAGTAACAATAGCTGGAGTTCTTTTAGGTGAGTCAACAGCTAAATTCAGAGAACTGGTTTGCTGTTAGCAAGACTCCACCCACCTTCTCCGGTCCGTCAGCCTCGTTTTGGGGAAATATAACCTTAAAGTAAAAAATTTATGTTCTCAACTTCAGATTCTAAAATATAAATGCACTATATATCTTCATTTAAGGGAAAACTGACTCGCTGGCAAGATAAACTATACACAGAAGTAATGCTGAGAGACTTGCAAAGAGATGAGCATTAAAAGTTTTGCAAAGGATGGCAAATATCTAAGTAGCTGAGTAGCAACTTGGTAAATTTTATACCAAGGGTGGTAGTAACACACAATATTCTTTAAGTTTTTTTTAGCTGACACTGTTAGATCAGAGCCCACTCATTCTCATTATTTTGAAGCATTTATAGTAAATCCTATTTTGTACCAGTAGATGTCATTACAGAAATGCAGTGTATTTTAACTGAGTAATTTTAGATATGCTTCTCTTACGTTTTTTCATGTGGGCCAAGCCTTATGGTTGTGAAAAAGTTGGTACAGAGAGATCTCTACAGAAAATGTTTACTAAAGGATCATACAATATACCTCATACGTTCCTCCTAATACAATATTCCCTGGAAGATCTAAGGAAATGAGAAAAGTTAAGATAGGATCATGCAGGAAGTGGAAGAGACTTTCCACACTTCTGATTTTAAATTTATCAGCCACGAACGATCCATGTCTTCATGTTGAACTTAATCTGATGGAAGAACTGGGGTTTTGAATTAATTAGCTTGTCATTTTCTGTGCACCCGCTGCCTTCAAGGCCTCTGCTGGCACAGAGTGTTTCTTTGGGTTTTTTTAATGTTTTTTTTTTTTTTTTTTTTTTGGTATGTGGGCCTCTCACTGTTGTGGCCTCTCCCGTTGCAGAGCACAGGCTCCGGACGCGCAGGCCCAGCGGCCACGGCTCACGGGCCCAGCCGCTCCGCGGAACGTGGGATCCTCCCAGACCGGGGCACGAACCCGTGTCCCCTGCATCGGCAGGTGGACTCTCAACCACTGCACCACCAGGGAAGCCCTTCTTTGGGTTTTTAAACAGAGGAACAAAAGTAGCCAGAGGAATCTAAGAAAGGGAGACCAAGAACACAGGACAGACATAAAGGGGAGTTTCTCCAAATTTGCAGCTTATCAGTGATAAACCATGATGTAATAAGGGATCCGAGTCAGTGGCCAGAATGCCCCTCACAAAGTGATCAGACCCCAAACATGTGCTGAATGGTGAGCCAACCAATGGTCTCACTTAGGTCTCTGAGTCACACTCGGTTGCCCACACCCATTCTTCTCTGTCTGCTGTGCTTCCTTGTAGAATTGGGGGCAAAACTGTCTTGCCTTTTGGCTGTCAGATCCTTCCATGTCATACTCCATCCAAACCAATGGGTAATTAAAAATCTTGGTGAAGTTAAAGTGGCTCCTTCCTGAGAGGTGGGAGCCTTCAGTCTTGACCCATAGTATGTAAACCTTTGCTTGAGATTTTAGTGTAGCACCTGTTAGTTTGGTAAGAAATCTATCACCCGTTGCAGTACCCAGAGCTCTAAGGTAGCAAATCATCTCTTTCTGCCTTCAGGGAAACCACATATATGATGCTATCAATGGTGAAACCTGTTTTTTATGTTAATTTTTTGTATGAACTTTTGCAAACTTTGAAATAAACTTTTAAAAAGTAAAGATAGGGACTTCCCTGGTGGCACAGTGGTTAAGAATCTGCCTGCCAATGCAGGGGACACGGGTTCGAGCCCTGGTCCGGGAGGATCCCACATGCCACGGGGCACCTAAGCCCGTGCACCACAACTACTGAAGCTGGCATGCCTGGAGCCCGCGAGCCACAACTACTGAAGCCTGCACGGGCCTAGAGCCTGTGCTCCGCCACAAGAGAAGCCACCACAATGAGAAGCCTGCGCACCACAACGAAGAGAAGCCCCCGCTTGCCGCAACTAGAGAAAGCCCGTGCGCAGCAACGAAGACCCAACCCAGCCAAAAATAAATTAATTAATTAAAAAATAAATAACTAAATAAAGATAAAATCCTGGTTTTGTAAAAAGATGCTGATCAAAATACTTTTTTGGAAACATTTTCATTATGGAAAGATGTTAAGTATATGTGATTATGTTTCAAAGTCTGAGCAGTTAGCAATTAAGTTCATTTTATTTTTCAAAAATACCATCACATAAAATCTCTGTATACATGATGTGAGTGAAAGAAGCCATACCTTGTGATAATATCCATCAAGAGGCTGTTGCATTCCTTGTATTCCAGGAGGTCCCTGTATTAGAAACAAATCAAAGACGTACGTAAACATTTACCAAAACAATGTGTATTTAAATAATGTATCTAAGAGCTCTTAAAATCTCACAGGTAAGAAGAAGGAAGTGTCTGTTCAGTCAAGTATTCTAATTAATAGAGAATCACATGGACATTAGCTTATCTGGTTCTTAAACGTATTTCTAGGTTAAAGCCTGCATGAATCCAAAGAAAGGTCCTAACCGGGAACACGTAACATTTTACTAAAAGGTCAGCCATCAGCATATTCCTTATTAAAAGGAATCTTACCCATAAAACTCCTCAAGGCAAGAGGCTGAAGAGCTTCAGTTTATGTTTGACACTTCTTAGAGGGCTTTTATCAGTGAATTACGGAAGTGTATGCCCATGTGTTATTACCTTAAAAAATAAGGGAAACATATTGTTTTGTTATTGCTTTACTTATTTGAATTAGTTGGGTGAACATGGGCTTCCCACGGACTTTCAGGCCAGAAAAAGATATCTGCGGTATAACCTTGGGCTTAAGACCTTTAAATACATGTACTTTTCAGATGATGTGGAAATATTCACGAAGCACTCTGCTGAGCTTTGGGTGGGTAGGAAGGAAGTAAAGACATTTGTCTGTCCCTAAAACTTCCAGGAAGAGAGGAAGAGAAGCGTTCTCTGAGTTTTTCAGGGATTAAATTTTGGGGAAAGGGGTGTAAGAAAACGCAAAGATTAACGTGATTTTAATTTAGGTAGTTCAGCCAAAATAGATTCAGCTGTCTCAGAAAAGAGACTGCATATTTCATCCGCACCTCGAGAGCTCCTAGGAAGAGAGAAAATGTTACAGAAGCGAAGTTCTCAGAAGACAAGACACCGAAAGATCATGATTCAGCCAACCAAAGTCACCATTATACAAAGATGATTATTTTAAAAAGCAAACGAAAGCTTTGGAAAGTGAAGAAACATTTTAAGGAACATCTGCTAGCTGCGCTCACTGATATAGGTAACGCCTTAGGTTATCTTGGAAAGATTAATGTTGGTCAACAGTTATGACGGGTGTTTCTTAGGAACGGCCTGTGAGAGAAGATCTAACATGAAGGCTTTACTTTGTGCCGTTAAATGTTGAGGACAGCAAGATGTAGTGATGGATGATAGAAGGAGGCAGATATAACTCGTGAGAAAATAATAGGCCTTGTGTGGAACGGAGCTGACGGTGGTTGGAAAGACAAACGACGCTGTTACCTTGCTGGAATCAAAACAGAGCTAATGTCAGAAAATAATTCTCAAGGCGCTATTATTTTTCAGGTTCTTTTTCCATCAGCCAGCTTTGTGTGACGTATTCCAGGTCAGGTAGTTGAAGCGAAGAGGAAAGCAATTACTGAGTTGGGAGTTGTTTCACAAAGTTTCCGGCCAAGAAGGTACGAGCTAGGAACTCATTCCTGAAATTCAGGAGACATGAGACTCCATACACATTGATCCTTCTGCAACTATTTTTAACAAGGCAAGGAGAAATCTTAGATGCCGTATGTAGTAGCATCAAAGGTAACTTAGGGGTATCTGCATAGCAGGCATTGGGTGACTGGTGAATGTGTATTGATCATAAGGTCAATTAGATCAAAGACTAGTGATGTGGTAGGTACACTTAGCTTCAGACACATTCGTCTTAGCTAAAAGGGAAAGGCTTAACAAGTGGGGCTCCTGAATACAGCGGATCAATTAATAACGTCTGTCAACTAGAGCAGAAGAACCCACCAGATAATAACGGCACACATTTAGGTGGTGTGTATCGTGCGCCAGGCATTACACCGAGGGTTTCAAATAGACTAGCTCATTTCATCTCTACAATGACGCCATGACGTTATGTACCATCATTATTTCCAATTCAAAGATACAGAAAAATGAGCGTTTGAAATAGTTAACTGGCCCAAGGTCACACCCCTGGTACATGGCAGGGCTAATATTTAATGGAGGCAGCCTGGCCCCAAACTCACTTCTTAGTTGCTCAACTCTTGTAACTTAAAAGCAGATTCTCAGCCTAAAATAATTTTTGCAGGAAATTTTAAATTATGGTTGTGGAAAGGAAAACTGTCCCAGTATCCTGCTCCTGCAGCAGCCATACAGATACCACGGCTTTGCTCTATTTGTGTTGGGCTGGGAGACACAGGACGCCCGAGTTAATGGGATAAGTAGACAATTACACAACAGCTGTAAAATGCTCATGAGCTCCGGGGAGACACACCTGTTCATAACCCAACTGTGCTCGCGTGTAATTACCGGAGCAGTCCATCAGCCTGGTGTGGGGAGAGACCCTGATGTTGTCTCCTACTGCAAAGAACCATGCCTGGTGTGATGAAGGGAATTAAAGATACATTCATCTTGGGAACATATATGCTCGGTAATAGTTTAAAGCATTTAAAAAGGGGTTTTTTTTTTTTTTGGCTAAAATCTTGCTAGAGGTGTAAGACAGAGAAATACCCTGTCTGCCACCAGCGTCATCAGATGCTAGTGTGAAAATGATCAACTGTTTGCATTATCAGCTCCTTAGATTTCAGTTTGGGCCACAGATTCCCAACGTCTAAAGGATGGGAAGAGCTCTGTGTTAAAGCTTCTTCGGTCCTGGTCTTGGCCGCACTTTCATTTTCCAGCCAGTTCACGCAGTATGCGGAGCTCGAAGAACCCACTTTTGCCTTTTTCCCTTCCCTGGTCTTTGCTGCGAGCTCCCTGTCACCGTCAGGGCTGGGCCTTTGGGTCAGCTTTAGCGCACCCTTGATGTTCTGAATCAAGGTCTCCGTGGCCCCTCAGCCACTCTGCTCCCTCTCTGGCCCTCCTTCCTGAACTGTCTTCCTTCCTCCCTCTTCTCTGAAAGCATCCTTCAGCTCCCCGTAACTGCTGACTGAACGTCCGTGCGCCATCTGGGTACCACTCATCTCCACACACCAGCACTCTTCATTAGGAGCTCTCTCATTAGGGGCTCCTTTCAGGATTCACAAATACATATTTTCAGGTTGTACACAACTGCCTTCTGGCCCCGTGGGTTTCCAATTAACTTTGCTAACAACCTTTGAAACACCAAAAACCTCTATGAAGAAAGTTGCACTAATCAACTTTTTTCAAAGCATGCTAAAAAACAGCTTTGCTATAAGAAGAGATAGAAAGTTTGTTATTGAAAAGTCATTTGGGCTAATTTTCAAGAAATATTTCTAACTTTCTAATGGCTAGTAGAAAAGGCAAAGACCAGTAATTATTTTTCTTATATTAAAAAAATTATTAGGAAGCCTAACCTCATTCATAGAAATGGTAAGATGAGGCATGTTTCAATAATACAGTAATTGCTGGGAAGGTTAGTGTCAGAACGAGCTTTTCTCTTACATATATATATTCCATCTATAACATTATATATAACTTAGTGAAGCACCTTTATACTGATTTATGGTTTTTTTTTGTGTGTGTGTGTGTGTGGTACGCAGGCCTCTCACTGTTGTGGCCTCTCCCGTTGCGGAGCACAGGCTCTGGACGCGCGGGCTCAGCGGCCATGGCTCACGGGCCCAGCCGCTCCGCGGCATGTGGGATCTTCCTGGACCAGGGCACGAACCCACGTCCCCTGCATCAGCAGGCAGACTCTCAACCACTGCGCCACCAGGGAAGCCCTGATTTATGGTGGTTTGAGTACATGTCTATCTTTCCAGTTGGAATGAAAACGCCTTGAAGATAGGAGTTTCAATCTTTTTTATCTTATCATAACATATAGTACCCCCATCCCAGTATTTGCTGAATTCAATAGAATCTTTTGCAAGAAAAATTTTGAGGGTATAGCCAATTTCTTGCTCCTTCGTTTTGATTTCAGTTAGGAATGGTAGCAAACCGAGCAGGGGTCTTGCTGCTTCCAAACTCACAGAAAACAGGGCCAACAGATGCAGATTAATCTAAGAATCTGGCTAAATAACTGAAAACAAAGCTGCAGTGAGCTCCAGTTAGTAGAAAAGAGCTTATGGATGGATTTTTGACCAGAATTACAACATGGAAAGTTGTCTCCAATTCTGAGAGAAAAATCAATAGTACTCTTTAGAAAATATTTGGGAAATCAATTTCTTTTTCTTTTAAACACAGATCCTTTTATTTATCTTAAACATTTGCTCTAAATGAGTTTTTTCATTGTCTCTTGGGATTTAATTAACTTAAACAGTTGTAATTTTAGAATAGATTGTTTTTCAGAGAACGTTTCTGCTACAAAGTTTTAGTGGCTAAAGAGATACCAGCACTCCAACCCCTCCCCCCCAAAATTGCTGAAAACTCTCAAATTGCAAAATACGATTTCTGAAGCAAGGAGGGGATTCATTAAGTGTTTATACTGTGGTTATATTTCAACACAGAGACCTCAAGTTCTCCTTTATGGGATTACAGTGGGGATGTGGGCCAGATAGCACGTATTAGGTGAAATTTAAGGTTCCTGGGAAGGGGCTCTCATTTCTGAAAATGTCTCACCCACCTTCTGGTTTATGCCTGCCTAAAACTTCATATAGAAAGACTGGTTTATTTGGTGTTGGGTTTTGGGAGATGTAATACTAATGTTTCATATTCATACAGCTCAGCATGATTCTAAATACGTTTTCACTTATATTTTCTTAGATGGCAGGGTAATGTGACTGCAAAACACATCATCTTATTTGATTCTCATAAAGACTATGTGAGATGGGTATGATTATGTTCTCCATCTGACAGGGGAAAACGGATAGATTTACCCCCAAATCACGCAATAAACAAATGGTAGAACCATGTATAAGAGTTGTTCCACTTGAATATATTCTTATGAATCATTCAGTAAGTATTTCCTGAGAGCAAGTTGGATGGGACAAAAAAGGGGAGGAGGAACGGGATGCTATGTGGCAGGTGGGACAGGAGAAGACAGCACCGAGGGAGGAGAGGGTACAGAAAACGGGGGAGTGCAGATCTTGAAGACTGTGGCTTCGCAGCCCCCCAGGCCTTTGGCACTCACTTTCTGGCATGAGGCTCTGAGAAATGTAGTTAAGTCTTAAGACGAACTTTGATTGTAAAAAGTGGGACTCAGAGGAGAAAGCTATAGGAGGATGATAATCAAAGAACTTGGAAAGGTATCAACACTTTTGCTTTAGAAATGGGAGGTCCTGGATTAAATCCGGGGAAAGAAAGTAAAACATAATGAGCGGATGGAAGAGAATGATAAAATGGGATAATGATAAGAATATTAATAAATGGCAATAGTAATCCTTGGAAAGTAATAACTGTGTGGCAGGTACATATGTTATTGCATTTTGCTTTTACAGCAGTCCAATGAGGTAGGCATTATCCTTATTTTACTTATAACAAAAAGTTTACTATCTTACCCAAGGTCATACAACTAGCAGACAACAGCTAGATTTCAACCCAAGTCGGCCTGACGCTGTATCTTTGATATTTTAACTCTTTCCTTTATCTGCCTCACAGTGAGAGGGATGACAGATAGAGAAAAAAAAAAAACAAAATCAATCATCTTAAAGCTGGTTAAAAACATCACGTAGGGCACTCAAGGGTAAAAGACTGCAGATCTATTAATGAGGGACAGAATCTACGAGGGCCAAGCACAGGGAGCTCCGGGACGCAGCGTAGATGCACCTTTTCAAAGACTGGACAAGAAGAGATCAAGAGGAGAGCGACCAGAATGGGAGGAGGGTGAGGATAAGCGAGAGGAACCACAGGCAGATACAAGAAATGTTAAAATCAAGGCGGGCCTGGATTAGAGAGAGGTGAGAGGGAGACTTCTGAGAGGGAAAAGGAAAGAAGTTGGCAATCTTGATCGGCACCTTAAGTAACGTTTGAAGTTCAAATGATACCAAATGAGGGGTAGAGTCTTGGCATTTAGGAGATGGTAGAAGAAAAACAAACACACAAATGGTCAGAGTTGGTGGGAAAAAGACTAGAAACGAGAGTAAGATTGCTTAGGGATCATATTGATAGGCTGAAATTCCTACGAGCGTGAAATTGCAGTGGATGAACAGTCATGGGAAAGTAGTCACACTTAGTAAGAAGACGAGATACCCTTCAAACAAAACTACAATTGTGCCATTGTGTTCTTGTGGAAGAGAGATTTGTGTATTGCCATGTGGGATCTGAAGGAATTAAGTGATACAGCAATACACTGGTTCAAGCATTGGTCAAGGGCATCTTCTGGGGACTTCCCCTAAAAAAGGTAAGAGCAGTTTTTGTTAGAAGCCAGCAGCCAACGCTTAATCTTGGTGAAGCTCTGGAAATTCTGAGCAGCAGTGATCGTCTCTTGTCTCAGCCAGGTCCCCCTTGCCCCACCCCAGTGGCATACACGTGCACTCTACTTTGAAAGATCAGTAGCTCCTAAGTATCTCCGTATGAGATATTGCCAGCAGCCCTGGTTCAGAAGTTCAGAAGCAGCGTGATTAACAGGTGAAGGATTGCAGCGAAGCAGCGCTTCTGGGTCTTGAATGAGAAGTTTTCACATCTGCCACTTTGGACATTTTTCAAATGCATCCCTCTGTGTATTCCAGAAGTGCTCACTTGAGCTGGGCTTGTCTCTTCTGGCCTGCACACTGAGCTGTGTAATTGAGGGAACTCAAGCAGAGGCAGTTTATGGTTATATGAATAAGCAAAATACTCAATATGTGACCTGATTGTTTTCCAAAATTACACAGCCGCTGGTTTCACTTGTCATTTTGGAACAGGGGTGGGAGGATGAGGCTGTGACAGTGAATGCATTCAATGGGTGTAATTAATCCATTTCATAAAAGCAGATTTTCTACATTATGCTGTGAGGCTCAGAAGTTTTTAACACTTTACTTTCCAGGGGAGAAAAAAAAATCATTTTCTAAAGGAGCTTATTTTCCCTGATACCATGAAACAAATCCATCTAATTGGTTATAAAGCCCATTGCATTCTTGATAGAGTGCCTTGCTGGGACATTGATGACTGATTTCCATGGCATGACAGTCAGAAAAAAATGATTCCTCCGCTAACGCTGCGATTCTGCTTATCCATCCATAAAATGTTTCATACTCATTTCCCCTCAGTATGTCCTGCAAAAGCAAAAATGTTACGTGTCAGCTTCCTGTAATATAAGGGGCAGCAGCAGTCTCTACAGGGGCCTTGCCTCCCCACTGAAGCCACATCACTGACCCTGCATGAGGTGATTAAAGCCAGCGGGGCATGAGAACTAGTAAGGATGGAGATTGTGAAACAAATGATCTGTATCCAGTGGCATCGCCCAAAGTTCACCATCAACAGAAACCATACCTGGGGAACAGCTGAGCTTGCACTCCCCTGTCTGACCTCAGGAATCTCTCAATACACCTCTCAAATCTGAAGGGAGGTTGGCTTACACAGCCTGCACCTATCAGTGCTTTGAGATTCCACTTATGTAACTGATAATATTCACTCTCTTTAAAAGTGTTGGTACATGTCAATCCCAAACTCCCTAACTATCCCTTCCCCTCACCATTTCCGCCGCCCACCCCTGTAACCATAAGTTCTTCTCTACGTCTGTGCTCAATAGTATGTAACAACCTAAATGGGAAAAGATTCTGAAAAAGAATAGATACATGTATAAGTGAATCACTTCGCTAACACAAAGCGTTAATCTAACACAACATTGTTAATCAACTATGCTCCAATATAAAATAAAAAAGTTTGGACAAACAAGTGTTGGTAGGATGACAGTGCTTCCTAGGCAGAGAAAACGTGATTCCCAGGCAAACCGCAGAGACTTAAGACAGCCAGGCTGATGGCACTGGCTTGCATGCTGCCAAGTTACGTAGAGGCCAAGGGCATGTACACAACTCGAATGGTTGGGGACATTCTGGACAAAAGCAAAGGGACGTTTTATTCTGTGGTGATTGGAGCCTCCACTTTCAACTCAAATGTCTGCCATCAAGGTTTCCTTCTGATCTGTAGGTCATACTCATGATAAATATGCAAGTGACATGTCTTGGCTCAACTGAACCGCACGGTTACAGAGGGTACACTCAGGGAAGTTCTAGAAAAGAACACTGAATGATTTCATTTTTAAAACACTTTGCCCCATTCTACAAAGGATTTCAGGCAAAAGAGAAGATGCTGACACTCTAGGCCGGTGAAGAAGTAATTAGTGATATTAACCTCAGCCCATCCCACAGGATGCTTTTCCTGTTTTGTCAAAGAAATTTGGAATATTTCAAGCAGTTGAAAAGTACAGAATATAATAGGATAAATCCCCATGAATCCACAATCCAATGTTGTCAGGTCCTAACCATCTGCCATATTTACTTTAGATCTCTTTACCTTTTAACGAAATTACAGATATAACTGAAGCTCCTTCCAGGCTTACTTTCTACAGAATTTCCTCTCATGTTTCAGGTTCCCCGGATAATGCTGAAAACTTGTTGCTTCTCTACTCACATAACTTCTTTTAGTCTCTCTTTTGATGGAAACAATTTCCTACCAGGTTGTAGCTGCTGTGAAGAGAAAACTGACTGAAGGGGTTTAGCTAAGCCCCTTACTTCTGGAGGTCCAGACTTTTCTTATTGTTAAAATGGAGATAATCTTTTCTTGCCTGTTTCACAGAGTTATACGGCGGTAAAATTAAATGCTGTATGGAGATATTTTTGTAAACTATATCAGCAAATACAAATTATAAGATCATTTAGGAAACAAGTCTCCCTTTTTGAATATTTCTCAAAGGCCAATCAGATTGATTAAAACCTTACTGTTTACCTCCCACAAAGAATCAGTATTGAATCTATGCACTGGCCCAATAACAAGTTTGGTGACCATATATCAAGGATTTCAAATATTCTGTCCCATCATTGCTATACACGACGTCTGTCATTCAGAAGTCTTAATAGTTGGTTTCAATAACACGACCCCAAATGAAGAAAAGGAGTCAGTGGCTGTGAGAACATAAAATCCTTTTCTTCCCAAGTGTATCTATAATTAGTAAAAAACTCAGGCAGTCAGAAAGTGGCTAATAATGTCTCACTGCTGCTGCTCATTGGGAGAAAAAAAAGAGAAGCAATTAGGGAGTGGAGCCCAAGTGCTGGTTTTCACATTCTCCACCTGAGACCCCAGCTGCCTCACAGGCGTGTCTACGGATTCCGTGGCCACACAAGGTGACACTGGAATGTTAGTAATGTTGGCAACAGCTGTTTTGTCTGGGACCATGGCCCCAGTGGGGGACGAGTGGCAATAAAAATGATTAACTGGCCATGCCTCCATTTTATAGGTCTTAGGTATCTTTATTTTTAACTCTGAGGAAGTCATCTTATTTTTATTATGAATAAAATTACTATTCCCGTTGACACAGATAAATGGTTAGGTTCTTTTCCTCCGAAGATATCAGTACAGTACATGGCCTTTAGCCATTAAGAGACCAAAGAGACTAAAGTTCTTTGCTGAAAGGAAAACTGAGAAACAGAAAACCCTGATCAATTCAAAGCTTGTAGACGGATGTTCAGACTATGAACTGGATTCCCACTGAGACATGATGGTTCTCAAAATGCATATAGTCACACAGAGTATTTTAGCAAGAAGTCAAATGTTTTAATTGGACATTCTTGTCATCCACTTTATTGAGCAGTCCAAAATGTGTCTTGGGGACTAACTTCCCTTAGGGGTGGGCCTTGCTAACATTAACTTTGCACCATGGGTCCTCAGTGCATAGGAAATAAGGCTGGAGATGAAGACGGAAAAGGTGGGGATAGTGATGGATAACAGGGCACAGATGCAGGAAGGCATTAGTTCCATGGTGTTTCCAGAGCATAGACTTTCATAGTTATAACTGCTCATATCAACCTGCAGCCTATCAGAAAGGAAGCCTCAGGTGTAGCTGTGGGGAGGAAAGAATGAGACTTGTATGTGATGAGATTCTCCGTCTCCAAGGAAAAACATGGTGTCCCCTGGATTCAGGCTGGGCTCAAGTGAAATGGGCAACTGTCAAAGCTTTGTCTGTTTCCTTGTTTTCTCAGCAAACAAGTCTGTTCCCTGTCCATGCAGAGACTAAAAACGATATGCTACAATGATGCTACCTTTAGAATTATCATTAGGAATAATAATTTCATCACATCAAAATAAAAATCTAACCACCTGAGATAAAAACATGAAGACCTAGAAAAGGGAGATGTGACCAGTTGATTATTTTCCTTGCCACTTATTCTCCCCCCGACCCCGCTCCCCAATTCCACTCTCATAAGGCTAAGCCCCTCAGCTCCAAAGCCTCCTCTGGCACTGTTCTCCCAGCTCCTTTCTGTTTACTGAATCCAGCAACCTCTCTCCCACCTCAGGCTTTTTGCACTTCCTGATCTTTGTGGCTGGAAAGTTCTTGCTCTGGGCCTCACACTGCTGGCTTCTTCTCAAGTAATGTCACCTAGATGCTCAGAGATGCCACCTGGACCACCTTAACTAGGGCAACAACTCTTCCTCCCAAACCACTCTCACACTACCCAGTTTATTCCCCTGCAGCACTGCATATTAAGCTGAAATTGTTTTGTCTACCTATGGAATTGCCTCTTCACCATCGGTCCCTCACCCTACACACACATGATAGAGTGTAAGTTATTGAAGGTAGAGACCTTAGCTTTATTTTTTTGTTTGTTTGTTTGTTTTTGTTTTTTATGGTACATGGGCCTCTCACTGTTGCGGCCTCTCCTGTTGCGGAGCACAGGCTCCGGACGCGCAGGCTCAGCGGCCACAGCTCACAGGCCTAGCCGCTCCGTGGCATGTGGGATCTTCCCGGACCGGGGCACGAACCCGTGTCACCTGCATCAGCAGGTGGACTCTCAACCACTGCGCCACCAGGGAAGCCCGAGACCTTAGCTTTAATTTGTCTGTTTTTTTTTTTTTCATAAACCACTGTATACTCAAGGTTTGTAACAGTCATTAACACATGCTAGGTGATCGAGGTAAGTATGTGTTGGATAAATGAATTCAATTTCACATCCTAAATTCACTCTTTTAACCATGTATCCTGCTCTGTAACCACAACCTTCAGGACTGAGCAATGCCTCATGCATTAAAGGTGAAAGAAGTTCTACACTGAAATTAAAATGAAAATGGAAACAACATGGTTGTATATGTTTTCAATCTTATGGTTCCTTTAGAAAAGAAGCACAAATTCCACCAGAGTCAGCTCCCACAAAAACTCATGCTGTAGAGTTTTATCAGCGTGTTACAATAAGTCAGCATTTTAGAGAAAGCTAAGGGCTTTCACTTCTAGAGGGCATCCGGTTGACATTGAAAATGACTGTCAATGAGCTAGCATTTGTATTTAAAATACAGGATAAGCATAAGATGCAACAAAATCCTGAAAATAAACTTTGAAAATCATGTAGATTTATAATTAAGCCTCGAACACTGAGCAATCTCCAGACCCTGGACAGCCTCCTGAGGGCTGAACAGTCATTCTTCTAGAGCTTTCCCAGTGGAAACAGTAGAGGGAGCTCCTGGTCCACATTACAAATTATGTGAATTTCTGTGACACACGTGAGCCCCACCGCTCAATTCTCTTACTGCAATAATGAAACAATGCACAAAAACAATGCCAGAGAAAAAAAAAAAGAAAGGAAATCAAGGGCCCTGCCTGCACCAGAAAGGAATAATAACACATTTTCCAATTAATGTGGTTTTTAATAAACACGTTTGCAGGGATGATGAATGAGAAGTGATGGAAGTGTCAAACGGGTGGGCTAAGACATGCCGCCTTTAATGGCTCATTAGTTAAACTCTTCTGTTCCGCCTCATTGCCAGCTGCTCTGCTCTGCCTTCTAAAGGAATGAAAACCTGGAATACTCTGAAATAAACTAAGGCATTTCAAGTCCCGAGACTCTCGAAGCCTCATCATCCTAACACGAGGCCACTATTTTCCATTCCTTTATGCTACTCAGATAACTGGAAGGCTTGAAAGACAAAGAAATTTTTACTGGAGAGTGAGTGAGAGAATAAAGGTGGGTTTAGCGGTCCATTCCTGGGTCTCAAGTCTACAACCCCTACTTATACTTGTGTGATCCTGGGCGAGTTACTCAATGTTTCTAAGCAACTTTTACCCCATTATAAAATGAGCATCATTTCTACTTCTCGTGATAGTTGTGAGGATTACATAATGCGCTGGCAGTGGAGCACCGAACACAGAGCTAGGGCTGTAATCACCTCTCCCGGTCCATTTCTCTCTCTTCCGTGGAATATGTTTCCTCAGGAGTTACTGCTATTTCCTTCCCCAAGGAGAGGCTTAATGCTCTCGTGCTTCCTCTCTGAAAACTGCTCTCAATCATAATCTTAGGGGCTTCCCTGGTGGTGCAGTGGTTAAGAATCCGTCTGCCACTGCAGGGGACACAGGTTTGAGCTCTGGTCCGGGAAGATCCCACATGCCGTGGAGCAACTAAGCCCGTGTGCCACAGCTACTGAGCCTGCGCTCTAGAGACCACGAGCCACAACTACTGAGCCCGTGAGCCCCAACTGCTGAGCCCGCGTGCCTAGAGCCCGTGCTCTGCAACAAGAGAAGCCACTGCAATGAGAAGCCCACACACCACAAGGAAGAGTAGCCCCTACTCACCGCAACTAGAGAAAGCCCGCGCGCAGCAACAAAGACCCAATGCAGCCAAAAATAAATAAATCATTTTAAAAATCATAATCTTAGTGTATTTGCAGGTATCATCAGTCCAAGACATTGCTACTTAATGGTTTCCCTCCAATGAAGAATATTCATTCAAAACAAGATGACAGAAGTTACTTGGGGGAATTTGGGAGCTTTTCCCTTTGTATAGGTAAGATCAGCTCTGCTTATTAACAGGAAATTGGACCAATACTTTATAAAAAGTGATGAAGGGCTGTGGCCAGCTCTGTGAACCAGTTAGTTGCCCCTCAATTACCAGCATCTCAATAAGAATAACTTTATGTATGCAGATTACATGTGTCTAAGTTTCAACTAAACCTTCCTCAAAGAGAGGAAAAGTTGCTATTAAGTATGGGAAGCTAAATTGGAGTAATATATAGGACTTTGATGAAACAATATTTCATAAAGAAAATCTAATAACATTAGTTCAAAGATCTACTTTTAGTAAATATTCCTTTATTAGATTCTTTCCCCTAGAGAATGTACTCTCTCAGGGTGAAAGAGATTGTCCTTCCACACACACAAAGTTGTGGGAAATTCTTCTTTCTAAACAACTAATCTTTTTGGTACAAATGTTTCTTAAGAAAGTGAGAAAATACAAATCTGGCTTCAGAACAATCACAAATAGAATGGTTGGTTAAAATGTTTTAATTATTTGAGTTGCTTCAGGCCATTAGAGATTTCTTTCTTCTATTTTAAAAAAATCTTCATTGACACTCCCCAGAATAACAACACTACCTTTGATGTAGGGAACATCTCTAAAGCCCTGGAGGGGAGAACATTTTCTTGAAGAAATTGAGCAAAGTATGCTGTTATCAAAGGATCTATGCCTCCTAAAAACTCCTATTCCTTGGTTCTTTTCAGACAATCCCACCGGTCAGAGTAAATCAATAAAAAATTTTCCCTTAACTTTTCTGAAGGCTAATTGCTCAAACATATATAGTAAAATTATATACTATTCTGTTCACTCATTTGAGGGACATTATGTGTTATTTGATTATTGCTCGATAAGAGAGAAAATTAATATTTTTTTATAGTTCACATTGTCATAAGACATTCTAACACATGCTTTAGGAATCTCAGACGCCAGCCAGTAGGGTGAGTCAGACACCATCTCCCAGTCTCAGTCGGAAGGATCTTGGTGCCTACCCACCTTTCCTTCTTTCTCTTGTTACCTTCCTTCCTGTTGTGAAGGGGGGAGGGCTCATCTCACATAAGGTACAAAGTGGAAGAAGACAAACAAATGAAAAACAACAACATTTTGATCTAAAAATGCCCACAAGTAAAGGGCGACGTCTCTTAAGCTCTACGTCAGTTGTAATAAAATACAAATGACTAGTAAATACTATGATAGCTGCGATGGATCTCACTCTCTCTCAGCATTCCAACTACTGTGTCACTAGAGAGACCTATCAGGAAATCTGGCCCTGGGACTCTCCACTCAGAGCTCTTCACAGATTGTCCTGGCTTCTCGGGACATGTGGACCTCATAGCAGTTCTGCCAGGACGCTGCCCGGGCTGGACCCGACGTGTCAGTGCTATGGTCAGAGCTGCCTGGCCGCCGCCTGCCCCACTCCCCGGGGCTCAGCTTTTGTTCAGGCTGCTTTCCTCTGTCAGCAGCTCCTAGCTTGCTCTCTCCTTCCCCTCTATTTGCTTTACTGGACAGACCTTCTCAACTTTTATAGAAACAGCTTTATTGAGGTATAAGTGAGACACAAAGAATTGCACGTATTTAATGTGTACAGTGTGATGAGTTTGGACAGATGCAAACACCTGTGATCTCATCACCACAACCAAGGTAACTGACATACCCAGCACCTCCCAGCCTTCCCTTGTGTCCCTTAGTGTGTGCGTGTGTGCGTGTGTGTGGTAAGAACACCTAACATGAAATCTACCCTCTTAACAAGTTTTGAAATGCACAATAGTGCATGGCTACCTATAGGCACTATGTCGTAGGGCAGATCTCTGGGATGTAATCATCCTGCATAACTGAAACTTTATACCTGTTGAATAACACTCCCCAGTACTCCCGCCCCTGTGTGTTCTCTGCTTCCATAAGTCTGACCATTTTAGAAATCTCAAAAAGTGGAGCCATGCAGTCTTTGTCTTTCGGTGAACTGGCTTATTTCTCTCAGCATAACGCCCTCCGGGCTCATCCATGTGTCATGATGGGCAGGAATTCCTCCTTGTTTTTAAGGCTCAACCTTTATGCTTCAGTTGTCAATTCCAGAAGAAAACCACCCTGGCGTTATCTTTTCCAAGTTTTCTTCCTCTATTCACATTTTCTGTGAGTTAAACTTAAATACTTGAAGGGCAAGGACCACATCGTATTCATTTTTGCAAGCCTAGCTCCCAACAGTGTTAGGCACGTAGTAGGCCTTAAATAAATGTTTAATAGTTTGTGAAACTATTGAATGATGTGAATTAGAAGCAGGTTGATTTTTGTATAAGCTCATTTTCTTAAAGTGTTGGTTAACATGATCTTGAAAGGACTGATTTTGAAGAACTCTGTTCATTTCTAACCATTTGGGAAATAGCAGTCCTCTTGCTAAAGTACATTATGTTCAGGGAAATTAAACATGAAGGTGGCATAGAAGAATGTGGGGAGCCAGGTATATCACCTTTCTTTTCAATGCTTCCCTTAACTAGTTCCTGTAAGAATGACAAGGTGCTTCATAGGACTTTTTGCAGTATGGTGGTATGCATGTCATCTATTATGTGAATAACTTAAAAAAATACAAAAGCTGATGAAAAATGTACCCCAAGATAGAGTTTTGATAATACTTGTATCAGACAAAAGATATTTAATCCACTAGAGGAGTTATCCCACAATCAAAAAGACAAAGAGTTTCCATAAACCACAATTCTTATACAAAAATGAGCAGATGATATAGTCTACTAATTCTTTTTAAACAAGAGCTGACCTATGAATAAAAACCTTTTCTTTTTTGCATAGAATTTCCCCCCTTTTCTGGTAGTCTAACAAATTGGTATTTTATTATATTACAAAAGATAATAAACCACTTTTCTTTTAAATACCGTGTACTCAGGATTTAATGAACACTGTGTGTCAGACCCATAGCTGAGTTTAAATTCTAAATCTAATACTTGAAATAAAATAAGTACCTCTCTCTCCCAAACACCCTGGCAATCAAAACCTGTGGAATTGAATATTATAAACTCTTTCATATGGTCGCATATTTCTTAATCTTCTAAATTCTTCAGTAAACTCATTTGATCTACAGCTGAGGACTCATTCCAGGATGTGGTGTAATCCTTTTCTCTCCTAGACATTTGGCAAGCCTGTCATAAAGGCCTTCATCATTCAAATTCCTCCTCTGAGACAACAATTACCTTGTCTTGAAAGCAGCATCATGCATTTAGAAAACTATGGGAAAGTCTAATCTTGCCTGTTAGCTTGTACCAGCTTTTCTTGTTTATAGCACGAGACAATTACCAAAAATCCTACAATGAGTTCTCTCTTTTGCCAGGAAATTTGGGATAAAAATCAACAGAGCTGATTCCTTTAAAGACTGGATTCCAGGATGTCCAATTGATGCCATTTTCCCCCCAGTTGTTTCATAACCAGTATCAACTGACACCAGCACATTGCTAAGAGAACAATTTACTTGAACGGCTAAATGGATGAAATGAGATCATTGACAGAGCAGCAATCTTTTTCACCTTTGGCATGTGGCCACACCCTAAGTGACTCCTAAGGAGCTCAGTCTAGAGCCCTCTAGTGGTGGCGCAGGTGGTTCTAGCCTTTAAAAAGTCACTTCTTCTCCCATCTTCATTTTCTCATCTATGAAGTATATTCATTTGTTGACTCATTCATTAAATAATTAACAATTACATGCTACATGCCAGAAACTGTGCTAGACAATGATGATAAAATAGAGGTTCAAAAAATATTCACAGGGCAGTGGTCAGAAAGACGAGGAAAATAGGAGTCACAAAACAACGTGCTCTGTCTGCAGGAGGCATAAGCTCATAGGATTGCGGAGGATGACACCTCTCGTGCTGTGCCAAGAGCACCGGCAAGGGCTTCGTGGGAGACCTGGGGTCTGAGCTGAGTCCTGCAGGTGGGGAAGCTCACCTGGGCCTTGGGGAGAACATTTGCAATGTGCGGCATTTTGAGATCATAAAGGAAGATGACACTACAGGTTGCAAAAGAAGAAAGGGCACAGAGGAGAACAGACAAAGATAGGAAAAGGACAAACTTTGAAGGGACTAGAATGGCTGTAGAAGATATGGAATCCATCTGGAAGGAAAGGGAAGTGATTAAAGAGTTTTCAACCAAAGAGCTACGTGATCAGAGTTATGATTTAGAAATACTACCCCACTTGTAGAAGGTAGAGGCAATGAGACAGCTGGGAGAAGGCTATAAAAATATAGATACAAATTGACAAGGGCCTAAATAAGGAAGTGGTATGAGGAATGAGAGCTAATGGGAAGTAGGATTGACATGATTTAGGAACTATTTGGATGTGGAGGATGAGAGAGAGAGAAAAAAAATCTAGGGTCATTTTTAGAGTTTAGTTTTGGACAGGCTATGTTTGTAGTACATAGGAGACCTCCAAGTGGAGATACTGAGCAGGCCGTGGGGTGCAGGAGCCTGGAACTCAGGAGGAATGTCTGGGTGGAAATAGAAGACTGGGATTCTTTAAACCATACAACGTATAAATAAGGGAAGGGGGAACAGCTCTACGGAGGAGACAAAAAGGATGTCCTCAAAGGTAGGAGAAAACGATCAGCGTCAATGAACCAAGAGAATAGAGAGTTTCAAGGGTAGAACAGTCAACAGCGTCAGTTCCTATACAGCAGTGAAATAAGGTGAAGCCTGAAAGGCACTCAGGGAGTCTCATGACTCAGGGATATTGGTGATCACGGAGAATGCAGGGCCAGCGGAGTAGCTTGGACATAATCCAGACTCTAGTGGGTTGAAGAGTTAGCAGAGCCACAAGAAATTGCAGACTTCCTCTAGAAGCTTGGGGTAAAGGATGAGATCAGCTAATTGGCTACACGATCTTTATGGCTCTCTTTAGCAACAATAGTCTATGAAATTCTACTGGCAAAATAGCTGTGTCAAGAAAAGTAGGCATGCTTCCCCAGATGTCTGACTGACCACCAGCCTGGATGTTAAGAAATTGAGGAGATGGGGCTCAGGTGGGTTCAGCACAGGGTTTGCTGATCTGGGACTTGGCTTGGGGCGCCCATGCAGGCAGTACACTTGCTCCTGTCCAGGAATGAAGTGGGCAGGGGGTGCAGCTGGCCACCAGCCTCCCTGATCTCTTGGTTGGTGGTGGTGGGAGGTGTAGGGAGCACAACCATGTTAAACAGTGGAAAGATGGAAATTACTATCTACAGGGGATTAAGATAACCTTTAGATGAACACACAGCAGTACAGAGGGACTCATGAAATACCCTACTGTTTACTCACAGGTGGTCCTGGAGGCCCTGGTTTTCCTGGAGGACCTGGTTTTCCTCGTCTTCCCTAGAAACCAAAGAGAAACAGACAACAGCTACTGTGATTCCATTTTATTTTAAGATGAGACAATATTAAATGGCAATTTTAAAGACTAAAAATTAACTAAAAGTTAAAAAACAATTCCAAGTCCACATGACCTTTAAAGACCCGTGAAGTCTAAAAGCTCTGAGACAATTTTTAACAGCCAAGATGAGAAAAACAGTGCCTGGAACGAATAAACTGTGACTCTTATGAGCAGCCCTTTAAAGGCTGTCTACTTTGGTACTCTAGCAAAGTAATATAAAGTATCTGAAAGATGGGCTAAGATGGGCATTTTGTCTGATAATTCAGTGGGTTCAGGTGCAATAATAAATGCATTTATCATCTTAAATTGGTATTTCTCAAAGACTGATCTGAATTCCAATTTTATAGGAGCTTCCTGAGGGTGCTATCAGGTATTAAAAATACACTTTTCTGGGCTCCATCCTGGACTTACCGGTTTAGAATCTCTGGGGAAGGGATCCATGAATATGCATTTAAAAAACCCCTTCAGGTAATACTCATACTCACTAAAGTTTGAAAAGCACTTCCGTAAGCCATATTATAATTATATATGTTGTGAAAAGCACATTAACTAGCTCTTTTCTTCCCTTTGGATGATTAAGCTGTTTTATAAGTGAAATAAAATGTTCACTCCTTGCTTATTAATCTTCATTATTGTAAGTGAATGTTAACTCCCCAAGTTCACAACTAGCTAAATTCCAATTACAAGAGCCAGAATGACATTTCTAAGTACCTGTGTATCTATATCATTTAAAAAACATTGATGTATTATACATTTATTTTCTTAATTATTTTCTTTCCTTTATCATAGAAGGAAGCCAGCTTAGGTATGGATAGCACACATTTTGAATGAGAAACATTTCTGAGCAGGTTTTCTAATTCTGTTTCATTGTTACTAATAACTTTATTTTATTACCATATTGGTAGTATGTTAATACATATTAAGGCTTGTTGTTACTTAAAAGGTAGAAGTATTAGGCTGATCTTTCAACTCTCTTTGGGGAGAACTGTAAGCATAAACACGGAAAGGCCCATTTCACTGACAGATTTTCTTGCTCTGAAAGAGTCAGGCTTGATCTTTCTGGCCTTCAGCTAAGCTTGGAGTTGGGTAGGAAATGCAATACCCACTGAAGCAGCAGAGTAAGGTCTGGAAGGTAGGTAAGCAAATGCGACACTGTGATTGGGTGGGAAATGCTTCCATTAATTGCTGAAGGCAAGTTGAGTACCTACTGTCAAGGACTCCATATAAAAATAGCAGCTGTATTCATAAAAACTCCTGGCTAACAACTACAGAACAGATTTTTTTTTAAATTTCATTAAAACCAGAAATAAAATGAGTAGTTATTTTCATGTACCTTCTGTTTTAGAGATCTGAACCTTGGATTTCCTTTGGGGGGTTGTAAGATTGGAATGAACATATAATTTAATATTCTGTATACTAAATAAAAGTTACACACTTGGACATAATTTTCTTGTTTTGCAGTTTACACATTCTGAAAATCAATATATTGGGTCTTTTAGTAAATGCAAGTCAATCAGCCCCTGAGGATTAATCAACGATACAACGTTTGTTTACTTGGAAAGTGGAAGCACCGTAATTTATTCATTTACAAGAGCACAGAGAAACAAAATCGGTGACATTGCAGTAGGTGATTGGTTCTTTCTTTTAGGTTGAGGTAAGTTAAAACCATAGGATAAACTTTGTGTGCAGTCTCCTTTCCTTAAAGGAGACATATATATTGATTTGGGCAGGAAGTGGAGAAAATGAGGTTATTGATCAACTTTTATCACAGAGTTAATGTTTAAGATAAACCAAGTCTCAGATATTGTAGCATAACATTGTCATGTCTTAACATGAGGAGTAGACGCATTCATGGTTCAGTATGGTACGGGCAAGCTTCCAAACTCTTGCACGTCGCTGCTGATTTACATCATTGTTCAAAGCCTTGCAACTGTCAAGAGTGTGCGGATGTGTCTCTGGAAGAGCACAGGGGAACGCTGACTGTCTCTATGCCTCCTTGCTAACAGTAGACATGCAGGTAAGATGTTTTTGAGGACCGTCAAATTATTGGAACATACTGTACACAGCTGACTTCAGCCAGCACGTATTTTCAGTTTAAATGTGGTTTCTAGGCTTGAATTTCTAGTAACATCCTGAAGCAGATTTGAATACTTTTTTCTTTTTCAGCTTTACTCAGATGTAATTGGCATGTAACATTGTGTAAGTTTCATGTGTACAAGTGATGCCTTCATACACTTATATGTTAGGAATAAAGTTAGGGAATACCCCCGTCAGCCTACATAATTACCATTTGTGTGTGTGTGTTGAGAACATTTAAACTCTACTCTCTCAGCAACTTTCAAGTATAAACACAGTATTGTTAACTATAGTCACCATGCTGTACATTAGATCCCCAAACTTATTCATCTTCTAACTGGAAGTCTGTGCACTTTGACCGGCATCTCCTCATTTCCCCTTCCTCAGCCTTTGGCAGCCAACATTGTCTCTGTGTCGACGAATTAGGCTTTTTTAGATTCCATACTCTGGGGCTGGGGCTGTGCCTGGGAGGGCCAGGGAATACCCTCCTGACGTCGATAGAGGGGCTGTTTTTGCGTGTTTCTTTCCACTTCTGTCTCCTCTTATTTCAGGCCCTTCATTCTAGACCCACTGTAAAGTGAGACAAGAAGTGGGCACTCGGATGTGGGTTGGGATGAAAATCCCAGCACATAACAGAAAAATGCTGAGCTGGGTGCGGCCTTCCTGGCTAGGGTGCCTGGTCCCAGGTGGCCATTTGTTCAGAAGCAATTGATCAGTTGGAGTCTGGCTCAATCTCCAAATGGATGGTTTCAGCAGCATTACAATTGGGCTAAGCCAATACTTTTCTGAAAATTGGGAGTATGAAGCATAAAAGGCAGATTTACCATATCAGGTTGCCCTGGAAACCTCAGAGTGCTCAACACGTACGTTTCCTGTTTGGCAACAGTGTAAAGGTTATCAGACTGCAGCTTAGGTATTTGTCTAATGATTTAAGCCCAGTGGTGCTCTAACTCGATCACACATCAGCATCCTCGGGAGACCTAGCAGAAACAGATTGCTCTCCCCACTTCCAGAGTTTCTGACTCAGCATGTCCGGGGTGGGACCCGAGAACTCACATTTATAACAAGTTCCCAGCAGTACTGATGCTACTGGCCTTGAGACCACACTGTGAGAACTCCTGTTCTAAACCTCAACCTCTTATTTCATATTTAAAGTCAGGCAATCTTGTATAGCCCTTAATCTTGTAAACCTCGTAGCTCAGAACAAAAGAGCTGGGTTGGTTTTGTGACTGCGTGGAACTTTAAGAATAAAAACCCCATTGTCAACTTCAGGACCGCCTGGATTGGAATCCCAGTCTTTTCTTTTATGGAAGGTTCTTGTGTCAAGATGTCCTTGCTGTAAAATTGGTACTTACCCATTGAAGCCTGTTTGTGAAGAATTAAAAAAGAGATCATGTGTAAAATTCCTGCCACGCACACACCCATTAGGATGGCTAGTTTCAAAAAACAAAATAAGCGTTCGTGAGGATCTGGAGAAACTGGAATGCTCGCGCACTGCTGGCGAGATTGTAGAATGGAGCAACTGCTGTGGAAAACACTGCGCAGATTTTTAAAATAATGAAAAGTAGAACGACCATGTGATCCAGAAATCCCACTACTGGGTCTATATCCAAAGGAATTGAAAACAGGGTCGTGAAGAGATATCTGCACACTATGTTCATACGTAGCACTATTCAGAATAGCCAAGAGGCAGAACCAATCCAAACGTCCATTAACAGATGAGTGGATAAACAAAATGTGGTACATACGATGGAATATTATTCAATTTTGAAAAGGAAGGACATTCTGATACATGCTACAACATGGATAAACCTTGATGACATCATGCCAATCAAAATAGGCACAGTGAAATAAGTCAGTAGAAGACAAATACCGTATGATTTCGCTTATATGAGGTACTTAGAGTAGCCAAATTTATAGAAGCAGAAGGTAGAATGGTGGTGGCCAGGGGCTGGGGGGCGGGGGATAGGGGAAGTCATTTAATGGGAGCAGAGTTTTAGTTTTACAAGATGAAAAAGTTCTGAAGATCTTTTCACAACAATGCGGCTGTACTTAACACTAATGAACTGTACAGCTAAAAATGGTTAAGATGGTAAATTTTATGCTATGTGTTTTTCTCCACAATTAAAAACAACAACAACAACACTCCTACTATAATATCTGACACAGTGGGAATAATAAATGTTAGTTTCTTTTCTCCCTGCCCTTCTACCATCCTTTATCCAATTATCCTTTTCTTTTCCATTTAAAAATGTTGATAATATATCAAGAAAACCTTCTAAAATCTGTGTTGTGCATCAGTTAAAAAACGTAACCCACTGTCAACCTTGCATAGGGGATTTTTTCATCTAAAACAACAATCAAGATGCCCATTAAGAGTAGAAATAGAAAAAGTAAATTGTAGATTATTCATACAGTGGAATACTATATAACAATGGAAATGAATGGAATACAACTATATGCAACAATATGGTGAAATTGTGTAAACACAACGTTGATCAATTCATATAAGGAATAAAAGCAGGCAATACTAAGCTAAGCTGTTAGAAGTTGCAACAGGTCACCCATGTGGGAGTGGGGAGCGACTGAGATCATCAGACTAAGATGCGGACGTTCTGTTTCTTGAACTGTGTGCAGGTTACAAGCGTGTTCTTGATTTGTGAAAAATCAACAAGTGGTCTCCTTAGGATACATACATTTTTCTGAATGTTTGTTATACTTCAATAAAAATTTAAAAAAAATGAAACCAGGAGATTTCCACGATGGAGTGATTTTATTTGAATTATCAGATGACTTCATCCATCTGCATTTGCTGTGTACATGACCACAGAGGGTCAATACTGTCAGGAAGGAAAAAAAAAAAAACCCAGGCCTATTTAAATAAATGACATCTACAAATTTTCAACAGTAAAAATAACTTGATGCTTCCAGGATGACTTGCAGTATGAGAGCACATGTATCTTAAATTAGCCACTTGATTTATAAACACTTGACCATCCAGGAGCATTAAGAAGGGAAGAATGCAAATAATGGGCGACTGGTACTTATCTGTCAGATGGTTTTTGCTGTTGATGATGACGACGAGGACAAGTTACAGTAGTAATCGTACCGAAATAAAGGGTGGTATGCAGCCCTCAAGCCCACAGAGGAGACACGTGTGTAAGTAATCTCTCTAAATTGCCAGGTCTTCTAATGCAGCTGGCTCCTCTCCAGAATTCCCCTGTTCCCATGTGTGTATTCAGCACAGTCTTAGGCATCAACTCAGCCTGAACAAGGTACCAAGGAGATGTCGAGGAAGAGGAGACAGGGCCTTGACTGGCACCCACAACTGTGAAGTAGGTGTTAATTACACAGGAAAACATTACAGACCATCTGGGAAGTTTAGTTTTCTTTTTTTACATTGTGAACGGAAATAAGATTAATGACTGATGTAAAAGGTTAGCACATTTTGAAATCAACGATATGTGAAAGAATGGGAACGGAATACTTACATGAGGAATGCATAACATCTTAAGTGAATTTTATTTCTTAACATCTTTAAAAATACATCTAAGACAGCAATGAGGCTAGTCATAATGGTCTCCTTATTTCAGGGATCAGACAAGTGGCTCTTGTAAGGACACGGGAAGAGGATGTAATTCAACATGAACAAAGAATCTGAAATAGGTTTAGAGCTAAGGGAAGATGAATCCATATTGTGATGCTATTCCCGATATTGCTTTTCTCATTTAGGTTGGGATCTTAAAATTTCTAAATCATGTCACAATTTCCCCATCTCTCTGTTCCCTTCCTTTTTTTTTTTTTTTTTTGGCGGTACGTGGGCCTCTCACTGCTGTGGCCTCTCCCACTGTGGAGCACAGGCTCCGGACGCGCAGGCTCAGCGGCCATGGCTCACGGGCCCAGCCGCTCCGCGGCATGTAGGATCCTCCCGGACCGGGGCACGCACCCGCGTCCCCTGCATCGGCAGGCGGACTCTCAACCACTGCGCCACCAGGGAAGCCCTGTTCTCTTCCTTTTTTCCCCCTTTGGATGGACTCTACCAGTAACTAATGTGGCTTTTCAAAACAAGTTAGAAATGTGACAATATTAACTAAACCCCCTCAGCTATAACTGAATAAATGATAATCTGAATAAACGGCAACACTTCATCGAAGCGCGGGACTGGGCCAGGTGGTCTGGTCTGTGGTCAGCGTGGTCTACAGTCACTGTTTAGCATTCCTATGAAGTTATCATGGCGGCACCAATTTGGTCACGAAGATAAGTATAGTTAAGGTCTGACCTCTTAAGTCCCTTCTGACTGGATGAACCCCAAATCACCTTTTCCTTGTGTGCTCCAAGCTGTGCATGTACCAAGAAACATAAAAGCCTATGACAAATGATTATTAAAATGGTTACCATTGATCAGATGCTTGCCATGGGCCAAGCCCTGAGTGCTAAGCACGGACTTACGCTATTTCATTTAATCTGCTCCAAACTACTGTGGGTGAGTGATACTGTTCCCATTTTACAGAGCACGAAAGATTAAACATCTAGCTCCAAATCACCCTGCTCTTCATTGGTGGGGCTAAAATTTAACCCCAAGTGTGTCTGATCTTAAAACCCGTAACCCTCAGGATGAAGGTGTCCTTGGGGGGGCATATCCTGGTCATTCACGATTTCAGTTACTTTGCCGCTCTAATTGTTGAGTTTCTCTTGTTTTCCCACCACCAAGACAGATTTTTCAATGTCCCATTGCCTTACGACTTTGCCCTTTGGGGAATTCAGGTCTTTCTAGTTCTCTCAGCTGCCCCCCTGATGGCTGCTTGCCTTTGCCTTGCGCCAGCAGGACAACCACAACCTTCCACTTAGACTGGACCCAGACGGTCTTGCCAAACCACCAACTCTCTCTGTCCCAATCGCGGGCTCTGTTTTCTATCCTGCCATTGCCAACCTCAGCCAATGCACTTGGTTCATCCCGGCTCAGGGGTGGGGCACGGTAGGGCATGGCTTAGCTGCTTCCTGACCATCTGTGATACATTTTATTGTGTGGCAGTGAGAGGGGGGACGCTCCCTCCGTATTTGGAAGTTTGCAGGGGGATGCTTGCAGGCTGGAGGAGGAGAATCGGGCTTGGACTCTGCCTTCCTTGTCCGAGAACTATGCCCATGCCCTGGGGTCCCCATCTCCAAGCACTCATAGGCTTCAAGCATCTTTCATTTTTATTCAGGAAACTGTTACATTTTTAGACTTAGAGAGTGGATGAAATCAACACGTAGAGGGACAAATAATGCACATAAACTGCTAGTGTCTTATTTAAAAGAAATGTTAACATGAAAACGATGTGATGAGGTTCCCCAACAAATTTCAGACGGGTCAGAGCTTGAGCCAGTGTATAAGAAGGAATTCAGCCTTACCAGTCAGCACTGGAACAAAGAAATCATTAATGACATTTCATATCTTGATTTCAATGAAGCTAAATTTATAGAAGTGCATTTTCAGTATTTTTGAGTCACATACTTTAACAAATGAAATGTACCCTCAAGGGGTGGAATTTTAGAACTGCAGTTTCAAAGAGAAAGACTGAATTGAGCAACAGCAAATAAATTCATAGGAATACATTTTGCAGCTATTCAATAACTTCCCGTAAACAGAGAGAATCCCCAAGGATCCGTAAGATGCAAGTATGAAGGTCACCCAATTTTCATACAGAAGAACTTTCAGTGCATAATTCTCAATCCATCAACTTAAATTTAATGGATTAAATCCCACTTGGATATTTAAATGCCCACTTCAAACCCTATCCAAAAAATGAGTAAATGTATTCAGCAGAAATGTACTGTCTGTGTTTTACGTACTGTTCTAGGGGAAAATATATGAATAAGGCCTGGATCTTGCTTTCAGGGTAGAAGAGGAGGGACAGCTATTGACAACAGCTATTTGGAGAGTGTTGTTCATTTGGTTGTAGGTAAACTCAGGAGTTCTGGGGAGGGAAGGTGAGAATTAAGTTGCTTCCCAAACCTTTCAGTAACTCTCTCAGCCTTTCGTTTGACAGGGGAAGTGGCGGGGGGTTGGTCACCGGGATGGGATGGGAGGGAAATGCGGGTGGAGGAAGCCGTCTGCACCCCCTTGGCAATGAGATGGGGTGCTAGACCCTGAAGAGTCCCCTCAGACAGGAACAGCTTCCATGGACACTTGTGCCCCCATACAGATGTGTCCTCTTTGGTCCTTTTGTCCTCTGATACTTATTGCCAACCTTTCAATCAACTGGGCTTGGAAGGCATTTCCCGCCACCACTCCTTGTGCTTTCACGATGGACTTAAGTATTGGGACTCTGTATTGATGACCTTCAAAAACTGAATTCTTGTGGACCTGCCATTATGTAAATACTGGGTATGTTTTTTCTTGACTTGAAGACTCTTTTCATTTCCTTAAACCTGACACCCAAGGTCACTTGCCAGTGTGACTGGGTAAGAGGAACTCTGAGTCTGACCTCTTCCAGCTGCTTTCCCACAGTCTCTTTCTCCTTCAGCTCCGACCTTTTCCCAGAGTAAGGTTAGAGTGTCTTGGGAAAGCTGGTACCTCAGTTGGCCCTGCCAGCCCCAGCTGCAGGTCATTTGCTGGATTCTTTTTATGTTCTCCTTTGACTTCTCAGTCCCCTTTAGAGAAGTATCCTTCAGGCAGAAACCGCAGCTACATCTTATGCTGAGCGTCCTGCTACACAGGACGTACATCCATCCATCCCTATACAGACATCCCTAAAGCCTAACCAACACCTACTCACAGGACTGACCTTCCTACGTACTTGCCCCAGGCCCCAGCGAGTGACTGTCCTTGTCAAAGGGGTGGTGAGGGGCCTGTGTCCCTCTGCTGGTTTCCCTGGTAACCGATGAGCCCACCTGACGTCAACTCCCCTATAACTGGAAATCCCTCCAGGACCTTGCTTCAGACGTGTAAGCGCCCCGATCCATAAAACCACTGATGTGTCTGTTGCTGACTCCGGGCTCTTTCTTCGGTCTTAAAGCTGGGCAAATGCAGGCCTTCTAGGCCTGCAGCCCAACAACCTACCACCTCTTCACTGTGTTTTTGTAGAACATATTTCCCATTCTCAGCTGGCATGTTCCCAGATTCCTTCATTAATTCGTTCAACAAACATTTAATGAGTCCTTACTGTGGGCCAGATCCTTCTCTGTGCTCTGGAAATACCCTGAATCCATTCTGTCCTCAGAGAGCTTATATTCTAGCGGAGACAGTGATAGAAATAGATAGCACCTGGTCCTTTCTCTCTGCCAGACACCGTTCAAAGCAATTTATATCTACGTATTCATTATATCTTCAAAGTCCTCGTAATATCTTTGAGGTGTCTCTGTTTTACGGATGAGGCAACTGAGTGACAGAGCAGCTTGCCTGAGGTCACACGTCCAGATAAGCAGCAGAGCTGGGACTTGAATTCAGGTAACCTGGCTGTGTCATCCCTGATCATCCCTCCCTGTTATACTGACTGCGTATCTGATAACGACACGAGTAGAGATATAAATTCTGGATAGCGACAAGAATCATAAAAAGTAAAGCAGGGTAAAGGGATACAGAGTTAGATAGGGTGGTGTGCCATTTCAGATAGAAAAATCAGGGGCGGTCTCAGCAGACACCTGAACCAAGCGAGTCCGTGGGCTGTGCACGGGCTGAGAAAGGACACCCAGCAGACGGAACAGTGAGAACAAAGCCCTGGGTGGCTGCAGAAGCGCAAGCCCTGGGTGGGTGGCAGGCAGGGCAGATTAGCTGAGCCTTGAAGACTGTGGTGAGGGCTTTGTGTTTTCTTCCTTTGATTGTCTTGGGAAACCACTGGGAGTTGTCGTAAAGGGGCCGCATCATGGGGTTGACCTAAACACTGGCCTGTGTAGATTAGCAGCCACTAGGGTAAAACTGCTACAGACTGATCATGTAATTCAGGGGCTCAACAGAACTGATGGTAGCTTATCTGATTTAGGTCGCTCGCAGGAACATCTCCTTCCATTTGTGCAGATAATCAAGAGTTGAGTATCTGTAGAGCATTTTGTGGCGGTTAAGTTTATGTGGTGCCCAGATATTTGGCCGAACATTTTTCTGAATGTTTCTGTAAAGGTGGTTTTTGGATGAGATTAGCATTTAGATGGTGGATTCTGAGCACAGCAGGCTGCCCTCGATAAGGTGTGCGGGTCTCGCCAATTGGTCCAAGGCCTGAATGGAGCAAAGACTGACCTCCCCAAGGCAAGAAGGAACTCTGCCTGCAGACGGCCTTTGGACTTGAACTGCAGCTCTTCACTGGGCCTCCAGCCTACCAGACTACTCTATAGGTTTTGGATTTACCAAGACTCTACAACTGTGTGAGCCAATTCTCTCTGTCTCTGTCTCTCTGTATACACATCCTGATGCTTTCATTTTTCTGGAGAACCCTGACTAATACCCATTTCCATTTATAAGTACGAAGTATTTTTTACCTTCCTTTAACATCTTACGTTACTGAATATAATATCTATTATTCTCTGATATTTACCCAGTCCATTGTTTTTGACTGAAAAAATGATATAAGGAAGTGAGATCTATTTCATCCTTCACTGTGAACAATGGTTTTCAAATAGAGAATGCTGCATTGTTTAAGTAATCCTGCAAGACTTATATAAAGATATTTATAATTTAATGAGCTTGTACTCAAGGGAAAAATATGTTCTTGAAACATGTCAGGATGAATTTTCAAGGGAAAGACCTAATTAGCAGTGTCTGAAGTGTATGTCATCACATTTAGAAAACAAGGACTGGTCCCTGTAGACAGAGTGGTGAGTTAGACTTTAAAGCTTTAACTACTCCGTTAACATGTATGATTAATGAGCAGTCTGTCAGTTGGTTGCCCTCACTAAAGCAAAAGACCTTGCAGGGGGGAAAAAAAGGATGTTTAAATTAATGGACACAGAAATATGCAAATGCAGTTTATAATCTTTTTTATATTATGATTAATTAATAACTTTAGAGTCTTTACTGCGAAAGGATGCCATAGCTTGAACACCTTTTAAAATATAGAATCAAAGCTATAAAGATGTCTGAAAGTAACAGATGGCCACAGGTCCCAGTGACTTTACAAATGAGAACTCTGGGAAGCTAATGAAAGCAAAAAAACTCTCAATGTTAGATCATGGCTGAGAAATCAAAAGCTGGGGAAAAAAGTATAAATGGAAGTAGTTATGTCATTATCTTTTCCTTACATATAATAAAATATTTTTATCTGATGATTATTTGGAGAAAATCATATCGAAGAAACAAGAGTTAAGCCCATTTAAAGGAGAGAACATAGGCGGTGGGCTCTATTTGATGTCAAGATCTTCAGAGGCAAAGAGAAAATCCAGTCATGTGTGTAAATGATTCTAAACATAAAATTATTTGGTAATAGTTGCATGTTCATTTGGATATCTGGGTTTCTGAAGACAGAACCTTAATTTAAATCCTTCAGAAACACTGATAACTAAAACTACAAGAGCTAAGGTTGAAAGCAATCAAAATTACAGATCTGGGGCTTCCCTGGTGGCACGGTGGTTGAGAGTCCGCCTGCCGATGCAGGGGACGCGCGTTCGTACCCCGGTCCGGGAAGATCCCACATGCCGCGGAGCGGCTGGGCCCGTGAGCCATGGCCGCGGAGCCTGCGCGTCCGGAGCCTGTGCCCCGCAACGGGAGAGGCCACAACAGTGAGAGGCCCGCGTACCGCAAAAAACAAAAACAAACAAACAAAACTTACAGATCTGTTTTGTACCAAAATGAGAAATCAACTTCCAGAAGAACATAAATGAGTGGGAAATTCAGTAAACAGATAACCTTGCGTCAGTGATAAGCATTGTTGCATTTATTAAGTGCTTACTATATGAATATTGGAGATTAAAGAGAAAATTAGACACAGATCCTACCTTTGAAGGTTTGGGGGGCTTTTAGTCTAGTATTAATTTCTCTTCTTTCCTGTCTACCAGATTTTCTCCACACAAAAAATCAAGGCTGCTTAAAGACATTCAAGAAAAGAGAACAGTAGCTTGTAACTATTTTCAAGAGCTGGAGGTTGCATTAAACTTGGCCAAAACTGATATTTCTATTTTGGCATACTTTAATTATGTGGTGTACTTGCCCATGGTCATGCTTTTTCTGTACAAAGGTAGAGGTGAATATAGATTTTAACTCATATATTTATGACAAAATAATTGATCATTGATTAACAATAAAAACAGAATGGAAAAGTGCGCTGTACTAAGAAGGGAGAGACCTGGCCATTAGTACCATCTCTTGTATTTATCAGCTAAGCAAACCTGAGCCAGTTATATCATCTCTCACCCTTAACCGTTTATTTATTTATTTTTTTAAAAAAGGACTAATAACATACCTGCCTAAAAACATTGGGCTGGAATATATGAGCACCTGGGAAATATTTACTGTAAGAGAAATACCAAGGTTTGAAAAGAGCTTTCTATAATCTTTCCCCATAAATTTTCTTGAAGGCAGAGGAATGGTGCCTGGCTCCATCGGTGCCCACCCATCCTTCTGGACAGAAGGTTCCAAGCTTTCCTGGCGAGGTTACACTGCGTGGGGACATGCGGAAGGTGGTCCAACACATTCAGATATAGAGCTAGTGGATCAATTACATTTTTGGCAAATACCAAGGAAAAATATATCCCAAATACTCATTTTAAAATTTAGTCCTTTGAGGCTACCCTCCTGGCCTAAACCAAAATTTACGTAGAATGTGCTGTCTGACACTAATATTTCAGCCTGGCTGACTCATGGGTAAGATATGTCTGCAGAAATGTTTTTCAAATAGTAATAATATTCAGCCATCAGCTAGCCTGTTCTCTTCCCTGAACACTGGTCAGAATTGGCAGGATGGCCAGTCGGGTTAGAACTGAAATTTTCAAATGTAAATAATATTTTGCCTAAAAATGTGGTATCCATAGCTTTGGCCTCACTCTTGGAATGAAATTAATATTCTAGATTTTACAAAGGACAAACTAGGGCCCTTACTAAGAGCAAAAGCCCAGCTCCTTGCCACGGCCTGCAGGGCTCTGCCCCACATCCGCTGCTCTCACACCCGGCCAGCCACACAGCTTCCTGCAGCTCCTTGAACTTTCCACCTCAGGCCTTAACACTGTCTGCTTCCCCCAGATTTCCACAGAGCTGGTCCCTCACCTCTTAGATCTTTGCTCCCAGGTCATCCTTGCAACGTGGCTTTCTCTGACCTCCTCACAACACTCCCTAACCCCTTCCCCTGCTTTCTTATTCTCAGTTGCATGTATCACCACCAACCATTCTAAGACATTTATTTTGTTACTGTCTGTCTTTGTAATAGATTGCAAGCTCCATGAGGGTAGAGGTTTTTGTCTATTGCAGGGGTTGGCCAAGTTCTCCTGTAAAGGGTAAGAGAGTAGATATTTCAGTCTGGCACAATACTCTGTTGTTGTAGAACAGTCATAGACAACATGCAAGCAAATGAGCGTGGATGTGTTCCAATAAAACTTTATTTACAAAAACGCATGGACCAGATTTGGCCTAAGGGCCATCGTTTGCTGAGTCCCAGTCCATTGTTTTCATTGGCTATCTCCAGTGGCTACAATAATGCCTGGCAAATTGTAGGTGCTCAAGAAATACTTGTTCTAATTTTTGGCCTGAGCTAACAATTAAAATGGAATTAAGTGTAACGCTTTGAAAAGGTACCAGGCAAATGAAGAGCCTGTACTAATGAGGAAAACAGTGTGATTTCATTCATTACTGTACTTTTAGACAAGGATCAACGCCAAAACTGCGGGATTAATTATGTCTCAAAAATTCTTTAGGATCTGGTGATTTTTTTTTTTTTTTTTTTGGTGGTACGCGGGCCTCTCACTGCTGTGGCCTCTCCCGTTGCGGAGCACAGGCTCCGGACGCGCAGGCTCAGCAGCCATGGCTCACGGGCCCAGCCGCTCCGCGGCATGTAGCATCCTCCCGGCCCGGGGCACGAACCCGCGTCCCCTGCATCGGGCAGGCGGACTCTCAACCACTGCGCCACCAGGGAAGCCCTGGTGGTGTTTTTAATCATTATTTTTGTTAGTGTTGTTGTAGAGAACACAAGACAAAAATTTCATTAGTACTTTGAAATTATTTTGCTGAAAAGTTTTTTAAAATGCAGGTCTATAAAAAGAGTAACATAACAAATGATTATCTTCCCACAGCACAGAATTAACAACTGGTAGTATTTTGCAATATTTTCTTCAAGTCTTTTTTAAAATAAATAAAATGTTACAGATTAAATGGGAGTCCTTTCTTGTAGTCTTGTTTCCCTCACTCCTCCTGAGGTGTAACTACTCTCACGAATTGGAGGTACCAATTGTGTATTGGTTCATGTACTCAATAAACACACACACACACACACACACACACACACATATATATACACATACATATATATACACATATATTTATATATATGAATAACTAAGTAGTGCCCAGTATTTTGAAAGTTGTAAAAATTATTTTTTGTATGTATCCTTTAACAAATTTTTTTGTACTCAATATTATGTTTTTAAGATCTATCTTTGGGCTTCCCTGGTGGCGCAGTGGTTGAGAGTCCGCCTGTCGATGCAGGGGACATGGGTTCGTGCCCCGGTCTGGGAAGATCCCACATGCTGTGGAGCGGCTGGGCCCGTGAGCCATGGCCACTGAGCCTGTGCGTCCGGAGCCTGTGCTCCGCAACGGGAGAGGCCACAACAGTGAGAGGACCGCGTACTGCAAAAAAAAAATGATCTATCCTTGTTGGGAATGTTTGAGAGAGAGAGAGAGAGAGAGAGAGAGAGAGAGAGAGAGAGAGAGAGTGTGTGTGTGTGTGTGTGTGTAGATAACATTTCCAAATAAAAATATTTCCAAAGTAGCAAAATACGGAAGTACAGAAAATGTAATGCTATTACTTTATTATAAGGCACTCTCCATTGCTTTTTTCAGGTTTTCTGTATTGGGGTTTAGTGTTGCTCAAGTCTTTCACCCAAGAAAAGAACCAACGGCCCAAGGAATTCAGGAATTTAGCACCATTTCATTTTTCTCTCGTGGAAAACCTTTACCCTGTAAAATGTCAATTCAGTTATTAACATACGATCAGTGTTTCAACAGCGTAACTCACTTCCAATATTTCAATGTATGCAGCTAAATTTTAAAACACCTAGCTGGGGATAAAAGACTTCCGGTTACACAAAACATTAGTGGTCTCTGTAACAGCACGATCATGAAAAATATTTTTAAATGGAGTTTAAAATGGAAACTGAGCAAAAGCCGAAATTAAATCTGGGTCTACTGATCCCAAGTATCAGTTTCTTAGAGCTTTGAAATAGAGTATCCGTTTTCAATAAGCTAGATATATGGGGACCTTAAAAAAGCCTTCTGTCATATTTCATAACATCAAGGAGTGGGAGGATAAAGAATGAAGAATCCTTTTGAAACATCTGCAGTCCATAAAACACTTCAAAAAATGTTGACCTATGTTATAAATAGTTTAGCCCTGATGTGCTGCTTGATAGTACGGCGTCTGTATAACAAAGAACCTCTCACAACTGTTCTGGAATACCAAATATTTGGGGGGACCCATTGCAGTGAAAATGTAGCCATCTAGCACTTTATTAAATGGGAAAGTCCACTGAATGGTACTTCTAGCTCCTACACAGTAGTGCTGACTTTGATGACCCAGAAGATGGGCCATCAGTGGCTGATCCAGGGCTTTCGTGCGAAGGAGAAAAAGGTACCCTTCCTCCTGGTGGCTGCAGCCCTACACTGGACACATGGTTGGTTCGTGGGTCACAGGCTGGATTTCAGCCCCTGAACACCTGGTGACTGGTTCCTTTCTTCAGGCCAAAACTATGCTAGGTGACAAATCCACAAAAGTGTCTGGGATTCTAAAAGAACCACTAAACGGTTTCCGTGGCTTTAGTGCTAGTGGATTTTGTTGTGCTCAAAGACTTGGAAATTACTTTTGTAAGTATGATGTCATAGATAGTGGTCATTGAGCCCTTGTTGTGTGACAGGCCCTGAACTGGCTGTTTACACATATATTTTTCTAATCATCATTTTGGGATAGGCATCATTAACATCATTTCCATTGTATAACTGAAGAGACAGAGGCTCAGAGAAGGTGGGTAGCATTCCCTGGGTCACAGAGCCAGGGTTTACCCAGGAATCTGCATCACTCCAGAACCTGTGACCTCCAAGGGTTTTCACTGATGAGGTGACGCAGAGTTTAACATTTTATTAATACAAAGTTCAAGGAACCAGATCCCCACACGAGACATTAACCAATCAGATGATAAACGGCCCTCCTTCCATTGGCTGGGTTTGTGGGTGGCCTTGACTACCACCACTCAGGCCACTCTACAACAGGAGAAGCATCTCCCCCACCAGCTAACCTTCACGTGCACGAGTTGTAGTCAGGGAGAGCAGGAAAGGTGAAGGGGTTGGGAGGGAGTGAATCAAGGCAGCCGCAGACTGAGGAGGGCTGGGCAGAGAAAACAGGCAGAATAGCTTCTGACACCACCCACTTTCCTCAAGATTGATTAAACTGTTTTGTATATTCTGTTGTATTTGTCCAATTCTTTAAAAAACAAAACAAAACTGATTGTGCTCCATTAAGCCAATTTCCGACCTGCTGATGGATCATGACACAAAGTCTGAAAAACGGCTATTGTGGGACCAGGGTTTGGCAACAGACTTCTGTTAGAACCTGACTCTAAAAATTTCTTGCTCTGTGATCCTGAATAAATCACTTTAACTTCTTTAAGCCTCACGTCCTCATCTGACAAGTGGAGAGAATAATCCTTAATACAGGAGGATGTTGTGAGTAAACAGGGTAATACAGAATTACCATACGTATTATTTTTATTGCTACAATAGTGCATATATTATTGTTATCACTGTAATATAGCACCAACAGTTGATGAGATGGTCCCAAATCTGGCAGTTTTGTGATCAAGTCAGCTTTAGCCTTTAGCCATGTCAAAATTAGTCATCATCTTACCCAAAGAACGCTGGTCAGTGTGAGCCTAAGCTGGGCATGACAGTTAGTTCTCTTCACAGACCCTTCCTGGGCTACCTTCAACGGTATCTTCTTGTTTGCCTATCTATACACCTATATCCATCATATTGTGTAAAATGGATGTTCAGATCTTAAAAAGGTAAGTCAGACTCTTGGTCACACTTTACCCATTAACTTCCATTTTATCTTCTTCCCGGGGGGAAAACCAAGAGTGAGAGAGGAAGGCACTTTCCTCTTAGAATGGTTTCTCAGAGACCCCGTTTACAAAAAGACTCCATTTACAAAGTCACTTTTAGCCCCACTAGTTGTCTTGACCTGCACAGAGATTCCAGGAGGACTAATTTAGGCGTCAGGAATAAAGCGGAGCAGGCGGTAAAACACATCACCCTCTCGTACTTTATACACAATACAGCTGCTAGCATAAGTGCATAGCTGAGAACTCACTGCATATTTGCATAGTTGATTCCTACAGTGGACCTGGCTAAATGCACATTTCTTGTAATTATTACAAGGCTACCTAGTCTTACAAGCTTAATTAGCATTACTTAAATAAAATAAATTCTCTCTGCTGGTAATAAAGTGTTTGTTATTATAGTTTTTGCCTGTAGTCAGTGTAACTCACTAAGTCAGTGGTTCTCTAACTCCGTGGTGGAGGACTGGTTTGTAAATTTTCCATTTGTTGTAGACTGGTACTTTTATAAACTACAGTAAAACTGAATTACTAGGAAAAAAGAGATAAGAACATGCAGAGTATAAGTCCTAATGTTTACTATTGGATTCGACAGACATAAAATTACACTTTAATAAATATCAAACTAACAATGGAGGGGAAAAAGAACAAAGTACAAAACTGCACAAACTGTTGAAAGTGAGTATATATGCTGATAAAAAAAAGATTCACTGTTATACTTGGAACTTTTTGTTGTTTTGCAGTTATAATAAAAAGTTATGAGCAAAATAGTGATTCCATATATTAAATGTCTATATACATTCTCTGAACAAATAAACACCATTATATCAGTGTTTAAAGTTTTTAATGTAAAAAAGTGAGCTTGCTTTTTGCTTGTTAACATATCTAACCTAGGTTGAATTGACAACAATGCTACTTATGTAAATCACCCCTTTTCGCACAGGATATTTGACATTGAGGAATTGTAATAGGGAAGGGCAAATCTGATTCCATACTGGCTTTGTCTCTTTTTCTTTAACCTTTGTATTCTATTGCTTTTGCTACAAATTAGGAATGTTGCCTATAGCCTGAAATGTACAGGAGAACCCATTCTCAAGGCTCTTACCTTTAAAGGTTGCAGATCAGAGAATAACATTTGTCTTGTTGGAGGTTTATGGGAATACTATGACCAGACTTACGTGGACAGCTACAAGAACAAAGAATTCTTGCACCAAGAAGTTTACAGCAACCAACCATACCTCTCCACCCCTTTTATTATGGAAAAAAGCCTGAATTTTAACTTGGGGAAGATGGTTCTTTGGGACATTAGTCCACCATCCTCTCGGTCTGCTGGCTTTCCGAATAAAGTCGCTATTCTTTGCCCCGACAATTAGTCTCTCGATTTACTGGCCTGTTGTGCAGCGAGCAGTGTGGGCTTGGGCTCAGTAACACTTGTAGTGCACATCTATACTGCTTCATTTTTTGTTTGAATGACTTTCAGTATAGAAATCAGTTTAACACAGGTATGTTGAGAGGAATGGACTAAGACCTTTCAAACTGGCTTCAGCAAACTCAGAAGAAAATCAACATCATAACTTCTTTGATAATTGTTGTGAAACTATGGGAATACATTGTAACAATCTGCAGAATCTTCAGTTTTTAACTCTTCAAATTTTTTTGGCCATTGGAAAACAAATTGCATTCTTTCTTTGCATGGAAGTATTGATATTATTAAAAATACTGAAGATATGAGACAAAAAGCACATCTGTCTGTCAAGGTTTCTTTTTGTATTTTTTTCTTCTCCCAATTCCCCCATCTCACAGTCCCTGGTAATCACCATTCTAGTCTCTGTTTCTATGAGCGTGGCTGTTTTAAATTCCACATATAAGTGATATATGGTATTTGTCTTTGTCTCTCTGACTTATTTCATTTATCACAATACCCTTAAGCCCAACCATGTTGTCCCAAACAGCAGAATTTCCTTCTTTCTCAAGGCTGAATAATATTCCATTGTATGTGTGATACATCTGTATCTATAAAATATCTTCTTTATGCATTAATTCATTGAAGGACACTTGGATTATTACCATGTCTTGGCTATTGTGAATAGTGCTGCAGTGAACATGGGGTGCGTGTATCTCTTTGAGATCCTGTTTTCATTTCCTTTGGATATATACCCAGAAGTGGAATTGCTGGATCATAGGGCACTTTTACTTTTAATTCTTTTTGAGGAGCCTCCATTCTGTTCTCTGTAGCGGCTGCACCACTTTACATTCCTGCCACAAGTGAACCAGGGTTTCCATTTCTCCACATCCCCTCCAACACTTGTTATCCCTTGTCTTTTGATAATAGCCATTCTAACAGGTGTGATGTGATATATCATTTTGGTTTTGGTTTTGATTTGCATTTCTCTGGTAACTAGTGATTAGTTTCTTTTTTTTTTTTTTTTGTGGTATGCGGGCCTGTCACTGTTGTGGCCTCTCCCGTTGCGGAGCACAGGCTCCGGACGCGCAGGCTCAGCGGCCATGGCTCACGGATCTAGCCACTCCGTGGCATGTGGGATCTTCCCGGACCGGGGCACAAACCCGTGTCCCCTGCATCTGCAGGTGGACTCTCAACCACTGTGCCACCAGGGAAGCCCTAGTTTCTTAACTTGCAGAAACAGTGATTTGATTCCCTAATTTTAACATTCCTAAGTTGTTCTCCTTGATAACCATCAAAGTACCTCACTATGCAATAATTGTTGTTTTGACTGTTTTCCACATTATCTCAAAAATTTTAAATCTCATATTTGGTGTATTAATCTTTACAAATTCATAATTTATACCATGTCATTAAGCCTATTGTGTAGTTCAGCTGACATTCCTTTGCTAGCAAGACTTTCTTGATGAAGGAAGCAGAGTGTTGGTTTATATTCTCCTGTAAGCTCCCTAATCTGGAAAACTGCTCCAGAATAGTTCCCTACCATTGCAGCTTCACCATCAGAACATATTCCTGTACAAAAATTGAACTCCAAACCATGTTTTGTTGACAATATTTTTGCATAGTTCAATAACTGTGTTCATAGGTTTTTTTTTTTTAACAGCTCACAGTTAGCTATATTTGTGGGCAAAGAAGCAGAAGAAAAAAATTCTTCCTAATATTACTATCATCTGTAATTGCACATTTACCAAAACAATTGCAATATGGGCATTACCTGTGCATTTGTCAAGATGCAGCAAAAATGTTTTGCTGGTTTTGTTTGCTCTCTGAGTTGGTATTAGCTTGTTTTTTAAATATGTCAAGCAATGGAATCATTGTCACATATTCATTCAATATTTCCAAGCAAGTATCTCTGACGTCATCTTTCACTAGTGCCTTCACAATTACATGTTTATTTTCCAGCCTCAGAAATCTAAAGTACTACTTTAAAAGACATCTCCAAAACATTAAGGTTTAAATATGAGTCACTGAACTTTGCTTTCATTGCCTTTTAAGTCAGTGTTCATGCTTTCAAAATTGTTTTGGTTTTGAATTTATTTTTGTTTCCTGTGTAAATGTTGCTTATGTCTTGATGATTTCATTGCTTCATTAGCTAGTCCACGTCTGCCCAGAACATGCAATGATTTAATACTTCACCTTCAATTAGCTGAACTCAGTATATGAGTGATCATACTTCCTAGTAAAACTAGGATCAATTCTTTTGGTCTTTGTTTATTTGCAGTCACTTCCATGGACATCAGGTAGTTTGCTTCTACTGAAAACATATGTCCAAAAAAACCCATGAAGCTTGTTTTGCCATTAGTTCATTAGGGTTAAAAATGAGTACTATAAATTTTACTTCACTAACGTAATTTAAAGTTAAAGTAATAAAAACTCATAATAGAAAGTAAATGATTTGGGTTTCTCAGACTTTTGTGGATTATAATTGACAAGCTAACCTTAAAATGCCTCGTGTTGTGGTGTGACCCTACTGTTCACGACCTGTAGGCAGCTAGCACCCTCACGACTCTGCGTGTTTGTTCAACACACCAACTCATCCATAGCCTGCTCTACCTGCTAAGTCCAACAATCACATGCTTGTTAAATTGTTATAGAACTTTCTAAACACATATTTTCAATTTCTGTGCTTATCATGGTCCAGTAACACTTTGAGCGCCACGTCTGAGTAGCATCGTATTACACAGCATCCACGGTTTATTAATGCTTATCTCTTTTATAAGGACAACTTTTTCAATTCTTCTCCTTTCTTTTAGGTCCTTTTAACTAGGTGCACAGTAGTCTATGCTTTAAAGGAAAGCACACACAAGGCTAGTTTTGAGGAAAATACAGATAAGGTAGGGTCTGTTTTATCTAACTTTGTCTCCTTTCTTCTTTCTCTATCACACAGCTCTCCCAGGGATGCTGTAGGCACGTGGTCCATGACAGTCTTTGTTTCATTGGCTGACTCTTCCCCACCTAATTAATCATCTGTCTTAGTGTTGGTTTAGCTCATTACAACGTCTCTGGAAAGTGATGATGCTGACATTTTTGTACCAGAATCAAATTGAGGTTGATTAAGTAAAACAATGCTAAGTCACAGAATATTTTCCAAGAGTGTTCTAACTTGGTTTTTCAGGGGAAGACTTTCAAAATCTGAACATGAACGGTAATAAGATCTGAGAAAGTTTCATAGATTTGTTCAACTTTGTAATTATGTTATTGCTAGAAAATGTGTCTAATTGTTGGAAATGATGTGGCAGAAAAAGAAAGCAAATAAATTGTTTTTGAGAAAACTCATTAAAGGTAATTAGATTTACAATTGAATAGCAAAATATAAAGAAGGAGTATGGAGGTGGAGCATAAGGCAGATAATTAGGAATGTTGTAAGTCTTAAGAAGAAAAGATTTAAAATAAAGCCTCATCCCACTAAATGCTGTGGGGGAATTCACCTTTTTCATTTTTTTTGTTTGTTTTAGTTTTTCTTATATAGACATTATCTAATAAAAGTATATTAGACACACTCCTGTCATGCAATTTTGACAAAATAAAAGAGAAAGGGAGTAGGGCACCATTTTCAATATTGAATTAGAAGCATAACTTCTTTTGAATTAGTAATTTTTATGCCATCTCTTGTTTTACCTTGGAGAGGTTTTATCGCTATGGCAACAACTGCAGAGAAATACACCATATTCATTTCCATCAGCTCCCAATGAAAAAGATTTTAAGCCCATAGAAAGTTAGCAGGATAGTATACAAAAATTTATAGGTATAACCACAAGGATTTATTGATAAAAAGACACAGGCAGAACTACTTATATGGTAAACCATACCCTTGACATTTCCTAGATTGGGAGTTATGCTTAATTAGCATGCTTCAGAAATTTTATATCATTTGCAAAAAAAAAAAAAAAAAAAAAAAGAATGACAGTTTCCAGAATGTGTACAGAGATATAAAAAGTGAAAATTGCCAAAATCAATAAAAATAAGAACAATTTAATTTTGGTGATATTTTACTCTGACATCATTTACCTTATATCAATAAAATGAAGTTTTCCAAGGAGTTAGGATTGTATTCTAGCAAAATGGATTTATAAAACAAAATAAATGAATTCAGACAAATGGCTGATAACAGAAATGTTCTCTTAAGATACCACTGGTAATTTACAAAGGAAAATTACAATAGACTATTTTTTCTCCTAATGCCCTGCCCACCCGACATCTATTTTAGTTCGGTTTCCTCTAACTTCTATATTTCTCTCTGCTTTTACTTGATTGAATTGGGCTTGCTGTTCATGGAAGAAGGAAGTAGTAGGTGTAAATCTCTGTGGCCTGAAAACAATGAACAGTCTTGAGACCCTTGCCTCTTATACACAGCAGAAGTCTCATGAAATTATATCTATGCTGGAAAATCCTTTTTGTAAGAGACACATAATGCCTTGATTCCTACTTGTCCCACAAAGTGAGGGTCCACGCCCCTCCTCTCTTCCCATACGTTCTCATCTTGTGTCTTATCTTTCAACCTCCTCTGGTACTTCTGGATTGCTTATTACTAAAAGTAATAATCTTTGTTGCTTGCAACTTCAGTTTCCCCCTATTTACTGACTTCCTTGCCTCAGTTTGCAAATGTACTCAATTAAAAAAAATCTTTTTCTTGACCTCTCCAAATGTGACCTTACACCATCTCTCTTTACATCTCACCTTCTGAAAAGAATAGTCCATAATCCTGTGGACAAAGAATGTCATCTCTATTGCAATAAACAACAAATGTTGCCCTCCATCAAGCCATCAGCCACGGTAGCCCTGAGGGGAATACAGGATAGAGAAAAACAGGAAACATTCTGTATTGGATACTGGCCGTAGGTAGTTACGATGCATACCTTAGGAGTAATTTCAATGAGCCCAGATTTTTGCATCTTCCCATAAACAGAAAAGCTCTAAAATCATTAGTTTGAGATGTCTGTTTTTTGTAATTAGCAGTAATCTTTTGATTTTGGACTACATTATTTTTTTCAGCAAAAACTCCTATATATCTTGATTCCTCCCTTACCTCTTTGGAGCAGTTCCTCCTCAGAGCTATCTGAGAGGCTGTCTCCCAGGCTGTAGTCCTTAGTAAGGTCACCCCAAAAAACGTAACTTGCAAGTTTTAGGTTGTGTGTTTTTTTTCAGTCGACACCTCCCCACGCTGACTTTCTCAATACCTACTACACTCCCAAGACCTGTGAAAAGTCATGCCTATGTCTTCACAGCACAGCCAGTCTTAGAAACCAGCCTCATCCAAGGGCATCAATGGCTTTTCCTCAGCCCTCATCTGCCCTGATGCATTGGAAGCACTTCCCATCAGGTGATCATCTCCAGTCTCTTTCAACACTTTCCTCTAGTTCTATTTCTCTTATACTTTTGACTCTCTCATTCACCTAACCACCCATTCTTACATATAGGCTTATCCTAATTTCAAAGTCTACCCTCAGTTCTTTCCTCCCCACAGTCTCCTCCTTGGTCATCCTACCCACTCTGATGGCTTCATTTATCACCCACACGTTGATGACTTTCTAGCAGTAAACTTTGTCCTTTTTCTTATGATCTTGATTCAAGTTTTAAGGGGCTGGTGCATTTCCATTTTCAGAGCCTTTCCGCAGCTCTAATGCTTTAGGCTTCAAACTGACTCATCTCCAAAAGAATGTTTTCCTCCAGCGTTTTCTACTTTGGTCTACCACCATTTCAGATTTGGTACTTCAGTAAACACTTTGATGCATAAATCCATTGCCTTGTTTCTACTCATTCTCTCTCCTTGATGTTTGTCCCACCTGGTCATATCACTTGTTTTTACAAGCATGATCTGAGTTTAGCCTTTTATTACTTATTGATTAGACTAAAAGAATAGTTCTATCCTCTTCTCAGAATTGCTGGTTTTGATATTATGTTTATGTGCAGATGATTTCCTACCTATATTTTATGTTTGCCTTTACTGGTGAGCTTTTCCATTCGTAATTTTCTTGTTTCCAGTAGTGGCCTTTTCTTTTCCACTTAGAGAAGTTCCTTTAGCATTTGCTGCAAAGCTGGTCTGGTGGTGCTGAATTCTCTTAGCTTTTGCTTGTCTGTAAAGCTTTGGATTTCTCCATGAAATCTGAATGATGGCCTTGCTGGGTAGAGTATTCTTGGTTGTAGGTTCTTCCCTTTCACCACTTTAAATATATCATGCCACTCCCTTCTGGCTTGCAGTTTCTGCTGAGAAATCAGCTGATAATTTTACGGGAGTTCCCTTGTATGTTAGGGTTAAGGTTAGGGTTAGGGCTAGGGTTAGGGTTAGGGTTGTTACTTTTCCCTTGTTGCTTTTAGTACTTTTTCTTTGTCTTTAATTTTTGCCAGTTTGATTACTATGTGTCTCAGCATGCTCCTCTTTGGGTTTTTCCTACCTGGGACTCTCAGCGCTTCCTGGACTTGGGTGACGGTTTCCTTTCCCATGTTAGATAAGTTTTCAGCTATTACCTCTTCAAATATTTTCTCAGGTCCTTTCTCTCTCTCTTCTCCTTCTGGGACCCCTATAATGCAAATGCTGTTGTTAATGTTGTCCCAGAGGTCTCTTAGACTGTCTTCATTTCTTTTCATTCTTTCTTTCTTTATTCTGTTCCACAGCAGTGATTTCCACCATTCTGTCTTCCAGGTCACTTATCCGTTCTTCTGCTTAGTTACTCTGCTATTGATTCCTTCTAGTGTATTTTTTATTTCAGCTATTGTATTGTTCATCTCTGTTCATTTGATCTTTAGTTCTTCTAGGTCTTAAACATTTCTTGCATCTTCTTGATCTGTGCCTCCATTCTTTTTCTGAGATCTTGGATCATCTTCACTATCATTATTCTGAATTCTTTTTCAGGTAGGTTGCCTGTCTCCACTTCACTTAGTTGTTCTTCTGGGGTTTTATCTTGTTCCTTCATTTGGAACATATTCCTCTGCCATCTCATTTTGTCTAACTTTCTGTGATTGCAGTTTTCATTCCACGGGCTGCAGGATTGTAGTTCTTGCTTTTGCTGTCTGCCCTCTGGTGGATGAGGCTATCTAAGAGGCTTGTGCAGGTTTCCTGGTGGGAGGGATGTGTTCCTGCACACTGGTGGGTGGAGCTGGGTATTGTCGCTGTGGTGGGCAGGGCCATGCTCAGGAAGACTTTAAGTAGCCTGTCTGCTGGTGGGTGGGCTGTGTTCCTGCCCTGTTGGTTGTCTGGCCTGAGGCATCCCAGCACTGGAACCTACAAGCTGTAGGGTGGGGTCACTTCTTGTGGAGGAAATGGTGGCCTCCAGGAGGGCTCACGCCAATGAGTGCTCCCCAGAATTACCACCACCAGTGTCTTTGTCTCCACAGTGAGCCACAGCCACCCCCACCCTCTGCAGGAGACCCTCCAGTACTAAGTCTGTCCTGGTCTCTTATGAGGTCACTGCTTTTTTCCCTGGGTCCTGGTACACACAGGACCTTGTGTGCACCCTCCAAGAGTAGAGTTTCTGTTTCCCCCATCCTGTGGAATTCCTGTGATCAAACCCAGCTGGCCTTCAAAGCCAGACTCTCTGGGGGCTCCTCCTCCCATTGCTAGACTCCCAGGCTGGGAAGCCTGAGGTAGGACTCAGAACTTTCACTCCTGTGGGAGAACTTCTGTGGTATAATTATTTTCCAGTTTGTGGGTTGCCCACTGGCGGGTATGGGATTTGATTTTTTTGTGGGGTGTGCCCCTCCTACTGTCTCACTGTGGCTTCTTCTTTGTCTTTGGATGTAGGGTATCTGTTTTGGTTGGTTCCAGTGTGGAGTTTTTTTGTCGATGGTTGTTCAGAGGTTAGTTGTGATTTGGGTGTTTTTGTAAGAAGGGGTGAGCTCGTTTCCTTCTACTCTGCCATCTTGCTAGCCAATCCCAAGACAGTTCTTTATGAAACATTAGGCATGTCCTTTTTTGCCCCTTTTCCTTCGTGCTTCATCTAGTTTCATTTGCTCTTAAGGTGTAGCCTAGAGGCCTTGCACCTGGTGCTTCAGACCAGAGTTCCTAGTGCAAAAGGGTGGTGCCTGGCACCTCAGCTCAGCCTAAAGGAATAGTTCTATCATCTGTTTCAACATAAAACACACACTCTCTCTCTGTCTCTAGGTCGCTGTCTCTCTCACTCTCATGGTGAGGTCACTATTATCAAAGTTTTCATCATGTCTTCATTTCTGCTCGAAAGCCCTTGAGGATTCTGCACTGGTGATGAGTATGGTCTTTTATTTCACCTCTGGTGCAGGTGCTGTTGGTGCCAGGCTTGGTGTCCAGCTGCCATGGGTGTCAGCTGCTAATGGCTTCTGCCAGTGCCTTTCCTAGAGGTTTGCTTCACTCTATAGGAGCTAACTTGCCTGGAGATACCTGAGAAGTTACTGTACATTTCCCCACCTTGTGTGGTTGGTGGGTATCAAAACGTGGCCCCTAACCCCAGCATAGGACAGATCCTGTGGTGCTCCAGAGTGCCTCGTGAGATAATGCTGAGACTAGACTTGTGAAACCACATTTTTGCCTGCACTCTTCCTTTTTCCTGCTTTCCTCACTCTCTTAGAGATTTCTTCTGAAAATCACATGCACAGGAATCCCATCTTAGAGGCTGCTTTTGGGGAAACCTGATCTAAGCCACCTTCCATGGTACCTCAACACAAAATAGGCACTCAGACATTTCTTGAATAAATAAATAGACTCTCAGATCTCTCAGGTTTTTGTTCAAATGTAGTTGCTTCCCTCAATATAGGTCTTTCCCCTTATTTTCATCTTTTTCCTACTTTTTATTAATTATCTCTTGTCTTCTCCTCTTAGTGTACAGATTTTGGTTTGATTGGATTTATAAGACCCTCAAATTCTTCTGAAGATAACTATGAACACAATTGAATAAGTGCACAATTGAAATGTTTAATTTAAATTTAAACACAATTTAAATGTATGTTATTGAAATATTTCTGCAAAAAATTTGGAACATTGTAGAAACACATGGCCAATGGAGAGTTGAAGTGACAGCCTTCAGTACGGCAGAAAAGTGTAAACGTTTTCTTCAATGGTATTTAGCTCTTTTCATTATATTTCTAGGGTTAATTTTATTAAGACGCTATTACTATTGAATAAAAATATATTATCATTATTATTGAATGTGTATAAATGATATGTGTTTACAATATCAAATTGTATGTACAATCAAGGCACTAAATATATTTTTAGATATTCTTTTTCATTATCTCATAGACACACTGTAAACATCTCTGATGATACAAATACAAATAACAATCCTTGTTCACGGTGTGCACTGTTTAGTGATTTTAGAACCACAAGTCACAAAGAACACAGTATAGTGGTCCCAGCATATGTTGTATGTAATTATGAATTTGAAAGGCACAATGATAACACCTACATAGATATACACACATACATGTAGGTATATGTTTGTGCTGAACATATTAAAAGTGTCAAATGTATCTATAACAATTCATGAAAAAATCCAGTCAAAAGTTTACTGCTTTTAAAGGAAAATGAGGAAAAGTAGGGTCTAAGCTATTTCTGCAGAGCTCAAGAGCTACTCTGAATACAACTGTTTCAAGAAATTTAGAAGTGAGTACTGTGTAGTCTACTTATATCCCATAAAAGAAAAATTTCCAACTTTTCTTAGGACTGTTACACCACATTTATTTTGCTATAGCTCTGCTCTCCCCTGAGAATTGAAATATAACATATTGAAAAAAACGAAAGTGTCATAAAGTTAAACTTACTTTGAGAATTCTGTACTATCATCTAAGGTAACTGAAAATACTACGGAATTTTACAAAGATGAGGTCTTGTATTATTTATTAGGAACATAATTTGCTGACTTTCAAGTCATTAGGCCATAAAAATGTTTCATGTTGCAAAGGTTTTGCATTTTTGAAAACATGTAAGTTTGTATTTCCCAAATTGATTAATAACTTGTGATTAATTCTTGGTTTTGGCCGCCACCCACATAGATAGTCACTGTGTCTCAAATGGATAATTTACTTTGTACTTGACACTTCCAATGGTAAACGTACCAAATAGCTGCTAAGGGGTTCAGTGTGATCTTCTGAAGAAAGATACTGATGCGGGAGCATTAGCATGTCGCCACCCTGGCAGAAAGGGCCTCCCCCTTTTCCATTCTCTTTGAGTGTTTCTGTGGCTGAGCAGGTAATACTTATAAGACTCTTTCAGAGAACACTGGTCGCCAGAGTCCATTCAAAGTGCCTCTGGCTTAATCCCATAATATAACTGAGAGCTAAACTGTGATGAAACAGATTAGAATCTTGAGTGATTTGCCTGAAGTCACAAATTAATCTGGGAAAGAGCAGCTCGGACTTCACTGACCAGGCAGTGCAGGTTCCCCATTCCTGCTGCAAGGTAAGCAGGACTCAGGGGCAGAATGTGCAGGTTTGACAACGTGTGGAGACCACGAAAGGACCAACTATACCTATCTACATTTGTCCCTCATTACGTGTGGTCTTAATTAGAGAAATAAAGTGGCTTTGGTTAAATTCTCAACACGCAAATCTGGATTTTGGCATGAAGCCACCAAACAGACAGTGGACGCTTCTTACACAGAACAGTTAAAGAGGATAATAGCCGTCCAGACTTGGAGAACTGCTAAATATTTCTGACCCTCAGTTTCCTTAATTGGTGGACTGGAATGACACAACAGCCTCCTTTCAGCTCTAAAATGTGACAGTTTGATGTCCCTGAAATGGGCCCGCCCCCCAGACCCATTCATCTGAAGTGGCTCCCAGTCTCTCTGGGACTCAGTTTCTGAGTGCCTCCAGTTTGGAGAAGTCCCCATGAGATGGTGATCTTCTTCTACAGCAGAGACCAGCTCTTGGGTGTAATCGCATAAATAAATAAGACTTTTAGAGCAGGATCCTATTTGGAACTCTTTACTAATCCAAATAACAGAGACAGCTTATAAAGCCATGTTGCTACAATACAAATAGTGTCATTTGACCCTTCATTTATTTTATTTTATTTATTTTTTATTATTATTATTATTTTTTGCGGTAGGCGGGCCTCTCACTGCTGTGGCCTCTCCCGTTGCGGAGCGCAGGCTCAGCGGCCATGGCTCACGGGCCCAGCCGCTCCGCGGCATGTGGGATCTTCCCGGCCCGGGGCACGAGCCCGTGTCCCCTGCATTGGCAGGCGGACTCCCAACCACTGCACCACCAGGGAAGCCCTGACCCTTCATTTAAATGAATAAGAACCTCAGCTCGTTGTGGCTTAATGATCTATGCGTGTATTACTGTAACAAAACCACTGGTTACAAGCTCGTTCTTGCTGCAGGCTCCCCAGGGCACTCTGTCTGCTGCTTCAAGGGCACAGCAGAGACTCCCTACATACAGTGAAGTTCACCACAGGTTCACTGTCATTAACCAGCTGTGATATTTAACTTTAAGGGGTGGCCTGGTCTCACTAAGACAGGGTTACATCTCTACTGTGTCTCTTTTTTACCTGATTCTAATTAGACTGAGCTACAAGTTGTCTCCCAACAGTTTGTTCCACTGATTTATCTTTCCTACCAGTCCTAGTGTGAGGCAAAAGTGGGGGATTCTTTTTCTGGCCACACGACTCCCTTGGAGACATCTGTTTGACATTAATATATATTAGCCTCTTTTCCTTCTTCCTGCCAGCTCCATTGCTGCAGCAACTCTATCTAAGGCAGTTTTGGAGACACCCAGCTAGAGTGGGCAGGAGTACCTGGGGGGGCAGGATACTAGCAGAAAACGGTGAAGCACAAATTTTCAGAAAAAACAGGCCGATGTCATTCCTTAAAATCTTTTTCAAAGTTCTCTGAAATTCTGATGTTATATCTTGAAGAACATCTAACGGACAAGAACTCCAAAACACTATTAAGAAATCTCCCAAATGTCGTCACACCTTATTACGTGAAGGAGTTGATGGTGAAGCCACTTGCTTAATAAGAAATCACATGCTGTTTGGGGCCTCATCAGTTACGACAAGCACAAGAAGCTAATATGCAAAGTACTGAATGATATACTATTGCTCCGAGAAATGCATCACATGACGAAGGGACGAAGACTATGCAATTTCTACAGTCTATGCTGATTCCTCACTGAATCTCTGAGATAGGGACTAATGTGATGGAAGACTTTATATTTACTTATTTATACACATGTACAACAGATAGCCCCCAGAGCACATAAAAAAAGAACTGAAAAATGTCAGATGACAAATGCGCATCATTCCAATATGTGATATATAATATCACAGATACTCAACAATGTTTGAAAGCTTTATATTCCTAGTAGAAATGGTACCTCATATGACGAGAGTAAGAGTGCAAAATAAACTCTCACTGGGGAGGAGATCACGATGGCAGAGGAGGAAGACATGGAACTCACTTCCCCCGACAGACACATCAAAAATACATCTACATGTGGAATAATTCTCACCGAAAACGAGCTGGAAACTGGCAGAAAGACTCCCATGCAACCAAGGCTGTGAGAAAGAGCCACACAGAATTGGTTAGGAATGGAAGAGAAGTGATCAGGTCGGGATCCGTGCCCGGAGGGCTGACACAGATGGAGACCCTCCCCTGGGGAGTGAGTGGTGAGAGCTGTAGACTGACTGCCCCAGTCCTGGTGTCCCACGAAGGGGAGACAAGTCCCCTTGGCTGGCTGGAGGGCCAGTGGGACTGACAGGAGGGCAGTGGGAAGCCTGGGCTTTGCTCAGGAGGAGTGCGTACATGCTTGCTTGCCCCCGAAGCAGGGTGCAGAGGGTGAATTGAAAATGCATGGGTGGCTGCCCAGTTTCCTATGACTACCCCAGCTTGCACGCCCAGACGGAGCCAAGTGAAAGCTCCAGCCACACGTGCTTCATGACACAGATCCACACCAGTGTGAGGGCTTGGCTGTGAGGCACAGAAGTGGCTCAGACCTGAAGCGACCTCTGAGCGGGACAGAGGTCACCATCATCAGCACCTGCACCAGCAAGGCATCAGGAGTAGTCTGGGTCTCTGAGCACAGGGGGCTCACCACGAACCCCGCCGCGACCCATGCTGAGTGCCCACCCCAGGCGCTCTTGCTGCAGCACAACAGCTCCCCTCTGGGGTGGGGATGCCAGTGCTGGGGCGGGAGAGCACACGCTTGAAGAAAACAGCCAACTCACACCCAAACCTCAGGGCTTCTGCTCCAGCAACTTGAGACCAGACCCACCCCTATGGGGCAGTGATGGCCACTGAGCAGAGTGGAAGCACAGGCTCAAACCTGGTTCTGGCTCCAGCCCCTCCAGCTCTAGTGCCTCCTCCTACCAATCTGATGGCTGTCAGCACGCCCTCAGGAAAGATGTGACTTCTGTTCACATCAATCCAGCAATCCTGCCAAAGCCACAAAGTACATGCAGGCTGTATAGGGCCACTCCCACGTAAGGGCATCCCTTCAAGACCACCATAGGTAACTGTTTCATCTAATTTCATAGAGACAGACAAAGTTAAGCAAAATGAGAAGATAGAGGAATTTGTCTCAATTGAACGAGGAAGAGAAGACCCCTAAAAAAATGAAATAATGAAACAGAAATAAAAAACTTACCAGATAAAGAATTCAAAAAATTAGTAGTAAAAATGCTAACTGAATTAGAGAAAATAAGGGGTGAGCACAGTTAGAATTTTAACAAGGAACTAGAAAATATAATAAAGAATCAGACAGAAGCAAATCATTCAATAACTGAAATGAAAAACACACTAGAAGGAATGAACAGCAGATTAGGTGATATGGAAGAGCACATAAATGATCTAGAAGACAGAATAACGAACATGATCCAAATAGAAGAGCAAAAAGAAACAAGAATTTTAAAAAGAACAGTTTAAGAGAGCTATGGGACAATATCAAGCATACTAATATTCACATTATAGGGGTCCCAGAGGAAGAGAGAGAGAAAAGGGGGTCAAAAATATATTTGCTGACATAATAGCTGAAAACTTCCCAAAGCTGGAGAAGGAAAGAGGTTTTTAGGCACAGGAAGCACAGAGAGGCCCTAACAAGATGGATCCAGAGACCCACACCAAGCCATATAATTAAAATGGCAAAAGTTAAAGATAAAGAGAATTTTAAAGGCAACAAGAAAGAAACAAAGAGTCACAGGGAACAACCATAAGGCTATCAGTTGATTTTTCTGCAGAAACTTTTCAGACAAGAAGGGAGTTTCATGATATATTTAAAGTTCTGAAACAGAAAAACCTACAATCTAGGATACCCTACCCAGCAAGGTTATTATTCAGAATTAAATGAGAGATAGAGAACTTCTCAGATGAGCAAAAAAACTAAAAAAGTTCACCAATACTAGACTGACCCTACAAGAAATGCTAAAGGGTCTGCTCTAAGTGGAAAAGAAAAGACTACAACAAAAAGTGAGAATTTAGAAGAAAGGAAAAATCTCACTAGTAAAGACAAATATATGGTAAAGGCTATGGATCAACCACTTAAATAAACAAGTATGAAGACTAAAAGACAAAAATTGTAAAATCAACTGCAGCTAACAAACAGTGAAGGGATAGACACTAAGATGTAAAATATGACATAAAAAACACAAAACATGGGAAAGAGGAGTAAAAAATGTCATTAGAATGTGTTTAAACTTAAATGTGTATCAGTTTAAAATAAGTAGATTCAGTGATAGGTCAACATATGTGAACCACATGGTGACCACAAATCAAGAACCTACAACATATAATTTCAAGATATTCTATGGAATTATATAGTATAGGCAATATTTAAAAATACTTTAAATAGTAATTAGGGTAATTTTTGTAAAATGAACCTTTAGCAGTTTATTGCACAACTGTATGCATGCAAACTGTCAGAATCAGAAGTGTGTCTACAGTCTTATCATTAAATTTTTTTCATGCCTCCAAAAGTCCATTTTGCAAGCATGTTAATACTGGGTATGTTGTGGCATATGTTAAATAATGTTGATACATAAATTAATAAAGAAAAAAGCTTATAATTAAAAAAAAGAGAACCTACAACAGACCCATGCCCTGAGCCCTGCAGCCTGCAGCCTGTATCCTGTGCCAGGCCCAAGCCCCCCACCTGCCACCATCTCTTTGTACCCACCACAGCTCTGGGGAGGCAAACCCCAGATTCCCAGAGCACCTGCCGTCCCACCCTCATACCCTAACGAAGACCGGGATGGGGAGGAAGGTGCAAGGGAAACCCTCATCATCTCTACCCTGGGTGAGAAATCCTTTGAAACCAGCTAGGAAGAGCTGCCCACAGCTAAGTTAAGTTAAGGGAGCATCCTCTCTGCCCTCCTTGACCTCCAGCCTTCCAGGGAAGACCCAGGGTGAGGAATCCCTGGGGAAAACACTGAAAGGCGCTGCCTACAGCAACTGAACTTTGGGAAGGACCATCTCTACTCTCCCTTTTCCTCCAGGGAAAGACTGAGGGTTAAAAATCCCATGAAACAAACAAACAAACAAAGGGACCTACAATAGATACACAAAAACTAGAAATAAAGGAACACAAGAATACCACTAAAGAAAATTATCAAACCACAAGAGAAAAAACTAAAAGAAGAAGAAAAGAACAGAGAGAACTACAAAAACAACAAGAAAACAAATAACAGAATGGCAATAAGTACATACCTATCAATAGGCACTTTAAATGTCAATGCACTAGATGATCCAGTAAAGTCATAGGGTGGCTGGTTAGATGAAAAACAAGACCCATCTATATGGTGCTAACAAGAGACTTACTTCAGAGCTAAGAACAGACAGACTGAAAATTAGGGGATGGAAAAAGATATTTCATGAAAATGGAAATGACAAGCAAGTGAGGATAGCAATACTCATATCAGATAAAATAGACTTTAAAGCGAAGTCTATAATAAAAGACAACAAGGATATTATATAATGATAAAGGGATCAATACAAGAAGAGGATATCACACTTGTTAATGTATAGGCAACCAAAACAGGAGCACTTAAATATATAGAGCAAATATTAACTGACATAAAGGGAGACATTGACAAAAATACAATAATAATAGAGGACTTTAACACCCTACTTATATCAATGGACAGATCATCCAAATAGAAAGTCAATAAGGCAGCCATGGTCCACAACCAAATGGATTTACAGATATATAGAGGACATTCCATCCAAAAGCATTCTTCTCAAGTGCACATGAAACTTCTCTAGGATAGATCACATGCTAGGCTACAAAACAAATCTAAATACATTTAAAGGACAGAAATTACAACAAACATATTTTCGTGACCACAATGATATGAAATTAGAAATCAAGTACAGGAAGAAAAATTGGAGAAACACAAACAGGTCGAGACTAAACAACATGCTACTAAGAAAAACCAGTGGGTCAATGAAGAAATCAAAAAGGAAATCAGAAAATACCTCAAGGCAAATGAAAATGGAAACACAACACTCCAAAATCTATGGGATGAAATACAGGCCTACCTCAAGAAATAAGAAAAGTCTCAAATAAACAACCTAATCCACCATCTAAAGGAATTAGAAAAAGAAGAACAAACTTCTTCCCAAAGTCAGAAGAAGGATGGAAATAATAAAGATCAAACAGGAAATAAATAAAATAGAGACCAACAATCAATAGAAAAGATCTAAGAGACCAAGAGCTGTTTCTCTTCTTTTAAAATAATCAAAATTAATAAAACTTTAACTAGGCTCATCAAAAGGAAAGAGAGAAGACTCAAATAAATGAAATAAGAAATAAAAGAAGAGAAATAACAACTGATATCATAGAGACACAAAAAATCTTGAGAATACTACAAACAGTTATGTGCCAACAAATTGGACAACCTAGAAGAAATGGAAAAATTTCTAGAAACATACAACCTTCAAAGACTGAATAAGGAAGAAATAGACAATGTGAACAGATTGATCACTAGTAGTGAGATTGAAGTTGTAATAAAAAAATCTCCCAGCAAACAAAAGTCCAGGACTGGATGGCTTCACATGGGAATTCTACCAAACATACAAAGAAGAGCTAATACCTATCTTTCTCCAACTCTTGCAAAAAACTGAAGAGAAGGGAACACTCCCAGATTCATTCTATGAGCCCACCATCACTCTGATATCAAAACCAGACAAAGACACTACAAAAAAAGAAAATAACATGCCAATATCTGTGATGACTATAGACGCAAAAATCCTGAACAAAATATTAGCAAACCAATTCCACAATATATAAAAAGAATCACTATGAATACTATACACTATGCTCAAGTGTGATTTATTCCAAGGGAGCAAGGATAGTTCAATACCCACAAATCAATGTGATACACCATATTAACAAATTGAAGAATAAAAATCACATGTTGGTTTCAATAGATACAGAAAAAGATACCAAGAAATGGAAAGATATTCCACGTTCTTTAACTGGAAGAATTAATATTGTTTAAATGTCCATACTACCCAAAACAATCTACAGATTTAATGTAATCCCTATCAAAATATCTGTGACATTTTTCACAGAACTAGAACAAATAATCCTAAAATTTATATGGACCCACAAAAGACCCCTAATTGACAAAGCAATTTTGAGGAAAAAGAACAAAACTGGAGGTACCACACTCCCTGACTTCACACCCTACTATAAAGCTACAGTCATCAAAACAGTATGGTACTGGCACAAAAACAAACACATAGAACAATGGAACAGAATAGAGCCCAGAAATAAACCCACACACTTATGGTCAATTAATCAATGACAATGGAGGCAAGACTATGCAATGGATAAAAGACTGTCTTTCCAATAAGTGTTGCTGGGAAAACTGGACAGCTACATGTAAAAGAATGACATCAGAACATTTTCTCATACCATACACAAAATTAAGCTCAAAATGTATTAAAGACCTAAATGTAAGCCTGGAGAGCATAAAACTTCTGGAAGAGAACAGCAGAATACTCTTTTGACATAAATTATAGCAATATTTTTTGGATCTATCTCCTAAGGCAAAGGAAACAAAAGCAAAAATAAACAAATTGGACCTAATTAAACTTAAAAGCTTTTGCACATCAAATGAAACCATTGACAAAACAAAAAGACAACCTACTGAACAGGAGAAAATATTTGCAAATGATATGGCTGATAAGGGGTTAATATCCAAAATATAAATACAGCTCATACAACTAAATATCAAAAAAATCCAAACGACTCAATTAAAAAATGGGCAGAAGACCTGAATAGATATTTTTCTAAACAAAGCATATGGATGGCCAACAGGCACATGAAAAGATGCTCAACATTATAGTCATTGGAGAAATGCAAATCAAATAAATATCACTTCACACCTGTGAGAAGAGCTATCATCTAAAAGATCACAAATAATAAATGTTGGTGAGGATGTGGAGAAAAGGAAGCCCTTGTACACTGCTGGTGGGAATGTAAATTGGTGCAGCCACTGTGGAAAACAGTATGGAGGTTCCTCAAAAAACCAAAAATAGAACTACCATATGATCCTACAATTCCATCTGGGTATACATCCAAAGAAAATGAAAACACTAATTTGAAGAGATACATGCACCTCAATGTTCATAGCAGCATTATCTACAATAACCGAGATATGGAAGCAACCTAAGTGTCCGTCAACAGATGAATAGATAAAGAAGGTGTGGTATATGTATATATACACTGGAATTACCGAGGAATAAAAATGAATGAAATTCTGCCATTTGCAGCAACATAGATGGGCCTAGAGATTATTATGCTTAGTGAAATAAGTCGGACAGAGAAAGACAAATATTGTATGTTACCACTCATATGTGGAATCTAAAAAATAAAACAAACGAATGAATATAACAAAACAGAAATAGACTCACAGGTATAGAGAACAAACTAGTGGTTATCAGTGGGGAGAGGGATGGGGGGACCACAAGATTGGGGTAGGGGATTAAGGGATACAAACTATAATGTATAAAATAATAAGCAACAAGGATATGTTGTACAGCACAGGGGAATATAGCCATATTTTGTAATAACTTAAATGGAGTACAATCTATAAAAATATCAAATCACTATATCGTACACCTGAAACTGATATAATATTGTAAATCAACTACACTTCAATAAGAAAATATACCAACATATGATTATATCATAGAAATTATACCACAGTATACTTTTCTCACTAAGTGGTTGATTTAACTCAGTGTTTTCTCAATTATGTAATATTGACCTTTTATAAGTGTTATTTTTAATAGTCTTATAGATAAACTGTGAATAACTAGATAATCCTAAATGATAAGTGAGGTTCTAGAAAGAAAGCCAAGTAAAGGCAAAGCTGGTAGCATCAGGTACTGAAATGATAGTAACAGCTCCCCAAAGTCAGGTACAGAACTCTGCATACAGGAGTCAGGTATGGAGATCTGATGATTTCTGTCCTCTGAGTCTCATGTTGGTTTTGCACATTCACGAAAGGAGTTGGAGGAAAGCAGCATAGCTCTCTGGACCTGAACAGGGTACACACTTTCCCAGTTCCCCACCTAAATGGCAGATGGCGTCAAAGATGGATGGTATCTCTCCGAAACTCTCTAATCCTTAAGAAGAAATCCTCAGGGGCTTCCCTGGTGGCGCAGTGGTTGAGAGTCCGCCTCCCGATGCAGGGGACACGGGTTCGTGCCCCGGTCTGGGAAGATCCCACACGCCGCGGAGCGCCTGGGCCCGTGAGCCATGGCCACTGAGCCTGCGCGTCCGGAGCCTGTGCTCCGCAACGGGAGAGGTCACAACAGTGAGAGGCCCGCATACCGCAAAAAAAAAAAAAAAAAACAGAAAGAAATCCTCAGGAAATATCACAGGAAGTAAGTGGGAAAAGATGTCATCTGAATGCCAGGGAGTTTAAGACGTGCAATAAACACAAACCACTAGTTATAGGACGCAAAACCTCTAAGTTGCTCTTTACAACATGTGTGTTTACATATTTATACATGGATCCCAAGCAAAAAAGATGCTTTCCCTCCACATTTATGTTCTACATGGGACCAGGGTTAAAAGTATTATTTAAAATAATGTGTTGACTTTTTTCTCTTAGCAATACTAATCCTTGGTACAAGGGTACCAGGCATTGATTTGGGGGCTGAGCAGAATTACGGATGCACTCACTATGCATTCTAAAGGGCACTATCGGTTTCAACACATAAAGATAAGAAGACAATCTTATATTCTCCTCTCACCTTAATGTGCGACTAACCAAATTACTTCCTGAAACTGAAAGTTCATCACTATCCCTTCTTTATAAGTCTCCTCTCCCATGTTCAAGCACATGTAAAATAGTGGAATTACAACTACAGAAAATCAGAGTGGTTTCCCCAGGCCCCGAACTCACTTCATTGAAACTCTGAGGTCATTCTACAGCTCTGAAGTCAGCCCCCTCCTAAGCAAGAAGAGACGCTTGTGTTGACCACACTGCGAGGCAGTTCTGACCTGCTTTAGTGGGTTTGTGTGTGTTCTATTTAAAGCTGCCACGGGTCATGGCCAGGCCATAATGGCATAATTTCACTTGAAAAATACGTCAAGCCCCATAAAAACAATTCAGCTTAAGGAAAATTTTACTTGGATGAGTCCTGTGGTGTGCGTTGATTTCACAGAAGCAGTGATTTTGACGTCCTTTTTCCTGAGGAGATGGATATAACTCGCTAATTATGAGAACATAATTGATGTTACTTGTGTTGCCTTAGGTAATGCATATAAGCCAGCTGAGAAACAAACAAGCCAAAAGAAGAACAAGTGGTTTTTCCATGAATGCCTTATGAACTTATACGTGATCGGCACAAATTTGTTCACAAAACAAACATTAAGGTCTTAGCTACTCCACAGTGAGGACACTCATCTCTGCTTCTTCAAGGAAAACGACTTAATCTACTCGACATTTCCAAACTTGTTAATATACTTGTTTATTGTGAAACTGGATAAACATTGGGCTTCATAAAGCTTCTGGGGCATTAGAACATGAGCATGGACATCCAGATAAAGTAGGAATTCAAGTAAAAGTTAAATAAAAGGGGGCTTCCCTGGTGGCACAGTGGTTGAGAGTCCGCCTGCCGATGCAGGGGACACAGGGTCGTGCCCCGGTCCGGGAAGATCCCACATGCCACGGAGCGGCTGGGCCCGTGAGCCATGGCCGCTGAGCCTGTGCTCCGCAACGGGAGAGGCCACAGCAGTGAGAGGCCCGCGTACCACAAAAAAAAAAATAAATAAAAAAGTTAAATAAAACGAGTTCAACGGAGTGGTAGTTAAAGCAGTCATTTTACTTTCAGTAGTTTTTCTTGACCAATTAGACATTCTCTTTAATCAAGTCCTAATACTCTGAGTTCACATACTTCCTTTCCCGTCTGCACACAGCTTCAGATCCGCAGGTCGCAGGTGAGAATCACGACAACAGCTAACCCCTACCTGGCACACTCCTTTCAACAACTCTTCCAGGTAGGTAGGGGTTATTAGAATCTCTGTCTTCTAAGTGAGGAAACAGAGCGGCAGAGAGGCTGAGGAACTTGCCCAGGATCACAAAGCTAAGAGGTGGTGAGGCTCGGGTTTAAACCCAGGTGATCTGAATTGCCTCCACATAATCCCCTATGCTGCTTACACACTAAGAAGCCAGCAGACACACGGTCTGCCCTGTCCTCTGTGCCTTTGCAGGACTGACCATCAGACTCCCGCCCAGTGAAGGAAATATGACTCAGTTCCTTTGCCATCAAGTCTGGGCTGGTGCGGAAGGACACACCCTGATGGGACACACGCTAAGTAGGGTGAGTTCTCCATGCTGTTTAGGACACAAGGAACCCTGACCCCAGATGCAGGGTTCAGGGTGGCTTGGAGCAAGCACTTCAAGGGAGAGTAAAAAAAGTAGAATCTGCACAAAAATGTTAAAAGGAGGAAATTAAATGGATGGCTTCCTGGAAGGAATAAAAATGAAAAAAAAAAAAAGGACAAGCACAGGCAGAGAAGCTAAACTGACATAGCAGCACTATTTACAATAGCCAGTACATGGACGCAACCTAAATATTCAACAGAGGAATGGATGAAGAAGATGTGGCACATACATACAATGGAATATTACTCAACCATTAAAAGGAATGAAATTGCGTCATTTGTAGAGACATGGACGGACCTAGAGAGTGTCATACAGAGTGAAATAAGTCAGGAAGAGAAAGACAAGTATTGTATTTAAAGGCATATATGTGGTATCTAGAAAAATGGTATACATGACGTTATTTGCAAAGCAGAAATAAAGACACAGACATAGAGAAAAAAATGTACGGATACCAATGGGGAGGTGGGAGGAATTGGGAGATTGGGATTGACACATATACACTATTGATACTATGTATAAAACAGATAACTAATGAGAACATACTGTATAGCACAGGGAACTCTACTTAACGCACTGTGGTGACCTAAATGGGAAGGAAATCCAAAACGGAGGGGATGTATGTATACGTATAGCTGCTTCATTTTGCTGTACAGTAGAAACTAACACAACATTGTAAAGCAACTGTACGCCAATAAAAATTAATTAAAATAAAAGACACGGGGTGGCTTGTAAGCATTTAAAACATAAAATTTCTCTTCAGGATCAAAATGAGGATCCAGCAACAAAGAATGCAAGAGTGTGGTGGCATCTTGGTCCAGCCGAACAAACTTCTGGTCGGGGCAGTCGCTAGCTGATTCACCAATAAATGTTCTTTCAGAGACCCAGAGGGACTTTAACAAAAGGCCCTGAGATTGTTCAGACATGCACTTTAATGTGACTATAAAGGAGAAATCCAAGGTTACATTAAAATGATACTTATTTTTTATGTTTTGGGTATTAGGAATATTAGGAAATCCTATAAGGAATCTACATCTTAGAGGGGATTTTTATAAATGCCAGTTCTTTTGAGATGTCTCATGTAAACGTCCGCGAACATGCTCAGCCGTCTGAAATATTCCACTTTTCATCAAGACACCTTCTTGGGCTCACATCCAATTCCCGTCCTTCTCTTTTTCCCCGATTCCCCACTGCTGCCTCTCCTTCCTCACAATTCACCCCCTAATTCCCTCACATCTTTTCTTGCAATTTTTGTTTCTAATGCTCTCCCATTTATTTATTCAACTAAAACTTCTCTCTCAGCTGGTACCAATTTCAGCCACCTCTCCTTTTATCCAGTATCTCTCCCCCAAATTTTTTCCAAATTTTAATGCTGTTGAACCCTCCATGCATCTTGAAACGCCCTTCTGTTGACTTCCTGGCTCTGCAGTATCCCGGTCCCCCTGCTGGTCTTTCTCTGCCACCATGGGCTGGACAGCCCCTTGGTGTCCAGGCAGGTGGTCCCCATGCTGCTTTCCCTTACTGCTCCCTGACACACTCTCACCTGCGGCTCAGGGTCAATATTCAACATTAGCTGAATTTTTAAAATTGTGTTAATCTATAAAGGATGTGCGATCCCAAAATATGCCAGCCAAATGTTTCACTTGTAGGACTTCAAAAAGATAACAAACGGAAAAAGCAATGGCATATAAGAGATTCAAATAAGGAGGTTAAGAAAAAAAAAAGGCCACAAATCTCAGATATATATCACCACCAAACACTGTTATGGTTAACAGCAGCTTTTCAGTACAAGAATCATACTACTACTATGTTTTATTAAATGAACACTTATCTAAAATTTAGTAGCTTACAAGACAATAAAGAGAAGAAAGTCAACTAATGAAAATTTCAAACAGAATTTTGGTGTGGTACTTGGTAAAAAATAATGTTTTTATCGTGCTTATAGAAAACTCTTCCCAAAGGGTTAAAGAGAAAAAATTTTTATATTTATCATATCTATTTAAGCCTTAATAAAATAACAGTGGTATTATTAGTAGTATTATTAACATTTTCTATAATGTTTGGTATGCTTACATGTGACAATTATGTTTGAAACTCACCATAATTGAGAGATATTAGTAGAATACAGGCTAGTCTCTATTTAATCATTGAGGAAAACCAATAAATCAATGATTTCTTCTACTTTCCTTAAAGACATTATGCCTAGGAGTAAGGTGCATAAACTTGCACATATTTTATATTTCATTTCAGTAAACTTAGCGATAGTCAATTCATTCCTGATCAGACACATGTAATCAAAATATGCGTTTTCTTGACAATGGGTCAATAGAAAAGAATTTTAAATTCCTAGATTTTTCTGTTGTTTTCTATTGCAAAGTTCAGTGAAGTGAAAAATGACAGGTCTTAGCTTTCAGTGTGAGTGTGTCTGTCTGTGTGTATGCACACACACATGCATATGCATGTACTTTGCATGTCCAAAAGAGGTGAGTGCTGCCTAACTCTTGAGCAGAGAAGAAATGGTGCCACTAAGATGGGTCTAAATGTAAATATGTAAGAATGCTTTTTCCTTTAATCTGCTTCACTTTTAAGTAGCTGAAAAAGCAGAAAAAATCCCTGAGTACATTTGGAAATAATCATTTGTAAATGTGTATAATATCAATCATACCTGATCTAAATGCTCTCCTCTATAAATATGGCATTTGTGAAAGAGCAGTAATATTGATAAACCTTGCCTTACATTATCTACAAAACTCTATTACATTCCTTAGTTTCTGACACTGTTACTTGTTGATAAGTTACAGTAAAAGTAATATAAAATTATCTGAACTACACATATTTATAAATGGAGTAAATTTGCATAATATAGTGGTTGAACTTTACAATTTGAATACGTTCCTCCAAAACTGTCATGAAGACTACATAAGTTTAATTTATTCTTTAACTCACCTTCTTCTGAAATGTAAGCTTCGCTAGGGTACAATTTCAATTTGAAGCATTACTATTTTCAAAGAGCCTCATCTGAATATTTTTTATTTCAGCTAGTCTGACAAAGACTCTCATAATTATCTGACAAGCCAAATTAAGAAATGTGGGTTGGAAGGAGGGAGAGTCTGAATGTATTTGTACATGACTTGTATCATGTCACATGAATATCAATGGTAGACAAGATGGCAGCTTTGCTGTTGTTAGAGTTTTCAGGCCCTGTTCTGCTCAGGATTTATTAGTGATACGAATGAAGACTCAACGGGTAGGCTTATCAAAATTTAAGGTGATGTAAATCTGGGAGCTATATCACTGGAAAAAAACACAATAGAATGGTATTAGAAACTAAAATCCAGAAGATGAAATTTAACAATCACAAGGGTCAATTCCTACTCTGTGATAAAGAAAGGCAACTGCACAATCGCAGGATGGATGAAGATCTGACTGGGAAGAAGTTTTCATTAAAATAAAGGAGGAGGCACCTTGAATTGACCACATGTCAGTACAAGTCAGAAGTACAATTTCCTTGTATGCTTAAAATTCGTTAAGAGAGATGATCCATGTTAAATGTTCTTACCACACAAAATTAAAAATAAAAAAAAGCTCTGCCACGGGGGAAGAATTCAGACATACTGTCTAGCTTCGCCCACCTCACTCCATAATTTCCATCTCAAACCACCTAGGGTTTTTTATTGGAGTTGAAATTAAAAACCTATTTATCGTTGTACTTTACTGAGTTATTGTTGACAATTAAAATTTTATATATTTAAGGTATACAACTTGATGTGATATACTTATGCATTTTGAAAATCACCACAATCAAGCTAATTAACATATCCATCCCCTCACAGTTACTGTTTTTTGTCATGAAAACACTTAAGATCTACCCTTTTAGCCAATTTCAAGTATACGACACAATATTAACTACAGTCTCATTGCTGTACATTAAGTCCCCAGAACTTATCCATCTTGTATAACTAAAATTCGTATCCCTTGACTGACATCTTCTCTTACCCCCTTCTCCCCTCAGCCTCCAGTAACCACCAGTCTACTCTGTTTCTATGGATTTTACATTCTCAGATTCCACATGCAAAGGCGTATTTGTCTTTCTGTGTCTGGCTTCTTTCATGTAGCATAAAGTCCTCCAGGTTCCTCCATGTTATCGCAAGTGGCAAGACCTACTTCTTTATTAAGGCTGAATAATATTCCACTGTGTGTGTGTGTGTGTGTGTGTGTGTGTGTGTGTGTAATCACATTTTCTTTATCCATTCATCTGTCAATAGACCTTTAGTTTGTCTCCATATCATGGGAGTACGCATATCTCTTCGAAATACTGACTTCCTCCCTTTAGATATACACCCAGAAGTGGGAGTGCTGGGTCGTAAGGTAGTTCTATTTCTACTTTTCTGGAGGAACCTCCATACTCTTTTCCACACTGGCTGTACCAGTTTACATTCCCACCAACAGTGCACGAGGGTTCCCTATTCCCCACACCCTGGCCAACACTTCTTATCTCTTGTCTTTCTGATACTAGCCATTCTAGCTGGTTTGAGGTGACGGCTCACTGTGGTTTTGATTTGCATTTCCTTGATCATTAGCTACCTTTTCATATACCTGTTGTCCATGTGTATGTCTTCTTTTGAGAAGTGTCTATTCAGGTCCTTTGCCCATTTTTAAATGGGGTTATTGGGGTTTTTTTTGCTATTGAGTTGCATGAGTTCCTTATGTATTTTGGATATTAACTAGGGAGTATAATTTATCACTCAGTTTCCAGGAAGGGGTAGTTACTAGAAGGAAAATGTTCCCTGGATGCTGCAGACCGAAATTAATTCAGAAACATGGTCCTAGATACAACAGACATCTTGGTCATTACTGTGAGAAAATAGAATAAGAAGCTTGGAAATTAACTTCACATGATCATTTCATCTAGTCCTCTGCCCCCAGTGGGTGAAAACGCTTAAGGCAGCCTCAAAACCATAGATCTAGGGAAGTAATCGTCTATGTTTCCCCAAGGCTATTTAAAACATTGATCAGGTGGATTAATGAACTCTTGGATAGAGAGGGGCTGGAGAGCTAAAAGGGGAAACTACAATTGTACACACAGGTGTTGAGACTAGAACCCAAATGTGACTACTTTGTAAATAATTTTAAAATACCAGCAGAGTCCACTTTCTAGCAAAGTGTTCGAACCCAGTTTTCTCTGTGAGGGCTACAGTAGAACTTACTTCCCAGAGCTATTGTGAGAAATAAATGAAATATGAATCATTTAGCACATTGTAGGCAGCTGATAAATGTTAGCTATTATTCACAACATTTTCCCTTTTATTTTCTTAGCCATCAAAACTTATTAAGCCCTTTTATGTTCACTGAAATAGCCACTGGGAATAAAAACTGGACACAGAAATGTTCTAACTGAGAAAACTTAGACATCATCTAGTCCAGTGGGCAGAACTGGGAATGATAAATTTAAATGACTGAAAAGAGATTTGGGGTTAATAGACTGAGACAGTAAAAGAGAACATGGTATCCAAAGCCAGAAGCCCCAAATTCAAGTTCTGGCTCGACTTTTTAGTAGTTCTATGACTTCAGGCAAGTCATCTATGCTCTGTGAGTTACACAACTCTTATCCGTAAGGTAACAGAAGTTCAAAATACTACTCCTATAAGAAAGCACACATAAAATGTCTGGAGACTTCAACATGATTTGAAAACAGTTAATAACAATTAGCGACAAGAATGGGGTGCCCCCTTGCAGAAAGTGTTCATGCAGAGCTGACCAGTTATCTGTCACTGCAGGGGTTCCTTTTAGGGGGAGCCACTAAGCCTAACTGCCCTGGAAGGTGATTGCTATACTCCCAGGCAAGTACAATGTATCCACATATTACATACTTTATCTCAAAGGCAGGAGAGTAACTACAAAGAGTCACTAATGTCAACAATTTAATTTGGCTAAGGAATGTAGTTAATATCCACAGTCTTTACAGGATTCATGAACAGGCTAGAACTCCACAAATAGAACCCATCAAACTTAACTCTGCAAAGATGAGCTTAACTCAAAAACCCCAAAAGAGGACCAACGTGCTCCAGATCAAATTATGGTTAATTCATTTCACCCAAATTATATTTCCACATTCCACAATCTGGAAAATATATAGAATTTTCTGGATTGTAAAAGTGCTGTCAAAATCTCAAATTTCGGCTTTCAGATATTTTCCTCAAGCCCATCTGCTTGCTGGATTTTGATTTTATTTTTATAAGTGTTCAGAAACAAGTAACCCCTGAGTTAGTAATGCGTGCCAGTTGTTCTGTGTCTACTTACCCTCTGACCCTCTTTCCCAGGTGGACCTTGGGGGCCTTGGATCCCCAGGGAGCCCTAGGAGGAAAAACAACACCTATTAATAGATTGTTTCAAGTATACCTGCCTTGCAAAGAACGTTGTGAAAATTAATACCTATTTTATTGATTATAGACAACTTTTAAAGTGATTCGAACTCTTCCAAGCCTAGCCTAGCCTACCTAATACATTAATAATGCTGAATTGTCCTTTGACTGGTTTATCTTTGGAGTTAACACCAGAAAAGAAAAGAAAGGTGATTCCTAACCACGTGGGAGGCGCAGTGTTCACCCCCAGTGGCGACTCCCATATGACTGGAACCATGTTTTATCAAACTGCCATCAATAAATGGTAACAATATTTGCAGGCAGAAAAAAATGCTGCTTCATATACTTAAACTCTATAAATGCAATGGCATTTTTGGTTGAGAGTGGCTCTGTGACTATCCACTGAGAGAACACCTAGTTACGACGTTGGCTTCAACATTCACCTACTCCTAACATTTAATTTTTAGCATCATAGACATTATTTAATACTTTCTCATAACATTGTCAAGTGGTAGAAAAAATAACCTTTGTTTTTTTTCAGTTATACAGGAGGCCCAGGAAATCCCAGGTGCACGAATCCGAAAGTCAGTCCCCTGGTTCTCACAGACAGTTACTATTACACAGGAATTCTCACTCAGCATGAAAAGCAAAATGATGACACGGCTGATTTTAAAGTCTCTGGCATTGATTGCTAGTTGTTACCTCTCTGAAAGCGTCTTAGTCTCCCCTGCTGCTTCCTCCTTCCCTATTCAACCTTTCAGTGTGAGTGTTTAGGCCCGTTTTCTTCCCAGTCTACACTCTCCCACCATGGTCTCATATACCATGGGCTTTGGATTCTCCAGGCCAATGATGCCAAGATTTATAACTCAGTTTATCTCTGGGTTGCAGGTCCACACATCCAACTGCCTGCCTAACACGCCCACTCCGCTCTCTCACCAGCATTTGAATTTAGCACACTGACACCACATCTAGGACCCTCCCACCAAAACTGGGTCCTCTTCCAGCACCCCCCAACTCTGTAAACCCACGCACCATCCTGCTAGGGCTCCTGCCAGGAATCTATAACTCGTCCTCCATACCTGCCTCTCTCACTTCTCTTTCACATCCAGTCACCAAGTCCAATTGCTGTAGCTCCACAAGAGATTTGGATCCATTTATTATCTCCCTTCAACCTTCTGCTCCATCACCCTTCTTGCTTGATCATCTATGAGAGCCTCCTTCGTGACACTAGACATGGTGGACCCCTCCATCCTACACAGCACAGCCAAACCCAAAAACCCAGCCTGACCTCCTCTGGTTGTCCACATGAAGAGATGAATGCCTTGTTTCATCAGTCGTAGGGTGCCTTATACTTGTTCTTTAAAGTACTTATCATAAGTCTACTTAAAAGATTATTCAGGTAATGATTCACCAGGCTCTAAGGATAACAGGTAGAATCAGTGTCTTATTCAACTCTAGGTGCCTGTTAATGTCTGAGTGAAAAAAAAATCATAATGGGAAATCAATTCACTGTAAAAAAAAAAAGAAAAAAAAAAAGGTTTTGGTAAGCCAGTACTGTTCAAAGGGTTTTAAAAATATGTATGGTTCAAGATGGCGGAAGAGTAAGACATGGAGATCACCCTCCTCCCCACAGATACATCAGAAATACATCTACATGTGGAACAACTCCTACAGAACACCTACTGAACGCTGGCAGAAGACCTCAGACCTCCCCAAAGGCAAGAAACCCCCCACGTACCTGGGTAGGGACAAGAAAAAAGAAAAAACAGAGACAAAAGGGTAGGGACGGGACCTGCACCAGTGGGAGGGAGCCGTGAAGGAGGAAAGGTTTCCACACACTAAGAGTCCCTTCGTGGGCGGAGACTGTGGATGGTGGAGGGGGAAGCTTCGGAGCCACGGAGGAGAGCGCAGCAACAGGGGTGTGGAGGGCAAAGCGGGGAGATTCCCGCACAGAGGATCGGGGCTGACCGGCACTCACCAGCCCGAGAGGCTTGTCTGCTCACCCGCCAGGGCAGGCGGGGCTGGGAGCTGAGGCTCGGGCTTTGGTCGGAGCGCAGGGAGAGGACTGGGGTTGGCGGTGTGAACACAGCCTGAAGGGGGTTAGTGCGCCACGGCTTGCGGGGAGGGGGTCCGGGAAAAGTCTGGACCTGCCAAAGAGGCAAGAGGCTTTTTCTTCCCTCTTTGTTTCCCGGTGCGCGAGGAGAGGGGATTAAGAGCGCTGCTTAAAGGAGCTCCAGACACGGGCGCGAGCCGCAGCTAAAAGCGCGGACCCCAGAGACGGGCGGGAGACGCTAAGGCTGCTGCTGCCGCCACCAAGAAGCCTGTGTGCGAGCACAGGTCACGTTCCACACATCCCCTCCTGGGAGCCTGTGCAGCCCGCCACTGCCAGGGTCCTGGGATCCAGGGACAACTTCCCCGGGAGAACGCACAGGCGCCTCAGGCTGGTGCAATGTCACGCCGCCTCTGACGCCGCAGGCTCGCCCCGCACTCCGCGCCCCTCCCTCCCCGAATCAGCGGCTCTTTAACCCCGTCCTGTCTGAGCGAAAAACAGACGCCCTCCAGCGACCTACACGCAGAGGCGGGGCTGCAAATCCAAAGCTGAGCCCCGAGAGCTGTGCGAACAAAGAAGAGAAAGGGAAATCTCTCCCAGCAGCCTCAGGAACAGCGGACTAAATCTCCACAATCAACTTGATGTACCTGCATCTGTGGAATACCTGAATAGACAACAAATCATCCCAAATTGAGGAGATGGACTTTGGAAGCAAAGATATATATATTTCCCTTTTTCTCTTTTTGTGAGTGTGTATGTGTATGCTTCTGTGTGTGATTTTGTCTGTATAGCTTTTCTTTTACCATTTGTCCTAGGGTTCTGTCTGTCCTTTTTTGTTTTCTTTTCTTTTTTTAGTGCTTGTTATCATTGGTGGATTTGTTTTTTGCTTTGGTTGCACTCTTCTTTCTTTTTTTTTTAATTACTTGAAATTTTTTTTATAATTATTTTTTATTTTAATAACTTTATTTTATTTTATCTTCTTCTTTCTCTCTTTCTTTTTTTTCCTCTCTTTTATTCTAAGCCGTGTGGATGACAGGCTCTTGGTACTCCAGCCAGGTGTCAGGCCTGTGCCTCTGAGGTCAGAGAGCCAACTTCAGGACACTGGTCCACAAGAGACCTCCCAGCTCCACGTAATATCAAACAGTGAAAATCTCCCAGATATCTCCATCTCAATGCCAAGACCCTGCTCCACTCAATGACCAGCTCGCTACAGTGCTGGACACCCTAAGCCAAACAACTAACAAGACAGGAACACACCCCACCCTTTAGCAGAGAGGCTGTCTAAAATCATAATAAGGCCACAGACACCCCAAAACACACCACCAGATGTGGACCTGCCCACGAGAAAGACAAGATCCAGCTTCATCCACCAGAACACAGGCACTAGTCCCCTCCACCAGGAAGCCTACACAACCCACTGAAACAACCTTAGCCACTGGGGGCAGACACCAAAAACAATGGGAACAAGGAACCTGCAGCCTGTTGAAAAGGAGACCCCAAACACAGTAAGCTAGGCAAAAATGAGAAGACAGAGAAACACACAGCAGATGAAGAAGTAAGGTTAAAAAAAAAAAAAAAAAAAAAAAAAAAAGTAAGGTAAAAACCAGACCTAACAAAAGAAGAGGAAATAGGCAGTCTACCTGAAAAAGAATTCAGAATAATGATAGTAAAGATGATGCAAAATCTTGGAAATAGAATGGAGAAAATACAAGAAATGTTTAACAAGGACCTAGAAGAACAAAACAGCAAACAAACAGTGATGAAAAACACAATAAATGAAATTAAAAATTCTCTAGAAGGGATCAATAGCAGAATAACTGAGGCAGAAGAACAGATAAGTGACCTGGAAGATAAAATAGTGGAAATAACTATTGCAGAGCAGAGTAAAGAAAAAAGAATGAAAAGAATTGAGGACAGTCTCAGAGACATCTGGGACAACAATAAAGGCACCAACATTCGAATTATAGGGGTCCCAGAAGAAGAAGAGAAAAAGAAAGGGACTGAGAAAATATTTGAAGAGATTATAGTTGAAAACTTCCTTAATGTGGGAAAGGAAATGGTTAATCAAGTTCAGGAAGCACAGAGAATCCCATACAGGATAAATCCAAGGAGAAACACACCAAGACACATATTAATCAAATTATCAACAATTAAATACAAAGAACAAATATAAAAAGCAGCAAGGGAAAAACAACATACAAGGGAATCCCCATAAGGTTAACAGTTGATCTTTCAGCAGAAACTCTGCAAGCCAGAAGGGAGTGGCAGGAAATATTTAAAGTGATGAAGGGGAAAAACCTATAACCAAGATTACTCTACCCAGCAAGGATCTCATTCAGATTTGATGGAGAAATTAAAACCTTTACAGACAAGCAAAAGCTAAGAGAATTCAGCACCACCAAACCAGCTTTAAAAGAAATGCTAAAGGAACTTGTCTAGGCAGGAAACACAAGAGAAGGAAAAGACCTACAACAACAAACCCAAAACAATTAAGAAAATGGTAATAGGAACATACATATCGATAATTACCTAAAATGTAAATGGATTAAATGCTCCAACCAAAAGACATAGACTGGCTGAATGGATACAAAAACAAGACCCGTATATATGCTGTCTACAAGAGACCCACTTCAGACCTAGGGACACATACAGACTGAAAGTAAGGGGATGGGAAAAGATATTCCATGCAAATGGAAATCAAAAGAAAGCTGGAGTAGCAATTCTCATATCAGACAAAAATAGACTTTAAAACAAAGACTATTAGAAGAGACAAAGAAGGACACTACATAATGATCAAGGGATCAATCCAAGAAGAAGATATAAAAATTGTAAATATTTATGCACCCAATACAGGAGCACCTCAATATATAAGGCAAATACTAACAGCCACAAAAGGGGAAATCGACAGTAATACAATCATAGTAGGAGACTTTAACACCCTATGTTCACCAATGGACAGATCATCCACTATGAAAATAAATAAGGAAACACAATCTTTAAATGACATTAAACAAGATGGACTTGATATTTATAGGACAGTCCATCCAAACACAACAGAATTGTCTTTCTTCTCAAGTGCTCATGGAACATTCTCCAGGATAGATCATATCTTGGGTGACAAATCAAGCCTTGGTAAATTTAAGGAAATAGAAATTGTATCAATTATCTTTTCCAATCACAACATTATGAGACTACATATCAATTACAGGAAAAAATCTGTAAAAAACACAAACACATGGAAGCTAAACAATAAACTACTTACTAACCAAGAGATCACTGAAGAAATCTAAGAGGAAATCAAAAAATACCTGGAAACAAATGACAATGAAAACACGATGACCCAAAACCTATGGGATGCAGCAAAAGCAGTTCTAAGAGGGAAGTTTATAGCAATATAATCCTACCTGAAGAAACAAGAAACATCTCAAATAAACCACCTAACCTTACCCCTAAAGCAATTAGAGAAAGAAGAACAAAAAAATCCCAAAGTTGGCAGAAGGAAAGAAATCATAAAGATCAGATCAGATCAGAAATAAATGAAAAAGAAATGAAGGAAACTATAGCAAAGATCAATAAAAATAAAAACTGGTTCTTTGAGAAGATAAACAAAATTATAAACCATCAGCCAGACTCACCAAGAAAAAAGGGAAAAGACTCAAATCAATAGAATTAGAAATGAAAAACACTCCCAAACTCATTCTACGAGGCCACCATCACCCTGAAACCAAAAGCAGAAAAAGATGTCACAAAGAAAGAACACTACAGGCCAATATCACTGATGAACATAGATGCAAAAATCCTCCACAAAATACTAGCAAACAGAATCCCACGGCACATTAAATGGATCATACACCATGATAAACTGGGGTTTATTCCAGGAGTGCAGGGATTCTTCAATATATGCAAATCAATCAATGTGATACAGCATATTAATAAATTGAAGGATAAAAACCATATGATCATCTCAATAGAGGCAGAGAAAGTTTTCGACAAAATTCAACACCCATTTATGATAAAAACCTTCCAGAAAGTAGGCATAGAGGGAACTTACCTCAACATAATAAAGGTCATATATGACAAACCCACAGCCAACATCATTCTCAATGGTGAAAAACTGAAACCATTTCCTCTAAGATCAAGAACAAGACCACTTTTATTCAACATAGTTTTGGAAGTTTTAGCCACAGCAGTCAGAGAAGAAAAAGAAATAAAAGGAATCCAAATAGGAAAAGAAGAAGTAAAGCTGTCCCTGTTTACAGATGACATGATACTATACACAGAGAATCCTAAAGATGCTCCCAGAAAACTACTAGAGCTAATCAATGAATTTGGTAAGGTAGCAGGATACAAAATTAATGCACAGAAATCTCTGGCATTCCTATACATTAATGATGAAATATCTGAAAGTGAAATCAAGAAAACATTCCCATTTACCAATGCAACAAAAAGAATAAAATATCTAGGAATAAACCTACCTAAGGAGACAAAAGACCTGTATGCAGAAAATTATAAGACACTGATGAAAGAAATTAAAGATGATACAAATAGATGGAGATATATACTATGTTCTTGGATTGGAAGAATCAACATTGTGAAAATGACTATACTACCCAAAGCAATCTACAGATTCAATGCAATCCCTATCAAACTACCACTGGCGGCCTTCCCTGGTGGCGCAGTTCTTGAGTCTGCCTGCTGATGCAGGGGACATGGGTTCGTGTCCAGGTCCAGGAAGATCCCCCATGCCACGAAGCGGCTGGGCCTGTGAGCCATGGCTGCTGAGCCTGCGCGTCCGGAGCCTGTGCTCCGCAACGGGAGAGGCCACAACAGTGAGAGGCCCATGTACCGCAAAAAAAAAAAAAAATTCCACTGGCATTTTTCACAGAACTAGAACAAAAAATTTCAAATTTGTATGGAAACACAAAAGACCCCAAATAGCCAAAGCAATCTTGAGAACGAAAAATGGAGCTGGAGGAATGAGGCTCCTGGACTTCAGACTATACTACAAAGCTACAGTAATCAAGACAGTATGGTACTGGCACAAAAACAGACATATAGATCAATGGAACAGGATAGAAAGCCCAGAGATAAACCCACGCACATATGGTCACCTTATCTTTGATAAAGGAGACAAGAATATATAGTGGAGAAAATACAGCCTCTTTGATAAGTGGTGCTGGGAAAACTGGACAGCTACATGTAAAAGAATGAAATTAGAACACTACCTAACACCATACACAAAAGTAAACTCAAAATGGATTAAAGACCTAAATGTAAGGCCAGACATTATAAAACTCTTAGAGGAAAACATAGGCAGAACACTCCATGATATAAATCACAGCAAGATACTTTTTGACCCATCTTCTAGATGAATGGAAATAAAAACAAAAATAAACAAATGGGACCTAATGAAACTTCAAAGCTTTTGCACAGCAAAGGAAACCATAAACAAGGCCAAAAGACAATCCTCAGAATGGGAGAAAATATTTGCAAATGAAGCAACTGACAAAGGATTAATCTGCAAAATTTACAAGCAGCTCATGCAGCTCAATAACAAAAAAACAAACAACCCAGTCCAAAAATGGGCAGAAGACCTAAATAGACGTTTCTCCAAAGAAGATATACAGATTGCCAACAAACACATGAAAGAATGCTCAACATAATTAATCATTAGAGAAATGCAAATCAAAACTACAATGAGATATCATCTCACACCAGTCAGAATGGCCATTATCAAAAAATCTGCAAACAATAAATGCTGGAGAGGGTGTGGAGAAAAGGGAACCCTCTTGCACTGTTGGTGGGAATGTAAATTGATACAGCCACTATGTAGAACCGTATGGAGGTTCCTTAAAAAGCTAAAAATAGAACTACCATATGACCAAGCAATCCCACTACTGGGCATATACCCTGAGAAAACCATAATTCAAAAAGAGTCATGTATCACAGTGTTCATTGCAGCTCTATTAATAGCCAGGACATGGAAGCAACCTAAGTGTCCATCGACAGATGAATGGATAAAGAAGTTGTGGCACCTATATACAGTGGAATATTACTCAGCCATAAAAAGAAATGAAATTGAGTTATTTGTAGTGTGGTGGATGGAGCTAGAGTCTGTCATACAGAGTGAAGTAAGTCAGAAAGAGAAAAACAAATACCGTATGCTAACACGTATATATATGGAATCTAAAAAAAAAAAAAAAGGTCATGAAGAACCTAGGGGCAAGACGGGAATAAAGATGCAGACCTACTAGAGAATGGACTTGAGGATATGGGGAGGGGGAAGGTAAGCTGGGACAAAGTGAGTGAGTGGCATGGACTTATATACACTACCAAATGTAAAATAGATAGCTGGTGGGAAGCAGCTGCATAGCACAGGGAGATCAGCTCGGTGCTTTGTGACCACCTAGAGGGGTAGGATAGGGAGGGTGGGAGGGAAGGAGATGCAAGAGGGAAGAGATATGCGGATATATGTATATGTATACCGGATTCACTTTGTTATAAAGCAGAAATTAACACACCATTGTAAGCAATTATACTCCAATAAAGATGTTAAAATATATATGTATGGTCAACCTATTATATATTAAATGCCTTAAACGCTTTGGAATATGAGAAATCTATTCAAACATATCATTCCAGGATAAACATTCTTTTATTATCTAATTTTAGAAAATTAGGATTCTTTTTTATACTGTGACTATTTCCTTTAAAAGTCATGACTACCTTTAAACTAAAACATCAGGTGTGTTTGTGATGACCTATAATTATTTATTATGTATACATTTTTTGGTTTTTCATAGAAACTAAATTTTCATAAATGTCATAACATTAAGTTCACCATCTAATTTTATTTAGAATAAATAAAAAGGTTATAGATATACTTTAATTTTTCACTCAGATAGCTTTCCTTTGATTAAAATTGTCAGAATTTAGTGTAAATCACTATAAGTAATTTTAAAAAAGCATTAGTACAAAAAATCCTGGATGTATCACCCATCCTCAGTGTTCCCCAAATCTTTCTGAGTCTTTCTCCAAAAAATATTCATAAAATATATTTATTTATTAATTTCTTTTACCTATTTTTGGAACACTTTGTTACAGGGGCATGTAGAACCTATGTTTTATGATTTACACAGGAATAAAAACCAGGGAATGAAAAAGGTGATCAGTTCTGTTTATTTTTACCAAAAGCACCTGCCAAATGGTATATAACCAAGGAAATTGGCTAATTAGGCCAACTTTAGGATGGTAAATTCCTAACGTGTATAAGAAAAACAAATTTTACCATCCAAATGTACCAAATATTAATTACAAGGTAATTACAGGGAGTTGTGTCCTTTTTAATAAGATTGACAAAATCTTGGCTCCAGATTAAACTCTTTCTCTTTGCCCTTAGGAAACTATTTTCATTTCATGAATAGTCAAACTTATACATAATATTTTTGATATCCATCCAAATGTTGACAGCTCTTTCAGTGTTTTTAAACATGAGCTACTAAAACATACACACACCAAACATTCATCAAGGGAGTACAATTAATTCTGAGCCACATGTAATCAAAATTCCATTCTCTTTACTAGTTTGCGAAATTATATGGCAAAAGTGTACATAAGACAAAAATATTAAACTTGATTTGGAATGTATTTGATGGATTCAAAAAAAATTTATGAGAACCTTTTGTGTGAAAAGTCCAAAAGTAAGACATGATACACTCACACACATAAACCCACTAATATGCCTCCTGTACGGTCATGATTCTGAATAATCCTCCCCCACCCCTTACCTTTGCTAAGTCTGGGGCCCAGAAAGGAATTTGATAAAAAAGTAGGATTATTCTTAATCTCCAATGGATTATTCACTATTTGAATTATCCATGACCAGGTTTTAATCCTAGCTATATTACATTAATATTCAGAATATTTTTGATCTGACTTTATTGAATATTACTACTTGACATTTACAAAGAAAAATGATATCAATATTGTCATTAGTAAAACACAGGTCAACCAACTGTGGAAAAATATTTTTTCCCAGAAATAAGAAATTAAAATTTGGGGATGATACATTATTTACAATTCTCCAGCTAACTACTCCTTGCATTTAGTAAAGTCAAACAATGGATTAACCTTCCACTTAGCATAAAAATTGTAGATATACCTAGGCTGATGCTCTTCAAATTAAACTTGGGTAGAGCCCAGCATTTGTGTCAGAACCCTTCCCGTAATTCCTTCCTACTCTGACCTTGTAAATGCCATATGTGTGTGCCTTACTCATCCTCTCAGTTGATTATGAGTTCTAGAGAACAAAGAATCATTTTTTTTCTATCCTTTACCACACTTACAGAAGAGACTCAATAAGTACTTACAAAGTTGGATCATAAGGAACTAAATGGAGATAGAATAACACTGAGCAGTGATAGTGGTAGCAAAAGGTTTCTGGTCTACATGTAATTATATTTATTTTCAAAACTTGGCCTTGGACTTAAATACCACATTGGTGGACTTTCAATTTTGTCTGTATTTCTCATCTAAACTGATCATTCCACTCTCTGATGTCTAAGAGTAAAACTGCCTTACAGTTCATTGAAGAATTAATCATCTACTCTTATTGTAATACAGAATCAAAAAACCAGGAGAGTTTGTTCTGATTCTTGATCTGGATTTTGGTATCATGGTTGTGTTCAATTGCTCTGATTCTTGATCTATTTGTTGGTAAAGTGGATATATTCAATTTGTAAAAACTCCTTTGAACTACATCTTGTGATACATACTTTTCTGTATATATGTTATATTTCAATAAAGAAAAAAATCCTAAAGTCTGTGAAGGCTCAAATTAAAAACAATTAATCATCTACCATTTTTGACATCATCTCCATTATGGAACTTATTTAAATCTTTGACCACTATTTGATGTTTTACAGATTTATACCATTTTTCTAGTTAGAGAATCATATTTAAGTATCTTTGTGCACATGACATCTTTGCATAATCTGTGCATTATTTTCTTCTTCAGTTTAATGTGGTGAAGAATAATACCTAATCATTTTTTTCTTCTTTTTCCATCTACTTCGGCTGCTATGAAAATAACTCTAAATTGTTTTATTCCTAAAATTTCACAACCATGAAGATTTATTGCTTTTCTGAAAGAGAAGCTTAAGAATGTATTTAGGATATTCACAATGTAGACATCTGCATACGTCTATACAAGCATTCATTTTTTAAAAAGAATTCTGGACATTAAAAACGTTGACAAGGAAAGGAATTCCTAAGGCTGTTACCCCTTTTAGCTAGGATAAAAATATGCAAAAAATAGTCCCAGCCAGCTAAACCATTTTAAGTCCCAGTGGATCGCTATTACAGTGTGTTACACTGCACATAGCTCTCTCTGGACAATCTGCTGATTGTTTAAGACAGGCGAGAGTTTATCATCATGGAAGCCCATGTAAATATTTAACTGAGAAATTACTTAGAATTAACTGGTTCAGAGCAAAGTTTTGAAGTGTCTAACAAATACAGCAGATGTTTAGTAGAGTTAATAGGGTAGATTAATTGCATTTGAACACATTTTCATTTGTGAAATGAAGGCAAGACATATTCATAACTTCTCAGTCAAAGCAAGAAGCTGAAGTAAAAGACGGAAGTTTCATTTTAAAGTATCCTTTGTACTCCCTTGCCAGGAATGTTGCAGAACATATGATCCCACTTCAGCAAAAATGTTATGCAAGTAAGTGTATTGTAAGTGTTATGATTATTGGTTTAGAATATGCTTCATAGGCTTGAAACATAAGATTAAGCAGAATCTGCATAAATTCTTAGAATACCACTAGGGCGTTTTCTGTGTTTCAAATAGCGTGTAGAAAATTAAGACGGAAAACAGAGTGTATCTGTCTTTATAGAAAATTTCATGCCTTTAACATGAGAACAATTCGAACAAATTTTATAAGTTGGAGGTATCAGAACAAAAAACAAATAAATAAAAAATATAATAGACATATAGTTCACAGTCATGGGAAGCGATTTTCATGTTAGTTCTGAGAAGCGGCATTTAAGAATATTTATGATGATAAATTAAAGGAGTGACCAGTTTTATGCTATTTCACAGAATTGTCAGGATGCAAGAAATAATTTCCCTTAGGGAGTGTAAGTATTTGGAAAAGAAATTCTATGTTATACATAAAAAGCCTATCATTTTATCATAAGCAGTTGTCATCACACACTAAGAAATAGATGTTTTTGAAATAAAAAACAATAGAATCTCTTCTATACACTAAAAAAGCCCTTGCAAACCTTTGCAGTAACACTGACAAGAGAAGGATAAGAAGAGCTGTCACCAGAAAGAAAAGTTTATGAAATATTTGTGTGGACAGGAATGTTTCAATCATTCTCAGTTACAGTAAACAAGTTCCATAATTGGATGGACAATTTTATCTTACTTTCAACAATTTAAAAAATAGAGGTCATTCGTAGTGCTTTCAAAACTTAACAATTTCATTCAAAATCTCTGGCAGTATTTTAGACATGAGACATAATGAATTATGATTGTTCTTTGTGGTTGCAGGGATAAATTTTAATACTAATCTTTTTCTGTGTTTTCTGAACTCAGAAATCACATTTCTTTTTATTATATAGATTCTGAAATAGCATGTTCTCAGTCACCATTGATTTAACCAATAAAACGAGAAATATTATAAATTAAATAACAGAACACAGTCTGTGACTCTAGAATGCTGTGGGACATCCGTAAGTCTCACAGAGTTTCCTCTAACAATGACCTTTCCTCGTATGATGAGGCATTCCACTTCACAAATTATATATATATCCTCAGTTTCGTTCCCCTTTGCATCTAATCTAGCAAAATGGACTGCATTTAGTAGGTGTTGAATGGACGAATGGCTGCTAAGATTCTGATTCTTTACACTTCTCCTAGTACTTCTGCTGTAGTGAGGATATTAATTGCCATAGCTACAGAAATTCCAGTTTAGAAACCTATATTCTTCATCTACAAATCCCACTTGATACCAAAATAATCCAAGTTATTTAAAATTCTTACGTGGTAGTACTGCAGAATAGATGCTACACTTCTATCTGGAGGAGTTTGCCCTTCATCAGAAGAAGAAATATAAGCTCTGTCTTTAATTTATCTCACACTGATGAGGATTAAATACTTACTTTTTAAAAAAACAACATGAACTGCAGTGATTAAAGTATCTATGTAAGCCATTAATTACAAAGAAATAGATCCAATCAAATTATTTAAAATGCTTATATCACCTAAAATAATGTAGTTTCCTATTTGGCAATTATTCTTGACTCACTTTCATTTATTTGTCGTAAGTAATTTCATATTTGTAATTATTATTGACTATGAAAGTCTTTACGTAGATTTGCTTTATATCGGCCCTAACTTAATAAATCAAATAGTTTGATTTCAGTTAACTCAAAGCTCTGTTGACAAGTAAAAAATCTTTGGGCCACGGTCTGTCAAATCCATTTGTATCATCTGTCTTAATGACTTATGTGAGGGAGAATATGATTGTTTCAGTTTTAATGATTAGTCTGATCATCATAACAATCTGTATTTTGGATTGGCTTTGCCATAAGTCAGTGGAACATGGTTCCACTGCAGAAAGATGGATAATCTATACATAGGTTGTCTTTATACCTCTTCCATTGTCTTCTGAAGAATGGACAACCTGATAGAGATGTAATTCCAAATGTAACAGCATTAATAATGTTTGTATTTCGGCTATGCAACATAAATAACCAGACTGAAGGTAACAAGCTAGTAAACTTAGGAATAAAATGTAAATCAGAACAGAGATATTCACACACCACATGAGAGACCTAGATATTTAATCAGATAACTGAAGATGGTTTATACAATATCAGGTTAAGTGAGTGGCAATTGAGTAAGGTGGTGAAAACCAAACTTCCAAGGGGGGGGGGGGAAATGCTCCATATGGTAATAAAGAACTTTAAAAAAATATTTAAAATATATATTGAAGACTTTTCACTTTTTAACCTCTTTCTACCTGTCAGAGGTATCCATTTTCCTCAGGAAGATTAAGATAATAATAGCAAAAGTGTAAAGACAATGGAAGAGTAAACACAGACACAGGGGGCTGGAAATTAGGCTCTGTTAACAGAAGAGTGTTTTTAAACGTCAAACACCTTATCACCGTATATCGGGAGATGTTCCTATAGATCATAAAGTTTAACTATGAATCACATGGCACAGAGGAAGGAGCAAATGCAAGGGTAATTCTAACCCAACCGGAAAGAGAATGGAAAAAATGTAGCTTCCCTCTGTTTCCCTGAATGAAGAATTTCGGAAGAAGAATGGTGAATTAATCAGATACTAGAATCCTTGCCTTCTCTAGAGTTCATAAGGCATTAGATTTCTCAGGAGCAACACTGATATCAGCTAAAAGACAATGATGCAAAACCATTATAATTCTGATGGAAAGAGTTTTGAACCTAGAATTCTATACCAAGACAAGCTACCAATCAAGTGTGAGAGTAGAATAGAAACATTTTTATATTTATTTATTTATTATTTTTTTGGTGGAAAGGAACCCTTGCTTTATTTTGGATGCTGGCAACCAGAGATGGAGGTGGAGGCGGTGGATGCCTGTCCAAAGGGCAACTCCCTGCCCCTGTCCCACTCCTGTGACAATCCAGGGATAAGAGTTTTTATAGGTGAAGGGAGAGGGCTACATGCAGTACAGCACAGTCAGCTCTGACAGTCACCTTGAAATTGGTCATCAGCGGTCTGACTAGTGTCACCCTGATTGTTATAAGTACAATTAATCTTCAGTTCCAGGATTGGTTGGTTTCCATTTCTTTTTTTTTTTTTTGAATTTTATTTAATTTTTATACAGCAGGTTCTTATTAGTTATCTATTTTATACGTATTAGTGTATACATGTCAATCCCAATCTCCCAGTTCATCCCAACACCAACAGCCCCCTCCCTGCCACTTTCCCCCCTTGGTGTCCATACATTTGTTCTCTACATCTGTGTCTCTATTTCTGCCCTGCAAACTGGTTCATCTGTACCATTTTTCTAGGTTCCACATACATGTGTTAATATGCGATATTTGCTTTTCTCTTTCTTACTTCACTCGATTACAGTCTCTAGATCCATCCACGTCTCTACAAATTATCCAATTCCGTTCCTTTTTATGGCTGAGTAATATTCCATCGTATATATGTACCACATCTTCTTTATCCATTCATCTGTCGATGGGCATTTAGGTTGCTTTCATGACCTGGGTATTGTAAATACTGCTGCAATGGACATTGTAGTGCATGTGTCTTTTTAAATTATGGTTTTCTCTGGATGCATGCCCGGTAGTGGGACTGCTGAGTCATATGGTAATTCTATTTTTAGTTTTTTAAGGAAACTCCATACTGTTCTCCATAGTGGCTGTATCAATTTACATTCCCACCAACAGTGCAAGAGGGTTCCCTTCTCTCCACACCCTCTCCAACATTTGTTGTTTGTGGATTTTCTGATGATGCCCATTCTAACTGGTGTGAGGTGATACCTCATTGTATTTTGATTTGCATTTCTCTAATAGTTAGTGATGTTGAGCAGCTTTTCATGTGCTTCTTGGCCATCTGTCTGTCTTCTTTGGAGAAATGTCTATTAAGTTCTTCTGCCCATTTTTGGATTAGGTTGTTTTTTTAATATTGAGCTGCATGAGCTGTTTATATATTTTGGAGATTAATCCTTTGTCCGTTGATTCATCTGCAAATATTTTCTCCCATTCTGAGGGTTGTCTTTTTGTCTTGTTTGTAGTTTCCTTTGCTTTGCAAAAACTTTTAAGTTTCATTGGGTCCCATTTGTTTATTTTTGTTTTTATTTCCATTACTCTAGGGGTGGATCAAAAAAAATCTTACTGTGATTTATGTCAAAGAGTGTTCTTCCTATGTTTTCCTTTAAGAGTTTTATAGTGTATGGCCTTATATTTAGGTCTTTAACCCATTTTGAGTTTATTTTTGCGTATGGTGTTGGGGAGTGTTCTAATTTCATTGTTTTACATGTAGCTGTCCAGTTTTCCCAGCATCACTTATTGAAGAGACTGTCTTTTCTCCACTGTGTATCCTTGCCTTAGTTGACCATAGGTGTGTGGGTTTATCTCTGGGCTTTCTATTCTGTTCCATTGATCTGTATTTCTGTTTTTGTGCCAGTACCATATTGTCTTGATTACTGTACCTTTGTAGTATAGTCTGAAGTCAGGGAGTCTGATTCCTCCAGCTCTGTTTTTTTCCCTCAAGACTGCTTTGGCTATACAGGGTCTTTTGTGTCTCCATACAAATTTTAAGAGTTTTTTGTTCTAGTTCTGTAAAAAATGCCACTAGTAATTTAATAGGGATTGCATTGAATCTGTAGATTGCTTTGGGTAGTATAGTCATTTCCACAATATTGATGCTTCCAATCCAAGAACATGGTATATCTCTCCATCTGTTAGTGTCATCTTTGATTTCTGTCATCAGTGTCTTATATTCTTCTGAGTTCAGGTCTTTTACCTCCTTAGGTAGGTAAATTCCTAGGTATTTTATTCTTTTTGTTGCAATGGTGAATGGGATTGCTTCCTTAACTTCTTTTTCTGATCATTCATTGCTAGTGTATAGGAATGCAAGAGATTTCTGCGCATTAATTTTGTATCCTGCAATTTTACCAAATTCATTGATTAGCTCTAGTAGTTTTCTGGGAGCATCTTTAGGATTCTCTATGTAGAGTATCATGTCATCTGCAAACAGTGACAGTTTTACTTCTTTTTGAATTTGTATTCCTTTTATTTCTTTTTCTTCTCTGATTGCTGTGGCTAGGACTTCCAAAACTATGTTGAATAATAGTGGTGAGAGTGGACATCCTTGTCTTGTTCCTGATATTAGAGGAAATGCTATAAGCTTTTCACCACTGAGAATGTTTGCTGTGGGTTTGTCATATATGGCCTTTATTATATTGAGGTAGTTTCCTCTATGACCACTTTCTGGAGAGTTTTTATCATACATGGGTGTTGAATTTTGTCAAAAGCTTTTTCTGCATCTATTGAGATGATCATATAGTATTTATTCTTCAGTTTAATATGGTGTATCACATTGATTGATTTGCATATATTGAAGAATCCTTGCATCCCTGGGATAAATCCCACTTGATCATGGTGTATGAGCCTTTTAATGTGTTGTTGGAGTCTGTTTGCTAGTATTTTGTTGAGGATTTTTGCATCTATATTCATCAGTGAAATTGGTCTGTAATTTTCTTTTAAGTGGTATCCTTGTCTGGTTTTGGTAACAAGGTGATGGTGGCCTCAAGGAATGAGTTTGGGAGTGTTCCTTCCTCTGCAAATTTTTGGAAGAGTTTGAGAAGAATGGGTGTTAGCTCTTCTCTAAGTGTTTGATAGAATTCACCTGTGAAGCCATCTGATCCTGGACTTTTGTTTGTTGGAAGATTTTTAATCACAGTTTCAATTTCATTACTTGTGATTGGTCAGTTCATATTTACTATTTCTTCCTGGTTCAGTCTTGGAAGGTTATACCTTTCTAAGAATTTGTCCATTTCTTCCAGGTTGTCCATTTTATTGGCATAGAGTTGCTTGCAGTAGTCTCTTAGGATGATTTGTATTTCTGCGGTGTCCATTGTATCTTCTCTTTTTTCATTTCTAATTGTATTGATTTGAGTCCTCTCCCTCTTTTTCTTGATGAGTCTGGCTAATGGTTTATCAGTTTTGTTTATCTTCTCAAAGAACAAGCTTTTAGTTTTATTGTTCTTTGCTATTGTCTTCTTTGTTTCTATTTCATTTACTTCTGCTCTGATCTTTATGATTTCCTTCCTTCTATAACTTTGGGTTTTGTTTGTTCTCCATTCTCTAGTCCCTTTTGGTGTAAGATTAGACTGTTTATTTGAGATTTTTCTTGTTTCTTGAGGTAGGCTTGTAGTGCTATAAACTTCCCTCTTAGAACTGCTTTTCCTGCATCCCATAGGTTTTGAATCATCATGTTTTGATTGTAATTTATGTCTAGGTATTTTGTGATTTCATCATTGATTTCTTCAGTGATATCTCGGCTATTTAGTAACGTATTGTTTAGCCTCCATGTGTTTGTGATTTTTACGTTTTTTCCCCCTGTAATTGATTTCTAATCTCACAGTGCTGTGGTTGGAAAAGATGCTTGATATGATTTCAATTTTCTTAAATTTACTGAGGTTTGATTTGTGACCCAAGATGTAATCTATCCTGGAGAATGTTCTGTGTGCACTTTAGAAGAAAGTGTAATCTGCTGTTTTTGGATGGAATGTCTTATAAATATCAGTTAAATCTATCTGGCCTATTGTGTGATTTAAAGCTTGTGTTTCCTTATTAATTTTCTGTCTGGATGTTTTGTCCATCGGTGTAAGTGAGGTGTTAATGTCCCCCACTATTATTGTATTATTGTCGATTTCCTCTTTTAGAGGTGTTAGCAGTTGCCTTATGTATTGAGGTGCTCCTATGTTGTGTGCATATATATTTATAATTGTTATATCTTATTCTTGGATTGATCCCTTGATCATTACGTAGTGTCCTTCCTTGTCTCTTGTAACATTCTTTATTTTAAAGTCTATTTTATCCGATATGAGTATTGCTACTCCAGCTTTCTTTTCATTTCCATTTGTATGGAATATCTTTTTCCACCCCCTCACTCTCAGTCTGTATGTGTCCCTATGTCTGAAGTGGGTCTCTTGTAGACAGCATATATATGGGTCTTATTTTTGTATCCATTCAGCGAGTTGTGTCTTTTGGTTGCAGCATTCAGTACATTCACATTTAAGGTAATTATTGATATGTATGTTCCTATTACCATTTTCTTAATTGTTATAGTTTTGTTTTTGTAGGTCCTTTTCTTCTCTTGTGTTTCCCACTTACAGAAGTTCCTTTAGCGCTTGTTGTAGAGCTGGTTTGGTGGTGCTGAATTCTCTTAGCTTTTGCTTGGCTGTAAAGCTTTTGATTTCTCTGTTGAATCTGAATGAGATCCTTGCCAGGTAGAGTAATCTTGGTTGTAGGTTCTTCCCTTTCATCACTTTGAATATATCGTGCCATGGCCTTCTGGTTTGCAGAGTTTCTGCTGAGAAATCAGCTGTTAACCTATGGGCATTCCCTTGTATGTTATTTGTCATTTTTTTCCTTGTTTCTTTCAATAATTTTTCTTTGTCTTTAATTTTTGTCAATTTGATTACTATGTGTCTCGGCGTGCTTCTCCTTGGGTTTATCCTGCCTGGGACTGTCTGTGCTTCATGGACTTGGGTGGCTATTTCCTTTCCCATGTTAGGGAATATATCAACTATAATTTCTTCAAATATTTTCTCGGGTCCTTTCTCTCTCTCTTCTCCTTCTGGGACCTCTATAATCCGAATGTTATTGCGTTTAATGTTGTCCCAGAGGTCCCTTAGGCTGTCTTCATTTCTTTTCCTTCTTTTCTCTTTATTCTGTTCTGCAGCAGTAAATTCCACCATTCTGTCTTCCAGGTCACTTATCCGTTCTTCTGCCTCAGTTACCATGCTATTGATTCCTTCTAGTGTATTTTTCATTTCATTTTGTTTGTTCTTTAATTCATCTAGATGTTTGTTCTTTAATTCTTCTAGGTCTTTGTTAAACATTTCTTGCATCTTCTAAATCTTTGCCCCCATTCTTTTTCCGAGGTCCTGGATCATCTTCACTATCATCATTCTGAGTTCTTTCTCTGGAAGGTTGACTATCTCCATTTCATTTAGTTGTTTTTCTGGGGTTTTATTTTGTTCCTTCAACTGGTACAAAGTCCTCTCCCTTTTCCTTTTGTCTATCTTTCTGTGAATGTGGTTTTCCTTCCACAGGCTGCAGGATTGTAGTTCTTGCTTCTGCTGTCTGCCCTCTGGTGGATGAGGCTATCTAAGAGGCTTGTGTCAGAAACATTTTTAGATATGTACAATCTCGGAAAATTTACCTCCTTTTCACGTTGTCTTAATAATTTGCTTCAGGATGTGTTCACATAGAAGAAAGAATAAAACCAAGAAAGGAGATGACAAAGAAAAGAAGCCCTGGAATCAACCCAGGACAAAAAATAAAGGGAGTCACAGAATGAGAAATTTGTAGTTGGCTTAGAAAGCTTGTAGTAAAGGATGGAGTAAGAGGTCTGAAAGGTACTCCCCCAACATAAGAGACTCAGTAAGAGAATTTGAAAAACATGGAAGATAAGTGCAGGGAAAACAGAAATACAACTAGAAACACCACAAAACAAAACAACAGTAACAACAAACCTATTCAATAAAGGAAAGTATACCACTTGGGTCTGCAAACAGTAATATTTACACAGTCATAAAAAAGTGAACATTTTCTATTTTTAGAATAATAAGAATAATACTATAACTCCATTCATCATTCACCTGCGCTTGGCACCGAGATTGTTTCCATTCTTTTACTATTTCAAACAATGCTGAAATTTTAGCCTTGTATGTGCACAATTTCATAAACGAGTGACAATATCTCTATTTATATTTTCTGGTTCAAAGAAAATGTGAAATATTGATAGACAGTATCAAATTATCCTCCACAGAGATTGTATCTAGGCATTCTTCCCTCAGAATGTATGAGTGTGTTCCTCTACATTTTTGCCCATGTACTATACTGTCAAACTTTTAGACTTTTGCCTATCTATTTTTCTTATTGTGGTAAGAATTTTTTACATGAGGTCTACCCTCTTAACAAATTTTTAATTGCACAATATAGCATTGTTAACTGTAAGCATAAAGTTTTCCAGCAGACCTTTAGACCATATTAATCTTGTATAACAGAAACTTTATAGTTTTCACAGCAGCTCCATAATTTCCCCTACCCCCAGCTCCTGGCAATCACTATTCTACTTTCTGTTTCTATAAGCTTGACTATTTTAGATACAAGTGGAATCATGCAGTATTTGTCCTTTTGTGACTGGCTTATCTCACTTAATGTCCTTCAGGTTCATTCATGTTGTTGCATAGGGCAGGGTTTCCTTCTTTTTTAAGGCTGAATAATATTCCATTTTATAAATACACCACTTTTTTAATCCATGTATCCATCAATGGACATTTAGGTTGTTTCCATATCTTGGTAATTTTGTCACAGACATATGAAAAGATCTTTAACATCAATAATCATCAGGGAAATGCAGGTCAAAAACCACAATGAGATATCACCTCATACCTGTTAGAATGACTACTGTTTTAAAAAAATAACAAGTGTTAGCAAAAATGTAGAAAAATTGGAACCCTTGTACACTGTTGGTGGGAATGTAAAATGGTGCAGCTGCTATGAAAAACAGTATAAAAGTTACTAGAAAAATTAGAAATACAATTATCATACGATCCAGAAATCCTACTTCTGAGTATATATCCAAAAGAATTGAGAGCATTGCCAATCTTGCAAGAGAAAAGTAGTATCTCAGAGCCATTTTAGTTTACATTTATTATAAGTGAATTTAGATGTCTTTTAATATGTTTAAGAGTGATCTTATTCTTTCTTTTCTATGAACTCTGTTCACATCCTTTCTTTAATCATCACTTTGTCTTTAGATTCAACTTTGTACTTACTGATGGCAAAACAAAGGAGTGGCCTTTAAAGATTAAACAAGCCTTGTTATTTCTGCAGAACACTTGAAAAATACCAGGGTGGTTGCTTTAATATTGAATGGTTAATTCTTAATTCACAAGATCAGTGAGAACTCCCTGGGAATTAAGAATTAACTATATGGTGCATTTTAGTAATTTGTGCACTAATGGGTAAAGTAGTTGCCTTGTCTGTTTATTGGTTTTTTTGTGAATGTTAAGTGAGAAGGTGTGTGCTAGCAGTTTTTATATTGAAAAAAAGACTTATCCTTGAAAAATATTAGAATCCTGAGACTTATTTAAATACATTTGAGAACTGTTTCTGTAGAAATTATACTGCAATTCAATGGACGAATCTGTCTATATATAAATACTGTTTAAAACACAACCTTTTAGAAGTGGGATCAAACACTTACCTTACCTAATCACATTTATTTTATAGCCTGAATTAATTAAGGCTGTGTCAGTGTAACTCCAATTCAGTGCAAGCAACATCGAGATTAGTTGTGATGTGTCACATAAACCCCCCAGGATGTTGTTCCCGTGCCACTTTTTAATCTTCTGAGTTAGTAACATGATGTGTCTTCTAAATAACCAGATTGTGATACTATCAAAGCCAGGAAGAAACCCCTTAATTTTCAAGCTACCAATCAAACACTAGAAAGTTGGCATGAAGGTTAATTATAATTAATGTTTTCTTAATATTTCAATGAAATGGAGCACGCAAAAAGTTATTTTCAAGCTTCTGATAAAGAGTAACTAGTGTATCAAGTGAACAAATCAAGATAATTTGAGAGTCGATGTACTAATATAAAGCTGTAACAAGCAAACAATAGTAAGTAAAAGGACAGGTGAACAGGATAGAAAAAGACTCTCCTGTTTGCACAGAACCAAAAGGCAGATGCGCTAGTGCAGCATTTCAGCATCATTTCAACAAACGCTTTGATGACCTCCACACACTCACAATCATAAATTAGGAAGAGTACCTGCTCTTGCACCAGGAATTCCACTAGCCACTTTAAGTGATTTTATTTAATTCTAACAACCCTAAGAAATATAATTTCGCCCTTTTATAGATGAGAAAAACAAACTTCCTAAAGATAACACTGCAAATAAGTGAGGGACCTGAGCTCTAAACTTAAGTATGTCTGACCCCTAAACCCTATTCTACTTCGAATATATTCTACTTCTACTTCCAAAGAATTATCTGGAGCATATGATTTATTTGAATACACATAATCTTCATCCATGAATTGTGTTTCAGGTCAATGGTTTCATATTTGAGACCCGCAACATTTTTGATATATGAAGATATTAAACTTTCCAGAATATATTATACTGGGAAACTGAGAGTGGTTGTGAAACAGGATGGCACGCTATTAAAAAACAGAATGAAAAGCGAACAGCATAGACTGAAGGGAAGTTAAGAACAGCAAAGCCCCAAAAGGCATCTGAGGATTAGAACTGGTCAGAAGCTGGAGGAGGCAGCTGTACAGTTAGCAGTGCTGTGGTAAATAAATGAGCAATCATCTGCCAGGACTTGCCTAAAAAAAGATGCACTACACCAGGGCTGGTGGTTGGAGAAAACTCTCCATGAAGCTTGTGCATTTCTGCTTGTGTTGTGAGTGAGGTGCTAACCGTTCTATGTTCTGAACTACCTTTTCACACCCTTCAGGTGGTGGCCTAACCAGAAGGCGACCTAGAGAATTCAGATTTCATTCTGGCTCAGCCACCTAGATGCTCTTTTTGGCTCCATGTGGTTCTAGATCAGAAAGATAATGGCCACTGATCACTCAGCACCCTTATGACAGCCCGCCCAGCTAAAGTGACACACACAATGGGTCTCTGTAAGTTTTATTAAAAATGTGCGTGTCCTGCCTGATGTACCTGGATTAATTCTTCAAGTCAAGGGGAAAGGTCAGCTCAGAAACTTGGGAAAATCATCTGGTCTCCTAAGACAGACCTGGAGGCTACAGGGGATTTGCTTAGCTGGTTGGGTGTGGGATTCTAGGGAACATGGTTGAGATCAGCACTACAGGTTGGCCTCATCTACTTGCTTGGAGTCCTGTTAATAGTAGCCCTTGTTAAATGCTATCTGAGACAGATTGAAAGTTTGGTCCCAGCCTCTTTTGGTGAGGCCAAACCGAGAGGCTGAATGAGTGGTACACTCAGGAAAATTTGCCAGAAGCTCAGATAGTAGAGCAAGAGGAGTGGCTGTTTCGGGGAGACTATGGGTCTTCCCATGGGTCTTGCATGTTTCTGTGTATCTTGTGAGGGAAGTACTAACTGCCCTTTCATTCTGAACTATCTTTTTAAGGATGTTTGTATAAGAAAGCCCTTCCTCTGGGGCACAAAAACAGTTGCACCTTTCAGGATAGATTAGGGTTTCTAGGCTCCACCTCCAGTGTTCCTTTACTTCTCAAAAGTTGACTTTAATAATGGATTAGAATATATAAAGCTTCTGTTCATGTCTGCAGTATAGTGAACAGAAGGTAGAATTCTTCAACTAAGGTGATAATTCCAGCTGCCCACAAAAAACATGTTTCTCAAACTGAATTAAAAAAAAAATCAGGGACAATAAGTGATATCAGAACCGCCATTCTGAAATTGAAAAATTTCAACATGGGAGGAGAATCCCTGCCCTAAAGTAATTAGCTTCAGCTGGAAAGAGAGAATCTACTCTTCATTATGATGTTCAAGTTGATGATTTTGTATTTTCCTATAGATATTTTAACTGTAGGATTTGGTGATATTTTGTTTTCATAATATGTCTGTCAATGAAAAATATTTGTTTCCTCTGCCTATGAAGAGGAAATATTTATTGGGTCCCTACACTGCACCAAGTACTTTCAGTCTCTGGGGCTACAGCTGTATATAAGTTAGACCAGGCTCTGTCCTCATGGAGGTTTTACTAGAGGTAAAAAAGAAAATAGTTCAATTTAGTTTACATTTACTTGTTTTCTCAAGATGAAAGGATTCTACTCATAAAGATGACTATACAAAAGTTCTCTTTGAACATTTCTCAGCAAGTACTTCATAAAGGCCTCATTCCCATTGATGTTCATTCCTATTGATATTTTTGCCACTGAATAGTAATATAATAGTGATAAGAATACCTGCTAAAAGTTAAACAGTACTTACTAAGAGCCAGTCATTATTCAAAAGATTTTACATGTACCATTTAATCTAATCATCACTACAACACTGTGCAACAAGAACTATTATCTCATTTTTAGAGGATGAAACTAGGGCACAGAAAATTCAAGTAACATGGTGAGGTTCAAAGCCACTGTCTGGATCCAGGGTCTGCATAACTCTTAAGCTATAATGCATGGATTTTTGGTTAGCTAAAACCAATGGAATGGTTAATTGTAATGAATATAATTCAAATACTTTTAGAGAACAATCATTTTAAAATACCACCTTATAGATCAATGTAAGGTTTCTACCAAATTTTTTTAAATGTTGAAACAGAGTAGAATTGAATTAAACTAATTTCTGTGTAGATTTATGACTTAAGTACATGTTTTTCTGCATATAATTTTTCAAAAGTCTTATCCATTTTATAATTTTCTAATGGCATTTGAGATACATTTTAAGGTATTTTTCTAGGTTGCTGAGCATCTCAACTTGAAATAAAATAGCTCTTTCATAACAGTACTAAATTGCCAGTGTATAGCACTTTTAGGAAAGAAAGTTTTACTGTTGAGTTTTAAAATGCATAATTTAGAATTTTGGTGAAGACAATTTGAAATGTTTTTTGAAACAGAAGCAAACTATAAACAGAAGGGCAGAAGGAGTTATTCTCAAACCATTCATCTAATGAAAAATACATAAATCACCTCCTTGTCAAATGAGCTGATGGTAGGTTTTTCCAAAACATAAATCTTCTCTGAGGCTAAACATAAATCTTCCTAGGGCCTTAAGCATCAACTCCCCTACATTTCTGCACAGAGTCAATAAAAATAGATTTATAGTATAGAAACACCCTCTATTGTAATCAACTAATTTATTTATGTAAGCCTTTTGCCCACAAATTTTAAAAAGCATTAATTTAAAAAAAATATTTCAACTGCCTTCTTTCTACTGATCCACTAGTACCCTAAAAATCCCAATATTGGCCTGGATCACCAGTTTCAGAAAGTTAACAAGAATTAACTATGAATTATGTAACTTTACTAGATTAATATTATTAATTCAAATTCAGGCAATCCATAGAAAGACCATATAAATAACAGATTTTGAAATGTAAGGAATTCAAAATAATCTTAACTTGAATTGCCTGTCACTTACTATGCTATAGTACATATTTTAATAGGTAAATATAAATATGTATAATTCATAAATGCTATAGAACATGTATTTATTCTGATAAGAACAGAAAGAGAAATTATGTTCTATGGGCATTTAACAAGAATTTTTCTACTTCATTCACCTAAAAAGAAATAGTTATAGTTCCTTAGCAATTTTAATAAGAAAGCATCATTTAGTAGTTGAGGCTGTGATTTAAACGTATTCAAAGTAAATAACTTTAAATTACAGCATGAAAATTCTAGCAAAAAAATTACTTTCTCTGAAATAATGTTTTTGTGTAGGGTCAACAGAACTACTGTTCTGTTGTGTACCAATACTTGTACACTATTTGTATATTAATTGCAAACGATCAGTTTATAAAATGATCAGCTTTAACCATCTGGTTGCTTTTTCTTAAACCAAATAGGTCCCAAGAAGGCAGTGACAATGAGTATTTCTGTGTCCCCAGATATCTAGTGTCTGATATATAATTAGCATTCGAATAAGTAAAAGTAGGTAAAAAGGGAAGGAGAAGCTAGGGAAGGGACCAGGTCATCTACTGAACTGATTTTGTATCTTGTACACACTAATTTAGAAAATAGCCTTATTCCTTAGGTGAATACTATATGATCTCTTGTGCATTAGGGCCATCTGTTAATTTGTGTCATTTGATCTATAAATGACCAGCTGAGATTGTCTCTCAGTTACTTTTGGTATTTAAGGTAGTTTTTACAGGGTGAAGTCTGTGCTCCGCCCCCGTGCCTATAACTCACATAAGCTGGATTTATCTGGGCCCCAGGGCTGCATTTAAAGTATCATTTAGTGAGCATGCCTAAGACACTTCTGCTGTTGATTGACTTAACCTTTGGCTTCTGTGTAAACATTTGGTGCCATCTGGGTGAGAATTTAATGACTCCCCAAAGGGACATGGCCAGAGCCACACAGGCATTTTCCTGGGAACTAAAATAAGTGGATACATTGAAGTGGCACTGCTGCACCTTCCTTCACCTGTCGCTTCTGACATGAGGTGCAAAGCCCAGAAGAGACAAGAAGGAAGGAGACAGAGGTGTCAGCCTACTGCCTCATTTCAGTAACAGTCACTGCCTTGTTTCTGGAACTTCAGCAAAACTTACTGAAAAAACAGTAGTATATTATCTAGTGGAGGAGAAGTTGGTAATAGTAAGAATATAAAACATACACAACAATTTTTAAAAGTTATATATAAAGACGTACTACATTTACACAAAATTAAGATTTTAACAACAAATGATGAAGAATAAAGAAAATGTACTTTTTATACCTGCATATTTAAATGTAAGGGTTTATATCTAATATTTAAATGTAAAGAAAAAGCTAAGGTAAAATGTCATAATTCAAATAATGTGAATAAACCATAAAATACCTACCTTTAATAGAGGATTATTAGGTCAAAATCTTGGTGATTTCAGAATAATTTATCAGAATCTATTTTTAACATAAATTTGCATTATGCTCTTAGAATAAACTGTATTTTGATCAAACAAGTTTAGATGTTATTATAATAAGTTTTCCTTATTCAGTGTTGGTTTTAACTCACATAAATACATATCTTCTTTGTAAGTTATAAATACCAACAGAAGAGACATTTCAAATTCATCAGTAACTCACTTTTTCCCCCGGATTTATTGGGATACAATTGACATATCACACTGTGTAAGTTTAAGATGCACAACGTGATGATTTGAGATGCGTATCTATAGTGAAATGATTACCACAATAAGGTTAGTTAATGCTCCATCATCTCACATAGACACCCTTCTTTTGCACGTCTGGTGATAACATTTAAGATCTAGTCTTTTACCCACTTTCAGGTATATAATATAGCATTGCTAACTAGAGTCACCATGCTGTATATTAGATCTCCAGAACTTATTCATCATAAAACTAGAAGTTTGTACATTTTGACCAACATTTCCCTATTTCCCCCACCCTCCACCCCTCCCAACCACTATTCTACTATCTGTTTCTATGAATTCAGCTTTTTTACCTTCTGCATACAAGTGGGAACATATAGTATTTGTCCTTCTGACTTATTTCATTTAGCATAATGACCTGAAGGACCATCCATACTGTTACAAGTGACAGGATTTCTTTCTTTTTATGGCTGAATAATTTTGTAAGTGTGTGTGTGTGTGTGTGTGTGTGTATCTCCATGTTCTTTATCCATTCATCCCTTGATGGACACTTGTTAGGTTGTTTCCATGTCCTGGCTATTTGTGAATAGTGCTGCAATGAGCATGGAAATGCAGATATTCCTTTGAAATACAGTTGACCCTTTAACAACACAGGGGTTAGGAGTGCAGTCAAATATCAGTGTATAACTTTACAGCCAACCCTCAGTATCCATGGTTCCATATCCTTGGATTCTACCAACCATGGCTCATATAGTAAATTCACATATAAATGGGAATTCATGCAATTCAAACCTGGGTTGTTCAAGGGTCAACTGTACTGACTGCATTTCTTTGGGATATATACTCAGAATTCAGATTGCTAAATCATATGGTAGTCTTATTTTTAATTTTTTTAAGGATCCTCCATACTGTTTTCCATAGAGGCTGCACCAGTTTACATTCCCACCAACAGGGCACAGGGCTCCCTTTTCTCCACATCCTCGCCGACACTTGTTATCTCTTGTCTTTTTGATAGTAGTCCTACTGACAGGGGTGAGGTGATATCTCATTGTGGTTTTGATTTGCATTTCCCTGATGACTGGCAATGTTGAACATCTTTTCATGTACCTGTTGGCCAAATGAATGTCTTCTTTGGGAAAATATCTATTCAGGTCCTTTGCTCATTTTAAAATGTGATTAATTTGGGCTTTTTGCTGTTGAGTTAAATGAGTTCCTAATATATTTTGTATATTGACCCTTTGTCAGATATACGGTTGTAAATATTTCTCCCATTCCATAGTTGCCTTTTCATTTTGTCCACTGTTTCTTTTGCTGTACAGAAACTTTTGAGTTTGATGTAGTCCCACATTTTTATTTTTGCTTTTGTTGCTGTACTTATGGAGTCATAGTCAAAAATTCATTGCCAAGACCAATGTCAAGTAGATTTTCCTTATGTTTTCTTCTAGGAGTTTTATAGATTCAGCTCTTACATTTAAGTCTTTAAATCATTTCAAGTTAATTTTTGTGAGTGGTGTAAGATAGGGGTCCAATTCAGTCTTTGGCATGTGATTATCCAGTTTTCCCCCAAATCATTTATTGAAGAGACTATATTTTCTCCAATGAGTGTTGTTGGCTCCCTCATCAAATATTAGTTGACGGTATATGCCTGGATTTATTTCTGGGCTCCCAGTTATGTTCCAGTGGTGTATGTGTCTATTTTTGTGACAGTACCATACTGTTTTGATTAATACAACTTTGTAATATAGTTAGAGGTCAAGAAGTGTGATGCCTCCAGCTTTGTTCTTCTTTATCAGGATTGCTTTGGCTCTTTACAGTCTTTCATGATTTCATAAGAATGTTAGGATTTTTTTTCTATTTCTATAAAAAAATGCCATTAGAATTTTGATAGGGATTGCACTGAATCTATAGATGGCTTTGGGTAGTATGAACATTTTAACAATATTATTTCTTCCAATCCATGAACACAGCATGTATTTCTATTTGTTTGTGTTTTCTTCCATGTCTTTCACCAAAGTCTTGTAGTTTTCACTGCACATATCTTCTTCCTTCCTTGGTTAAATTTATTCCTAAAATGTTATTGTTGTTGATGCTATTGTGAATAGGATTGATTTCTTTTTCAGATATTTTGTTAGTGTACAGAAATGAAACTGATTTCTGTGTGTTGATTTTGTATCCTGCAGCTTTACTGAATTTGTTGATTATTCCTAACAGTTTTTTGGTGGAGTCTTTAAAATTTTTCTATATGTAAGATCTTGACATCTGCAAATAAAGAAAATTTTACTTTTTCTTTTCTGATTTGAATGCATTTTATTTCTTTTTTCTTCCCTAATTTCTCTGGCTAAGACTTCCAGTTGAATAAGAGTGGGAAGAGTGGGCACACTTGTCTTGTTCCTGATCTTAGAGGAAAAGCTTTCAACCTTCCACTGTTGAGTATGATGTTTGCTCTGGGCTTGTCATACATGCCCTTTATTATGTTGAGGTATATTCCTTCTATAGCCAATTTGTTGAGGGTTTTTATCATGAAACATTGTTGAACTGTATCAAATGCTTTTTCTGTATCTATTGAGATTATCATATGATTTTCATCTTTCATTTTATTAATGTGGTATATCACACTATTTGATTTTTGTATGTTGAAATATCCTTGCATTTCAGGGGTCACAGTGTATAATCCTTTTAATATGATGTTGAATTCAATTTGCTAATATTTTTTTGAAAAGTTTTGCATTTATAATCATCCAGGATATTGGTCTGGAGTTTTCTTATAGTGTCCCTATCTGGCTTTAGTATCAGGGTAATGCTTGCTTCATGTTTGGAAGCATGAAGTTTGGAAATGTTTCCTCCTCTTAAATTTTTTGGAACAGTTTGAGAAGGAGTGGCATTAATTCTTTAAATGTCTGGTATAATTCACCAGTGAAATATCTGGTCCTGGACTTTTCTTTATTGAGAGGTTTTTTATTACTGATACAATTTTTTCACTCATTATTAGTCCATTCAAATTTTCTATTTCTTCATGATTCAGTCTTGGTAGGAATTTATCCATTTCTTCTAGGCTGTCTGATTTGTTGGTGTATAATTATTCATAGTACTCTCTTATGATCCTTTTTATTTCTATTGTATTATTTGTAATGTCTCCTCTTTTATTTCTGATTTTATTTAGTCTTTTCTCTTTTCTCTTAGTTAGTCTAGCTAAAAGTTTGTCAAAAACCAGCTCTTAGTTTAATTGATCTTTTCTATTGTTTTTCTGGTCTCCATTTCATTTATCCCTGCTCTGATCATTGTTATTTTTTTGATTCTGCTAACTTTGGACCTTGTTTGTTCTTCCTTTCCTAGTACATTTAGGTGTAAAGTTAGGTTGTTTACTTGAGATCTTCCTTTTTTCTTAATGTAGGCATTTATAGCTATAAACATCTCTCTTAGAATTGCCTTTGCTTCATCCCATAAGTTTTGGTATGTTTTGTTTCCATTTTCACTTGTTTTAAGATATTTTTATATTTCCCTTTTAATTTTTGACCCATTGGCTGTACGGGAGTGTGTTGCTTAATTTCCACATATTTTTTAATTTTCCAGCTTTTCTATTTTTATTGATTTTAGTTTCAGACTGTCTTTTCTCCATTGTATATTCTTGCCTCCTTTGTTGTAGATTGACTGTAGGTGTGTGGTTTTATTTCTGGGTTCTTTATTCTGTTCCATTTGCCTATATGTCTGCTTTTGTGCCAATACCACAATGTTTTGATTACTGAAGGTTTGTAGTATTATCTGAAGTCTGGGAGGCTTATGCCTCCAGTTTTATTATTTTTCCTCAGGATTACTTTGGCAACTCTGGGTCTTTTGTGGCTGCATATAAATTTTAGGATTATTGTTTTTAGTTCTGTGAAAAGTGTCATGGGTAATTTGATAGGGATTGCATTAAATTCGTATATTGCTTTGGGTAGTATGGCCATCTTAACAATACTAATTCTTTCAATCCAAGAGAAATGGATATCTTTCCATTTCTTTGAATCATCTTCAATTTCCTTTGTCAATGTCTTATAGCTTTCACTGTATAGGTCTTTCACCTCCTTAGTTAGGTTTATATCTAAATTTTTTTTTGACGTGATTTTAAATGGGATTTTTGGTTGTTTTTTTTTTTTACTTTCTTTTTCCGGTATTTCATTGTTAGCATAAAGAAATGCAATATATTTCTGTATATTAATTTTGTATCCTGCAACCTTGCTGAATTCTTTTATTAATTCTAATAGTTTTTGTGTGAAGTCTTTAGGGTTTTCTATGTAGAGTATCACGTCATCTGCATATAATGACAATTTAATCTCTTCCCTTCCAACTTGGATCCTTTATTTCTTTTTCTTGTCTGACTGCTGTGGCTAAGTCTTCCAATTCTATGTTGAATAGAAGTAGTAAGAGTGGGCATCCTTGCTTGCTCCAGAAACTAACAGGAAGGGTTTCAACTTTTCACCAGTAAGTTATAAGTTGGCTATGGGTTTGTCATAAATGGCTCTTATTATGTTGAGATATGTTCCCTCTATACCCACTTTGGTGAGAGTTTTTATCATGGATGAACGTTGAATTTTATCAAATGCCTTTTCTGTGTCTATTGAGATGATCATGTGGTTTTTGTCTTCTCTTTTGTTGATGTGATGTAACGCACTGGTTGATTTGAGTATGTTGAACCATCCTTGTGACCCTGAAATGAATCCAACTTGATCATGGTGTATGATACTTTTCATGTACTGTTAGATTCAGTTTGCTAATATTCTGCTGAGGAGTTTTGCATCTATATTCATCAAGGATATTCCTCTATAATTTTCTTTTATTGCAGTGTCTTTCTCTAATTTTGGTTTCAGGGTGATAATGGCTTCATATAATGACTGTGGGAGCGGTCCCTCATTTCATTCTTTTGGAATAGTTTATGAAGGATAGATACAAATTTTTATTTGTGTATTTGGTAGAATTCCCCAGTAAGCCATCTGGTCCTGGGCTTTTGTTTACAGGGAGGTTTTTTTTTTTTTAATTACAGATTCTATTTCACTTCTAGTAATCAGTCTGTTCAAATGATCTGTTTCTTCTTGACTCAGCTTTGGCAGGCTATATGTTTCTAGAAACTTGTTCTTTTCTTCCAGGTTGCCCAATCTGTTGGCATATAACTGTTCATAGTATTTTCTCATGATATTTTGTATTTCTGTGGTATTGGTAGTTATCTCTCCTCTTTCATTTCTCATTTTGTTTACTTGGGTCCTCTCTCTTTCCTTCTTGGTGAACCTGGCTAGAGGTTTGTCAATTTTATTTATCCTTTCAAAAAACCAGCTCGTAGTTTTATTGATCTTTTTTATTGTTTTTTATCTCAATTTTATTTATTTCCCCTCTGATCTTTATTATTTCCTTCTTTCTCCTGATTTTGGGTTTTGTTCTTCTTTTTCTAATTCTTTTAGGTGATAGGTTAGGTTGTTTACTTGATGTTTTTCTTGTTTCTTGAAGAGGGCCTGTATCACTATGAACTTCCCTATTAGAACTGCCTTTGCTGTATCCCATAGATTTTTTAAAAACATCTTTATTGTAGTATAATTGCTTTACAATGGTGTTAGTTTCTGCTTTATAACAAAGTGAATCAGTTATACATATACATTTGTCCCCATCCCATAGATTTTTGTAAGGCTATGTTTTCATTGTTGTTTGTCTCAAAGTATTTTCTGATTTTTTCATTGACCCACTGGTTTTTTAATAGCATGATTATGATTAGTCTCCATGTAATGTTTTTTTTTTTCCTGTTTTTCTTTCTGTGGTTGATTTCTAGTTTCTTACCATTGTGGTGAGAAAAGATGCTTGAAATAACTTCTATCCTCTTAAATGTGTTGATGCTTGTTTTGTGTCTTAGTATGTGGTCTATCCTAGAGAATGTTCCATGCACGATTGAAAAGAATGTGTATTCTGGGGTTTCTGGATGTAGTTTCCTGTAGATATCAATTAAGTCCAACTGTTATATTGTGTCATTTAGGATCTCTGTTGCCTTACTGATTTCCTGTATGGAAGATTGGTCCATTGATGTCAGTGTGGTGTTAAAGTATGCCACTATTATTGTATTCCTGTCAATTTCTCCTTTTATGTCTGTTAGTATTTGTTTTATACATTTAGATACTCCTATATTGGGTGCATATATGTTAATGAGTATAATATCTTCTTCTTGTATTGACCCCCTTATCAATATCTAATGCCATTCTTTGCCCTTTGTTATAGACTTTGTTTTAAAGTCTATTTTGTCTGATATGAGTATTGCTACCCCTGCTTTTTTGTTGTTTTCATTTGCATGAAATATCTTTTTCCACCCCCTTGCTTTCAATCTGTGTGCCTTTCACCCTAAAGTGAGTCTTTTGTAGCAGCATATTATAGATTCTTGTGTTTTTTTATCCAATCTGCCACTCAATGTCTTTTAATTGGAGCATTTAGTCCATTGACATTTAAAGTAATTATTGATAAGATGTATTTATTACCATTTTAAACCTTATTTTCCAGCTGATTTTGTAGTTCTTCTTTGTTCCTTTCTTTTTGGTTTTCCTTTTGTGGTTTGATGGTTTTCTTTTGTATTATGCTTGAGTGCCTTTCTTTTTGGTTTTTGTGAATCTGTTGTATGTTTTTGATTTGTGGCTACTCTGGTTTTCAAGTATGTTAACCCAGAACTATATCTACTTGCTTTAGACTGATAGTCATGTAAGTTCAGACACATTCTAAAAATATATATATATATATTTTTTACTCCCCTCTTCTGCATTTTGTGATTTTGATGTCCTATTTTACATCTTCATATTTATCTTTTTGCTGTTAATTGTAGTTATAATTGCTTTAACAACATTTTTTATTGTTTTTTAATCTTTGCACTGGCTTATTTAAGTGATGTTTAATCATTTTATATATTGGCCTGTCCTATTGTGTTTTTCCCTTTCCTATAGATTCTTGCTTCTTTTATATTTAGAGAAGATCTTTAAACATTTCTTTTAGGTTACCTTTAGTATTGCTGTATTCTTTCAGTTTCTGTCAGAGAAATTATTTGTTTCTCCTTTTTTAAATGATAATATTGCTGGGTACAGTATCCTAGGTTGCAGGTTTTCCCCTTTCAGGACTTTGAATATATATTGACACTCCCTTCTGGCCTGCAAAGTTTCTGTAGAGAAATCAGCCTATGAGGGTTCCCTTGTAACTGACTCTTTGTTTTTCTCTTGCTGACTTCAGAATCCTCTCTTTAACTTTTGCCATTTTAATTATGATATGTCTTGATGTGGGTCTGTTTGGGTTCATCTTGTTCAGAACCCTCTGTGCTCCCTGTACCTGAATATCTCTTTCTTTATTTAGATTTGCGAAGTGTTCAGCCATAATTTCTTCAAATACAATTTTGATCCCTTTCTCTCTCTTTTTTTTTTCCTTCTGGAACTCTTATTACCTGTAGGTTAGCACACTTTATATAATACCATATATCTTGTATGTTTCTTTCATTTTAAAAAAATTTATTTATTTTTGGCTGCGTTGGGTATTCATTGCTGTGCGTGGGCTTTCTCTAGTTGTGGCAAGCGGGGGCTACTCTTCATTGTGGTGTGCAGGCTTCTCATTGCAGTGGCTTCTCTTGTTGCGGAGCACGGGCTCTAGGCGCGCGGTCTTCAGTAGTTGTGGCACATGGGCTCAATAGTTGTGCCTTGTGGGCTCTAGAGCACAGGCTCAGTAGTTGTGGCACAGGGGCTTAGTTGCTCTGTGGCATGTGGGATCTTCCTGGACCAGGGCTCAAGCCCATGTCCCCTGCATTGGCAGGTGGATTCTTAACCACTGTGCCACCAAGGAAGTCTTCATTTGTTTTTTCATTTGTCTTTCTGTGTGCTGTTCTGATTGGGTGATTTCCATTATTCTATCTTCCAAATCACTAATTTGTTCTTCTGCATTATTCAGTCTGCTTTTAGCTCATTTTTTATCTCAGCAATTGAGTTGTCTAATTTTGATTGTTTCTTCTTTATAGTTTTTAGTTCCTTGTTACAGTGATCTGCATTTCTATTGAAAATCTTTCTTAATTCCTTTAGCATTTTAATTACCTCCTTTTTGAACTCAGAGGTCTAGTAGACTGAAGAGGTATGTTTCACTAATTGTTTTTTAGGGGATTTCACTTGTTCTTTTTATTGAGAGTAGTTCCTCTGTTTCTTCATTTTACTTATATTTCTCTGACTCTATGAAGTTAGGAGAAACAGTTGTCTACTGTGGTCTTGGAGAGCTGTTTTTATGTTGGAGCATCCCTTTGTAGATTATGTAAGTCTAATATTTTTGCTGTGAGAGCTGTTTTCATAACGGATGCCTGCCACATCTCTCCTCAGAGTGTGCTGGCTGTTATCCCCTTGATAGAAGGTATGACTGGTGTCGTGGTATCCAATTCCTGCCCTGCACGTTGGGTGGGGCCTCCTCTTTGCTCCGTGGCTGTCACAACCCTGTTGGAGGTGGGGTCTGCTCCCCAGTTGTTTCAGTAGAAGCCGTGAAGGTTGGGTTTGATAAGGCTCTGTTGACCTTAAGTGTGTGCTCTGTCCCAAGGAGGTGAGTGCTGAAGCAAGAGAAGCCCATGTGGTCACAGTGAACCTATGCACCACCTATTCAGGCGTCCACAGTTCTGCTCAGAAGCAGCCCAAGGTCACATCCCTTTCTCTGTTGTGTTTGTCCCAGACCTAGTGTAAGGCTGGCCCTGGGGATCAGGGCATTGTAGCTGCAGGAATTGAAGTGGTGTGCTGCCACCTGAGACCTAGGCCTCCTCTGTGGTAGGGCTCTCCCAGAGCCTCTCGCCCAGGATTCCAGCTCCAAGTTTTGTGTGAGGTGGGTGGAACTGAAGCATTCCTGCTGGGAAAGGAACCTCTGCACACTTCTCGCCAGGGCCTGTCCGCTGGAGATGTGCCATTCTGTGGACAGTGCCCCCCCACTGGTGTGCACACCAATGAAGTCTGCTGCTGCAGGGCCCACCTCCCACCTGCCCCCACTGTGGGAGTGCTGATTATGGGCTCAGGTGTCAGCCCCTGCCCCACAGTGCGTGCACGCACAAAGCCTGCCAATGGAGCAGTGCCCCGCGTGGGCAGGCTAATTGTGGGGGGTCCCTATGGTGGGCCCACACTCTGCCATATGTGCACTAATAACAGGCTCTGGGGTTAGGCCTGGACTACACTCCAGGACCTGGGGGCTGTCTACACACAGCTAGACCGAGTCCTCTCCCAGGGTTCGTCCACAGAAGCCCAAGTTTCAGCTCCTACCTCCTCTGTGTACTAGCAGCTCCACCCAAAGTGCGTTTCAGGCTGGGAGGTGGGTAAGGTGGCAGCCATCACTACCAGTCTCTCTGTGTCCTGACTGCTAACAAGCCAGCACACACAGACTCCTTGTGGGCAGAGTCCAGGCCCGCTCCGGCCCCTCTATCTGTCCCGACAGACCTCCCAGCTAGTGAAGGGTTTCCAAGGGCGAGGGGCTGCCCATGCGGGCCTTTCCTCTTTCACAGCTCCCTCCCAGGGGCACCTGTCCTGTCCCAATGCCTTTTTTATTTTGCGGGAATCTTTCTTCCAGCTTTGGCTGTGTAAGAGATCTTCTGCTAGATTTCAGTTGGTTTTCTGTGAGAATTGTTCCACCTGCAGTTGTATTTTTGATGTGTTTGTGGGGGGAGGTGAGCTCCACGTCCTCCTAATCTGCCATCTTGACCTCCTACTTTAGCGTCTCTCTTATATCTTTAGATAAGTGTAAAGATCAGCTTGTACTCCTTTGGTGTCTGCCAGCTGAACAGGGCAAAGGGACATCTACAAGGTGCTACCTGGCAGAAAGATGTCAGCTGTCACTAAAAATCCAGAAGATAGATAGAGTCCAATATAATATTCTGGCTGAGGGGTCAAATTTGCTTATCGGGTGAAATGATACAGATAGAGATTGCATTTTGGTCTTCAAACACAAGTTGAAAACAACTAGGTAATCAGATAACTACGTGGAATGATTGAGCACATAACTCAGTTGAAGAAAAGCAAGCATGTGATTTAAATAAAATGAGCAGGCTTAACTCGAAATCACTGTCAAATAATGTAAGAAATAAACTCCACAAATTATAAAAAATTGAATAATATGCATTTAAAGTCTCCTCTCAAATAAATAGTTTTTATTTCCATCTTGAAAATCAAAGCTTCAAGCAGAGAATTCCAGTGTGAATTGAACTTGGATAGTCCTAAGAAAGTCATTTGTTTGGTTCCTTAGATTTTCCACTTATGAAGAGATATTTGCCCTTCAAGTGAGCATTGCAAAGATTGTCTGTGTAAGACATTATTAATATAGTGTTCATAATGACATTTTCAAGTACAAAGATAAATAGGAATGTTATCAAAGTCACACAGCCTTTGCGAGTCCTATGCTGCTCCGCTGGAAGACCCCCATCCAGATGCTAGACTTCTTTATACCTAACCTTCTATGATCACGACAGGTCTCGGAAAACTGATGATTTAAATTCTTAACTTATGTCATTAGATGATAGCAACATAAAATTCAAGAGACCTCAGGCTACACATGATCTTAATTAAAAGCTTTTCTTCTTTTCCATTAGGCTTAGTGTCATTCTCAGACCAAATCTTTAAGTTAAATGAGAAACCCTAACGGACGACGAAGAAAATCAGTAACAGCAAATTGTATCCAAATATAAAATCATTACATACTTATGATTAAATGTTTAATAAATGATGAACCATTTAATTGAGAACAATCCCATTATGTGCACATTATAAACTTTTCTCATAAATCTGTTTCTGAAATACTGACATTTCATCATGTGCAAATCTTAGAAGCAACTCACATAGGAAAAAACAACAGTCTTGAACAGGTTTTGGAGAATGTAACAGTTTAAATAGGTAGCTGTATTTATACGTTGGGTGATTATAGTTTATTTTGTTCTTTTATAGTTTTTAGAGTAAATAGAACTGTCTCTGCTTCCATTAACTTTAAATGTCATGTTAAGGATGTATAATCAAACTTTTAAGGGGCAAAATTATGAACCACATGGAGGGTGGAGGAAATTGCTTAGGTTAGGTACTGCTTCCAGGCTTTTCTAGAACTACCTGCATGACCTCGGGTTAAGCCCTTCAGTGTTGTGGGCAGATGCCTCATCTTTAAAATCTGGAGGTTTGCCTAGATCTACTCAAGTCACTTTCAGTTCTCAAAATATCCAGTGGCTTAAATTCTGGTTTAATAATGATGTAATGTGAATAATAAACAGGTTTAACGTATTTGTTTTGAATTTTGACTTCAAGAATACTTACAGTTAAGGCTGGCGGTCCTGGAGGTCCCAGATCTCCCTAAAATAGATGAAAGAAAAGCTGCAATTACCAATAGTCCCTTTTTGCTCATGTTATTTATAAATTTTCTGAATGGATCAAAGCAATATCTAGATAAATCTGGAAGAAAAGTAGAATTTTACCTTGATAAAGGTCTCTGCACAATGAAAAATTGATCATGTGCTTTTAGCTCTCATGATATAAATATCGCCTTGTGCATCCCCATGCTTTCTGCAGCGGCAGAACTTGTTTTGAAAAGCTAAAATAATCTAGTTTCTATTCTTTTGTCTACTAATCCAAAATTAGAATATCTCTTCAAATATGGTTACTTGCCAATGGAGCAGCTGGAAATTGTCACAACGACAGATTATATTTCTGACAAAGTTAGCATGGGGATCAGAAGAAATAATAAGTGGGTCTCCCCACTTCATGCCTTCCAGCTGCAAGAGCAGTCCCACTGCCTCTTTTAAAGCTTTGCTGAACTGGCCTTGCACTTGCCAACAACTGTATGAGGCTTTGCCTATATTCATGTACTTTTAAATACTAATATTGCTTTGCTGACCTATGTGAATACAAATTACCAGGTGGATATACTGACAAACTATTCAAAATCTAAAAAATATAGTTAATCTAAAAGTTTATCATTTTCCAATTTATAAATATGTCACCTATATGCTTTATTGTATCAGCATCCTTATTTATTTCATGAGAACTCTTAGTCATTAAGATCAAGCATCACTGGGAAAGGCAAGATAGGGGTAAATGATTAAGAAGTACAAACTACTAAGCATGAAGTAAATAAGCTACGAGGATATACTGTTCGGCACAGGGAATATAGCCAATATTTTACAATAACTTTAAATGGAGTATAATCTATAAAAATTTTGAATCACTATGCTGTACAACTGAAACTAATATAATATTGTAAATTAACTACACCTCAATAAGAGAAATTAAGTTTTTTTAAAAGGCAAGTCTTAGAATGTTAAATTTGACAGACTCTTAGAGACCCTCCATCTCAACAAAACCCCTCATTTTGCAGACAAATAAATTGAATCCCGGACTGCCGTTGGTGAATTGAATAAAGTCATTGCTTAAAAAAAAGTCAAGCATCACTGCCATAATCCCCCTTCAAATGGACCTTGGGGAACCAACACCATGTGGCATGGGGCACTGGCACGCTGTATTCTCGTGTTGCGAGTACCTCTATGACGTTCTCTTTTTTCATCTAACATAATCACCTCAAAAGTGAGGACTTAGTCTTGTGTAATCGTTATTTTGGGAACAACTGAATAAAAATAACCGATAGCTGTTAAAGAACATTGATGGAGCTTAAATCAGTCATTGGGGACCAATTCGCAAAGTCAATTTTAATGTAGAGGTAAATATTGAAGATAGACAAAGATTTCTAAATGGGCTGAGAATGGAGAACAAAATACAGTGCAAAACGTCTACACGCACAATTGTCATCAAACTAGTATCATCCAAGGACCTTACTCAAAACAACTTTTGCTTTTTACTATCTCATAATTCTCTTTTCAAGGTCCCTGCCAATAGGCCACTATAAAATGACATATGAGGAAAGGTGTTAGGAAACGGGGCATTTAGATTAAGACTGAGATGCACAGTTAGCCTCCTTCCCCCCAAAGGTCGCCTGCTTCACCATTGTGGTAGCAGCTCAGTGCTATTGGCAAAGGTCTCCAGTACAGGACATGGCTGCTAATTTGGTGATGCAATACTTAATGCTGTTAAGCAAGGGAGAGAAAAGGGAAATCTTATAAACACAAATTAATGTCGACTAGCAATTGTGCATTTAATCTCCTCAAACTAATTAAATGAACCAAAAGGCTTTTCTTCTTGTTCAGATGCTTTTAACATAACAGCCTTTGGTTAATTTTAACAAAATTAACTTTTGGCAGTTAAACAGTATCAATGAAAAGTCACTTCATAGGTTCTCGGGGTTTTCTTAAGGAAAGATTGGCACTTTCCTGGGTGAATACGGTACCTTTTCTCCTTTGGGGCCAGGTGGACCACGCGGACCCACGTCACCTTTCAAACCCTGTGCAAAGAACACAGCCAATGTGATTTCTATATACAGTTCACAGAAAGCTGCAATTTCGAACAAGTCATTAGTCGCAAAATAAATCATAATTTACTGAACTCCCAAATCTCATCTTCAGTGTGTAGTATAGAAAAACTGGCTCTAAAATGATATACCACATCTGCGCTGTGGTGGGTACAGATACATTAAATCAGTGTGAGGCCGCAATACTGCATATTTGTGCAACTTTGCTTCCTGCTAAAATTACATTAATTCACCATCTGGGAGAACATCATTTAGGTCTATATGAGCTTCTAAGTATCCACTTGGGCTTAAATTCGTGGATGTTGTAAATACCTCTGATTTAGCATTGATTTGGCCTTTATAAAGCTTGCCCCCAAAATTCAAGATTTAAATCAAAAACATTTTTTCGTCTCTATCGAGAAATCTAATTGTGGGGAGGGGAAGGGATGAAGGATGTATTCTTTTCCCATCCCTCACAAAGCTGGAGCTAAAATGCAATCTCTCTCCTGTTTTAAAGTCTGGTTTAGTTTTCTAGCTCCTATTTCTTTTTTTTACCTGGATTTATAAAGCTATCAAATAAAACTATATAAGACATAGAGAGCATATCAGATAAATATATTCATGAGTCTTCTGAACTCTTGGGTGTTTTAGTAGGTATTTGGTTGATCCGATTCAGAAATGACAGCTGTGAGGAACACCACAATAGATTTCACTGGAGGAGATCAGTGCTACAGTTGAATGTATTCACAGTGTAAACAGAAAGAAAATTAGATAGACACGTCCCAACTGTATGGTAAATAGGAATAAATATCTCTTCTCAGCCTTAATTTAACATATTGGGTGAGGGAAGAACAATAATGGAAAAAAGAAATATTCTGAAGCCACAGAAGGCACAGTAAATCCAAGCATCTTACTGTTCCTAGCTGAGGCATCCAGCTCTTACTGTTCTGACATTTTGTGGTGAATAAACAATGCCAAATGCCATCACTTGTAGCTACTCGATGTAGAAGCTGAGGATGAATTTAAAGCAACAAAAGTAAACGAGATATTTAAAATAATCTTGTTACAGAGAATATGTGAAAACTGTAGCCTTATACTTTAAGAAAAAAAATTTAATGGGTGAAAACATCTATTCATTCATTGGTTAAAACAAACACCTTTGTGGTGCATAAACAACTTTGTGGATAAAATTCATAGCTATGTTCCTTCCATCATTACCTCCAGGTATTTATAGAACAAGGATGAGTGAAAAATTAAATCATATTTGAGATGTGATATTCTCTTTATTATTTGAAATACCCATTCTTTCCCAAATCAAGCAACACTTACTCTATTTATACATGCCTCTGGAGTAAAACTTGGCATCAACATATTCTGAACACTTGTGGAAAGAAAACAGCTATTTCTGTGATTACGGTTTATTCTTAGTTTGCTCATGCATTTATTCAGTAGACATTTACTGGATACCCTCTGTGCAGTCACCCCTACAGTTGTCAGATCTGTACTGCCCGATAGGTGGCCCTGGGCCTCATGTAGCTTTTCACCCTTGAAACGTGGCTAGTCTGAATGGAAATGTGCCGTGAGTGTGCAATACCATCGGGTTTTCAATATTTGGTACAAAAAAGAATGTACAGTAGCTCATTAATAATTTTTCTGTTGATTACGTATTGAAAAGATAACATTGTGGATATGGGATTAAATAAGATGTATTATTAAAATTAGTTTCACCTGTTTCTTTTTACTTTTTACAATGTGGCTATAAGAAAGTATAGTATATTTACCTTTGTCTTGAAATTATAATATTAGATTTTAAAATATAATATATTATACTTTATTGGTATTAGAGAGTGTTATTGAGAGACACAAAAAAGAACAGGAAGTTGACAAAGACTCCCTCCTTAACGAAACTTGAGCCAGGACTCAACTTCGGCCCCATCCTGTCTGTCCTTGGCTTGCTTGGCCCAGTTTTAGCAAGAATCTTGTTAAGTCAGTTTAGAAAGAATTCCCCACCCTTGATACCTGATCAAGTCCCTCATCCCCCTCTTTGATGCATAAGTCTTTGGTGTGCCTTTAGCAAGAATCCTCTTAAGGCAGTTTAGAGAAAATCCCCCAGCCTTGATGTCTGCTCTTAGTAATATTCCATTCGCTGACTACATCGCTCTACTCCTTTGCTATAAATTCCCACTCATCCTTGTTGTATTCAGAGTTGAGCCCAATCTCTCTTCCCTATTGCAATACTCATATTGCAATAATCTTGAATTAAAAATCTTCTTTACCATTTTAACAAGTATCATAATAATTTTTTCGATAAAAATGTCAGGATTCCTGCCCCAATGGAATTCACGTTATAGAGGAGGGTGACCGACAGTGAGCAGGTCCACGGGCTGAATGTGATGAGTGCGGGGCAGACGCTGCTATTTCAGTGAGGGTAGTGGTTGGAAACGGGCTCTGGGTGGAGGAGATGTTTGTTTCACAGGATCCAGTCATGCAGTGATCCTGGAAAAAAGTGTTGGGGCAAGCGGAGGGACGGGTGGGTGAGGCAACAGCAAGCACAAAAGCCCTCTAGGTGGAAGGAGTGTCATGAGCTGGTAAGGAGGTAAAGAGCAGGAGATGAAATCAAGGTTAGTCAAGGGTCACAGCACATAGAGAACTGCAGGCCCTGGAGAGAAGCATGGGTTTTGTTCTAAGTGCAAGGGGAAGCCACTTAGGGTTTTAGCCTAGAAATGGCATGATTTGACTGTGTTTCCAAAAAAAGATAGTTTTGGCTACAACATGAAAGTAGATTGTACACAGCAAAAGCAGAAGCAGAAAAGGGGGTCTTGCAGCTTTGCAGACAAGAGAGCAAGATGGCTGAGGATGGACTTGCAGAAGTGCTGGAGGTAGGGCCAGGGAAAGGGAGGGACCAAGGCTGATGTGTACTTGGCTTAAGTGACTGGCTATTCCACTCACTGACCACATCTCTCTATTCCTTGGCCATAAATCCCCACTCATCCTTGTATTCAGAGTTGAGCCCAATCTCTTTTCCCTATTGCAATACTCATATTGTGATAATCTTCAATTAAAAGCCTTCTTTACCATTTTAAAAAACCCTCAGAACAGGAGAAAGTATTTGCAAATGAAGCAACTGACAAAGAATTAATCTCCAAAATGTACAAGCAGCTCATGCAGCTCAATATCAAAAAAACAAACAACCCAATCCCAAAGTGGGCAGAAGACCTAAATAGACATTTCTCCAAAGAAGATATACAGATTGCCGACAAACACATGAAAGGATGATCAACATCACTAATTATTAGAAAAATGCAAATCAAAACTACAATGAGGTATCACCTCATACCAGTCAGAATGGCCATAATCAAAAAATCTACAAACAATAAATGCTGCAGAGGGTGTGGAGAAGAGGGAATGCTCTTGCACTGTTGGTGGGAATGTAAATTGATAGAGCCATTATGGAGAACAGTATGGAGGTTCCTTAAAAAACTAAAAATAGGGCTTCCCTGGTGGCACAGTGGTTGAGAGTCCGCCTGCCGATGCAGGGGACGCAGGTTCGTGCCCCGGTCCAGGAGGATCCCACATGCCGCGGAGCGGCTGGGCCCATGAGCCGTGGCCGCTGAGCCTATGCGTCCGGAGCCTGTGCTCCGTGGCGGGAGAGCCCACAGCAGGGAGAGGCCCGCGTACCAAAAAAAAAAAAAAAAAAAAACTAAACTAAAAATAGAGTTACCATATGATCCAGCAATCCCACTCCTGGGCATATACCCTGAGAAAACCATAATTCAGAAAGAGTTATGTACCACAATGTTCATTGCAGCTCTATTGACAATAGCCAGGACATGGAAGCAACCTAAGTGTCCATTGACAGATGAATGGGTAAAGAAGATGTGGCACATAAATACAATGGAATATTACTCAGCCATAAAAAGAAATGAAACTGAGTTATTTGTAGTGATGTGGATGGACCTAGAGTCTGTCATACAGAGTGAAGTAAGTCAGAAGGAGAAAGACAAATACCATATGCTAACACATATATATGGAATCTGAAAAAAAAAAGATTCTGAAGAACGTAGGGGCATGACAGGAATAAAGACGCAGACGTAGAGAATGGACTTGAGGACATGGGTAGGGGGAAGGGTAAGTTGGGACCGAAATGAGAGAGTGGCATGGACATATATACACCACCAAATGTAGAATAGATAGCAAGTGGGAAGCAGTTGCATAGCACAGGGAGATCAGCTCTGTGCTTTGTGAACACTTAGAGGGGTGGGATAGGAAGGGTGGGAGGGAGGGAGATGCAAGAGGGAGGAGATATGGGGATATATGTATATGTATAGCTGATTCACTTTGTTATACAGCAGAAACTAACACACCATTGTAAAGCAATTATACTGCAATAAAGATATTAAAAACAAAAAGCCTTCTTTACCATTTTAACAACGGTCAGAGTGCCATTTACTGCTGAGAAATTTACTAAAAAGAGGTATTCTCTCTTCTTGCTGGTAGAACATCATCCCGAGAAAAAACAAACATGAAGAAAGAAATGGTGGAGAAAGACATCAACTTTCTATTTACGCAACCAATATTATGGAACATCTACACACATGCAAGACAGAACCCGGTACTCCTACGAAGAGATAAGTAGGAAGTCATTGTTTTATTTATTTACTTGTTTATTTTTTGAATTTTTGAATTTGATTTTTTATACAGAAGGTACCTATTAGTCATCCATTTCATACACATTAGTGTATACGTGTCAATCCCAATCTCCCAATTCATCCCACCACCAGCGCCCCCCGCACTTTCCCCCCTTGGTGTTCATACATTTATTCTCTACATTTGTGTCTCTATTTCTTCCCTACAAACCAGTTCATCTGTACCACTTTTCTAGGTTCCACATATATGCGTTAATATACAATATTTGTTTTTCTCTTTCTGACTTACTTCACTCTATATGACAGTCTCTAGATCCATCCACGTCTCAACAAATGACCCAATTTCGTTCCTTTTATGGCTGAGTAATATTCCATTGTATATATGTACCACATCTTCTTTATCCATTCGTCTGTCGATGGGCATTTAGGTTGCTTCCATGACCTGGCTATTGTAAACAGTGCTGCAGTGAACATTGGGGTGCATGTGTCTTTTTGAATTATGGTTTTCTCTGGGTATGTGCCCAGGAGTGGGATTGCTGGATCACATTATAATTTTATTTTTAGTTTTATAACGAACCTCCATACAGTTCTCCATAGTGGCTGTATCAATTTACATTCCCACCAACAGTGCAAGAGGGTTCCCTTTGCTCCACACCCTCTCCAGCATTTTCTGTTTGTAGATTTTCTAATGATGCCCATTCTAACTGGTGTGAGGTGATACCTCATTGTAGTTTTGATTTGCATTTCTCTAATAATTAGTGATGTTGAGCAGCTTTTCATGTGCTTCTTGGCCATCTGTCTGTCTTCTTTGGAGAAATGTTTATTTAGGTCTTCTGCCCATTTTTGGATTGGGTTGTTTGTTTTTTTAATATTGAGCTGCATGAGCTGTTTAAATATTTCGGAGATTAATCCTTTGTCCGTTGATTTGTCTGCAAATATTTTCTCGCATTCTGAGGGTTGTCTTTTCATCTTGCTTATGGTTTACTTCGCCATGCAAAAGCTTGGAAGTTGCATTAGGTCCCATTTGTTTATTTTTGTTTTTATTTCCATTACTCTAGGAGGTGGATCCAAAAAGATCTTACTGTGATTTATGTCAAACAGTGTTCTTCCTATGTTTCCTCTAAGTGTTTTATAGTGTCCAGTCTTAGATTTAGGTCTTTAATCCATTTTGAGTTTATTTTTGTGTATGGTGTTAGGGAGTGTTCTAATTTAATTGTTTTACATGTAGCTGTCCAGTTTCCCCAGCACCACTTATTGAAGAGACTGTCTTTTCTCCATTGTATATCCTTGCCTCCTTTGTCATACATTAGCTGACCATAGGTATGTGGGTTTATCTCTGGGCTTTCTATCTTGTTCCATTGATCTATATTTCTGTTTTTGTGCCAGTACCATATTGCCTTGACTACTGTAGCTTTGTAGTATAGTCTGAAGTCAGGGATTCTGATTCCCCCAGCTCCACTTTTTTCCCTCAAGACAGCTTTGGCTGTTTGGGGTCCTTTGTGTCTCCATACAAATTTTAAGATTTTTTGTTGTAGTTCTGTAAAAAAATGCTGTTGGTAATTTGACAGGGATTGCATTGAATCTGTAGATTGCTTTGGGTAGTATAGTCATTTTCACAATATTACTTCTTCCAATCGAAGAACATTGTATATCTCTCCATCTGTTGGTATCATCTTTAATTTCTTTCATCAGTGTCTTATAGTTTTCTGCATACAGGCCTTTTGTCTCCCTAGGTAGGTTTATTCTTAGGTATTTTATTATTTTTATTGCAATGGTAAATGGGAGTGTTTCCTTAATTTCTCATTCAGATTTTTCATCATCAGTATATAGGAATGCAAGAGATTTCTGTGCATTAATTTTGTATCCTGCAACTTTACCAAATTCATTGATTAGCTCCAGTAGTTTTCTACTAGAAACTACTAGTTTTCTAGTAGTTTTCTAGGTGGCATCATTAGGATTCTCTATGTAGAGTATCATGTCAACTGTAAGCAGTGACAGTTTTACTTCTTCTTTTCCAATTTGTAGTCCTTTTATTTCGTTTTCTTCTCTGATTGCCATGGCTAGGACTTCCAAAACTATGTTGAATAATAGTGGTGAGAGTGGACATCCTTGTATTGTTCCTGATCTTAGAGGAAATGCTTTCAGGTTTTTACCATTGATAATAATGTTGCTGTAGGTTTGTCGTACATAGCCTTTATTATGTTGAGGTAGGTTCCCTCTATGCCCACTTTCTGTAGAGTTTTTTATCATAAATGGGTGTTGAATTTTGTCAAAAGCTTTTTCTGCATCTACTGAGAATATCATATGGTTTTTCTCCTTCAATTTGTTAACATGGTGTATCAAATTGATTGATTTGCATATATTGAAGAATCCTTGCATCCCTGGGATAATTCCCACTTGATCATGGTGTATGATCCTTTTAATGTGCTCTTGGATTCTGTTTGCTAGTATTTTTTGAGGATTTTTGCATCTATATTCATGAGTGATATTGGTCTAATTTTCTTTTTTTGTAGTATCTTTGTCTGGTTTTGGTATCAGGGTGATTGATGGTGGCCTCATAGAATCAGTTAGGGAGTGTTCCTTCCTCCACAATTTTTTGGAAGAGTTTGAGAAGCATGGGTGTTAGCTCTTCTCTAAATGTTTGATAGAATACACCTTTATGACATCTGGTCCTGGATTTTTGTTTGTTGGAAGATATTTAATCACAGTTTCAATTTCATTACTTGTGATTGGTCTGTTCATATTTTCTATTTCTTCCTGGTTCAGTCTTGGAAGGTTATACCTTTCTAAGAATTTGTCCATTTCTTCCAGGTTGTCCATTTTTTTGGCATAGAATTGCTTGTAGTAGTCTCTTAGGATGCTTTGCATTTCTTCGGTGTCTGTTGTTACTTTTCCTTTTGCCTTTCTAATTCTTTTGATTTGAGTCTTCCTTTTTTTCTTGATGAGTCTGGCTAATGGTTTATCAATATTATCTTCTCATAGAACAAGCTTTTAGTTTTATTGATCTTTGCTATTGTCTTCTTTGTTTCTATTTCATTTATTTCTGCTCTGATCTTTATGATTTCTTTCCTTCTGCTAACTTTGGGTTTTGTTTGCTCTACTTTCTCTAGTTCCTTTAGGTGTAAGGTTAGATTGTTTATTTGAGATTTTTCTTGTTTCTTGAGGTAAGCTTGTATAGCTATAAACTTCCCTCTTAGAACTGCTTTTGCTGCATCCCATAGGTTTTGGATCATCGTGTTTTCATTGTCATTTGTCCCTATGTATTTTTTCATTTCCTCTTTGATTTCTTCAGTGATCTCTTAGTTATTTAGTAATGTACTGTTTAGCCTCCATGTGTTTGTGTTTTTTACATTTTTTTCCCTGTAACTGATTTCTAATCTCATAGTGTTGTGGTTGGAAAAGATGCTTGATATGATTTCAATTTTTTTAAATTTACTGAGGCTTGACTTGTGACCCAAGATGTGATCTATCCTGGAGAATGTTCTGTGTGCACTTGAGAAGAAAGTGTAATCTGCTGTTTTGGATGGAATGTCATATAAATGTTAATTAAATCTATCTGGTCTATTATGTCATTTAAAGCTTGTGATTCCTTATTTATTTTCATTTTGGATGATCTGTCCATTGGTGCAAGTGAGGTGTTAAAGTCCCCCACTATTATTGTGTTACTGTCGATTTCCTCTTTTAGAGCTGTTAGCAGTTGCCTTATGTATTCAGGTGCTCCTATGTTGTGTGCATATATATTTATAATTGTTATATCTTCTTCTTGGATTGATCCCTTGATCATTATATAGTGTCCTTCCTTGTCTCTTGTAACATTCTTTATTTTAAAGTCTATATTATCTGATATGAGTATCGCTACTCCAGCTTTCTTTTGATTTCCATTTGCATGGAATATCTTTTTCCATCCCTTCACTTTCAGTCTGTATGTGGCCCTAGGTCTGAAGTGGGTCTCTTGTAGACAGCATATATATGGGTCTTGTTTTTGTATCCATTCAGCAAGCCTGTGTCATTTGGTTGGAGCATTTAATACATTCATGTTTAAGGTTATTATCGATATGTATGTTCCTATGACCATTTTCTTAATTGTTTTGGGTTTGTTTTTGTAGGTCCTTTTCTTCTCTTGTGTTTTCTACTTAGAGAAGTTCCTTTAGCATTTGTTGTAGAGCTGGTTTTGTGGTGCTGAAATCTCTTTGCTTTTGCTTCTCTGTAAAGCTTTTGATTTCTCCATCGAATCTGAATGGGATCCTTGATGGGTAGAGTAATCTTGGTTGTAGGTTCTTCCGTTTCATCACTTTAAGTATATCATGCCACTCCCTTCTGGCTTGTAGAGTTTCTGCTGAGAAATCAGCTGTTACCCTTATGGGAGTTCCCTTGTATGTTATTTGTCATTTTTCCCTTGCTGCTTTCAATAATTCTTTGTCTTTAATTTTTGCCAATTTGACTACTATGTGTTTCGGCATGTTTCTCCTTGGGTTTATTGTGTATGGGACTCTCTTTTCTTCCTGGACTTGGGTGGCTATTTCCTTTCCCATGTTAGGGAAGTTTTCGACTATAACCTCTTCAAATATTTTCTCGGTTCCTTTCTCTCTCTCTTCTCCTTCTGGGACCCCTATAATGCAAATGTTGTTGCGTTTAATGTTATCCCAGAGGTCTCTTAGGCTGTCTTCATTTCTTTTCATTCTTTTTTCTTTATTCTGTTCAACAGCAGTGAATTCCACCATTCTGTCTTCCAGGTCACTTATCCGTTCTTCTGCCTCAGTTATTCTGCTATTGATTCCTTCTAGTGTAGTTTTCCTTTCAGTTATTGTATTGTTCATCTCTGTTTGTTTGTTCTTTAATTCTTCTAGGTCTTTGTTAAACATTTCTTGCATCTTCTCGATATTTGCCTCTGTTCTTTTTCCGAAGTCCTGGATCATCTTCACTATCATTATTCTGAATTCTTTTTCTGGAAGATTCCCTATCTTCACTTCATTTAGTTGTTTTTCTGGGGTTTTATCTTGTTCCTTCATCTGGTACATAGCCCTCTGCCTTTTCATCTTGTCTATCTTTCTGTGAATGTGGTTTTTGTTCCACAGGCTGCAGGATTGTAGTTCTTCTTGCTTCTACTGTCTTCCCTCTGGTGTATGAGATTCTCTAAGAGGCTTCTGCAAGTTTCCTGATGGGAGGGACTGGTGGTGGGTAGAGCTGGCTTTTGCTCTGGTGGGTAGCACTCAGTAAAACTTTAATCCTCTTGACTGCTGATGCGTGGGGCTGGGTTCCCCCCCTGTTTGTTGTTTGGCCTGAGGCAACCCAACACTGGAGCCTACCTGGGCTCTTTGGTGGGCCTAATGGCGGACTCTGGGAGGGCTCATGCTAAGGAGTACTTCTCAGAACTTCTGCTGCCAGTGTCCTTGTCCCCATGGTGAGACACAGCCACCCACCGCCTCTGCAGGAGACCCTCCAACACTAGCAGGTAGGTCTGGTTCAGTCTCCTATGGGGTCACTGCTTCTTCCCCTGGGTCCTGATGCACAGACTACTTTGTGTGTGCCCTCCAAGGGTGGAGTCTCTGTTTCCCCCAGTCCTGTCAGAGTCCTGCAATCAAATCCCACTGTCCTTCAAAGTCTGATTCTCTAGGAATTCCTCCTCCCGTTGCTGGAACCCCAGGTTGGGAAGCCTGACGTGGGGCTCAGAACCTTCACTCCAGTGGGTGGACTTCTGTGGTATAAGTGTTTTCCAGTCTGTGAGTCACCCACCCAGCAGTTATGGGATTTGATTTTACTGTGATTGTGCCCCTCCTACCGTCTCACTGTGGCTTCTCCTTTGTCTTTGGATGTGGGGTATCTTTTTTGGTGAGTTCCAGTGTCTTCCTGTCAATGACTGTTCAGCAGTTAGTTGTGATTCTGGTGTTCTCGCAAGAGGGAGTGAGAGCATGTTCTTCTACTCCACCATCTTGGTTCAGGCTCAATAATTGGAAGTCATTGTTTTTAATAATGGCAGGGAACGTGAAACACAACATTTGGGAAAATGGTTAACTCTACAGTGGGCATGGCATTAGGTTGAGCTCTGGGTAGATCAGTGTTCCAGTTACTTCTATAATTCATAATCATCATATATGTGACATGCCATGAAAATATTATTTGAAGCATAAAATAATACATTAAAAACTTTAACATTCCTGCCTGACAAACTAACCCTAACTGCACCTTCTGGAGGAGGGACTTACTTGCTGATGTGTCAGCTAACTATCCCTGGTTTAATCAACTGCTTGGGGAGGAGGTGGGGTAATAAAGCCACCAGCTGCCGGTGGACGTGAGCAGTGAGGACTATGATAGACATGTGCACAGCAGGCATGACGGGAGCAGGTCTCGGAGACGCCTCATTCTCCTGGAGGTGCTCAGGACTTCAGACACGTGGAGTTCAGGACAGTCAGGAAAGGACTCATGCATTATCATGGGTGCATTATTTAAGCTTCCCTATACAATAGGTATAAATAATAGTTGTCTTCATGGAAACAACCTAAATGTCCATCGACAGAGGAATGGATAAAGATGTGGTACACGTATACAGTGGAATATTACTCAGCCATAAAAAAGAATGAAATAATGCCATCTGCAGCTACATGGATGGACCTAGAGACTATCATACTAGGTGAAGTAAACCAGAAAAAGACAAACATCATATGATAGTGCTCCTATGTGGAATCTAAAATATGATGCAAATGAACCTATTTATGAAACAGAATCACGGACACAGAGAACAGACTGGTGGTTGTCAATGGGGAGGGGTTTGGGGGAGGGAGGGAATGGGAGGTTGGGGTTAGCAGACGTAAGCTTTTATATATAGAATGGATAAAAGACAAGGTCCTACTGTATAGCACAGGGAACTATATTCAATATCCTATGATAAACCATACGGAAAAGAATATATATAAAAAAGATTGTGTGTATATATATGTATAACTGAATCAATTTGTTGTATAGCAGTAATTATCACAACATTGTAAATCAACTATATCTCAATAAAAAATTTCTAAAAATGCAAGCTGAAAGCTGAAGGACAGTATCAAAACTAAAATTATAAAAGCAGGTAGACCATGAATTAATTTTTATTGGAGGACCTACTTACTGGTGGTATGTAGCATCTTTAAACATCATTTGATACAAGGTAATGTTATTTGTTAAAATTTTTAATCCATCTATTCATTATTTTCCCCATCTTCCACCCACTGCATCTTGTTCCCTAGCAATGGCACCAGCTGTCACCAGCCAATATCGCAGCTTTGTGATTCCAGTATTTTTGTATTCAGTATACAGATTGCATTGGTGTAAGGAGATTAACGTGACCATTTTAGAAACATCAGATGCTGTAATTCTGATAAGAGTTGTTTGAAAAACAATAACAAAGATGCAAAGGAGAAGACTAAACTAAATAATTGAAATCTCCTTTTCCAAGATTACACAACCCCACAAAAAATAAATTAGAAGATCTATCTATCTACCTATCTCTATATTAGAGAAAATGTGCTTTATTTAAGTTTCTAATAATAGCAAATGTTTATATAGCTCTTACTGTATGCAAGGCACTGACCTAAATGCTTTATGTACGATGACCCCTTTAATTAAAAAAAAAAAAGACTATGAGTTAGTGCTATTAATATTATCATCCTATTGTGCAGATGAAGAAACAGGCACAGAGACAATAAATAATGTACTAATTAGTATGCCAGCTGGGCAGTGGTAGAGCTGGGATTTGAGCCCAGGTAGTCTGGCTTCGAAGATCATGTTAACAACTTTCTAAGATTCCCCCTCAAGTCTGTTTTAAGGTGCCACTGTTGAATACATCTCATAGTAGGTCACAGTCAAAATCACTTAATTATAAACTAGAATATGTGAAGCTGAGGTCTTATATTTTGAAGGCTAAATTCTAGTAACTCAAAGTTTTGACAATTTCAGTATATATTTGGTATGCATTATTTAAACTATAAGGGAAATATGAGCATGTATAGTCCAATACCTTTAGTCCAATACCCCAGTACCTTGAAGATCAATCAAAGTTTACACACACACACACACACACACACACACACACACACACACACACACACACACAGATGCACTTAGAAAGATATCAGAACATTTTTTTTTTGTCCTAATGACTAAGAGCTGCTACTGGTGATCAGTTGGTGAGCCTCAAGGACACTATGCATTCTGCTCTTGCAAGATAGTCCCACGTGGCAAAGAACCATCATGATCAAAATGCCAAGAGTGTCCCATTAAGAAAGCTGAACTGGCATACTTCCCTTTAAAGGAGGTTTACATTTTCTGAAATGAGCTTGTCCACTTTGCGGGAAAGCTGGCACAGATGAAATTATTAGAAGATACATTTACATCAAGATATATTTAATATATAAGAATAAAGACTATAAAAAGGCTTTGAATCTGTTTCACAGGAATATTAAATTCTTCCAATTTTCTCTGACTTGGAAAGTAGCTGCCATGACCTGGCCCACTGAGGTTATTCACTCTGCATTCCAATAGAATGTTCCTGAAGTTAAAATGTCCATCGTGGCTTGACTTCAGTGCAAACTGAGACAGCTATTATAATGCCCTTCATTCCCTAAGAATGTGTACCTGCTCTTACTGAAAGGCAGAGCAAACTGTCATAAATGCTGAATGATTTTGGTTCGTGGAGTCAGTTTATTTTACCATTGAAAAATAGACAATGAGAAATGCAGCATGACTTAGTGGGAAAATTAAGAGACTTTTCGGTCAAACAAGGGATAAAGGCTGATTTTACCATTTTCTAAAAGAAAATTTCTTAATTTCATAAGCTCTTATTTCTTGCCTCTAAAAATAGGGATGCTATCACCCCTTGCACCTTCTACCCTGTAAAGCTGGGGTAAAAACTGAATTTCAAATTCCTCATGAAAACAGTTTTTTGGACTATGGCACAATATTAAAACCATCACCGACGGAATAAATAACAGAGCACGTGATTCTTTACCCCTAGTAAGAGTAGAGGGGTAAAAAGAGAACTTTCATTACTTTTTCTTATTTCTCCTTAGTCATGATCTCTGAATACCTTTGGCAAAATTAAGGGAAGGAGTATTAATTAAGTAACCAAGTGAGAAAACTTAATGTGCTTTGTCACGCTTTATAATGTACCTAATGAGCTATATGAGACAGTGATGGTGCTAAAGGAATAACACACCCGTGTGTGTGTGTGTGTGTGTGTGTGTGTGTGTGTGAAGAACTCTTCCCAGCAGACCCTTGTCAAAGAGGAAAAGTCACACTACCCACTAGACTGGGGGCTCTCTCAGCAAGACGGTCTTTAGATCTGGGCAAGTAGAAGGCACTCATATCTATGTGTGTACAACCTGATTAATTCTAAAAAGCCAAATCACCTTACCTTCAGAAGGTAAGAAAAGTTTCCAAATCTCTAAGTTAATGTGACTATATTTCAGGCTCCAACCCCTCAAATCTCCTTCCAGTTTTACTCGAGTGTTTGGATAAATCCTTTCTCTATTTCAGTTCTAACACTATCTTAATTAACTTCTAAAAATCCTTGTTTTGGGAATTCCCTGGTGGTCCAGTGGTTGAGAATCCATGCTTCCACTGCAGGGAGCACGGGTTCAATCCCTGGTTGGGGAACTAGGATCCCGCATGCCGCGAGGCGCGGCCAATAAAATAAAATAAAATAAAATAAAAATCCCTGTTTTGCTCCTGTATCTCGGGGAGCAGCATACATGCAGCTTGGTCATCTTTTGCAAAGCTGTAGTTAATCTCTCTCAACACTCTGACATTTATCATGAGATAATATTCTTCCTGTAATGAATGGTCAAAACCTTGGGCTATTTTTGAGTTTTCGCTGGAATCAAGCACCAAGTTGCATGTATTTTACCTCTGCAACATCACTGTGCACTCCCTCTCACCTCTGTTTTCCTAGTTTAGGTTCTAATTACTTATATTTTAGACTATTATAATAATCTCTCAAGTTTTAACATGAAAATTTAGCAACTAATTATTGAGAACTTACTCCAAACATCTACTAAGTACTAGCAACTCCAAGAAATGGTCTTTGCTCTCATAAAGAACATGATAGAAAGGACAAAAGCACAGGCAAAGGCCTCAATTCTATGCATTTTGTAGAACACGCTGTGAAAGGAATCTTGCTTTAAACACAACACAAACCACATCACCCCACGCACCCAGCCAGAGGAGGAAAGTGCTCACACAGAGCACTGCCCATGCCTGGGCTCCAGCTGTATTCCCATCGTGTTTTCCCTACATTGACTAACATGCATCTGGAAGTCCAAACACCTGAATGAATGCTTCAGGTTTCATCGTGCTTTTCAAGACTATAATCCTAATTAATCTCAGTAATCTCTTTGTATTAAATAATAGGGCATTGCAGTGATGGAGACTTTAGAATCTATTCTAAGGCTATCACCTTACAGACTCTGAGAAGTGATTTCCTCAACTAGTGACAGAACGGGGACATACACTGGGCTCTGACTTCTCACTGGAGATCTCTTCCCACGACACCAGGATCTCCCGTGACAGGGTTGGGGGTGGGGGGAAATTAGATGCTCTATTAAGTGTATGGGCCAATGGTCAGGACATTCAGCATCCTGATGTACTGTAAGGAGGCAGAGAAAATGCAGAGACTCCCTTAGCTCCAACCATTGCTGCAGCTCCCAGTCTCTGGTGGAGAAAAATCCCTTCGAAGAAGACAGAAACAAGAAGGATATCATATTAAAGATGCGAATGGGGCTCCTAAGGAAGTAAGAGAGTAAAGCTGTGGGGGGCTAGAGCCTCAAGCCGGAGTAACTCCTGGGGTGTTTCTCTCCCGCTCCCAGAATCCCTCTTACTTTGTCCACAGGCCCCAGGGACTACAATGTTCAGCCCCCCTTCCCACTGTGTGCAACCACCTACTGCAGACCAGGTGGATTTCATAGCACCTCTAGGGCATTAGGGAACTGGATCTAGCTTCCTTATTCTTTTATCCAGAAAGTAAGTAGTATGGTCCTTCAGAACCTTTCTGAAACACTTTTATGCAGATGAGTAAGGGAAACTGTGAGGAAAAAAATTTTTCATTGTGGATACCTGCCTTAGTAAAGTTAGTATATCTACAGTAAATGGTACCTCTGATGTCCTGAAGGGGGAGTAATTTACACTTAGAGGAAAGCCCAGATTTGGTTTATCCTCCGAACTCCATCATAAGAACCCACGTGAAGCTCCGGGGGGACAGCTGTCCTGGGCGGGGGTCGGGGGCAGGGTGCAGGAGAGGACTCAAGGATGTTCCCTGGGACAGGGACAGGAGCCCTGAGGTTGGGGAGTAGGTGCAATGGAGGGGGAGCGACACAGATACACATGGTTCCCTCCCTTCTGCCCTTGCTTCTCATCACTGAGATCGACCTCTGCAGACCCCTCAGTAGATGGAGATTGGGGGTAAGATGAAAAGTAACCTGGGTAAGAACACAGGTCACAGCAGAATACAGGCAAGAAGAAAAAAGAAAGAGAAAGGAAGATAGAAGAAATGCAAGCCAGAAATAGCAAGGAAGAAAGGGCTGTGAAGGATGAGTACACGTACAAGGCATCTAAAGCCAGGGAACTACCTGGTCATTACGAAACTAAAAATACTGGTGCCACATGTGTCCTTCAGCCATTTCCTAAGAAGGTCCTCATTTTTCTTCAGCACCAGAAGCTGGCCGAGGACCACATAGCTCCCCCTACCTGGTCTGTTTCATGCTCTTTGGCCCTCTTTTGGGCAGGACAGTCACTGTCTCTGTAAAGTTTTTTAAATCAATAAAGTCAGTGGCCTTTAAAAAAAAATAAATACTGGGGCTCCACTGAGCCACGTAAAAGACGACCTTGATTCTTGACTTTGCAATGACTGTGGCTAGTTCTTCCAAGCATAGTCAAGTCTCAGTAGCATTAGATAGTTAGCACATTTCAGCGGCAAAATGTTAACAGAATGTTAGAAAAAAAGTTAGGCTTACATCTTGCCCATTAACTCCGGCCAAACCTGGATCTCCTTTTTCTCCTTGTGCACCCTAGAAAGAAACAATTTATACAATGAAAAATGTTACAACTGAAAACCTTTACTAAGAAAAAACAAGGGACTTGCATTGTTTGGCTATTTATAACAACATGATTACTTCACTAATCCCTTGAAAGAAACATTGATTAAAAAACAATTCTGAGTCCTAAAACCGAAGAGAAGTTTAAAGGTTCAAAAAAAGTCGCATAAAAGTGATTAAAGAGTATAAATAGAACAAGGATTATTTTTTTTTTCTATAAGCAACAAAGAATTTCCTGGAGGGCAATTTGGCAATGTATATCAAGGGTCTTAACTCTGCTCATGTCATTGGGCCCAGTGATTTTGCTGCTAAGAATGTATCCTAAGGAAATAATCAGAGATGAAAAGTTTTAGGCAGTAAGATGTAGAGTGCAATGCTACTTATAGTAGTAAAAAGAGAAACATACTAAATGTCCAATAATAGGGAACTGGGTAGATAAATTATGGTATATAGATACAGTGGAATAAGCTGCAACCATTAAAATCATGTTTATGAATTTTATTTTATACTATAGGAAAGCTCTCACAATATAAAAAAGTAAGATACAAGTATCTGATTACCAAATTTAGTGAATAAATGTTAATCAATATCTATTTTTATTACTGTAAAGTTACAAATGTTCAAAATGGCCACTAATGCCATTGTTGATGACACATCTCATAGCTCCATATATTTTTGTCTGATTACTATCTGAAAGGTATATACTTTTATTGGTTCACCCTGCATAGCTACAGTATAATTCAAAAACTTAAAAAGAAATGCTTGTCTACCTGAACATCCACCTACCTACCTGTGCATAAATCTACCTATGGGTCTTAGAAATGCTATTGGAAGAAAACAAATCAGAAAAATAAAAATAAATAATCTATGCATGCTGTGACTATGGACGATTTTATTTCCTTCAGTATACTCTTCACTGTTTTTCAATTTTTAAACAAGAAACATGTATTATTTGTATAATATGTAAAGTGTTTAAAAATAAAAGAATATATTATGTGTAGAAAGAACTCATTCAAGTTCCAAGTGGATCACACATCACTCTGTGTGTGTATAGTAGTAATAGTAGTAGTAGTAGTTATCTCTCTCTGCTTTGTGCCACTAGGGTGATTTTATTCCCTTCTTTATATATTCCTTTGCTCTTCATTTTTTAAGGCAATAAACATTATTATTTTTATAATAAGAAAAGCAAGCAAAAAAAGAAAAGCAAGCACCTCCTGGGCCAAGATGGTGGAGTAGGAACATGAGCTCACCTCCTCTCCTGGGTACAACAAAGTTACAACTATTTATAGAGCACCTACCAATGAAGACTAGCAGAAGGGGTCTTCTACAACTAAAGATATAAAGAAGGAACCACAACAAGACAGATAGAAGGGGTGGAGACCCAGACCCATACCCCTGGGTAAGTGACCCACAAATGGGAGAATAATTACAATTACAGAGATTCTTCCCAAGGAGCAAGGGGTCTGAGCCCCACGTTGGGCTCCCCAGCCTGGTGGTCCTGCACTGGGAAGACGAGCCCCAGAACATCTGGCTTTGAAGGACAGTGGGGATCACGTTGGGAGAGCCATGGGGGCTGTGGGAAATAGAGACTCCACTCTTAAAGGGTGCACACAAAATCTCACATGATCTGGGACCCAGGACAGAAGCAGTAACTTGAAAGGACCCTGGGTCAGACCCACCTGCTGATCTTGAAGAGTCTCTCAGAGGAGAAGGAGGCAAGTGGAGCTCACCCTGGGGACACAGACACCGGCAGCAGTCATTTGGGGGAGCTCATTCTACCATGTTGACACTGGCACTGGGAAGCACAACTATGGAATCCTCCTTCTAGCTTATTAGCCCCAGGACCCAGACCCACACTGGCTCAACAGCCTGTAGGTGCTAGTGCTGGGACACCTCAGGACAAGCAACTAACTGGGTGGGGGCAAAGCTCACCAGCAAGCAGGCTGCCTTAAGACCCCCTGAGCCCACAGCTGCCCCTGGACACATCCCTGCCCACCAGAGGGCTGAAGATCCAGCTCCACACACCAGTGTGCAGGCACTAGACCTGGGACTCCCGGGGCCCTGCAGCCAGAGACCTGGGGCCTGGCCCCGCCTACCAGCCAGCCTGCTCTAGCTTCAGGACCAGCCTCACCCACCAGTGGGCAGACACCAGTTACAGGACACCCTGGGATCCGACCCCACTCACCAGCAGGCCAACACCAGCTGTGAGACACCATGGGCCACTCAGCCAGCTGCCCCAGGATCTGACTCCACTCACCAGCAGGCTGAAACAAGCTTCAGGACACCGCAGACCCTAAAGCCAGCTGTGCCAGGAATTGGCCCACTCTGGGACGCCTGGGCTCTGCACTTAGAGACCCCAAGACCTGGCTCGGCCTGCCAGTGGGCAAGACAAGGGTATGGGATTAAGAGATACAAACTACTATGGGTAAAACTGAAAAGCAACAAGAATATAGTGTACAGTACAGGGAAATATAGCTCTTCTTTTGTAATAACTTTAAGGAGAATATAATCTGTAAAAACACTGAATCACTATGTTGTACACCTGAAACTAATATAATATTGTAAATCAACTATACTTCTATTAACAAAAAGGAAAGCTGGGGTGGCAATAATTTTTCAGACAAAATAGACTTTAAAGCTATAAACAAGAGACAAAGAAGGACATTACTTAATGATCAAGGGATCAATCAAAGAAGAAGATATAACAATTGTAAATATATATGAACTCAACATAAGAACACCTATATACATAAAACAAATATTAACAGACATAAAGGGAGAATTGTAACTAACACAATAATAGTAGGGGACATTAACACCCACTTACATCCATGGGCAGATCACTCAGACAGAAAACAATGAGGAAACACTGGCCTTAAATGACACATTAGATCAGATGAATTAAACAGATATATACAGGACATTCCATTCACCAAAAAAAGGAATACACATTATTTTCAAGTGCACATAGAACATTCTCCGGGATAAATCACATTCTAGGCCACAAAACAATAATTTTAAGAATGAAATTATATCAAGCATCTTTTCTGACGACAATAGTCTGAGACTAGAAATTAACTACAAGAAAAAAATACAAAGAAACCACAAACACGTAGAAGGAAAACAATATGCTACTAAACAACCAATGAATCACTGAAGAAATCAAAGAAGAAATGAAAAGATACATGGTGACAAATGAAAATGAAAACACAACAATCCAAAAATCTATGGGATGCAGCAAAAGCAGTTCTAATGGGGAAGTTTATAGTGATACAAGCCTACCTGAAGAAACAAGAAAAAGCTTAAATAAACAACCTAACCTTATACTAAAGGAACTGGAAAAAGAAAAATGATCAAAATCCAAAATTAGCAGAAGGAAATAAATCATAAAGATCAGAGGAGAAATAAATGAAATAGACACTAAAAAATAATAGAAAATATCAACGAAATAAGAGCTGGTTCTTTGAAAAGATAAACAAAATTGATAAACCTTTGGCCAGACTCATTAAAAAAAAAACCAAAAAGATGGAGGTTCTAAATCAATAACATCAGAAATGGAAAAGGAGAAGTTACAACCAACACCACAGAAATATAAATAGGATCATAAAAGATTACTATGAACAACTATATGCCAATAAAATGGAAAACCTAGAAGAAATGGACAAATTCCAAGAAATGTATAATCTCCCAAGACTGAACCTGGAAGAAATAGAAAATATGAACAGACCAATTACCAGTAATGAAATTGAATCAGTAACAAAACAAAACAAAACTCAAGTCCAGAACCAAATGTCTTCACAGGTGAATGCTACCAAGCATTTAGAGAAGAGTTAACATCTATCCTTCTCAAACTATTCCAAAAACTTGTAGAGGAAGGAATGCTTCCAAACTCATTCTATAAAGCTAGCATCACCAGATAAAGATATCACAAAAAAGAAAGAAAACTACAGACCAGTATCACTGATTTAAAAATCCTCAACAAAATATTAGCAAACTGAATCCAACCATAGATCAAAAGGATCATACATCATGATCAAGTGGGATTTATCGCAGATGCAAGGATGGTTCAGTATTTGCAAATCAGTGTGACACACCACATTAACAAATTGAAGAATAGAAATCATATAATCATCTCAATAGATGCAGAACAAATTTTTCAAATTCAACATCCATTTATGACAAAAACTCTCCACAAAGTGGGAATAGAGTGAACATACCTCAACATAATGAAGGCCATATATAATAGGCCCACAGCTCAAATCATACTCAACAGTGAAAAGCTGAAAACATTTCCTCTAAGATAAGGAAAAAGCCAAGGATGTCTTCTATCACGACTTTTATTCAAGTAGTATCAGAAGCCCTACCCATAGCAATCAGACAGAAAAAGAAATAAAATCATCCAAATTGGAAAGGGAGAAGTAAAACTGTCACTGTTTGCACATGACCTGATACTATACATAGAAAACCCTAACGACACCACCAAAAAACTACTAGATCTCATCAATGAATTCAGTAAAATTTCAGGATACAAAATTAATACACAGAAAGCTGTTGCATTTCTATACACTAACAATGAACTATCAGAAAAAGAAATTAAGGAAACAATCTCATTTACAGTTGTATCAGAAAGACTAGAATACCTAGGAATAAATATAACTAATGAGGTAAAAGACCTGTACTCTGAAAACTATAAGACACTGATGAAAGAAATTGAAGATGACACAAAGAGATGGAAAGATATACCACGTTCATGGATTGGCAAAGTTAATATTGTTAAAATGATCATACTACCCAAGACAATCTACAGATTCAATGCAATCTCTATCAAAATACCCAGGATATTTTTCACAGAACTAGAACACCTAACCCCCAGATTTATATGGAATTAGAAAAGACCTCAAATTGCCAAAGAAAGCTTCCAAAAAAAACAAAGCTACACATATCACATTCCCTGACTTCAGATTATACTACAAAGCTACAGTAATCAAAACAGCATGGCAATGGCACAAAAACAGACACACAGATCAATGGAACAGGACAAAAAGCCCAGAAACAAACCCACTAACCGATAGTCAATTAATCTATGACAAAGGAGGCAGGAATATACAATGGAGAAGAGACAGTCTTTTCAATAAGTGATGCTGGGAAACCTGGACAGCTATTGTATATGTAAAAGAATAAAGTTAGAACATTTTCTCACACCGTATAGAAAAATAAACTCAAAACGGATTAAAGACCTAAATGTAACTCTGGAAACCATAAAACTCCTAGAAGAAAACATAGGCAGATCACTGACATAAATAATAGCAATATCTGTATGGATCTGTCTCCTAAGGCAAAGGAAACAAAAGCAAGGGTAAACTAATTGGAACTAATTAAACTTAAAAACTTTTGCACAGCAACAAAAACAAAAAAACAACATAATGAATGGGAGAAAATATTTGCAAATGATATGACTGATAAGGAGTTAACATCCAAAATACATAAACAGTTCATATAACTCAATATCAAATAAAAAAACAACCCAATTAAAAAATGGACAGAAGACCTGAATAGACATTTTTCCAAAGAAGACATACAGATGGCTGACAGGCAATGAAAAGATGTTCATCTTTCAATGAAAAGATGTTAGAAAAATGCAAATCAAAAGTACAATGAGACATCACCTCACACCTGTAAGAAGAGCTATCATGTGAAAGACCACAAATAATAAATGTTGGCAAGGATGTGGAGAAAAGGGAGCCCTTGTACACTGTTGGTGGGAATGTAAATTGGTGCAGTCACTGTGAAAAACAGTGACTGTATGGAGGTTCCTCAAAAAACTAAAAATAGAACTACCATATGAGCCAGCAATTCCACTCCTGGGCATATATCTAAAAAAACAAAAACACTAATTTGAAAAGATGCATACACCCCAATGTTCACAGCATTATTTGTAATAGCCGAGATATGGAAGCAACCTAAGTGTCCATGAACAGATGAACATATATAGAAGATGTGGTGTACACACACACACACACACACACACACACACACACACACTGGAATACTACTCAGCCATAGAAAAGAACGACATTTTGCCATTTGCAGCAATATGGAGAGGTCTGGAGGGCATTATACTTAGTTAAATAAGTCAGATGAAAGACAAATACTCTATGTTATCACCTATATGTGGAATCTAAAAAAAATAAAACGAATGAATATAACAAAACAGAACTAGAAAACAAACTAATGGTTATCAGTGGAGAGGGAGAGGAAGTAAGGGCACCATAGGGCTATGGGATTAAGAGGCACCAACTACTATGTATAGAACAAATTAACTACAAAGATATACAGCACAGGGATATATAGCCATTATTTTGCAATAACTTTAAATGGAGTATAATCTATAAAAATATTGAATCACTATGCTGTACACCTGAAACTAACATAATACTATAAATAAATTGTACTTCAATAAAAAAAAAAGAAAAAAGAAAAAGAAAAGCAAGCACCTGATTTTAAGAGATAATATTTTACAAGGAGAAATACACATGTACAGTCCCAATTAAGTGCCAGCAGCACAAACCACCCCAAAATGTGCCACTTTGGCATGTGGACTGCATTGAGCTAAAGGCAATTAAGCCCCATAAGACTCCGGAACAGCATTTTTCCCTCTCCCTTAATTGCCTAAAAGAATTTAATAGGGGGCTTGGCCCAGAAACAGAACTATTACCAGGGATAACTTTGTATCTAAAGAATTGTCTACATGATTGGCAAACATCTGCTTACCACACATATGCCCTTCTCGTCCTTCGGTGAGTTGTCTTCCTCCCCTTGCAAGCCTGGCCCGTCCCACTCCTTAGGTCTGATGGCGGATAAGCCTCAACTGCCTGACTGCCTTTGGGTGTCATATTTTTATGGGGCTTTGGTACTAAAACTTTCTTTTTCTCCTGTTAGTCTATCATATGTCAATTTAATTATTAGACCCGTCAGAGAACCTAGAAGGGAAGAAGGGAAAAGTTTTCTATCCCTACGCAATCATCTAAGACTATGTGTTATTACCATATTGAAAACACAGGAAATGAAGTAAAAATAATTTGATTACTTGCAATACAAGAAATACATATAATATATAGGATAAACAAAAGGCCACACAAACATATTCAGTGAAATACATTCAAGAAATAATGAAACTGAAGATGTTAAACTGGAAATGGAGGGTAAGGAGATGCTGCAGAGCTGGCTCTCCAGGCTCGTAGCCGCTGGCCACACATGGCTATTTAATAAAATTTAAAATTCAGTTTTTCAGTTTCCCTAGCCACATTTCAAGTGCTCAGTAGTGCCGACTATATTGGACTGCGCAGGATAGAATATTTACATCACCACAGAAAATTCCACTGGACTGTACTAATCCAGAGAGTGGCATATATGACAGAAAGCAAAATAGAAATTAAGAGGTTCAGAAATACCCAGAAGAAAATATCTAGTAAGGGGATCCAAAACAACACAGTGTCTAGATATCGATATAAAATGTATTCCGCACAAGTTAATAGAATAAACTGAATTCTTTGACACAAGAAGACAAATATAATTCCATAGATAGCATCATTGACTTTCAGAATGTAACTAAAAATGAATACAGTCTTTATTCAAAATTAATGGTTCTCATAGACAGAAAGCATAAGCAACTGTAAATATTAAAGAGATATGTGTCTACAAGGAAACGTGCAACTTGTCAGTTATAGAAGTTAAATAATAACAACAATAATATAGAGAACAGAGCCGATAGTCTGATGGGGTTTATGCGCATGGCAAGGGCACAAGAAATGTGGCAGATGGCTAAAGAAGAAACATGCCGCTTCAAATTGATCAGTGGCAAAAATGCAATCAATTTTAAAAAGTATTACATTTATTTATTTATTTTGGGCTGTGTTGGATCTTCGTTTCTGTGCAAGGGCTTTCTCTAGTTGTGGCAAGTGGGGGCCACTCTTCATCGCGGTGCGCGGGCCTCTCACCATTGTGGCTTCTCCCGTCGCGGAGCACAGGCTCCAGACGCGCAGGCTCAGCAGCCGTGGCTCACGGGCTTAATTGCTCCGCGGCATGTGGGATCCTCCCAGACCAGGGCTCGAACCCATGTCCCCCGCATTAGCAGGCAGACCCCCAACCACTGCGCCACCAGGGAAGCCCAGAAGTATTACTTTTAATATAAGAAGTAGGGGCCATGGTGATCAAATAAGGTTCATTAAAAAAAAGTCATTTACTTTATTATTATCACTGTCACCAACCCTTCTATAATGTTTACTATGTGCCAAGCACTGCTTTAAGCATCCTGCAATTCTATGACAATCTCGGGTAAAGATACGATTAGTACCCTCATTTTACAGGTAAGGGAACTGAAGACAGAGAGGTTAAGTAACTTGCCCAATGTCACACGACTTAAAAGGGGCAGGATCCTGATTCAACCCAGGCACTATGGCTCCACAATCTGTGCTCTAAAACTATTAAGCTCATTTGTTTTTAAAACAGACTGGGGATAAGCAAAAATACAATGCAGAAATCTGGTTTTCTGCAAATCAGGAGGCAAAGACTCTGACAATGCCCCTCAGGGTAGGAAACAAATATCAGCCAGGTACTATCACTATTGATGAGCTTGTAACTGGCAGAGGACCTCCCAATCGATCTCTCTCTCTCTCTCTCTTTCTCTCTCTCTCTCTCTCCTCTCTCCTATCAAGATCTCTTACTCTTGGCATCACTGACAATTCTTCCTTGCGAGGGCTCTCCTGTACATTATAGGATGTTTAGCAACATCCTGGCCTCTATTCACTAAAGGCCAGTAGGTAGCCTCTCCTGTACCCTACCTACCTTCAGTCTTAACAAATAAAATATCTCCAGATATTAAAATATCTCCAGATATTGCCAAATTTCCCATAGAGGGCAAAATTGTCTTCAGCTGAGAACCGCTGATATATATTATGAACATTTCATTTCATATTCATGATATGAAATGTTAGACGGAAACAATATGCTATATAAACACCATGGACTTTATTAGGAGTAAGTGCAATCTTGCATTAAAGTGAATTCTGGATGGGTTAGATAGCCCACTTAAAAATAAAAATGTTAAAGGAGCAGAAGAAAATATAAGTGAAACATAGCTTAGAACTCATGGTGAGTAAGGTGTCTCTAAGTATAGAAACAAAAAAAAAGAAATTCATAAAAAATAATACATTTGACAAAACACTAATTATAAACTTATAAGGCAAAAAGATAAACTAAACTAAAGGGCAAGTGACAAAATGGGGAAAAAAAGCATCATATGGTGGCTTAATGCTTAACATCATTAATACACAGAGCTTTTATCATTCATAAGAAAAAGAATAATATACCAACTGGTAATTGAGCAAAGGACACATCAGGCAATTACCCATGAGGAATACAAAAGAAATGCTAGATGACAATTACTAATATTTTAACTGGTATTAATTCATCAGGTTATATACTGGGACTAGGTGAGCTCTAAAGCTTCGTTATTGTAAATTCTATCATTCTTTGAAAGCAGTGGGAGTTCTATATCCAGACAGAAAAAAAAAGATATTCAAGCATTGCATACTTAAATCCCAAACAAAGTTGACAATAGTAACCAGCTGTTCCTTTTTTGTCCATTGAGAAGAAAATGATTGAAAACAAAACTACAGCATTCATAAGCCAGAATTAAAGAAAATTTATTTGACATCAGAGGTTGTTAGAGAGTAGTTGCATTTAGATTGTTTGTCAGTGTTAGGATAAATTCAAATGCAGAAGATTCAAAAACAAAACCAGTAGAACATCTCTGGAGATTTCTTTGAAAATACGATCATTCTAGTCTGACAAAACTTAAATGCAATCCCAACCAAAGGAAAGAGGATAAATGGAAATCAGATTACATTTAAGATTCTTCCCATACCCATTCTTTGATGAAACTATTTTCAAAACTATACCAAAATTTATGAAATAATGCCATTTGCAGCAACATGGATGGACCTAGATTATCATATTAAGTGAAGTAAGTCAGACAGAGAAAGACAAATATCATATGATATCACTTATATGTGGAATTTTAAAAAATGATACAAATGAACTTATTTATAAAACAGAAACAGACTCACAGACATAGAAAACAAACTTACAGTTACCAGAGGGGATAGCAGGGGTGGGTACCGGGAGTAGATAAACTAGGAGTTTGGGATTAACATGTACACACCATTATGCATAAAACAGATAAACAGCAGGGACCTACTGTATAGCACAGAGAACTATATTCAATGTCTTGTAATAACCTGTGATGGAAAAGAATCTGAAAAAGAAGGTATATGTAACTGAATCACTTTACTGTATACCTGAAGCTAACACAATACTGTAAATTAACTATACTTCATTAAAAAATGGTTTAAAAAAACTATACCAAAATTTAATATCCTTCGAAACAAAATCACAATGCCTTGGTATGCAAAATATTGTGTTCAGGAAACTAGTGAAACTCTTTTACAGAGTTTGGATTTATCTATTATTATCCACAATGCAGGTAGTTATTAACATTACTGATATTTCAATAGATAGTAGCAATAATACACTGGCTTCTATTCTGTGTGCTTTACTATATGCCAGGCTCTGTGCCGCGCACTTTACATAGAAAGGGCTTGTGGTACTTGTAGCAGTAACTCTGCAAGTTGCATGTTCTCATCCCCTTTTACTGATGATAAATCAGTAGCTCAGAGGACATATGTAACTTTCACACACCCAAAGAACTCCTCCTACTATCCCAAGTTATTTACTGTTACTCTGACCTCATAGGGACTTTCCTTCACTTGGTGTAATTTACCTTGTACCACATGCCCTAGCTCAACTCTCAGCTGAAACTGTGTTCAGTTCCTATGGACTCTTAGATACTGTCAACATCTAAGGGGGTGGGGGGAATTCAAGAGCCCTTGAAGCAATCCTCCACCAAAGGGTAACTGGAGTTGATGGATTAATGTGTCAGCTTCCTGTCCTATAGAGAGACAACCGTAAAGCACATTCTACAGGATTCCTCAGGGATCCCCAGCACGTCTCAGCCTCAGTTGCCTACAATGATAAGTGGCTAAAAATGTGCCTTTTTAAATTAGCTTTTCCCCATCCCTTTACTCCTGCTTCTTGAGACCCCTGTTAAATAAACTACCTGCTTCTAAGTCAGGAGAACCCAAGTGAAAACAGTGTCCATCAGACCCCAGTGTCTTCATTTCTGTCTGCATTCTTACTTCATCCACTCTTCTACCACTACTCTGAACACACTTGTTCTCCTGTCTCTCTGACGGAGCCAACCTCGAGTCCAACAGCCCACCTTCTCTCTTGTTCCTCAGCTGCTGAACAATCCTAGAGAAAGTCACACAACTGGGCCGGTAATGCCATTATAAAATCATGACCACTGACCTCATTCTAGGTCCTTACACTACTCCGTTTCCTTCAAACCTTCAGTATTAAGATTCCTGATCTTACCCTCGGGTGAGCATGGTGCCCAAGGAGAAAACTGACGCTGTCACACAAACTTTCCCTTAATGCCTTGAAATCTACAAATTCACTTACATCGATACCGTCCTCTCCTCTATGCTAAAGCATGGAAGAATTGTTTCATCCTCTGTTCCATCCCCCTGCTCCCACTGAAAGAGGTTGTTGAATCTTCTATTAAAACAAAGCCTCTCACTTCCCTCTCCTGTTGGTTTCTGCTTCATCTGCTCCTTCTATTTTCAGATAAGCTTTGGAAACAGGCTCTGATACCTCTTGTCTGCATTCTGTTACTTCTCACTCACTTTGCAGGCCACTCCAGATTGACTTGGACCCTCCCTGTTACTCAAAACCCGCTCATGCCAAGGTCTCAGGTGACCACCAGATGCCGTACAGTCTTTTTTTCTCCTTTGACCCATCGGTAGCATTTGATATCTTTTTGACCAAACCCTCCTAGAAATAACTGCTTGCTGAGACACTATATTTGTTTGGTTTTTATTCTACTTCAGTACCCACATTTCCTCATTTTCTTTTTTTGCTGCATCGTCTAAATGTTGCTTTTCCACAGGGATCTGCAGAAAACAGCTTCTTCTGTTTTCATTTTCAGCAGACTTTCCCGGTATAATCTCTACTTTTATAGCTAGAGTCACCATCTATATGCTGATAAGCCCCAAATTTCTACTTTCAGCCTAAATATCTTTTTAACAGATTTGTTAAGGTATAATTTATACACCATAATATTGACATGTTCAGTTCACTGAATTTTAGTAAATTTATATAGTTGTGCCATCACCACCACAATTCAAGATTAAAACACCCTCATCCAGAAAAGTTCCCTTGTACCCATTTGTAGTCAGTTGCCCATCATAGCTACAGCCCAGACAACCACTGATGTGCTTTTTGTCTATATTTTTGCTTTTTTTCTAGAAATTTCATATAAACAGAACAGTACCATATGGAGGTTTTTTATTTTTTGGTCTGGCTTCTTTGACACAGCATAATTCTGTTGCTACATGGAAAAGTAGTTCATTTCTTATTTCTCAGTAGTGTTCTTTGTACGCATATATCACATTTTGTTTATCCACTCACCAGTTTCCCGTTTTTAGCTATTCTAAATAATTCTGCTATGGACAATGGCATAAATATCTTTGTGTGGACTTGGTTTTTATTTCTCTTGGGTAAATACCTAAAAGTATAATAGCCAGGTCACATGGTTAAGTGTATGTGTAACTTTTTAGGAAACTTCCAAACCAATTTCCAAAGTGCCTGTATCATTTGCCATTCCCATCCTCAGTGTAAAGGTGTCAAGTTACTACTACTCCTCACCAGTAGTTGGTATTGTCAGTCTTTTTAATTACAGCCATTCTAGTCAGTGCATACAGTTATCTCATGTGGTTTTCACTTGCATTTTCTCAATAATTAATGATTTTTTTCATGTGCTAATTAGCCATTCACATATCTTTTTTTTTTTTTTTTTTTTGCAGTACACGGGCCTCTCACTGCTGTGGCCTCTCCCGCCGCGGAGCACAGGCTCCGGACGCGCAGGCTCAGCGGCCATGGCTCACGGGCCCAGCCGCTCTGCGGCATGTGGGATCCTCCCGGACCGGGGCACGAACCCGTGTCCCTTGCATCGGCAGGCAGACCGTCAACCATTGCGCCACCAGGGAAGCCCACATATCTTCTTCAGTGAAGTATCCATTCAAATATTTTGCCCATTTTTAATGTTTGCCTGTCTTATTACTGCATTTTAAAAGTTCTTTGAATGGTACATATGCAAGTCATTTATCAGATACAATTCGCAAATATTTGCTCCCAGGATGTGGTTTGGCTGTCTATTTTTGTCAAGGCATTTTCAAATTTAAAAGCTTTAACATCTTTATTGGGGTATAATTAACATACTGCACATATTTACTGTGTGCAGTTTGATAAGTTTTGACGTATGTATACAGCCATGAAACCATCACAACAATTAAAATAACAAACATTTGTGTGCTCTTTTAAAATTTGGTTTTTGTTTTTGCATTTCGTTAGTGACTATTGTGAGCATTTTTCCTGTGTTTATTTGTGATCTTTATTGTCTGAGTGTCCTTTTCAAATAATTTATTCATTTTAAAATTTGGATTGTTTAATGTTATTTATATATTTCGGATAAAATATATAAATTTATATTTATCTTTATCCTTTATCTTATATGTAATTTGCAAAGATTTTCTCCACTGTGTAGCTTGTTTTTTCATTCTCTGAGCAGAGTCTAAGAGACAGTTTTAATTTTGATAAACTCTAATATAACAACTTTATCTCTTATGGATTGGACTTTTAGTGTCATATCCAAGAATTTATAAACTTATTTATAAATAAATGGATAAATGTAATAGATAACATGGAAGATATGGATTGAAATTCTTCCTTTTTGACATGAATATCTAATTGTTCCAAAGGTTTTGTTGAAAAAACTGTCCATTATCTGCTGAATTGTTTTTGTACCTGTGTTGAAAATAAGTTGTACATATATATGTGGGGTTATTTTTGGATTCTATACTTTGCCATTGGTCTATTTGTCGGTCATTACACTAACACTACACTTTCTTAATTACTTTATCATAAATGTTGAAACCAGGTAGTTTTAATCATTCCGTTTTTTTTTTTCTTTCCACTGGCTATACCAGGTCATTTGTATTTCTGTATGACTTTTAGATCATGTTTAATGTAATTATCAATAATTACATCCTTCTACCTTATAGATGTATTTTATGTTTCATATAACATAACCTTGAACAGCACAGGTTTGAACTGCCTGGGTCCACTTATACGCAAATTTTTTTCAATTGTAAATATGTACAATACTACAAAATCTGTGGTTGGTTGAATCTGTGACTGAGGAAGTGCAGCTACAGAAGGCTGACTATAAATTTATACCAGAATTTTCAACCGCACAGAGAGTCGGCACCCTTAACCCCTAGAGTTGTTCAAGGGTCAACTCTGTGTGTGTGTGCGTCAGTGTAAACCTTTAACAAAATAAACTTAATATGGGGACTCTCTGATTTGTGTTATTATCTGGTCTATTGAAATGGAGATAAATCTACTCAATATAGGAGAACAGAAACAATTAAACACACTTCTTTTGTGAATTGTTAAGGCTCAAAGGTTTCAAATAAATTTTCAATATAATTAATTTTTCAGTTATTTAAACCGTTAAAATATCTTGTTTTCCATTCACTATTAAGAATCAGTAAGTTAAGAAATATCACTTTAAGCAAAACTCCTTTGCCTAAATGTTGTAAATTTGAAAATTAAAAGAATACACCTGCAGCATTCACTTGACTCTTGAACAACGAGGGAGTTAGGGGCACTGATCCTCTGAGCAGTGGGAAATCCACGGATAACTTCGAGTTGGCTCCCCATATCTGCTGTTCCTCCATATCTGAGTTTCCGCCTCCGTGGATTCAACCCACCACAGATGGCATAGTACCATAGTATTTACTGTTGAAAAACTCCGCAAGTAAGTGGGCCCACACAGTGCAAGGGTCAACTGCACTACTAACTCACATATATATATAGATTAGTTAATGAAAGGCAGTTACGAAAAAGAACTTTTCTTTTCCAAATAAGACATTCTTTTCTAACTTAAAGATATCTGTGACTTATCATCTTAATATAGCTTACAATCAGTACTAATTTAGTGCTTTGTTATTAGGGATAATGAGGATGATAAAGATGTGACTGATTATGTCTCTAGCAGCTAAATATATACTGAGAAACGTGATAGATTCTCAGAAACTGCCAAGCCAGAGCTTAATGTTCCAATTGTGATCTAGTGAAGTGAGTCTGGTGCTAGGAAACAGGAGGCCTGAGTCTAATTACACGTGTCTCTACAGCTGTGTAAAGTCTTTACCCTTATCGGCTTTTGGATTTTTAACTAGGAAAAGCAAATAACTTCTAAACCTACCTGAACACTACTGTTGCAATGCTGAGATGGAAGAATGTATACGTAAAGTGTTACATTATGAATTACATTCCCAAGATTCTTTTAAAATAATGACTTCCTGAGGCTCTAAGAATGAATAGAGATAAAGGCTGAGACAACTTTTCATTCAGAGACAAGTGGCCCTGCTTTTTAAAGTCTCAGAAAGAGTCTGTCTTGATAAACTTATTTGTTACGTCACAGATTGTTCAAAATTCTTTTATCTAAATGGATAGGAGCCAAGATTACTCACCTAAGTGCATTTGTCACATAAACCTAATTATGTTATCTCTCCAAGGAGGAGAAAGAACTTAATCTAACAAAATAACTTTTATAAAATCAGCTTATATCAATTTCCTTTAATAACTAAAAATGCAGATCTATTGATAATTATATTGTAAATTTAATTTGGCTCATATGTCATATAAGAAGAGCAAATCCTCTTTCAAGAAACACTCTCACTGATGTATCACAAACCATTTCCAAGGTCTAGTTGACAGTCCACTATTTCAAATAATTTTAGACACAAAATGTTAATATAATTAAAGAATCTAGATGGTCCTTGGAGTTCAAAATAGCAAGAAGTGGTCTATGCTTTGATTTACTGACAATGGCATAATTCTGGTTAAACAAACATGGTTTTACACGAGCTTAAGTCATCCATTATTAAGTTGCCTTAGCCGTGGCTGCCCAGTTAACTGGCTAATTGCTATGGTAGGAAGGCCACCCAACTGACATTTGTATGAGGTCTAAATTCAAGACTCTCTTCTTGAAAGCTAAATCTTTGGAAAATCCACTACTAGGCAGTGGTGTTTATGTTTGCTAATGTAGCCTCTGAATTTCCAGGTTTCTTAGAAACTGATTCTGTGGTACAGGGACCAAGGAAACATTCAAAGAACTGTTGTCATGACTTCTACAGATACTAACATATGACAGTAAACTAAAGCATCTGTAGAAATGGTCCCAGTGTACCATGATGACAAGATGGTATGCCACAGCCCACCCTTCCCACTGTGCCTAAAATTGTGGTGACTACGTTAGGAATGACCATTAAGAAGACACAAGTTATTCTCATATTGACTGATGGGGGTTGAGGGGGAGGGGGAGGGGGGGAATATGAATGAATTTGATTATAAAGAGGAGGGAGGCACCACAGCAGGAATAATCCTGGGTGATGTGACATACCAAGAGGTGTATCTTTGGGGAAGCCAGGCATGAGGTGATGTGTGAGCAGGTGGACAGAGCATAGGCAGAACATGAGGCTGGGTGGGATGGGAGATGGGCCCAAACTGAACGGCCTCGTCTCAGATGCCCATGGGCAGAGGCACACAGTGGGTCTCCCACAGATGTCTCCCAAATGAAGTATCATCAGGAAGAATTCTGAGTAAAATAATGGCATTTTAAATGACAGTCTCTAAAACTGATTTGGAATTCAAGTATAATGAATTCTCAAAACTGCCACATCATCTGTGTGTTAGCATGAAAATTTCCAAATTACAGCAATGTCTGCAATAGTATTACAGGCCTTTTCAAAATTCTACATTTCATTTCATTTTGCTGATGAGGAAAAGAGCTGAAACTTTACACTCATCTGGGAGAGACAGCTCAGTCCATTGCAGCTGCTTCCTGGGAATCCAGTGAGAATGACAGATCTACAAGGAAACCCTCTACAGTCATCACAGGCAAATCTCAACCAGACCAATGAATCACTGCTCCCATGGCTGTCTCTACCCCGCTCTTGGTCTGACTAGGGTGCAACCCTTCTTTGCTTGTTTTGGAAGTAGATCTTCTATAAACTTTTCTAGGAAGTCTCACTTAACTGGAGTTAGCAAGACATAAAGAGCAAAGAACTAAACATCAGCAAAATTATAACCTTTCTGAGCTTGTTTCTTTATCAGCAAACAGCCTAACAGTATCTTCTATCTCTTGGCATGATGTTGAGCTGCTGCCTGCAAAAGGTGCTTACAAACTGCCAGTAAATGTTACTTAGTTTTCTTAAAATCTACACATGTAATAAATTAATGTAAACATATGAAACTGTTACTTGTACTGTGGTTATATAAGAGAATGTCCCTATTCTTAGAAACTACACAATCAAATATTTAGAGTTAAGAGGCCATGATTTAAGTAACTTATTGTCAAATCATATGAAAAAAGCTATATGTAAATATTATTATATAAATATGTATAATATACAAATATGTATGTTATGTATAAATATATAATATAAAACACATAATCTATTACCTATATATTATATGTATTATGTATATTATTATGTAAGATAATATATGATATTAAATATGATGTTATATATATTTTATAGAGATACATATTATATGTATATTTTATAGATAGGTGGGTAGGTAGATAAATATGAAGAGAGAAAGAGAGAGAGAGAGAGGAAGAGAACACAAATGACCTACCATATGAGGTGAAAGATATATGGGTGTTTTCTGTACTGTTTTTTTTAATAATTTTCCTGATATTTTATAAAGTTTGTGGTTTAATGTTACTCATTGAATCTTGACTGAAGAAAGCACATCCAATAATACACACAAGATCAGAAAACTACTTGGTTCTCAAATCCCACAATACGCAAGATTATTCCCATTAAATTCTTGAAGGGTTACGTAACTTTAAGTCTACTTAACAAAAGCAACACTAAGTAATCAAATCGATTTCATCAGGACCTATGTGAGGCCTTCTTCCAAGCACTGGGGACCTGAAGACTGAACGTTGCCATCTGGGGAAACCAGCCTCTGATGACTGGCAAAGACCCTACAACTTTGAGGCTGCAGGGCTTCAGTGGTGAGGTGAGGACTGTAAGCAGATGTGGGCAGGAAGCCTTCAGGTTGGAGGTAAAAACTAAGGCCCTGCAGCATGGTTAGGACTTAAATCATACGCAGGAGCATGGAACATGTTATCCACGGAAGCTGTCCAAGATGCCTGCTTCACATCAGAGGGATTAGCAGGCTCACTGGAGAGGTTCCTGCTGACTACGAAGAGGACAATTTGAGAATCAATAAGGGTAACTACAATGGAAGAAAAGCAGGTTCACAAAACTGAAAAAAACAAACAAAATAAAACGTAAGTGGTAACCACTGTAAGATACTAGAGAATCAACTCATTATTTTGAAAAATGGTATATAAATGGAAAGAATCAAGCATGTAGCAAGACTTTCCTATGTGAACCATACCACTGAGTAATCAGAGAGCAGATGAGGGGAGGTTCTTCCCTATAGAAATATTCCAGCCAACAAATGTAGAGGGGATGAGGAAATTAAAATAGTACCGTTTTGAAACCCTAAATGAATTAATGGGTGTAGGTATTGATGATCAATGGCTGCTATCATCACAAAAAGAGAGATTTCTGGACATTAGGTCCCTTCTGATAGAAGAATACCACACCACTTATGAAGTGATCGTGCCCAGAACAGCACACCTAAGGCTTATCTAACTCCCCATTTAAAGGGAACACAGAGGAGAGAGGAACATATTAAATTACACCACGGAGATGTAATCAAATCCACACTGGCAAACCCTTCGGTACAAACAGCCCCGCTTCCTTAACAAATAATATAATGAAAACAAACAAAATAACAGAGAGATAGAGGGGAAATTACAGATTAACACACCTAAAAGCACAGCAACCAACTGGAATGTGTGAGCCTTTATTTGGATCCTGACTAAAGCAAAATGTTAAAAAAAAAAAAAAGTTACGATTTTTATACCATTCTTGAAATCTGAACATCATGTGATTACCTAATGACGTTAAGAAGTTATTGTTTAAAATTTTAAGTGTGAAATTGGTATAGTGGTTATGTTTTTAAAAAGTTCTTCTTATTTGGAGACACGTACTGAACTGTTCACAGATGAAGAATAGGGGTCACTCCCACAGGAACACGGATGGGGTCAAGTGGAGACAAGATCGGCCGGGAGTCGAAGCCAGCTATCCACATGTACGTATTCACAAGTCTCCTTTATTGACTTTTGTGTTTGTTTGAAATTGTCCTTAATAATTTCTTTAATATGCCCGAGCACTAGTTCTTTATTTTACCTGAAGGTAAGCGAAGTGTATTTTTCATGCCCACGATTATAGAGAAAAGTTATACACACATATTCATTATTAAACTTTCTGATACCTATACAAGAATCTGCTTAAAGGGTAAAGCCCTAGAAATGAAGAAAACAGTTACTCATTCACAATTGGTGTCTAGCATTTATATAAGATTTTACATGCATGAGACACTATTCTCAGAGCCTTAACTTCAAGTAAATAAACTTCACCACGGCACCACGCATTAGATGCTACAGTTTTCCCCATTTTCTAGATGAGGAAACTGAGGTAGAGAACGAGTATCTTCACACACCAATAAGTGGGAGAGCCAGGGTTTGAACCCCGGCAGTTTCATTCTAGGGCTCAAGCTCTTCAACTTTAGTCTGTATTTAATTCTGTCCCTAATTCCCGGGCAAGTTCTCATGTTCTAGGCACAGTCTAGATCAAAAGAAATGAGGGGAGGCTATTCCAGAACAAGGAAAAGGTAGAAGTAAAGGCACAAATCTGAAGGGCCAGCAAGTTACTTGGTTTCAGTGAAGCACAGGATTCTGCACAAGAGCAATGCTATGAAAAGAAGCCGGCCGACAGGGAGGATTAAGTGTGAAGGACCGTGATGGGTAAGTTAGGGAGCGAGGACGTCCTCGTGTAGCCATGGCGGAGGCACTGCACTTCTTGGAGATGAGCGGAGCGAGGCCTGTAGGACACACTTAGGGGAGGGGAGAGGTTAGAGGTAGGATTCAGTTAGGAGGCTATGCCAGCGGTCTAGCAAGAGTGAGGAGGGCTGGAACTCGGGACGATGGCACGGGAATGAAAACACAGGGCAGCTACGAGAACTGAGATGCGACCGAAGAAAGAGAAATAAGAGTTAACGAAAACTACAGGTTTGGGCCTACGCAAAGCTCGGGAGGCTGGTGAGGTCATCACCACAGGCAGAAAAGGGCAAGTGCAGGAAGAGGGGCAGACAGCAGAGGCAAGAGGGAAGGGGATGGGTTTCGTTTGAGACACTGACATCCAGGAGGACGGGTCTCGGGTAGTTTGGAAAGGGAAGCAAACTCCAGGAGAGAACTCAGGTGCAGGACACAGGTTTGGGAATCATCCTCGTGAGGGGTGATGGTTGAACTGACGACAACTGGAGTCTGCCGAGGGGGACAGGAGGTAGGCTTGGTTTGAGTCTCCAGCAGTGTTGTGAGTCTCCTAACACATGGGTCTTTTTCCTTCAGTTGTTTTTATTGAATGAGTCTTTAAATTATACAGTGTTTTACAATTTTCAAAAGTTTCACACACATGATTTCATACAATTCCATAATAATAATTTTTCCTACCCCTATCGTGCCCCTCCGCCCTTCCCTCTCCCCACTGGTAACCACTAGTTTGTCCTCTACATCTGTGAGCCTGCTTCTTTTTTGTTTTCTTCACTAGTTTGTTGTATTTTTTAGATTCCATATAAGTGAAATCATACAGTATTTGTCTTTCTCTGTCTGATAATACCCTCCAAGTCCATCCATGTTGCTGCAAATGGCAAAATTTCATTGTTTTTTATGGCTGAAACCATTCCATTGTGTGTGTGTTTGTGTGTGTGTATTAATTACATCTTCTTTATCCATTCATCTATTGATGGACACTGAGATTGTCTCCATAACACATATATTTTAAAAAATTCCTCCAAATCATCTAGCACAAAACTAAGCAAACTCTCTTGTCAGATTCATGAGAAGATATAAGAGGTGCTAGGAGTCTTCTCATAATCAGAGTTCTGATCTCCCAAATGATCCCAGTACAGCATTTATTTATTGGTAGTGAGGATGGTGTTTTCCTTACTGTGTCATCTGGGAACAAACTAATAGGGAAAGACCAAATCCCAAAAGCAAACTTGTAGCGGAGGACTAAGAATTCAGACACACAACTCTGCTCTAGACTGAGGATCTAGATCTTCATCTTCCGGCCTTTATTACTCAAAAGCCGTTCATGTCAGGATTCACTATTGAATTGTTAGTCAAGTCCAGTCAGTGGGAAAAGTAGATGAAACGATGTACGTTTTCACCTGTCTCTAATGGAACAAATCACTCACAAATAAGACTGCAGTTAGTTGAGAACGAAACTACAGGAATGAGAGAAAACTGTAAATCATTTCTGCACATTTAAATCATTTTTAAGTTTAAAAACATTAAAAACTCAAATAAAGTTGTTTCTAACAGCAAGGCCAACAGCATATCACTTCTGAGTGTTTCCCAGAACCTACATGAGCCAGATAATTTCGTTTAAAGCTCTAAAGAGCCAAATAATTATCTTTATTTTTTTCACTTATTCAGTTTATTCTTCCCATGTCAGAACTCGATGTTCATACTTAGTTTCAAACTTTTCACATTTTCCATTTACTGCAACCTTGGGCTAAGCAAGTCCACGACTTCACAAGATTTTATGGGGCACTTTTATGGTATTAATAACTATATTCCGGTAGGGGTTCTCTACAGGGGAACGAAGAGTGTTAGTCAGAGGGCTCCTGAGTAAGCACAGCTGGGAATCCTTCTCCACAATCAAGAACCCCCACCCGCCCCCCCCAAGGCCATGAAGCACAACCGGGAGGCATTTTGTTCCATCCAAGTCCTGGAAGCCTATGAACTGAAGAGCTTTGATACCAATGGTGGTGCTTACGACTCTAACTTTTAGAAAACTTCTCAAGCACATAAGCACCTCTAGATGATTCTACGTGTTACAACCGCTTTGCTGTGAGTGAAACCAGTAACCAGGCAATCCTTTTAAGGACTTTAAGCCATTAGTGTGAGATTCGTTTCAAATTTATTTCAACTACTGGAGTTGATACTTCTCGGTAGCACATGAAGAATTTTCCTGCAATGCAGCCTTGTAGCTGGGCCACAGATAACTGCAATTTTCACTGGCTCAAGAGGCTACTGTCTGTACCTCTAAAAGAAGAGAAAATAGTGAAAAAGTTTAGAGATAGGGTTATTCGTTATTAATATAGTTCTGTTTTTGAGGAAGACAACAATGAGACAATACGACAGAGGGTTTTGTTTCGTTGTGTTTTTGGTGTTGGTGGGTCCAGTGTTGTGCTGTAGGTGAGGGTCAGTTACTATCACTGAGCATCCCTAGGCCTTGAGTGGTTGATGGCTTTAGATTCTGAACAGTCAACATGATACGTATTCCTTGAAGAACGTTTAAGGAGTTACAGCATACACTGCGCGGTTCGAGTGTACACCCAGGCAGCAGGGTTCAGTCTAGATAGGACTCCAGGATTTGATTACGTTATAGGTTTATAGATGAAAATTACTACTGCTCTCAAATTTTTCTTGGTGTGCAAGAATCTGTGAGGGAGCTGATTAAAATGCAAAAACCTAGGGTGGGACTCAGAAGCAGGCATTTTAAGCACCTAGGAGAATCTGATGTAGGTGGTTTGCAGACCACATTCCGAAAAACACTGGATATAATTTACACTCAGTGCTTTTCATTAAATATATCTGTTGATAACTAACAATTAATAACCTCAGCTTAACCAGAAACACATGTACCTTGACATTTCTGACACAAAAATTTTTTTTTTTTTTTTTTTTTGTGGTACGCGGGCCTCTCACCGCTGTGGCCTCTCCCGCTGTGGAGCACAGGCTCCGGACGCGCAGGCTCAGAGGCCATGGCTCATGGGCCCAGCCACTCCATGGCATGTGGGATCTTCCCGGACCGGGGAACAAACCCATGTCCCCTGCATCGGCAGGCGGACTCTCAACCACTGTGCCACCAGGGAAGCCCGGAAGACTTTTTATACACAGTAATTTGTAAGTCATTAAAAACTTCTACTGGCAGCTATTATTCTTAACTGACACTTTTCTCTGTATGTGATTTGAAACTAAAAACAATTCAATTAATTGCAAAATTTGCTTTCTTCCTGACTTAGTAGACTGTCTCACTGAAAAAAACTTACTTTTCAATTTTTATTTTTAATTAAGCAAGACAAACACATTCAAGCTCTAGGTTACTAAAGCAAATTCTCTAAGTAGAATATGACACCAAGAGAATATATGTTTTAACAAGACCCTGAACTATGTTTTCCTAAGACCCTACTGGTCCCACTGAAGTTGTTACAATCTATTAAATTCAATTTATGTAAGTGGAAGCTCCTTAAATATGCATTTTACAATAATATGCATTTTAAGATGTCCCTTGATATATATTATACACACTCCTAGACCATAATGGCTATAAACTCAGTAAAATTAATAATATGCATTTTTAAATAGCCTGAACTTTCAAAGACTCCCAGAAGAGACTTTTTTGAGCGAAGTTTTTGAAATAAGGTAAATTTTTACAATTTTGTGGACAAAGAAACGTTTCAGGAACTTTTGAAGGTGTTCCGTGATGGTGAAGGGAACGCAGGCTCCAGGGCCCCTGTCTCCACTCTCCACTGTCTGCACTCACTTAGCAGTGGTCCAGGTTCTTCCGATTAAGCTCTCTCTCCAACCGACCTAACTGCAAAGTCTCTGCGTCTCCTCTCGTCCTCCTCTTCTTTTCTAACGGTGCTGAACTCACACTGGACCATGGAACCATGGGTATCTGGAAGGGTGTTTCTACTCAGAGGAAGGAGTAAAGCAGTGATTGTCATGCCTCCATATTTGGCTTTAGTCCTTCCCCACTGATTCACTTGGAGGCTCTTCCACTGAAAGCTAGAACCTGGCTACAAGTGGAATCAGTAAGCTAAAGATTCCAAAACCCTCCCACACAGCAAAACTCAGGTTAAATATATCTTTTAACCTTGTACTATCAAAATTTTAATAGTGAGGAGTTCTTTTTCAAGTATTATAATGCCCAGGGAAAAAAATATCTTCCCTAAAAGACATGTCTGAGGTATACTTTATGTTCTGACCCCAACTCCTCAGGTAGGGAGACTTTTTGTACTTAGCCGAATTAAGTCTAAAAAAATCAATTTCCCTCAAATGCTACCAGCTCTTAAATGAAGCCCTTAAATTACACATTTGATTACTGTATTTGCATTAACTCCTTCTTTAAAGTGAAGAAAATTATCAATCTCCTACAAAAGGTTTTAGGCTGGTCACACATAACTCCACGGCAGCATTCAAAATTCAATGTTAGTAGCAATGGCTAAAATGTCCCCCAAGGAAACAAAGAGTGTCCCAAGAACTATAAACCCAACTAAATTGTCATTAAAGTATAAAGTAAAAGAAAATTTGTGGTGATCACCACGTACTCCATGTGTTTTTTTTCATAAACTTTTTGAGAAGGAACTACTAGAAGACAGACATCACCCAACTGAAAGAATATAGAAGCTGTAGGTAAAGGACTAACAATGAACACAGATTCCATTTAGCTGCAGGACTGAAATAAAAAAGAAAAATTATGAATTGTGATTAAAGAACAACATGTAATTACTATAAATACATGTTGAAAAATGTTGAAATTGTACATCTAACAAAAATTAGAAGAGAGAAAGAGAATGGTAACATGGGTGTAATAATTCCTTTACCTTTTGTGATGAGGTATTAAAAATTGTCTTTAAAGCTAAAAAATTAACAGAGATAAGCAAATCAATAATACCAATGTAAAAACTAAGAAAAATAATAATTCACTGAAGTCAGACAGTGGCAGGGATAGAAGTGGAAATATATTAATTCTGCCATTCCAGAGAAGGAAATCAATAGATACTGAGTAGAAAAAGAGATATCATAGTTTATGAATATAACCACTGGAACAAAAGTTTTCCAAATTTTGAGGAGACATGCAAAACAAAGCAACTAAGTAATACAAAATCACTAAACCCATAAATTAAAATATTTCACAAAGAAATCTCCAGATCCTGCTGGCTTTTCTGGTGAATTCTTAGAAACATTTAGGAAGAATTAACACAAATAGTATACATACTCCTTCAGAGAACAGAAATAAAGGTCACAGTTTTCATCTCATTTTATGAACCCAGCATAAATCTCATACCAAAATCTGACAGGGAAATTACAAGGAAAAACCTCTCAAGTTTTCATAAGCACTGCTTCGAAAATCCTAAAACAGATATTAGTTAATTGAATCCAGTGATATACAAAAAGGGATAATATATCATGAACAAATGAGTTTTATTCTAGTAATCCAAGTCTGGCTTAACATTTAAAAATCAATCAGTGTAGAAAAGAAGGAAAATCATAGTATCATCTTACCAGCTGCTAAAAAGACATTGTAAAAATTAGCTATCTGAATGGGTATTCAGGAATAAGCCCAGAAAACTATATTCTTGATATTCTTATGATGATAAAGCGTCTCTACAGAAACCTAAAGCATACTTAACGATAAAATATTGAATTCTTTCCCCATGCATTCAGAAAAAAAGACAAAGATGTCCACTATAACCACTTCTATTCAATAGTGTACTGAAAGTCCCAGCCAGTACAATATGACAAGAAAAAGAAATCCAAGCGATAAAAACTGGAATGGAAGAAATAGAACTATTTATTCACATACAATATAATAATCTACAAACTAATAGAATTTAAATTAGTTAATTAAGCAAGGTTGCTGGATACAAGGTCAATAAACAAAGATCAGTGTATTTCAATATTCTAGCAAATATCAACTGGAAATTAAAAATCTAAAATTATCAAAAATAGTATTAAAAACATCAAATACCTAGTGATAACAAAAATTATGTAAGAAGCCTACAGTGAAAATTAATTACTACGAGATGATTTGAAAAACCTAAATAAACAGATATACTGTAGATTTGATGACTCTATTATTAAAAGGTAAACTCCTCCCAAACAATCTATAGATTGAAAAAAAACTAAGTCAAAACCTCAGCAGGTTGTAGGTATGTGAGTGTGGAAATTGACATGTTGATTTAAAAATTAATATGAAGATGCCAAGGTCCTAGGTTACACAAGACAATCTTTCTATTTTTAACATCTTTATTGGAGTATAACTGCTTTACAATGTTGTGTTAGTTTATGCTGTTTAACAAAGTGAATCATTTATACATATACATATGTCCCCATATCTCCTCCCTCTTAAGTCTCCCTCCCTCCCAAACTCTCTATCCCACCCCTCTAGGTGGACACAAAGCACTGAGCTGATCTCCCTGTGCTATGTGGCTGCTTCCCACTAGTTATCTATTTTACATTTGGTAGTGTATATATGTCCATGCCACTCTCACTTCGATCCCAGCTTACCCTTCCCCCTCCCTGTGGCCTCAAGTCCATTCTCTACGTCGGCACCCAAGACAATCTTAATAAGTAAGTTGAAGGACTCACACTACTGGTGCTTTCAGTGCAATACTTACTATAAAATGTCAGTAATTTAGGCAGTGTTGCACTTGTACAGGGGTAGACAAACAGACCAACGGATCAGAAGAGAATCCCTCCTCCCTTCCCCCACTCTTCTTTCTTCGTGTATTTTCTTTTTTATTCTAGTTAAATTGCCCCTGTTCTGCCTGATCCTGCCATTACCATTATCATAATCCTAGTTCAATCTTATTTATGTATTATCGTAGCAGTTAGCTAGATACTTTTCACTCTTCAATCCATCTCTCTTGTACTTGTTTTTTAAAATTAAAAAATCACCTAAAACTTACAGAAATTTTACATAAATTCCTAAACATAATCACATAAAATATATATTTTAGTAGATTTTTAAATGTTGTCTTATAAAATATTTGATACATTCTCAAGAATATATGTATCTGTAGATTTATATAGTATATGAATATATTTATACATATATCTTATGAATGTAAAATTAATGAATATGATATATTAAATTCATAAATATAAACTATTTCATAGATAGAAATTTTTTTAATATAAATATATATAATGTAAGTAATGAAGCATAACAATAAATAATACTCTTCTTCCCATACTTTTTTGTTTTTACCCCTTTTCTGAATGCCAGACCTTCGTTATCAACTTTGTAGGTATCCTTCCAATTTTTTCTCCAAATTCATATAATCATTGCTGGATACACACACACACACACACACACACACACACACACACACACACACACAGAGTCACACACACACTATGGATTTCTTTTTTTTTTTTTTTTAAAAATTGGTTATATCATAGTCTGAAGTCAGGGAGCCTGATTCCTCCAGCTTCGATTTTCTTTCTCAAGATTGCTTTGGCTATTTGGGGTCTTTTGTGTTTCCATACAAATTGTGAAATTTTTTGTTCTAGTTCTGTGAAAAATGCCATTGGTAGTTTGATAGGGATTGTACTGAATCTGCAGATTGCTTTGGGGAGTATAGTCATTTTCACAATATTGATTCTTCTAATCCAAGAACATGGTATATCACTCCATCTATTTGTATCATCTTTAATTTCTTTCATCAGTGTCTTATAATTTTCTGCATACAGGTCTTTTGTCTCCTTAGGTAGGTTTATTCCTAGATATTTTATTCTTTTTGTTGCAATGGTAAATGGGAGTGTTTTCTTAACTTCACTTTCAGATTTTTCATCATTAGTGTATAAGAACACAAGAGATTTCTGTGTATTAATTTTGTATCCTGCTACTTTACCAAATTCATTGATTAGCTCTAGTAGTTTTCTGGTAGCATCTTTAGGATTCTCCATGTATAGTATCATGTCATCGGCAAACAGTGACAGCTCTACTTCTTCTTTTCCAGTTTGAATTCCTTTTATTTCTTTTTCTTCTCTGATTGTTATGGCTAAAACTTCCAAAACTACGTTGAATAATAGTGGTGAGAGTAGGCAACCTTGTCTTGTTCCTGATCTTAGTGGAAATGGTTTCAGTTTTTCACCATTGAGGATGATGTTGGCTGCTACAGTAATCAAGACAGTATGGTACTGGCACAAAAGCAGAAATATAGATCAGTGGGACAGGATAGAAAGCCCAGAGATAAACCCACGCACATATGGTCACCTTATCTTTGATAAAGGAGGCAAGAATATACAGTGGAGAAAAGACAGCCTCTTCAATAAGTGGTGCTGGGAAACTGGACAGCTACATGTAAAAGAATGAAATTAGAACACTCCCTGACACCATACACAAAAATAAACACAAAATGGATTAAACCTAAATATAAGGCCACACACTATAAAACTCTTACAGGAAAACATAGGCAGAACACTCTATGACATAAATCACAGCAAGATCCTTTTTGACCCACCTCCTAGAGAAATGGAAATAAAAACAAAAATAAACAAATGAGACCTAATGAAACTTCAAAGCTTTTGCACAGCAAAGGAAACCATAAACAAGACCAAAAGACACCCCTGAGAATGGGAGAAATATTTGCAAATGAAGCAACTGACAAAGGATTAATCTCCAAAACATAGAAGCAACTCATGCAGCTCAATATCAAAAAAACAGACAACCGAATCCAAAAATGGACAGAAGACCTAAATAAACATTTCTCCAAAGAAGATATACAGATTGCCAACAAACACATGAAAGAATGCTCAACATCATTAATCATTAGACAAATGCAAATCAAAACTACAATGAAATATAATCTCACACCAGTCAGAATGGCCATCATCAAAAAATCTACAAACAATAAATGCTGGAGAGGATGTGGAGAAAAGGGAACACTCTTGCACTGCTGGTGAATGTGAATTGGTACAGCCACTATGGAGAACAGTATGGAGGTTCCTTGAAAAACTACAAATAGAACTACCATACGACCCAGCAATCCCACTACTGGGCATATACCCTGAGAAAACCATAATTCAAAAAGAGTCATGTACCAAAATGTTCACTGCAGCTCTATTTACAATAGCCAGGACATGGAAGCAACCTAAGTGTCCATCAACAGATGAACGGATAAAGAAGATGTGACACATACATACAATGGAATATTACTCAGCCATAGAAAGAAACGAAACTGAATTATGTAGTGAGGTGGATGGACCTAGAGACTGTCATACAGAGTGAAGTCAGAAAGAGAAACACAAATACCGTATGCTAACACATATATATAGAATCTATAAAAAAAAAAAAGAAAAAAAGAAAAGAAAAATGGTCAGAAGAACCTAGGGTCAAGATGGGAATAAAGATGCAGACCTACTAGAGAATGGACTTGAGGATACCAGGAGGAGGAAGGGTAAGCTGGGACAAAGTGAGAGAGTGGCATGGACATATATACACTACCAAATGTAAAATAGATAGCTAGTGGGAAGCAGCCACATAGCACAGGGAGATCAGCTCAGTGCTTTGTGTCCACCTAGAGGGGTGGGATAGGGAGGGTGGGAGGGAGGGAGATGCAAAAGGGAAGAGATATGGGAGCATATGTATATGTATAACTGATTCACTTTGTTATAAAGCAGAAACTGACACACCATTGTAAAGCAATTATACTCCAGTAAAGATGTTAAAAAATAAAATAAAAGGATGTTACAAAGGGAAATAAATTGGTTATATTATATACAATTTTCTGCATTTTTTTCTCCCCCAACATTACTTTCCATAAACCAATTTAGATTACCCAGTATAGTCCTAGTTCCATAATATTCTATACCATAGATGTACCATAATTTGTTCAAGTGTTTTTCTGTTAATGACTATTCTGTTTCCACTTTTCTAAAAATTATGCTGCAATAAACATCATGCATGCAATCTACTTTACATAGATCAGAGTCTTAAGATTATGCATTAAAATTTTGTTTTAAATAGATGTTGCCAAATTGCTTTCCACAAGAGGCTGTAGCTCTAAACATCCCACCAGCGATGTATGGGAATGCTTTATCCTTGAATCACATAGAGCAACAGGTGTCAGGCTGATGGTGTGAAGTCATAATTCCTAATTGCTTTAAATTACATATCACTGCCTACTGGTGAACCTGAGCCTTTTATATGTTTGTTAGTATTTTGAGTTTTCTCTTTACTAAACAACCTGTTCATACACTTTGTTCACTTTTAAAAATTAAACTGTTCATCCTTTCTCATCCATTTTTAAAAACTCTCTGAAAAGTACAAATGTTAACTGGCTGCCTGTTAATTTCATTATAATATTACCAGAACCATCATCTTCTAATTGATTTTTTTTTTTTTTTTTTTTTGGTACGCAGGTCTCTCACTGCTGTGGCCTCTTCCGTTGCGGAGCACAGGCTCCAGACGCACAGGCCCAGCGGCCATGGCTCATGGGCCCAGCCGCTCCACGGCATGTGGGATCCTCCTGGACCGGGGCACGAACCCACGTCCCCCGCATCGGCAGGTGGACTCTCAACCACTGCGCCACCAGGGAAGCCCTCTAATTGATTTTGACTATAGTCCTTCACCATTGAAATGATTAATCTTTATGTGTAATATATTTGCCTTTTATTTTTTAGTTTCTGGGTTTAAAATCTTGGTTAGATATAGCCTTGTCCCTAGGTTGTACAAATACAAAATATATATTGTTTTGTTTTGATTTTTACATAAATCCTTTGTCCATCTGGGATTTATTTTTGTATAGGGAATAGGGTATTTTTCATATGTATAGAGTCAGTGGTACCAGAACATCTATGGAATAATCCATCCATTTCCACTGAATTGAAATACAATATTTATTAAATTCTCATAAATTCAGGGGGTCAATTTCTAGATTCTCAGTTTTGTTCTATCTTTATACTATATGTTATAACATTTATATTATTATGGTTATTTTAGAAGATGGTGTAATGTCTGGCAAAGCAAGTCAACACTTAGTATTGTTCTTGAAACATTTTTGACTCTTTTCAGGTATTTATTTGGCCCTATAAATTTTTTTTTTTTTTCGGTACGCGGGCCTCTCACTGCTGCGGCCTCTCCCGTTGCAGAGCACAGGGTCCGGATGCACAGGCGCCGGATGCACAGGCTCAGCGGCCATGGCTCACGGGCCCAGCCGCTTTGCGGCATGTGGGATCTTCCCGGACTGGGGCACGAACCCGTGTCCCTTGCATTAGCAGGCAGACTCTCAACCACTGCGCCACCAGGGAAGCCCTGGCCCTATAAATTTTAAGCAATCTTATCCGACTCCAAAACAAATTTTAAAACAGCTCAGCATTTTTATTTGTATCGCATTAAATTTACATATTGATTTTGAATTACTGAACTTTTAATATTGAAGCTTTTTAAGGAAATAGTTTGTATATTCATTTAGATCTTCTTCATATGCTTTTTCTTTGTATACACCATATTCCTTTCTTATTCAAAATTTCCCCAATTTTGGGGCTTCCCTGGTGGCGCAGTGGTTGAGAGTCCGCCTGCCGATGCAGGGAACACGGGTTCGTGCCCTGGTCCGGGAAGATCCCACATGCCGCAGAGCGGCTGGGCCTGTGAGCCATGGCCGCTGGGCCTGCGCGTCCGGAGCCTGTGCTCTGCAACGGGAGAGGCCACGAGCAGTGAGAGGCCCGCATACCGCAAAAAAAAAAAAAAAAAAAAAATCCCCAATTCTTATTGCTTTTATAACTTACATTCAATATTAATAGAATATTTCCTATTTACCTTTCTAGATGTTTATGGCTAAGATAAAGAAAATCTATTGTTCAATACATCTCTGATATCTAACCCAATTCCTCAAATCTCTTAGAAATTGAAAATTTTTTCCTAGCAAAGTCGCTTAGGCTTTCTACCTATGCAATCCAATAAAAAGGTATAGGTTTACCTCTTTTTTCCAATTCATACAAGTTATTTAATTTTCTTATGATGCAATGGTGATGGCAATTTTACCTCCTTAAGTCTTAATTTTGCTTATTTAACAATTTCTAACATAGTTTTGCCTTTTTTAAGAATAATATTTGTGGTTGGATTTTAGTAAAAATATTCCACCAGTTCCTGTTTTCCTTGGAGATTTGATTATGAATGATCATTGCATTATCGTGTATTATCAAAAGCTTCTGCATCTATCTATATGATCACAAAAATTTTACACTTCACATGGTTGATGTCATGTAGTATGCTGATAAAATCCCTTAACTTGAATCATCCTTAACTTCCTAGTATTGAACTTCCTTTTGCTGAACTGTTGAATTCTATTTGCTAATATTTTATTTTTTAAATATATCTATATTCATAAACAAAATTCGGTTACAGTTTTCTTTTTGTTTTTTATTAGACCTGGCATTAAAGTTGTGCTGACATCTTAGAAGCTGTCCATCTTTTTTCTTTCTTTTTTTTTGCAGTACGCGGGCCTCTCACTGCTGTGGCCTCTCCCGTTGTGGAGCACAGGCTCCAGACGCGCAGGCTCAGCAGCCATGGCTCACGGGCCCAGCCGCTCTGCAGCATGTGAGATCTTCCCGGACCGGGGCACGAACCAGTGTCCCCTGCATCGGCAAGCGGACTCTCAACCACTGCGCCACCAGGGAAGCCCCCTGTCCATCTTTTCTTTGGTCTAAAATACTTTAAACAACATGAGCTAGGTACACCCTGCTGAGAAACTACTTAGTCCTTCTCCTTTTTTCGGTGGTAGACCTTGAATCATCTCTTCAATTTCTTCCACATAATTAGTGAAGTCATATTTTCCAACGATTCTTTGTCTATTTTTTACATTTTTGGGAGGAAATCATCTATCTTTCTAGGTCATCAAAATCCTTTCTTTAGAATCACACATAGTAGTCTCTCGGAATCTTTTAGCCCACACACTATCTGTGGTCAAATTTATGTTTATAAATTTCTTTCTTCTTTCCAATTTGTCTCATTTCTGATTTTTATTTTCTGTTTCCTTAACTGAATTTTATTTATTTTATTGGCCATTTTATTAAACCAGATTTTGGATTTGTTTATCCTTTTAACAATTTTTTTAAAAAATTCTGTTGGAATGAAATTCTGCCATTTGCAGCAGTGGGGACCGTCTTAGAGGATATTATACTTAGTGAAATAAGTCAGAGAAAGACAAATACTTTATGGTATCACTTATATGTGGAATCTAAAATATAATGTAAATGAATGTATACAGCAAAACAGAAGACTAACAGACATAGAGAGCAAACTAGTGGTTACCAGTGGGGAGAGGGCAGGGGGGAGGGGCCAGTTAGGCGTATGGGACTAAGAGATAAAAATTACTATGTATAAATTAGATAAGCAACAATGATATATAGCACAGGGAATTATAGCCATTGTCCTGTAATGACTTTTAATGGCATATAACCTGTAAAAATACTGAACCAATAGGCTGTACACCTAAAACTAATGTAATATTGTAAGTCAACTATACATCAATAAAAAAATTCTGTTTATTTTATGATTATACTTATTAATTCTCTTCTACTATTTTATTTTGGTTTATTTGTTGCTCTATTATTGTATGAGATAAAAACTTATTCCCTTTCTTTTTATATTTTCTCCTTTATACTTAAACATGTTTTGCACTGTATATTTTCACCCACAGTATAGCTTTTTCATGCTCCATTTATTTTGATATAAAGTATTTTCTTGTTCATTAATTTCTGTGAATTCCCCTTTTATTTACTCTTTGGCTCAAGGGTTATATTTAGGAGTATTTTTCTTCATTTCTTGATTTCTTTATTATTGTTTATATCCAGGAATGTGTCTTGCAAGAGGTCTGCTTTTTAAACTTGTTTTCCCAAGGAATCATAATTTTTTCTAAATATTCTATGAACATACAAAATAACTGTCTATTGGATAACTGATCCTCCCCCTCTGTCTCTCTGCCTGTCTCTGTCTCTGTCTCTCACTCTTTCTTTATAGACACCAGCAATCAACCTAAGTGAATGAGATACAGCATAACCTGCAGGTGCCAGCTCAAATGAGACCTGAAATTTCTTCCTCTTCTTCTTCTCAAGAACCAGAAGAGGGAATGGCAGCATTAAGGCCTGCTGCTGACACACACACTGATCAGAGGTAACACACACAGAATCCCTGAGAATTCTTGTGACAACTTGCGGAGGGAGATTACAAGAAAAGACTCAACATCTGGCTAGTAATTATTGGAATTCAGATCAGTAAATTGGGTTCTTCTATAAATACGACCGTTTTTTTTAATTTGCTACCACATAAAGCCAGGAATTCACCCCTTAGACGTTATGATCAAATTCTAAATCTCATTTGACTCACAAAAGAGGTGGCTCTATCTCACGCTCTTTTCTTTCTTTGATTGAATAAAGGATAAACTAATTCAGATTAAGGAGCCTTAGGACAGCAACTAGCAGAATAAACCAAGACTACAGCTCAAATCCATTTTCCCTCTTGGGCTAAAATTTTCAGTTTCTATAAACCGCAAGAATAAAGAAAATAGAGAGCTTCAGAAATGCCTAGTAAATGCCAAGCAAAAGGCAGAACTAAAGTCTTATTTAAGCCAGCCTGAGTCTTTCATAGGAACACTGGCTTTCAGATGGGTTTTCTTGTGGGATGACTCTTCCAGAATATCAAGGTTCTCTACCTTACTGACTGCTTGCTTGGGGGTCAGGTGGTGCCCCTACCAGGGGAGAGCGAGCTGAACTGGCTGCTCAGAGGGCACCTCTTGATATTCCTTCCTCGCAATTCTCCTGAAGGGTGCTCTGCCTGAAGCTGTACTTTAGTCAGTTTTTTGAAAGTTCTTTCCTTCTTTTTCCCCCTGGTGGTCCCTGCTTTTCATTTTGTTGTACAATACACTCCGTCTGGTTCCCCGTACAGCTCATACTTGTCTTACTCTGTGCCTTTGTAAGTGGACTATTCCATTTGCCTCTCCCTTGTTCTGGAGAACTCCTACCTATGCTTCAAAACTCACTAAGGAGCCCTTTCCCAGCTCACTTCCCTCTGCCAGGCAGAGTTTTCAATGCCTCCTCTTCCTTCCCATGGCACCCTTTACAAACCATCCAACACCTCACGCATGCTGTCTGAAAGAATGTTTTCTCTTTCATCTCTGTTACACTAGCGCTGCACAGTGTCTGGTACAGAGTAGATAGTAAATGATCAAGTAAATGGATGCCTGAACAAGCGTGTTCTAAAACCTAGCACGTGTTCAGAAGGAAACTTCAGTATCAAGCTGGGTTCTAGTTGGCATCAAACTGCTTTGAAAATAAATTCAAGGCTTTTTATTTCATTGATTCTAGTTAACTACCCTTGAGACAAAGACAGACGTTAAGATAGGAGAGGACAGATTAAGCACAGATAACTAAGAGCTCATGGAAATTAGCCACTCACGTGAATTTCTGAGAATCTCGGAGAAGAAAAGGCCTAGATCCAACAATGTTTCCTCATTTAAAGAATACACATGAGTAATGAGTAAGCTGAATATCGATCCTTGGCAAAATTCTACAATCAGTTATTAAGCAAATTGGTTTTATGCCCTTTGTAAAGAAAAAGATGATTATCAAGAAGGTACCTCATGTCAAAAACCAAAAATCATTCAAATGTTATGAGATTGGTTTATTTCATGCAGTAAGACATTTAACAAAATTTCTTAGCATGTGTTAGATAAATGTGGGTTAAACTGCAGTGAAGTAAGTGGTTAAATATGCTAATTTTATATCCATTCATGTTTAGTCATCATAGAAAGATTTCTCCAAGGGTGTGCCACAGAGCTGTGCCCTAGGCCTTGTCTTATTCAATATTTATATCAGTTACTCAAAGACTCAGAATTTATGTATACAAAATTTGTGGCCGTTAGAAAGCTAAAAAGTGACTGTCGTAATAGATGTCAGAATCAAGGGTTAAAGTTTCCAAGTAGAAACACTAGGGGAAAACCCCACAATAAAAGTTGGCACGTATAAATGTCAATGCTTACATTCTGATTCAAGGAAACAACTGCCTGACAATAGTACAGACCTATCATATTTTGAGATTCATTCTAGCTCTGAACATTTGTGCTTCCAGAGGTAATCTAGCCTCGCCCTCTCCTTTTACAGATGGAGATTCCGAAACAGCCATGCAATCAGCTAAGCTGGAGCCAGGATTAGGGCTCAGCCCCACTAAACCCCCTTCACTCTATTATATCGCCTGCATTATCCACTCCTCAAACGCACCAGAAGATCTTGCCCACTTGTGAGCATCCCACTAACAGCACCCTGATACGCTGGCGCGTCACAAGATGAAGTCTGTGAGGACCAGCAGGGGCCTCTGCATCCACGAGGCACAACAGAAACACCTGAGATCCTAGCGTGCAAATGTTCAGGAGAAGACATCTGCCACTGTCATTGCTCCAAAAGCCTGTCAGTCACTTGAAGAAGGAACAAGCCGAGAAAGTATTCTTCCCAAGGCGATAAACTGGTCAAAATAACAGGGAATAGATTTTGACTTAAAACGAAGAACTTAGAATTGTCTGTTATTAGCATTAGTGAGCAGACCCTGGAAGCTGTCAAAATCCAAATAACAGATGTGGGTCAGCGGAGATGACCTCCTGAGTTCCCTCTAAAAGGAAGAGGCCTTGGTTTGACCTCTGTCTCCTGGGTGCTCCTGTGTGACTGAGCCCTCGATTTTCACCAGGACGTCAACGCCATGAATCATCTGTACGCACAAGTAAACCTTAAGTGGGAGAAAGGACCACTGCCAGTGGTCCTGGAACACGGACAGCAGGTGACGCCATCTGCGTCACCACACTCCACCCCAGGGCGGGACAAGTGCGCGGACTTAAAGTAACATTCCACAAAACGTTTGCCCAAAGCGTTTGTGCTTTACCATTTTGTCATTATTTTTGATCTCATGGTATGATGACCTCATGATCAGCGGGACACAGAGAACATCACGGAAGAATGCAGAAAAGACGAAGCCAATATTAACTGCTTTCTGTGTCTTGCCTCGTTCCTCCTCTGTTGCTATTAGAACAGGTGGTGGGAGTTACTTTTATGGCTTAAAGAAGATTGTGAAGATTAGCAAGCAAAATAAGGCCCCAAAATAAATTCTTTAAGATATTAAACTAAGAAGCAATAGACGATCCTAAGTCCAGACAGTAACTTGTCACACAGGCGGTTGTTTGTACAATGTCCACTAGGACAGCAGCTGCATCACACCTCTGCTTTCTGAGCAGTGGAATTTTGCTATGTAAGTCTGGCGGGACACTTGTTCAGCAAAGACTATACAGTGAATTGCTTTTACATTGACTGTGAAGGAAGCTCACATGCCACTGGGCTCTAAATAAAAATGATGCACCTGTCATCTAATATTTGGTGACCATGAATTAATGATTCCCCTACCATCTGGAATCACCTCCAACAAAGAGATGCGGTTATGTGAGGTGTATTTATTAACTGAGATCTAGTGAAAACAGTGAGATATAATGAATATTTGATGATTATATGAAGAAGAAGCAATTGCCAGATACATTTTTAAGTCCATTTATTTTTGTAATTTTTAAAAACCACATCTTTTCATTACACTAAAATCTCTGTCACCAAACGTGAGGGTTGCCTTTACCTTCCTCTTAATTTAAAACTCAGTCTGATTCAGGAATGCTCTCATGTGAGAGGGGAACTGCATAACAGATCTCTTCCTTGTTACTGAGTCCACAAAATACTCAAGTCACCTGTTCAGGAATTTTTATGTTTATATTAAAATTTATCTTTCCTCCTCAGAGCTACCTGAAATAAAAATGGAAGGAAAGTAACTAGAAAAGGGAACTAGGCTTGGATGGGATGAAAGCAAAAGAGCTGGGAAAGAAAGCCGGAGGGGCGGCAGGATTACCAAGAGGCTGTGGAAAAAGGAGCCCGGGGAAAGTGGAGAAGACTAAGTCTATAGCAGAGGGTGACCCTGAGCAAGGCGGAGGGGACTAAAGCACAGGAGTGGGCACCCGAGACAGCGCCGGAGACTGGAATGAAGAAAGAGGGTAACTGGAATAAAGGTCAAAATAAGAGCAGAATTCAGACAAACTGTAAACCACCCTTTGAGAATACTCAGCCCCTACTAAAGAGAAAGCTATCCACAGTCAAGTTGTCTTAACAATCATGTGAATGAGGGTCGTGACTCTTCTACTTATCTCTCATTATGTGCCCCGAATTTCCATATTTCTTTGTCCTTAAATTACATAAAATAGTTACTGAATAAATTTCCATGCAAAACCAACCTAAGGTTACTGCTGTCAATAGTTCCAAAAATTCCACTGTAATTGCAACTAAAAATTATGACAGAAGACTCAATAGATGCCCCTTCACACTACCACAAAGTTAAAAAGACACTGTGTAATATCTGGTATTAAAAGAACTGTATTATTTTGTTTTTTAGAGTAAGGAACTGAATAGTGGCTTGCCAAAGGCAAGGTCCTTCACAAGTAATGAAAAATGGAACTATGTTAACCGATTATTACTTCTCTGCACATTTTAGTATACTATTAAATATAGTTTACTATTAAATATATGTTTTATATATTGTCTTTTTTGAAACAAAACTTATTTTTTAAAATTTATTTTATTGAAGTATAGTTGATTTACAGTGTTGTGTTAGCTTCTGGTGTGCAGCAAATTGATTCAGTTATATACATATACACACACATTCTTTTTTCATATTCTTTTCCCTTATGGTTTATCACAGGATACTGACTACAGTTCGCTGTGCTATACAGTAGGAGCTTGTTGTTTATCTATTCTATATATTACAGTTTGCATCTGCTAATCCCAAACTCCCAATCTATACCTCCCCCTACCCCCCGACTTGGCAACCACAAGTCTGTTCTCTACATCTGTGAGTCTGTTCCTATTTCATAGATAAGTTCATTTGTGTCATATTTTAGATTCCACATATAAGTGATATCTTTTAAAGACAAATATCATATGAAACAGAATTTCAAGGATCATACATGTGAAACTAATTTTGATCTCTCACTCCACCTCACAAATTCAATAGCCGGAATCTGAAAAAACAGGGTTGATACTGAGTTGAATAAATCAAAATAACAATTATCGAATACTTCAGAAGGTTGAAAAGAAACACTAAGCCTTGTCTACACTAATCTCCTTCGGCATTGAATTAATCAATTGAATTCTTCTATGTGCTCGGCATTATGTTGGTTTTCTGAGATAAAGACGTAAACAGATACGGTCCCTGCTCTTATGAAGCTACTGTTCTACTGGGGGAAATAGAAAAAAAAAAAGTCAGTAAATTTATAATTATAAATTGTGATAAGTTGTATAAAGGTGAAGTGTAGTATTAAAGGTACAATGAGAAATTAAACAAAAGGAACTGAATTTGATTGGAGTATCAAGAAAGCCTCCCCTGAGAAAACGACTTTGAAGATGTAGATAGAGGTTAACCAACGGAAGGGAAAGAGTGTTCCAAACAGAACCAACGGACAGTTCCGAGGCAGAAGACAGGCTGGCGAGTTCAGGGAACTGTGGCAGGAGCAGAAGTACAGAAGGGGAGTGAATGAGAGATGAGAGGCAACTACAGGGACTGGGGATTTTCACTTAATGGGAAGCAGCTAAATATTTCAAGCACAAAGAGCCCATGAGTAGTTTTGTAAAGATTCATCTCTATAATTGGAGGATGGATGAGAGAAGAGAGAGAGTGAAAACAGGAAGATTAGGCAGGAGTTGATAATAAATGATTACAGCTTGGTGGTATTGGGGGCTATGGAGAGAAACAGATAGATGCAAACTATAATTTGGAAGTAAAACTGACACTGGCCGGAAATTTCAGAACACTGTTAAATAATAATGGTGATACCTTTGTCTTGTTCTTGATTTTAATGGGAATTTCTTAAATATTACATTATCATTGGCATAAGTCTGACATTCCTTAGGAAATGTTAGACATTTGCAGCTCTCTGCGTGAGCTTGGTCTGTACTATTCTTTGGGGGTCTATCTTTTTTTTTTTTTGGCTGCATTGGGTCTTATTTTCGGCATGTGGACTTCTTTTTTTTTTTTGCGGCACGCGGGCCTCTCACAGTTGTGGCCTTGGCCTCTGTCGTTGCGGAGCACAGGCTCCGGACGCGCAGGCCCAGTGGCCATGGCCCACGGGCCCAGCCGCTCTGTGGCACGTGGGATCCCCCCAGACAAGGGAACAAACCCATGTCCCCTGCATCGGCAGGAGGACTCTCAACCACTGCGCCACCAGGGAAGCCCTGGGGTTCTATCTTAATCAAGAAGGTTTTGCTCTCAAGGACTCAAGCTTGCTTTGGACGTTGGCGCATTAAAGTTTCTTCTTCTACAATCCACACCCCTTGGCTACGGCTGTGCCCCCTCACCCCTCACAGATGGTTCTTGAGAGGGTTCTCTGCATGCTCTCTTTACTTGTCCGTCACTCTTCAGCATACTGCACTTGATGTCTACCCTTATTATTCCACCAAAATGACCTTTGCCAAAGTCACCAGTGACCCATGGCAACAATTTTACTTGCTCATCTAGGGAGGCAGTGAGTTAGGGCTCTGGTGTTCCTTCTTAATTTTTCACCTTCTGCCCCTGTTTCCTCATCTACAGAGTGGGGATAATAACAGCAGAGAGATGCTGGGAGGATTAAATGAGGTAATTCATATGAAGCTCATAGAAGAAAAATGGCTGAGCATAGTAAACGTTCAACAAATATTAGCTACCGATATTGCGATCCCATTTGACTGCTAAGCGCATTTTGAACTTGTAAACACTCACTTTCTTCTGCTTGGCAACACATTCTACTGGTTTTCGCTGCACTTCTCCAGATGCATCTTCTCTATGTTCTTCTTCTTCCTCTACTCAACTTCTGAATGTTGAAGCTCCTCAGCTCACAGGCCCAGGCCTTCTCCAACTTCCAACCCCTCTCCTTATGCAGTCTCGCCCACTCCCATTGCAATGTGCTGACCACCCATCACTTGTAACTGGAGTACAGACTTTTTTTTCTGAACTCCAGGCTCAGACCTCATTAGATGCCTCACACAACCTCAAACTCATGGTATAAGCCCCTACCCAAATTTGTTCCTCTTCCAATGTACAATGGCCAGAATGTGACAGTTATCTCTTATCACCACCTTCTCTCTTACACCTACATCACTAAACTCAGTTGGTGCTATCTCCAAGTTATATGTGAAATCTATCCACTTTTCTCCACCTCCAGGAAAATTACAAGCTGCAATCATCTCTTGCTTGACTACTGCACAGCCTCCTAGTAGGCACCCTACAGCAAGACGTGACACATGAAGAGAGCTAAAGTAATTGGAACAAAGAAGCCAGAATGCACATTTCCTATGACACCGTCATATATAGCCCATTGCTTTCAATGGAAAAACTAGCAGAATTAATAAAATTAGGATCTAGATTCAAGAAAAGAATTGGGTAAAGTGACTAGATACTAAATAGAGATACAAAAATCAAGAGCTTTCCCATATATCAGCAATACTCACAGACTTACGGCTGCTTTTTTTTTTCTCACCCTCGTACCCCTTCTTATAAATCCCATGCACTCTCTGTAAGTCAGCTGAGTTGGCCGCAGGGCTTTCCAGACTCAGGTGATGGAACCAGAGGTGAGTCAACTAGATTCTCTGTACTCGGAATGTGGGTATGACACCTGGTGATGGCAGTGTGTTATTGGCATTGGGATTATGAAGGTGTGCAAGCTCGGGACAAGGCTGCCACTCTGGTGTGGCCTCCTAATACTAAGTTTACCAATGAGCAAGCAGAGTCAGGATGTCACACAAGAGAACAGAGCGGTTTCACAGAAAAGAGAGATCGTGTGGCCAGAGAAGAAAAGAGAGGATGCAGAGGCGTCTTAGTTCCTGAGTCCACTCCTCTGAGGCTCAGCCACACTCTGCTCTATCCCAAGGCAATGTGTAGAGTTAACATAAAACCAACTGGTAGTTATACCAACAGTAATATTGGTATTTTGGAACTAGGAGAACTAAACTAAATTCATAAAGAAGACAAAAATAAAAGCAAACGGGGCTTCCCTGGTGGAGCAATGGTTGAGTCCGCCTGCCGATGCAGGGGACGCGGGTTCATGCCCCAGTCCGGGAAGATCCCACATGCCGCGGAGCGGCTGGGCCCGTGAGCCATGGCCGCTGAGCCTGCGCGTCCGGAGCCTGTGCTCCGCAACGGGAGAGGTCACAGCAGTGAGAAGCCCGCGTACCGCAAAAATAAATAAATAAATAAATAAAAGCAAACACTTTTTCAACATCTTACTCTATGCCAGGCACTTGTTTGGATCCTTTGATGACAACATCATTTAAGTTTGACACAAACCCAATAAAATCAGTATCATTATTATTCTCGGTTCAAGGATGAGGAAATCAAAGAGTGGGTAACCATCCAAATTTAAACATGTAGCAAGTAGCACTATAAGTGGGTAAAAGTATGCAAGAAAACATTTTAAAAGAAGAGTAATGAAAAAGTGTTCCCAGTGCTAGATGTTAAAATGTATTATAAGAGCTAAAATAATTAAAATAATGTGGCAGCAATATAGTAATCAATAGACAGAATACATACCCCTAAAATAATCTTGGTTATAAGAATTAGTATATGATAAAGAAAGCATCATGAACAAATGTGTAAGGAAATTATTATCAGACACGGTTTTGAAGGAAAAGTCAAGTTTCATCTTCATCTCATAACATCATCAAAATACATTTAGGTGGAAGAAAGGGTTACAATGTGTAAAAGCAAAACTAGAAGAAAATGTGAGTGAATATTTAACTGATTTCTTGAAAGCACAGGATATCAAAATACAGAAGGAATTAAGGAAATCATTAAAGAAACACCAACTGTCAACAAAGAAATTTAGAATTTCTGTATATCAATTCACAGTAAACATTAAAGACAAACCTTAAGATGAAAATAATATTTATAATACCTATGACAGAATTGTGTGTATAAGTGTTTAATGTGATATAGTTAAAGAAATACAAGAAATAAAATTTTAAAGGGAAATAATGTTTATTGATTAAAAATTGTAAACATTTGAAAAACTTAATACTTAAAGCTAGTGAGGGTGGAATAAGGATGCAACCACTACTTACGAATGTGTAAACTGATTGAAAAAAAACTTTGGAGAAAGTAATTTGAGTATATGTATCAAGAATCTTAAAACTTTCAATACTCATCAACCCAATAATTTTAATTCCAGAAATCTAGTTTAAAGGAAGAACAAGAGATATATTTAAAGATGCTTATCAAAGTATGCTGAGTCTGCATTACATGTACTAGCTAAAACATTTAAAACAACCGAAACAAAAAAGAAACAAAAACAAATAAGAAGGACTTAAATTTCCAACAAGGGAATGGTCAAATAAAATATATATCCATACAGTGAAATATTAAGCAATTATTAAAATAATACTTTAAAAGACTAATATTCATGAAATAGTACAGCCCTTGATGGTTATTCTCCTTTTTCATGTCTCTTTTTTTTGACATTTCACTTTTTCTATAACCACTATTAAAAGATGTAGCAACATATTTGACATAATCTAGAGTTATTCACTAGCCCCGTAAAGAATGAAGAAAATGACACACAATCAGTGAAGACTAACGTTAAGCCTCCAGCCTGGCTGTGGGATTACCATTACACTTCCCCACTGCCTGCTACCATGGCTAATTGAAAGTTGGCATGGCTGCTCCCATACCAATTGGCATTGGCCACAGATAAATTGCTGTGTATTTTGAAATCATAGTTATTATTCTACTCCATCTGTTCTCTTCATTTTTCAAGTCAACTGTCAAATTAAACAAGTAAGCCCTTCCTAAAAGTTGCAGAAGTGTTACATGTTACCAGGGTAAATGAAACAATTGTCCAATATGCTGATGTTCAGCAAACTCTACAAGGGGAACCAAGAGAGAATTCACAGGAAGTGAGGTGACATGTCAACAGTTGTTTTAAAGTGATGATGGGAAACTGCTATATTTATAATAACAGTATTTAACATTCTTGCATTCATTCTGAATGCTAAGCATAATTGCCCAGAAAGCTTTAATAGTGAAGTCCTAAAAATACATTTCAACTCTGACCTGCTTTTCCCAGTTGTTCTGGTCTCAGTATTACTTTAGCTAAAATTAATAAGCACATGGGACTATGTAAAAGTACTAAGTCATTCCTTGGTTTAGCTATTTGACACCTTGTATCTCTCCCTTCCCATTCTAATTGAGAATTTCATCTTTCTATAATATTTTCCTATTACACACAAAGCATCTCTACCATTTCAAATATGGAAATATCTTTTGACCCAGTCTCTGAGTCCCACTATGTAAACATAACTTTAATGATTACTATGCAAGTCATGGGAGAAGAAGGGGAATGAAGTCGCTAAATTATTCACCCTCTTTGCTCTGAAGTAGAGTTCAACTGTTATACTAAAATAAGGAAATTTTATCTCATTTGTGTTCAATTTATTACAAAAATGGCCCCATTTTTCACCCCTCTATGTAGCCATACCCCTTGCAATGAGACTTTGTCGCTATCAAGAGGTGGCATTTGTTTTCCCGCCCCTTGAATCAGGGCTCGGTTTGGGACTTGCTTTGGCCAACACAATGTGGCAGAGTTGATGGCATGCTGGCTCTGAACCAGGGGCCTGGAGAGGCCTTATGTGCTTCTGCCTGCTCTCTTTGGACCCCTGCCATTACCTTGAGAACAGGGCCATCGTTGGAGGATGGGAGACCACCTGAGTAGACATGCTGTCCATCAGAGCCCGACCTAGACCAGCCACCCTCAGCCAACCCATCAGCTGAGCACAGATACACAGCAAACCTAGACAAGACCAGCTGGGAGCACAGTCACTGAGCTAATAAGCCCAGTCTAAACTGCTAAACCACAGGAGAACAAGCTAGACAAATGAATGTGTTAAGTCACTGAAGTTTAGGGTGATTTGTTACACGCCAGTAGCTAACTAATATATCCTCTCGTCTTTTGCTTACTTATTTAGAAGTAAAATTAGGAAGTAATACTAGGCAAATAAAAAATTAGACATAGTAATTATATCAAATCTATTTTCCTCAAAATATCAATATTTACATTTTGGCTGTTGGGGATATTAACATTTACTGAGTTAGTTACTTTTAGTTACTAGGCACTTGTTTTACTCCTACAAAAATCCCATAATGGGGCTTCCCTGGTGGCACAGTGGTTGAGAGTCCTCCTGCCGATGCAAGGGACACGGGTTCGTGCCCCGGTCTGGGAAGATCCCACATGCCGCGGAGCGGCTGGGCCCATGAGCCATGGCCGCTGAGCCTGCGCGTCCGGAGCCTGTGCTCCGCAACGGGAGAGGCCACAGTGGTGAGAGGCCCGCGTGCCGCAAAAAAAAACAAAACAAAACAAAACAAAAATCCCATAAGTATGAATTATCTTTATCTTATAGAAAAGGAGAGTGAGGTCAAGACAGCAAGGAACATGTCCAGGTTCACACAGCTGGCGTGGCAGAGCTGGATTAGAACACGGGACACGGGAATGTGAATCCACTTATCCTACGATAGGCCACCATCAGTTCCACAATGAACTGTTAAGTCTAGGCTCTCCCTGGCGTGGTTCTCCAGAAACTAGGAATGCGTGTTCCCTGCCAAATGACCAAGATGCTACCCCAGAAGGTTCTGAAGAATAACTTATGCATATTATAGAGGCATACTCACTTATGCTTTTTCTCATTCTCCAACAAAACTTTAAATGGCAAAAATACCACAGCTATGCCTTCAAATTCTCAACTCAAGTTCTATGTGCAATTACCATAACAACAATTGGATGGAATATTGACTAACGAAAAGTGAAAATATCTTCCAGTGTAAAAGGTCTTGATTTATTTGAAGGCAGAATTGTTGTTTCTAGTAGCACATGATTACTATTGATTGCCTTATTGACTATAATCTCATGATATTTAATGCTAGAAGGCAAAAGGCCACACATCATTCATAAAATCAACACTAAGCCTAAATGTATTTATTTTATTGAATAAAATGTATATTTTATTCAATTTATTTTTATTGAATTTATAAAATTCAATGAGAATTTTAGTTATGTCATCTGAAAATTAAGAAATACAAATGATCGTATGCATGCCTTAATTATAAATAACCGAGACAGTTTTGGATTAGTAAAGCGTACTTGTACTTAACCATACATTAGAATAGACATTTTAATAATTCTATTCATTTGAATATCACATTTTCTACAAAATTATATTACAGATTATACTACCTTATATTGCAGTAATACAATACAGTAATACGTGGTTAAATAAATCAACTAAATAGGCATCAGTTAGGTGTTTTTCCAGTGGATTCTGTCAGGTAAAGTATTTGCAACAGCTATAAAACCAGAGTAATCAATATTTAAATATAATTTTCTGATTTAAATAAATATATGGCATTTCAGGACCTAGACAACACTCTGGTAAGAAGACAATAAAAATCACAAGTCACTGGAAATTTATAGCAACCAGTTTTCCAAAGTTTTCAGAGATAAATTAAAGCAGGAATCATATGCATTTGTTAGTGTTATGGTTATGGTTATTGTTATTAGTTTAACTCAGGGTGAAAGAAAAGATCATTGATCAAGATGATGATGAAAGTAGGTAATGCCTGTAAGTCAGAAACTGTTGAAACATGAACACTCTAGGCTATAGAACACGTGAACTGTTGCACACTGTCCACATCTCGTGGAGCCACATGGTTCATGACAAAAAGCAATTTGGTTGTTCTCTTTTCTTTTCATTAAACTTAAGAGATCTTGAAGAGACCAGATAATCTCAATATCAAATGGAAAAGTTTCACAGTTGCTGAAACATCTTAGATTCCTGTAAAGATTTGCTGCCATGTGTGCCCATATTATCTTAAATGTCACTCTTGAATGAACCAAAATCGACAACAGTTTAGCTAGAAAATGTCAGGAACACTGTGGCGAGAGTAACAGTTGCCACTGGATGTTTCTCTCTCACAAGTAAATGATATGTTAACAGTAAAGTGCAGCAGAATCAAGTTTAATGCTAAAGAAATTAGTTTTTAAACTTTACGTCAGTTAGGGTTTGATTGACAACATACAAGAATGAGAATTTTAAAAGCAAACTAAATTACATGATCTGAAGCAATTACTTAAAATATTGAATTCTATTATGAAGCAGATGTTTACATTTGCTTTTCTATTTGCTCCTTTTCATAAACGCAACCGAGTAATACTCCTATTTTCACAAAGATCTAAAGTAAAGATCTGGGCTCAGCATTTAGGAATGGTGATCACTTCATTGAACCCCTGCCAGATGGCCTTTTTCTAAAGTCATATTCAGAGCCTAGCTCTTGCATCTACCTTGGTTGTATAACAAGAGTTGGTTTGGCTATGTCATTATGAGGAAGGCTGACAGTGGGGATAACTGTCATCAAGAGTGGACTCTTGGAGCCTGTGCTCTGCAACGGGAGAGGCCACAACAGTGAGAGGCCCGCGTACCGCAAAAAAAAAAAAAAAGAAAAAAGAGTGGACTCTTCACCAGTCAGAATGGCCATCATTAAAAAATCTACAAATAATAAATGCTGAAGAGGGTGTGGAGAAAAGGGAACCCTCCTACACTGTTGGTGGGAATGTAAATTGGTGCAGCCACTAGGGAAAACATAATGGAGGTTCCTCGAAAAATTAAACATATAACTACCCTATGATCCAGCAATCCCACTCCTGGGCGTATATCTGGACAAAACTATAATTTTAAAAGATACATGCACCCCTATGTTCACAGCATCACTATTTACAACAGCCAAGACATGGAAGCAACCTAAATGTCCATCAACAGATGAATGGATAAATAAGATGTGGTACATATATACAATGGAATACTACTCAGCCATAAAAAAGAATGAAATAATGCCATTTGCAGCAACATGGATGGGCCTAGAGATTATCATACTAAGTGAAGTAAGTCAGACAGAGAAAGACAAATATCATGTATCACTTATATGTGGAATCTAAAATATGACAGAAATGAACTTATCTACAAAACAGAAACCGACTCACAAACGTAGAGAACAGATTTGTGGTTGCCAAGGTTGGGGAGAGGGATGGAGTAGGAGTTTGGGGTTAGCAAATGCAAACTGTTATATATAGGATGGATAAACAACAAGGTCCCACTGTACAGCACAGGGAACTACATTCAACATCCTGTAATCAACCATAATGGAAAAGAATATGAAAACGATTGTACATATATGTATAATTGAATCACTTTGCTATACAGCAAAAACTAACACAACATTGTAAATTGACTCTACTTCCATAAAATAAATTTTTAAAAAAAGAAGAGCAAACTCTTCATTTTGTTTACTGCTAGTAGTAGCCATATAACATCTATAGTAATACTGAAGGAACCTAAGGAAAATCCCCCAAAGAAGGGATGTTTAAGACCACTCCTATAGAAACAGAGAAATCAGAATGTAGACCTCAGCTGGGGGTCTATTCCTCAGCCAGAATACAGACATCCCCTCTCCTGCCTCATGGGCTACGCTGTCAGGGATCCAGGGATCCCTGAATGATGCTCCAGCCAGTAACAGGTCAGTGGGGTGAGGTCGTTCCTAAGCTCAACCAGAACATGGCAAACCTGAAGACAGCTGTCCTCTGGGAGAGTCTTGCCAGCATCAGAAACTAATCTTTGAGAGAAAGAACCACCCCTTCAAATACTTTTCCCTTTAGGACTGACTTGGCTGAACTGTGTTTGCTTAGGTAATGAGGCGTGAGTTCCTGCCCTGTAATAAGTTGCTGTAGACAGACTCAGGAACATGCTTTCAGATGAGGTCCGCTATACTTGCTCTAGTTCCATGGGTTCTTTTCTGGAATGAGGGCAGCATCTTCAATACACTGAGGAGCCCCGTGATAGTCCAGCTTGGGTCAAGCTGGCCTGAAAGCTAGTTTTCTAGCCATAAAGAGAAGCAGCAGATTTCTCTACGTGGTTTATACTGGATTACAGAAATATCATCTGAAAACCATCATATGGTATTTTCTCTTTGACAGTTGATAAACTTCCTTTTTTGGTCAGTAGCCACGTGGCTTTGGTAGATATGATCTCTGAACAACAGCAACTTCCTGAATTATTTCATTTTGCAACTCGTGAATTTTGTCATTTATAAGAGTCAAATTTTAAACACAGTAGAGGCCACATTAAGGTAATTAAAGAAGAAAGGTGAGCCTTATTTTCACTATATATTCAGTTTTCCACAAAGAATTGAAATTCAAATGAGATTGTCTTTATATAGAAAACAAATTGTGTTGCAAACAGTCCAAGAATCTCATTCTGGTGTCACACAGAGATGAGTGCCTCACATATTTTTCTTGTTTAATCTAGAAACAAAAAGTTTCTAATCTAGAAACGAATACTTGGATATCAACTATTTATCTTATGGAAAAATACGTGTGGTCATGTATCATAATACACAGCATGTAACACTGAAGAAACTCAGACATCCCATATATGGTAAATAAAAATCAAAGCAGAACATATTTTTAACATAAGCGTTGTTATGTGAATCTTACATTTGACTATAAACCATTTAAGCTGTAATTCTCATTCAAGACATTGTCTTTTCTACTTGGGGCTTTATTTCTTCCTGATAACCATATTCTCCATAAATATTTTCACCTCTCGGTGACAGGGACTATTTGAAGGCAACAGTCAACAGATATGAGGAATTAGAAGGGAAATCTTTGAAGCCAGATATACTGAATGTTTTTTAATACCTCATAGCCTGTGAGAATCTATTTATTACTAAGCAATACCAACCATATATCTAAAATACCAAAATAGCCACTAAGATTCTAGTGAGATGGCAACTTTAAATTACAGAGAATATATCTGTTTTCCTTGCTTATTCTTACTTGTTCCTACAGGTAAAGTCCCATTAATAAAGCAGGACTATGTAAAGCATTTATTTAAAGCCATGGTCTTGCAACGATGGTTATTCTAAAGCAAAAATATTCAAGAGCTTCCTAAGAAGGAGGATCCACTTAAAAAACAGTCATCTCTCAATGGACTTCTCTTCAATTATACGATAATTACATGGCTATCCTTCCTTCCCCCTCACTGTTCTGTGAGGAAAAGTAATTAGCAAGTAGCTTACAACATGTGTAATTTGTCTTATAATAATAATAGATGCTCATTCTGTCTATAAATACTTACTGAAGAAGCAAAAATCTGACAACGGCTCAGCAAACTCAACACAGGCCACACAGGAGAGATGATCTCCTCTGGCTGCCCAACTACATGGCAGGTTATGAAACAACGGAATGGTGCTGTTTTTGTTCTATTTGAAAATAAAACTAGACACATGAAATGCAGAAGGATGCAGGTGATTGTGTGAAGGGAAATTCTAGATGACTAAGACAGTTCTGTCCTCTACACTTTGAGTACAAAGCTGTGAATGTGTGAAACGACTGCTTGAATGGAGGGGTTAACAGCTTCTCTCAGCTGCAACCTGCAGCCCTCTCCACATGGCTTTCTTTACCTCTGAGTCTGGTAACCAGTAACCTGGCGGGGTTTAAGGCGTTCCCTATAACCCAGTCTGGAATATTGCACAATCCTTACGGTTTTCCTAAATGTTGCCCCTGCCTTTTAAACATTCCCTTTATTCAACTCTTCCACACTATTCTATTTTGAATGTGCCATCCCTTTTCTGTTGGACCTTGACTATTACAATTAGTTCTACTTATTTATTTCCTCAGGAAAAACTCCACTGATAAACTAGGTGTACATATAAACAATGCATTTATTTAGACTTGGACATTTCATGAGCACATCAATGACGTTGCAGCACAAAAATATAATGCTTAATAAATGTCTGAATTATTTATGATTTAACTAGAAATATGTAGAAATAACTACCACCTAAACAAGTGTAGAAAGATTTATGACAGTCATCGATATGGTAAGTCTACCATAAGTGAAGCACATATTTTAAATTATTTCTATAAAATCATTGAATTGCTTTTATGGAAAGCACAAAAACAAGTTAAATATTCTAGTTCAAAATATTTTCAAGAACACAATTTAGTTTTACAAATGAGTATGAAAAGTGATCTTTACCTTTCCACCAATTTCTCCTTTGCTACCTTCGAAGCCTTGCTCTCCCTGTAGAAGAGGAATGTGACGTGTATAATAACGGGCACTACTTTTAACACAAGTAATAATAATAATCGTAGTTTCTAATATTGAAAAATCAATAATTGTATATATTAAAACCATTTCTGAAATGTAAGCTCGAAGCCAATATTAACTTATACAAAATTTAAACATTTCTAAACACTGAAGGAATAATTTTCTAGGGTAAAACCTATATAGCTTCACTACTTGCAATGCAATTTAATCTCCATAGACCGGAAGTTCTGCAACCAAAGTACCTTTCTCATAGGTGTTTTGAGAACTGAATGCATCAAATAGCGTGCCTGGCACAGACTCATTCAGCCATTACTGTTGTTATTACTACCACTATTTATTCCACCAGATCCAGGAGAAACATCCTTCTCAAGCTGACTTCCACGGAAGACCGTCCCAGGGACAGGTGTGTGATGAACGAGGCCAGGGTTCGGGCTCTGGCTCTGACACCGGCGCCAGGCTCTTTCCCACCCAGATGGCCCGCCTCTCCAGCACAGAACGGGTGTGGGCTCTCACTTATCATGTTGTTTCTGAGAGGTATAAACCCCCTGTTCTTCAAGTAAAACCTCTCTGATCTGACAAGCTTATTTTCCCACTTAACTCTGCACAGATATTTAGAGTACTGATGTTTCATTCATACGATCAACAAATATTCATTGAACGGCAAATATACATCAGGCACTCACAACAGCGTAGCCGGCAAGGGAATGCTGGGGGTGGGTCATACCCACCCCTCCACCCACAGGAAGCGGTCAGTAAACCGAGACGAGGGATGGAGGGTTTCTTATCTCCAGTTTTTATCTGCAGTGCTTCAAACAAGGTGACACTTAATGTAATTAAAATTTGTATGTAAGAAAAGGAATGCCTGCTTTTTTACTATGTGTATATTATACATGTACTCATACACCCGATGACACATACACACACACCCGATTAAGTCATTACTTCTGGGGCTTCTGGTGGCGCAGTGGTTACGAATCTGCCTGCCAATGCAGGGGACACGGGTTCGAGCCCTGGCCAGGGAAGATCCCACATGCCGCGGAGCAACTAAGCCCATGCATCATAACTGCTGAGCCTGCGCTCTACAGCCCGTGCTCCGCAACAAGAGAAGTCACTGCAATGAGAAGCTCACGCACTGCAATGAAGAGTAGCCCCCGCTCGCTGCAGCTAGAGAAAGCCCACGCGCAGCAACGAAGACCCAACGCAGCCAAAATAAAATAAATTAAATTTAAAATAATAATAATAATTACTTCTGCTTTATCTACCTTCAAAAAAGGTACAGGAAAGAAAGTAAGTTAGTATTTGGGTATATTTGCCACTGAATGTGTGGTCTATCTTTTTCCTACCACTTTTCCTAAAATATAGATTTTAACTTGATCTCTTAATTCAAGCTGACACAAAGCTGCTGAACACCGCAGTACATCGGCCACAATGCCAGCATGAGGCAGCCACCATAAACCGCTGCTGGAAGGTCCTAAACTGTTTCCCAGAAGATAAATCTACACATCCCTTGGCTGGCAACTCGACTCACAGATGCAGCACCCGCTGTATCAATGGGTTTTGTCTAGAACTGCTGTGAAGAAGTGCAGAAGCTTGCCATTTCATCACTGCCAGTTCAATCTTAGTATCTTCATCAAGTAAGTAAAGGAAGATTTTTCAAAAGCTGTAACTACAAATACGCGCATATCTTTTTAACGGTAATTTTTAGCTACAGAGCAAAACCTAGATGTGACAGTAACTTCTGACTTCCTGTTGCTAAGATCTGTAAAACTTCTCCAGAGCATAGAAATGATATGCTTGGCTTTGGTGGGCATCTAATATCGCACCAATAATGCTCTCCCCTGTGGCGGGATTATCTGGGTGGCGTCATGACAGCTGGCGCCGCCTGAAGGGGCTCCCCATCCCTTCAGGAAACTGGAATAAACCAGTCTCTGTGTTTCCAATAATGCTGGTCACCTACAATCATATTTCTTCCCAGGAGGAAAAATCAGCCCGTGGACAATAAAGGGGTGAAATGAAGTTTACCTTGGTAAGGAGAAAGATTCTAGGCCCAGAAAGAAGCATCCTAGCCAATGCAAAAATCCCTACTGATTATGAATTTATCATTCTGAAAGAATTTTTTGAAGAGATTCGTTGTAGCATCTTTGTAAGATTTAATGTTTTATATCATTGCAACCATTATGTTTAGCTCAATCTGGGAAATACGAAAAGGAAAAGAAGTAATCACACACTGTCAAAGGTAATAAAGCCTGTTCCAGTCTTCATTTTAGACTCAACAGTGAAAACATTCCCAGAGCAGCTGTGCTCACTCCCCGGGCCCCCATGAAGCATCATTGCCCACTTCTCCAGAGAAGCATGTGGCTAAACCTCTCCGATAAAGCCCCCTCCTAAAGTAGGTCCTTTGAGAAGGGATCGCTTCCATGGGCTCTCTTTGGAAAGGAAGTTCAAGTGCTGGTTGACTCAGGGAATTCAATTTCATCAAACACATTTTCTAAATCTTCACTATATTTATGTACACATTCAACTTTCAAGATGTTAAAGTTCTTAACTAATATGAAACATTAAAAATCTCTTTACCTTTTGACCAGGTAAGCCTGGAGCTCCATGTAAACCATTTTCACCCTAAAAGAAATACACAGAATAAATTTTGTTAGCCACAAAAAACAAGTGAATAAAGAAATTTTTGTGTTTTTTTAACAACTTGTTCTAGGCTGGGAAAAAAGGCAGCCTAATGCTGAACGTGTATCAAGTACAGGGGTACAGGGGGCTTCGCACCCATCCTTCATCTCCCAACTCCAGGACTGGTACTTGCATTCAGAAAATAAGAAAACAGAGGCTCTGAGCGGTTTGGTAGCATGCTCACAGTCACCAACTAGGAGCATCCCCTAAGATTTGAATGGAGGTCTCTCAGACTGCACAGCCCATGCTTTCCCACGTGCCACTTAGTGCCCTTCATCTTATTTTCTCTCTTTTAAACCTCTGGGCGTAATATTAAAATGTGACACAGGCTGTCTATGAGCCAGGCACTGTTCTCACAACAAATCTATCAGGTAGATACAACTATTATGACCATCTTCTTACAGATGATTACACAATCGGAATATAGACCTGGAATTCAAGTTCACCTACTTCATCTCTGCACACCTAATCACCCACCTGCACTGTCTCATGGAAAAGATTTCATTCTGGCTTGTAAGTGACCTCTTATCTAAAAACTATATATATATATTTTTTTTATTTATATAAAATATTTTTATATATATAAAGCATATCTACTTTCTTTCTCATTCCCGTTGATTGCCTTTAGATCAGTTTTGAAGACGTGCCCAATGCCGTTCTACTTGAAACAGTTACTTGGGACAATTTTGAGTTCTTTCCATCCATCTGGTTCCTGTGTTGGGTACAAAGGTTTTCAGCAGATGCCTATCAGTTTCCATTGCTGGAATTCATGGGCCATCTCTTTGAAAAGTCTGGTTTGCAAATGGCACACAAGCTAGAACAAGATACTCCTGGGAGGATGTGCACATTCCCAGTGGAGCCTCAGGAATTCTGCTGCTTCAAGGATGTGACTTGGGCTCCCAAATTTCCAGGTTTAGAAAGCTCAAAATAAACTAACAATTCTACTGACCCGCTTTATTTCTAGCAAACATTTATGAAACAACAGCTTGTTTTTAAAGTGTTATCTAAAATGAAGTTAGATACCACTTCTTAGAGTTTTAAAAATAAAATTCAAATATATGAAGAAAAAATCATATCTTCAAATTTTAAAATAGCAATAATATGTTCTGTTTAAGCCTAAAGAGATCGTTATCGTTTCATCAATTAATACATTTTTGGAAAGGCTTAGTCATTTTTGCCAGCAGTGTACTGCTATATACACAACATATTTTAAAGACTAAGGCTTTTCTTTGACTAGATTAAATTATCTGTGCTGCACAGTGTAACTGCTATCATCACAGAATATACCAAACACTAAAGGCAAAACTTTGTGGCCAAGTGTTGAGGCATCAGTAAAATACAGTGTACTTATCTATGTAATAAATATATTTCTATCATTTAAAAAGTTGCTATAGTTCTAGACCTGAGGCATCCCACAAATATATTAGAAACTTCCCATTTCACTTAATAAAGTGAAAGTCAAAGCACATTAAGTTTTTGACACCAGGGAACATTCTATGGAAACTGCGCTGTTACTCATCACAGAAGTATGTCCACTTGTCCATGAGGAGCAGAATTATTTTCACTGGTTCGTCCAATATAATGTTTTACACCATATTACAAGTTACACACAATAACAATATATGGTTTGTAATCCAGTAAGGTACATTGACACAGTCTACACTGCCAAAAATACTTTTTGGAAAAAGGAAAGCAATGTCAGTAGCTCCTTCCCTTTTTCTTTGCTCACAGCTCACTCCTATGTGTCATGTGCTCCAAAGACTGGCACCTAAAGGGCCACCTCTGGCACATGTCAGGTTAGGGTCACACCCAGATGCACTGTCAACTGGGTACCATTCTTCCTTGACAGGAAGAATGTTTCTCTCTTTAATGGACACTGGTTTTACGATTGTTGCAATTAAAATGTTTTCCTATGGCCAGTGTTAATCGGTCTCTGCTCTTTCCTGACCCAAAATTTGTTTGTAAACATAATTCTAAGCTCCATGGATAACCCAATGGACACCACTGATTACTCTTCCAGGGAATGAGTTGGCTTCACGTGACACAACAACATATGAAAGATTCTGAGATACTGGGAAACTTCTGAAGCTTAAAGTCTGTAACTTTGGTATTCAGAAACCAATTTATTTTCTTCTCACAGATTTTCTCAAAGTTACCAGGGATGTCTGACATAGAAACTCATAATCATGTAAAATCATTTGTCATTTTTCCAGTCCGAAGGATGACTTAGCATATTCGTTTCTGACTATATCTCAAAAAAAAAAAAAAAAAAAAAAACAAACTACTAAGTACCATAACAACTAAAGAAGAATCTAGTCTTAAAGAGCAAAATTTTGTTTAACAGATTAACAGACTATGTTTCTCCTGTCAGGACTTTATCTAAAACCTAATTTATGTCAACAGAATGAGCCCTTCTTTACTCTGAATCACAGTTTCAAAGCTCTGGTGCCCATGCAGCTTGGGGTCAAATTGAATTCTATCCAACAAATAAATGCCTGCCTAAAATTACTGGATGAGCAGACATTAGCTGTTTTTTCTAAACTCTCGGTATCCCTCGGTGCTCCCAGTCTCAGCACAGGAGGAAATAAGAAGCCTCTTTTTTGGTTTCCCATCAATACTTTAGCCCATTATTGAAAGAAAATTATAATCAATGTTTCCTGTATCTACTATAACTTTCAAAATTTGTTTCTCCGGCATATACTTTCCATTACAGGTTTTTCCATCAAAGGGCCTGCGTCCCTTTCGCATTACAGATCGAAGCTCCAGATGGGCACTGTATGAATACGTGTAATATAAAGCAGGGCAACATCTAACACTGCTGCTGATAGCGTCGACGCCATGGCAGTAGTGTGATACAGAGCGCGTCTTCAACTTCACAGAGTAACCTGAAAAGCCCTTTCCAGAATTCAAAGTAACCTCTTTGGAAAGCTTTTGGAAAAAAACTTAAGTGTGATTTAGAAGCAGCTGGTGGCTTTCTGAAAAGCTGATCAAAGGATTCATTTTACCTCCTTTTTATCACTGCTCATTTCCCGGAAGTAAGCACAGCTAGGCATACAAGATAAATTATTAGTTTTCCTGATTTCTTTGACATTGGAATCAATGTCTTTTCTTATGCAGGAAATACATGCTGTCTGAAAGACATTTAATAAAGAATCACACTCCCTAGGGCTGTAGTTTGCAAACCTAGTACCAAGGAGACCAAGCAAAGAAAGGCAGATTAAGCAGGTAAATGAAAATTCCCTTATAACTAGACCCAAGCCTGGAAAATAGAAAGTTATATACTATGTTTTGGCGATTTTTTTCTTTTAAAAGTTAGGCATTCAGACTTTGATTAAAAAGTCTGAGATCCTGGGGCTTCCCTGGTGGCACAGTGGTTGGGAGTCCACCTGCCGATGCAGGGGACACGGGTCCGTGCCCCGGTCCGGGAGGATCCTGCATGACGCGGAGCGGCTGGGCCCGTGGGCCATGGCCGCTGAGCCTGCGCCTCTGGAGCCTGTGCTCCGCAATGGGAGAGGCCACAGCGGTGAGAGGCCCGCGTACCGCAAAATAAATAAATAAATAAATAAAATAAAATAAAATAAAATAAAAAGTCTGAGATCCTGCAGATGTAGAGAATGGACTTGAGGACACGGGGAGGGGGAAGGGTAAGCTGGGACGAAGTGAGAGAGTGGCATGGACATATACACACTACCAAATGTAGACTAGATAGCTGGTGGGAAGCAGCCACATAGCACAGGGAGATCAGCTCAGTGCTTTGTGACCACCTAGAGGGGTGGGATAGGGAGAGTGGGAGGGAGATGCAAGAAAGGGGAGATGTGGGGATATATGTATATGCATAGCTGATTCACTGTGTTATAAAGCAGAAACTAACACACCATTGTAAAGCAATTATACTCCAATTAAGATGTTAAAAAAAAAAGTCTGAGATCCCATTTATAACACTGTTTCCATATTTAAAAATGTAATTTGACCTATCATTTTACTTAGAGCAAGTTTCCCAGGAACACAATCTTCTGTTTGAATTTACTGTACGCTTGGAAGTATATCAATATTTTCCCACTAATTAATTCATATTCATTAAGAGTAAATTTACTTAAATTGAGTTTTGAGTGAAATAGCTGGAACAAATATCTGAAGTGGAATGCCAGAATCCTAGCATGAAAACCAGTAAAGGAAGCAGCCAGAAGTAAATCTGGTTATGATTTTGTGTATCACTAACTTGACCTCTACAATTCCGACAATAGGCATGCTGTACTCAGGCCATAATCTTTCGGGATTTAATTTTTATATGGTTCTAAATTCCTGCCACTCAACTAAATATTTCAGGAAATAAAACATATACCTCCTATATTTTTTCTGATATCTCGTCCAATCAGAGTCCTTTTATTTCAGGGAAGAGTATTTTTTCCTTCTATATTCTGGGACTTCATTCCAAGAAATAAATTGTTAAGTAAAAAAACTATGTACTTCATAGGGTTTAAAACTTCAAACTTTTTGAATTCTTTGTATTTGTTGGATCCTTCATGCAGCTAACACATGGGGATATATTATCACATGAATGCTCAGAATAAGGCAAATTTAAAACATTCTTAAACAAAAATGAATGAGACCCTATTATTACTTATTCTTATGGTCATTTCAAAGATGAGAAAGCCAGCCCACCATCAGTAATACATGGTCAATACATGTTTTAATCATAGTAATATAAATGTGGGGAGTTAGCAGCAGCTGAACCCAACATCTACTTTCTCAAAAACTATTAACCTGAGTGTATCTGTGTGCACACAAGTACGTGCAAGGGCACACACCTAGAAAACAAGCAGGGTGGGTATTCTTAAATACGGGGACAGGTGTAAATTTATACATTTGTATCCACCAGCTCCACCAAAGAATCTGCTAAGGCACTGACCCTATTGAAAGCTTCTTAAAGTCAGGCTAGTTTGCTGTTTAATTTGCATTGTGGAGAGCAAAACAAAACAATTTGATGTATGGATATTGAAACAATGCCTTCTGAACCCAAATTAACCTTTCCCAAATTTCTGCCCATTGGTCTTATTTCACACAGGACAAATATCATATGGGACTTATACATGACATCCCTTTGTGTCACCATTAAGCCTATTCAGTAATCCAATCATTTTTCAAATGATAGTTTGGAGTCCCTTAATATTATAGTAACTGTTCCATGGGCACACACTGTCCTTTAAAATGTGGCACTGAGAATTCAGCACATCACTCCAGATATGGTCTCAACCACACAGAGATGAGTACTGGCATACACACACATACACACACACACCTTGTTCTGGATACTATACAATACCGGCATTACTACAACTTGCTTTTTTTAAAGCTAAATTGCTTGTGCATACATTGAACTTGTAGTCAACTAAAACCATTAAGTTTTCCTTTCAAAGAGGATATCTTTACAATCCTCTTTCAAATTACTGGAGTGCAAATTACGCTGAGTTATTCAAATAAAAAACAAGTAATTTTGAAATGGTTTGGGGACGTAAACGTTTCTTTCCACTTACAGCAAAGTTAGGGAATTGAGCCTTGGCCAATGTTGTAAGACCACACGACAAAATCTAGTGTCGTTTTCAGTAAGGTTTTCAAAATCAGTGATTTTCAAAATCAGTAAGGTTTTCTTCAAATGGATCTGTTAAGCATGAGCGTGTGGGCTTTTCACTTTCTTGTGAGACTAGCTGGAAGGCAGTCTTTAGGCAAACTTGAAGCTTCACAACAGTACCAGGGAAACAGAAGACATTTAGTGTAGATCATCCACTGAACTATCTAGAGTGGAGTAACTGACATCTGAATCAAGTATTCTAACAGGAGATAATTGAAGATATAAAGAGAAGGACAGTGTCATCAGTAAGCTCCTACTTGGAGACAGTGAGACACCGGTAACTGCAAACTATTTCTGGTCCGAAGTAGTCCTCATGCTGAGTAATTTAGAGTTCTACTCTGTATCAATTACTTCTACTGGAGCTTCAATGCGTTGAAGGCATCGGTTACTTATCTTTAGACCTGAGATAAATGGCTGTGAAGGTCTGAAGGAAGAACACGCCTTAGCAACGTTGTAAGAAAGTCAGGAGATTTGCAAACCTAGTACGGAGGACAAGGCAGCAAAATCACCTAGAGATTTATGCTGGAGAGAGGAGGGAGAGCATGTTGTCTCCAAGGGAGATGGGAAGCCAGTTCTGGGGCTGCACACTCTTCCCTCTATTTCTGTTTCACCCCCGAAGCACCCCTGTCAGCTTCACCAGACATGGGAGAGTCTCTGGCCCTCCTATTCCCTGAAGTGCGCGTCTGCAGATAGTACAGGAGATTTGGACCGAAGCCTCGCGGCTTTGGGGGCCTTTCCAATCCTCCCTCGGCATGGTTTTCTAACAGTCATCCTCTGTTTCTCTTCTCTATTGACTTGAGCTCTGAACAGCTCAACAAACATTATGCAGAACCAAGGAGGTGCCACGCGCTGGGCCAGGTGCTGGGGTGAAAGGTGTGAGAGGGATCCCCGGCCCTTGTTCTCCAGGAGGTCACAGTGGGGACCAAGACACACAGACAAAGCGCTACACGAGCAGAGTGCAGGGCTGCTAAGTCTACCTGGTGGCCAAGGAGAATTCATGAAATAGATGCAATTTTTCTTGAGCTGTGAAGTCAGTGATCTGTGAAAATGCAGTGACGGTGGGAGGAAAGAAAGATGCTGACTGTGGTCATCCTCTCGAATCTTCTTCTCTTACCCAACAAGCTCGTGCATGACCGTCCACAGGCTATGACAACCCTGACTAGGCTGCAAAAAGCTCCTTTAGACACAGCCACATTAAGAAAATTCTATTATCTGAACTTGTAGACGTCTATATAAACTAACAATTACACCTCTAAATTCCCTATTGAGTATCTCAGTAATCTACACCAGAAATAAAATAATTAGGACAAAACTATAATAAGAAAAGATACACGCACCCATATTTTCATAGCAGCACTATTCACAATAGCGCCAAGGCATGGAAGCAACCTAGACGTCCATCAACAGATGAATGGATAAAGAAGATGCGGTATGTGTGTGTGTGTACACACACACACACACACACACACACACACACAGGAATATTACTCAGCCATAAAAGAGAATGAAATAATGCCATTTGCAGCAACATGGATGGATCTAGAGAATATCATACTAAGTGAAGTAAGTCAGAAAGAGAAAGATAAATATCATATAATATCACTTATATGTGGAATCTAAAAATATGATACAAATGAATTTATATACAAAACAGACATAGATCCACAGACATAGAAAACAGACTTGTGGTTGCCAAGGGGGAGGGAGGAGGAGGGAGGGAATGATTGGGAGTCTGGGATTAGCAGATGCAAACTATTGTATATAGGATGGGTAAACAACAAGGTCCTACTGTACAGCACAGGGAACTATACTCAATATCCTGTGATAAACCATAATGGAAAAGAATATGAAAAAGAATGTATATATGTGTATAATAAAATCACTCTGCTGTATAGCAGAAATTAACACAACATTGTAAATCAACTCTACTGCAATAAAAATTTTTTTGAAAAGATTAAAATAATTAGTCACTAAACTATGCAGAGAAACAGAGACTGCGTGATCTTTTTGACGGCAATACTTTAATATTTGTGTGCTTGAGTCTCACAGTGCATTAAACCAAATAGGAACATTAGCAGACTAGCTTCTTAAAACCTGGCTAACCGTTTAGCAAATAAAAGTCGAGTGCCGGGGTGCCAGAGCCACGGCATGTGTTGAGCCTGTCATCCATCTGTTGCGTTCTCTGCCAACTGCTCCACTTGGGGTGCGAGTGGAAGGCTTTAGGAGGGAATAAGAAACCATTAAGAAATAAACTCAACTGCAGAGTGAGCAAGCCTCTTTTTCTTTTTCCTATCCTTCTGTTACTTCTGTCCTTCTCGGGTTTCTGCTTATTTTAGTGCTATCTTGTATCAATATACTGCCCACAGATAAGACAATTAAATGAGACTTACTCCAGGTAAAGGCAGTCATTTTTCACTGATAATTCAAGTATCATTCTTGTAACTGTAGTAAGTGAGGTCAAGAAGCAGGCTGACAAAACTGTTTTCTTTGTGGCCATTTTAACCATGAATAGAAACTGGTTATAATAAAAAGTTCAATCCTATGTCCAGATTTGACTATACCTTTATTCACTGCAGGATTTTCTGAAATACAGGAGTATGTGTGTGACTCTCTGTTTAAGAGGTATCTTCTCCTAACATGGAGCTCATACTTGTTTTATAAACCTTGACAATTTCACAGAAAGGAAATATCCCATTTTTAGAAGAAAGCTGTGTTGTACTTTTTTTTCTCCTCATTTAGTGTTGCAATTTGGACAATAAATTGTCACATACTAATAGATATTTTAACTTTTTTGATCTTGGGAAGAACTCTGAAATTCATCTTAATTCTGAATTTCACTGGCAAACTGGATGAAACTAGATAATGCAGGGAGAAAGCCAAATGACAAAAAAAAAATTCTTCAGCTTTCTCAACAAATGCCTGTAAGTTTCGGAGTAGCTGAGGCATTAATGCTACATCTGGACCAGGGCTGTTGCAGAGTTCATTATAATTCACAACAGCTACCGGCCTTGTCTGCGCTTTCATAAACTGTAACAGCGTCTGCCTTTATTTCCTGAAGCTGCAGTCTTCTCATAAAATGTCTTTTTAAGGGAAAACCGAGATTCAAAGATCACAGTCATTTCATTTTCCAACAGGAAAGAAATATAAAGACAGTTAGGGAACAATGGATCTGTCCAGTTTGCTCTCACCCTCCTGCAAAGAGCTGGGGCTTCAGAGTTGACGGTGCAAAGACCCGGTACACAAAGCAGCTCTTAATGAGGACAGTTAGCCCAGCTATTTTTAAGACATGCAACTTGGCAACTCTCTCACCACACTATCAGACACACTTCTTAAGCGCCTTAATGCATGTGGCTTTTTACCTCTAGAAGTTTGATTTTTTTAAAAAAAGAACATCACGGTACTAGATGAAACACTTGTATTTTTGATCACGTAAATATACAATTTATAGATATATTTGATCAAATGAATATAAAATTTACACACATATATATATAATATCAAAAGCATATTTGGAGAAGAGCATAAATAGAGAAGTTTCTAGATTAGACACTGAGGTAAGGTTTATCTGGACAGTGTGGCCATGATGGGCCTGCCTGGAGGTCAGACAGGATCTCCAGAGAGTCAAGTTTGGGAAGTTTGGAAACATATTTTAAATATAATTTGGAATTAGGAAACCAGACAAAATAAAACTGCATTGTTTTCATAATACTTATTTCAGAAAGTAAAGCTAGACACAATCCTTTCATTTGGTGAAAAACATATGATGATGATTTTCAAGAGATGGACACAATTTTCTGAGGCTGGGAGAATTATCTCTAAGGATAGGCAGACATTAAAAGGGTCCATAGATTTCAAGACAAGGGACACAGCCCTCCCTGGAGCAGGAAGGAAGGAAGTCCCCTGTGCAGTTCCCTCTCTTGCCTGCAGATAAATGAATTTAAGATCTAATTCAGAACTGTCTGCAAAGGAAATGTGAGCACTCGAGGGACGCTTCAGACGAGGTAATACGGTAAAGGTGCCAGAGCCATGGATTCACGTGGGTAGAGATTCAAATCCTGACTTCACTAGTAGTTAGCGATGAAACTTTGGGGAAGTTTCTCCATCTGTGAAACAGTGATGATAAATCGTACTTCATAGAAATGCAAATCAAAACTACAATGAGATATCATCTCACACCAGTCAGAATGGCCATCATCAAAAAATCTAGAAACAATAAATGCTGGAGAGGGTGTGGAGAAAAGGGAACACTCTTGCACTGCTGGTGGGAATGTGAATTGGTACAGCCACTGTGGAGAACAGTATGGAGATTCCTTAAAGAACTACAAACAGAACTACCATAGGACCCAGCAATCCCACTACTGGGCATATACCCTGAGGAAACCATAATTCAAAAAGAGTCATGTACCAAAATGTTCATTGCAGCTCTATTTACAAAAGCCAGAAGATGGAAGCAACCTAAGTGTCCATCATCGGATGACTGGATAAAGAAGATGTGACACATATATACAATGGAATTACTCAGCCATAAAAAGAAACGAAATTGAGCTATTTGTAATGAGGTGGATAGACCTAGAGTCTGTCATACAGAGTGAAGTAAGTCAGAAAGAGAAAGACAAATACCGTATGCTAACACATATATATGGAATTTAAGAAAAAAAAATGTCATGAAGAACCTAGGGGTAAGACAGGAATAAAGACACAGACCTACTAGAGAATGGACTTGAGGATGTGGGGAGGGGGAAGGGTAAGCTGTGACAAAGCGAGAGAGAGGCATGGATATATATACACTACCAAACGTAAGGTAGATAGCTAGTGGGAAGCAGCCGCATAGCACAGGGAGATCAGCTCGGTGCTTTGTGACCGCCTGGAGGGGTGGGATAGGGAGGGTGGGAGGGAGGGAGACGCAAGAGGGAAGAGATATGGGAACATATGTATATGTATAACTGATTCACTTTGCTATAAAGCAGAAACTAACACACCATTGTAAAGCAATTATACTCCAATAAAGATGTAAAAAAAAAAAAAGAATAGCATCTGAACCCATCTGACAATGGGTTAATATATGTAAAGAGATCTTGTAAATCAATAAGAAAAACAACAACAATCCAATGTAAAGAAAGGGCAAGGGCATTTCAGAGAAAAAAATTCATATATAAATGACTTATAATCTCTCATACTTTTAAACATGGAAAGTAAAATAATAATGTGGTATAATGTTTCATCTATTAAATAGAAAATGGAAAAACTCAATAATGTGTGTTGTTGAAGAAGTCATGTGGAAATAGGTGTGTGTCCCACTGTTATGGAGTAATTGTCATGTGGCAAAATTTTTCCAATAAATACTTCAAAAATTAAAAAAAGAATCATACCTCATAGAGATACCGTGGGGAATGAATGAAATAATGTAAAGAAGTTTCTTGATAGTATTTAGCACATAATAATTATAAAGTAAATGGCCACTGTTATTATTATTGTAAAAGTTTGTACTCATATTTTTTGGTTAGGTTGAAAATTCATTAGATTCCTAATATCCAGTTTGTCTTAAGAAGTCAAAGTTTTCTAAGATATGTGACTTTTATTTTAACGTTTCCATTCAATATATTTTGAATAAATAATATAAATTCCCTCAAATGAGTTCTAGTTTAGTCTCTTAGTAAGCCAGAGTTTAGAATAAGAGAATCATTAAACTGTTTTCTTTTAAAATTATATCTACTGTTTTCCAAATATTTATTTATCAGGCACTGAGCTGGCAATCTCATGAATTATTTCATCTAATCTTTAAGACAAAACTAGAAGTAGGTACAATATAATTCCCATTTCATAAAAAGAAAACTTAGAAACTGTAAGAGACATGTCCCAAATTACACAGAGTAAGGATCTGAGCTGGGATTCAAACCCAAGATGTTTATAACTCTGGGTATTTAATAATTGAATGACAGAACAATGAGGGCTATCACTTACTGCACACCTACCCCACGAAAAGTGAAATAAATTTATCAAAAGTTTTCCCACTAAAATAAACACTTTAGGACAAATTCTAGGTAATTCAGCAGATTGAAAATTGGTTTTAGCATAAATTAGGCTCATTTTATTTAATTTTTTACTATCACATTAGGGTTAAGATTATTGGAAGATAATTATTCCTATTTTAAAAAACTATCCCTACTTCTCAAAAAACATATCTGATACATGACATACACAAGTGAAATAGGGAGTGAGGCCATTTTTTATTTGCAATATTCAAGCAGCAAATGCAAGCATGCTTTGAGTGTGAAGTCTGGAGGTAGGGCAGTGGGCAGGATTTGCTCTAGGGGCCCAATCTCATTTTCCCACTGCGCATCAGGAGGATGTGAGTTGTGAGCGCCTGTGTGTGTGTGTGTGTGTGTGTGTGTGTGTGTGTGTGCGTGCGTGCGTATGTGTGTATGACATATGTGTGTATGCCCTTGTGTGATCTCATGCATTAAGCCACTCAGTGTTCTTGGAAACTTAACCATCCAATTTACTTGTTTTGACTGACAGTGGCTTCTGTCCAACCAAGCTGACCGGAAGTCACCAGTGACTAATATCTAAGAACCCTTGCTACATAGAGTAGATTTTCTTATTTGAACCCAGAACAGAAAACTTACCAAATAGCTTAGGCAAAATCCTAGCTGTGCTGAGTAAACGCAAAGGGGACAGTTATTTTTCTGTGGTGTGTTGGCAGTAAGGCTATGTATCTATCAGGTTAGAAGGCCTATGCAAGTCTGTACAAGGTGATGCGTATTATAATTACAAAAGAGCATAATTAACTGCTATAGTTCTTCATCTTCAAAGTCTCCATGATTCCATATTACATAAAGTCTCCTGGGCCTCAGAAGAAAAATGCCACCTCAAGAAGCTAATACTTTGTTCAGGGCCTTGACTTAAAAATATTTACTGCTATCACCTCGACAAACTTCGAAGTGTAGGTTTATTTTAGGATAATGGGATTTATATGCAAATCACTTAATTTATTACTGTATCACATTGTATGTAAGTATAAAGTGCAGTTAATATACAAATTCTACTCTACTCTGCTCAGAATAGGCTTCCCTCCATGCATATAAATCGGTTTTCTAGTTTAAATATTAAACCTAAAAAAAAACCTTCCCTTTGAGAATATTTTACCTGAGATATAGGTTCTATGGCACTTTGCATATGTTCTTCTCCAAGTGAGCAAATTCACCTTTTTTTATTTTGTCTTTTAACAGAGCTCTTAAGCACTTCTAATTCTAAGAAAAGAACCCCAAAGAATCACAACTGTTGAGCAGCAGAATCCAGGCCCAGCTCGGGGATGCTGTCTGCATACTCTGGGAGACACGGCTCTGAGGATACATAACATTTTAAGAGTAATTTTTCTTTGGACACTTAGAAAAATCAATCAAGTTATTTTCATCATAAAATAATGGAAGTACTATACCCCAAACATAAGTGCCCATCTTTACAACTATAATTTAAAATTTATGAAATTTAAAAAATAAAAAAAATTGATGTATCTTCATTGGAGTCAAATATTTAAAACTTATAAAGCATGCCAATAGATACATAGTAGCTTTCTTGTTATTTTCATTTTGTGTATATTCATTAGAGATATTTTAAATAAATGGTAACCTGTGGATTACAGAAGTGAGAAAAATGCTCTTGAGGTGACATTTCTTCACTGATGAGTGTTATATACCTTTAACAGCTAAATGAAGTGACAAGTTAGAAGTAGACCTGGCACCACCAGTGACTGTGCCCTTGAAGAGAGGATACGGTCAAAGACTTGGTGATCCTACAGATGTTGGGAAGGTCCCTGAAGATGCCTGAAACCAGGACCCAAGAGCTAAGTGCAGCCTGATACCATGGTTAGCACCACAGGAGGCTGAACAAATTCTCTGATTGTCTGTGAGGCTCTCTGAGAGCGACTCAAGTAAATTAAACTTGTGGAGACTGCTTGGGGAAACATGAGAGAGAGTTTGCCAGGACAGTGTGCATTGGTTTTAGAGTACCATGGATATGGCCTCTCCTTCACCACGTTAGCTTTTTTTTTTTTAACATCTTTATTGGAGTATAATTGCTTTACAATGGTGTGTTAGTTTCTGCTGTATAACAAAGTGAATCAGCTATACGTATACATATATCCCCATATCCCCTCCCTCTTGAGTCTCCCTCCCACCCTCCCTATCCCACCCCTCTAGGTGGTCACAAAGCACCGAGCTGATCTCCCTATGCTATGCAGCTGCTTCCCACTAGCTATCTATTTTACATTTGGTAGTGTATTTATATGTCCATGACACTCTCACTTTGTCCCAGCTTACCCTTACCCCTACCCATGTCCTCAAGTCCATTCTCTACATCTGTGTCTTTATTCCTGTCCTGCCCCTAGTTTCATCAGAACCATTTTTTTTTTACATTCCATATATATGTGTTAGCATATGGTATTTGTTTTTCTTTTTCTGACTTACTTCACTCTGTATGACAGACTCTAGGTCCATCCACCTCACTATAAATAACTCAATTTCATTTCTTTTTATGGCTGAGTAATAGTCCATTGAATATATGTGCCACATCTTCTTTATCCACTGATCTGTCGATGAACACTTCAGCTTTTAAGTTCCCTGGAGACAGTGTCTTCACACAGATCTTGTGAGACTCACTCTTGTCACCAGTTTGACCAAATGGGCCCAAAGGGCTGAGGGTTTCCATTCCCAGAATTACTACATCCAAGTGATTCACTGCTAGCTAGTATATTCCCTTATATCTACTGCAGTTTTACTTTAAGTGGAGTGTTGGATGAATCATCTCATGAAATTCTTTCTACAGATCTGGGCTTCTAGGAAAAGCAACAGCATCTTTAATTCTGAGTTGTGTTTGCCTGGAACACCACATCTTGCTCCAGCTCCTTCACTCAGCCCAAAATGCCCTTGCTTTTCTAAGAAACTCTATTTTTTTCTGGAGAATTCCTTGGCTTGCATGTTTAACTTCCCACCTGCTGCTTTCTTACTCTCACGGTCCTTGATGAAGATTGATTTGATCAACGTCTGCAGCAGCTGAGCCTCTTGATTACTCTCTAGCTCCTGTACTGAGTCCCACCTGCGGAGAACTCCTTTTCAGAGCTAAGAGCCTTCTCCACAGCCAGTCAGTAGCACCTTAGGCCTGGTTTCCACAAATAGGATCCAAGAGATGTCACCTCATTGCACCAAATTCAATTAACAGTATTTATTTTTAGACTCATTTTATGTATTTATTTATTTTTTGGCTGCATTGGGTCTTCATTGCTGCACACAAGCTTTCTCTAGTTGCAGCGAGCGGGGGCTACTCTTCATTGTGGTGCTTCACCTTCTCATTACGGTGGCTTCTCTTATTGCAGCACAGGGGCTCTAGGTGCCCTGGCTTCAGTAGTTGTGGCACACAGGCTCAGTAGTTGTGGAACACGGGCTTAGTTGCTCCGCGGCATGTGGGAGCAATTTCCCGGACCAGGGCTCGAACCTATGTCTCCTGCATTGGCAGGTGCATTCTTAACCACTTCCCCACCAGGGAAGCCCCAATTAACAGTATTTTATACCAATCTCAGTAAATTCTGTTTTAAAATATAACAGGAGAATTTTATCCACTTTCCCTTTATTCATTGTGTAAACCCAATTAAATCTTATTTTACACCCCACAATAAAGAAGTCTAGACCAGAGCGCAGACAGCAGAAGCAAGAAGAACTACAGTCCTGCAGCCTGTGGAACAAAAACGACATTCACAGAAAGACAGACAAGATGAAAAGGCAGAGGGCTATGTACCAGATGAAGGAACAAGATAAACCCCCCAAAAAACAACTAAATGAAGTGGAGATAGGCAACCTTCCAGAAAAAGAATTCAGAATAATGATAGTGAAGATGATCCAGGACCTTGAAAAAAGAATGGAGGCAAAGAGCGAGAAGATGCAAGAAATGTTTAACAAAGACCTAGAAGAATTAAAGAACAAACAAACAGAGATGAACAATAAAATAACTGAAAGGAAAACGACACTAGAAGGAATCAATAGGAGAATAACTAAGGCAGAAGAATAGATAAGTGACCTGGAAGACAGAATGGTGGAATTCACTGCTGCAGAACAGAAGAGAGAAAAAAGAAGGAGAAGAACTGAAGACAGTCTAAGACACCTCTGGGACAACATTAAACGCAACAACATTCACATTATAGGGGTTCCAGAAGGAGAAGAGAGAGAGAAAGGACCCAAGAAAGTATTTGAAGGGATTATAGTAGAAGACTTCCCTAACATGGGAAAGGAAATAGCCACCCAGTCCAGGAAGCACAGAGAGTCCCAGGCAGGATGAACTCAAGGAGAAACACGCTGAGACACATAGTAATCAAACTGGCAAAAATTAAAGACAAACAAAAGTTATTGAAAGCAGCAAGGGAAAAATGACAAATAACATAGAAGGGAACTCCCATAAGGGTAACAGCTGATTTCACAGCAGAAACTCTACAAGCCAGAAGGGAGTGGCATGATATACTTAAAGTGATGAAACGGAAGAAACTACAACCAAGATTACTCTACCCAGCAAGGATCTCATTCAGATTCGATGGAGGAATCAAAAGCTTTACAGGCAAGCAAAAGCTAAGAGAATTCAGCACCACCAAACCAGCTCTACAACAAATGCTAAAGGAACTTCGCTAAGTGGGAAACACAAGAGAAGAAAAGGACCTACAAAAACAAACCCAAAACAATTAAGAAAATGGTCATAGGAACATACATATCAATAATTACCTAAATGTGAATGTATTAAATGCTCCAACCAAAAGACACAGGCTTGCTGAATGGATACAAAAACAGGACCCATATATATGCTGTCTACAAGAGACCCACTTCAGACCTAGGGACACATACAGACTGAAAGTGAGGGGATGGAAAAAGATACTCCATGCAAATGGAAATCAAGAGAAAGCTGGAGTAGCAATACTCATATCAGATAAAATAGACTTTAAAATAAATAATGTTACAAGAGACAAGGAAGGACACTATATAATGATCAAGGGATCAATCCAAGAAGAAGATATGACAATTATAAATATATATGCACACAACATCAGAGCACCTCAATACATAAGGCAACTGCTAATAGCTATAAAAGAGGAAATCAACAGTAACACAATAATAGTGGGGGACTTTAACACCTCACTTGCACCAATGGACAGATCATCCAAAATGAAAATAAATAAGTAAACAAAAGCTTTAAATGACACAAAAGGCCGGATAGATTTAATTGATATTTATAGGACATTCCATCCAAAAACAGTAGATTACACTTTCTTCTCAGGTGTGTACAGAACATTCTCCAGGATAGATCACATCTTGGGTCATAAATCAAGCCACAGTAAATTTAAAAAAATCGAAATCATATCAAGCATCTTTTCTGACCACAACACTATGAGGTCAGAAATCAATTACAGGGAAAAAAACGTAAAAAACACAAACACATGGAGGCAAAACAGTATATTACTAAATAACCACGAGATCACTGAAGAAATCAAAGAGGAAATCAGAAAACACCTAGAGACAAATGACAATGAAAACACGATGATCCAAAACCTACGGGATGCAGCAAAAGCAGTTCTAAGAGGGAAGTTTATAGCTATACAATCCTACCTCAAGAAACAAGAAAAATCTCAAATAAACACTCTAACCTTACACCTAAAGGAACCAGAGAAAGAAGAACAAACAAAACCCAAAGTTAGCAGAAGGAAAGAAATTATATAGATCCGAGCAGAAATAAATGAAATAGAAACAAACAAAACAATAGCAAAGATCAATAAAACTAAAAGCTGACTCTTTGAGAAGAGAAACAAAATTGATAAACCATTAGCCAGACTCATCAAGAAAAAGAGGGAGAGGACTCAAATCAATAGAATTAGAAATGATAAAGAAGTTACAAAGACCCCACAGAAATACAAAGCATCCTAAGAGACTACTACAAGCAACTCTATGCCAAAAAAATAGGCAACCTGGAAGAAATGGACAAGTTCTTAGAAAGGTATAACCTTCCAAGACTGAATCAGGAAGAAATAGAAAATATGAACAGACCAATCACAAGTAATGAAATTGAAACTGTGATTAAAAATCTTCCAACACACAAAAGTCCAGGACCCGACGGCTTCACAGGTGAATTCTATCAAACATTTAGAGAAGAGTAACACCCATCCTTCTCAAACTCTTCCAAAAAATTGCAGAGGAAGGAACACTCCCAAATTCATTCTGTGAGGCCACCATCACACTGATACCAAAACCAAACCAAGATACAACAAAAAAAGAAAATTACAGACCAATACCACTCATGAATATAGATGCAAAAATCCTCAACAAAATACAAGCAAACAGAATCCAAGAGCACATTAAAAGGATCATACACCATGATCAAGTGGGATTTATCCCAGGGATGCAAGGATTCTTCAGTATACACAAATCAATCAATGTGATATACCATATTAACAAATTGAAGAATAAAAACCATATGATCATCTCAATAGATGTAGAAAAAGCTTTTGACAAAATTCAACACCCATTTATGATAAAAACTCTCCAGAAAGTGGGCATAGAGGGGACCTACCTCAACATAATAAAGGCCATATACGACAAACCCACAGCAAACATAATTTTTAATGGTGAAAAACTGAAAGCATTTCCTCTAAGATCAGGTACAAGACAAGGATGTCCACTCTCACCACTATTATTCAACATAGTTTTGTGCGTCCTAGCCACGGCAATCAGAGAAGAAAAAGAAATAAAAAGACTACAAATTGGAAAAGAAGTAAAACTGTCACTGTTTGCAGATGACACAATACTATACATAGAGAATCCTAAAGATGCCACCAGAAAACTACTAGAGCTCATCAGTGAATTTGGTAAAGTAGCAGGATACAAAAGTAATGCACAGAAATCTCTTGCATTCCTATACACTAATGATGAAATATCTGAAAGAGAAATTAAGTAAACAGTCCCATTTACCAGTGCAACAAAAAGAATAACATACCTACGAATAAACCTACCCGGGGAGACAAAAGACCTGTATACAGAAAACTATAAGACACTGATGAAAGAAATTAAAGAAGATACCAACAGATGGAGAGATATACCATGTTCTTGGATTGGAAGAATCAATATTGTGAAAATGATTCTACTACCCAAAGCAATCTACAGATTCAATGCAATCCCTATCAAATTACCAATAGCATTTTTTACGGAACTAGAACAAAAAATCTTAAAATTTGTATGGAGACAAAAAGACCCCGAATAGCCAAAGCAGTCTTGAGGGAAAAAAACAGAGCTGGATGAATCAGACTCCCTGACTTCAAACTATTTTACAAGTAATCAAGACAATATGGTACTGGCACAAAAACAGAAATATAGATCAATGGAACAAGATAGAAAGCCCAGAGGTAAACCCACGCACCTATGGTCAACTAATCTATGACAAAGGAGGCAAGGATATACAATGGAGAAAGACAGTCTCTTCAATAAGTGGTGCTGTGAAAACTGGACAGCTACATGTAAAAGAATGAAATTAGAACACTCCCTAACACCATACACAAAAATAAACTCAAAATGGATTAAAGATCTAAATATAAGACCGGACACTATAAAACTCTTAGAGGAAAACATAGGAAGAATACTCTTTGGCATAAATCACAGCAAGATCTTTTTTGATCCACCTCCTAGAGAAATGGAAATAAAAACAAAAATAAACAAATGGGACCTAATGAAACTTCCAAGCTTTTGCAAAGCAAAGGAAACCATAAACAAGATGAAAAGAAAACCCTCAGAGAAAATATTTGCAAATGAACCAACAGACAAAGGATTAATCTCCAAAATATATAAACAGCTCATGCAGTTCAACATTAAAAAAACAAACAACCCAATCCAAAAATGGGCAGAAGACCTAAACAGACATTTCTCCAAAGAAGACATACAGATGGCCAAGAGGCACATGAAAAGCTGCTCAACATCACTAATTATTAGAGAAACGCAAATCAAAACTACAATGAGGTATCACCTCACACCAGTTAGAATGGGCATCATAAGAAAATCTGCAAACAACAAATGCTGGAGAGGGTGTGGAGAAAAGGGAACCCTCTTACTCTGCTGGTGGGAATGTAAATTGATACAGCCACCATGGAGAACAGTATGGAGGTTCCTTAAAATACTAAAAATAGAATTACCATACGATCCAGCAATCCCACTACTGGGCATATACCCAGAGAAAACCATAATTCAAAAAGAGTCATGTACCACAGTGTTCATTGCAGCACTATTTACAATAGCCAGGTCATGGAAGCAACCTAAATGCCCATCGACAGATGAATGGATAAAGAAAACATGGTACGTGTATAATAAAATTATTTTTAAAACGGAATATTACTCAGCCATAAAAAGGAACGAAATTGGGTCATTTGTAGAGACGTGGATGGATCTAGAAGAGACTGTCATACAGAATGAAGTAAGTCAGAAAGAGAGAAACAAATATCGTATGTTAACGCATATATGTGGAACCTAGAAAAATGGTACAGATGAACTGGTTTTCAGGGCAGAAATTGAGACACAGATGTAGAGAACAAATGTATGGACACCAAAGGGGGAAAGCGGCAGTGGGTGGTGGTGGTGCTGTGATGAACTGGGCGATTGGAATTGACACGTATACACTGATGTGTATAAAATGGATGAGTAATAAGAACCTCCTGTATAAAAAAGGAAAAAAAGATTTGTTCATATGGTGGTATAAGTAATCCCTCTCTTGTATGTACGTTGTAATTATCTTTTCTCAATTTGTCTTTTCTATTTTGCCTGGCATTTTACTGTTTCTATAATCATATGTATGATTTGATTTTTTAAAAAAGTAGCATAACTCAGCTCTAAGATATACGAAAAAAAAAAAAAAGAAGTCTAATAATCTATTTTATAGTCCAAGTTCTCCAATGATTCTGTACTTGGCAAAGAAAAAAAAGAAAGAGTTCCCATATTCAAGTAATTTTTAAAATCCCAATGATCTGAAATCTAGACAATCTGAACAATATATTTTAGGAAGAGATTGGTGAAATGGGTATATAAAGTAAATTTGGACGGGGCAGTCTCTTCAAGAGTTAGGTGATTAAGTAGTATTCTCTTGGGGAAATGGCATTTTGAAGGATTCAGACCTTTAAACAAGTGTCTGAAGGAACTTTTACTTATTGAAGTGTCTTCGTTTAATGTCATCAGAAAGATTAAGCAAGAGGACAGCAGCCCAAATAATCATTAGCTTGCAGCAAGGTATCATTGTTTACAAAGTTTGCTGGGTTTTACTGAGTCTACCATTTACAGGAGCAAAGAATTTGCATATCAGGCTGAATAATTTCTAAAAGAAACAGAGCAACATCAGTGAAGCAGTCAGATATCAGAGACACGTTTAAGAAGGACTCAGAAAATAAGTTCTGAACCTCCTACCACTTCAGCTTCAGTTCCCCTCATGACAATGATAGCTTCATAACCACAGGGGTCATGACCTCTAGATAGTGAGGCAAAATGGACTCACTTGATAATTAGTGCAGCTAGAACAGCTACGAAAATTTATGCTAAATTTATTTTAGTGAAGAAGAGAATTTTCTTAGCATCAATATGTAAAACTCTAATAATTCAACAATCTAAGTGAAAAATAAGACAAGATAATTGCTGTCTAATTTACAAATATAACAATTTTTTTAAGTTTCCTGAATAAGTATGCTAACCTCTTGTGAGTGGATTCATTATTTAGAATCATCTTTACAGTATTAGAGAAGACAATGTGAAAATCATTTTATTGATGGATTGAAATATATTTCTTGTATTTTTATTTATCATATTTCATGCAATACTTTATTTTTAAATGTTTATTTATGTCGGCAGTGAAATACATATTAAAAGATCCTATATCATGTGGTCGCTTATTTGTGGAATCTTAAAAAATGATACAAATGAACTTATCTACAAAAACAGAAACAGAGTCACAGACATAGAAACCAGACTTACGGTTACCAAAGGGGAAAATGGGGGAGTGATAAATTAGGAGCTTGGGATTAACAGATACACACTACTATAAATAAAATAGGTAAACAACAAGGGCCTACCGTGTAACACAGGGAACTATATTCAATATCTTGTAATAAACTACAAGGGAAAAGAATCTGAGAAAGAATAGATTTATATATATATATATATATATATGTATAGCTGAATCACTTTGCTGTACACCTGAAACTAACACAACCTTGTAAATCACCTAGACTTCAATTTAAAAAGAAAGAGAGAAAAGATAAACATATCAATAAGTAACCCTCCCCCACAAGAAAGATACTATACCAACCATAAAATAGTGAAATTAAGAAACTTTGGGTCTCTTAGAATAATGACTAATGTTCTGAAGCAAGTGTTTTCTGCAAAGGACCAGACAGTAAATGTCTTAGAATCTCTGCCACAATTACTAGACACTGCTGTGTAGCACAAAAGCAGCCTTAGCCATTATGAAGACCCATGAGCATGGCTGTGCTCCAGTAAAACCTGATTTACTAAATCATGCAGCAGGAATTTTTGGCAGCCCTCCTGCAGGGTCAGAGTTCGCTGACTGCCCCCCGCCCCCCGAAATACCAGACTTGTTCCGTGTATTTTCCCTTCCTCTCTGATACAACCTGGTAAAATAGCTACAAAGCTTAATCAAGGGTCTGATCCACATACCTTTTCCCCAGGAATTCCAGGAGCACCCAATTCACCTTTAAGACCAACTGCACCCTGAAATATAGAAATGCTCATTAGGAGTTTTTTCAAAGGTGTATTAATTGCTAAGGTTGTCATAGATGAGTTGCTTTTGCTCGCACCAAAGTGTGGGCCGTTAAGTTTTTTTTTCCTGTTATTCACAAGTCATTAAACTATACTTTTGACAATTAATAAATTATCAGAAAGTTAATAATAAATATCAGAGTGCTAATCAAAACTCAAACTAGACATTCTCCACACAGACATATGCAGTACAGCTTTCTCATTTCTTTTATATTTATCAAAGGTTAAGGAATGATTCTATTGCTGTTACTTCAACTAGTACCTGGTACTTTCAATTCAAATAAGTCATGAAATTTCAGACTCCAAAGTACCCATATTTTTATATTTAGTGTGCCTGACCTTCCATTACATCCTCCAGGAAAACATTCCGAAGCTGGGTCAATCCTTTTGTCAATTTCCTTGCTCATCCACGTTAACCGGAAAAATCTGCTCAGTGAAGCTGATGGGCTACCTTTATCTGCCTTTATGGCTCTTTCACAAATTCAGTCTAATAAATTTATCCTTGAGACAGTGGACAATAATGTAAACTTTCTGAATGAATTTCTCTATGACTAATGCTTGGTAGAGATTAATAAACACATTAGAATTCTATGAGTATATAATACCATTATTACCCTGATATTACCTGTTAATTTCAGATTTAAGGCATACAAATAAATGTCAACTTCAAGTTCCTACAGATTAGATGAGATTGTATCAGATGGAGTAAAATTACAAAAACAAACCTGTCAATTAATCCAATATGCTCAATATTGGATTAGAAAGGATGAAGAAATATTCTTTAATTCTCATATTGACATAGACAAAAATTCAAAACCATAAATATTAAATCTTGCTTCTTTGAGGTTATTACTAAGGGAAAAATATTCCTTCTTTTAAAAAATTATGAACATATTTTGATTCAATTATTTTTTATTGGTGTGGTGTGTCTTCAGAACGGGCACATGAGTAATGTCACACTGGAAACAAAATAAAGGGAAATTCACTAGTAATCTCTGGGTTAACACAGTAGACCACTCAAAATGGACACTTCCATACAGTGAGATTGGAGAGTAGGGGTAGTAGAAAAAAAACAATACCAAAGTTTTTGACTATAGAGTCAAGTAAGTTAACATTTCATCTTAAATTATTTTGATTTTCTCTAAAAGTATACCTACAAAGCAATCATTTCATAAAGCCTACACTTTTCGGGAAATTAACTTGATATGGAAGGTAATAATACAAAACTAAACTGGAAAATTATTCCCCAAATAGACCTCAGATCATACTCCTCCTTAGGTTCAGGAACATTGAAATTGAGCTGCTATGTTATAAAACTGAGGGAATTTCAACTCTGAAGTGGGTGAAGGTATTAGCAAGGGTATTAAAGAACTGAGAAAGTAATTGTAGTTGCTAAGTAATTAGGCTGCTAACCACATCTGCTAAGAAAAGGGAATTAAAAGATTCAGAAAATTACAATCATTGAGTCTAAATGAAAGAAAAGTATTAACTATTATTTCAAATAATGTCATCCAGAGTTTAGTCTTGGACAGAGGGCATGGTTAGGATGGTCTGATTGGGTGGCCTGATACAGAATATTCATCACAGCTATGTGTTTATAAGCAGTGGTTGAATCTCAAACTCTCTCCAAGAGAGGGGGTCATAAGCTCTATGAAGAAAAAAGCAGTAAATCAGACTAACGAAGCATCACAGTGTGGATGAGAAAATAGGCAAATAAACACTAAGTCATCCCAAAACTTGTGACTTTTCTCCAAATATTTCTGATTCATCATTAACTAGTGGGTAACATCAAGCTAAAACTAATCAGGTCACTAGGTAAATTTTTTTAAATGCTTTTGTTTGTAAAGGAAAAAGTGTAGTAGAACATTAGTGAATAATATAACAGTTCTTAACGATTTAGCTTATCTAGCTCCTTCTCTGCAAACTGACTCTTCGCCCTGCTTGGCAAGGTCCACTGGGCAACTGGGGCAGAGAATTCACAGGTTCTAGAAACAGATGAGTTGATGCCTTAGACTTTCCTTGTGGTAGAATATTCATTAATTCAACGTATTTTTAGCTCCTATTGTGTGCTGTTCTATGTATGGTGCTCAAGGAACTCATATTCTAGTGGGGGAATAAATGGAGGTATAATGATAACATGTCAAGTGACGATAGAAGTGCTAAGAAAAGAAAGAAGACAGAGGTGGAATGAAGGGATGCTTTTTACACAGAGATGTCAGAAGAGGCCTTTCTATTTTTTTTTATTTAATTAATTTATTTATTTAATTTTTTTGGCTGTGTTGGGTCTTCATTTGTGTGTGAGGGCTTTCTCCAGTTGCAGCGAGCAGGGGCCACTCTTCATCGTGGTGCGCGGGCCTCTCACTGTCCCGGCCTCTCCCGCTGCAGAGCACAGGCTCCAGACGCGCAGGCTCAGTAGTTGTGGCTCACAGGCCTAGCCGCTCCACGGCATGTGGGATCTTCCCAGACCAGGGCTTGAACCCGTGTCCCCTGCATTGGCAGGCAGATTCTTAACCACTGCACCAATCAGGGAAGTCCCCAGGCCTTTCTATTTTAAAGTGATTTATGAGAGAGAGCCTAAATGATGTGAAGGAAAGAGAAATGTGAATATCTAGAACATTCCAGGTATATGTAGCCTGGTGCAAAGACCTTGGAACAGACATGAACAAGGGGAGAGTGTAGGAGCCACTATAGGGAGGGGTAGCGGGGTAGGGAGAGCTCTACACATCATGGGAAGCCTTGCGGCCCGTGGTTAGAGCTTCAGTGTTATCTTGAGGGGAAGAGGAAGCCATGGGTGGGTTTTGACCAGGTGGGACAAGATTTACTTACAGGATTATTCAGAACAGCTGTCTAACTCCTAGGGTACAGGCATAAATAAAGTAAAATTTGCTCTTTATAAAGCTGCCACAGATGACAGTAAGGATTCTCAAAACGTGAGACCTGGGCTTCCCTGGTGGCGCAGTGGTTGGGAGTCCGCCTGCCAGTGCAGGGGACGCGGGTTCGTGCCCCGGTCCGGGAAGATCCCACATGCCGCGGAGCAGCTGGGCCCGTGAGCCATGGCCGCTGAGCCTGCGCGTCCGGAGCCTGTGCTCTGCAATGGGAGAGACCACAACAGTGAGAGGCCCACGTAACGCAAAAAAAAAAAAAAAAACAAAAAAAAAAACATAAGACCTTCAGAAATATTGTAATGAGTAATACATAACTTGGAAAGAGATTTGGGAACTGTATTCTCAAAACTTTTCTCATTTTATCTCATTGGGCCAAAAGTAAAATGAGAAAAATGAGAATGAGAAAAATTAAATTTCAAAAACTAGCACACTATATCTAAAAAAAGTCTTGTCAAATAAGATTGGGAACAAAAGACACAGATTTGAATGAAATACTTAAATCACTGAGTGATCTTTTGAAGAAATGACTGTCATTAAATTATTAATATTTACTAGGAGTGGAATATAACAACTCAAGGTTTTTATAACCTAAAACATGTAATCAATTGAAAATTCTAAGGAATTATTTCACAAAATGAATATGTGTTTGGTTTTAATCAAACCACGTATGAAACTCAACTCAATCTGAAAGGATTACCCTCTACCTCTCCTTCAACACATGACCATGGATAAAAAAGTAGAGGAAACATGCATTTGCTAAGTATCTACTATGTACCAGTTCCTGGTACTAAGTATTCCTTCTTCACAACAAGCTGTTGACTCAGTGTTATTAAGCAACATTTTCAAAGCAAGTAAGAGGTGGACAGGATTCAATCCCAAGTCATTCAGGCTCCAAAGTGGTACTCCTTCTAATATACTGTCCTACAGCCCGTAAATATACTCTCTTGGTCTTACACACCAAAAGAAAAACCTTGAGAGCAACATCTGGTTGCCTTAGTAACACTGCACTTCTGATCATTTCACAAAATCAACTATTCAATAAGCCTTAGAGCAAAAATGACTTTTGATCTTCAAACTGTGCAGGCAGTATTTTGTGCACCTGCTCTAGTAATGAAACTTATATACAAGACTCAACCACAGGTGGAAAGCCATCTTTATTTACTGCCCATTAAAGTTTCAGGATCACGTAGTACAATAAGAACAGAAATGTACTCATCAACTCCTCAAAAGGAAAAATACATCCATGTTTATTAAAAAAAGCTGATCACATTCATGGCCATGGTCATCTGAAGTTGTATTTGCACATCAAGGCTTATGCTGGTTTAATCAAATGCTGGTGCATGTACTGAAACAATAAAGGAAGTATAGTGATTATTTGCCTTCTTTTGTAGGTTATCAATTTATTTTATCCCAGCTGTCATGGCCTTGCCACTAAAATCTCTTGCCATTATGAATTTTGTGTAGTCTGGAAGTTAAAACAAATGTTATTATTTTCTAAATGTATCATAAATGGGAAATTATGTAATACATTATAACTCTAAGATACATTTTGTATAGTTTATAGATTTGGCATACAATAAATTTTCTAATAATTATGATCTTTTTTATTTCTGTGGTATCAGTTGTACCATGCCCTCTTTCATTTTTTATTGTTTATTTGAGTCCTCTCTTTTTTTCTCGGTGAGTCTAGCTAGCTATAGGCTTGTCAATTTGTTTCTCTCTTCAGAAAAGCAGTTACATTGATCTTCTCCATTGTATTTTTAGTCTCTATTTCATTTATTTATGCTCTAATTTTTTTTTTTTTTTTTTTTGGCAGTACGCGGGCCTCTCACTGTTGTGGCCTCTCCCGTTGTGGAGCACAGGCTCCGGACGCGCAGGCTCAGCAGCCATGGCTCATGGGCCCAGCCTCTCCATGGCATGTGGGATCTTCCCGGACCGGGTCACGAACCTGCATCCCCTGCATCGGCAGGCGGACTCTCAAACACTGCGCCACCAGGGAAGCCCTGCTCTAAATTTTATTTCCTTCCTTCTACTAACTTTGGACTTCATTTGTTCTTCTTTTGCTAGTTCATTAAGGTGTAAAGTTAGGTTGTTTATTCGAGCCTCTGATTGTTTCTTGAGATGGGCACTTATCTCTATGAACTCCTCTCTTAGAACTGCTTTTGTTGCATCCCACAAATTTTGGTATGTTATATTTCCATTTTGTTTTGTCTCAAGGTAATTTTTAATTTCTTTTTTGACTTCTTTTTTCACCCACTGGTTGCTCAGTAGCATGTTGTTTAATCTCTACATTTGTGAATGTTCCAGTTTCCTTCGTGTAATTAATTTCTAGTTTCATACCACTGTGGTCAGAAAAATATGCTTGATACAATTTCAATCCTTTTAAATTCATTAAGACTTGTTTCATGGCCTAAAGTATGATCTGTTCTAGAAAATGTTCCATATATATTTGAGAAGAATATATTCTATTGCTTTCAGAGGGAATGTTCTATATATATCTCTTAAGTTCCTCTGATTCATCTGTCATTTAAGGCTAGTGTTTCCTTATTGATTTTCTGTCTGGATGATGTATCCATTGATGTAGTGGGGTATTAAAGTTTCCTACTATTATTGTATTACTGACTACTTCTCCCTTTAGGAATGTTAATATTTGCTTTATATATTTAGGCACTTCTGGGTTAAGTGCATAAATACTTACAAATGTTACATCCTCTTGTTGGATTGACCCCTTTATCATTATATAAAACCCACCTTTGGCTCTTATTACATTCCTTGTTTAAAGTCTATTTTGTCTGATATAAGTATAGCTACTCAGCTTCCTTTTGATTTCCATTTGCAAAAGATTGGAATATCTTTTCCAATCCCTTCACTTTCAGTTTGTGTGTGTCCTTACATATAAAGTGTATTTTATAGGTAGCATATAGATGGATCTTCTTTCCAAACTATATTATAAAGTTATAGTAATTAGAACAGTGTGGTATTGGCATAAAAACAGACACATATATCAGTGGAAAAGAACAGAGAATCCAAAAATAAACCCACACATATATGGTCAATTAATTTATGACAAAGGAGTCACAAATATGTAGTGGGGAAAGGATAGCCTCTTCAATAAATAGTGTTGGCTATTTACAATAGCCAAGACATGGAAGCAACCTAAATGTCCATCGACAGATGAATGGATAAAGAAGATGTGGTACATATATAGAATGGAATAATGCCCATAAAAAAGAATGAAATAATGCCATTTGAAGCAACATGGATGGACCTAGAGATTATCATATTAAATGAAGCCCTACAGAGAATGACAAATATCGTATGATATTGCTTATACATGGAATCTAAAAAAGAATGATACAAATGAACTTATATGCAAAACAGAAATAGACCCACAGACATAGAAAACAAACTTATGTTACCAAAGAGGAAAGGAGGGAGTGATAAATTAAGAGTTTGGGATTAATATATACACCCTACTATATATAAAACAGATAACCAACAAGGACCTACTGTATAGCATGTGGAACTATACTCAATATTTTGTAATAATCTATAAGGGAAAAGAATCTGAAAAAGAATATATATAGATAACTGAATCACTTTGCTGTACACCTGAAACTGACACAACACTGTAAATCAAATATACTTCAATAAAAAATAAATAAAAATTTTAAAATAAATAAACAGTGAGTGCTGAGAAAACTGCAGAGCCACATGCAAAGAAGAATGAAACTTGACCAATATCTTATACCATACAAAAAAATTAACCCAAAATGGATTAAAGACTTGAACGTAAGATCTGAAACCATAGAACTCCTAGAAGAAAACATAGGCAGTAAGCCCCTCAACATACATCTTGGTGATAATTTTTTTGAATATGTCTCCAAAAGCAAAAGTAACAAAAATAAACAAGTGTGATCTCAAGGGCAAAAATAAATGCCCATCCCAAACCCAAATATTTCTTCTCAAGCACTTGCTTAGGTGCCAGAAGTTCCCATGGAAGGTACAATGGTGGACCCTCCTTTGGGAGTCAAAAGACCAAGGACAGCTTGGCTGAAGCTTGCTGTGCAACTTTGAGGGATCAGTCATTTCACAAACTTCAGTCTCTTACCTTTTAAAATAAGGAGTCCATGTAGATTATGTAAATAATTTAGAACCATGGACTTCCAAGTTAAGGCATGAAAAGAATTTAAATCTGTTCTACCTTGGAAAGATAGTAAGAACATAATCAACTCCTAATCTTAGCAGGAATTAATCTACCTAGTTAGCTAACAAAAGACGTGACTCATAGAAAACAAACTTATGGTTACCAGAGGGAGATGGAGGGGGAGACAAATTAGGAGTTTGGGATTAACATATACACACTACTACATGTAAAACAGATAACCAACAAGGACCTACTGTATAGCACAGGGAACTATACTCAATGTCTTATAATAATCTATAATTGAAAAGAATCTGAAAAAGAATATACTTATATATACAGAGTCAGTTATATATATATATATATATATATATCGCTGAATAACTCTGCTGTACTCCTGAAGCTAACAAAACATTGTAAATTAACTATACTTCAATTTAAAAAATGGTTAATAAAAAGACATGACTCAAAGAGTGAGGAATAGACAGCTCTGTTTTGAGAAGGACAGGGAGAAAGGAAAAGCATGGATCCTGGCTAGACTCAGATCTGCACAGGTCCAGGTCACCCACCATCTTCTCCAGCAAACTCTCTCCCCAGTCTCCCCAAGACTGTTACCTCAGGGCCCCTGCAACCCTCCTACAGCACCTAACTGGTGTGGCCTTGTAAGGTCTTCTATCTCCTTCCAGATGTAAACTCCTGGAACATAGCCTATTCCTTCTATCCGCTCTAACACCCAGCACTAGGCCTTATGCAGAGCAGGTGCTCAACAAAGGTGAGCTGTACGAATAAAGGGTGGGGAAGAATCTTCAGTGGAGCCCTATCAGCAGACAGAGAAACAGGAGTTTGTCACATATCTGGGGAAGAAAATGCTAAGGAAGGCTAGAGCCCAACTAAAAGACACTTTCTTGCTTCACAGTTTTGCTTGTGGTTTACAGGTACATTTTAGGCCAGCCTTCCAGTTGGAATACAAAAGCAGACTTACATGCCAATATAGTCTTCCTTATTTCAGTGATCAGCACTTAAATACAGCCCTCGATAGCCTTTCACAGAAATGTGCATTTGTATGGGACACAGAAAAATGAGGTGGACACAATTGTGAAGTCACTTTTGGACGAATCCTCTTTTGTCCCGACAGCGTTGGCTGGTGTCTTACCTGCTCTCCTTTGTCCCCCTTCTGTCCAGGTGAGCCTGGAACTCCCAGTAATCCTGCTTCTCCCTGAGCAGAAATGAATTTTGTGTTATCAAATATTCTGTCATGTTGAACTAAAACCCCATAGTCTATAAATAAGAAGTTGACAATAGTAAGACAAAGCTTTGCTTTCCTGGGAGCTGATGCAGGTCCCTCCGCTGGGAGGCCCTTCTCCCCTCATCATAAGGCTCATACCCCCTATTCCAAACGCCCGCCAGCATCATCTCCTCCCCGAGACCTTCCATGGGCTGGAACGTGCGCTCTCCTCCATGCACCCTGCACCTCGTACTAGTCTTTAGCACGGAGCTTCCTGTGCAGAGCTATTCACTTGAGGAAATGTAAGCTTCCTCTAAACTCCCACCTCACCCTCCTCCCCACTACTCCAGCCAGGAAGGGAAGTGGCGCAGGATGCCCTAAGCCTAAGCGTGCATCCAGTCATGATGCCGGGGACCTTCTGCTCTAGAAGCTGGGGCAAGTTTCCCTTCCCTTTGTACTGGTGTAGAGGAAAGCCATCCAGACATCACTCAGGCCTCTGAGTGCCATTAACATCCACAAAAGACATTTGTGTAGCCCAACGGGCCCAGGCTTCCTGACCAGGAAGGGGCAAGCAAAACAAATTCTTTGGGCAATAACAGAGCTCCTCTGCACTTCCTGTACAACTCACTGCAGAAAGGAGAGCTGGGTGGATATTTAGGATACTGGACAGACACGGTCCCCACACTACGTAGAGTATCTTTGGGTATGCGTTGAAGGGCAGGCACTGCGTTTCCTTCATCTGTGAATTTGCAGAATTGAAGCCTATTCCTGGCATGTGTTATGCCCTTGTACTTAGCTGCTGTACAGGTGACTCCTCCCTTTATTTTCTTCTACTTCCTACCCAGGAAATAAGGTCAGATGGCCTCAGAACTCTCCAGATCGAAATCCAGGAGATCCTATCCCCAACCCCCTTCTCTTAACCCACCCAGCAACTGAGAGGCCCAGGCACACTAAAGGGAAAGACCAGGGCCACACCCGCAGGGACTGGCTCACTGTGTGGCGTGGCTTTTCCATGGGCATAATGGAAAGGGAGCATACCTTGTTTGGAATGCACTGGCACTGGTCTGTAAGTTCCTGCTTTGCTGGCAGAAATGCAGACATTCTACTGGCATGAGCGGGTACCAATGATGCTGCAGTACTTCCAAAGCTATGCTGCTCTGGGCACTAAAATCCAGAAAGAGGCTTTAGGATATGGGGTCAATTCCAAATGCGGTGACATTCCCAGCACTGACTCTCACCAAACTAGACATGACTGGAGTTTCTTGCAAGAACTTCCTTCTAATAACCAAAGGTTGACACCAACCTGTGAAAGTTCATAATGACTGCCTTTTCACTAGACCCCTACGTTTTTATTACACTGACAACACACTAGAAATGCATTAAATTGTTGGTTTTGGTGAGAAATTCGAAAGCTATTATAGGTGACTTTATGACAAGTACAGTAATATCAAACATTTACAAGAATTACAATTGTTACAATAAAATATTTTATACAAATAACATTGGTATATGTGTTTCGGGAACAAATTTTAAAATAAAAGAATGTAATTTGAACTTTTAGAACATCGTTTAGTTCAAAAAGATGATTATAAAGGCATGTAAAAGTAGAAAATAAACTCTTTTTATGCTCTAAGGTAGTATGTATTTAATCAAAGTATGTATATCTTATTCCAGTCCATTGTTCTTTATTCAAAAGTCTCCACTGTAACAGACAAGTGATGACTTTTATAACTTATCCAGTGTGTTCAGAACATGTGGGGATGGCCACATGAAGTGAAATTTGGTTACAAAGCAATGAACTTTTTTTCTGTCAAAAAATAAATCCAGATGGCCATCTGAAGAAGATAAATGCATCCTTTCCTCTCAATATCATTTACCAGAGTCCTTACCACGGTTTGTAACTCTGAATTTGCAGTTTCATGAATTTGCAATTTCATATCTCTGAATTTGCATTTTAGGGGGAAGTGTTCACACGTTACTTTATATACTACAAATTATATATGCCTGGAAAAATACTGTCAGGATACAAAATTAAAATATTGTCTGTGGTTATTTATTGTGATGAGATCATGGTTGATATTTATTTTCTTCTATGAAGTTGGCTGTATTTTCCAAATTTTATATAGTAAACATACATAACTTTTCAAACAAAATAATATTTTGAAAAAGTGTGTAGCATTCTAATGCTTGTGAGCACAGTAAACACGGTAAGAAAAATAGCTCCCAGAAAAACTGGGACTAGTTTCCTGTCTTTACCACTAGTTCTATCACACTTACTCTCTGCAGATTTAATGATTAGCTGTTTAGTTATCATCATAAGTTTCCAAGTCCACAAGTCTAAAAATTACATTAGAATGAAACACACAAGATTATCACCAAAATGATCCATTTATGTCCTATGATTTGATATGATTTTCCAGCCAGTTCCTGCCCCGTGCCCCATGGGTTCAGTTAAATAATCAAGACCTATTCCGAGCTCACAGTTTTGCTCTGGATAACTGATTCACTACTTTAAGACTTTAAAAGCATGTCTCAGGCTTCACTATAAAACTGCCCACACTTTCCAAAAAGTGGCTACAGAGAACATAAGATGTACAAGTAAGGATCCCCTGCTTCATAATACCTCTGGTTTTGATATGACACATATTTAGTTAATAAACCCTCAAAATCTTAATCATCTTTCTCCTTTATTTTCAACAAGTGTTGCTGCTTTTCTCCTCTCTTCCTCTTTATTCTTCATTCTCTGTGTCTAGGTCTGTAGTCATGAAATCTGACTGCTTCAGAAAGAGAAACCCTAATTAATAGCAGCAAAGAAGTATATTTATAGATTATCCTGAATAAATTTCACTTTTGAAATATGCTATAAAATATTATTAACAGAAAGGATGTCTGATTTGAAATTACAGGACAAAATCAGATTTTTAAGCAAGTACATTAAAATTTGCTGAGTTCAAATATTTTTCAAAAAATATAGTTGATGCCAAAATTACAACAGATGCACTTAAGTATCTTTTATATAACTATTTACCTTCCAAAATATATATTTCCATTAAATGTAAATATAGCACCTATCCATTTCCTGTTAACGATTAACAGAATGGTGATGTCCGCCCCAAATACTTATCAGCAGGAAAATAAGCAGTCTTTTGTTATTTTTTTCCAAGGTTGGAGATGATTTCCTACCTTATTTTTCTACTCTTTAAAACCAAATCTTTTTCAAGCACGATTTAAAATTTTTTTTCATGATGTGTGGGGTCATGTCACCGCTTTTGATTATCGAGCCACTCCATCGAATCCATCACCTATTTCCTTAAACAGTTTTCTCATAATTCAAGCTGGAGTGACTATTGGTCAAGAGTGTAATATTTAGGTACCTCAAAACATCATGTTGTTACTTTTCAATCAGGGAAAATTCGTATTTTAAAAGCTCTCACATAAAAGAAGCATAATGAATTAAAGAAAAACTTCTGGAGAATTCACATCTTCAAGATTTAAATGTGTGCCTCCAGGAAGTCTAGGTATTTCAAGTCTGTAGATTGGCATTCTAAATTACCTTTTCAGATATTTATAGAAAGATATCTGGCTGGCTTTCCTTGCAATGAGAGCCATAAGCTGGGTTGGAGATATGGTTTATAAAACCAAGTTACATTAGCAAAACATATAATTTTTACAGACTTAGCTATGCTTTGAGTCAGTTGATCACATTATTATTCTACTACCCAAAGTGAGTGATAGAAGTTAAAAATACTTTTGAACTACTAAACTATGGATAAATATTCTTACAATTTTCAATGGTAAGTTTAGAACTTCTGGGAAATCTGACCCAAAGAATAACATTTTCACCTTTTACTTTTCATATGTTCTTTCTGTAAGACTTTTCAGAATTAATGCCTTTCAAACACCAGTCAACAAGTCAAGAAACAATGTTTTGACACCTTTTACAAACAAAGCACTAATCATAAAAGAAGGGTACAAAAGTGCAACTCCCCTCAATGAGTTTCAAAGGTAGTTGAATAAATTAAAAGCAAATACAACTATATCTAATAATATAAGACACACACATGACCATTGCAATAAGAGATGCAGAAAGTACTGAATTTAGTGGGGGTTTTTTAATGGAAGGTTGGTACAGAAAGTAATAGTTGTAGAGTTAGGTTGAGAATATTAAGAGTGAGAGACTAAGAAACTGAATTTCTAATTTGTTGCAAACAGGGAGTAACCAAAGGCTTTGAGGGTGAGATGAGCAGAGGACCGGAATGTGCCTTATTCACGTCAGCCAGCCTTGTTGCTTAGCACAATATCTAGAAGATCAGTGTTTCTGAATAACAGATGTTTAGTGGAAGAAGGTAAATGAACCTACAAAGCAGTGATGCAGAGACTTATTCTGGCTATGTGGGGACAGGGAAGAGGATGACACAATAATGCGACGATCCAAGCACGAGGTAAAGGTGGACCATGGCGCTAACAGGAGAGGGGAAGATGCAGGTGAAAAGTCTCTCACAAAGGAAAACTGGCCAGGAAGGGTGACGGCTAGGAGGGGGAAGTGAGTGAGAATAACGTACAATCACAGACGTTAAAACCCCTGTAACTGGAAAATGCTGATGCTACCGTCAGAGCGTGGTTTAGTGAGAAAGGCATAAGTTCTCTTTTACTCATGTGGAGTCCAAAGTGAGGCCATATCTTTCCTGAAGTTCAAGATGAAGCACTGGGATTAAAATTGTGACAAGAGACGGTGGGACAGCCCCATGAGGGGTCTCTTGCTTGGAACTGTTTCCTCTCCTGGCTTCAAGAGAAGACGTTCAGTGCTGCCCTACACGACTCTACAGCCCAGGCAACTGGCCTTCTACAGTCTTCACACCCCAGAAACTGAGCTTACCTTAGGGGCTGATATCTCACAACACGTTTCTTGAGCTACGAAGTTCGAGTTACAGTAGATTTGAAGTTGGTGAATTTCAACCTATTAAAAAATTAGTAATAAGATATATCATTAGTATTTTTCTTTTTGAAAATCACATTTAGGCATTTGGGAACGATGGTAATTTAACTTGAAAGAAAAAAAAGAAGCTAATATTTATACAAATAGATCACTGGCAGATATTTTGATTTTTGTTTAATTTAGGATTCATGATTTTATGGACCCTTTGAGAAACAGAAATGGATTCGGCTGTTGAGATAAATCTATATGTAAAGGAAATCAAGTAATAGAGCAATTGCAGATCTTTGCTCCTTGTTTCAAACCATCAAAAAGAAGTATTTAATTAAAGAGAGGTAATGCACTACGATAAGAAGAAAAAAAAGGTATTTAGTTTTTATCTACTTTTCATGGATACTGTCTAATACCTAAGGATTTTATGTTACATGGCATCCTCTTGAGCATGACTCACAGTATTTTTACAAAAATAATTGATTCTTCTATTTGCTCAGCAAATCCACATTTGTTGGCATTCGGACATGAAATTAAAAGTAGTTTCAGGAAAGTACAATCATGTCTTCAAGTGCAAGATCAAACAACCACATCAGAGAAAGTAAATGGTACAGACTATTGACAAAATTTCAATATGACAGATGCACAGAGAGGCTGCTTCAAACTAGTTTGTGGTTGTAAATTTAATAATTTAATTAATAATCTTATGATGATTTGACATATAACATAGGTCAGGAACAACCTCTTTCCTTCCCCTTCTCCCCGCCTTTCTCTCTCTTTCTCTCTCTCTCCTCTTTCCCCATCTTTCTCTGTCTCCTAGTGTAACAGAGCTAGGTTATGTATTTCTTTGAGGTCAGTAAGTACTTTCTATAGTAAGACCCAACTATAATAATATAATAATCCTATGGTAATAGAAAGCAGATATCTGAGGTTAGCTCTGAATCTCTAACCCAACACCAACAAAGCAAGAAAGGAGGGGAAAAGCTGTAACTATTACTCTACACTGAGATGAACAAAATCAATTCAGCTCACAGAAAGCATTAAGAATTCCAGACATCTTTTGGATTCATGAACAGCCTAAGATTTGCAGCCAATGCAAAATTCTGAGATGAAATGAAACTTAATGATTTCTCTTCTATAACTTTTTGCAAGGTTACTGAAGTAAACTTTTATTTATAAAGTTTAAATGCACTGTCTTACGTAGTCTAATGAAACACCAGGCAGTAACATACCCATTATGTAGAATGAAGAATGTAGAGACTCCAATTAATTAATATTCTCCTTAACTAAAACTAATTTATCATCAACACTGTTATCTAAATAGTCAATAAATACTGAAATTCTATTATGTATCATCCACTGTGCTAGGGCCTTCATATGAATTATTTTACTTAACTGAAGATAGATGATCAATTTTTCATGGATTAGAACCTAATAAAGTACCCATGACACTGAAACTACAGCCAGCCTAGTTTAATTATGCTTTTTTAATTCATTAGTTGCTTTAGAATCCTTCACTGACATAGTGCTTTAGAATGAGAATGCACTGACCCTGTCACACAGAATTTTTTTGTTAAAAAAAAAATTCTTTTATCAGTTTTGTCACCTATTTCTCTGCACGAAAGCACACGGGTAGTATATGTAAAATAAAACCTAATCATTAGAAGGTTTTTTTGATAACTTACGTTCTGAATAAACAAAACATTTTCATGTTACAACAGATCTTATAAATCACAGAGCTTGTATGGAGATAATAAAAATATTAGTTTACTTAGAGTTTTAGTAGGACCAAGAATCTTTAAAAAATAAAATATGTATTTTATTTGTTTGTTTAACTTAAACAGTGACTCCTCTAAAGCTCCATCATCGTGACATGGCTTTAATATTATTTCTTAAGTGAACTAAGGTTCCACATTAAACCATGAAAGTGTGGTAAGACTATAATTTTCCCATTGTGCTTTTCATCAGGACTCACAGTGATATTCTTCAGCCTCGGGTTGTTCCCTTGAGTAAAAAGTTAATTAGACACAGGACACAACACTCAACCTTGAGACGGGAGCTTGGAGTCAGGACCCCACTCTTGGAATAACTTGCCCCTCTCTCATTGTCATCTCTCCCTCAAAGGTTATGAATTTATCTTAATCCTCATGTGCTTTGGTTCTTGCCATTCCCCACTTTGCCCTCGCTAGTCCTGCAGGAGATCAGATTCCAGTCAACAGCAGGGCTCCAGCGAGGGCTACCGCCACCCCTACTCCTGTTACTAGAATCCCCTGAAGATCACTTCCCATCTACTTACACTCCACCCATGGAAGTCACACGTCTGAGGTGTAGCTGCTGGACTCCACTTCCTCCCTTGACTCTGGAGAGACCTTTCTGAAAGGTCTGTCTAGGACTATTGTCACTACAATTAATACTGTGATTATTATTGGCAGCCACCATTTACTGACACATACTGATCCATCTTTCTGACACAGACTGAGCCTTTAAGATCTTTGAGAGAGGAGCAGATTTTGCTGTTGTTTTCTGCTCTTTTATGCCAGGTTGAACGGCATGTCTGGCCCTAAATAAATAAATGAATACACAGAAAACTGACCACATACTATGCACTATGGCACATACGCCATGCAATTATAACTATCGAGTCTACCAATATTATTTTATAATTTAGGATACCGAGACTCAGATAAATTAAGAGTGAGCAAGATAAATTAGCAGATCATAAGAATTAAGTGGATGAGCTAGGATTTACAATCACATCTGTCTGATCCCCAAGCAAGCTCACTCTCCCTGATGCCATGATGTCTTATGTCCAGAACTGGCTTCTCCTGCTCTGGGGTATCTTGATAATCATCACTGAACCCTCGTTATGACACTCTCACTGATTTGTTCATTGTGTCTAAGAGAAGACAGTTTAAAAATAATATTTTATTGGAGATATATATATATATATATATATATACACACACACACATATATATAATATCTATCTATCTATCTATCCATCTGTCATCTGTCTCTGATGCCTTCCACAGGGGCCTTTAGAAATAATATGCTGGCCAAACATGTATGTGCACAGAACCGTACTTTTGAAACAAAATTGAACTGTTAAGGGCTTTGCATTAACAATTCCTATTGGTGTCCTGCATTCAGATTATTTTTATGGGTTTTCCCATCATTCCACCCATAAGAAAATGTGAAGTCATCAAATTTAGATATATCCCCCTTTTTAAAGATTATAGGCCTTTGGGAAATTAATAATAAATCTGTACCATGTGAGCATCAAATATAATTTTTAAAGAAACTTTTCATCTGAAAGGGTTTTACTAGACAATTGTTCTCATCCAATGACCTACTGTTGTGTTTCAGTCCAACAGAACTCTAAAGAAACATTATAAGCTAATGAAAAATAGTCTGCAGTACAAACATTTGTGATTCTGAGGATGAATAAATAGCCTATTGTTCTTGAATGAAAACACCAGAACCATTTAACTTAAATTTCATCTTTTTCCAGTCCTTTCTATTCAAGACATAGGAACTTAGACCAAGCTTACTTTTGTATAATATTTTCAATTTTTACTAACATTTAATTTTAATAACCTTATTTTTTAAGGCATAACCTAGTTCTTTTAAATTCACAGGCTAGAGAAAAATGGGTGAAAATAGATAGAAAATAATATATGTAAAAATATAGTTGGAGAGCTTCCCTGGTGGCGCAGTGGTTGAGAGTTCTCCTGCCGATTCAGGGGACATGGGTTCGCAACCCGGTCCAGGAAGATCCCACATGTCGCGGAGCGGCTGGGCCCGTGAGCCATGGCCGCCGAGCCTGCATGTACAGAGCCTGTGCTCCGCAACGGGAGAGGCCAAAACAGTGAGAGGCCCGCGTATCTCTCTCTCTCTCACACACACACACACACACACACACACACACACATGCGCACGTGCGCGCGCGCGCGCGCACACACACACACACTATATATTTTTATATATATATATATATATATATAGTTGGAAATACATAGCTATGCTTCACACATCTGATGGCAAATTAATTTAAACAGTGTTGAGAAGGGAATATATTATACAGTTATTAAAGGAAAAAGGTTTTAATAAGATATTTTATTTTAATTTATGAATGTTACTAGTTAACAACTCACGTCCACAGGCCTGCCATCTGAAGCTCGGGTTGCAATAACAGTCCTTCCGTGGAAGTCCACAGTGCCCTTTCCATCAATATGCCGGCTTGCAACTAAGTTACAGTCCGTATAGACCGAAATGGCCCGGGATTGTATACTGAAGCCAAGTTTATGCCACTGACGATCAAACAAAGGACGGAGTTCTCGATTTTTAAAAACGTAGTTCAACACATCTCCCTCCACAGCTTGGAACATAAATTCCACCATCTTCTTTCCACCATCAACTACTATAGAAACCTGCAAAAATGCAAATGATCTTTAAATGTTTGAAATTCAGTTTTAAAAATTATTAAAGCACACAAATCAAAACTCAAGGTGCTAGCTACCATAGGACCCAGCAATCCTACTACAGGGCATATACCCTGAGAAAAGCATAATTCAAAAAGATACATGCACCACAATGTTCACTGCAGCACTATTTACAATAGCCAGGACATGGAAGCGACCTAAGTGCCCATCGACAGATGAATGGATAAAGAAGATGTGGTACATATATGCAATGGAATATTACTCATCCATAAAAAGGAACAAAATTGGGTCATTCGTAGTGATGTGGATGAACCTAAAGTCTGTCATACAGAGTGAAGTAAATCAGAAAGAGAAAAACAAATATCGAATATTAACGCATATATATGGACTCTAGAAAAATGGTACAGATGATCCTATTTGCAGGGCAGGAAAGGAGACGCAGACGTAGAGAAAGAACTTGTGGACACACAGGGGAAGTGGAGTGTGGGACGAATTGAGAGAGTAACATTGACATATATACACTACCATGTGTAAAATAGATAGCTGGTGGGAAGCAGGTGCATAGCACAGGGAGCTCAGCTCGGTGCTTTGTGACCACCTAGACGGATGGGATAGGGAGGGTGGGAGGGAGGCTCAAGAGGGAGGAGATATGGGGATAGATGTATACGAATAGCTGATTCACTTTGTTGTACAGCAGAAACTAACACAACACTGTAAAGCAATTATACTCCAATAAAAAAGTTAAATAATTGAAAATAAACTCAAGCTGCATGTTAGTAGAACTGAGGTACTCAGTAAAATATTTTAGATGATACTTGTGTCCGTTGGATTTGTTAACATATAAGAACAGCAGGGCTTCCCTGGTGGCGCAGTGGTTGAGAGTCCGCCTGCTGATGCAGGGGACACGGGTTCGTGCCCCAGTCTGGGAAGATCCCACATGCCACGGAGTGGTTGGGCCCATGAGCCATGGCCGTAGAGCCTGTGCATCCGGAGCCTGTGCTCCACAATGGGAGAGGCCACAACAGTGAGAGGCCCGCGTACCGCAAAAAAAAAAGAACAGCAAACAACCGCTACAAAAATGGTTTAAATATGGGATATCTGATGAATGTAATATGCTCCTTTCTTGAGAGGACATCTAGGAGTGTGTGTGTGCGCGTATGTGTATGTGCGTATGTGTGTGTGTGTGTGTTTATCTATGTATATATATAATTCTGTATGAGTGATTCAAGAATTAAATGTTACTAATTTAAAAACAATAAGAAATAATCACTACTCTTAGCATGGAAACTGAGATCAACTTCTTTAACCTTTGATGCTTTGCATGGTGCAAAGAAAATACATTTTCATAGAGAACATGTTCTTTCTGTTCAAGTCATATTTCCTTCTTAATACTGTGACTATATAATAACATATTAAAAGACCAGTGAAATGAAAGACATTTCAATGGATATGTACGGAAATAAACACAGATGGATGGTGCCCATAAGTAATTGTGATGTTTACCTCCCCTCCCTGGAGCACCTGCGTCCCCTCCTTTCTGCCCAAATGCCACATCTCCCACAAGTACTCCTAGACCCCTGCTCTTCTCATGTTCCATCTGGGGGAGCCGTCCTTTCCATGCTCGCACAGTCCCCACCCAACTCCGAGCTGCCCTCGGCCACCTCACTTGTCACCTTGTGGTCATGCTCCAATAGGCTGTTCTCATACATGGCATCCCCAGACCTATGTGCTCCCTGAGAAAAGGAATCACGCTTTGCCAGTCTCTTATCTTTGTCACTAACTAGCATCTAGCATGTGTTCAATTATTTTTATTGATGGAATCAATATTTGTATCTCATCTCTTAATTTACTAAGGATTTTCAGAGGAAACAACGAACAGCTTTAAAATGATGTATAATATCAGAAATAATAGGAAATGAAGAAGTCGTCAGTGAGTGGTCTTGGTGTCAATGAAGCAGTTGTAAAGGAAGGGTAGTTAGAGTGTCTTCAGACAAAAATATGAATCTAGTAGAAAAAAACAAACAGAAAAACAAAACAAAAACAGAAAACAAACTAATCTTGCCTCACCCACCAGGCTCTCCCATTACAAATCTCAGCAAGATCCTTCTAACTCTGAGAATACTTGCATTTCCCTGTGGGTGATTCCACTAAAAGACAGAATAGTCATGCATGAGGTCTGCTCCCAAATTTATGCCCACAGATCCAAGATTCACCTGGCTTAATCCCACCAGAGGCCACAGATCAGTACATCTCTCTGGTTCCTTACCTGTGGCATATTCTGCTGGTTTAAAACCTGCCACAGAAACCACCGTTCCTTTTTGGTGCTTCTTCGTACCCGAAACACGGCTGCTATGGCGAACTCCTCAGGAAGGCCTTTGGGAAACACCTTACTGTGGGAGAAAAACAAAGAACCATCGTGGGAAAACTGAAGGCAAGGACACAAAATCTCGGTATGAAGGTCTCTGCAACACAACATCTTAGTCACATTTTCTCAATGAATTTAGAATTCATTATGCATGTTTACAGCATTCTACCAAATGCATACATGGACACATCCACGTCTACTTTTACCTATGGAATTTGTATCCTTGTTCTTTCCCTTTTAAAAAATTTCCCGGGAAGTTGCTGTTAAAGCTTGAGGTGTGTAAAAGCGAGTGACTAGACTATAGTACTATGGGGCAATATTCATTTACTGAACAAGATGTTCCAACAGAATCTCAGAATTCACTGCAGTCTGGCACACGGTAGAGATTTATAAAGGAAATAAATAGTACCCCTGGGCTTTATCGGTAGACAGAAGTACAGAGCATTTCAAAGAACACTGCTAGCAATTAAATGTATACTTCCAAAGAACTTCTGTCATATTAAACCCTTGCAAAATGAACTCCTAATTCTGATTTCCTAGTAGGTATCAATTTAGAACTGAAACGAAATATAATAAAGACATTTTAGCTTATTTTTTATTCTTACAGAAAATAAGTAAGTTATTTCTAGGCAGCAGAGAGAAGCCTAAAGACAGTCCAAATATGCTTCTGTCTCAACCTTGTTTCAAAATCCTGGTCTCACTGGATCCATGAAGAAACTTAGGGAGAAAAATTCACCATGAACATAAATCATATTTAGACTTTCATTGGAAAACATGGAGAGATACATTCCTCCAAGTTGACTTTTAAAGTTATCTGCATTGTATGTAAAAACTGCAAGGCAGGAATCTTGCTTTTCTTTTAAAAAGTCATGAGGAGTAGTAGGTAAGAATTCTCTTAAGGACTAACATAGCCAGAACTTGTTTATATAAATAAAACATCATACATTGAGATGGTTAACTACTCACTGGGAATATCACACCAAGGTCCACTGAAACTGACAACCAAACTCATGGAGAATTCTGAAACTTTGGTTTTACACTTTGTGTTAGAGAAAAAGTCACAAGTGGTAGGGAAATCAGGAACAAAAAAAAAAAAAGCTATGCTGGCCTAAAGTTCTTAGTTGGTTAAACTCACGCGCGTGCACACGCACGCACACACACACACACTCACTTACGTATATACTGTATAAATGTAGGTATATGTACATAAGCATACCTCAGGGATATTGCAGGTTTGGGGCCAGCTCACTGGAATAAAGTTAATATCACAATAAAGTGAGTCACGGGCTTCCCTGGTGACGCAGTGGTTGGGAGTCCGCCTGCCGATTCAAGGGACACGCGTTCGTGCCCCGGTCCGGGAAGATCCCACTATGCCGCGGAGCGGCTGGGCCCGTGAACCATGGCCGCTGAGCCTGCGCGTCCGGAGCCTATGCTCCGCAACGGGAGAGGCCACCACAGTGAGAGGCCCGCGTACAGCAAAAAAAAAGAGTGAGTCACACGAATTTTTTGGTTTTCCCGTGTGTGTAAAAGTTGTGTTTACACTATGCTGTACTCTATTCCATGTGCAACAGCATTATATCTAAAAACGTACATACCTTAATTTTTAAAATGCTTTACTGCTAACAAGAAATATGCTAACCATCATCTGACAACCCAGGGTTGCCACAAACCTTCAATTTGTAAAAAATCCAGTATCTATGAAGTGCAATAAAGTGAAACACAATGAAAGGAGGTCTGCCTCTAAATATATATAAACTCTAGTTTTACCTTCTTCAGTAACCTGCTTACCCCCAGTCCGGAGGCTTTCTGGCTCTCAGCTCTTGTCTGGCTGGATGAAGAAAGAGGAGGCAACCTGGGGCCTCATTTTCATCACACACACACACACACACACACACACACACACCCACACACACACACACACACCCTCTCCAGCCTCCACAGAGGCTGGCTGGTGCCTCCCCGGGATGAGCCTCTCCCGTGCCCGGGGAGGTAGCCCACCCCACGTGCCAGCAGCACCCCGCCCTGCGGTTCCGAGGTTCTAACTTCCTCCTTTCTGCTGCCTGTGACCCCACTGCTTCCCGTCTTCTAAGAATGTATTTATGTCTGTCTCTGTGGCTTCATCTCCCACTCTACAGTCATTTTTGCACTTTAGAGGATAAAACTCCATTTCCATCTCCCACCTCTCCCTCACTGATGCCCCTCTTATCTCGGTTTACAAATGTATGCATATCTTCACCCTCTCCCCTGCTGTAAAACAGACAAAACTCCCTCCAAACTCGATACAGCATTATATTACCCTTCCAGGTATCCACCAAGTTTCTTAAATGAAGACTCTGAACGTCAAACTGTCACAGCCCTCCGCCCTGAGCCTTCCTGCATTCTAAAATCAATCCCGTGGGCCCTCGCGAGGATGCTCACGGTGCGCCCCTCCTCCCGAGGCAGGCCGTCACGTGAGCGGTCTCACCCAGTCGGCAAGGGGGCCTGGGGCGGGGTTGGGGAGCCGCGGTTCCCGCCCGGAAGGAGCGCGCAGCTGCGGGCGGGAGGGGGAACCGCAGCAGCCGCCAGAGGGGAGCTCGAGACGCCACAGGGCAATGTTGGAGGAACCCGGGCAGCGGCCACAGCCACGATGGCAAATACAGCCTAGCTTACCGAGTCAAGAAGTTAATACAAGAACCGGATGGGCTTATCTCCAAATGGGATTTCCACCCATAATGAATAACTCCGGGATTTGTACTGGGGATGGAGAGCAGATCAGAAAATGTGTCCTTCGGAATTCAGGCAATATCCCTGCTGTGGAAGCTTGTCAGTTTTTTTTTTTTTGGCTTTTGCTTTTAATTAGGATGTTGGAAAATAATGAAATAATGAAAAGATAACCCCTTTTTAAACTTAAGGAATTCCCCCCTCCCCCTCCGCCAAGCACTGCAAGGTCCATCATTTCTGGAGCATCTGGAATGCTGAAGTACCGACGGTCACTCTTCATCCTCGCCCTAAAAAGACGGCCTCCCTCTCTTTCGGTTTCCGCCCTTCACGCGCCTGAATCTCGTCCCGAGGGAGAAAACCCACGACACTAGGGGCTCTCAGAGCACACCTGCGCCGAGACAAGTCCCCGAGTTCGGAACCCCTTAGGACCACTTGGAGGAAAACTGTCATATGGGTTCCAACACCGATTTTAGGCCGAAACTTGGTGACGGGAAGGGCCCCTTGGGTATCTCTTGAAGAAGGCGAGTGGAAACCACTATGGGCCAGGCCGTGGTCATCATCGCCTGGACGGAGGGCTCGAGTGACCCACCAGGTGGCATGGCGGCTACAGTGAACTGCATTCTGCAGGAGGATGTAACTGGGTCACAGAAGAGGCCGGAGGAGACGGGGCAGCTGGAGGCCGGTCCGAAGGCCGAGCTGGTGAGTCTTGGGGAGGCCCTTTCGGAGGCTCTGCACCGAACGAGGAGGGGGCACTGAGCCCGGGCCGCAGACAGGCGTGGACGTGCGGGGCTGCCCGGGCTGATGGGGGCGGAGACCGCACTCGCAGGGGACAGGCCTCAGCGGGACTGGCATCCTGTCCAAGGGATGGTGCCTGCGGTCGCCCTGCAGGATCTCCTGGGGCCAAACCCAGGCCCATCTCCTCCCGCCACACCTCCGGGCCAGGCCGGGCCATCCGCGAGTGGGACACAGGGTCCAGCCCCAGAGGACTGTGTCCTGGGCCACTGTCCCCGGAGTCCAGCCCCAGAGGACTGTGTCCCGAGCCACTGTCCCCGGAGTCCAGCCCGAGAGGACTGTGTCCTGAGCCACTGTCTCCGAGCTCGTCCTCCCCTACCTGTGCTCCCACATGGCCCCTCCCACCTCCATGCCATACCAAGGGGAGTATCTCCCCAGAACCAGTGCTGCTGGAATCCAGAGGCCTCTGCATCCGGCCCTTCACTCACCCAGGGACACCATCACCCAGATGGCTAATGGCGAGTGAGTTGGGCTGCGGGCCAGGTCCTGTGACTTCCGATGCAGAATTCTTTCCAATATGGAAAGCCGTTAGGGGTATTCAGTCCCGCGTACCCTGTGATTTGCTGGTGGTTCCGTGAAGTTCCGGTGTGTCACTCCTGCCCTGGTAGCCTTGTTCACGCCTACTTAACAGTGCTGGTCACCTTAGCCATGTAGTGACTATTGGGTGTCAGTGGGCGGCTGGAACCCTTGGGTCAGCCTTCAGCTCCCTGCCCACCTCCTGTTCCAACAGACACTCCAGGGACGTCACTGGTAAGCAGTAAGGTTGGTGAAGAGACCCCCCAGACAGTGGGAAGCATAAAAGGGGGCACTCTGTAGGGTCAGCTCTGGTCAGCATGGCCACCAGACTTAAAAACCTCACCCAGAGTGAGGAGGACAGGCGAGACCTGGCACCATGTTTAAGAACCCAGAGGGTGACTTTGGAAATGTCTGTTTTTGTTATTGGCTTCTGATCAGCACAAAGACAGGTTCTGTCTCTGTGCTCATCTGTTATTAAGGTCCTGTGGGCAAAACTGATAAGAGCAGTCAAAATAAAATAAAGTAAAATGAAATGAAATAATATAAAATGTAAACTAAAATAAAAGTATTCCCAATCACCTAATCCCCTGGCCTCTTCTAAATCCTCACTCCCCTTGTTCCTTCTGAAGGTTTTAACACTGAAGACATCCTGTCTTCATTGATATAAACCAAGAGTCACAACCACATGGCTCTAGGGCCCAGGCAGGAAACTGGAATGTAAGCTTCCTAAGGTTCTTTGTCTATCCTATTCACCAGCATCTAGAGCAGTGCCTGCACAAGGTAGGCACTCAATAAATATTATTAAAGAATCAATTAATGAGCTGAATTCGGATGTAAGAAGTCTGTAAACTAAAAGAAAAATAACATATGGCCCCCTCTAAGTCTAGCTTTAGTTTGTCTGTCTTGGATAGAAATGTGCATGTAAGAAATTTTCACTTTCCTCTTAAGAATTCTTTAGTAAAAACAAATAGAGCAAGTGAGTTAATAACAGCACTGTTACCCATTCTCATGTAGAGGACACACACGTTAGACTAAGGGAAATGCAGAGCCCAGCCCTTCTACAGGGGCAGCTGCTAATTAGCTCCAGCCAACTCTTACCATATGGGGAAGTTGGTCCAGGGTTGCCAGTTCATCCCATTTTTCAAGACAAGCCAAATACCCAGATTTTTATCTGAAAAGTTTAGAGTTTTAATTTTGGCAACTATTTCAGATTTTTCATAAACACTGTCCAGACCAACATTGTGCAAAAGCAAACAAATCAGTGACTGCTAGTTAGCAAAGCTGGATCTACACAAATGTTTGCTGAATACCCAGAGAGGCTTACAAAGATGGAAAAAGAAGATTCCTGCCCTAATGAGTTCTTAAAATCAGTTAGGAGAGGAAAATTAGAACTCAAGGTTATGAACGGAAAACCTAGTATTAGGAATGGGACTGCTTTTAAAATCCTATAACAGCAGGAAAGTTTCAGTCCTTTTAAATTTGTTGAGACTTGCTTTATGACATAACATATGGCCTACCCTGGAGAGTGTTCCACATGCAGTTGAGAAGAGTGTGTATTCTGCTATTGTTAGGTGGAATGTTCTACGGTCTGTTAGGTCTAAATAGCTTGTAGATTTGTGCAAGTCTTCTATTTCCTTACTGATCTTCTGTCTAATGTTCTATCTGTTTTGAAAATGGGGTACTGAAGTGTTGAATTGTCTACTTCTCCCTTCAATTCTGTGAGTTTTTGCTTCATGAATTTGGGGGCTTTGTTTTGGGGTACATATTTGTGATTGCTCTATTGTCTTGATGTATTGACACTTTTTAACTTGTTTTAATTGAAGTATAGTTGATGTGCAATATTATATGTTACAGGTGTACAATATAGTGATTCACAATTTTTAAAGGTTATACTTCTTTTATAGTTAGTATAAAGTGTTGGTTATATTCCCCATGTTGTGCTTAGCCTTGTAACATTTTTTTCCATTGCCATCTTTAGTTTTTTAATTTTATTGAAGTATACTTGATTTACAATGTGTTAATTTCTTCTGTACCGCAAAGTTATTCAGTTATACATATATGTGTGTGTGTATATATATATGTATATATTCTTTTTCATAGTCTTTTCCATTATGGTTTGTCACAGGATATTGAATGTAGTTCCCTGTGCTATACAATAGGACCTTGTTTATCCATCCTATATATAATAGTTTGCATCTGCTAGTCCCAGTCTCCCAATCCTTCTCTCCCCTACCGCCCATTCCCCTTGGCAACCACAAATCTGTTCTCTATATCTGTGAGTCTATTTATATTTCATAGATATATTGATTTGTGTCATATTTTAGATTCCACATGTAAGTGATATCATATGGTATTTGTCTTTCTCTTTCTGACATCAATTAGTATGATAATCTCTAGGTCCATCCATGTTGCTGCAAATGGCATTATTTTATTCGGTTTGATGGTTCAGTAATATTCCATTGCACATATATATATACCACATCTTCTTTATCCATTCATCTGTTGATGAACATTTAGGTTGTTTCTATGTCTTGGCTATTGTAAATAGTACTGCTATGAACATAGGGATGCATGTATCCTCTTGAATTATAGTTTTGTCTGGGTGGGATTGTTGGATTATATTGCAACTCTATTTGTAGTTTTTTGAGGAACCTCCATACTGTTTTCCATAGTGGCTGCATCAATTTACATTCCCACCAATAGTGTAAGCGGGTTCCCTTTTCTCCACCCCCTCTCCAGCATTTGTTACTTGTAGACTTTTAATGATGGCCATTCTGCCTGGTGTGGGGTGGTACCTCACTGTAGTTTTGATTTGCAATTCTCTAATAATTAGCGATGTTCAGCATCTTTTCACGTGCCTGCTGGCCATCTGTATATCTTCTTTGGATAAATCTCTGTTTAGGTCTTCTGCCCATTTTTTGATTGGGTTGTTTGCTTTTTTGTTATTGAGTTGTATGACTCAATACAACTTTTTGTATATTTTAGAAATTTTGTTTGTTTATTTTTTTGTATATTTTAGAATATTTTTTGTATATTTTAAAAATATATATATTTCTAAAATATATATATTTTGTATATTTTAGAAATTAAGCCCTTGACAGTTGCATCATTTGCAAATAATTTCTCCCAGGCTGTAGGTTGTCTTTGCATTTTGTTTATGGTTTCCTTTGCTGTGCAAATGCTTATAAGTTTGATTAGGTCCCATTGTTTATTTTTGCTTTTATTTCCATTGCCTTGGGAGACTGACCTAAGAAAACATTGGTGTGATTTATGTCAGAGAATGTTTTGCCTATGTTCTTTTCTAGGAGTTTTATGGTGTCTTGTCTTATATTTAGGCCTTTAAGCCATTTTGAGCTTATTTTTGTGCATAGTGTGAGGGTGCGTCCTAACTTCATTGATTTACATGTGGCTGTCCAGCTTTCCCAACACCACTTGCTGAAGAGACTTTCTTTTCTTCATTGTATATTGGTGCCTCCTTTGTTGAAGATTAATTGACGGTAGGTGTGTGGGTTTATTTCTGGACTCTCTATTCGGTCCCATTGATCCATATGTCTGTTTTTGTGCCTGTACCATGCTGTTTTGATTACTGTAGGCTTGTAGTATTGTCTGAAGTCAGGGAAGGTTATGCCTCCTGCTTTGTTCTTTTTCTTCAGGAGTGCTTTGGTAATTCTGGGTCTTTTATGGCTCCATATAAATTTTAGGATAATTTTTCTATTTCTGTGAAACATGTCATGGGTAATTTAATAGGGGTCACACTAAATCTGTAGATTGCTTTGGATAGTATGGCCATTTTAACAATATTAATTCTTCCAATCCAAGAGCATGGGATATCTTTCCATTTCTTTGAGTCATCTGTAATTTCCTTTATTAATGTTTTGTAGTTCTCAGCATATAAGTATTTCACCTCCTTGGTGAGGTTTATTTCTAAGTATTTTATTTTGGGCGGTGTGATTTTAAAAGGTAATGCTTTTTTACTTTCCCTTTCTTATATTTCATTGTTAGTGTTAAGAAATGCAACCAAATTCTGTATGTTAATCTTGTATCTTGCTACCTTGCTGAATTCATTTATCAGTTCTAATAGCTTTTGTGTGGAGTCTTTAGGGTTTTCTATATATATATTATTATATCATCTGCATATAATGACAATTTTGCCTCTTCCCTACCAATTTGAATATGTTTTATTTCTTTTTCTTGTCTGATTGCTGTGGCTAGGACTTCCAATACTATGCTGAAGAGAAGTAGTGAGAGTGGGCATCCTTGTCTTGTTCCAGATTTTATCAGGAAGGCTTTCAGCTTTTCACCATTGAGTATTATATTGGCTGTGGGTTTATTGTAAATAGCTTTTATTATGCTGAGATATGTTACCTCTATACTCACCTTCATAGCGATTTTTACCATGAATGGATGTTGAATTTTATCAAATGCTTTTTCTGCATCTATTGAGATGATCTTGTGGTTTTCATCCTCTCATTTGTTGATGTGGTGTATCCCATTGACTGATTTGCGTATGTTGAACCATCCTTATGACCCTTGGGTGAATCCTTGGTCATGACCCTTGGTCATGGTGTATGAACTTTTTTGTGTGTTGTTGGATTCAATTTGCTAATATTCTGTTGAGAATTTTTCAGTCTATAATCATCAAAGATATTGGCCTGTAATTTTCTTTTTTGGTAGTGTCTTTGTCTGGTTTTGGTATCAGGGTGATGGTGGCTTCATAGAATGTCTTTGGGAGTGTTCCTTCCTCTTCAGTCTTTCAGAAGAGTTTGAGAAGGATCAGTATAAGTTCTCCTTTGTATGTTTGGTAGAATTCCCCAGTGAAGCCATCAGGTGCTGGACTTCTGTCTGTAGGGAGTTTTTTTATTACAGATACTATTTCATTTCTAGTGATCTGTCTGTTCAAGTTATCTATTTCTTCTTGATTCAGTTTTGGTGGGCTGTATGTTTCTAGAAAGTTTTCCATTTCTTCTAGGTTGTCAAATTTGTTGGCATAGAATTGTTCACAGTATTCCCTTATAGTTTTTTGTATTTCCACGGTATCAGCTGTGATTTCTCCTCTTTCATTTCTTATTTTGTTTATTTGGGTCTTGTCTCTTTTTTCTTGGTGAGCCTGGCCAGAGATCTGTCAATTTTACTTACGCTTTCAAAGAACAAGCTCATGGTTTTATTGACTTTTCCTAATTTTTAAATCTCGATTTATTTCCTCTCTGATCTTTATTACCTCCTTCCTTCTGCAGACTTTATGTTTTGTTTGTTTTTCTTTTCCTGATTATTTTAAGTGGTAGTTTAGGTTGTTTATTTGAGATTTTTCTTGTTTCTTAAAGAAGGCCTATATCACTATGAAATTCCCTCTAAGAACTGCTTTTGCTGCACGCCATAGAATTTGTATGGTTATGTTTTCATTGTCATTTGCCTCAAGGTATATTTTAATTTCTTCTTTGATTTCATCACTGACCCATTGGTTTTTTAATAGCATGTTGTTTAGTCTCCATGTAATTGTTTTTTTCTTGTTTCTTTTTCTGTGGTTGATTTCTTGTCATGCCATTGTGGTCAGAAAAGTTCCTTGAAATAATTTCTATACTCTTAAATTTGTTCAGGCTTGTTTTGTGCCCTAGTATATGGTCAATCCTAGAGAATGTTTCATGTGTACTTGAAAAGAATGTGTATTCTGCTGTTTTTCGATGTAATGTCCTGAAGATATCAATTAAGTCTAACTATTCTATTGTATAATTTAGGATCTTTGTTGCCTTGTTGATTTTCTGTCTTGAAGATCTGTCCATTGATGTGAGAGTGGTGTTAAAGTCTTCTACTGTTATTGTGTTCCTGTCAATTTCTCCCTTTATGTCTTAGTATTTGTTTTATGTATCTGGGTGCTCCTATATTGGGTGCATATATGTTGACAAGTGTAATATCCTCTCCTTGTATTGATCCTTTTAGCAGTATATAGTGTTCTTCTTTATCTTTCTTTATAGCCTTTGTTTTAAAGTCTGTTTTGCCTGCTATGAGTATTGCAACCCCCATTTCTCGTCATTTCCACTTGCGTGAAATATCTTTTTCCATTCCCTCACTTTTAACCTATATGTGCCCTTTGCCCTAAAGTGGGTCTCTTGTAGGCAGCATGTTTTAGGCTCTTGTTTTTTTATCCAATCTGCCACTCTGTGTCTTTTGATTGGAACATTTAGTCCATTGACATTTAAGGTAATTATTAATAGATATGCATTTATTTCCATTTTAAACCTTGTTTTGCCATTGATCTTTCTTCTTTGTCCTTTTCTTTTTCTTTTTGTTTTTCCTTTTGTGGTTTGATGATTTTCTTTTGTATTATGCTTATGTTCTCTTATTTTTGTTTTTTGTGACTCTATTGTATGTTTTTGATTTGAAGTTGCCCTGTTTTTCACATATGTCAACCCCTTCCTATATCTACTTGCTTTAGAGTGGTAGTCGTATAGGCTCAAACACATTCTAGAAAAAAAATCTACATTTTTTACTCTCCTCTCCCACATTTTATGATTTTGAAATCCTCTTTTGCATCTACATGTTCACCTTTTTGCTGTTCACTGTAGTTATCATCACTTTTCCATAAATTTTTGTTTTGCGGTTTTTTTTTAATCTGTGTACTGGCTTATTTAAGTGATTTAGTTTCCAATTGTGATTTTCTCTTTCCTATAGATTCTTACTTCTTTTCTATTTAGAGAAGACCGTTCAATATTTCCTTTAGGATAAGTTTAGTATTGCTGTATTCTTTTAGTTTTTGCTTTTCTGAGAAATTCTTTATCTCTCCTTCTATTCTAAGTGATAATCTTGCTGGGTAGTATCCTAGGTTGCAGATTTTTCCCTTTCAGGACTTTGAATACATTTTTCCACTCCCTTCTGGCCTGCATCATTTTTGTAGAGAAATCAGCTGATAGCCTTATGAGGGGTTCCCCTGTAATTAACTCTTTGTTTTTCTCTTGTGGCCTTTAGAATCCTCTCTTTAACTTTTGCCATTTTTATTATAATATGTCTTGGTGAAAGTCTGTTTGGATTTATCTTGTTTGGGATCCTCTGTGTTTTCTGTATCTGAATATCTGTTTCCTTTTTTAGGTTTGGGAAGTTTTCAGCCATAATTTCTTCAAATACATTTTCTTTTTTTCTTTTAACATCTTTATTGGAGTATAATTGCTTTACAATGGTGTGTTAATTTCTACTTTATAACAAAGTGAATCAGTTATACATATACATATGTTCCCATATTTTTTGCGTCTCCCTCCCTCCCACCCTCCCTATCCCACCCCTCTAGGTGGTCACAAACCACCTAGCTGATCTCCCTATGCTACGCGGCTGCTTCCCACTAGCTATCTATTTTACGTTTGGTAGTGTATATATGTCCATGCCACTCTCTCGCTTTGTCACAGCTTACCTTCCCCCTCCCCATATCCTCAAGTCCATTCTCTAGTAGGTCTGTGTCTTTATTCCCGTCTTGCCCCTAGGTTCTTCTGACCTCCTTTTTTTTGAATTCCATACATATATGTGTTAGCATACGGTATTTGTTTTTCTCTTTCTGACTTACTTCACTCTGTATGACAGTCTCTAGGTCCATCCACGACACTACAAATAACTCAATTTCACTTCTTTCTATAGCGGAGTAATATTCCATTCTATATATGTGCCACATCTTCTTTATCCATTCATCTGTCTATGGACACCTAGGTTGCTTCCATGTCCTGGCTATTGTAAATAGAGCTGCAATGAACATTGTGGTACATGACTCTTTTTGAATTATGGTTTTCTCAGGGTATATGCCCAGTAGTGGGATTGCTGGGTCATATGGTAGTTCTACTTTTAGTTTTTTTAAGGAACCTCCATACTATTCTCCATAGTGGCTGTATCAATTTACATTCCCATCAACAGTGCAAGAGGGTTTCCTTTTCTCCACACCCTCTCCAGCATTTATTGTTTGTAGATTTTTTTATGATGGCCATTCTGACCAGTGTGAGGTGATACCTCATTGTAGTTTTGATTTCTCTAATGATTAGTGATGTTGAGCATCCTTTCATGTGTTTGTTGGCAATCAAACTGGACAGCTACATGTAAAAGAATGAAATTAGAACACTCCCTAACACCATACACAAAAATAAACACAAAATGGATTAAAGACCTAAATGTAAGGCCAGGAACTATAAAACTCTTAGAGAGGAAAACATAGGCAGAACACTCTATGACATAAATCACAACAAGATCCTTTTTGACCCACCTCCTAGAGAAATGGAAAGAAAAACAAAAATAAACAAATGAGACCTAATGAAACTTAAAAGCTTTTGCACAGCAAAGGAAACCATAAACAAGATGAAAAGACAACCGTCAGAATTGGAGAAAATATTTGCTAACAAAGCAACTGACAAAGGAGTAATCTCCAAAATATACAAGCAGCTCATGCAGCTCAATAGCAAAAAAACAAACAACCCAATCCAAAAATGGGCAGAAGACCTAAACAGACATTTCTTCAAAGAAGATATACAGACTGCCATTTGTTTATTTTTATTTTTGTTCCTCTTCCCTGAAGAAACACAACCAGAAAGTTATTGCTAAGACCGATGGCAAAGAACATACTGCCTGTGTTTTCTTCCAGAAATTTTATGGTTTCAGATCTCATAGTCAAGTCTTTAATCCACTTTCAGTTGATTTTTGTGTATGTAGTGAGGTAGTGGTCATTTCCCTCTTTGGCACATGGCTGTCCAATTTTCTCAACACTAATTATTGAAGGGATTATCCTTCTCCATTGTATATCCTTTGCTCCTTTAGGTGAGACTCCATTTTTATAATTTCCTTTAGTTCGTTAGACAGCTTCCTTTTGTTATTTGAACATAATTTAAATAGCTGATTTAAAGTCTTTACCTAGTAAGTCCAATAACTAGATTTCCTCAGTAACAGTTTCTATTAACTGCTCTTTTCTCTGTGTGTGGGCCATACTTTGTTTCTTTGCACATCTTGTAATTTTTTGATTGAAAAGTAGGAATTTTAGATAATATCATGTGGCAATTCTGGGAATCAGATTATTCTCCATCCATCAGTGGTTTGCTGTTGTTGCTGTTTATTATTTTTGTCATAATTGTTGCTGCCGTTGTTTGTTTTCTTAGTCACTTTCCTGAACTAATTTTGTAAAGTGTGCTTTCTCTGTCATGTGTGACCACTGGAGTCTCTGCTCAGTTAGTTTAGTGGTCAGCTAATGGCTGAACAGTTAAGTGCCTTTGACCTATAAGCATCCACGCCTCTTCTGAGACACTATGTGCATGTTGGAGAATGGCTTCAATGCTCAGGCAGGCAGTTTACAACTCTCCTTAGCCTTCTGTTTTTGCTTGTGCAGAGTTTCAAAGTTGGCCAGGGCAATGAGCGTAGGGCCTTTGTGGAGGTTTCCTGGGTTTCCACAAATCCCCGTGCCTACACATAGGTGTAGATCGCACAAACACGCTGGAGGTTTCTAATGCTTTCTATGGACATCTCCTCCCCCAACTTTTCCTTTTAATTGTATTTGGTCATCTTCTCATTTGTCCCAATTGTAATTGCTGTCTTGGGTAGCTGCAATGTTAAACAATTACTATTGATTATTTTCAACAAATGCCAGGGGAAAAAGTCTGTACTTATTGAGTGAGCTGAGTCAGGTCAAATAAAGACAAGCCCTGTGAGTTGGGGTTTCCAAGGAACTACCAGTCAGGTAAAATAATGACAGCTTTCTAGAAATAGGGTTTTTGTTGACCTCTAAACCCATTCTCCTCCCTTCAATGGCTGCTAGGCTGCTAGTCTGCCCTTGTGATTATAGAGCTGTTGGTTTGCAAGTCAACCATTGTGGGAGAGAGAGGGAGGTGAATAGGACAAGTTTAAAATGCCACAAAGCTAGCTATTCTTACCAAGGGTCAGTCTTTTTCTTGAATAAACACCCATTAATTGTTGCAAGCCCTTGGTTAATTTCCAGAGTTCTGAAATATTGATTTTGACCATTTATCCTGTGTTCTTACTGTTTTTATGGATGGGTACATTTTCTGGGCTTCTTACTTTGCCATTCCTTCTGGCATCATCAGTAATATCTTCTTGGATCTTCCAGTTCAGCCTGACTGCAAGTTTAATGCAGCTCAGTGACCTGAGTGAGCATCTCATGAAGCAGAACCATGTGGATAAATCCTGTGCCTTTTTCTAACTCAGAAAATCATGAGAAATAATAAATTGTTGTTTTAAGCCACTAAGTTTTGCAGTGGTTTGTTACAAAGCAAAAAATAATAAAAACTGGACTTCCCTGGTGGCACAGTGGTTGAGAGTCCGCCTGCCGATGCAGGGGACACGGGTTCGTGCCCCGGTCCGGGAAGATCCCACATGCCGCAGAGCGGCTGGGCCCGTGAGCCATGGCCGCTGAGCCTGCGCGTCCGGAGCCTGTGCTCCGCAATGGGAGAGGCCACAACAGTGAGAGGCCTGCGTACCGCAAAGAAAAAAAAAAAATGAAAACACCTTTTTCCTCACTTTCTACTTAGGATTATAGTCATATAGGTACCTGTCACATTTCATGAGATTGCAAGCTCTTTGAAGGCAAAGACAACATTTAATCCATCTTTGTACCACCCACAAAGCATAAGTACAGTGCCAACAGGGCAGTCTATAACTATTTGTTAAATGAGTGGAGTGAGCGATCCAGCAAATGAAACATTTTGATATGATTCCTTAATCCTTCATAAATAAAACTAAATATAATTATTTTAAAAAATTAAAAATGTAACTCAAATATTGAAAATATTTTATATTCCATGAAAGGTTTCTTCTGTGACAAAAATAATAAAACAAGATAATATTATTAATATTAATAATGTTTTAATAAACATAGTCTTAAAATAATACATTGACATAAATTTAGTTATGTTTAAAGAAAAATTATTTTTTCTTAGTCTAAGTTTATAATGGATGAAAATCCTTATAATTACTATATTTCCCTTTCAGAAATTGATATTCTGCTTTTGAGGCCAAAAATGATTTTGCTTGCCTAGACTGTAATTTTTGAAGAAAATATTTTGTATTTTAAAAATAATACAACATGTATCTACTCTTACAGACTATGTTTTTTGTTTATATCACACAAGTACAAACACTTAACGTGACACAGAATAATTTCTCTGCATCTTGCCAAAGTTTCTATTATAAAAGACACCATATTGGATTACTGGTCTGTTACCAGAGAGATAAAATGACAGCTTGCAGTGTCTAAGATATCCATGCTTGAATATTTTTGAATAGAGTGTAATTTCCTATAAGAAATTCTATCCTTTGCTTATTCAGTGATACTCCCATTAAGAAAAATACTGTTGAGACTTACTTGCCAAAGTCATTCATAGGTATATTGGGCTAGAAATTCTCAATGGGATATTTCCTACCTCCCTCCATTTTATACACATTGTACCTAGTTCAAGACTGTAAATGAGAAGTTCATCCACAGAAATTATTATTAACCTACATTTGAAGAGCTCAAAGTTTAGTGAAATATAAGTATAGTTAATCCTTTATTTCCCATTGTCTACTTTTCTTCACGTTAATGAAAGTCACCTAAATATTCATGGACAGGTGAGAGCAGAGGTATGCCAAATTAACAAAATGTTCAATGTAAAAACAATTTTTACAAAATATGACTAAGTAAAAGTCGTAGAGAGCCAAAGTAAAGTCATTCCAAATTACCCACAGGAGCCCAGGACACTTACTGCCTCTGGAGTCCTCCTTACACTAGCCCACTGAGAGTTCTAGATATAATCCGGAGTGTCTCTGAAGCCTTGTAATTCACATATTTTAGACTCTTTTGAACCTGTAATTTATTTCAATGTTAAGGAAAATCTAAAATTTAGTTTCCAACAGCTCTCTGATATTCTCTAGTAAAGCAGCCCTCAGTTCAATCGTAAAATAGAAGGAAATGCTCTAAAACTATAGAGGAAGTGGTGGAGGATCAAAAGCGGGGCTCCTTATAATGACCAGCTATGGAAGAATGCCCAGATCTGAGACTCTGACCTCAGTACAAAATTTCATAAAGGTCCTTACATTACCGTGCTTTCCTCTTGGTATTAAAATTAAGAGGTTTTTATGCAATCAGCATAAATTGTAGGAGTGATTTTTTTTTTTTTTGAAAGCACTACTATTTTCAGTTTAGGAAAAAATAATACTAACCTTTAAAACAACCTATAAATTAACCTTATATTCTTTTTTTTTTTTTTTTTTTTGCGGTATGCGGGCCTCTCACTATTGTGGCCTCTCCCGTTGCGGAGCACAGGCTCCGGACGCACAGGCTCAGCGGCCATGGCTCACGGGCCCAGCCGCTCTGCGGCATGTGGGATCTTCCCGGACCGGGGCACGAACCCGCGTCCCCTGAATCGGCAGGCGGACTCTCAACCACTGCGCCACCAGGGAGGCCCCCCCTAACCTTATATTCTTAAAGGACAGAGATGAGGGAGAATTAACACAAAAACATTATTTTTACTACTATGGGAGGTTAAAAATAAGTCATAAAATCTATAAGTCCCAGCCTATAGCCTTCATAATAAGTCACTGAGCTGTTAAGTAAGAGAAGATGAGAAACTTCAAATGAAAATACACTTTTTCCAATACTTTCTCCACATGCTTCAAACAGAATATTTAATTACAAAGTACTAGTAACTATATTTGTGGAGTCAGATAAAAATTAACATCTTATTAACCATAGGGATTTACTGTATAGGACTCTAAGAATGGATTATATTTGTCTAAATAGCATAATAACTACATTCTCTAGATCTTTTTTTCCCACTTGACTAACGAAAAATACTTTCCTGATCAGAATTTATTTAAAATCATTAGAAAATACAAGGATTTCCCTGGTGGTCCAGTGGATAAGAATCCACACTTCCACTGCAGGGGGGCATGGGTTCAATCCCTGGTCAAGGAACTAAGATCCCACATGCCACGTGGTACAGCCAAAAAATAAATAAATAAATAAAAGCAATAGAAAATACAAATAAAACGATGATGTCTATAAGGCATCTATATTACAGGAAAGATCTTGGCCTAAGATGAAGTATTTAATCACTGTGTGTGTGTGTATACTTGTTATTAAATATTCAATGGAACTCTGCTGTCTGTTGTATATGTGGTATGGACTCAGAGATACTCACATTCTCCCTAACTATGAAGTACTTTCACTGACAAGCCCAAACACTTAATACTCTACTATGAGAGAGCTTTCTTCCTCTCTGGAAAATGTGTTTTATAAACACAAGCTTTGTTACCATTAAAATAGTCCCTAGAAACCAGTCACGCATTACTTAACAAATTGTCTAATAATTAATCCTGTCCTTGGAAAGCAAAGAACAGGGAATCTCTGGGGATTGCTGTAAAGCATGGAAGTTTAAATGGGGAAGGCACAGCGAGGGAGGAATAAGGTCAGAGCAGGAGGCACCCCTAAGTCAGGCCGACCAAGATGAGATGCCACTGTTGTGAGCCCTGGGCAGCAAATGTGTCCCGTGAAGGCACTGAAAGTTTGGGAGGAAGGTTCCAGAAGGAAGGAGGTGAAAAGGGGAGAGGCAACCAAGATAAACCTTGACTACTGCCCTTACCTGTACTGTGGACTCACACGCCTAAATTGCCACTTGTCATCTCTACCTGGATGTTAAAGGCAAGTCTAAATAAATAACTGAAATTGAACTTTTTGCTTCCTACCAAACACATCCCTTTACAAGGATTCCGCATCTCAGTAAAAGACATGACCTTTCACCCAGGTGCTCCAGCCAAGTACCTAAAAGGCATACCTGATTCTTGCCTTTCCTTTATGAACTCCAATCCCATCCAACTCATCAGCAAGTCTTACTGTGTCTACCACCAAATGGATCCCGACTCTGTCCACTTCTCTCCAGCTCCACCTTCACTCCCCATCCCAAGCTGCCACGTCTTGCCCCGGACTCTTGTTACACGTCCTGATTGCTCTCCCTCTTTTCCCTCCCTTGAAGTATAGCCTGCACACAGCGGTCAGAATGAGCTTTTTAAGTGAAAATCAGACCAGGTCCCTCCCTTACTTATCACCTTCCTATAAGGCCCCGTGGCTCCTAGAATGATACGCACATCACCGATGACGGCTCACAAGGCCTAGTGCTCTGACCCCTGCCTTAGTCTGCCACATCGTGTCCTATTCCAGTCTCTGTGTGGCACCCACGCTCCAGTGGCAGTGACCTGAATTTTGTTCCTTGAACACCTCATTCTATTGAGGTCTTGGGCCTTTGTACTTCCTGATTCCTTCCTGGGAAGGTTGTTCCCAGGAGTCGTCACATGGACGCTTCTCCTCACTATTCAGGTCTCAGCTCTAATGTCCCTTCTCTGAAAGGTCTATAGTAATACAACACTTGCTCTGTTTTATTTCCTTCATAGGTTTATAAAAGCCCAACTTTTTAAAAAAATGTATTAGTTTCCACATGTATTGCCTGTTCCCAACCACTAGAATGTGATTTCCATGACAACAGGGGCTCCGCCAGACCCGTTGCTCTAAATCAAGCATCTAGACCAGTCCCTGGCATATAGGAGGTGCTCATAAAAATGTGTTCCATTCATGGAAAATCCATGATGATGCCTATGACCGGTCCTGGTAGATATCAAACACTTGTATTCAGTACGAAGTCTGTGTCACCCTGCACAACACCTTAAAAGTCAGGGCCTTATGAGACTGGGCTACATCACATTCATCATGAAAAATGCAGAAGGAAAAACCAAGCCCTATGCAAGTCTAAAGCAGGTTAATCAAAACGTTTGACACAAGACAATTCCAGGAACAAATACAATCAGTATTCTTACTTTCAAAAAGACGTTTAAAATCTCTACAGACTGTAGCAAAATAGAATCTCTGCTCCAAGAAGATTTCTCCAAAAGTGTCTTTGAGCAGAAGTCTCCCCATCCTTGGAAATATTTCCGTTATAAAGAAACCACACATGACAATTTCCTGTAGTCCTACACTCCTAAAGCTGAAAGGGACCTTAACAGTGATTTAGAGCAACATCTCCCTGGATAAATGAGAAATTAAAGCCACAGAAGTTAAATAACTGCCTCTGTTAAATAGCAAAGGTCAGGATGGGACTTGAACTCGGGACTCTTAGTTCCGAGGTCAGATTTTTCCAGTATATCAAGTTGCTTGCGTCCTCTGGGCTAAAGATAAAGTTTCCCTCATCGTTACTGACCTGACTTAAAAGTAATGTTTTGGGACTGTAAGGGAGAAAAAACTATTTTCTGAGTACTGGGTGGGGCAGGGTCAGTGTAAATAAATATAAAATATTAACGTCAAGAAATGAAAAAATAATTAAAATGTTTAACATCATACTATAATATTAACGACAACAGTAAATCACATTTGGGGCTCCGAGCAAAGGATTCATGATGACGTTTGCACATTCTAGGTGACCAGTAGCCCTGAGGGGTAGATTATTACAGTTCCTTCTTCTAATGATATTTTGAGCACAGATCAGGAAGTATCACAAACCACATAGCAATATCCTTAAAATGGGCATACTGTCTGTTGGCTTTTAGGAAAGAAATGTATGCTATAGAAGGTGATAACCAATCAGGAATATTTGCCCTGTATTCCTTAGAGATCACTTATTAGAGAAAAAAAATAGGATTTTTCACCAAGCATTTTCTTTAAATGAGTACAATTGGGGGTATGTAGTGAAAAATATGAGAACAGTGTATATACTAATAACTATGTAATGTGAAGAAAAGTATGAAGCGTCTGATAAAAACTGCCTCCTTTTTTATCCTACTGGTGAGAAGTTATAAGTTGGGATTTTAATGCCTAAGGAAGAACATCAATAGAAAGGTTACCTAACTAAAAAGACAGGTAATTCCCTGAGATGTGAAAATAATGATCATAAATGTGCCTCTTTCAAGTGATTATGGAAAGAGAGAGAACCCTTAGCACTGACCCTGGCCCAGGGGTCAGTGGAAGCTTCCATCCCATTCACCCGCTGAGCTGTGGAATCCATGACTAACATAGCTATACACAAAGTTACCTTAATGAAGGGGAGCTGTCTAGTCTCTCGGGGACAGAACAATGTCAGCTGAACAAATAATGGGCATTCCTGGCTGTCCAATTAATGAGAAACCAATAAGCACTGCCTTAAGAGGATGAACTCTGCTCTTCCACACTCCCTTCCAGATAGGGAGTACTGCAAGCATGGAAGAGCCAGGGAAAATCATAAAACTTAAAAATAATGCACTCTTGGACTTCCCTGGTGGCTCAGTGGTTAAGAATCCACCTGCCAATGAAGGGGACACGGGTTCGAACCCTGGTCTAGGAAGATCCCACATACCATGAAGCAACTAAGCCCATGCGCCATAACTACTGAGCCTGCAAGCCACAACTGTTGAGCCCACGCACCACAACTACTGAAGCCGCGTGCCTGGAGCACGTGCTCCGCAACAAGAGAAGCCACTGCAATTAGAAGCCTGCACACAGCAACAAAGACCCAACGCAGTCAAAAAAATTAATTAATTAATTAATTAAAAAAATAATAGTAATGCACTCTTTTAAAGTAAGTACATGCAAGTATTTATTGATAAAGTTGTTTTATGGGGAGATGGAATTAGGGAGTGGATCTCATTTTTTCCCCACTATGCCCTAGTAGTGTGTCAAGAAAAATAAAGACCATAATGAAGCTCATAAATTTGTTTACTCCTTAGTATATTAAGCAATTGGCAATTTCATTGTACAACAAGTTCAATTTGATGTATCTGTTCAGTGTTCCTAAAAGAACCTTAGTTTGTCATGTGGCAAGTAATATCTCTGTTTCATGTATAGAAAAGTAAAGAACAAAACCAAACTACAGAATAAGAGAGGATTAGAAAGAAAAACGCATGACTACCAGTTTCTTTTCTGTTCTTTTACCTAACTAAATAATAAGGAATTTGAGGCAAGGAGTGCAATGTAAAAAGGAAAAAAACAAAGATGAACAAACTTTCACTATTACAGTCCTTAGAGACTGAAAAACAAGATGGCACAATTATTCTGGAGAAATTTCCTTTTGTAAGTGGTGTTCCAAAAGCCAAGTGTGATATACACTTAGAGAACAAAATGTTTAAAAAGTTTAGTTACTAATTACAGTGATTCCAGGGCTAATTCCACCAGCTCATAGCGCAAGCCTTGAAGCGAAGCCCTTTTTTTAAAAGTCTATTTTGGTAGAGCCAAAGTGAGTTTTCCAGATCATATTTAGCAAGACCAACCTTTATTTTTCTGCTTTAAAAACGAAACGGCTAAATGGAAAAAAATCTATTTTTAAATATCAAGAACTGGCTTCCAAATTAATTCTTCCATTCTAAATAAGCGTGAGGCAGGCTTTATGAAGAACTTCCGTATTTACAAGTATCAGTGGGGCCTCTGACTTGCTGAATATCTTCCAGGAAGAGAAATCTGATACAAGTTACATTTCCTGAGAGTGAAGTGAGAGATGCTTGGAGTTTATAGTAAGTCATTTCTTGCCCAGCTGACATTCACCATCACCTGTCACGTTACAAGCAGTTTGGCTCGCAGGGCCTGAAGGGTTTGTCTGAAATGCCTTCACCCCACCGTGGGGGGCTGGGGGGATGATGTCTGAGTTCCATAGTCACAGAGACTCTGAAATCTTAGCCTTTCTGTGTTTGTCGGGGGATTCAGCCACATAGGTTGCTAATGGGAAAAGAAAGCTTGGATGGCTCTCTAATAATCTTACGCCTGTTACGATTAGCATTTGTTCATTGTGACGTTGTAAATGACTTCCCCTTGAAAATGAGCCCTCCTACTAGATGGCATTCTGATAACAAAAATCGAGGATGGACCAGAGAAGCTGCTCTTCAAAAAGGTTTTTTCACTGTCCCCCACCCCCCCAAAAAAGATAAAACAAATCCCGGGTCAAACCCCACTCCACCCCCAAGAAGTCCTCTGAATTGTGAAGTGTCCTTCTGAGTCTGGGGGCTTGGCTTCTAATTCAGGGTCAGCCCGGGAGTCCCAGGTCGCTACCCAAAGCTGTGACTTTCCCAACGGCATATACTCAGCCTTTTTTTTTTTTTTTTTTTTCTAGAATGGAACGTTATTCCTCCCACACCTTCACGCTTTTGAACATGGCTTTCTTGTGGTATAACTGATACACTCGGGTTTCTCTTCAGAGCCCAGAAATCTTTCACCTTTTACTTTCCTTTTTTACATGAATAAAGTTCTAACCCCTTATCCTGGCACGTAAGGCCTTTCAGAACAGCACCTCAGCTGCCCCTTCAGCTTCCTTCACCACCAGACAGTCTCTCCCCTCTGTTTACTAAGCACACGGGATTTCTCACCAGTCTGCAAATTACGTTGACCTTGAAAACCACCATGATGCCCCCTCCAACTACCACCCGGCAAATTTGTGCTCATCCTTCAAGCCTTTTTTCACATCCCCTATGAAGTTTTTCCTGGTTCCTGGAAGGGTTCGTCCGCTCTTCCAGAGTTCATCAGACCTCATATCTAAAGATTGCTACAAATTCCATAATTCCCAGACAGAAATAACTAGGACGCTGTCTTTATTTATTCTTAAATCCTCAGTGCCTGGCACATAGTGAGTATTCAATGTCATTTGGGAATTGAGTGAAATACTTGGTTAGAATTTCTTCTTTCATTGGCATCAAAGCTGAACTTAGAAATAATGGTGACTATATCATGAAATATTTTTTCCTACATAGGTCTCCTAAGCAAAGGGAATTTTATTTTCTTATCCTGGGTAAATTACAAGAGAGCTATTATCTGTGAAGATAGTAGAGAGGATTGCCTATATCCGTATCGACGAGCTTTAGAGCCCCACAGAGGAAGGAGTGCCAAGAGTTAGTTGTTAAATACAGTGTGAGAGGGAATTCCCTGGCGGTCCAGCGGTTAGGACTCAGCACTTTCACTGCCGTGGCCCGGGTTCAATCCCTAGTCGGGAAACTAAGATCTTGCAAGCCGCATGGCGCGGTCAAAAACAAACAAACAAACAAATTACACTGTGAGGCTCTGTACCCAAGCAGTACTGCTCTGGAATCCACGGGACAGCTAGAGGGTCACTGAACCCATGCCACCACCCTCCAAAGCACACACACACAGAGCAACTTTGGCCTTGAAGGCTGAGGATAAGCAGCCTTGAGCAGAGGTTGGCTGGGTCCCAGGAAGAAGCGTTTTCATGGAGGGGACCCACAGCAAAGGCCGGGTGACATGCACTGACAAGGAGATTAGGACCCAAGAGCAGAAGCATACTAAGTGAAATAAACCAGACGCAGAAGGACAAGTATTGGATGATTCCACTTACACGAGGTCCCTAGAAGAGTCAAATCACATAGACAGAAGGCAGAAGGGTGGTTGTCAGGGGCTGGTTGTAGTGCCGACCAAAATGAGGCCATGAACGAGGCGCTACCAAGCTGATGTGAGTCACATACGATAACATACGCAGCTTTGTGGCCACCATGCTTATTGTCTGATTAGCCTTGATGGCTCAGTTGAAAGAATTGAGGTGATAATAAATTAGTGATTTATTAGCTGACACTATTCTTCTTGGATTCACAGACGTTTCAGAGTTTGTCAGTGAAATCATAATTGCATCTTCCTATCTGATTCTGTCTGAGGATGAGGGTTAGACTATCCAATGCTATTTTATGAAACATGGAGTCATGTCGATCCACAAGAAAATCTGTAGAGCTGTTATAAAGCTATTCTTGGGCTTCCCTGGTGGCGCAGTGGTTGAGAGTCCGCCTGCCGATGCAGGGGACGCGGGTTCGTGCCCCGGTCCGGGAGGATCCCACATGCCGCGGAGCGGCTGGGCTCGTGAGCCATGGCCGCTGAGCCTGCGCGTCCGTAGCCTGTGCTCCGCGACGGGAGAGGCCACAACAGTGAGAGGCCCGCGTACCGCAAAAATAAAAAATAAAGGTATTCTTAAGCACTAGTATAACGAAACATCATATATTACTACGGTCGATGCTCTGGTTAATTCATCAATTTAAGGTCATGCTTAAATTTGGGTTTACAACCATTATAAAAGCAGCACATTTGCCACCACTGAAGGTTAATAGCTAATTAATCCTCATAGCATTTTTATGGGGCAAATAAGATTAAAGATGACTGAAGTGTGTGTTTCCATGCTTTCTTTCTTTTGTATATTCTGGAAACCTGCAGTGCACATTCCACAGATACATACATATAACCCGCACCCAAGCAAAACCTCTGCTGTCTCTTATAAGATTTGATTCTTAGGATAAAAAGACAAGTGAAGAGAGACAAAAATGTAATATATAATCCAACCATAGGAGTAGATTAATTAATGCCTGTCAAGCTGGCCTGAGTAATTACCAAAATAGGACGCCTTAATTTTATTACTTTATGATGACATCGGCATTATTATGACTCCTAAGTAGTAGACTTAACTGGTACTTCACTTCTCTCAAGGTAACTGGCATCAGGACGTTTTAAGATAAGATAATTTACATGTAATTAGCCATAATTACAAAGAGATCTGCTGTATAACATTGCACTTATAGTCAGCAATGACATATTATTCACTTAAACATTTGTTAAGATGGTAGATATGTTGAGTGATGTTTCCAAAATAAAATAAAATAACATAGATATGAATGTTGTAGAATCTATATACATAAGATCAATTACTGATACTTTTTACTTCTCCCTCCAAACTACTGAATTATATGAAATCTGAGGGAGGAAAATCACAACTTACTTAAAATTGTTGATAATATTAAATGCTTCCAAAACTGTTAAATGAAACTACTGAACTGATAATATTTCATATTATGTTACATTTTAGAAGTATTGGAGGAAGTCATTGAGAGGATTTGCCCACCAGTTGACCTGTGAGCTGGACCCGGGCAATCAGAGGTTCCAAACCTCCTCCCCTGTCCTTGGGATGTACTTTCTGCCCACCATTCCCACGTTAGGAGTTGTTTCAAGGATGCAGCCTTGAGAGAGTAATGTGTAGCTGAGACCATCTGGACAGTGTACATGACTGACCCCCATTAAGGCCTCTACATAAACTTCTATGATTACGGTGGGTGGGTGCAGAGATTTACTGCTCTTGCCGTGCCCAAGACAAGCCTTGTATGTACGTTCCCTTGCTCAGTAAACCTGCCACCTACCAATCTGGGGGGCTCTGTCTCTTTCTTTGGTCTCTCCTTGCCCTCTGTGTATAGGGGCCAATTTCAGGTTTCACCAGGGGAACTCCCGTGGTTATGAACAAACAAGTAGCCATTTCAACCTAAAGCAATTTATTATTGGAACATATTAACATCTCTTAATTTTCTAGAAAAATATAAAAGAGGTCCTTATGATAGAGAAGTAAATATTTCTGTGCATTCTTAAAACTGTATAATACTCTTAAAATTCTTTTCTATCTAATATATAAAATTTGGCTAAACTGAATGAAAAAGAATGAAATGATGCCATTTGCAGCAACATGGATGGACCTAGAGAATATCATACTAAATGAAGTCAGAAATAGAAAGACAAATACCATATGATATCACTTATATGTGGAATCTAAAATATGACACAAATGAACATATCTACAAAACAGAAAGACTCACAGACATAAAGAACAGACTTGTGGTTGCCAAGGAGGAGGGGGTGAGGGAGGGATGGGTTGGGAGTTTGGGGTGAGCAGATGCAAACTATTATGTGTAGAATAGATAAACAACAAGGTCCTTCTGTATAGCACAGGGAACGATATTCAATATCCTGTGATAAACCATAATGGAAAAGGATATGAAAAAGAATGTATATATATGTATAATCGAATCACTCTGCTGTACAGCAAAAGTTAACACAACATTGTAAATCAACTATACTTCAATAAAATAAATGTTAAAAAATAAAACTAAAATAAAACTTCGCTAAATTATATGATTTAAAAATTTTAGGGCTTCCCTGGTGGTGCAGTGGTTAAGAATTCACCTGCCAATGCAGGAGACATGGGTTCAAGCCCTGGTCCAGGAAGATCCCACGTGCCACTACTGAGCCTGCACTCTAGAGCCTGCAAGCCACAACTACTGAGCCCACGTGCTCAGAAAGTGTAGCTTTTATGAGAGGAGCTGTGGGCTTTGAGTCCTGCAGCCTATGCTCGAATGATAGGAGGGACACAGCTCAGTTTCTTCTTGGATCAAGGCAAGAGCAAAGTGTAGCTTTCCCTTGCACTGTGTATCTCTCCAGCAGGCTTCAGGAAGGCAAGATGAGACCCACACTTTTCCACCAGTGCAATCCCAGAGCTTAATAAAGTGCTCAGTCCATAGTAATCTCAGTAAATGTTGAATAGAAGGGTGAACTCTGGACTAGACTGAATTCATTTCAGTGACTTATTGAATGCTACCTCTTATTCACCCTAAGCGGAACAGAAAATTCCGGGAACCCCTAAAATACTTATATAGTAAGCCACAGCTTTTATTTGTAATTGTTACAAGTTTTCAGTTAAAAACACAAAACTTAATAACAAAATTTTTAAGTATAATATCCAATGTTACTAAGGAAATTGGGTAATATGCAGAAGAGATGGATAAAACAATGATGGAACATAATTAGAAGTATATTACCAAGATCTCTAAAAATGAACTTGTAATTCTACTTTGAAAAAATCAATCTTATGAATTTTTTGGGCTCAACAAGTGTTTACTGAATGAACGGACACGTGAAAAATAAACAAAGGAGGTGATGAGTAAGTGGTGAGTCTTAACTGGCCTCTCCAGCCAGAAAAACAGAGGAAACAACTTTCCTGTATATTGTAGTGTTATTTATAATAATAAAAAGCTGAAGGTAGTGTGAAGGTCCATGTAGAAAAGACATGCCCACGGGGTGAATCATTTAACAGGAGCAAAGACCAGGGCTGATGATGCTGTGATACACACAACAGCTTTCCCCATATTTGGGAATATTTCCAAGGGAACTGTTAAGGTCCAGAGAACTTTAAAATCTCCTAAAAAACGCTATATATCTTCTAAAGATTTAGAAGGATTGCTGAGGATTATTATGTACTACAAAACACAAATGAAAAGGGCTTCTACCAGCTTTTTTCTTCCATGTAAAGCCATGAAACTAAAGAGCCCTTTGCTTCCAGAAAGCAACCACCAATTTAATGAAAGGGACAGAGAGACAGCTCCTCTTCACTGGAGATTTATTTGTTTGTAACAAAAGCAAAGAGGACCATATCTATCAGCTATGCCACTGTTTCTAGCTACACTATCCAAGCTCATAAAATCTTAGTAATCTGTGTTGATTATTTTTTCACACATAGTCTCATTTCCCCCCATTCTTGGGAACTGCTGCAGCTGCAAAAGCTACCCGGTCACAGGTGTCATCCTAAATCAGAGAGGCTACAGACTAGACTACAGACTACAGCCCTCCCTTCCCCCCTCTTTTCACGAATGGGCCATAGCACTCCAATCTGCTGAACTCAACAGGGCCTCAGAAGCCTTCTCAACACAGTATTCCAGATAGACATAGAACCTGAGAGATAAGGCTCTTTACCGTCCTTGAATTCAATAATAAATCAGGAATTCACTTTTCTGTGACATTTCAAATTTATATATTCAACTACTAACACATTTTTATTTAAAAACATGTTTATATACAAGCAGCCAATGAAACATACGAATTATGTTATACCAAGAAAATAAGGCGCTCTGTACCATATGCATGTTCTGTATATGTTTTCTCTCAAAACTTCACCATTTTGCCCTGATAATTGCCAAAAGACAATTTAAAGGTAATCAGAGTATGATCACCTGGGATATTGCTTTCAATCTGTAGAGAAATAATTATTTCTTTCACATGACCAGAGATACTTGTAGATACATGAAGCTGAGAAAATTTCCTCTAAAATGATGCTAGAAAATTCTAGAAAACTGGGTAGCATGCCACCCAGAATCTTTGAAAGCACCCAAATACTTACCATTTGCTATCCTAAGGAATACTAAAGAATGGACATGAAGAGAAAAGAAAACCAAACGTAGAAACCTTGTCAGATGTTCCCTGAGCCTGTGCCACCTTTTTGGGTACAACAGTGTTTACTGAAGGACCCTTGCAAGAGCTGCCTTTGGGTCCTCACATTAAGCCAGGCTCAAGGCACTAAGTGGGTACCTGACCAACAACTCATGAGATCTCTCCCCTCGTAACCCTCACCTGGAAGATGGCAGAACAATAAGAGCAAGCTCAGGCACAGAAAGAGTCCCAATTTCCATATAAACTAGCATCTGCCTTTTCCCATGCTGATTCTGCAAGATGGCTCATTTACAAATATATAAATAGCTGCAACTTTACTCCAGTCTCATTGAAAAATCAGAACGGCATCATGTGAGAGAAGCATCCTAGCATCCTTGGCTCACGGAGCGAAATGTAAGTGGAGCTGGGCCAAGCTACTTGACACTAGCTAGTCAGCTTAACCAGATGCCCTCCAGTTTCCTGCAGTGGAGGGACCGGGTTCTGCTGGCAGAGCCTGAGACTTCATGCACATCAATTGCCCAGCAGTCGCACCGTGATTTAGAGCCAGAGGTCGGAAAATAAATTTCAAGTAGTACCTAATATTTATTATCACACATATTCAAAAGAGAATGGCAATGTCTAAATGTGGCAGGAAGTTTTCCAATGTAGCTACTTAAAATTCGCTACGTCTTCTTACACACAGGCTCGATGAATTTTCAAAGATTGTCTCTCCAGTACTCTGGCCACCTGGCCAGACTTAGAGGGGTTTAAATCATCAGGAAAAGGGCAAGAGAGAAAATGCATTTTAATTTTTGGAAGAAAATTTATTGCCTTGCTTAAATTCATTAATTAAAGTTATCTACTGGTAGTTAAGAAACATCTAAACCAATATATATGAAATACAGATGAGATACATATTGACTTTTCTTTGCTGCATATGAATACCCAAATAGGAAGCTGTCAAGCCCTGAGGGTTTAATGCCTGCATGTGAAGCCACCTTCAGGCTTAAGATGCCCACAATAGCATAGATCTGTACAGTGACATCTGCTGAAGTTCTCCACCAGACAAATCACCCATTACATCCCCTGGTATCAAATTACCCTCTTCCTTAGCCCTCTGATTTCTTACCAATTAATGAGCAGTTTACTTTTTTTAAATTTTATTTTGCGGTACGCGGGCCTCTCACTGTTGTGGCCTCTCCCGTTGCGGAGCACAGGCTCCGGACGCGCAGGCTCAGTGGCCATGGCTCACGGGCCCAGCCGCTCCGCGGCATGTGGGATCTTCCCGGACCGGGGCACGAACCCGCGTCCCCCGCATCGGCAGGCGGACTCTCAACCACTGCGCCACCAGGGAAGCCCCCAAACAGAATTTGATGCTTTATTCATTGCGGTGTATTCACACCCTGAAATGTTCATCTTGGACTCAAAGGCTGAATATCAGGACCATATATGCTATATTTGCCTTCCTGATGACTCAAGCTTTCTGAATTACTATTGATCCATCCTCCAATTACATATAGCCAACCATATGGGGAATTATTATTGCGTTGTATAATTGCTGACAAATTGTCAGTATTTAAATGGCAAGTCATTCTTTTTAATCTCATATTTATCAGAAGAAGAAATATAGTAAAGATAACAAACCAACAATTAAAAAAAAAACCTTCAGTAAATTCATTTTGAAATGAAATGAGTAACAAGACCAAAAAAAAAGGCTTTTCTTTACTATATACTCTACACAATATATAAAATGAATATACAGTAAGGGCTAAGTTCTTTTATTTTCATTTACCATGGAGCTTATCTATATGCATGAAGCATGTAGAAATAAATATCACTCTTTTGTCTCTAAGTCTACATTGTGTCTTAGTTTAAAATTCACATTTTAAAATCTAATTTTGGTTATGTCTATTTAAACATAAATAATATTTCTTCAAAAACAAATTTACTTACTATTCTCTAAAGATTATGCCGCTATCGATACATGTAAATTTACGCTGTAGAACAAGATCAGTTTGTAAAGATTACTAAAAACCACAAATAATCAAACAACACATTTACCACAGCATTCAAGTGATTGTGTTACTGTCGACAAGACTTTTTGTTTTTAAACAAATTATTTGGAATCTCTTTAGAAAGTAGTTTATGTTGTATTATTAAAATGTAAAGAAGGGGCTTCCCTGGTGGTGCAGTGGTTAAGAATCCACCTGCCAATGCAGGGGACATGGGTTTGATCCCCGGCCCAGAAAGATCTCACGTGCCGCGGAGCAACTAAGCCCGTGTGCCACAACTACTGAGCCCGCGAGCCACAACTACTGAAGCTCGCGCACCTAGAGCCTGTGCTCCGCAACAAGAGAAGCCACCGCAGTGAGAAGCCTGCGCACCACATCGAAGAGTAGCCCCCGCTCACCGCAACTAGAGAAAGCCCGCGCCCAACAACGAAGACCCAACACAGCCAAAAATAAATAAATTAAATAAAAATAAATAAATTTTTTAAAAAGTAAAGAAAAATTATTATTTTACTTACATGGTGTCTCTAATAAGACGTGAACTTCCCAATTTGATACAAGTTTTATCACCTTCACAAAACACACGTCTCAGAGAAAAGCGCTCTCCTAGGTCAAAACCTGTGGAATGTGACAAATGATTTAATCCAGCAGTTTTATTAAATTTAGTAAATTCACAGAGTTACCAACTTTTAAATAGGATTTTTTGTAGTCCTTATCTGTAGACTGACTGATTTCAAGTTAAATCTGCTCTTTACGGGATCAGCAAAATTTCTTGATTTCTTTTCCCTCTGTTTAGGATATAGGAGGATGAAATATATGTCGCAAGATTCAAGTATTATTTTTCTTTGACCTAGGAATTATTCTAAATAAGTAAGCAGAGTAGTTTATTGTAGCAGCTCTGATAGCTAAAGACAGAAAATTAGTTAGGTAAAAAATACTACAGCCATTCAATTGAAACCGAAGCAGTCTTTTAAAAGAAATCGTGCTTTAGAAAAATATATGTTGATGTGGGGAAATGCTCGGATTTCAAATGCAGTATATGTATTATGATTACGTGTGCATATATGGGTGGGGGAAGGGTGGAGAGAGAAAACGGAGGATGAAGGGAAAAAAGAGAAAGAGAACGATAAGAATGTTACAAAAAGGGAATCATGACTGTCTTTGGGTAGTGAGATCTTCTTTCTCATACATTTTCTTTTCTTTTTTTCAAACTTTCTACAATGGATACAACTTTTAAAATTTTAAATAACTTTTGTTCTCCGAGAGGTTGAGTTGTTGGGGGTCCTAGGTTAAATGATGTAGAATTCTGCGCTCAGAAATTTTTGTACATCTGACTTCTTTGCTTTTAATTTTTTAGTATTGGTGTTATCTTAAATTACAATGTGAAGGAGTCACCTACAATACACTATGTGTTTGGTGATAATTTTACACAAAAATGTTTCTTTGTGAAGAACTGTAATGCTTACCTGAAACTTCAACTTTATCTGTGTAGTCTGTTGTAAACTGGTGTCCCTCTTTCCTCAGTATAGGACATTGTTTCTCTATTAAAACAAAAACAAAAGGTTTTGAGAATTTTCATTACATTGTCTATCATTTTTTTCAAATAAATTTGAATCATACAATACAATCGGAAATGTAAGATAAAATGGAAAGAAATTAAACCGCTCTATTAAATTCCTTTTATTTTATTTATTTATTTATTTTAGATGTTGGGGGTAGGAGTTTTTATTAATTAATTAATTTATTTTTGCTGTGTTGGGTCTTTGTTTCTGTGCGAGGGCTTTCTCTAGTTGTGGCAAGCGGGGGCCGCTCTTCATTGCAGTGCACGAGCCTCTCACTATCGCGGGCTCTCTTGTTGAGAAGCACAGGCTCCAGACACGCAGGCTCAGTAGTTGTGGCTCACGGGCCTAGTTGCTCCGTGGCATGTGGGATCCTCGCAGACCAGGGCTCGAACCTGTGTCCCCTGCATTAGCAGGCAGATTCTCAACCACTGCGCCACCAGGGAAGCCCAATTCAATTCCTTTCAAATAAGGATAAGAGTATTACCCACCTCACAGTGTGTTCGTGAGGAATACGTGTGGTTATGTATGTGAAGTCCCTGATACACAGGGAACGCTTGTCAGTGTTAGCTACTATTTGCTCTAATGTTCTAATTGTCGCTCTATACTCGACATTAGGAAATTAGCTAGCTTTAATATCGTTAAGTTTTCATATTCAAAGTATATTCTAATGTTAGAAGAAGTGACCTACTACTATTTTCACACAGCTTGGATTCAGGTTTAGGTATTAGTGATATTAAACTTTAGAACAGGAGGAGACTGCATGGGACTAAATGTACCCCTCCCTAAATTCATATGCTGAGGTCTTAATCCCCAGTGTGGTGCTATCTGGAGATGGGGCTTTTGGGAGGGAATCAGGTTTGGATGAGGCCCTAGGGGTGGAGCCCTGGTGATGGGATGGATGTCCTTACAAGAGGGTAGAGGAACAGGGACCCTTTCTCTCTCTCTCTGCCTTGTGAGGAAACCAGGAAGAGGGTTCTCATCAGAACTTGGTCAGGCTGGCAGCCTGATCTTGGACTTCTTAGCCTCCAGAACTGTGTGACATAAACGTCTGTAGTTTAAGCCTCCAGGCCTATGGTATTCTTGTTGGAGCAGCCTGAACTAAGTTATTAAAATAAAACTAAAAAGCAGAAGCAAAGACCTCTGCCATACCAAAGTGGCCTATAATGAAAAATAAATGAGATAAAAATCATTGAGAAAGTATTAATTATATGCTAATGCTAATTAACGATGTTCAAAGAAATGAAAGATAAAGTCTGCCTCCACTTATGGTGAATTTGCATACTCACTGCACCACAACACAGTAATATAGTAATGTACATACATACACTAATTTCTTATTATCTGGGGTTTGTTTAAATTTAATTCAGGCTAGATTCTAGGAAATTAATAGCCAATCCAGACAATATTGCAGCTAGTTTTTATAATATGCCAACTGGACAACTGGACAGTTCTTGAGCTAAATTGATGAACTATTCTGGCATCATGCAGTCACAACCTTAATTTTCTAAAATGTCTAAAATTCATGTTTGGGTATAATGACCTCAAAGTTTTTATGACAGAGAGGAGATAAACTGCTGAAAACCACACTGATCTCCTGCTCTATGGGAAGTGGAAACCATCAGTTCTCCTGGTCAACCGCTCAGCCTTTCAGCCCTTCATTTAACAAATGTGTCAAAGACTTCAAGCGTGGTGACAGGGCATCAGCTTAATATATTTAACCAGAAGAATAAATCGGATTATAAATAGTGCTACCACTTAGATTTGAAAGCTGCAATCCACCCAATTAAAATATATAGCACTGAATATTTTAAAGATTACTTAGTTACTCTGGAAATTCCTGTCTCAGAGATCTTAACATGATTGCAGGTCCTAAATAATAATAAAATCGGGTCTTTTGTAAACACTACCCATTTTTTGAGAAAATTGAAATCATACCCATTTTTTATCTGAGTTCATCATCATGTTTATAAAAACCAAGATCTCTGCACTGAAAACTAGAGAATGTTGCAGAGAGAAATTAAAGTCCTAAATGACTGAGTGGATTAAGCAAGTATTTAGACTGGAAGACTCGGTATTGTTAAGATGTCAATTCTCAATTTTACATATAGACGTAGTGCAATAACAAATAAAATCCCAAGAGGTTCTGTGTGTGTGTGTGTGTGTGTGTGTGTGTGTGTGTGTGTGTGTGTCTTTGAAAACTGACAAGCTGATTCTCAAATTTAAGGTGAACTCCAAAAATACTAGAACAGCTAAGGCAAAACTGAAGAAGAACAAGCCTGAGAACATGTACTATTGGACACCAGGGATTTTTATAACGTGATTTTGGTGCACATATAAATAGATTAATTGGACAGAGAGTCCAAACACAGACCTGTGCACATGTGGTCTCCTTATTTACCACAAAAGGGCCACTGCAATTCGATGGGAAAAGGATGGTCTTTTCAGTCAGTGATTCTGCATCAACTGAATGTCCATGTAGAAAAACACTGGACTGTGACCCTTACCTCAAACCATGCAAAGAAATTAATTAGAGATGATCTTAGACCTAAACATGAAACGTAAAACAATAACGAACTACAGAAAAACGTAAAATCTTCCTGAACTGAGGGTAGCAAATATTTCTTGATAGGGACACAGAAAACGTGAAAGGTTGATAAACTGGACTTCATTAAAATCTTAATAATCACAAGACAACATTAAAAGAGTGAAAAGGCTAGCCACAGACTATTACAATACGTATATCCGATCAAGCATCATATCCAGAACATACAAAGAATTCTCACAAATCAACGGGGAAAAGATTGAAAACCCTATTTTGAAAATGTGCCGGGGCTTCCCTGGTGGCGCAGTGGTTGAGAGTCCGCCTGCCGATGCAGGGGACACGGGTTCGTGCCCCGGTCCGGGAAGATCCCACATGCCGCGGAGCGGCTGGGCCCGTGAGCCATGGCCGCTGAGCCTGCGCGTCCGGAGCCTGTGCTCCGCAACGGGAGAGGCCACAACAGTGAGAGGCCCGCGTACCGCAAAAAAAAAAAAAAGAAAAAGAAAGAAAATGTGCCAAAAAGCTAAGCACTTCACAAAAGAAAATATCCAAAATGCCAACCCGCATATGAAATAGTGCTTAACATCATTAGTGATCAGGGGAATGCAAAGTAAAACCACAATGATATACCACTAAATGGCTAAAAATTAAAGAACTGACAGCATCAAATACTGTTGAGGCTCTGGAGCAAAAGGAAGGCTCGTCTACGTTGCTCGTGGGGGTGAACAGTGCAACCACTTTAGAAAATTGTTTGGCAGCGTTTCCGAAAGCTAAATATTCATGAACTCTATAACCTGGAAATTCAATGACCCAAGAGAAATGAGTACAAAAATGGTGTAAGTGGCTCTTTTAGAAGAGAATATTCCTCGCAGCATAACTCATAATAATCCAAAACTGGAAACAACCCAAATGTCCATTGACAAGAGGATAAATGGACAAATTGTGGTAAATACAATAAAAAAGTATAGAAAAAAGAATGAACTACTGCTACATGCAATGACCTGGATGAATCTCAGAGATACAGTGGTAAGTGGAAAAGAATACCGTTCCCCAAAGAACACAAACTGCAGAATTCCATTTATGTGAAGCTCAAGAGATTGCATGACTGATCTATGTCAGAATACTGATTGGCTTGGCAGAGGGGTCAACTGGGATAGTTACAGGAAAGCCTTCTGGGGTCATGGAAAGTTCTATATTTGGATCTGAGTGGCAATTTCACAGATGTGTAAATACATATGCAAAAATTCATTACACTGTGCACCTAAGATCTGTGGACCCCGGTGCGTGTTATACAAAACAGCATGTCTGTGAGAAAACACTTTAAGCTCAAAATAATTTTTGCAAAACACCCAAACTGTGATCAAATTTTTACAATGACTTTGCATAACTATATGACTGTAGAAAATGAGGTTAACTTTAAATTCTTCACAACATATATAGGGAGACCCCAATAGATGATTGGCAAAGCAAATATCCAGACTGTGGAAGGAACTTCCTACTGTGACACTTTGGTAATGAGTGGAAGCTATGTTAGCTTATTGCCAAGTTGGAAACAGTATATATCTTATTTAAATTCTTCTGAGGATCTAATGAATATATGATGATGTCAAAGTAATAAACCTGTCACTTTGAAGTGAAGAAAATTGAACATTTCCAGCAATATTTATGAAAGTATTTCTTCACTAAAGTCTTTAGTTTATGAAAATCAAATACAGCTTTGTATCTCTAGAATATGTGCTCTGTTATGAAAAGCTGAACAAAACAAATGAAAACTAAATGTTAATTTAAGTGAAGTAAGTCAAAGACAAATATCATGATATCACTTTATATGTGGAATCTAAAAAATGATACAAATGAACTTATTTACAAAACAGAAATAGACTCACAGACATAGAAAACGAACTCACGGTTACCAACGGGGAAACGGGGGAAGGGATAAATTAGAAGTTTGGGATTAACATATACACACTACTATATATATAATAGGTAAACAACAGGAACCTACTATATAGCACAGGGAGCTATACTCAATATCTTTTAATAACCTATAATGGAAAAGAATCTGAAGAAGAATATATATATATATTCAATTTTAACTCAATTTTATTCGACTTCAATTTAAAGTTTAAAAAAACAACTAAACGTTAATTCTTTGGGGGAAGACTCAAGGCACAAGAAGCTGAATGCATGAGTCTCATGGTCCACTGCATAAAAATGGCAACACAGGAGAAGTGGCTATTAAAAGTTGGATATGTTAATTGCATTTTAACATAAAGTAAAGCATACTTTTTGCGTAAATGTGCGTGCTATCTTGAAGAACTACTGATAAGACCCAAATATCCAAGCATCCTGTCAGGTAGTCAGGAGAATCCCGGCAGCAGTGTCATTTCAAAGGCTCTTGGGAACCTTTCAAAAGTAATTACTAAAATTTCACCACAAAAGATGCACTATTTAGGGGCCCTTAATCAACAGACCTTTTGAAACATAAATGCAGAAGTTTTTGACAAATTCATGCTAAGATGCTGTCAGTGATTTTCAGACCCACTTTCCTCCTGACTTAGCTTGAAGGATCTGGGCAGCTTATAGGGTTGGAAGGATATTGAAAGGGGGTAAAGGAACCAGAAAAGAAGACAACTAGGTCAGATTTGGGGAAGATTTTACCTAGATTATCTACAAAAAATTACATACATTTTACAAATGTGTGTAATTACATACATTTTACCCTTCTCTCCCTCTAAAAATTAGAAACCTGATGACCTACGAACAAATCATTCAAGAGAACTTATGTGATTTTCCCCCAGATCACATAGTAACTCAATGGCAAAGCTGAAATAAAATTCGTTTCCCATAGTCCAGCTTTTTTCTCTATACTGAACATCCATCTCAAAAACATGTTCTAGGGCTTCCCTGGTGGCGCAGTGGTTGAGAGTCCGCCTGCCGATGCAGGGGACGCAGGTTCGTGCCCCGGTCCGGGAAGATCCCACATGCCGCGGAGCAGCTGGGCCCGTGAGCCATGGCCGCTGAGCCTGCGCGTCCGGAGCCTGTGCTCCGCCACGGGAGAGGCCACAACAGTGAGAGGCCCGCGTACCCCCCCCAAAAAAAATGTTCTAAACAAAATAATAGAGTACCTATGATACTCTCTTCATTCGTTAGTGGAAATATACTTTGTCCCCACTCTCAGTTTGAAACACATGCTTAAAAAAAATCACTTGTTCCCTTAATCTCTAAATCCTCGTGCTTGTTTTCACCTGCTGACTGGGCCTCCTATTATATTGTTAAGCATTCTAGTCTGGAGATTAGATCACATGTCTTTTAAAACATAATTTTCCTATCATTGTTCTGGTCTTTCTATACCCATTCATATGTAAAAGTCTTCAGTTTAATGACGGAAGTCGTGTTCAATTCCTTCTTTCTCCTCTCAAATAGCTAAAAAGCCCAGAACAGTTAAATCCATTCTTTTAACTTTCCATTTTTCCCCTGCTGATTGAATACCTAAAAGATGTGTGTATTTTGCTGGTGCTCATACAGAAAACGCACCAGTCACTCTCTGTGGCCCCAGAGGCCTCTGGCCTTAGGAGAAACCAGGAGTGAAGTCATTCCTTGTGCACCACAAAGACAAGGGGAAAAGTCAAAATTAGAGGCATCCTGAAAAATAAACGCATACATGTTCTGTTACACCTTTACAATTTGTAGAGGGTTCTTAGCATTACTTAAGCTATTAATATACCCCTTTACTGATTGCAAAGAAAGGAAATATATCATTTGTCTAGTGGGTATATACTTTATATTTTAACTTTGCTAAGTGTACATGTTTCCACACATTTGTACTTGAATGTATCATGGATAACTCCTATTACAATATTAAACTACCTGTGAATTAAAGCTTGTTGAGAGGTCTTTAGGGAAGATATGTGACTGAAAGATATAAATTCAGAAGCCTACCCGTTGGTACTCCTAGAGAGCAAGGTTTTAGCATCTCCCAAGAGGCCTCACAGGGCAGTGTCTGCTGCTCTGGTGAATTTTACCAGAGTCCGAGGTCTAGCCTTTGAGCTTGCAGGCTCAGAAATCAGCTGCTGACAACACATAAAGTACAGATGCATTTCTGAGGGGCATGTGCCCTTCTCCTCCTCACTGGACTCCAGTCTCCCTCTCTGTCTCGCTTCTCCTACATGCTGAGCACGCCCCTGCCTCGGGGCCTTGGCATGCGCTGCTTTCCAGGTGATCACGTGCTTCACTCTCTCACTACCTTCCTGTCTCTGCTTAACTGCCCCTCGATGAGGTCAGCCCTCCCTGACCACCCTGTAAATAATGAAACACCCTCTCCTCCCTTCATACCATGTAGGATTGCCAAATACAGCAAATAAAAACACAGGTGCCCAATGAAATTTGAATGTCAGATAAAGAACAAAAATATTTTTAGTATACGTACTTCTGATGCAATATTTGGAGCATACTTATACTAAAATGTTTTCATTATTTGTCCCACTTCAAACTTAACTGGGTGGCCACTATTTCATCTGGCACCCTCACCCACATGCTCATACTCTTGGAGGCCAGGTATGGTGGTAACTTAAAGAGGTGACACTGAAGATGGACAAGGGGGAAGGAACTGAGACACAAGAATGGACAGGATGAGGACTTTGCTGGTGGCGCAGTGGTTAAGAATCTGCCTGCCAATGCAGGGGACACGGGTTCGAGCCCTGGTCTGGGAAGATCCCACGTGCCACGGAGCAACTAAGCCCGTGCACCACAACTACTGAGCCTGCGCTCTACAGCCCGCGAGCCACAACTACAGAGCCCATGCGCCACAACTACTGAAGCCCGCATGCCTAGAGTCCGTGCTCCGCAACAAGAGAAGCCACCACAGTGAGAAGCCCACGCACCGCAACGAAGAGTAGCCCCCGCTCGCCGCAACTAGAGAAAGCCCTCACCCAGTAACAAAGACCCAATGCAGCCAAAAATAAATAAATTAAAAAAAATTTTCTTGTAAAAAAAAAAAGAATCAACAGGACGTGATAACAGGCTGAACGTAGGGAGGAGGGGGAGATGCCTTGCTCAGCTGGGTAACAGGTGAGTTTACTGAAATGAATGCCACTAGAGGAAGAAAAGGAATTGTGACAAGGAGTGAATTCAGCTGCGGTGGAAAAGCCATGGAGTTAGAAATGTCAAGTTCAAGGTGCCATTAGGAAATATGGGTATGGAACACAAAAGAGGGGCGGGCTGTGAGGTAAATTTGGGAGTGACTGACATACAAACCGTACTTAAAGCCACAGGGATGGATGGCATTACACAGGAGGTAAGGCCAGAAGGGAGGAAGGGCAACAGCTACCTCCTGAGAAATTGCAGTATTTCTCTCTCTTGTCCATTTCACCTGCTTTATTTTTTCTATTTCTTCATATCCTCTGGAGTCCACATAACATATTATGGAATTATTATTACCTGTAAAATCACAGTTAAATCTGCCCAGTTTCACAGGCGTTCTATTTATCACTCTTTTTTTTATTGAGGTATATTTGATATACAATATTATATGTTTCAGGTGTACAACATAGTGATTCAAAAATTTTAAAGGTTATACTCCATTTATAGTTATTATAAAATATTGGCTGTATTTCCTGTATTGTACAGTATATCCTTGTGGTTTATTTATTTTATACATAATAATTTGTATCTCTTAATCCCCTACCCCTATCCTGCCCCTCCTTCCCTCTCCCCACTGGTAACCACTAGTTTGTTCTCTACATCTGTGAGTCTGTTTCTTTTTTGTTATATTCACTAGTTCATTTTATTTTTTAGTTCCATGTATAAGTGATAACCTACAGTATTTTTCTTTCTCTGACTTATGTCACTAAGCATAACTCCCTCCAAGTCTGTCCATGTTGCTGCAAATGGCAAAATTTAGTTCTTTTTTATGGCTGAGTAATTTTCCATTGTATATATACACATCTTCTTTGTCCATTCATCTGTTGATGGACACTTAGGTTGCTTCTGTATCTTGGCTATTGTAAATAGTGCTGCTATGAACATTGGGGTGCATGTATCTTTTCAGATTAGTGTTTTTGTTTCTTTCGGGATATATATCCAGGAGTGGGATTACTGGGTCATGTAGTAGTTCTAGTTTTAGTTTTGTTTTGTTTTGTTGCAGTACGCAGGCCTCTCACTGCTGTGGCCTCTCCCGTTGCGGAGCACAGGCTCCAGACGCGCAGGCTCAGCGGCCATGGCTCATGGGCCCAGCCACTCCGCAGCATGTGGGATCTTCCCAGACCGGGGCACGAACCCGTGTCCCCTGCATCGGCAGGCAGACTCTCAACCACTGCGCCACCAGGGAAGCCCTAGTTTTAGTTTTCTGAGGAACCTCCATACGGTGCTCCACAGTGACTGCACCACCAACAGTGGTTTACATTCCCACTAACAGTGCACGAGGTTCCCTTTTCTCCACATCCTCTCCAGCATTTGTTATTGGTGGTTTTCTTGATGATGGCCACTCTGACAGGTATCACTCTTGTTTTCTAACATGCATTAGGAAAATTGTTTTCTTTACCTTTAGTGACAAAACTCATGACACAGCATTTGTCTCAAGATCAGGGTTGGGGAAGTTGAAGAGCAGTAATTTACCACAGACATAGAACTAGTTTGTTTTCTTTTCATAAATGGATCAAAATAACAGCCTTTAGGTGTTTTGCTTTTTTTTTTTTAAAGGCTGACAGACTTCCTATTGACAGAGGCCTTTCATTTAATTGTTACTAGTTGCCCTGGGGACTCCTGTACACTTCATACTTTGCTAATACATCTGATGAAGGATTACAGAGTATCCTAGGTTGGGAGAAAAACAATGGTTAACAACAAGAGGTTAGCACCTTGGACCAGAATATAACAAAAAAAATACGGAAAAGTGACAAAACGAGAAAAAAATGGGAACACAGCTATACTAACAAAGAGGTAACGAGGGGTCACAGAACCTTCACTGCTAATTTTTTATCCAAAACTGTTCCCCCAGAGGAGTATACCAGGTTAGGAGCTATAACCTTTATTTAATAATTGTGAAGCTTTCCTGCACTTTAAAAATTTAGGAGTTACAAAGTACATTTGTCAGCAGTAGGACTCTTATCTGGTACCATACTGAACATGAGGAATTCTTCAAAACACAAAATAAAACTCTCTATATAATAGCATACTTCGACCCTGAGTTTAAGAGTGCAGCGTGTGTCGATTAGTAAAAGCCAAATTTCAGAAGAATAGTTTTTCCTTATAATCAATAGAAAACTAGTTTAAAAGGGTGTATGTGTATAGTTTGGGGCCTAAGTTTATAATCAATTCCATCAAGACACTTAACCTGAAGTTTTACCATAAGTGAAAGGGATGACATTCTATTATCTCGTTATTGAGTCTGGCTTTTCTTGCTGCTCTTTCTTACCTTATTTTCTGTTTTTATTACTTTTGATGATAACTCAGTACTTTTGCCTTAGAACAGATTAAGGGAAATGCATGAGACATAGGAACCATTATGAGACACAAGCTTCTAACATAGAGAAAAGTTTTAAGAAAGTAATTAAAGCAAGTTTTGAGATGATCTCTGTGATGTATATTTATTAATACAACTCTCTTCCCCAGCCTCTTTTGACAACTAAACTGAAACGGCCACATTCGAATTGTTTATCTGCAGTGTGAAAATATGCAAACATGCCTTATGTCATATCTCAACATAATAGTAAAACTGATGAAAGAATATGGAATAGCTAATTCTGAATAGCTTCGAGATTTTAATATTAAAGGTATTATCGAACCCCTCCATATTACTCTTGAATTCCATCCCAACTGGCCCAACATTGCAAGCAATCATTAGGCACACCATTGAGTTAAGTAAAGCAATTAAAAGACTCGATTTATCCTTCGTGTATTTAAGTTTAACAGCAGATTGTTGACAACTTCACAGACTCCAGAGCTGAAACCCTAGCCTCTCCCTCAGATTTGTTATATTTTATTTTTAGGCTGTAATCACTTCCCTCCGGTAAATGGTTAGTGACCACAGGCACAGGTCTGCACATGAGGAAACTAAAAAGGAAACTTGTGCTATGAATCAGACACACAAGACATGAGAATAGCCCCTGCCAGGCCCGAAATGTTATACTCTTCAATAATACTTATGACAGGGCTGTGCTGACATTTTCAATGAAAGCAAACGATACTTGCAGTTAAGCAATTTCCATGGCACGTTTAGTGTGGGCTGTTTCACAAGCATCTCCTACCAAATGCCCCGATAAAAAACAACCCTTCATTTTTTTTTTTTAGGAATTTCCCTTAGTGCTTCAGGTTACGTGAATCTTACTAGAGTTCCAATTAATTTGGAATTCACACTCTTAGGAAAATCTTTCAGAAAGATTAATTTGGTAGGGTAAATTGGGCTAGAATATATGCATTTCAGTCTTCCTGCATACAATATAACCTGATTAAAGAATTGACATAGCCAAGCTACAAGAGCAAAACATTCAGGGGAATCCCAAGATGGAGAAGTTTCAGTTACGCAAGATGATCAGTACTGTACGCAAGATCTATAGCGAACAGTACTGTATTATACACATAGAAATTTGTTACCAGAGAGGAGCTCATGCTAAGTGCTCTTACCCCTCCCAAGAACGTTATTAAAGTCTAAATAAATAAACAAATGCAACCTGGTAGTGTAAGGTGCAAGACAACCAGCTAAGAAAAAATAATAACGATAAAAAGAAATAGTTAATCATCCCAAAGGTGAGTGTTCCTCTGTTTTCCGCAAACATAGGCATTAGATTCACGTGGGGAGCTGGTTAAAGATGTAAATTACTGAATCCCACCCCATGCTGTCCCGCATCATAGGAATCTTTGGGAGTGGGACTCCAGAATCAGTACCCCAGATGATTCTTGCTCACACTGAAATTGGAAAACCATTTATGTAGATCCTTCAAATCAATGTCATCAGGAACATTTATTTATTACACACTAGCATGTGCCTAGAAACTGATTCATTCTCCTTTCAAACCAGAAAAGTCCTATCCCCTCTGATTAAGTAGCAAATTGCATTTCCTGCTACGTCTCTTAAAAGGAAGAGATGTAAAAAAGATTCAGAAGAGGGACTTCCCTGCTGGTCCAGTGGGTAAGACTCTGTGCTCCCCATACAGGGGGCATGGGGCTCGATTCCTGGTCAGGGAACTAGATCCCTCATGCATGCTGCAACTAAGAAGTCTGCGCGCCACAACTAAGAGCCTGCATGCTGCAACTAAGAACTGGCGTAGCCCAAATAAATAAATGTATATTTTTTTTAATTCAGAAGAGTAGCAACATTATCAGAATAAACTCCCTGCCCTAGGGACTTCTTTTTGCCATGAGTCACGCCCGACTTTTCTGAAAAAAGATTTTCCCCCAAAAAAGTATGATAGCCACAGGATGTCATTTGTACAGTGTTAGAATATTCAAACTTTCATGTAGATTATTTTATGAAATGTAACTCCTGCCAAATTAGTAAAAAAATCATAAAGACTTACAAAACACTGTGACTCAGATATGTTTTGATTTTATGAGTGCTTCAAACTCAAAAGTCTTTACTAGGGTATGTTTATACCTGTTTAGCAAAAATTCTGAAAGAAACATTCAAAAGAATAAGCACAATAAGACTCATAGTCTCAGGACACGTTATCATATGTGACCAGGGTCAGAATATATCATATGTGATCCTTTGCATAGAAGGTGAGTTGAAGTTTCTCTTTGCTCAGCAAATGGCTTTTCAATGTGTCTAGTTCAACTTTGGAATGCGAAGTACATTGAGGTCAGTAACTTAACGCATACTCAGTCTTCAAGAAGAGCCTTCCAAATTAGCCACCGGATCATTTTTAAAAATCAGAAGTGGAAGTGAATGTTTCAAATTGCCTTCAAGTCCTTTGGAAATATGTATGAGGTTGATAACTGAACAGTTGCAAATAAATATTATCTATTTAGTTCAAAAAGTGCTCTCACGACTGTTAATCTTTCCTTTGCCTCATCTGAGATACTACAAAATTGATATATAATCAAACTACATCTCCTTTTCTATTTCTTATTCTGTTTTTCACTTTTCTGTAATTAACATTAGCTATGTCCTTGGTTAATCCTAACTGAGGATGGGTTTCTATACTTACAATTTGAATAACTTGAAAAACTTCATTAAAAGGGGAAAAGGAAAAATAGACACACACAGAGATGTACGTACATATTTATATTTGTAATTATCAGTGAGAGAAAGAAAAGGCTATTTAGACTAATATAATATGCATATAAAAATGTAATTTTAGACATTCTCAATGTGCAATGTGAAGGTCAATGGGGAAAACAATAAATTATTATCTATTTTGTGCTAGTAGATTGAATCTATGGCCTCTTCAACCCTAATAAGATTTATTTTAATATTTTTTTTAAAATAAAGACTATAAATAACATTTGGAGACCGGACAAGAGGTGGCCTGGATACCTGGCTTGTCCCTGCTCACCACGGAAGCGGAAGCAGGAAGCAGGAGCATCGCTGCCCAGAACCAAAGCTTCCAAGAGCCAGCGGGTCTCATGGCGCCTCAAAACCATGGGATCCAGTGGCCACAGACCTGCAACAGAACAGAATATCTGAATTGAGCTTATTGCATACAGTTCCCTTCATCATTATCTCCAGAAAATCCTCGTCACCAAAGAGAACACAATAGAATTTTACAATATATATAATTATAGAATTGGATATCTGCATATACATGTAATTAGACATTATATATTAATATATACCTTATTATGCATGAAAGCCTCTGAAAGTATTTTCAGATTAGTTCCTAATTAGTTATCAATGTCTATACAGCCTCATATAACTTAAATTTCTCTTCTAAATTTTTTTAAAGCCACGCTACTTACGATGATTTGTATATATCTTTATTTTTAATCCTGGTAAAATACGCATAACAAAGTTTACCATCTTAACCATTTTTAAGTGTACAGTTCAGTGGCATTCAGTATCTTCATGCTGTATAATCACCACCACCACCTGTCACTTTTCATCCTGCAAAACTGAAACTCTGTATCTATTAAACAGTAACTCCCCATTTCTCCCACCCCAGCCCCTGGCAACAACCATTGTTTTCTGTCTCTACAAATCTGACTGCTCTAGGTCACATGCACGTGGAATCACACTGTATTTATCCTCTTGTGACTTTATTCACCAGGCATATCGTCCTCGAGGTTCAGCCATATTGTAGCATGTGTCAGTATTTTCTTGTTTTTTTTTTTTTTTTTTTTTTTGCGGTACGCGGGCCTCTCACTGTTGTGGCCTCTCCCGTTAGGGAGCACAGGCTCCTGACGCGCAGGCTCAGCAGCCATGGCTCACGGGCCCAGCCGCTCCGCGGCACGTGGGATCCTCCCGGACCAGGGCACGAACCCGTGTCCTCTGCATCGGCAGGTGGACTCTCAACCACTGCGCCACCAGGGAAGCCCTATGCCTTATTTCTTTTGAACTCTCTCATCCAGCTATGGTCATAATCCTCATCTGACTTTGGAAACTTACCCTAGCTATTATTTCAAGGCCGTTGGTAACTGTTAAAGTAATTAATTCTGTTTCAATTAAGTGAACTCACAAATACGGATCTAACTTTCAGAGAGATTCTTGATTGTTTGCATTTTTAACCAAACTGATTTTTATGAGTTGATAAGTTAGCAGTATAGCACAGTGGTTAAAGCTTCATGCCTAGGTTCCACCACTCATGAATGAGTTACATGATTTCTCCAAGACTTCATTTATTCATCTGAAAACTGGGAATAATACTAGCAATAAATTGTTTAATACCTGGAGAGAGTATAGCACAGGGCATTGAATACAGTAAGTGTTCAAAAAAGTATCTGCTGTTATAATTGTTTGCTCCACATATTCATAAAAAATAATTAGTAAAAATGTAGTTATGTTTATCTATTCATCCTGAGGTTGATAGTGATGTTTGAACAATGGAGAAATGCCAAAGCATCCTAAAAATTTATGTTCATTGAAGCTTTGGTCCCTGTTTCGGCAACAAAGAACCAGACAGCTATATAGCCGTAAGCATATGAATTCACACTTGAGATTTCCCAACTATTTCTTTGAGTCACTTAGAGGATAAAAGTACTTAACTTCAAAATGTTTGAAGAATTGATGTTATGGTTAGTTGACTAAATGTTCTAGTTACAAAAGAATTGCCATTCCACCACTCTACTGAAATGTCTCCAGCCAAGTTCAGCAAAACTTGAAAGAAGGATCCTTTTCTCTTTGCATCTAATTCAACTCTCCGTGGCATTTCCAGCAGCTGATCACGCCCTCCTTCTTGAAACCCTCGCTCTCACTGGCCCCCCTGCCCTCACACTCTCTGGTATTTCCTTCTAATTCCGCTTCTTAGATCTTCTTTCTACCTGATTTCTTAATGGTGGGATCTATGGGTCCTCCTCTCCTCTCTCTTTATAATGTCTCTTAGGTAATCTTACCAATCCTCTCGGCTTTAAGCAGTATCTGTCAGATGATGGGTCTAAAATTTACCTCTCCAGTCTAATCCTGTTCTCCTAACTTTAGACTTTGCGTCCAGCGGCCTACTCGCTATTCCCTCTCAGACATCACGGAGACATCTGTAACCATATACAAATCGAATGCTTGGTTCTTAACCACACCTTGCACCTTCGCGTTCTTCCCAGTCTCCATGATTAGCCCCCATCAAAGCGCTCCAGCTAGACACCCAAGCATCGCATGGATTCTTCCACCTTCTGTACCCCCATCTCACACATCCCCATCAACAAGTCGCATCTCAAACCCACTAACCATTGCTCTCCTCTCCTCTGCCACTGGCCTAGCTCAGGTTGCCCTGGTGTCGACTCCTCCACAGCTTCCTAACTGATTCCCTATCCACGATGGGCTCCTGACCGAGTTCACTCTCTACGTAGCACTAGACAGCTTTCCTTAAAGTCAAGGTTGGATCACGTCACCCCCTATTTCTAACCCTTCAATGGTTTCCCACTGAACTTCGAATATAATCCAAAAGGCTTTCTATGGTCCAGAAGCCCTGAGTAAACTGGCTCCTACCCGCCCTCCTGCTGATGTCCTGTTCCTCAAATTCCCTCCCTCTTTCCAGCCTCAGGGCTTTTGCACATGCTGTTTCCTCATCCAGGAACATGCTGGGTCCTGTTCATCCTGCATCCTTCCATGTAAATGTTACTATGTGGAAGAGCCCTTCCCTGACCAGTAGACGCCCTGGCCCCTCTCTTCTCTAGCTCAGACTTTTCTGTCTGTACACATGTTTATGGCCCTCACTCAACTCTAAGCTCCTGAGGGCAGGGACTGTGTGTCTTGTCCATCACTGTATCCTGGTGCCTGGCATGGTACCTGGAAAAGCAGGACTCAGTAAATATTCTTTGAATTGCAAGGGAGGAAACTGCCAATTTGTAAATCTTGAGACACAGTGAAGTGTACTTACGTTTGAATCTGTAGTGACAATAGTTTAATCATTCAGAATTCTTAAGGCATTTCAGAATCTTATAATATTTTAAGGGTCATTGTAATGTACATCCTTTCTTTTTGTATGTTTTGAAAACGTGTTTGCTATTGGAAGTTTCCATTGTTTCAATCCTGATTAGACATGTACGCAGCTATGAGCATCTGAAAAAACTTTTTACACGGTCTCAAAAGGAAGCCTTGTTTGTGTTTAAAAAAGAAAGACACCTTTCCCAGATATTTTCCCTCTGCTGCAGGCAATTTCAGGGTTGACCCCAACAAAAGCGTCAAGGGCAAAACTTCCCTTGAGGTCTTCCTGGACCTCTCTCCCAGATCCTTCCCACAATCCCCAGATACTACCTGCTGTCCTCAGGCTGCTTCTAGCTGTTCTCCACCCACCTCTGGTGCCCTCCCTGGATTTCTCAATTCTGGGCTTTTTCCACCATCCAAAAATCTCCTTCCTCATTGAAACTTGCCTGTTTTCTCTCCTGTCCCCTCAGATCCTAGCTCATGACTATCAAGATAGTTTTACAAATGAATCTGAGCCAATGTTATCACAGTGCAATGTGTTGTTCTTTCCAGGTAGGATTTAAACTTTAACCTTCAGTACTTTACCGACTGAGTGACTGATGGAGAACCTCAGGGTAATATATGTAGTTGCTGAGGTTTCTTCGGGCCCCCAAATCACCTTTTTCCAGACTTATACAAAGATGGCTCTTGATGCATTTTAAGAAGGATACGGAGATTACCGGCAACATACTTGGTCTCCTTTTCTGAAGCAGAATTTCTTTTATATATGGTATTTTATTTAATATTCATAATAAGTTGAGAGGCAGGCATGCCTGCTCCTAACATGAGCAGGGTACAGGGCAAGAGCTCTGCATTCCATATGTCTAAATATTTAAAAGTTAAAAATGAAGCTAATAAAACTGATAAGAAGTATATATTTTCTCCTTTCACCTTGACAAACTTTCACAAAGACCTAAAAGCCAAGATCACGTTCAAAATTGAACAGAGAAGGCTGCAGGGGATGCAGTGGCCTCTGGACTAGACAAAGCTCCTCCCGTACTGTTTCCCATTCCTGGTTCCATCTGCACCGTGAGGGGCCTCACTCACACATGTGGGAACATGCCCGTAAGCCCAAGCTTTGTCCACAGCACCTGCAAACTTCTCTCCTTGACCACCCCTTGGGGTTAGGATCGTTCACACCAGTGCCTTGGTCTGTCCCTGGGAAGATGGACCCAAGGAAGAGGTGTCCAGATCCTGCAAGATGACTAAAGGTCATTTGGTCAGGGAATGTCAGGATCTTGGATTCCCACAGCCTAGTTTAGAAGCTCTGGCTTTGGGTGGGCCGGTCCCCTTACCTCTGTGGACTCTTACCACTGAGAGCAGGTGCACAGACAGAGCAAGACCTTCTAAAATGTAGAGCCCAGAGCAGGGACCTTCTTGCCTGGTACAGACATGAAACATTAAAGCTCATAGAGAGGATCCCAGAGCCTGGGGTTCCGGTTTAGGTCTGCTTGACTAAAAATCCTCTGCTGTTACCCCATGATGTTTACTACCAGGGTGTGGGACAGACCTATCACATCCCTGTAAGCTTCCTTTTCAAATTTCAGCTAATCTCCGTCAAGATTCGAGCCAGACCCTCCACAGTGCCTTCCCAGTATGAAAGTCACTGTCGTGAGTATGCCCAGCACTGGCCGTCTTGAGCAGACAACACTCCTGGAGACCAGGAACCCTCTAAGGTCATCCAGACAGCCCTGCCTGCAGCTGGCTTCTCATTGTCTGAACAGCAAAGAGAAGTCGGCTGCCTGAAGGCTGGCCTCTGGCCTCTACCAAAACCCATTATTCTCACCATCCTTTGCCAACCAGAATATCTGTGGAGACTGGTTGGGCTTAGGGAATTTTAAAGAGCCACTGTCCTTTAAACTTCTTTAATCCAGTTCTTGAAATCTTAGATGGCAACTATAAAAACTGAGAATATTTGAATTAGGACATAGATTTTTTTAATTTTCTTATTAATGTGTATTTGTGTACAGAGACCACAAAGAGGACAGAAAGAAATATTGGGAAATCTTAATCTTTCATCCCATCGACAGGATGTGGTCCTACTACGTACACTGTGGACACCAAAGCAGTGAGCCAAACAGTCCCTGGGTCACTCTGGTCAGGGAGATGGCAAACAAACAGACACATACGTCATCTTTTAGAGACAGACACTAGGAAGCAAAGGAACGCAGAATCAGTAGACAGAATGATGGAATGGGGGCTGCCTAGATAAGATGGTCGGGGGCCATCTCAAAGGAAACCAAGCCCAATCTGCCTACAGAACATGAATAATTTGATTCTATGCCATCAAACAGTTAATAATGCTCATTCTGCATCTCTGAAATTTGAATTTGGTCTTCGGTAAAGGGGCAGAGCATTAGATCTAATACCAACTAGAAAATAACATGCAAAAGATAAGTGAAAGGAGAAAATAGAAAGGCAACATTGATTCGCTTTACGTAAGCTGTTAAATGAGCAACGCATGTGGACTTTAAAAAATAGGCTTGAGTTGTTAAACGGCTGAAAGAACCCAAGTTTTCGGAACATTTATTATAAAAAGAAATGCCATGTGAGTGGGTAGAGGGTTGATTTTTAAATCAAACTTCCTTGACTACCCTCCAATGCGCCTGTACATAACTCCACCAAGGAAATCTGGCCATACTGTTATGAAGTGACACATCTTGTAAATAAGCAAAAGCAACAGGTGTTACACATCTGTTCTTTTACCAATCTTTAGAATCTATCTTTAGTGAAGCTATAGTGGAGTCTATAAACTATTGTAAAAGACTGGCTGGAAAGTCACGCCTATGCAGTTAAAAATCCAAGCCCAGAACAGGAAAAAAAGTATCCTCAAGAGCTCAGGACTCCATCCAGCATTATTTCATCATTTTGCTATTGACCGTAGTCATGAAATTGAAGTTATTCCGCGAGGTCTTTTGCAGCTTCGGCAATGTTTCTGCCCTTGTTATATTCTACAGAAACCTCCTGATTTTTATCTTTTAATTACAGGCATCATCTTGAACTTAGGAATCCAGGCTAGAAATTTCAAAATCATCTTGAATTCATTCTTCATCCCCCATATAAAATCTCTTTCAAAATCTGTCAAATCTACTTTTGAAATGGTTTTTGAATCCATACCAACCATCCTCACAAAAGCTGCCTTACTTCACTTCCCTACAATTTTGAATCTGGAAAAGTGCGACTGACTCCAATAATCTCCTCTCCCCCAGGACTGTTCCCTGGAGTTCCATCTCCCTACTGCCCAGGAATTCTGTTTCTAAAGCAAAGACCCGGCGTTCGTGTTCTGCCTTCTCAAAGCCTCCTGGTGCCTTCCATGCCCACTCCTTAGGGCAGCAGGCACTCAAGGCTGTGTTACATCAGGGCCTCCACTCATCTGACCAGGCTCATGTCCAAACAAACTCTACTCCATCAAACTATTCCCAAGCCCCAAAATGTGCCAGGCTTCTGCACATGCTGGAATGTTCTTCCAACTCTCTTCGTCTAATCTGCCCTCCACGTGTAGCTCACATGCTGTGTCCTCTGTGACGTCTGCAAGCCCCATCTCAGAATCCATTACTCACTGCCTTGTGATCCACCAGCGCTCAGGATCCAGCCCTGCTTCAGCTTGGTCTACCCTGCATCGTAGTAACTTGTGCGCGTTCTGTGTCCTCTCTATACTGAATATCTTGGCGAAAACAGGTTGTATCTGATATTTGCATTTTGTTTCAACTTGGCATTTAATAGATCCTCATTTGATCAACGTGTAGGATGAATACAGTCTAAGGCAATCCTATGTGGACTAAAATTAAGCAAATGAAAGGTTGAAGCCAAGTAACGTATTCAGATAGGGACTTAACAATTACAAAAAATATGGATGAAGTGAAGAGTTATAGAGAAATAGAGGAAAAACTACTAAAAGAAGGCTCAGGGAACATAATTTCAGTTATTTAGTGAGACCAAAAAAATACTATTGAACTTTTCTTCTTTTACCGAAAACATACTTCCTGGTTCTTAATGGATATAGTTCTCTAAAACTGATCAACACTATCACATTTCCTCAAAGTTCTGTTATTTCTCCTGTCACTTCAAAACTAGTGTCGACTTCCCAGGGGGTCACCAGGCTTAGGTTCCCCTTGAGCAGGTTTAACCAACTCTCTCCACCCTCAACAACCCGTTTCTTTTATTGACTCACTTCTCTAAAAGACAGCTGTCACCATCAACTTTCTTTCTGGATGCTATTCTCAGTTTCAACCACCATGACCGACCTATATTTTGTCAGATTTTAATTCTCTAGCTCGGCCTCCACAGGTATTTCTATATCAATGACCCAATGCTGCTTCAAATTTTAAATAAATATTGTATCTTTTTGCCTGATCTATCAACTTTTCCTGATGTTCCCATTTGGAAGCCTCTCCTAATATTCTGATCGAATAACCTTGCAATCTCAGGATTATCTTTGCTTTCTCTCCGAGAGGGATAAGAGGCGCGTTGGGCCTCACAACCTCTGCATGGATAAGAGAGACCTATCGTTCCACTCTTTTTTTTTTGATACCATGCTTGCATTTCGCATCTTTCTATCATTTCCAAATTCGACGTGCAACTTCCTCACCTGATTATCTCGCTCGTGGCCTGCAGAATCACACCCTATCGAGCCCCTGGCCCTTCAGCTCTCCTCTCCAATCTTTCCTGGGCAGGTGCTATCTGATCTCCTCATCTCTGGTTTCACCCCAGCTTAGATTCTCCAACTTACCAGGCACATGACGGCTCACGCCCACCTCTAAGCCTCCACACGTGCCTTTCCTTCTGGCTGGAAGGTCCTCTCTCCTGCTGTGTTCTGCTAAGCCTCCTTATTCTCTGCCTCTTTAAGATATACTCCTCAACGTGGCCCACCTCAAATATTTTTTCCAGCATCCTCTCCAGGTTATATATTGCATCTCTCTAGCTCTGCTAGTTCATATTCCTGCTAATTTTTCATTCTTCACTTGAATTTGTATTAATGCTGCCAACTGGCCAGACAACCATGGTCTCTATCTGCATATCTTCTCCTGCCTTTAAACCATCCATTCTGTGTACCCACTGGGCATTGCTGTCTGCTGGGGAAAAAAATGAACCAAAATTGCAGCAGGAGAGATTAAACTGAAGGACCAGAAAGTAGATGGGAACTTTCTATTTCTGGACAATACCACGGGTTTCCATCTGTTTTAGGTGGTTTCCTTGGATGATGATGATTCAGGCACAGAGATCACGTCCCAACTGTGAGAATGAATAATCGCTCTTGGTTTCCTGTCATCTTTTTGCTCTTTCTCTGACCTTTTTTTTTTATCAGGTTCAGGCTCTCTCCCCTACTCTATCGCCCACCTTCTCCCTCCTTTCTCAGCAAACCCCACTTAGATTCCTGACCAGTTCTAGAGATCAGGCTGGACAGCACATTATAGAAGCACCTGCCTGTAACTTTCTCCATTTTCTAACACCCGGGGAGAGAATGAACTTTCCACCCTGGGCATCACCATCCTCTTTTCCATCCTGAAGAGCTATTCCTCAGGAAGGGGTTTTAGGGACGTGTTGCACCATCTGAAGACCTAAACATCTCTTCTCTTCTGCAGGCACACGTCAAAGATCTCTACTTAGGGTCCCACCGTTTTTTCCCCATGGACCAGAAGGAGATGCTGAAAGACTGTCACTCAGTTGAAGCGGTTTATTAAATCCCTTAAAGAATGACAGTGGCACTTGTTTTGGGGCAGAAGAAGCACCATTGCTCTCTCCCTCTCTTTTTTTTTTGTCGGGATGGGTGGGAAGGGGGCTGTTGGAGAGGTTTTATCTCCTCCGCTCCATTATCAGGCAGATACAAAACCCTTTTGCGCGTCCGGACCATCCTCCCATCTGGTTTCTCCTCGGCCCCCTCCTCCAGGCAGAAGATGGAACCAAGTAGTCTTGGAACGGGGCGGGGGGTGGGGGGGGAGGCAGCTCAGTGGTTTCCTTTAAGCTCCCATTTCCCAGCCTCCAGCAGTGGCTCCGGTCACCAGTTCCTGGATGGTTCGATTAAAACGATGCATTTGCGGGAATCTGGGTCCTCCTCTTTTTACCCCCAGCCTGCTGTCCCCTGAGGCTGGCTGACCCTGCGATCTGGAACTCTGCTTCTCCCCACCCTCTGCCAATCCGCATCTCTGCGCCTCTGAGGCTGCTGCAGCCCTGCCGGTCCACCGGCTCGTCTGCCCACCGACTCGCCTCGCTTTTCTCCCCCTCCTTCCGTAACCGACTTGAGGCAGCTTTCGCGGCTACGCCGCGCGCCCCGGAGGAGCTGGAGAGCCCGCGGCCGCGGCAAGCTTGATTCCGGGCCAACAAACTTCTCCGGGACCCTGCAGTGCCCGCCTCCTCCCCGCGGCCGCGGCGGATCTGGCGGCGGCAGGGGACGGCGGGGACCCCGGAGCTCGGCCCGGCCTCGCGGCGCCGGCTGCGGGGCAATCAGGGCGCAGGGCCGGGCGCGCCGGGATGAGCCGGGCCGGGGAGGCCGAGTCCCGGGATCCCCGCCCGCGCCGCACCCCGGGAGCCGCGCTCGGAGAAGCAGCCTCGGGTCAGAACGGTAGGGGAGGAGGCGCCGCAACCCCGCGTCTCCCAATTTATGTCCCGTAACTGTCTCCTCGCTTCTAGACAGAAACCAAAAAATAAGCTCTAACGGCTTGAATTTCTATTGAGTGGGTTTGTTTTGCGCATTCCACCCCAGGGATCCTTGTTTCCTCTGTGTTCGGTGCCTGTTCTCACCGCATCAGCAGGGGTCCTGGTTCCGCTCTACAAACACACAGAGCCGGCAGAACCACCTAGAACTAAAGTATACAGCCCGCAGCCTGCATTATGGGAACACAGGAACACGACCTACGGTCTACGCAGCGTGCTCCAGTGGCCAGATCGTGCCAAACGTTGCGGGTCCCAGGGTTAAGCTACCTATGGGAATGTGCAATTGCAGGTGTACGTTATTTATCCACCCAAACCCACCTACGAGGGTAGCGCCGTTTTCAGATTTTCTGGAAAAGCGGATGCACGCGAAGGAGCCCGAACGCGAGCGGCGACCCGGAGCCGCGTGCGTGCGAGGGAGCGGGCGACGGGCAGGGTCGCGGCGCCGCGCACTTACCTTGACCGCGCGCGGGGCCCTCGGAGGCGCAGCGGAGACCGCGCGCGGCTGCAGCACCGCGAGCACTGAGCGCCCTGCGAGTGGGGACGGGGGACGCCTCGCTGCCCTTATTAGTCTCTCCCCGTGTGACCCTCCCACTCGGCGAGGACCGAGGACTCCGCCAACTCAGGCCCAGGTTTTCCTGCATTACAGCCACGTCGCCCTACAGCCGGGAGTTATGCCTTTCGGGTTGCTGTTTTATTCGCTGGTTCCCATATAGAAGGACGGGTGGATGCAAAGACTTCAGAGTTTCTCACTCCTGATTGCGAAGTGTCATCAAAGTATTGCATGCGGCGAGCACGCACAGGTAGATAATTGGCTTTTTAACAGTTGAGCTAAAGAAGGACATCGTTTACGTTTCAGTTTGTGCTTTTCCGTCAGTTTAGATGAATTTGGTCAGCAGAGCCCGCCAGCCTTCTAATCAGGCTCCTGTGTACAGGCTTGCGTGACACGGTTTTGTCTCAGAGTCCACAAAACTATTTTGTGGTTTTAAATATTATATCTTTCTATGGATTGGTACTGCAGATCCTGGGTTTTGAACGCTTTGGGATCCCTTCGAACCTGTGAAGGTGACATTTTTCTGCAGATCAGTGTGTGGGGACGTGTGTGTAGAGACAGTATATATAGACGGTATGTATGTACACTTGTAGGTATATATACATATTGTATAGACATATATACATATTTATATATATATATATATGTTTGAAAGAAAAGTAGAACCATTATAGAATTCGGAAAAGTAAGTCAGGCATTAGAAAACAGGTAACTTGGTTTAATGTTCAGTATTGCCACAATTGGCGAAATAGGATAAATTATACTATTGATCCATACTGGTGAAAATCATTAAGCTTAAAAGTTATCTTAAACCATAGCAATAGGCTTCACAAATGTCTGCGCTCACAGATCAGGAAATAAAATCAGGCTGGCAAAAAATTTTAAGTGTTAAAAAAAATTGTTAGCAGACAGCTCATTTCCACCTCATTGAAGTGAAACTGTGAAAGAGTCGACTGGTAGTTTTTAAACCTGTCTTTCATCCTGATCAAAATCCCTGTAGTTTTAGAGTCTTGCATCCATAGTGATGCAAACCGTGTTTACATGTCAGGACTTAAAACCTCCTGATGTGTTTTCTTCTCCTGTGATTTTCATCACTGGTTTTTGGTTGACTGTGGAAAGAGGCCAAGGAGGGAGGATGTTACATGAGTCACGCTGCCCAGATGGCCATCCGAAAAACAGGGTTCCCATACCTGCATCAGACTGTGGTGACCTTTCTCTAATTTTCTAAATAGTATTACCCCTCTTTGAATATTTTTTCCTCTCAAAGCAATTGTACTTTACCTTTTAATTGAAATGAAAGCATCCAGGTTTTATTTCTCCCATAGACAATTAACTTTACATTGACATTTAATTAGTACTATTTAAAATAAGCCTTTAAAACTACCTAAAAGGAAGCTTGAAATTTTGCTTCTAATTTGTGCTTTAATACAAGTAAATCATCTTCATGTTAGCATTATTTTCATAAATATTTTAATAATTTCATAGTCTTTAAGAGGTTTTGGAACTAGCCAAACACTGTAATATTTTTGTTTCTCTTGAATTGCTCATTTTCCTGCTCAAAGTATTGAACTAGATAAGAGTTTGGAAGAAAGTGAAAAATAAAGAAATACAATTAAAAGTTATTATCTACTGCTTCCTTTGTCCCTAGATACACCAGCATCTCCAGATCAGTAAATCCTCCTGTGTTTTGCTTTCAGGAAAGTGTTCAAATGTGGGCTGGCTTCATGATCACAAACTATCAGATCCCTGGGATTTGGTCCTTTATCCAGTTCCTTTCACTGAATTTCAAAGTGACTTCAAGTAGAGAGATCTCCTAACCAAGCCCATTTTATTTATCTAACCCCAATACTGTTATAAACTTGCATTTTCCCACTTGCTTCTGAAGCTACCACTGGTGAAGGAACATCTGAAAATTACAGGGGAATGTGAAAGGACTTTGAATTCTGGCAAACAGCTTGGAGGGCTTCTAACACCCAGTTTAGCTGTATCCATGTGTGACAAAAAAAAATTTTTAAGATTTCAAAAACAAACAGTTTTCTACTTTTCTCCCATGGGAGACATGTTTAACTAGTATTTTTTATGCCTTAAGTGGGCTAAATTCCATTTGAAATGCATTTTAAAAAACTGTTCCATATTTTTAATGCCCCACCTACATAATTTAAGCATTTAAATTAACACTGAACCATATTTTGATAATTGCCCCATAATAAATTGAAAGAATGCATGTGTTCTAAACCTCACTTCTCAATCGCTTCTGTTTTAACATGGCAACTTCTTCTTCCTTTCCTTCGTTTTTGTGTACTTCTGTACTCCCAGCCATGTTGCTTTACTTTTTCCCTTTTGTAATTTCTTTCACTTTTCCCCCCTTCATAGTTTCCATTTTCCAAGAAGAAAGAATTTCAGCATTGCCCCCAGCTAACTTCTTGGTTAACAAGCCATAAGAGCGCTCATTCTCTATTGAATGGAGGGGCACAGGCATACATGACTCCCATACAGACCCCATGGAAATTCTTCAATGCATCCATAGAGGAGGAACAGACGTCACTGTCAGCTGTAATTACCAACTCTGACTTGTCATCGAGAGCACGTACTTCCCTTTCTATTCCTTTTTAGGCCGGTACTGTGTCTCGTATTCGTATCATACAAGTAAGGGTAGAAAGAAAGTAGTCCTGTTAGTTCAAAATGTTTGGCAAAAGTAAGTTAGGGCATTTAAAATTTTTAAATGCTATTTTTACCCTTGTTTCAAAAAATAATTGTCCTCATAGAGAAAATAATATTCCGCTGGTGGTTACTATGTTTGCTTCTGTTCCTGGAAGACATTGAGCTCCTGACATTGACTCAGCTTAGGAATGAGAGGAAGAGGTGATCATGGATCTGACTCTCACTTAGCTTATTAGACCCTTTTCCTAGGGATCGGTGATGCTGAAAGGAAATATGTTAAAAGACAAACGCCTGACTGGGAAAATGTTTATTACTAGACACCCAGCTCTCAAAAATTTAAAAAAGGAGAGAGATACATATCCCAATTAAAAAAAAATAGGCAAAAATGTAAAGAGGCAATTCACAAAGGAAATACAAATGGTCAGTGAACACATGAAAAAATATTCAACTAAATTACTATGCAAAGAAATGCAGCTTGATAAAGGGGTGATTTTTCCTCCACCCATTTTGACAGGATTGATATTCTTGACCTCAAAAGAAGGGGCACCAAATAGTTGCCCTTTGTAAAAGGCAAATTAGCCAAGTGTATTAAACAGTTTAAAAAATGCATGTTGAATCACTAATCATTAGAGAAATGCAAATCAAAATCACAATAAGGTATCACCTCACACCAGTCAGAATGGCCATCATTAAAAAAATCTACAAACAATAAATGCTAGAGAGGGTGTAGAGAAAAGGGAAGACTCTTGCCCTGTTGGTGGGAATGTAAATTGATACAGCCACTGTGGAGAACAGTACGGAGGTTGCTTGAAAAACGAAAGATAGAACTACCATACGACCCAGCAATCCCAGTACTGGGCATATACCCTGAGAAAACCATAATTCAAAAAGAGTCATGTACTACAATGTTCATTGCAGCTCTATTTATAATAGCCAGGACATGGAGGCAACCTAAATGTCCATCGACAGATGAATGGATAAAGAAGATGTGGCACATATATACAATGGAATATTACTCAGCCATAAAAAGAAATGAAATTGAGCTATTTGTAGTGAGGTGGATGGACCTAGAGACTGTCATACAGAGTGAAGTAAGTCAGAAAGAGAAAAACAAATACCGTATGCTAACACATATATATATGGAATTCAAAAAAAAAAAGAAAATGGTCAGAAGAACCTAGGGGCAAGACGGGAATAAAGACACAGACCTACTAGAGAATGGACTTGAGGATATGGGGAGGGGAAGGGTAAGCTGTGACAAAGTGAGAGAGTGGCATGGACATATATACACTACCAAACGTAAAATAGATAGCTAGTGGGAAGCAGCCGCATAGCACAGGGAAATCAGCTAGGTGGTTTGTGACCACCTAGAGGGGTGGGATAGGGAGGGTGGGAGGGACGGAGATGCAAAAGGGAAAAGATATGGGAACATATGTATATGTAAACTGATTCACTTTGTTATAAAGCAGAAAGTAACCATTGTAGAGCAGTTATACTCCAATAAAGATGTTAAAAAAAACAAAACAAAACAAAAAAATGCATGTTGAGTCTGCTTCATAAACTCCTCTGAAACAGTAGCTGTGGTTACTTCTGAGTTAGGATATGGGAGATTCTGATTTCTTCCTTTTGCTTTTCTGTAATGTATACATTTTCTACAGTGAACATGTATTGCTGTTGTAATAAAAAGTACAACAAACATGAACAAGTGTGGTGTTTTATATATCGCCAACAAATTAACAAAGCAGTGCGTTTAAGAGAACTGAGAAATTGGCCTTTCAGGTACCCCTTTCAATGATTGCCAGGAGGAATCTTTCAGATAAAAATTAGGATGCAACTTAAAACATTTGAACTTAGCCTAGTGGTTTCACTAGGAAGCTAATACTATTTAAACCGTTTATTCATTTGATATGTATTTTTGAACGCTTCTTAAACTAAGCACTGTAAGGTATACACAGATAGGTTAGACATGGGCCCCACCTCCTGGGGTTTAACATTTGGTAAGAAAGAGATGTATATGTGTATAATGACGATCTGAAATAAAAATACGGAATGTAATAAGCAAAGTAGATATAAAATGCTGGAAGAGTTCAAAAGAGGGGGAAACTGTATTCATACGTGAAAGCGTCAGGATCAAAAGATTTCAGTGAACAAACTTCAGCTGACCCTTGAACAGCACGGCTTTGAACTGTGTAGGTCCAATTATACGTGGATTTTTTTCCACTAAATACGTACTACAGTACTACAAAATCCCATAGTTGGTGAATCCGTGGTTGCAGAACCACAGACAGCTGACTGTAAAGTTATACTCTGATTTTCCACAGCGTAGAGGTTCAGCGCCCCTAAGTCCCTCACATCCCAACACACACATGGTTCAAGGGTCCATTTTTTGTCATCTCAGTAAATATATTTACAAATCGTCAGAGCATCCTAGTGGGCACTTTCACTAAATAATTACATGTGAAATGATGAGTTTACTGTTTCTGTCATAAAGATTTGTTGAAAGAATCAACAGGGAACAAGCTCACGTCTCCCCTTATTCAGAAGAGGAAAGTGAATTGTCTTGTTTCCTACTGAACTAAATCCTTTCCCTGGAATTCGAGGCCCTAAACCGCGTAACCTCCACCCCGTCACCTCAGTTCCCTTAAATGCACATGACGCCATAACCAGGTTAATGACCTGTGACCACAGACTGAACAGCCAGTGCTTTCTCACACTCTCTTGTTGTAGCCGCCAACTGAAATGCCAGGTGGCTCTTGAAATCCTGCTTATTTGAGGTGTTTTCTATCACACAGTTCCTTCCCTGGCCTCTTCCCACCTAACAGACCCTCCCTGCCTCTGTATGGTGGAGCGCAATTTGCACTTTTTAATGACAGCCTACTTGACACCTTGTTTCACACACATTTCTGTATTTGGCCCTGACATGACTGTAAACTCCTTGAGGGCTGGAACTGTGTCTTTTCCTTTTTTAAGGATACCCAGAGCATCTAAGACAATAAATTATTTTTCCTTAGTATAATCTTCAAGTATTTTTTGAAATGAGGCCTTGGGGGGTTAAGTAACTAAGGACATACAATTTTCTAATGACATCGTATAGACTGAATCTCAGAGTTGGTACGGAAAAGCGGCACGTTCGTTTGGTATTTACGTCTAAGGGAATTAAATTACCATATTGCCAAAATAATCACAGGATAACTTGCTCTCATCTGTAAAAGACCCCAGCGCAGAGGCTCTGAGGACAGCAACACATCAAGACAACAGATTCTTATTAGTCGAAAATGTCCTCATCCTATGTCCTCTTCACTCCTTTTCCAAACCTAAGGGAAATTTTCATTATTGAAAATGAGAACACAACTTTGTTTAATCTCTTACTATTCTTAGAACAAGAATCTCTAATTATTCTCTAATTAAACTTTGCACTAACTCCTGAATGTTTTTAAAGAACCAATCTTATATGCATCTAAAAAAAAATTCAGTGCTGACACATCATAAATGATAGGTTGCCTAGAACATTATGTCAGATTTATGTCTATAAAATTGATTCTTTTCATTGTAACCTCCTTCTAGAATATTTATTTTCAATTTAGAATATATGTAGCTTATGATTCTCATGGAATCACTTTTAAAAATCACCATGTGGGCTTCCCTGGTGGCGCAGTGTTTAAGAATCTGCCCGCCAATGCAGGGAACACGGGTTCGATCCCTGGTCCGGGAAGATCCCACATGCCACGGAGCAACTAAGCCCGTGCGCCACAACTACTGAGCCTGTGCTCTAGAGCCCGCGAGCCACAACTACTGAAGCCCGTGTGCCTAGACCCCGTGCTCCACAACAAGAGAAGCCACCACAATGAGAAGCCTGCGCAGCGCAATGAAGAGTAGCCCCCGCTCGCCGCAACTAGAGAAAGCCCGCGCACAGTGCTTCCCTGGCGGCGCAGTGGTTGAGAGTCTGCCTGCCGATGCGGGGGACATGGGTTTGTGCTCCGGTCCGGGAGGATCCCACATGCCGCGGAGCGGCTGGGCCCATGAGCCATGGCCGCTGAGCCTGCGCGTCCGGAGCCTGTGCTCCGCAATGGGAGACGCCACAACGGTGAGAGGCCCGCGTACCGCAAAAAAAAAAAAAAAAAAGAAAGCCCGCGCACAGCAACAAAGACCCAACGCAGCCAAAAACAAAATAAATTAAAAAAAAAGAATCACCATGTGTGGGACTTCCCTGGTGGTCTAGTGGATAAGACTCCACGCTCCCAATGCAGGGGGCCCAGGTTCAATCCCTGATCAGGGAACTAGGTCCTGCATGCGTGACACAACTAAGAGTTTGCATGCCGCAAATAAGAAGTCCACATGCTACAACTAAGAAGCCCGCATGCCTCAGTGAAGATCCTGTGAGCCACAATTAAGACCCAGCACAGAGAAAACTAATTAATTAATTAATTTTAAAAATCATCATGTGCTAGGAAGGGTACTAAGTGCTTTACATGTTTTATCTTTTTTAAATCATTCAACAACCCTATTGCCCTATTTTTACAGCATAGGACTAAGGCTCTGAACCCATCCCTGACAGAGCCAGTATTTGCACCCAGATACTGTCTCATTCCACAGCCCAGGCTCTCAGCCACTCTGCTCTGGCAACTTTTCTTCTGCAAACACCCGTTTGCAGCCCTACATCACCCAATAGACAGGCTAAAGGGGAACTCAAGACAAAGCAGGGTCCTCAAAGGTACATAGTGACAACATAATCCCCCTTACAAGACAATGTGAAATAAACCTACAAGTCTCTGTTGTAAGACCGGAATCAATTTTAATTAAGAGAAAACCATGAACTAAATTGTTTGGTCTTAAAACTACTTTATTTATTCAGATGCTGTGTTGCAACACGCTTTAGTCTATGCTGACTTAAAAAGAAATTCCAAGATAGTGAACTAGGCAAAGTAATAGTCAACTAAGACAAGGTAAGATGAATTTGACTAGTTTCTGTTTTCTATCAAAGGTGACAGATTTATCTGCTTTTCTGATACTCAAGGACATTCTTGCTGTCAAATTATTTTAGCATAAACCCATTTTTATCCATCTTTTTTTTTAAACATCTTTATTGGAGTATAATTTTTATCCATCTTAAATGTAAGCTCTTATGTTTATAAAGCCCCTTTCAAGTAATTATGAGAAGTCATAAAACATAGCTAGTGAAGGAAATAATGATAGTTCATAAATCTACACTTATTTTTCAGCATGTCAGGTGTTAACCAAACTCTACAGAATATTTTTTTTCTTTTCCTATACAGAACAGTTCTTTATTTTTATAAAAACCTCACAATAACTTTTAGTGTTTTGATAGTCATATTAAAACCCACTATTGGGCTTCCCTGGTGGTGCAGTGGTTGAGAGTCCGCCTGCCGATGCAGGGGACATGGGTTCGTGCCCCGGTCCGGGAGGATCCCACATGCCATGGAGCGGCTGGGCCCGTGAGCCATGGCCACTGAGCCTGCGCGTCCGGAGCCTGTGCTCCGCAACGGGAGAGGCCACAACAGTGAGAGGCCTGCATACCGCAAAAAAAAAAAAAAAAAAAAAAAACCCACTATCTTGTATCTAAAGACTTGCTTGCATGGGCTTCCAGACAGATGCTTTGCGCTGAGCCTCTCCCTAACTGAGGTCAGTGCTCAGCTGGTTCTGCTGTGGTGCTACCACCCAGTTTTGGCCCCAGCCTGGGGATGCTCGTTCCGTCAGGAGACAGGGACTATGTGAGGCCAGGAAGGGTCTGTTTTCTCCATCAAGGTCAGTCTCATGTCAGTGGTTTGTGTCAGAATGACAATCTCACGGCAGGTGACACAAATGGTCACGGGCAGCATTCAGCTTCTTTACTCCACGTATCTTTAGCTATAATAATGGATCCCAAAACTCAGTAGCTGGAAGCATAAGCAATTGTCATTGCTCACGGGTCTGCTGAGTGAAGTTCATTTGTCTGGGCTCAGTGTGACTGCTCTCAGCTGGGCTCTCCCCTGTGTCTGTCGTCAGCCGGCAGGTCGGAGGAAGATTGGCTGGTAGTAGGTGTTTCAGCTGGGACAGGTCATCTCTCCTCTATGTGCACCCTCCAACAGGCTGGCCTGATCCAGGAGGTCACAGGGGTTCGGGACCAAGTGGAAGCTGCAAGGCCTCTTGAGCTTAAACCCAGAACTGGCCTCCATCACTTCTACCATATTCTATTGGCCAAATCAAGTCACAAAGCCAGTTAAGAGTCAAGGTTCCATCCCTTGATGGGAGAAGCTTCCAAGTCACATTTCATCGTAAGAGGGTGAAGCATGTGAGTCACCGGTAATTTTCCATGGTTAGGAGGATGCACAAAGGGCATCTTCACTCACTCAGCCCCACCAGGGCAATATCCCACATCCTCCCCTGGATCTTTGTTGCCTCTAGAACGGCCGCTAACCAGCTACGCGTGCAGCTCTGCAGGCCCTGTCCCTCACTCAGCCAACCCAGCCCCTCTCACTGGGGATCTTCTTCAGAAAGTCTCACCACACCTCCAGGGGGATCGACCCAGCACCCCAGTAAGGTGAGGGGGAACAATTTGGTAGCTCTTTGTTCTCTTTCTTGCAGAGGAAGCCCTCTTTCTTCTGTAGCTCCCATGGCTTTGCTGGTGACACGCTGTCAAGCCAGGTGAGCCTTCTTCAAACTGAGAAGGACCTGGGAAGCTAAGGGACCGGGGCCTTTCTCCTTTTGCACCTGGCCTTGGGAGTTTGGCATCTTTTTTTTTTTTTTTAACCGTTTGCTCTCTCTATAATAATGTGGAGGTGATGTGATAAAAAAAAAATTACTAGGCGAGAGTGCAAAAGACAAATATAGGTGGGATAGCCCTAGAAAGAATCTCTAAGGGGTGATATTAGAGCTGAGACGTGAATGCCAGCTCCGCAAAGATCAGAGACAGAAGCAGCCCGTGCAGAGGTTCTGGGCGGGCAGAGCTGGGCCTGTTCATGAACTTAAAAAGGCCTTCTTGCCTGGAACGGGTGGCAAAAGAGGGTGTGGTCAGAGATGCTGGGGTCCAGGGCCAAGTCCTGCAGGACCTCTGAGGCCCCAGTAAAAAGGGTTTGAGCATGGGAATGACATGAACTGATTTTCGTTTTGCAAAGATCACTCTGGCTTTCCCGTGGAGAATGGGAAAGTAGAAATGAAGACACCAGTTCTGAGGCTGTGATATCCAGGCAAAGGATGACAATGGCTATGATGAGGATGGTGGTTGTAAAAGGAAAGAAGTAAACAAATCCTAGGCACGTTTTAGAGGTGAACTTGACAAGACTTGCTGAAGGCTTGGATGTAAGGGCTGAGGTAAACAGAGAAACAGAGAACAAGCCTGTATTTCGGAACACAAGAGACCTTAAACATTGCTTGGACCAATCATGTTTCTATATTCATTTTAATCAATTCAATTAAATGCAAAGTTGCTTTGTTTTCAAAAGCTCATCCTTTAGGCAAAAGGGGGAAAGGGAGAACTACGTAATAAATGACAGACAAGCCCTGTGTGTCGCAGTTTGTGTTTGAGTGTGGAGGAGGGGCATAAGCCCTCCTAAGCGATCCCCTGTCACATTGCCAGGGAGAAGGGGGCCAGGCGTGGAAGGAGGTGACCTAGAATCACGTGAGCTTCTCCAAGATTCAACAGATTGAAGCAGCAAGTTCTGCACATGAAGCCAGATTTTCCTCACAGAAGGTAGTACATTAGTATTTGTTTTGGTCCTTGAACGTGGACAGGAGTTGCTATAGACCTGGATGACTCCTGTCCAACCACCTTGGAGAAATTGAGGGAAAAAGGAGAGAAAGAGGCAGTGGGGAAGAGGAGGGGGTGCCGGAGAGAGAGAGAGCCCAGAAACAGACTGCTTTCTTTTCATGAACCCTAATTATCATTGTGCAGCAGAGACACTTGCAGATATGCAGAAGTGAAAGGGAAAATTAAACACTGTATTTTATGGACTTGGTGAAATAAATCAAACTTAAAAATTCTGTGTTGAGCTAGTTGTTTAGGTTTCCTGGCATAAGACTTGGCAAAACACTATTTTAATAATCCAGTGATTTAAATCTTGAATCTGTTTTTTTAGCTATGTAAATGACCACGTGCACTCACATAATTCCCTAATAAAGCGGGGAAGTTAAGTATGTGAGTGGCTGAGGGCAGGCTACTGCTCAACACAGCACCCTTGGTCATCTTAGAAGGACAGGAACCCCTATCATGTCATGTTGTGGTCAGTGGGAAAAAATAGTAGGATGCGATTTCCTAACATTTCCTCCTTTATTTAATAATCCTTCGATATTTTGGAGGATTTATTTTTGGAAAAAAGAAGGAAACAATAACCCTGTTATGAAAAACTGGTATTCATGTAATTTTTTTAAATATTGGAGTCCCATTAGGTTCATATGAGCAAGGTCGAATTTAAAGTAAAAATTATTCATATTTTAATATAATTTATATATGCACAGGAAAACATAATTTTGAAATTATTGACAAACAGCAAGATGTATTCTTTAAATGATCAAAAGTAAATCAATTCTTAGGCTTTTCTGTTCCTTTCATCTTAATGAATCTCTTCAAGGGTATGGTCTGCAAGGAAGACTCTGGATAGATACTGCCTATGACAAGGAATCTTTTCCCTTTACACAGATGGGTTTGAATAGGATGACCAGATCATTTCTTTCCAAGCAGGCACATTTTCAAGAGTGAAAGGAGGCTCTATGACTATTATAACAGGACAATGGGTATAAATGCCTGTGAGACAGCCCCATATTTAGCACATACAGCAAACAAACAAAGTATCGATAGAAGGACAGGACTTTACATATAGATCCTTTATATTTAGGATTGATTTCTAGGGATCAGACTGGGACCGATGTAACTATGGCCCAGTGAAAGCCCCAGATCACTGCTGCAACACTGTAAGCTTTCCTAAGAGCAGTGTTAATTGGCCACCTTATCTTCAGGGCCTGAGGCTCCCTCAGTGCCTGAGCTGTGTATCTTTTCTTCTAAAATAACTCTCGTGATGCTTGTAGGAGTTAATGTGCTTCTCTAAGCGCCTTTAACCAGAGCGTGACTTGTGCTGGGTTCTAGGCAAAACTGAGTCTCCTGTTTCAACATATGTTTGTTACGTATTTAAGGTAAGGTTATAGTTCCTAGTACTGTTGTCCAATTTCTTCATGGTTTTATATTGGTCCCCATATAAATGAATTAATTAATATCACAGGTATCTTTTCATAAATAAAATAGAAAACTTCAATCATATAATATGTAGCCTCATGCTGTGTAAACATAATGGAATTTTAAAATGAATACGTGCGTGTGTGTGTGTGTGTGCGCGTGTGTGAGCTTCAGAGAATGTTGAAAGCATTGTTGGGCCTTAGGAGTCCTTGTTAAGATAGATTAAAAAATGGATGTATGACCTAGAGAGATCAAATGCTATATAACACTAAGGAGAACACATGCCCAAATTGACTTCTTATAAAAAGGGACATTTGTAAGTTGCAGCTGGCTTCCGTTAATACCTTGGTAATTTACAAGGTTGGAGCATTTGACTGTGTTTTATTTGAAGATGCAAGAGAAAATAGAATCTTTCTTCATCAAATAATCAAGAGATTCTGAAGACCTAGAGCTTTATACACTGTAGGATAATACATAATATATATATATAAAAACACACACATATATATTTTCTAATAAATATATTTTTAATACAAAAAATATTTATTGAGCCCCTCACACTGTTTTTACTTCTCGGGAAACAACCATTAACAAGACAGATAAGATTCCATGTTCCTTCCATGAATTGTGGTGGAAAAGTTAATCGAGATGGGGATAGCTCCAAATATTTCCATCAATACTTCTGGTTTAACCAGTTGCAGGTATGTTTAAGGATTCTTCTAGATGAGATGAGATGAATGCATAGCAATTTTTCATATGCCAATGCTATGTTCTAACTGGAAGATTAGATTTAATTTCTGTGAATAATTATCTCCTAATGGCTTAGCTGGATTGAAAACCTTCTGAAAATTCTTCACAAAATATTGTGTATTCAATATTCATTGATTCAACAAATACTTATAGAGTGCTACCACGTCTGAGGCACTGTCGAGATACAAATGAACAAAATGAATTCTCTTCTCTCATAGGATTTATATCCCAAGGGAAGTGATGGATAGTTACTTCAGAAATTAGTGACTAATATATGTCAGATGGTGACACATGGGATGGACGAAAATAAAGCTAGGAAGGAGATATTGCCAGGGTGGGTGCTGAGGGTAAGGCAGAGCGTGTGTTACTCTTTTATAAAGAGAGTTCAGAGGCCTCAATGGAACGGTAACATTTGAACAGAAACCTGAAAGAAGGAAGGGAGTGAATTATGGAGACACAGCAGGTAGACTGGAGACATTCAGGCAGAAGGAAAAGTTTGTGCAAGAGTGCTGAGTTAGGGGCTTCCCTGGTGGCGCAGTGGTTGGGAATCCGCCTGCCGATGCGGGGGACACGGGTTCGTGCCCGGGTCTGGGAGGATCCCACGTGCCACGGAGCGGCTGGGCCCGTGAGCCATGGCCGCTGAGCCTGCGCGTCCGGAGCCTGTTGCTCCGCGGTGGGGCGGGGCGGGGCGGGGGGTGGGGGAAGAGTGCTGAGTTAGGAATGTGCTTAATGTATCCAAGAAAACCACAACTGCCAGAGATGCGAGGGTCGAGGAGGGAGGTGGGGGATGGAGTCTGAGAGCTGGGCTGCCTCTAATTGCTGCGTGTAGCCAACCTACACAGGAGACGCTGGCAATAGAAAGGTGCTCATTTGAAGAACAGTGGACACGTTAGAAGCAACTGCTCGACTCTCTTTTAGTCTGTTTATCCTATTAAATTCTTTCTAGGCTTTTCCTTTCTAATCCTTGTGATAAAAATATGTCAGCTTGGGCTTCCCTGGTGGCGCAGTGGTTGAGAGTCTGCCTGCTAATACAGGGGACACGTGTTCGAGCCCCAGTCTGGGAAAATCCCACATGCCGCAGAGCAACTAGGCCCGTGAGCCACAACTACTAAGCCTGTGCGTCTGGAGCCTGTGCTCTGCAACAAGAGAGGCCACGACAGTGAGAGACCACGACAGTGAGAGGCCACGACAGTGAGAGGCCCGCACACCGCGATGAAGAGTGGCCCCCGCTCGCTGTAACCAGAGAAAACCCTTGCACAGAAACGAAGACCCAACACAGCCAAAAATAAACTAAAAAAAAAAAGTCAGCTTCAGGGCTACGGACATAAAATGAGATTTCTGAAATAACTTTGCTCTCCTGAGGGCATTTTTTTGGCAAACAATACAGCATCCACTCACTGAAGTGTCATTCAAAAAATAATTTATGAAAAATAAAGCAAGAACATTTATTCCCAGTTCTGGAAATCAATGGTCTGTTAAGTTACTAGACAAATGAAAGATTTTCTGGCCCATCTTCTGTATGTGTAGCTGTGTATATGTAATATGTATATTTGTATTTTTAAAAATCTATTTCTAGTACATGAAGAACCTAGCCCTAACTCAAACTGTATAAAATTTTTAAACACTCTCATTGGCAGGTGGGTTATGGATTGGTGGGGAAGATATTGGATACTTCCTTACAAGTTTAAGAAAAGTATCAATACCAAAGAAGAGGAAAAAAATAAAACCTCCAGAAGCAAGGAATAGTTCTCTCTTTTAGGTATGTTAATATATATCTTCATCTATCTATCTATGTGTATATAACTAGGTTCATATATTTTTAATTGCCTGTGAAAAGACATTTTTTCTGTCCTTATGCTTTTTATGTCCTTATGATGCTTGGGCATCATAGTGCAATGATTAAAGGCTTTGGGGTCAGACATACCTGAGTCTGGATTCGATCTTTGCCACGTTCAGGTAGGGAACCTAATCTCACTCTAAATGCCTGCCTCACAGAGAAACTGTACGTGTTATCCGACATAATATGTATGCAACATTCAGAACGGTATCTAACATGCAGGAATTGCTCAGATGAGCGTAGGGATTCTCACTTCTTAACTCCTCCCTCTTCTTTCGGTTCCTATGTTCAGTCAATCACCACTTTTCACCCTTCAAGAGAAAGGCTGAGTTTTATCACTTTATCTGTATTTCTTTTTTTTTAATTTTTTTAAAAAAATTTATTGAAGTATAGTTGACTTACAATGTTGTGTTAAGTTCTGCTGTACAGCAAAGTGACTCAGTGAACATATATATATTCTTTTTCATATTCTTTTCCATTATGGTTTATCACAGGATACTGAATATAGTCCCCTGTGCTATACAGTAGGACTTTGTTGTTTATCCATCCTATATATAAGAGTTTGCATCTGCTAATCCCAACCTCCCAATCCATCCCTCCCCCACCCCCCTCCCCCTTGGCAACCACAAGTCTGTTCTCTATGTCTGTGAGTCTGTTTCTGTTTCATAGATAGGTTCACTTGTGTCATACTTTAGATTCCACATATAAGTCTTTTGTCTGTATTTCTAATACAATTAACTCAATCACTCATTTAGTCATCCAGCCAGTACTTACTGAGTGCTCCAGGCACTGTACTGGGAAACAAAGAGTGTGCTGAAAAAGACAGAGAATTGTCATAAGCCTTTCAGTCTAAATAGTACTACCTTGAGTATTAAATTCAGATCAAATATCCCCTCAGTATCTAGCACAGTGCCAAACATGAGAGCATTCCAAAATAACCTTAGACTTAGTCTTGCAGAATTAGAGAAGTACCTAGAGATAATCCTGTATAAACCCCTTACTTTTATTTATTTTTTTTAAACATCTTTATTGGGGTATAATTGCTTTACAATGGTGTGTTAGTTTCTGCTCTATAACAAAGTGAATCACTTATACATATACATATGTTCCCATATCTCTTCCCTCTTGCGTCTCCCTCCCTCCCACCCTCCCTATCCCACCCCTCCAGGCGGTCACAAAGCACCGAGCTGATATCCCTGTGCTATGCGGCTGCTTCCCACTAGCTATCTACCTTACGTTTGTTAGTGTATATATGTTCATGCCTCTCTCTCGCTTTGTCACAGCTCACCCTTCCCCCTCCCCATATCCTCAAGTCCGTTCTCCAGTAGGTCAGTGTCTTTATTCCTGTCTTACCCCTAGGTTCCTCATGACATTTTTTTTTCTTAAATTACATATATATGTGTTAGCATACGGTATTTGTCTTTCTCTTTCTGACTTATTTCACTCTGTATGATAGACTCTAGGTCTATCCACCTCATTACAAATAGTTCAATTTTGTTTCTTTTTATGGCTGAGTAATATTCCATTGTATATATGTGCCACATCTTCTTTATCCATTCATCCGATGATGGGCACTTAGGTTGTTTCCATCTCCGGGCTATTGTAAATAGAGCTGCAATGAACATTTTGGTATATGACTCTTTTTGAATTATGGTTTTCTCAGGGTATATGCCCAGTAGTGGGATTGCTGGATCATATGGTAGTTCTATTTGTAGTTTTTTAAGGAACCTCCATACTGTTTTCCGTAGTGGCTGAACCAATTCACATTCCCACAACCCCTTACTTTTAAATAAAAGTTTGTGGCTAAGCACAGCTTAATATTGTAAGGTGATGCTTCGAGGAGTATGAACAAAGTAGTTTTGTTTATCACATTAACAGACCTCTTTATTTGGTAGATGAGAAACAGTGACATTAGGACTTCATATTTTCAATGCTAGAAACGTTGTTAGAATCAGAGGTGGGACTGGAAGACATTGTTAAACACATGAACTTTAAATTAACTATGAATAACATGGCCAAGAAATTAAGTGAAAAGATGGAGAATTTTTAACAAAAACTTAATTTAATGAAAAAGAATCAAGTGGAAATTATAAGTATTAAAAACACACACAATAATTTAAGTAAATAAATGGATTTAACAGTAAATTGGACACAGTAGAAGAAAAGGTTGGTGAAACTGAAACAAAAGTCAGTAGAGGGGCTTCCCTGGTGGCACAGTGGTTGGGAGTCTGCCTGCCGATGCAGGGGACGCGGGTTCGTGCCCCGGTCCGGGAGGATCCCACGTGCCGTGGAGCGGCTGGGCCTGCGAGTCTGGAGCCTGTGCTCTGCGATGGGAGAGGCCACAGTGGTGAGAGGCCCACGTGCCAGAAAAAAAAAAAAAAAGTCAGTAGAAATAACTAGCTGGAAGTATGAAGACCAATGAGTAAAAAATAGCCAGAAGATCATCTGAACAAAGTGAAATATCTACATATGTATAATTAGAGTCCCTGAAGGAGAGGATGTAGACAATAGGTTGACAGTACATTTGAAGAGATAATGGCCAATATTTTCCCCAAGATTGATGAAAGACATGAAGCTACAAATTCAAGAAGTGCTATAAATCTAAATGGGATAAATGCAAAGAAAACAACATCTATGAACATAATACTAAAGCTGCAGAAAATTAGTAGCATTTGGAGAAAAAAAGAGACATTTTCAAAGGAGCAGCATAAGATTTACAGCTTAATTCTCAAAAGAAATAATGCAAGACAGAGGCAATGAAATGAAGCCTTTAAAGTATTAAAAAGAAATAACTGCCAATCTAAAATTTCAGACCTCAAAATTATCTTTAAAGCAAAGAGAAAATAAAAGCATATCCAGATAACAAAAGTAAGCTATTTCATCACCAACACATCCTAAAAGAAAACACTAAATATAGTTTTTCAGACAAAAATAAAATAATTCTAAATGTCAGCACAAAATTTCAAGAAAAAAGGGAAATCAAAGGAAAGGATAAACAAATGGATAAAGCTAAACAGATTTTGACGGACAAAACCAAATATAATGAATTTTTTAATTTAAATTATATGTACAATTATATATATATTTATCATGGAAATAAATGCTTGATTAATCTGAAGAAGGCAAGAATAAAGGACATAAGGTTTAGAAAGAAAAAGTAGAACTCTCATTTTTCATAGAAAACGTGTTGAATAATAGAAACTTAAAAAGAATTTTAATACTACTAGAATTAATAAGAGAATTCAGCAATGTTATAGATCAGTATATAAATATTATCTATATTTCTTTACTAGCAATGTTTAATTAGAAAATGAAATTTTCTTTTTTAAAAAACCATTTACAACAGCACTAAAAACAAAATAAAAGGAATAATTTTAATAAGGTTGTGTGACTTCTACACAGAAAAGTATAAAACATTATAGAGGTCATTTTAAATAACTAAATAAGTGGAGGCATTTACTATGTTTGTGATTTGGTAAATTTGCTATTGTAAAGGTACCAGTTTCCCACAGATTAATCCATTTCAATGCTATACCAATCAAAATATCAGAAGTTATTTTTAAAGTATGTATCAATCAACATGTAGATTCCAAAATTTTTCAATTTATTTTCAATAAATAATGCAAAGGTGCATGTCCTACATGATACCATATTTTTAAAAAAACTCAATTCCAACTGGATTACTGATGTAAAAGTAAACATAAAAGCACAACTTTACAATATAATATAGCAAAATATACTCATTAACTGATGATAAAAAAACATTTTAATATAGAACCCCAAAAATATGCTAATCATAAAATGAGTAAATTTGTTTTAAATTTATACATTTATATTTAATGTAACTTATCATTAAAAATTTTTTCTCTCTAATTAGTTTCTCTATATTTTTTACTACACAGTGCTTTGCACAAAATATATATTGTTGAAAATCTTGTTGAGTGTTGATTATTTAATCTTATGCTTTTGTTTAGTGACTCTTTTTTTTATAACTTTTCCATAACTCATGAAATATTTTAAGCATGTAAAAGCTTTTAAAATGCATTATTTATATTCTTTTTTATAAGCTCCCCTGCTGGATAGTAATGCTCCATTTCCATATCATAATGGCAACAATATTTTGAAAGAAATCTGAAACTATCTTTTTATGCTCATTATTTATAAACTATAGATCACAGAATTTTAGAGTTTGAAAGACTGGAATAAATGGATTGCATTGGATAATGTCTGCAGTGAAGAAAACTAGAGTCCAGAGATGTTCAAATCCATCAGCAACACAATTACTGTCATAGCCAAGAGAGTAGGCAGGGTTTTTCTCACCCAGAATGATGCTTTCTTTCTTTATATGTTTTAGCCATTAATAAAAATTCCTAACTGCATAGTGGGTATTTGGAAAACAGAAAAATAATGCCTGAGACTCCTACTATTCTGACATAAGCATATTTTAGATATACACTTGTTATTAGATATAATAATAACATACCTAAAATCTTTAAGTGGATTTTATTCTTTAAGCATGAAGACAAACATTTTGTTTTGGTTCTAGTAACCTGTATTCACAATGCCTACATAATATTCAGATGATTATGATTAGATGTAGTTAATCATTCTCCCACTTTGGAATGTTTAGGTGGTTTCATCTTTTTTAGGGCTAAAAACCATGATGAACATGTTTATGAATCTAGAGTTTTCTACATTTGAGGTTATGTATTTTCTTAAGTTATTGGTTCCCAAATTTCAACCTTCTTATGCCTCTTGATATATACTGCAAAATTACTAAAAAGCTTACAAAATCACCAGCAATATATAACATGCTGTTTCAATAGTGAGAAAGGGTCCTTTTTTTATTTATACAAATCATTTATATGATTTGTCTTCACTGAAAATAAACATTTTCCACATATTTCTTTTTGTTTTTTCTTTTTTGTAAATTTTCTGTCCCTATCCTTTTCCTTTGTAAATATGTACTTTAGTGTTTTTTGTGCCCCATGTACTACCTACCTATTGACCAATTGATCAATCGATCAATCTATCTTCTATAAATAGGATATTAATTCTGTATCTGTTATATTTGCTAAAATTTTTTTCGACTTTCTCCTGTAGCCTCTACTACTATTTCCATTTTCAAATAATCGAGTTATTTAAAAAATTATAAGCCTTCCTAAATCTACTGAGAAGAAAGGGTAACTAATCACTCATATGGTTAGTAGATTTTCCTTCCTTTTCTTATTTTAGACAATGATCTGAAGGTGTTTTTGAGTGTTCCTTTTCATTATGAAGGTATCATCCTTCCATTGGGTCATAGTAGGGTTTATGAGGCTCAAGTTTAGCCTTCTATGTCTTTAACATCACAGAGAGATCCCAGGCAAATGTCCATGGGGAAATTAACTGGTCCTAAAGCTAATTCCTTATTTTGTGCATCAGGATTGCAAATTTATATATTCCACAATTTGGATGTGCATATAAATGTAACTCCATTTCTCTGTAACTGACCTAATCTTCATGACCCTACCTACTCACTAGGAAGAAGGATTGAAATACCAAATTTATCCCCATCTGACTCAAATATCAGGGCATCCAATGATCTGGACAGATTATTAGCATAATCCTAAAGTAACCCTGCAACAATGCCTCATTCTCCATCCCCTATTTCTCTTCAAGGTGGCATTTGGATGTGTAGGAGGGAAGTGTAAATCACTGCATGGCATTGGGGGAGAGGGAGGGCCAGCCTCACGCTGGTCCTGGGATATGCACGGATTGGCCAACCACGAACATTTGATTGTCATTTATTGATTGTGATGGTAAGAACTTTTTTAAAACCGGCGCAACAAGGACACCTAAGAAAACAGACGCTGGCTATAAACAACAAGTACAGTCATACTACGCATGCTGGATGAATCACAGCTCTGCACCTGCTCTGCCTGATGCTAATAAACCGCTGTCTGTCCCCTCTCGGCTCAGTCAGGATCCTTTGGCTTCTTCCAGCTGACTAGGTCTCTCCAGACTGGTACTGGAGATCACTGTCCTGCCTTTGACTCCCCAGTTCCCCGCACAGCCCTGGACAAAGGGGCAGGCTTGCACTACATCCTAACCTCTTCCTTCCAGAGAAGGCCTCTCCCTTCCTCTATCTCTTTGCCTGGAACTGTAATGGTGACCTTCATGTTGGGAGAAAAAAACAGCTTACCAATAAGGAAAAAACTCAGGAATTTGTTTTAAAAATAGGTTATACTTGTATCATATGCAATGACAAAATAAGAAAAGGGTTTTATAAAATACTACAATAATAGAGCTTAAGGTATGCTTTAAAATAATGGATTAAGGTACTTCAAATCCTTGCTTCCTTCATGTTGACCCAAAGCAACAGATAATTCCTTGTAAGCTTGCTTCCAGATGCTCTATCTGTCCTTCATTCTGATACCATAAAAATCAAGATGAACCCACATTCTTACTGCTAGTCGTTTCAAACTCAAGTCAAGTATCATATTAGGAAAAGACAATGAGTCAGCAGGAGTCATCAAGCAGTAAGTGGACCAAAATGCCCTACACTTGAGAGTAAGATAGACATTTATTGTTTTTTCCTATTTAGCATCTTTCTTCGGTAATATTGTATGGTTTTACTCCTAGGAGCCACCTCTGGCTCATGGACAGTCTATGTGGCTTGGCTGGAACTGACAGCTTTGTGACCTCCCTGGACACAGTGAGAACATTTCTCCTCCCTTGCTTCAAGGATGTGTGCATGGTCCAAGTCACCCCAGGATACCTAGAGCTGGACTTTTATTGGAACTATTGAGGAGAGAACTCTAGTTTTAACACCGAACCTAGAGCTTCTGGAGGCCACCTTATGTCAATGACTTGCTTGAAGATTATAACCAACACAAGACAAATGATATCTGGGAAATGAGTGGGAGATCTCTTGAGCATCTGAATTTAGCAGTCCCCAAAGCAGAACCTAACCCTCAAGTTTTCCATAATGTTAGTCAATGAATTCCCTTTTCTGTTTTAGTCAATTTGAATTTAAATTTATATTACTCATAGACAAGCAAAAAAAGCCCTGCTGAATAATGTAGAACTGCAATGCTTCTACTTTATACCACACCACTGCCAAGAATTTATCTGCCTCTCTTATAGTTTAAGTTCTTTCCAGAGGACTAAATTTAGATTTATAAGGAAATATTTTATATGCCATTGCTCCATGTAAGAGAAATAGAGTTTCTGTTTACTATCTCTCAAGAGATATCATTCTAATTTGGTAAAGAATAGTGCCTTGCAAACTGTGCATGTATAACAATTAAAAACAAACAAAGAAAAAAGCAAGCAGTAACAATTTGACCAGAAAGTACATATTAACCTCTGCCAGCAATGTCATTTCAAGTGCCAAAAGGCAATTTTTCTGCTACTTCAAATGTAAATGAAAGTATAGGGAGAGAAATTCCAACATTACCAGGAATAATTAACTACAATATTTTAAATATGATGGTAAAATGTAAATTATATCTAAAATATGTGATTGCAGACTGATGGATGACTTGAAAGCCTTTAGTAATATTTTGCTGACAAATTATTTTAAATATTATTCTAGAACATTTTTATATATTCCTAGAAGACTGTGGACCAAACTTATTAACTTTTAACAACAGAAACAACTTTTAACTATTATAAAAATGGCCTTTGTCTATATTAGAGTTTCTACAGATTCTGCAAAAGCCAAGATTCTCGTTTTCAATAATACCATCATAAAATCATGTGGGTCTTCCAGTTCATAGATATAACTATGAGCAAAATGTTAGGGTTCTGGAGTATCTCAGAAATAATTATATTTATCTTAAAAATAGACCATGCTTTCTACCTTTGGGGTTTGTTTTTTGTCAGAGTGGGCTGGGGAGATAGTGTATCATTACCAAAATTTTTTCGCATTCACCTGTAACTGTAACATGTACATCATGTATTGAACCACGTACACTCTGCTTTGAAAATTAGATATGCTTGACCTTTTCAAAGTCTGCTTTATGTAAAACAATTCTGAGTAGTCTCAAAAAAGAGAAATTTTCATAGCTCCTTACTGCCATTTATATTATTGAAATTAACCCAAGAAATCAAAGTTTTAATAAAATGGAGACTGAGTAAGCTATCTTCAAAATTTTAATATGAGAAAGCTAGTAGCTTTATAAAAATAAACCAAGTTTGAAACTCAGTCTTTTATTATTTCAAGAAGTATGTATGTAAACTTGGACTAAACACTGAATGTCTGAATTCATTAAGAAAGAAACACACTGCTTTCTTTTTACTCCATGTAATTCAGTTGGCAATTTATGATCAACAATAACCTTGTATCTTTCTTTAATAAAAATTAACTGTCAGCGTTGGAACTTTCTTTTCATGAATAATTGACATAAACCACTCTTTGTGACTTACAAGTTATATTCTATTGATGCAGCAAAATTAATACTACCTCAAATTTTAAGCTTTCTTTAAAAGGAAAAAATTTAGAAGACACAATAAAATATAGCATTTTTATTTGTATGGGGTTTTTTTATGTGTGTTTTAAACACTATCCTGAAACTTTTAATAAAAATAAATCTACCTGATTGGTTTATATCCAAGTCAAAATGTTAAATGAAACAAAACATTTCAACAAAACTTGTTTCTTTGGCTGCACTTTTAGCAGAAGTGTAAAGTGAGAATCTTTATCTCTTTGTCTAAGATGTTGTTGACAGCATTTTATTTTTTTTAGTCTACAGAAATTTTCCTGATGTCACCCAAACCTCTTTGACTTACAGGAAGGTCTCTGTCAATGCATAAAGAGCAGGGATCTGGGGATTCCCCCCTCACTGACACGACTGCTCTCTTCCCTATGTACCCTCTTGGTATTATGTTTACTTTCTTTTGTAATGTTATCGCATCCTTTTAATTTATTTTTTTAATTAATTTTTATTTTATATTGGAATATAGTTCATTTACAATGTTGTTCTAGTTTCAGGTGTACAGCAAAGTGATTCAGTTATACATGTACACATATTCACTCTTTTTCAGATTCTTTTCCCTTATAGGTTATTACAGAATATGGAGTAGAGTTCCCTGTGCCATACAGTAGGAACTTGTTGATTATCTATTTTATATACAGTAGTGTGTACATGTCAATCCCAAACTACTAATTTATCCCTCCTTCCCATGTTTCCCCTTTAATAACCATAAGTTTGTTTTCCAAGTCTGTGAGTCTGTTTCTGTTTTGTAAATAAGTTCATTTATATCATCTTTTTAGATTCCACATATAAGTGATATCATATGATATTTGGCGTTTTCTGACTTACTTCAATTAGTATGATAATCTCTAGATCCATCCATATTGCTGCAATTAGCATTATTTCATTCCTTTTTATGGCTGAGTAATATTCCATTGTATATATGTACCACATCTTCTTTAACATCTTGATGGACATTTACGTTGTTCCATGTCTTGGCTATTGCAAATAGTGCTTCAATAAACATTGGGGTGCATGTATCCTATCAAACCATGTTTTCCTCTGGATATACACCCAGGACTGGGATTGCTGGATCATATGCCAGCTCTATTTTTAGTTTTTGAAGGAACCTTCATACTGTTCTTCATAGTGGTTGTACCAATTTACATTCCCACCAACAGTGTAGAAAGGTTCCCTTTTCTCCACACCCTCTCCAGCATTTACTGTTTGTAGATTTTTTGATGATGAGCATTCTGACTAGTGTGAGGTGATACCTCATTATAGTTTTGATTTACATTTTGCTAATAATTAAGAATGTTGAGCATCTTTTCATGTGCCTGTTGGCCATCTGTATATCTTCTTTGGAGAAATGTCAATTTAGGTCTTCTGCCCATTTTTTGAATGGGTTGCTTGTTTGTTTGATATTGAGCTGCATGCGCTGTTTGTGTATTTTGGACATTAATCTTTTGTCAGTTGCTTAGTTTGCAAATATTTTCTCCCATTCCGTGGGTTGTCTTTTCATTTTCTTTATGGTTTACTTTGCTGTGCAAAAGCTTTTAAGTTTAATTAGGTACGATTTGTTTACTTTTGTTTTTATTTTCATTACTCAAGGAAGTGGATCCAAAAAGATCTTGCTGCAGTTTATGTCACAGAGTGTTCTGCCTATGTTTTCCTCTAAGAGTTTTGTAGTATCCGGTCTTACATTTAGGTCTTTAACCCATTTTAAGTTTATTTTTGTGTATGGTGTTACAGAGTGATCTAAGTTCATTCTTTTACGTGTAGCTGTCCAGTTTTCCCAGCACCACTTACAGAAGAGGCTGTCTTTTCTCCATTGTATATTCTTGCCTCCTTTGTCATAGACTAGTTGACCATAGGTGTGTGGGTTTACCTCTGGGCTTTCTGTCCTTTTCCATTGATCTACATTTCTGTTTTTGTGCCAGTACCATATTGTCTTCATTATTGTAGCTTTGTAGTATAGTCTGAAGTCAGGGAGTCTGATTCCTCCAGATCCATTTACTTCCCTCAAGATTGCTTTGGCTATTTGGGGTCTTTTTTGTCTCTATATAAATTTTAAGAATTTTTTTCTTCTAGTTCTGTAAAAATGCCATTGGTAATTTGATAGGAATTGCATTGAATCTGTAGATTGCCTTGGGTAGTATAGTCATTTTGACAGTATTGATTCTTCCAATATAAGAACATGGTTTATCTTTCCATCTGTTTGTGTCATCTTTGATTTCTTTCATCAGCATCTTATAGTTTTCAGATTACAGGTATTTTGCATCTTTAGGTAGGTTTAACCCTAAGTATGTTGTTTTTTTATTGCCATGGTGAATGGGAGTGTTTTCTTAATTTCTCTTTCTGATCTTTCATTGTTAGTGTATGGAAATGCAACAGATTTCTGTGTATTTATTTTTTATCCTGCAACCTTACCAAATTCTTTAATGAGTTCTAGTAGTTTTCAGGTAGCATCTTTAGGATTTTCTATGTGTAGTATCATGTCATCTGCAAACAGTGACAATTTTATTTGTTTTTTACCAACGTGGATTCCTTTTATTTCATTTTCTTCTTTGATTGCCATAGCTAGGACTTCCAAAACTATGTTGAATAAAAGTGGTGGGAGTGGACATCCTTGTCTTGTTCCTGATCTTAGAGGAAATGCTTTCAGCTTTTAACAGTTGAGTATGATGTTACTTGTGGGTTTGTCATATATGACCTTCATTATGTTGAGGTAGGTTTCCTCCATGCCCACTTTCTGGAGAGTTTTTATGATAAATGAGTGTTGAATGCATCTATTGAGGTGATCATATGGTTGTTAACTTCAGTTCGTTAATGTGGTGTATCACACTGATTGATTTGCAGATATTGAAAAATCCTTGCATCCCTGGGATAAATCCCACTTGATCATGGTGTACAATCCTTTTAATGTATTGTTGGCTTTCATTTGTTAATATTTTCTTGAGGACTTTTGCATCTATGTTCATCTGTGATATTGGCCTGTAATTTTCTCTTTTTGTGATATCTTTGTCTGGCTTAGGTATCAGGGTGATGGTGACCTCATAGAATGAGTTTGGGAGTGTTCCTTCCTCTGCAGTGTTTTGGAATAGTTTCAGAAGGACGGGTGTTAACTCTTCTATAAATGTTTGATAGAATTTACCTGTGAAGCCATCTGATCCTGGACTTTTGTTTGCTGGAAGTTTTTTAATCACAGTTTTAATTTCAGTACTTGTGATTGGTCTGTTCATATTTGCTATTTCTTCCTGGTTCTGTCTTGAAAGATTGTAACTATCTAAGAATTTGTCCATTTCTTCTAGGTTGTCAATCTTATTTGCATATAGTTCCTTTTAGTAGTCTCTTATGATTCTTTGTATTTCTGTGATGTCAGTTGTAACTTCTCATTTTTCATTTTAAATTTTATTGATTTGAGCTCTTCCGTTTTTTTTCTTGATGAGTCTGAAAAAAGTTTATCAATTTTGTTTATCTTTTCGAAAAACCAGCTTTTAATTTCATTGATCATTTCTATTGTTTTCTTCATCTCTATTTCATTTATTTCTACTCTGATCTTTATGATCTCTTTCATGCTACTAACTTTGGGTTTTGTTTGTTCTTCTTTCTCTAGTTGCTTTCAGTGTAAGGTTAGGTTTTTTATTTGAGATTTTTCTTGTTTCCTGTGTAAGATTGTAGTGCTATAAACTTCCCTCTTAGAGCAGCTTTTACTGCATCCCAAAGGTTTTGGACGATCATGTTTTCATTTTCATTTGTCTCTAGGTATTTTTTTATTTGCTCTTTGATTTCCTCAGTGATCCATTTGTTGACTGGTAGCATATTGTTTAGCCATCACTTGTTTGTGTTTTTTACAGTTTTTTCCTTTTATTTCCAGTTTCTCTTGATTTCTAATCTCATAGTGTTTTGGTCGAAAAAGATGCTTGATATGATTTCAGTTTTCTTAAATTTACAGAGGTTTGCTTTTTGGCACAGCTTGTGATCTATTCTGAAGAATGTTCCATATGCACCTGAGAAGAATGTGTATTCTGCTGCTTTCAGATAGAATGTTCTATAAATATCAATTAAGTTCATCTGGTCTAGTGTGTCATCTAAGGCCTGTATTTCCTTATTGATTTTCTGTCTGGATGATCTGTCCATTGATGTAAGTGGGGTGTTTAAGTCCCTCACTATTATTGTGTTACTGTCGATTTCTCTTTTTATGGCTCTTAGCATTTGTTATATATTGAGGTGTTCTTATGTTGGTGCACATATATTTACACTTGTTATATCTTTTCTTAGATTGATCCTTTGATCATTGTGTAGTATCCTTCTTTGTCTCTTGTAACAGTCTTTATTTTAAAGTCTATTTTGTCTGATGTAAGTATTGCTACTCCAGCTTTCTTTTGATTTTCATTTGCATGGAATACCTTTTTTCATCCCCTCACTTTCAGTCTGTATGTGTCCCTAGATCTGAAGTGGGTCTCTTGTAGACAACATATATATGGGTCTTGTTTTTGTATCTGTTCAGCCAGTCTATGTCTTTTGGTTGGAGCATTTAATCTATTTACATTTAAGATAATTATTGATATGTATGTTCTTATTGATAGTTCGTTAAGTGTTTAGGATTTGTTTTTGTAGGTCTTTTTTCTTCCCTTCCTCTTTTGTTCTCTTCTCTTGTGATTTGATAACTATCTGTAGAGCTGTGTTTGAATTGCTTTTTCTTTTTTTGTGTGTGTATCTATTGTAGATTTTTGGTTTGCAGTTACCATGAGGTTTTGACATAGCAGTATATATATATTATATATATATATAAAATATATATACAATATATTATATATATATAATATATATACAATATATATATTATATATATATATATATGATTGTTTTAAGTTGCTGGTCTTTTAATTTCAAATGCATTTCCAATATCCTGCATTTGTACTCTCCTCTTCTCATGATTGATTGTTTTGATATCATATTTGTGGGTGGATGATTTCCTACCTTTACTGTATGTGCCTTTACTGGTGAGCTCTCCCATTTGTAAGTTTCTTGTTTCCAGTTGTGGCCTTTTCTTTTCTGCCTACAGAAGTTCCTTTAGCATTCATTTTAAGGCTGGTTTGGTGGTGCTGAATTCTCTTAGCTTTTGCTTTTCTATAAATCTTTTGATTTCTCCATTGAATCTGAACAAGAACCTTGCTTGGTACAGTATTCTTGGTTGTAGGATTTTCCCTTTCATGAGTTTAAGTATATTGTGTCATTCCCTTCTGGCCTGCAAAATTTCTGCTGAAAAATCAGCTGATAACCTTATGGGGATTCCCTGTTTGTTATTTATTGCTTTTCCTTTGTTGCTTTTAATATTTTCTCTCTGTCTTTAATTTTTGTCAGTTTGATTACTATGTGTCTTTGCATGTTCCTCCTTGGGTTTATCCTGTATGGGACTCTCTTTGCTTCCTGCACTTGGGTAACTGTTTCCTTTCCCATGTTAGGGAAGTTTTCAGCTATAATCTCTTCAAATATTTTCTCAGTCTCTTTCTCTCTCTCTTCTCTTTTTGGGACCACTATAATGCGAATGTTTGTGTTTTAGTGTTGTCCCCAAAGTCTCTAAGACAGTCCTCATTTTTTTTTCAATCATTTTTCTTTATTATGTCCTGCAGCAGTGATTTCTACCAGTCTGTGTTCCAGCTCACTTATTCATTCTTCTTCCTCATTTACTCTGCTATTGATTCTTTCTAGTGTATTTTTCATTTCAGTTATGGTATTGTTCATCTCTGTTTATTCTTTAAATTTCTAGCTCTTTATTAAACAATTCTTGTATCTTCTCAGTCTGTGCCTCCATTCTTTTTTCGAGATCTTGGATCACCTTTACTACCATTACTCTTAATTCTCTTTCATGCAGATTGCCTATGTTCACTTCACTTAGTTGTTCCTTTAGGATTGTTTCTTGTTCCTTCATCTGGAACATATTTCTCTGTCATCTCATTTTGTCTAAGTTTCTGTGTTTGTGGTTGTCATTTCTCAGGCTGTAGGTTTGTAGTTTCTCTTGCTTCTGGTGTCTAGCCCCTGGTGAGTGAGGTTGGCCCAGGGGCTGTGCAGGCTTCCTGGTGGGAGGGACTGGTGCCTGCCCACTGGTGGGTGGGGCTGGTCCTTGTCCCTCTGGTGGGCAGGGTCATGTTAAGGGGTGTGTTTAGAGGCGGCTGTGCACTCAGGATGACTTTATGCAGCCTGTCTGCTGGTGAGTGGGGCTGTGTTCTCACCCTGTTGGTTGTTTGGGCTGAGGTGTCCCAGCACTGGAGGCTGCAGGGTGTTGGGTGGGGCCAGGTCTTGATGCCAAACTGGTGACCTCCAGGAGAGCTCACATTGATAAATATTCACTGGGTCCTCCACCACCTGTGTCCTTGCCTGCACAGTGAGCCACAGCTAACCCCTGCTTCTCCAGGAGACCCTCCACTATCCGCAGGTAGGTCTGTCCCAGTGTCCTATGGAGTCACTGCTTTTCCATGGTCCCAGTATGTGTGAAACCTTGTGTGTGCCCTCCAAGAGTGGAGTCTCTGTTTCTTCCAGTCCTGTTGAGCTCCTGCACTCAAGCTCCACTGGCTTTCAAAGCCAAATGCTCTAGGGACTCCTCATCCCAATGCCAGACCCCCAGGTTGGGGAGCCTGACATGGGACTTAGAACTCTCACTCCTGTGGGAGAAACTCTGTGATATAGTTTCCAGTTTGTGGATCACCCAGCCAGAGAGCATGCAATTTGATTGTGTCACGAATGTACCCCTCTTACCATTTCGCTGTGGCGTCTTCTTAGTATGTACGTAGAATATCTTTTTTAGCAGCTTCCAGTCTTTTTTGGTTGTTCAGCATTTAGTTGTGATTTTAGTGTTTTCATTAGAGGAGGTGAGCTCAAGTCCTTCTATTCCACCATCGTCTCCCTCTCCAAATTTGTTTTAATTTCACAATTCAATATTAATTTTCAAGTTGAGCTCACTGGGAAGACATGCATGGCACAGACTAAGGACAGAAGTGTCCTGTAAATGTCTGGAACTGTGAACCCCAGAGGCAACATGTCCAGTCTCACCAACCACTTCTGAGCAGGCTTCTCCTGCCTCTTTCCCAGTTGGCCACCTCCACCCTCGCCTCTATCCCATCCTTTTAAGTTTGTTACACAAGAACCAATTTGAGAACAAAAAATAGTTTATTTACTTTGCATTCCCGATATTTTGTAGTCCCAGGTCTATTTTAATATTTGTAAAAGGAATGAATAGGTAACAAAGGTTAGAAATAGAAAGATCAACAAAAATGTAGAGTCCAGGTTTACACTCTTCCCTCTGTCACTTACATGTCACCAACATTGGATAAAGCATTTCAGCTCTCTGGGTCTCAGTTTCCTAAATGGTAAAGTGATAGAGTTGGACTAGATAATATCTGAGCTTTTCCTGACCTAAAACTTCTATGAACCTCTGAGAGGGCTACTGTCCTCTCAGAGACACCTTTGGGACAAACATTCCTAAATGTATACCCTATTCTAATGTCTTATAGCTGTAAGAAGATAAAACTCCCTGAACTTAATATCTTTTCTCTCCTGTTTAAAATCCATCAATATCCTCTATATCTTTTTTCCACATCTATGTGATGCCAGTAATAAATAAATTTAATATCACTGTGAGCTCTGGAAAGGCAGATTTCATTCAGGTTTTTATATCTTCCTTAGTGATTGCAAATAATATGGATTCAACACCTGTTTATTGAGTAAGTTGTTAAAGAATGCTGATCTTTAACCTTTTTCTTTTTATAAAATAAAATAATAATAATTTATTTATTAAACTTATTTTTTAATGTTTTAACCTTTTTCCATTTTCCCTTTTCCACTGATTCCAACTATACAAGGGTCCTGCATGCTGAATCTATATCTTTATCAGTAATATAAAATTTTAAAATTTTAGTCCAGATAAATATTGACTCATGAGCCTTGTAAGTAATCATTGTCTACTCTCCTAAATCAAGTGTACCAGCATAGGGTGAGTAATTATATTTTGGTACCTAATTCTTGCCTTAGCATAACTAAGCCTACCCACATCTGCTACTCACAGATGAAAAATATAGAAAATGATTAAAAATAAGAGTGAGGAAATCAAGAAAAAACAATCTGAGAAGAAATTCAAGCAAGAGAATTAAGACACCATTGGCAGTTTTCTTTTAAGATTGAAAGGCATAAAAAGACACATATAGTAAAAAGAGAAAGATACTACAGGAAAAAATTGATGCTGTGAGAAAGGATATGATAAAAATGTTTCTCAGGTCCAACCCTAGAAACCTAGGTAGATATTTCTATTGGAAATACTTGCCTTAGTCCAATTTTTTCTACATTTCTTTTCATGCATCAAAGCAATCAGAGGATGTGAAAGTGTTTTGGATTAATTAGTAGTCAATGATTTTGAAATGCTTCTAAACACAGATTCTTAATTAGAATGGGAAAAACGTACTAGGACGTCCTGTTAATGGAACTACTGACTAATTGAGAAAAAAAGTGAGCTAGAACACTAAGACTAGGAGCTTTCAGGGTATATGGAGAAGTTCAAAGTACATAACCTCAAAGTCAAGAATATGGAAAGATAAGAATGTTTTGGACATATTTAGAAAACTGAGATAGGAGAGGAGGTAGTTCTGTGAATAGCAGGTTGAAATATAAGTAATTCAGAGCCTGGCTGATGCAAGAGAGAGAGAGAAAGAGAGAGAACGACAGATTGGATGTGGCAGCCTGCTTACATTATGGAAGTAGAACAAACACACAGAAGAAACAAGAAAGAATTCATCCTAGTAAAAATAGGTGGCAACGTAATAGAGAGTTTTCAAGCACAGTATCACCAAAACGACCTTGTGGAAAGATCTTAGCTCTCATGGGAATTCAGAGGGCCTGGTTTTGAAGTCTCAGCCTCAAACCAAAATAGCTGAGTGACCACCGGCAAGGTATTTCTTATCTAGGATCATTCAGTGGTATACACTTCAGCTTGCATTGACCCAGTTCTGAGCCAGGCACAGCCAGAAGTGGGAGGGGCACGGCTGTGAGTGAGGTCTGACTTTGCCCTCAGGGAGCTTAGATTCTAGAGGAATAAACCCGATAAGGGCTTTCTGGTTCAGAAGAGAAAGATTGAGTGTTAACTAACACACTGTGAATCTTGAGAAAAGAAACAATTATTCTCCCTTTGGGGAGCAGAAGAGAAATGTTTAAAACTGGCTTAAAATACAGGATAAGCAAAGGCTGAACGTCATTTCAGGGCTCATGAGCAGACTGATGTCAACTGGAGTGTGGGTTGTAGTGCAGATGAGTCTGGAAAGTTGTTAGAGATTGGGCCTTGCAAGGAATGTCATGTTTTGATCTTTTGGCAACTGACTGCAACTACAAATTTTTTTCAACATGCATAATCTGATCTAACCATTAATCTCAAAAATAGTTTTCAAAATTGGCTCTTTCAACAGCTAAATGTATGTCACTAGCTATTTCAAAGGCCATTTAACCAATTGTGTGGCCATTTGCAAATTGAAAGTTAATATAGCACATTGTTTAAGGACAAACTCCAGAGTTAGACACTTGGGTTCACATCTCACATCTGCCACTTATTAGGTGTATGAATTGGGCGTGATACTTAATCCCTCTGTGTCTCAGTTTCTTCACCTATAAGATACATGTGCATGGCATATAGCAATCATTCCACAACCGTAGGCTGTATGAAAGGAAAGACAATGACCATCACAATGATATGAAAGAGAGAAGGAATAATGAAGGTCATGTGCAAGTGAAAAAACCCACTGGGATTAATCAATGAATTCTGTAACGTTGCAGGATATCAAAATCAACATATAGAAATAAATTGTGCTTCTATACACTAACAATGAAATATCTGAGAAGAAATTTTTAAAAATCTCATTCACAACAGCTTCAAAAATAATAAAATACTTAGAGACAAGTTTAACAAAGGAAATGAAAGATTTGTACAATGAAAACTAGAGGACTTTAGTGAAAGAAATTGAAGAAGACATGAACAAATGGAAAGATACCCTGTGTTCATGAAGTGGAAAAAGTAACATTGCTAAAATTTGGTCTATCCAAAGCCATCTCTAGATTCAATGCAAACCCTATCAAAATTGAAATTATATTTTTCACAGAAATAGAAAAAAAATTCCTAAAACTTGTATGGAACCACAAAAGACTTTGAATAGCCAAAGCAATTCTGAGAAAGATGAATAAAGTCAGAGGCATCACACTTGCTGATTTCAAAGTACAAATCTCTAGTAATTAAAACAGTATGATACTGGCAGAAAACCAGACACGCAGACCAATGGGACAGAATAAAAGGCCCAGAAATAAAGTCCTACATATATGGTGAACTAAAACTTGACAAGGGAGCCAAGGACACTCAATGGGGAAAGGATATTCTCTCTAACAAATGGCATTGGAAAAACTGGATACCCATATGCAGAAAAATGAAATTGGACCTCTTTCTTACACCACTCACAAAAATTAACTTGAAATGGATTAAAGACTTAAACGTAAGCCCTGATACTGTAAAACTTCTAGACGAAAATATAAAGAAGCAGCTGCTTGACATTGGTCTCGGCAATGATTTTTTTGGATATGACACCAAAAGCACAAGCAACAAAAGCAAAAAATCTATAAATAGGACTACATCAAACTGAAAAGCTACAACAGGGCTTCCCTGGTGGCGCAGTGGTTGAGAGTCTGCCTGCCGATGCAGGGGACGCGGGTTCGTGCCCCGGTCCGGGAAGATCCCACATGCCGTGGAGCGGCTGGGCCCGTGAGCCATGGCCGCTGCGCCTGCGCGTCCGGAGCCTGTGCTCCGCAACGGGAGAGGCCACAACAGTGAGAGGCCCGCGTACCGCAAAAAAAAAAAAAAAGAAAAGAAAAGAAAAGCTACAGCAAAAGAAATAACCCATAAAATGAAAAGACAATGTACAGAATGGGAGAAAATATTTGCAAATTGTATATCCAACAAGTGGTTAATATTCGAAATATATAAAAAACTCATACAACTCAATAGCAAAAACAAACAAGCAAACAAACATTTAAAGTGGACAGAGGAACTGTATAGACATTTTTCCAAAGAAAAAGAACCACAGGTCCAAATGGTCCACAGGTACATGAAAAGACGGTCACTATCACTAATCACTGGGGAAGTGTTGATCAAAACCACAATGAGATATCATCATTAATTGTTTTTCTATCGCTTTTAGCATCTTGATTTCTTATCAAGAAAAGCAAAAATTCAAGAATTTAAATATATATTATTCGGATATATATTATATATATTTTTTGATCAAGAGCAAACAAGTAAATAAATAGCCCTTTTTGCATGTATTAAAGCAGTGATTCTTGACACGTGGTCCCCAAAGCAGCAGCAATAAAATCACCTGGGCCTTATTAGAGATGTAACTTCTCTTGCCTCACCTCAGACTTACTGAATCAGAAGCTCTGGGGTGTGGGTCCAGCACTAGGTGGTTTAACAAGCTCTCTGGGCGATCCTGGTACACACTGACATTTGAAAACCACTACGAGCTAAGGTTTTGCTCTACCTTGTAAGGAGCTTCTAGGGGTACTCAGGGAGAGGAATCCTCGCCCCTTCACTGCAAAAGTTTATGCAACCTAAGTAACTGGAGTAGGTAGAGCTTGCTCATTTGAGAACCCACCTTTTGTCCCAGGGAGGAGACACCATGCCACTCTGGTAGTTATGTCACGTGTATTTGCATCTCATCTTCCCTAGGAGACAGGGCAATGTTTCAAATGGGAATATACTTTTAATCATGTATGCTCTTTTTAAGTTCTCAGCTAAGTTCCTTATAGTGCCAAAGAGAACTTGAGGTTTGTGCTGGGGATGAGAAAATGTTAATGCAAAATAAATCCATGAAGAAGATAAATAAACAAAAAGAAATATTAAAATGACCACGATGGAAAAAAATTCTAAAAGTCAGCAAAAGCAAGCAACTTTAAAAATTTCTCTTGCCTTTTAAATCTTAAAGCACAAGTGGAATTTACCAGCTAGAAGACACTGAAGCAAATAGTTTCGTGAGAGTGAAAAAAACGACATTTATTTAGCTAAGCATAGAAATAGCAGTTACAGTACCCTAGATAAAATTACAAGGACTGTAAATCTTTATCCTTTAGGGTATACTGCTGGGATTAGGAAGAAAACCTACTTACGATTTATACTTTTAATAGTTCTGAGATTTCTAAGGGTCTTTCCTTTTTACTCCTTATATCTGCTTTGCCCAACCTTCTACGGTATTTGGAGGATACTTTCTATAGTGCAAATACACTGTATAAGCATGGTCTATGGTCAGTGTCTCAGTAACAACGACATCTTATTAATGCCTATTGTCAAGATACAGTGTCTTGTCGAAAAAGTTTTGAGTCCAAATTCTAAGTATTTCAGAGCAAATAGCGTCAGGAAATGGAAGAAAATTCAGTCAGCTGTGAATTTGGACTGAAGGGTTTTACCAGCCTGGTGAGATTGGTGGGCTCAGCTGGGAGTTCCTAAACACAATAGCCAAGCAACCCCTGTGTCCTCGGCTTACATACAGACAAAGCACAGCATAGGTATTTCAAGAATACAGTGAGAAAAAGGGACATTTTCTCTGAGACTATAAAGAGCCATGAAGCTCCATCCACAGAGAAACTCAGTGCTGAATAAAGACAAGGATCTGGATAGACTGAGCAATAATGGTTTAATTTTTTAAAGTTATTTTAGCCTTTATTATCTAGTTTGGTTGTTTATATTGATCAGATTCACCAGGTAATCACCCAATTCCCCAGACAGCTTTGAGTTATAAAATGGACAGAAGCTGTTTACCCAGGGCAAAAATAAATGGGACCCACCTAATAATTCATAATGGAGTTGATCAAAACTAAATATCCTAAAAACCTTGATGCAAAAGGATTGTCAAAAGTTGCAGTGACACACGAGTGTTTTTGGAGATGATGCGAAAAACATCTAACCTAAAGAGAAAAATGAATCTCTTGGTGAAACTTTAAGATTTATGGAATTGACTGGAAAAAAATTGTTTCTTTAAGTTTCACTATAAGCCTCTTGAATTTCCAAGTAGGCAACTTGTAAAGCCAATCTTGATGAGAAGGTGATAATTTAAAAACAAAGACAGAAGTCGAGTAGAATAAAAATGGTATGGAATGGACCTCTGACCTACAGTTATTTATGTTTCCTGCCCTTAACTTTCTGATCTTGATTCCTTAACCACCTAGAGGAAATTCCAAACAGGAAGGTGGTAAATGCAGGGAAAGCTACTGACGGCGCATATTCTCTGTTGAATACATAGCCTTATACTCACACTTTGACCTGGTTGGGACATGCCTCACCAATATAATATATGCACACTTCCTTTCTGATCCTGAATTTCTCAGCTCTCCTGAGGAGAAGATAGCTTTGATTCCTTACAAAGAACCATGATATATTTTATCCTATTAAATCCTAAAACCTCTGTGAGATGCCAAAGAGGTCATCAAACCCGTGGCGCTCTACAAAGAGAGTCAGCAGAGTTCAGCCCGCGTTTGCAGCCAGGTTCTGTCCCTTAGTAGCTGTGGGAATTTGAGAAGTCACTTACCCTCTCTGTGCCTCAGTTTATTCATCTGTGAAATGGGGACAAAAATAGCACCTCCCTCAAAGCGTTGTCGTGAGGTTAAAATTAGTTAATATTTACATGTAAAGTGCTTAGAGTCCTGCCTGGCACGTAACAGGTGCTAAACACACATGAGCTGTTTGTACTCGATTTAGAGTCAGGCCTAACTGTGAATCCCAGTTTCATGGGACCCACTGGCTGTGTACCCTGGGAAAAGTCCCTTTATTCATCTGATCCTTGATTTCCTCATGGGTAGTTTGGAGGTTACAAACTAAAATCAAATCTCACAGAGGTGTTGTGAAGATTTAAGGGGATAAAATGTGTCACAGCTCTTTGTAATCTGTAAGACTAAAAACTGACCAGGACGGTTGAGGAGTTTTGGTGTCAGAAATCAAATGTCCACGCGTGATGCTGACCGAACTAGACAGCCTGTTTGCAGACCCTGACTTGGGGAATGCAGTCCAGACGGGGCTGGTAATACACGAATGTAAAATTGATCCCAATGCATCAGGCTATCAAAGCCGCACCTACCATAGGAAATGAAAATAGTAAATTTCACCTCTTACACAACGACCATAGCTTTCATTTCAGTGTGAGCATGAGTCCCACTTACAAGACAAGTGTGTAATCAAACAATTTGTGTAATCAAATGTTGAGAAAAGCTAATGAAATACTACAAAATGTCAACTGTAAAATTAATTTCAGTGGGTCAAATTTGAGAATTAGAAAAGGGAAGTTGGCTGGGAGTAAGGTCATCCTGATAATTAGCCATCAGAAAAAGTCTCGCTGAGCATGACTGAGGTCACACTGAGGTTAGTTGCTAAGCTTCTGAATTATCATGAATCAGAAAGTGAATAGTAATCAGAAATCAGTGGAGAAACAAAAGACTTTCAGCTATGCAACATAAACAATAGAGGTTTACACTTTGAGGATAAACACTTTCTTCAAGTCTCCAAATACAAGGCAATGGTGACAAGCCAGGCAGAAGTGGGTGAAAGATTGAGGAGGGAAGGAACACAGCTTGACATCTGGTGAAGGGGCCATTTTAAGGGTTCCTATACAGGTATGGGTTTCCTCTAAACCAGGCAGGAAATGAAAGTCTCATCCCAAGGCCAATGGCATTTTTTCCACATGGTAAGTGATTTCCCCATAATTGTGTCCAGACAAACACACCCATGACTGGTTGTGGTGGTACCTGGTGGGTCCTGTCCCGCAGTCCTCTTGGTCAGGGGCTCTGACTGCCTGCAGTACTAATTTTGGATGTAGCTGTCAGTAAATAAATGTGTAATGAATAAATTTTATATATGTTTTACCCAGTAATTTATTAAGAACATAAAGGAAGGAATCATGTCTTCTATTTATATTCTTTATAGTGTATTTGGCATAATTAAACATACTTGTAGGCAATTGTTAAAATTTAATTGAAGACCAGCAAGGACCTACTGTAGAGCACAAGGAACTATACTCAATATTTTGTAATAAACTAAAAAGGAAAAGAATCTTAAAAAGAATATATATATGTGTGTGTGTAACTGAATCACTCTTCTGTACACCTGAAATGGAAACTAACACAACATTGTAAATCAACTATACTTCAATTAAAACAAAGAAAAACAATTTAATGTGTCCTATTTGTATTCTTAGGGAATTACTTTATGGTCATAAAAACGTTATTGATTGCTCATTGACTAGCAAAACTGTGAAACAAGATAGTTTATGGCAATTATATGAAATAAAGCAAACAGCAAAAATATGTGAGTTGACCATTTTCATGTACTTAAGTTTTATCTAAAACAGAAATTAATTATCAGAGGACTTATATTCTTATCTGGTATTGCCACTGACTGGCGATCTGAACTTGGAAATTTCACTTTCTATTCACAGTGCAACAGAGTTGGCTATTATATTAAATGAGATAATAGATAGGATTGTACATTGCACGGTATTGACCTGGAATTGTGGCTTGCTCACTGTAGACGGAGTGTAGAAAAGAGACAATTACCAGTTTTCTTGGATGCCTTAATTACAGTTGTAGAAAACCCCATTGATATTCCTTGATCTGCCATTTATTGACCTTGGGGAGTTGTTCACCCGAGCGCCAGATTCCTCATGAGTAAAGGAGAGATCATTCATTCACACTTCCTCTGATTGCTTCAAAAAATAAGTACGGAAACACATGTCAAGAGCTCAGCTCAGTGCCTGGCACACAGAATGTGCTTCTCTGTGAGCTTTTCATAGTCCTTCTCTCTTCCTCTTCCTTCTGCTGCTTCTACAACAGATCCTCAGGGTGGAGGACAGGGGACACTGAGGTGATTCAGGACGGGAGTCAAAACTACTGTGTGTGATGATGGAAGAAACAGCAACAACCGGGTCTCACCCCGACTTTTCTAACTCCTTCCCATAAATGAATTCGGTCTTCCTGCCCATACTTTTTCTTCTTGTTAGGGAGGTGGCTAGTCTTGATACTGCAAAGCCAAGAACATTAATTCTAGCCAAGAGTTTGGCTAGCTGTGCAACACAGATTTTCCCCTTAAATATTACTGTAGGGCTTAATTTCTTTATCAGTATGTCTGATGATTTTACAGGTGCTGAGTAAGGACTAAGAAGTGGGGCAAAGAATAACTAAGGCAATAAACAGAAGGAAAGCATGTCTCATACTCCCTAAAAAAGTCTATAGAGGGAAATATACTCAATATTTTGTAATAACCTATAAGGGAAAATAATCTGAAAAAAATTGGACGTATATGAATGTGTAACTGAATCACTTTGCTGTACACCTGAAACTAACACCACATTGTAAATCAACTACACTTCAGTAAAAAATTAAAAACAAAGTTTAAAAGGTCTATAGAAGAAGAATAGGAGATGGTCAAACCTGAAACTCATCCTTAATTAAGTCATAAAATACATCCTTAATTAAACCCTTGATTCCAATGACAGTAAACCTCTGGAAATTGACTTGATGCACTGATAATTGTAGAGCGCCATCTAGTTTTGGCGACTAGAACTGCAACTGAGTCTTCTGATTCCCTAAGGCATGTGAAATAAATTTTCTGAGGGGTGGGGACAGAGAAACATTTTCCTGTTTTGAATTTTTTTAATTATTAAAATCCTAAATTACATCCATTGATTCCCTATCAGCTCAGAAAAATAAGCATGCTTTGCAACAGCTGTTTGTTGACATACTAGAGTTTCTAAGGAAAAAATAAATGACCCATAGGTAAATATGATACCAAACAGATCATAATATCAAAGAATTGTGTATATTTTAGACAATGTCAGCCCTTCCAATATGAACTTTTTTTCCCCACAGCTTATGGATCAGCTGCGTAAATTTACAGTGAGTGTAATCTAGTGTTTAATGAACTCAAGCATATTTTAGGAACAAATTTTTAATAAAATCAATATTTTATAAAAAGAACAAGATTTCACTTAACTCAGCAGTTTTGGTTTCAAAAGTATATTTTAATCTTGAATGAAAAATTAAGTTATCGTTCTCTGAAAATATTTTAAATCAGAGAATGCTCTTGCTGTCTTCATTTTTCCTTGCCTTAGAGATTACATTATTCATTTTGGCTAATAATATATATTACCCTTTAAGGTCAACTTAAACACTTCTCAATTGGTTTTTTATTTTTGAAGAAACAATTATTTTTATTGAAAAATGTGAAATTGAAATATTATATTTATTGTTTTTTTTAACATCTTTATTGGAGTATAATTGCTTTACAATGTTGTGTTAGTTTCTGCTGTATAACAAAGTGAATCAGCTATACATATACGTATATCCCCATATCCCCTCCCTCTTGCATCTCCCTCATTTGGGTTTATTGTGTATATGTAACTAGTTGGAAATAATTTAAAGAAATGGAATGACAATTTAAAAATGTCATTTTGAAAGACATTTTAAAAGTAGGATTTTTAAAAGAAGAAATCCTTTTAAAAGAAGGACTTTTTTTAAAAGAATCAGAATACAGGTTGATTTAACTAAGATGAATTCCATTTATAAAATATGCCCTTTGTATTGGCAACTCACCATGGCATTCATGTTATATTTCTACATAAGCTTTAAAAATATCCATTAGCTACAATGAGGTTAATCATCTATAGTCTGACAAAAATCTTTCAAAAAGAAAGATTACTATAGGAAAAAATATGACAATCAGTGCTTCAAAACCATAATAGTTTGAATTTATATAGCATTGTGGTAGCTTAAAACAATATTTAGGGGCTTCCCTGGTGGCACCAGTGATTAAGAATCTGCTTGCCAATGCAGGGGACATGGGTTTGATCTCTGGTCCAGGAAGATCCCACATGCCTCAGAGCAACTAAGCCCGTGCGCCACAACAACTGAGCCTGCGCTCTAGAGCCCACAAGGCACAACTACTGAGCCAGTGCACCACAACTACTGAAGCCCATGTGCCTAGAGCCCGTGCTCCACAGCAAGAGAAGCCACCGCAGTGAGAATCTCGCGCACCACAACGAAGAGTAGCCCCCGCTCGCTGCAATTAGAGAAAGCCCCCGTGCAGCAACGAAGACCCAATGCAGCCAAACATAAAATAAATTTAAAAATAAATTAAGTAATTAAAAAACAATATGTAATAAATCACTCATCAAAAAGGAAGGATTGTTTCTCTGACAGAACAATATGCTTTGTGTGAGAGACCACTTTAACCTTTATATTTTCTATTCTTCAGTTATTCTATATACAATTAATGAAACTTCTGGACGTCATTCTTTTGTTATTGGAGTTAAAAACGTGTTTGTTACTCCAGGAAAATATTTAACGACCTGGTGCTGGGGTTCAGTGGGTATTGGGAGAAGTGAGGTCCCAGCGTTCAAGTTACACAGCTTTGAAGCTTCTCAGAAGCTGAAACAATCGTGTAAAACTGATCCTGACGAGAGGCAAAATGAATCCCCCTCAGTGTAGTAGCTTCTACGGTCCCGATGAATTGCTTCCCCACCGCCTGATCCAAGCACGCAGTGCTCTAAAGAGGATTCAACACTTCGGTCAGTTTTTCTTAAATAATCACCTTTATTTAAGGCCAACCCTTCAAGATCATATCATATTTTTAGTTTCCATGGAAATCATATTTCCCATCTTCTCCCAAATATTGCTTAGGGTTCTAACCCAAAGCAAGTATTACTGAGTCAGTTTCGGGTAAAAAAAATTATACATAACGATGATCAGGAAGTAAATTCAGGGGGACAGGTAAGAGGAAAATGGTCAAATCGCTGGCTTTCCAAACAGGACAAAACTCGAGTTTTAGTAAGGGACAAACTGTGGAGTGATCAAGTTTGTCAAAATAAAATCAGAATGTTTGGGACCTCTGAATGAAATTTGCAGATATAGTTACATTTTTATTTTCAAGTTAGTTTTTGTTACTCAAAGCAAATATTTGAAATGTCAAGGACTAAAAGTATTTGTAAACAATTTACAAGCATGAACATATGTCTTACTTTTGCAAAGAATTGTCCAATTTTTGAAAATATAATTTAATTTGTAAATATTCTTCTCTCCAAAATAGAATTGCTCTATTCTTATGCTTTCCTGCAATTCAGGAACTGTCTTTGAACACATAACTGCCTAAAATTTATTACTTAAAGTTTTTATTCATATAGGTAGAAAATTCAAAAATGATACTTGGAACTATACTAGAGTCCACCCATGTAATAAGTGCTCCGAAAGAGTGTATTTCTCAGAATCAGTAGAAATACAAAACTTTTTAAGTCTTCTGTAAGAAATTTGGGAAAAAAAATTCTCATCTTTATGGAAGGACTGCAGCAGCTGGCAATAAGACAAAAAGGATCCATCATGAGAACCAAATGCACAAAGGCATGGGCTTTGATCAGTTATCTAAGATTGATTCTCTCGGGATCATGACAAGTAAGCTTATGTCATCTCACCAGAAAGAATCCTAAAGCAAGTATTATGTTTTAGGAACTTCTTCCTCTTGCTTTGCAAGTTGGATCACGTCCCTGGTTATTGCTGTAAGGAGTTTTCTCTAACCCCAAATTTCCCTGGGGTTAGCAACATTCTATTAATAAAAATGTCAATTAATTGCCAATGGTATCTTGAAACTAAGCAGGTTCCATGATAAATGTGTGAATTTTATAACAGTATCACCAGTCAAGTCTTCAGTTATATGGAATCTTGTCATTTAGTGTTGACTTGCTATCAGAAAGCAACCAGACAGCGGGAAAAGGAAGAGGTGAAATCGGGAAGGAAGAAATAGAGTTGTATGCGACAGAGTGGCCAACCTGAGCAGCAGGGCAGGGCTGACAGAATGGGTAGACTGCTGGCTTGGCAGGAGGTGACACGCCTCTCGCATCTCTTGAGAAATACGACAGCCCCATAGTTGTAGCATCAGTTTCCCATTGGCTCTGTTTTTTCCCTTCACCTAGAATAGAGATGGCTAAGAGGCACATGAAAATATGTTCAACATTGCTGGTTATTAGAGAAATGCAAATCAAAACTACAATGAGATATCACCTCACACCAGTCAGAATGGCCATCCTCAAAAAATCTACAAGCAATAAATGCTGGAGAGGGTGTGGAGAAAAGGAAACCCTCCTACACAGTTGGTGGGTGTGTAAATTGATACAGCCACTATGGAGAACAGTATGGAAGCCCCTTTAAAAAACTAAAAATAGAGCTAGTATATGATTCAGCAATCCCACTCTTGGGCATATATCCGGAGAAAAACTTGGTTCAAAAGTATACATGTACCCCAATGTTCATAGCAGCATTCTTCACAATAACCAAGACATGAAGTGACCTAAATGTCCATAAACAGAGGAATGGATAAAGAAGATGTGGTACATATATACAATGGAATATTGCTCAGATATTAAAAAGAATGAAATAATGCCATTTGCGGCAACATGGATGGACCTAGAGATTATCATACTAAGTGAAGTAAGTCAGACAGAGAAAGCCAAATATCATATGATATCACTCATATGTGGAATTTGTATCAAAGATACAAATGAACTTATCTAGAATAAAGCTGTAGTATTTGATCAAACATTTTCCCTATTATATTTATATTTGTCATGAAAATAAGTTCAATCAAACATAAAAAATAGTCCCAAAACATTGACGTTAATGGAAAAAGTCAAATCTATCAAGTGAAATTTAATCCTTCCTTGATTTATATTCCTATTGTAACGATTGGAATGTTCAGTGATTCCAGAATTTAGGCTGACCTAACAATGATGGAAAGATTGATCAAACTGCCACATCATCTCTATGATATTTTTGATCCATTCCTCTGTCATTTTAAAACAAGAGACCACATTTTTTCATTTTGTTCTGTTATAAATTTATACAACAAATGGAGCTTTCCATTAATTATAAGATATAAATAATTCAAAATTAATATACATACTAATGCATACTCTTAAAGACTGCAGACCTATTACAGTTTCTTTTGTCTGCCACAGTATAAGCTGAAGATAACGTTGTGGACATTTTTATTCTCTCTGGCCGTCCAACACGTGAATTCCTTTTCCATGTTTGGGGAATTCCCACCACACAAGGCTGAACTCCTCCCACTGTAAAGGCTGAAAATATGAGATAGTCTCTCTCCCAGCTAAGTGCACAATGAAGGAAGCAGTGGCGTTTTCACCAGACTATTTCTGTGCTGTGACTTAGTCACCGTTCCTTGTTACAGCTAAGTGCACAATGAAGGAAGCAGTGGCGTTTTCACCAGACTATTTCTGTGCTGTGACTTAGTCACCGTTCCTTGTTACAGCTAAGTGCACAATGAAGGAAGCAGTGGCGTTTTCACCAGACTATTTCTGTGCTGTGACTTAGTCACCGTTCCTTGTTACAGCTAAGTGCACAATGAAGGAAGCAGTGGCGTTTTCACCAGACTATTTCTGTGCTGTGACTTAGTCACCGTTCCTTGTTACAGCTAAGTGCACAATGAAGGAAGCAGTGGCGTTTTCACCAGACTATTTCTGTGCTGTGATTTAGTCACCGTTCCTTGTTGTATAGCCACGAAGAAGTTGGGTGAGTTACCCTGTATCTGTTTAACAAAACCATTTTCTGCTTCCATCAAGCCGAGTTAGTTTCATTTGCTGAGCGGTAGAGTGAATGAGGAGACATGGTTGCAGACCACGATCCGTCATGGGAATAGGAGGGCCTGCCTGGAATTGAGAGCAGTGAAAATATAGCTTATATTAACTGATGGAGCCTCAGGAACCCAGAACATCAAATTATTTACTAGGTTATTGAGATGAAATACCCACTGAAGACAAGGCTTTGGGGAACTAAGTGGCCAGTCTTCTGGAGCAAAATGAAGGACATAAAGAATTAAAGGGCTACAGAAGGGACCGTTATTTCTAACAGCACCGTAAAGTTTTTACATAAAGAGAATGACAAGGTCAAAGCAGATAGCCAGGGATAATTTTGCTTCTTATTTATGGAGCAAATTTACGTATTTGCTTGACTTTGTTCCCTGGACATGTATTTCCTTCAAGGAAATTCATAGTGGGATGGGTACCTGATAAAGCACTAATATTGACTAAAGTCAATTCCTTTCACAAGACCTTTAACATGAATTTTGCATTATGTTTCCCTATATTGGAAAGTTAACTGATACCATTAAATGATAATTAAATCAAACATAGGTGAGGAAGTAAGAACACATGTAACCTTTACCTGTGTTCAAATATCCAGGTCCAGATAAGTGAATTAAGTCATTTATTAGGTGGGTTAAGATATAAGGCAGGTTTCAGTCCCTGAAAATGCAGGGCAGTTAGGAGGAAGGAGTGAGTAGGAAACTGAATTTGAGTATTCAAGGTTTGAACACTGGAGAAAGCCCATCTGACCACCAAGATTAGCCCCAGGGAGAGGAATAAGTGTTCAGAGTTGGCCCCAGCAAGGCTCCAGCCAGCGTTGACACAGAAGATTTAATTTCAAAGGCAGGGTGAAGTAGCAGGGGAATCTGGTTAGTTGTCCAATTCAGAAGTAAGCAGAATCCCCACCCCCTTGACATTCCCTAGGGAAGGAGGGCATACATTAATTAGCTGTGTTCAAGCTGATGTCTCAAGAGGCTGTATTAGTTAAGAAAACAAGAGAACTAAAATAACTAAGGGTTAATATACAAGATATGAAGGTGGGAACCCAGCCTGGTAATCCAGACCTGTACAGAAGCTGAGCAGGGAATATAAAGATTTAATATTACCACAGGTAACTGATAACACAGTCTCAGAACAGCACAGGAGTTGTGGCAGTGCATAACTGATACAGAAAGCAAGGCTATTTTCAAAGCCCCAAATGACAAAATTCCCTGCCTCGGCTGTAAAAATGGACTTTTCAGGAGGTAGATTGACACTGATTTTTAAAATTGTGTGGCATCAAGATGACTGAAGAAAACAAAACAAGACAAGGTTTGAAAAACTACCTCAGAGATAAAGCTTGGAGATTTTGTCATCGTGTTTTAGAGATCATGGGAAATGGGAGTGCTGCAGAAGAACAGAGGTGAGTAAGTACAGCCTCAATTTCCAAAAAAGAAAAATAGATAAATCACTTAAAAATTTTTAAAGTAGATTTTAAAATAGAGGTATCAAGAGAATGAAAAGACAAGCCACATATTGGGAGAAAATATTTGTAAAAGACACATCTCATAAAGAACTGTAATTCAAAATACACAACTCTTAAAGTTTGACATTAAGAGGACAAACAGCCTAATTAAAAAATGGTCAAAGTCCTCAACAGACACCTCATCACAGAAGATATACAGAAGGCAAGTGAGCATATGGAAATATGCTTCACATCATATGTCACCAGGGAAATGCAAATTAAAACAACCGTGGATACCACTACACACCTATTAGAATGATTGAAATTCAGAATACTGACAACACCAAGTGCTGACGAGGATGTGGGGCAACAGGAACTCTCATTCATTGGAATGCAAAATGGTGCAGCCACTTTGAAAGACAGTTTGACAGTCTTACAAAACTAAATAAACTCTTACGATGTGCAATCCAGGAATTGTGCCCCTTGGAACTTACCCAAAGGAGCTGAAAATTTTGTCCACCCAAAAACCAGCTTTATTCATAATTGTCAAAACTTTATTCATAATTGTCAAAACAAGATGTCCTTCAGAAGGTGAACGGATAAACTGTGGTCCATCTAGACAATGGAATAGTATCCAGATAGAAGGAAATGAGCTCTCAGCCATGAAAAGACATGGAAGAACCTTAAATATATATGACTAAGTGAAAGAAACCAATCTGAACAGGCTCCATACTGTAGGATTCCAACTATCTGACATTTTGGAAAAGGCAAAAGTATACAGACAGTAAAAATATCAGGATTTGGGGGTTGGGGGAGGGATGAATAGGTAGAGCACAGAGGATTTTTAGGGCAGTGAAAATTCTCTGTATGGTACCATAATAATGGGTACATGTCATTATAGCTTTGTCCAAATCTATAAGATGTACAACATCAAAAGTGAACTCTACTGTAAACTATGGACTTTGAGTGATAATGGTGTAGCAGTATAGGTTCCTCATTGTAAAGCTGAGAAATTGTACCACCTGCTGGGAGATGTTGATAATGGGGGATGCGATACACGGGGACAGAAAGTTTATGGGAAATCTCTGTACTTTCCCCTCAATTTTGCTGTGAACCTAAAACTCCAAAAAAAAAAAAAAAGTTGTAATAAGAAAGATGTTTAAAGTAAATCTTGAAAAAAAAATAGAGGTAGACCTTGCTTCCTGGGGAAAAATGTTCATTTGGATCATTAAATAGAGGAATTATGAAGTTTGGGAAAGTTGTGTAGTAAATACGAAATGAATTAGTGAGTCACTTAGATAAGATATGCCAAGAGAATATCATTTCCTTTAAAAAAAATAGGGTTTCTAGACTGGTGGTAAATAAAGAACCAAATGTACAGTGTACCTTGAACTGAGCCAAAGTATTTGATTTAAACCTTTTTTTTTTTTTTTTTTTTTTTTTTTTTGCGGTACTCGGGCCTCTCACTGCTGTGGTTTCTCCCGTTGCGGAGCACAGGCTCCGGACGCGCAGGCTCAGCGGCCATGGCTCACGGGCCCAGCCGCTCCGCGGCATGTGAGATCTTCTCGGAGCGAGGTACGAACCCGTGTCCTCTGCATTGCCAGGCAGACTCTCAACCACTGCGCCACCATGGAAGCCCTTAAACCTTTCTTGATAGGCCCATAGAAAAGATGATGACATGTCAATTGAGTAATAGTGTAAATATTTACAGTGAAACTTGTTTGGAAAGATGCTACACATTGGATATGAAGTTGAAACATTTTTTCTGACTATAAAGTGTCCTCAGATAGTAAGGATATTAATTTTTAAATTTTTTATGAAAATATAACCGGTCAGAAGGCTTACGATGGAGTTAATGCAATGAATTTAAAAGTATATATAATCATCAAATAACTCCATATCTTCCCATTTTTTCATAATTTTCACATCTTCATCACAGTTAGTTCTGTCAAGTAGGCTTTGATGGGGGAGAGTCAGATGGAATTGAGGTTTTTATCTTGCCTTGGCCTGCATTTCATGGCACCCTTGTGTTCTCCTTGTTAGATGTGATATAATGGATAACAGTTTTTCCAACATCATGAAATTCCTCCTCTGAAAACAGGACCACCTGGGATATCTGCTTTCTCTTTTTACAGGTTCTGATAAGAATGAATCCTGACGGCACCTCCTCTATTTCTGTAGATGGTTTGTGACCCAGTTGCTCCTCTTGCTTTGATGTGCAGACATTCATCTTGAGAAGTGAATCTGGAATACAGAATCTTTGGTGCGTGGGGCTTTCTGAAACTTTTGTTACTCTTGCTTTCCAATCTCCTAAAAGGTGGGTCTGCCCCCAGGAACTGTCCTTTGGTCTCATTTTTCCTACTGGTCAACCCTCTGCTTTGATGGTCTTGTCTAATCTCCTGTTTCCTACCATCTCCTCTGTGAGAATGAATCTCAACTCCCTTTTCTAGCCCTGACCTCTCCTAATCTCCAGATTTACAGTGTGAATGCCTGGGTAGCTTTACAGAATATCCAACTTAACATTTCCAAAAATTATTCTTTACTCCCATACTTTCATTTCTCAGAAAAAGAAAAAATTTTGCTTTTACATGAAAAAAATGTTAGCAGTGCCATCACTAATACTATATTCCCGTGCATTAATCGTGAAAGAGCAGGTCTTTTCTTTAACTTCTTTGTTGTAGACTATGTTGCCTACAATAATACATTTTACTTTAATAACTTTGTGTATATATATATATCTGCCTCCTCATGTTTATTCTAAAGCTACTCTGTTGTTCAGGCTCATTTTGATTAGACTATTTCAATAGTTTCCCATTGGATTCCCACCTAGAAGGCATGCTATATATTGTTGCAACACAGATTCTTGAAGCATAGGGAAATGCAAATCAAAATTACAAAGAGGTATCACCTCACACCAGTCAGAATGGCCATCATCAAAATATCTACAAACAAAAAACGCTGGAGAGGGTGTGGAGAAAAAGGAACACTCCTACACTGTTGGTGGGGATGTAAATTGGTGCAGCCACTATGGAGAACAGTATGGAGGTTTCTTAAAAAACTAAAAATAGAATTACCATATGACCCAGCAATCTCACTACTGGGCATATACCCAGAGAAAACCATAATTCAAAAAGACACATGCACCCCAATGTTCATTGCAGCACTATTTACAATAGCCAGGACATGGAAGCAACCTAAATGTCCATCAACAGAGAAATGGATAAAGAAGATGTGGTACATATATACAATGGAATACTACCCAGCCATAAAAAGGAATGAAACTGGGTCATTTGCAGAGACACAGATGGACCTAGAGACTGTCATACAGAATAAAGTAAGTCAGAAAGAGAAAAACAAATATCGTATATTAACACATATATGTGGAATCTAGAAAAATGGTACAGATGAACCTATTTGCCAAGCAGAAATAGAGACATAGACGTAGAGAACAAACGTATGGACACCAAGGTGGGAAAGGGGGGTTGGAATGAATTGGGAGATTGGGATTGACATATATACACTATTGATTCTATGTATAAAATAGATAACTAATGAGAACCTACTGTATAGCACAGGGAACTCTACTCAGTGCTCTGTGGTGACCTAAATGGGAAGGAAATCCAAAAAAGAGGGGATATATGTGTAAGTATAGCTGATTCACTTTGACGTACAGCAGAAACTAACACAACATTGTAAAGCAGCTATACTCCAATAAAACTTAATTTTTAAAAAATCACGATATTAAAGATAAGGGGCTTCCCTCGTGGTGCAGTGAATCCACCTGCCAATGCAGGGAACATGGGTCGAGCCCTGGTCCGGGAAGATCCCACATGCCGCAGAGCCACTAAGCCCGTGCACCACACTACTGAGCCCACATGCCACAACTACTGAAGCCCGTGCGCCTAGAGCCTGTGCTGTGCGACAAGAGAAGCCACCGCAAGAAGCCTGTGCACTGCGACAGAGTAGCCCCCGCTTGCTGCAACTAGAGAAAGCTGGAGCAAGGCAACGAAGACCCAACCCAGCCAAAAATAAATAAATAAATAAATTAATTAATTAAAGAAATAGCCTTTAAAAAAAAAGATAAGGAAGCTGAACAAATGTACTCTTCTTCACCTATTATAGTTACCTCTGGTGCCTTCATCTGACACACCAAACCAAAGAATAAAAAATATAAAAAAATAAATTAAAAAAAGCATAGAGATAATCATGTCACTTTCCTACTTATAACTCTGAATGTCTCCTCGTAGTTTACAAATCAGCATAAAATCATCTGACATCTTGACAGCCCCCCTTATCCTACTGTTTAAAAATATTGTTTTAAACTTTTTATACAAGTTTTAAAGGTTAATTTCTATTTACAGTTATTACAAAATATTAGCTATATTTCCCATGTACAATATATCCTTGTAGCTTATTTTACACCTAATAGTTTGTACCTCTTACTCCCTTCCCCCTATTTCACCCCTTCCCCCCATTCCCACTGGTAACCACTAGTTTGTTCTCTATATCTCTAACTCTGCTCCTTTTTTGTTATATTCACTGGTTTGTTGTACTTTTTGGAATCCACATGTAAGTGATATCATACAGTATTTGTCTTTCTCTGTCTGACTTATTTCACTTAGCATAATACTCTACAGGTCCATCCGTGTTGCTGCAAATGGCAAATTTCATTCTTTTTTATGGCTGAGTAATATTCCCTTGTATATATGTACCACATCTTCTTTATCCATTTAGCTGTCAATAGACACTTAGGTTGCTTACATGTCTTGGCTATTGTAAATAGTGCTGCAATGAACATTGGGGTACACGTATCATTTCAAATGAGTGTTTTGGTTTTTTCGGGTACCCTCACCCTGACTTTTGACTTCGTCTTCCACCATTCATCCCAGAGATGAGTGACGATGTCTCTGTAGCACTTGCATTCAAATCCCTGGATGTTTTGTCAAAATTTGTATTGCTGGGGCCCAGTCTACTTACGGAAGCTAAATCTCTAGGAGCACAGGCCTGGAGTTTTCAGGTTTAAAAATCTTGTTCCATATTCTAAAGTTTTAGAACCATTGTCCAAAATTCAGACTAAATTGACTCTTTGCATTGACTGTGCATTCGTGCCTCTTTCTCTTGTTCATGCTCTTCCCTCTTTCCAAATGCCCTCTTCCTTCCAAACTCTACCTATTAAATCTTACCCATTCTTTGAGAAGTACGCATACCACATGCCAGGCTCAGGGTAGGGGAGTAGGTCAATAGATATATTTACTATAGGTCAACAAATACATGACTTTCCTTCTTGGCAAATTCCTCAACTTCTCTAAGTCACAATTGCTTCAGTGTCAAGAAGAATGTGTTTAACAAAATGACCCCTAAAGTAATGGTAACCCTCTAAATTATCATTCCTATTCTTACATTTCTTTTGATGCTTATCATAATCTGTCTAATGTTATTTTTATACTTGTCTTTTCACCTTTATACTATAAAGGTCTTAAGAATAAAAACTCCATCTGTTCCTATCGATGCCCTGCACTGCTTTGCAATATTCTTGCCACACAGGTGACATTCAAAAAATAACAGATTTGGGCTTCCCTGGTGGCGCAGTGGTTGAGAATCTGCCTGCTAGTGCAGGGGACATGGGTTCGAGCCCTGGTCTGGGAGGATCCCACATGCCGCGGAACAACTAGGCCCGTGAGCCATAACTACTGAGCCTGCGCGTCTGGAGCCTGTGCTCTGCAACAAGAGAGGCCGCGATAGTCAGAGGCCCGCGCTCCGTGATGAAGAGTGGCCCCTGCTTGCCACAACTAGAGAAAGCCCTCGCACAGAAACAAAGATGCAACACAGCAAAAATAAATTATTTAAAAAAAATAACAGATTCATTGCATTGCATTTCAAGGAGGTAAATAGATATTTAAACTTTTGCTATGCTTTTATATCCTGGGTTTTCCTGCCTTGACTATAATAATTTAGGCATATATACTTGATTTATAGCAAGAATGAATCTGAATTCCTTCCAAAAATTAAATTACTTAGTATTTATTAAACAGTGCAGTGTTAATGGCATTTACTGTCGTATTAACATAAAAGACGGAACTGTGAGACATGGAAATCAATATTCCATTAGAAGAAGTGACATTTTTAAGTTCCCTTCAGAAGCATTTTGATAGTTCCATGTGTTTATGATTCTAGTGGTTCCTTAATATGCATAATGAATAAAGGGCAATGCAATGTTAGCAAAGAAAAGCCTTGATTTGAAAGAAGTTAACACATATAAGTTAATTACATTGAGTTCTGAAGTGCGAAAATGCCAAAAGAGATCATGTTTTATATCAAAGTATTTTAAGAAATGTGTCTGAAGTTTAGCCTGCAGATAGGAGGCTGTCAAGGGATTTGACAATTTCTGGAAATATGCAGATGTATGCAGATACATCCTCTGATAATGAGTAAAGATTTCCACTGGAGTAATTCAAGAAAGAATTAAGTAAGCTTCAGCAGGAAGACTGAAGGCTAGATATCGGGCAGAACTTGGGAGCACGCTGAAGTCTATAGAGTCCTAGCAATAGTATTAGAAAAAGGAAACATGGAGGCTCTCCATAGAAGATGAAAAGATCACTACCTTTTCAATCTGGTTTATGCAAAGCGGTCACAAACACACACCACCCAAACCATGTGTACAGACATAAAATAGGGCTTATTAGGGGGAAATGTACCGATAAAGAAGTAGCAAAGAGCACACACCACTGAGCTCTGCTTATCCCAAGGCCTGGGCTGGGTGCAGTTGGCAGGCGCCAGGCCTAACAGTCCAGAGGAGACTCTCTTGCTTGGCTTCGTGCATATTTAATAAGGTAGGGGTCAGGGGACCTCTCCGTGATCACGTAACCGTGGAGGCTCCTGTTTGAACAAGTGGCCTTGGTAGAGCGGGGTGACCTTGGAGCCCAGGGGCTGGTATCGGCTGCGCTCACTCTCCCTGCAGAACCTGCTGTCTGATGCGCCACTGAAGGGGGAGGTGGTCAGCCTCCAGGACCAGTCGGTGCTGCTTGTCTCCAGCCAGTGCCCTGGCTCCCGGGGGCCATTCCATCTGCACACCTCCCTCAGCTCCCGAAGGCTCTGGGTGTGGTGTTTGCACGGTGTCCTTGGGAGCGTGGGTTCTGTGGCACAGTCTGGAGCGAGGCATCATTTCGGACCCTGTGCCAGACACCAGTGCAGGCCAGATGGAACAGCCACCTCTCGCATCTCTCATGGATTAGAACCAGGCAATGGACAAGATATTACAGAAACTACCTGAATACTGAACGGCAAGCAGATCGGGGAAGAAAGACAAAATCTGAAGAATGGCTGGGAGAGTGAAGGTAAGTTTTCTGGTTTTCTTCTTCCTCCCTCCCTCCCTTCCTCTCTCTCTCTCTTTCTTTCTTTCCTCCTTTATCTCCTGGTGTTGATCCTGGGCCGGGCAGAATCAAGTGGAAGCAAAACTAAAAACTTCAAGAGAAACCGTCCTTCTACACTAAGGGCCAGTGAAGTCTCCTGAAACCAGTGCTAGTTGCAGAACTGAATTGCCATTACTAAGGAATCAGTGATAGTGAAGAACTTCCTGTCACTGTGAAGTGACACGCCTGTGCTCATGGCGGGTACCACGCACCCTGAGAATCTGGATAGAGGAACTGGGTGAAGGGCAGGAAAGCCACCTGTTGTACAAAGAATAGAGGGTGAACATCCTGATTATTTTCTTTTCTCTGTTCCCTTGAAACCTCACACCAAGGGTACACACAGATTGCACAACAGCATGGGGGACTAAAACTCTGATAGAATCCAAATTTTTTGGCCAGAAAAACCAGGGATGTCCGGGAGCCAGAGAGCAAGGGACAAATTCCAGAGAGTAGAGAGCTAACTAATGTCATTTGCAGGTTCCCCCAAACTGAGCTTGTACAGAACACAGCCAAAGAAGAGTAACAAGGGCTTTAAGAACTAAATTACGAGCTAAGCCACCATTCACATCCCAGACTAGACTCTGAGTGGCTCAGATGTGGGGCAGAGCTTTGCACCTGAACCTACATTGCATCCGTGTTTGTTCACAACCTCGAGAGCCTCCTGGTGAAATCTGAAACTGGTCCCTGTACACAGAGGGCAAGGAGAGACCAAAGAAAGAGGCTGACCACCCCGAATGGGTAAGTGGCAGGTTTACTGAGCAAGGGAACTTACTTCCAAGGCTTGTCTCGGGCGGCGGTAAGACCAGTAGAACTCTGCACCCACCCACCTGAATGGCAGAAGTTTATATAGCGGCCTGAGCAGGGTCAGTCACATATATCATCCAGGGAGTCTCAACACCACATTTCTGTCCCAAGGCTGCATCCTTGAAACGGCTCCTAATACGGGAATGGTGAACGGAATGCACATCCTAAGGATGGGGGAGGGGTGAGGAACCTCTGATCACCTGGGTCTAACTCAAGGGTCCACCATTGATCACGCCCTCTCAGTGACCTCCTCCAACAATACAGAAGATGAGCTGGAACTTTGGTTACCTGTGAGAACAACAAACAAACAAAATCAACATTCTTCAGAGAATTTTAAGAGGATCCAGAATTTCAAACTTAATGTTAAAAATGTCCAGGATAAAGTAAAAAATTACTTGACATACCAAAAATATGATGCATTTTCAAGGGAAAAGACAACGGACAGAAACTCCAAGATGATCTAAATTTGGAATCATCAGGCAAAACCTTGCAGTAGCAGTTAGAACCCTCTTCACTGAGGTAAAGCTGAACACCTCTTGAGATGAATGGAAAGCTATAAGTTCTCAGAAGACACAGTTTTGTGAATGTTCCCTATGTATTCAGAAAGAAACATATTTTGTGTTTGTTGGTCACCATGTTCTGTACGTGTCCATTTGCTCAAGTGTGTTTCCTACATTCTTTAAACTTCTGTATCCTTATTTTTTATTTTTTATTTTTTTCAGTATGCGGGCCTCTCACTGTTGTGGCCTCTCCCGTTGCGGAGCACAGGCTCCGGGCGCGCAGGCTCAGCGGCCATGGCTCACGGGCCCAGCCACTCTGCGGCATGTGGGATCTTCTTGGACCGGGGCACGAACCCGCATCCCCTGCATTGGCAGGCGGACTCTCAACCACTGCGCCACCAGGGAAGCCCCTGTATCCTTATTGATTTTCTGCCTGCATTTTATAAGAATTTCTTAGAGAGATTTGATGATTTATTTAGATACTATTTATAGCTTCTTGAGATTCTATCAATTTTGACTTATAAATTTTAATTGTATACACTCTATGAAGTGTATACAAATTTAACATTTGATATCTTGTTTAGATATTAAATATTTACCATTATGAAGTTACTCTCCTTATCCTCAGTAAATATTTTAGAATTAATGTCTATCTTTTATATTAATATACAATATTAATTATATTAAATATATATAAGCATATATTTTACATATTAAATTTACAGTATTACTATCTCTCTTTCATTTAGATTGTGCCAGTTGATGAATTTTTTTCTTCATGTTTCACTTTAAACCTATCTGCACCTTGAGTTTTTATATATGTCTGATGTAAAGAGCATATAATTAGAATTTTAAAAATACAATCTGGGAATTCCATGGTGGTCCAGTGATTAGGACTTGGTGCTTTCACAATTGTGGCCCCGGGTTCAATCTCTGGTGGGAGAACCAAGATCCCACAAACTGCACAGCACACACACAAACACACACGCATGCGCACGCACACGCACACACACACACACACACACGCACGCACACTCACACACACACAAAATCGAATCTGACAACATTTGTCTTTTACTGAAGCATTTGGCCTATGTACAAAAAAGAATAGTTGGACTTTAATCCTCCATCTTATTTTCTGCTTTTTTTTGTAGCCTGGTCCATGTTTCTTTCCTCTTGTTCTTTTGAATTATTTTTAGCATTTCATTTTTTCTTACTACTAGTTTGAAAATTATATACTCTGTTTTTTCCTTTTCAAGATTATCCTAGAAATTACAATTATGTATTACTTCTCAAGGTGTTCATGAATATTTTTATTCTCTTCACAAATAATACAGGTAATACCAAGATTTACAACACTTTATATTTATCTGATATTTGACACTTTTTCTAACATAACTGGTAATGTTACTTATGTGTTCACATAGTTGTTTGTAAATACTACTTCAGTAGACACTATGTCTTTTTTAAATTATTAAAATTTTTTATAATTATGAAATATATCAGACATAGGTGAGTATGTGTATTGTCTAAGTACATTTTAAAGAATTATAGTAAAATGAGCACTCCAACATCCCTGAGCCTATGAAATAAAGCTTTGAAATTGTGTTGAAGCTTCCTGTGTTCCACCCCTCACAATAGTTTTCTTTTTCCACAACAAAGGAAACCACTGTTTTTATATTTACCATGCCTTGGCTTTGTTGGCAGCTTTACCACATTTGTAACCCTAAAGAATATATTGCATAATTTTACCCATTTTAAAGTATTATAGTGACAGAATTATACTGTATGTATTCTCCGATAACTTGCTTTTTTTGCCCAACATGAATAGAGATCTTTTCAAAGTGATGCATGACGGTAGTTTACTTTCATTACCACATGTATTATTTCATTGTGTAAATGCTCTACAACATATCTATGTGAGGGGAGAAAGATTGGGTTGTTTCCATCAAATGTTATTATTATTAATGTTGTTATTATTTTTTAAATGCTGCTAAAACATTCTGGAATGTGCCTTCTGTGAACACATGCAGGAATGCCTCTCAGATATAAATCTCAAAGTGACAGTGCTGGGTTGTATCATATGTGCATGTTTAACTTTACATAATAATGACATTTTATTTTCCAAGATGGTCATATTTCCCAAGATACCTCTAAAACAGCTTTCACTGCTTCATGTCCCTGCCACCACTTCACTCTTCAGCCTTTAAGATGCTTCCCATTGGGTGATGTGAATAGTTTCTCAATTGTTGGTTTAATTTGCATTTCCCTGATTACTAAAGAGTCTGAGCATCCTTTCATATGTTACTGGCCGTATTTACTCTGTGGGTCTTCATATAATAAGGTCAAAAATAGGCAAGATTAACCTGTGGTGACAGAGGTTAGATTAATAATGACCATAGTGATGAGGAGATGGGTGGTTGCTGATTGATAGAGAACACGGAAGCTTTTTGAGGCACCATATACATTCTGCAGCATAATCTGGGTGGTGGTTACAAGGGGTCTTCTTAAGTAAAAAATCATCAACATATAAACTTAAAATTTGTGCACCGTACTATAGCGGTTATATAGCAGTAAAAGTGAAAAAATCTCCGAAGAAAGGGGAAGTGTACATGTAATTACAGAATTTCTAAAACAATAATGAAAGTATTACATAAAAGAATCTTTAAGGTACAATTAAAATAGCAGTTTGAGGCAAAAGTTATAATCTTAAAGCATATCATAGAAAAATAAACAAGAAAGATAAAAGCAGAAATTAATGAAATGGAAAAACAATGAAACAAATCAATCAAAATATTGGTTCTTTACATAGGCAGAACACTCTATGACATAAATCACAGCAAGATCCTTTTTGACCCACCTTCTAGAGAAATGGAAAGAAAAACAAAAATAAACAAATGGGACCTCATGAAACTTAAAAGCTTTTGCACAGCAAAGGAAACCATAAACAAGATGAAAATACAACCCTCAGAATGGGAGAAGATATTTGCAAATAAAACAACTGACAAAGAATTAATCTCCAAAATATACAAGCAGCTCATGCAGCTCAATATCAATAAAACAAACAACCCAACCCAAAAATGGGCAGAAGACCTAAATAGACATTTCTCCAAAGAAGACATACAGACTGCCAACAAACACATGAAAGAATGCTCAACATCACTAATCATTAGAGAAATGCAAATCAAAACTACAATGAGGTATCACCTCACACCAGTCAGAATGGCCATCATCAAAATATCTACAAACAAGAAACGTTGGAGAGGGTGTAGAGAAAAGGGAACCCTCTTGCACTGTTGGTGGGAATGTACATTGATACAGCCACTATGGAGAACAGTATGGAGGTTCCTTAAAAAACTAAAAATAGAACTACCATACAACCCAGCAATCCCACTCCTGGGCACATACCCTGAGAAAACCATAATTCAAAAAGGGTCATGTGCCACAATGTTCACTGCAGCACTATTTACAATAGCCAGGACATGGAAGCAAGCTAAGTGTCCATCGACAGATGAATGGATAAAGAAGATGTGGTACATATATACAATGGAATATTACTCATCCATAAAAAGAAACGAAATTGAGTTATTTGTAGTGAGGTAGATGGACATAGAGTCTGTCATACAGAGTGAAGTAAGTCAGAAAGAGAAAAACGAATACCGTATGCTAACACATATATATGGAATCAAAAAAAAATGGTTCTGATGAAACTAGGTTCAGGACAGGAATAAATACATAGACGTAGAGAATGGACCTGAGGACACGGGGAAGGGGAAGGGTAAGCTGGGACGGAAAGAGTGGCATGGACATATATACACTACCAATGTAAAATCGATAGCTAATGGGAAGCAGCCACATAGTACAGGTAGATCAGCTTGGTGCTTTGTGACCACCTAGAGGGGTGGGATAGGGAGGGTGGGAGGGAGGCTCAAGAGGGAGGAGATATGGGGATAGATGTATAAGTATAGCTGATTCACTTTGTTTTATAGCAGAAACTAACACAACATTGTAAAGCAACCATACTCCAATAAAGATGTTTAAAAAAAAAGAATATTGGTTCTTAAAAAATCAGCAAAATAGGGAATTCCATGGAAGTACAGTGGTTTGGACTTGGTGCTTTCACTGCTGGGGGCCCAGGTTACAAAGATCCTGCAAGCTGAGCAGCTAGGCCAAAAAAAAAAAAAAAAAAAAAAATCAGCAAAATAGACAAATATCAAGAACACAAAATAAAAATAGCTAGGAGAAAATAACCACTGAAAGAGAGGTATTTTTTTTTTAATGAGACTACTTTGTAGATAACTTTGCAAATAATTTTTAAAGTATGGATTAAGTGGATAATTTTCAAGGAAAATGCAAATGACCAGCATTGACAACAGTTTATATAGAAAGCTTTAACATGCTATTTTCCATGGCATAGAGAAGTTGTTTTAGCTGTCTCTACTAAAGGTAGACATAATGTACCATGAGATCAAGTTCTTGTTAAAAAAAAAAAAAAAAAACACAAAAAATACAGTGTTCTTTTCATAAGGCAATTCTACAAAATCTTTGAAGTTAATAATTGAGTGATATTTATTTTAGAACTTAGAAAAAATAGAGAAAACTTTCAAATTATTTTTAATGAAGCAGGTATAAAATTAAGAAATAGCCTTAAAATGCACACACAATAACCAGTTAGAATATATAATGTAAGAGAAAATCCAAATTATAATCAAGACAAAAAAGATAAAAATACTGAGACCTAAACTCAATAAGAAATATGAGAAACTTTAAACATTCCTAGAATATTGAGTAGACTTGAAAGCTGAACACACAGAAACGTTGTATATCTATATAATTACCAACAAGTTTTATTTTCTGAAGTCAATTTTAAGTTCTCAATTTTAAAATTTAAATATGCAAGAATATCTAGAATAATCCTGCAGAAGGAGGTCAATGAGGGCTGTATTTGTTTGCTAGGACTACTGTAACAAAGTACCACAAACTGGATGGCTTACAAAATAGAAATGTATTGTCTCAGGTCTGGAGGCTAGAATTCCAAAATCAAGGTGCCAGCAGGGTGAGTTCTTTCTGACGGCTGCAAGGAAGGATCTGTCACAGGCTCTTTCCTTGGCTTGTAGACAACCATCTTCTCCTCATTGTCTTCCCCCTGTGCATGCCTCTGTGGCCAAATTTCTCATTTCTATAAAGACACTAGTTATATTGGATTAGGACTGATGCTAATGAATTCATTTTAACTTGATATCTCTGTAAAGTCCCTATATCCCTATAAGTTCATACTCTGAGGACCTGGGGATTAGGACTTCAACATAAGAATCTTGGGAAGACACAGTTCAACCCATAACAGGTGGGAACTACCATTGCTGCTTTCATTACATGTTACACACATTACATATGCTGATTAGAATAGACTGACCTGTACAACAGAATAGTAAGTACAGAAATAGACCCAGGTATGCAAGAAAATTTAGTATATGATAAAAGGTGGCATCTCAAGTCACAAAGGAAACAATGGTCTTTTTAATAATTGATATTGGACAGCTGATAGCCATGGAAAAAGGTAAAACTGAACTTATATCTCACACCATATACCAGAATAAACTACAAAGGGATCTGAGATGTAAATGTAAAAGCCAAAACGGTACCAATAATAGGGAAAAACATGGGGGAATTCTTTTATAACCAGAGTGTGCCAAAACCCTTTTAATTCTGACTTTCTTTAAAAAAAATACTGATAATGCAACTCTATAATATTTTGTAAAATTTACTTGGCAAAAAAGCACAATAAGCAAGGTCAAAAAGAAAAAAAAAACCAACAGACCTGAAGAAGAGAAAAGTATTACATATATTACAGTTTGGTCAATATCCTAAATATCAAATCATTATGTTGTACTCCTAAAATTAATACAATTTTATATGTTAATTATATATCAATTTAAAAAATCAACTCAGCTATTAAAAAGAATGAAATAATGCCATTTGCAGCAACGTGGATGGGCCTGGAGATTATCATCCTAAGTGAAGTAAGTCAGACAGAGAAAGACAAATATCATATGATATTGCTTATATGTGGAATCAAAAAAAACAAAGATACAAGTGAACTTATTTACAAAACAGAAACAGACTCACAGACTTAGAGAATGAGTTTATGGTTACCAGTGGGAAGGGTGAGGGAAGGGATAGATTGGGAGTTTGTGATTGTCACGTACACACTGCTATATTTAAAATAGATAACCAACAAGGACCTACTGTATAGCACAGGGAACTCTGCTCAATATTCTGTAATAACCTAAATGGGAAAAGAATTTGCAAAAGAATAAATACATGTTTGCTATACACCTGAAATAACACAACATTGTTAATCAATTATACTCCAATGTAAAATAAAAATTTAGGGACTTCCCTAAATCAATTATACTCCAATATAAAATAAGAATTTAGGAACTTCCCTGGCTGTCCAGTGGTTAAGACTCCATGCTTCCACAGCATAGGGTGAAGGTTCAATCCCTGGTCAGGATCTAAGATCCTGCATGCCGCATGGTGTAGCCAAAAAATATAAATAAATAAATAAAATAAAATAAAAATCAATGGGGAAAAAAGACCAAAATCAATAGAAAATGGGTACCAATCAAAACAAAGCAAAACCCAAATAGATCTCAGAGAAATTGTAATGGCTCTAAACATATAAAAACAAGGCTCAATCTCAGTCGTACTAAGGGAAATGCTAATGAAAATTGTATTGATATATTTCTTACTTAGATTTGTAAGCATTCAAAGAAGCTTGACTACTCATTCTGTTGACAAAGCACTCTCATTGCTGGTGGGTGTGCAAAATGGTAAATTCCCTCTGGAGAGAAATTTGTTATTATTTAAGGAAAACTGCATACGGATGAGATGTAAACTCAACAAGAAATATGAGAAACTTTAAACATTAAAGTTTTTCAAAAAGTAAATATATTTTTTGACCCCAAAAGTTCCACTTCTGGAATTTACTGTGAAGATTAATTAACTCCTACAAATATATAACAACATATGTACAAGGTTATTCATCATAGCATTATTTGTGAATGAATGAATAGTAATGCCATTAACTCATTGAGAATAAGGAGCAGATTTCTGAGAGAAGATGATGAGTTCAGATTCAATTTCAAATATGTAATCTTGAGATGGAGATGCTCCAAACAGAATATCCACAGTATATATCTTTTCTTATTTTTATTTTTGGCCGCACTTTGCAGCATGTGCGATCTTAGTTCCCAGACCAGGGATCAAACCCGTGCCCCCTGCATTGGAAGGCGGAGTCTTAACCACTGGACCGCGGGGGAGGTCCCTCCACAGATTATGTCTAGAACATCACAGAAACTTTTGAGGAGACTGGCACCAGCTGCCACAGTGCTTGATGCCTTGCACTGAACTTGAGAGTGTAAGAAATACAGCAACTATTTCACTTCCGCCCTCCAAATCTTATGCAAACTATCTTCTGTGGCTGACACTAGCTGGAACTCTGAAGCTTAGGGGATTCTAGGAGGTGTAATTCCAGTCTAACAAAGGCAACACAGTACAAGACCACAAATGATAAACTGAACCTCTGAAGGTTTTAGTTTTGTATGCAAGAGCCCACTGCAAGTGGGCTGTATGCTATTCGATTCCAAAGCTGGTGTTCTTTCTGGTATGTTAGACTCAAATTTTTACCCCGGGCTGGCTATACACAGGTATGGGGGAAAAGACCTGTACATGGAGGCCCTTTCTTTGTGTATAATCATGCCTCCACATAGTGGAATGCGTACCTTGCTTGTGTGGGTAGACACAGAGCAAAATTGATGAGACGTGATTGGAAATGCTGCCAGTGAAGATGCTGGAGAGCCAGCTGCTGCTCTCATGGGAGAGATACCTGTGCCATCTCTGCTCTTTGTTCCTGGAGCCACCATTAAGATATGAGGGTCCCCAGGCTGCTATAACAAATACCACCGACTGAGTAGCTTATAAACAATAAGCATTTATTTCTTGAAGCTCTGGAGGCTGGACGTGCTAGATCAGGGTGCCAGCATGGTCAGGTGAGTGTCCCCTTCGGGGTGGAAGACTTCTTGTTGTATCCTCACAGGGTGGAAGGGGCTAGGGGGCTCTGTGGGATCTCTTTTGTGTGTAAAGTCTTTTGATTTTTTTCCCCGCTTTTACTGAGAAATATTGCACATACATCACTGTGTAAGTTTAAGGCATACAGTATGATGGTTTGACTTATATATCTTGTGAAATGATTATTGCAGTAGGTTTAGCTGACATCCATCATCTCATATAGACAGAACAAAAAGAAAAGAAAGAGGAAAAGAAACAAGAATACAAATGTTCTCCTTGTGATGAGAGCTCTTAGGGTCTACTCCCTTCACAGCTTTTCTATATATCATACAGTACTGTTAACTACGGTCATCATGTTGTACATTACAACCTTAGTACTTATTCACCTTATACCTGGAAATTTGTATCTTTTAACAACTCCCTTCAATTCTCCCTCCCCCCACCCTTTGCCTCTGGTAATAAGATGTCTGATTTCTTTTTAAGATTCCACATATAAGTGAGATGATACCATATTTGTCTTTTTCTGTCTTAACATAATGCCTTCCAGTTCCATCCATGTAGTCACAAATTGTAGGAATTCCTCATTTTTTATGGCTGAATAACTGTCCCTTATTCCATTTTGTGTGTGTGTGAGTGTGTGTGTATAATCTCACAACTTCTTTACCCCTTCATCCACTGGTGGACATTTAGGTTGCTTCCATGTCTTGGCTATTGTAAATAGTGCTGCTATGAACATGGGGGTGCAGATACCTTTCTGAGTTACTGTTTTTGTTTCCTTTGGATATATTCCCAGAAGTGGAATTGCTGGATCATATGGGACTTCGGTATTTATTGTTTTGGGGAGGCATCCTCTGTACTGTTTTCCATTGAGGCTGCACCGATTTATAATCCCACCAATAGTGCACAAGGGTTCTTTCTGTGGGATCTCTTTCATAAGGTCACTTATTCCATCCTTGAGAGCTCCACCATCATGACCTAACCACCTCCCAAAGGCAACCACCTCCTAACACTACTGCATTGGGCATTGAGTTTCCAGTATGTGCATTGTGCGGGTACCAGCCCTTCAGACCATAGCAGGCAGAGAGTGGAATGATCCCCAAACACTACTGGCAAAGGGAGGCCATTCATAGAGCTACCAACTTGTCCTTGGACTTGTGTTTGGATGGACAGGATTCCCAGAGGACAACAACGTATTTTATCTGTTAATGTGCTTTGATAGAGAGAGACGTGTAACTTCTGCCAGGCGGATGAATGGACAAGCAAAATGCTGCTAAAGGGTACAGTCAGGGTCCGCTTCATGGGAATGTAATCATATGGACGACACCATGCTTGGTCTAATGACCTATCGTCAGTATTCTGCAATTACAAATACTTATACTTTTAATTTGTTTGCAGTTCGATTCAAAAATTGTAGTTTTGAATTTTTAAAGTGATGTCCAATGGGGAAGTGGAGTGTATGCATTTAGGAGAGGAGAGAAGTGGAAGAAACAAAAAAACTTTGTGTTTTAGTGCCTTTAAAGGCACTTTTGTCCTGCTTTTAGAATAAAGAGTAACTCATTTTTATTTTTCTCTGGGTCCTGCCAATTATGCAGCCAGTCCAGAGTATAGTGGTAATAGGAAACTTGCTCCCTCCAAAATGAATGAAATAGGCATTTTAAGTATGCGTTATAACTGACATCAATAATTAGGAGGTGAGGGGTGTGGCCCAGATGGCGGAGTAGGAAGACACTCTACCTGGACCTGGGATGACTTCAAACGCTGGATAAACCATTAAACTTAGCATTACCTTCATGATGTGAAACACTTTTTTTTTTTTTTTCTGCGGTACGCGGGCCTCTCACTGTTGTGGCCTCTCCCGTTGCAGAGCACAGGCTGCGGACGTGCAGGCTCAGCGGCCATGGCTCACAGGCCCAGCCGCTACGCGGCATGTGGGATCTTCCCGGACCGGGGCACGAACCCATGTCCCCCTGCATCGGCAGGCAGACTCTCAACCACTGCGCCACCAGGGAAGCCCCGAAACACTTATTTTATTTTATTTATTTTCACTCCTCCCTCAGGCATACCAAATTTACAGCTAATTACAGAGCAACTTTCAATGAGAATGATCTGAAGATTAGCAGAAAAGACTTTTCACAATTCAAGACATAAAGAAGGAGACAGGTAAGAGGGGCAGAGACATGGTCTAGGCAGGCCCCACACTTCTGCGTTGGGGAACCACAAACAGGAGAAACATCACAAATGCAGAGGTTCTCCCCAAGCCAGAGAGGGGTCTGAGCCCCACATCAGGCTCCTCAACCCAAGGGTCCTGCACTGGGAGATGAGCCCCTAGAATGTCAGGCTTTGAAAAACAGCAGGGCTTGCTTTCAGGAGAGCCAAAGAGCTCTAGGAAATAGAGACCCTGCTCTTGAAGGGCACATGCAAAATCTCACAAGCTCCAGGTCCCAGTGCAGAAGCAGTAATTTGAAAGGACCCTGGGTCAGACTCACCTGTTGATCTTAGAGACCCTCCTGGTGGGGCAGGAGGCAACTGGGACTCCCTCTGGGGACAGAGACCTGGCAGCATTCACTTTGGGGAGATTTACTGCAATAACACCAGTGCTGGCAAGCACTATTTTAGAATTCTCACTCTAACCTAATAACAGCAGGGCTTACCCACCCACTACTGGGACAGCACCAGCCAATTCAGGAAGCTGTGTGGAGACCGGGGTCCATCCACCAGCAGGCAGGCACCAGCCCCACAGACCCCCAGCCCGTGCAGCCAGCCATGCCAGGATTGAGTCCAACCCTCCAGGAGACCCATAGTCACAGAAGGAGGCACGGCCTTGTAGACAACCAAGCCAGAGGCCAGCCCCACCTATTGCCTACTACCTACAGTAGTCAGCCCTGCCACAACAGAAGGGGGCACACAGCCCACATAGGGGGCACCCTGAGAACCTATTGATCTGGTAACCAGAGGGGAGTGTGCTGTTGGGCCCCATGGGACATCTCCTACATAAGTCCACTTCTTCAAGATTGGGAAACGGAACCAACCCACCTAATGCATAGAAATAAACACAGAAAGTGAAGCAAAAATGAGGAGCTAGAGGAAAATGTTCCAAATGAAGGAACAAGACAAAACCTCAGAAAAAATAAACAAAGTGGACATAAGCAATCTACTTCATGAAGAGTTCAAGGTAAGGACCACTGGGAGTTCCCTGGCAGTCCAGTGGTTAGGACTCAGCACTTTCACTGCTGTGGCCCGGGTTCAATCCCTGCTCAGGGAACTAAGATCCCAAAGCCTCGAAGCACAGCCAAAAAAAAAAGGTAATGACCATAAAGACGATCAAGAAACACGTGAGAAGAATGAATGAACACAGTGAGAATTTCAACAAAGACTTAGAAAATATAAAGAAGAGTCAGAGCTGAAAAATACAATGACTAAAATAAAAGCTACGTGAGGAGGAATTGAGAGTAGATTAGATAATAGCGGAGTAACAGATCAGTGAACCAGAAGACAGAGCAGCAGAAAGTACCCAAGCTGAGCAGAAAAAAAGAAAATAGAAAAAAAAGAACTGAAAATAATTTAAGAAATCACTGGGACAACATCAACAATACTAACATTCTGATATAGGTGTCCCAGAGAAGAGAGAGAGAAAGGGTCAGAGAATTTATTTGAAGAAATAATAGCTGAAAACTTCCCTAACCTGGGAAAGGAAAAAAAAAAAATTCACGTCCAGGAAGCAGAGAGAGTCTCAAAAAAGATGAACTCAAAGAGGTCCACAACAAAACACATTATAACTAATGGCAAAAATTAAAGAGAGAGTCTTAAAAGTAGGAAGAGAAAAGCAACAGTTATATATAAGGGAACACCCACAAGACTATAATATGACAGGACTTCCCTGGTGGCGCAGTGATTAAGAATCCACCTCAAAATGCAAGGGACGTGGGTTCGATCCCTGGTCAGGGAACTAGATTCCACATGCATGCCACAACTAAGGAGCACGCATGCCACAACTAGGATCCAGTGCAACAAAAAATAAATAAAGACTATCAGATGACTTCTCAGCAGAAATTTTTCAGTACAGAAGGGAGTGGCATGATATTTTCAAAGGGATAAAAGGAAAACAGCTACAACTAAGAATATTATACTCATCAACGTTATCATTCATATGTGAAGGAAAGAAAGAGTTTTACAGAAAAACAAAAGGTAGAAGAATTCAGCACCACTAAACCAGTTTTACGCAAAATGTTAAAGGGACTTCTCTAAGCAGAAAAGAAAAGGCCACAATTAGAAACATGAAAATTATGAGAGAAAAAAATCTCACTGGTAGAGGCAAACATACAGTTAAGGTATATCAAATATGTATAAAGGTAATAGAAAGGTTAAAAGACAAAAGTAGTAAAATCATCTACATCCACAATAAGTAGTTAAGGGATACACGAAACAAAAAGATGTAAGATATGATATCAACAACATTAAACATTGGAGAGGGAGTAAAATGTAGAATTGTTAGACTGCATTCAAACTTAAAAGGTCATCAACTTAAAATTATCACATGCATACAGCTGTCCCTAGGGACCATGGGGGTATTGGTTCCAGGACCCACTGCATTACCAAGATCCACAGATACTCAAGTCCCTTACAGTTGATCCTCTGTATCCGCAGGTTCTGCACCAGCAGATACAGATGGCCGACTGTATGTTTATTGAGAAAAATCCATGTGTAAGTGGACCTGTGTAGTTCAAACCCATGTTGTTCAAGGGTCAACTGTTCATAGGTTGTTATATAAGAACATCATGATAATTTCAAACCAAAATCCTATAAAAAATACACATTAGAAAAGAGAAAGGAATCCAAACTTACCACTAAATATAGTCACCAAATAAAAAAGGGAAGAAAGCAAAAGAAGAAAGGAACAACAATGAAAAAATTACAGGTCAATATCACTGATGAACATAGATGCAAAAATCCTCTGCAAAATATTAACAAACCAAATTCAACAGTGCATTAAAAGAATCATACCCCATGATCAAGTGGCATTTATCCCAGGGATGTATGGATGGTTCAGTATCTGCAAATCAATGTAATACACCATGTTAACATACTGAAGAATAAAAATCATATGATCTCAATAGATGCAGAAAAAGCATTTGACGAAATTCAATATTGATTATAATAAACACTCTCAAAAAAGTGGGTGTAGAGAGAACATACCTCAACACAATAAAGGCTATATATGACAAGCCCATAGTCACATCATATTCAATGGTGAAAAGTTGAAAGCATTTCCTCTAAGATCAGGAACAAGACAAGGATGCCCATTCCTGCCACTTTCATTCAACATAGTTTTGGAAGTCCCAGCCACAGCAATCAGAGAAGAAAAAGAAATAAAAGGAATCCACACTGGAAAGGAAGACGTAGTACTGTCACTGTTTGCAAATGACATGATAATATACATATAAAATCCTAAAGATGCCAACAAAACTATGAGAACTAATAAATGAAGTCAGTTAAGTTGCAGGATACAAAATTAGTATACAGAAATCTGTGACGTTTCTATACACTAAAAAAAAAAAAACTATCTGAAAGAGAAATTAAGAAAACAATCCCATTTACAATTTCATCAAAAAGACTAAAAATACCTAGGAATAAATCCAACCAAGGGGGCAAAAGACTTATACTCTGAAAACTATAAGACATTGATGAAAGAAATTAAAGATGATACCAACAGATGGAGAGATATACCATGTTTTTGGATTGGAAGAATCAATATTGTGAAAATACCTATACTACCCAAAGCAATCTACAGATTCAATGCAATCCTTATCAAATTACCAATGGCATTTTTTATGGAACTAGAACAAAAAATCTTAAAATTTGTATGGAGACACAAAAGACCCCAAATAGCCAAAGCAGTCTTCAGGGAAAAAAACAGAGCTGGAGGAATCAGACTCCCTGACTTCAGACTATACTACAAAGCTACAGTAATCAGGACAATATGGTACTGGCACAAAACCAGAAATATAGATCAATGGAACAGGATAGAAAGCCCAGAGATAAACCCACACACCTATGGTCAACTAATCTATGACAAAGGAAGCAAGGATATTCAATGGAGAAAAGACAGTCTCTTCAATACGTGGAGCTGTGAAAACTGGACAACTACATGTAAAAGAATGAAATTAGAATACTCCTTAACACCATACACAAAAATAAACTCAAAATGGATTAGAGACCTAAATGTAAGACTGGACACCATAAAACTCTTAGAGGAAAACATAGGAAGAACGCTCTTTGACACAAATCACAGCAAGATCTTTTTTGATCCACCTCCTAGAGTAATGGAAATAAAAACAAAAATAAACAGATGGGACCTAATAAAATAAAAAAAGCTTCAAAGCTTTTACACAGCAAAGGAAACCATAAACAAGATGAAAAGGCAACCCTCAGAATGGGAGAAAATATTTGCAAACAAATCAACAAACAAAGGATTAATCTCCAAAACATATAAACAGCTCATGCAGCTCAATATTAAAAAATTTTTTAAATATTAATTTTTTTTTTTTCGGTACGTGGGCCTCTCACTGTTGTGGACTCTCCTGTTGTGGAGCACAGACTCCGGACGCGCAGGCTCAGCGGCCATGGCTCACGGGCCCAGCCACTCCGCGGCATGTGGGATCTTCCCAGACTGGGGCACAACCCATGTCCCCTGCATTGGCAGGCGGACTCTCAACCACTGCGCCACCAGGGAAGCCCCCCAAAATATTAATATTTTTTATTAATATTAAAAAAGCAAACAACCTAATCCAAAAATGGGCAGAAGACCTAAATAGACATTTCTCCAAAGAAGACATACAGATGGCCAAGAAGCATATGAAAAGCTGCTCAACATCACTAATTATTAGAGAAATGCAAATCAAAACTACAATGAGGTAGCACCCCACACCAGTTACAATGGGCATGATCAAAAAATCTACCAACAATAAATGCTGGAGAGGTTGTGGAGAAAAGGGAACCCTCTTGCATTGTTGGTGGGAATGTAAATTGATACAGCCATTATGGAGAACAGTATGGAGGTTCCTTAAAAAACTAAAAATAGAATTACTATATGATCCAGCAATCCCACTACTGGGCATATACCCAGAGAAAACCATAATTCAAAAAGACATATGCACCCCAATGTTCACTGCAGTACTATTTACAATAGCCAGGTCATGCAAGCAACCTAAATGCCCATCGACAGACAAATGGATAAAGAAGATGTGGTACATATATACAATGGAATATTACTCAGCCATATAAAGGAACGAAACTGGGTCATTTATTGAGACGTGGATGGATCTAGAGACTGTCGTACAGAGTGAGGTAAGTCAAAAAGAGAAAAACAAATATCGTATATTAACGCAGATATGTGGAACCTAGAAAAATGGTACAGATGAGCTGGTTTGCAGGGCAGAAATTGAGACACAGATGTAGAGAACAAACATATGGACACCCAGGGGGGAAAGCTGCAGGGGGTGGTGGTGGTGGTGGTGTGATGAATTGGGAGATTGGGATTGACATGTATACACTGATGTGTATAAAATTGATGACTAATAAGAACCTGCTGTATAAAAAATAAATTAAATTAAATTAAAAAACAAAAAAGAAATTGAAGATGACCCAAATAAATGGAAAGATATACTGTGTTCATGGATTGGAAGAATTATTATTGTTAAATTGCTCATACTAACCAAGGCAATCTACATTCAATGCAATTCCTATTAAAATACCTATGACGTTTTTCACAGAACTAGAACAAATTATTCTAAAATTTGTATGGAAACTCAAAAACCCTGAATAGTCAAAACACTCTTGAGAGAGAAGAAGGAAGCTGAAGGTATCATCTCCCCTGATGTCAAACTATACTACAAATCTACAGTAAACAAAACAGTATGGTATTGGCACAAAAACAGACACATAGATCAATGGAACAAAATAGAGAACCCAGAGGTAAACCCACCCTATCATGGTCAATTAATCTATGACAAAGGAGGCAAGAATGTACAATGTGGAAAAAGATAGGCTCTTCAATAAATAGTGCTGGGAAAACTGGAGTTATATCCAAAAGAATCAAAGTGGACTACTTTCTCACACCATATACAAAAATAAACTCAAAATGGATTAAAAACTTAAATGCAAGACTTGAAACCATAAAACTCCTAAAAGAAAACAGGCAGTACACTCTTTGACATGGGTCTTAGCAATATTTTTTGGTCATGTCTCCCCAGGCAAGGACAACAAAAGTAAAAATAAACAAATGGGACTACATCAAACTAAAAAGCTTTTGCACAGTGAACGAAACTATCAACAAAATGAAAAGGCAACCTAATGAATGGGAGAAGATATTTGCAAATGATATATCCAATAAGGGGTTAATACCCAAAACATACAAAGAGCTCATACAACTCAACATCAAAAAAGCAAACAACCCACTTAAATAAAAGGTCAGAGGACCGGAATAGACATTTTTCTAAAGAAGACGTACAGATGGTCAACAGACCCGTGAAAAGGTGTTCAACATCCCTAATCATCAGGGAAATGCAAATCAAAACCCCAATGATATACTACCTCACACCTGTCAGAATGACTATTGTCAAAAAAAGTAAGAAAAATAGGTGTTGGCAATTATGTGGAGAAAATGGAACACACATGCACTGTTGGGAAGATTGTAACTTGGTGCAGCCACTATGGAGAACAGTATGGCTGTTCCTCAAAAAATGAAAAATAAAACTGCCATATGATCCAGCAATTCCACTTCTGGGTATTTACCTGAAGAAAAGAAAAACACTAGTTTGAGAGGATATATGCACCCCAATGTTCATAGCAGCATTGTTTACAATAGCCAAGATATGTAAACATCCTGTGTCCATCATCAGATGAATGGATAAAGAAGATGTGGTGTATATAGACAATGGAACTATAAAAAGGATGAAATCTTGTCATTAGCGACAACATGGATGAATCTAGAAGGTAATATTCTAAGTGAAATAAGTCCGCCAGAGAAAGACAAATATCTCACTTATATGTGGAATCTAAAAATCAAACAAACAAAACAAAATGAAAACAGATTCATAAATACAGAGAACAAATGGGTAGTTGCCAGAGGGGAGGGGTGTGGGCATTGAGTGAAATAGGTTAAGGGGATTAAAATAAATAAGCCACGGGGATGTAATACACAGCATAAGGAACTTGGTCAATTATATTGTAATTACTTTGTATGGGGACAGATGGATACTAGACTTATGGTGGTGATCATTTCATAATGTATGCAAATGCCAAATCATTATGTAGTACACCTGAACTAACATAATATTGTACGTCATTGATAGTTCAATGAAAATAGTTAGGCGTCAGTGAAGAGACCATGCTGTCGTGAAGCAGGAGGTGGTTTTCATTTAGAAAATAATGGCTTTATTCACAGGATTGAACTACAGAATATTAATTTTTTTAGATTGGTTTCTGTTTAACAATGTCTAAAATGTACTGTTAAATCCAATGTTAAGGTTACTTAGTAAAATTCAATCTCTTCTTGGCGAAAAGCACACAGCACTTTGATTTCAAATATAATCTGAGAAGCCCAGAAATGAGGCAAATGGAATCCCACGATGGAAAAGAATAGATGCTGGAGTCGCGAGAGGAGCCCTATTACTAGAGAAAGGAGCAGCCTATGCTACAAATGAAAAAATACATGCTTCCTTTGTTAAAATTATTCACCGTGCTATGGGTCACTTTTAAACACCATAAATTTAAAATCAGTTTTTATTGTAATTTCCACTCATAAACTGACTTTGACATTACTTTATGTTTAAGTTGTATGACTAAATTTATTTTTTATACCTTAAAGTACATAAACACCAGGCTTGGGAATTGACACAATGAAAAACACTTGAAGGTATTGATATTACATGATATTTTAACATGTCTAGACTATGAATAAATCATTTCTTGCATCACCAGAAGAAAAGTCTTAAGACGAAAACTAACTTGGGTCACCAGTTCATGTGAGAATGTTTGTTCCATTAGAAGTACACAAATGGTATCCATTAAGAGTTTATAATTGCAGAAATGTGGAAATGCGAATTTCACAATTCACATTATGATACTGTGTGCAGTCTAGTTTTAGAATGAGAAACTGGAAAATTGCCTCTGTGTCCACAAATCAAAAACACTCAGATATTAACATTTCAGTGTCATTTTCGTTTTTGTCAGTTTTCTACACAGTGCAATAGGTGAACCACGTTTTTTGAGTATAACATATACTTTGGGACTCAAAAAAAAGCTCTTTTGATTTTAAATGAAGAAACGGAGAGCATAGACTTCTCATTTTTCATGGATTGGCTCTTGTGCAAAAACCTCTGCCCCCCCCCCCCACTGGTTTACATACAAATGAGCAAATGTTCTAGCAGAACCAAATGGGCTCTCAACCATAGGTGCCAATTACCTTATAAACATATTGTAAGCACTTCCACAAAGAAAAGAACTTCTCAGGGTTGTGATGAGCAATTCAGCTGAATGACAGTGAAAGGGGATTACTAGCATTGGGAGGAAAAGGCTTGATCAAACTTCCTCAGGTCCACGGAAACGTTCCCCCTGGATCATTGTTAAATCCTTTGGACGGAAGATTACGTGTAGACACAACACGGAGCCCAACAGAGAGATAAGTTCTAAATCAGCACGCAATGGAGCAGGACAGACATGTGCAAAGTCACTGGGATCTGAGGCCAGAAAGGCTTAACTGTAACCTGACTGTAGGTATTAAAATAGCAAGAGAAGTTATTTGTCAGTCAGAAGGAGGATTATCGGTTAGCAAGAGAGGGACAGAAAATAGGACAAGAAGACAAATTTTGAGGGTTTTCAAGCGCCTTATTTGGAAGGACAGTCTGATATTTTAAATTTCCAACAAGGTAATAAAATTTTTTTCAGTGATGTGTAAAAAGCAGCTATTTTTGAAACACAACATGTTAAAATCCAGTGGTGTAATACACACAGTTAACCTGGATACATAACTAGATTTCCCTATGGTCTAAATGTAATTTCAGGGTGCAGGCCATAGCAACCTGTACAGTTACCATTACGCGGGTAGGTTGACTCTGCTGGGCCTAAGGCCTGCAGTCATTGCGATGGGACTCTTTTACATTGCTGACCCCTCCACAGCCCCTGACCCTCAGGTGTTTCTGACTCATTCACCCTTCTACTCTCCAGTTCTAGGCCAAGTTAAGCCTCTATATCCTACTTTTTTTTCTTTCTGTCCCATTGGCATAAATTTTTCTTCCAGCCTCTTCTTCTTTCCTTTGAATGAAAACTTTCAATTTTCTTTTTGTCTTTCTACCAATTCCTATGTAAGATTATTTCTATAAATTCTACCTCACAGTACATGTTTTTTCATTTTGTTTGTTTTTACCATTAATTTTTTTTTAATTGAAGTATAGTTAATTTACAATGTTGTGTTAGTTTCTGGTGTACAGTAAAGTGATTCAGTAATACATATATATATCCATATATATATCCTTTTCCAGATTCTTTTCTGTTATGGTTTATTACAGGATATTGACTATAGTTCCCTGTACTATACAGTAGGACCTTGTTGATCACAGTACTTGTCACTTGATCATAATCCTATCTTTGGTTATGGACCTCGTAAGGACCTCGTAAAGGGAATGAATGAGAAACCATTCTCGTGCCTCCCGTTTCCCACACCTGCCCCTCATCCCCCAGCTCGAGGAGGGGAGCCTCTTGAGTGCCGTTGGGATTGGGCTGAGAGGAGTGATGGTTTGTGCTTCATGAGCTCTTTTTTTTTTTTTTTTTTTTTGCGGTACACGGGTCTCTCACTGCTGTGGCCTCTCCCATTGCGGAGCACAGACTCCGGATGCGCAGGTTCAGCGGCCATGGCTCACAGGCCCAGCCGCTCTGCGGCATGTGGGATCCTCCCGGACAGGGGCACGAACCCGTGTCCCCTGCATCGGCAGGCGGACTCTCAACCACTGCGCCACCAGGGAAGCCCTCATGAGCTCTTTCGTTGAGAGTTTTGCCATCTATGTTCACTGTAGTTTTCTTCTTTCCTTCTGTCTTTGTCTGGTTTTGGTGTCAAGATAACCTTTCTATAGGTTGTCACGGCCTGGTCTGTTTTCTCACTTGGGCCACTCCACCAGCTTCCTGCTGTCCACGGGTTCCTGTCTTGCCAAGAGAATTCTCTGGAAGGCCTCCACCAGGGGAGGTTGTTGTGGCTCTCCTTAGCCTTCCACACAAATAAGCCCATGGGAGAGGGTAGTTCTCAGGGGCGTCCACCAAAGCCTTCAGGGTGAGTTGAATGAGCTAGCCTGGGGGCGCCGGGGAGGGGTGGATGGGAAGAAGCTCACCCACACCCTTTCTGCACCAAGACGCTCCTCAGCAATCTCTTTATCCCAGCTCAGCACCTGGCACCCCGTGAGCCAGTCACCCTCCGCACCTGCAGTGACGCCGGGCCTCTCCCAAAATTCAGGTCACACCCTGCAACCTGATGGGTGATTCTCTTGTGTAATCTCGTCCCACTGGCTTTAGGGAAAGACTATTCAAAATCTGAGAGACAGAAGAACGAGGGGAGGGAGAATTGCTCCCTTGCACACATTGCCTTCCTCCAAAGGCCTCTAGCCCTCTTCATATAGTCAAGGGGCTCTAGGTTTGGATAGGCCTATATTTTCCTGCAACATCTCCTCTTATTAAACCCCTTGGGGGTGACAAGCTACACATGGCCATTTCTTTGACCTTAAAATGGAACAGCATCCACAGAAATCCTGGTACCTTCCCATGATTTGTTGGGTGTGGGGTACGGCAAGGGCTTCTACAGTAATTCCAAGCGTCTTTAGTCCATTTGGGCTGCCTTGACAAAAATACCATAAACTGGGTGGCTTAGAGACAGCAGAAATTTTTTCTTACAGTTCTGGAGGCTGGAAAGTCCAAGATCAAAGTGGTGACAGATTCAGTGTTTGGCTGGGGCTATGTTCTCATTTAACTTCACATAGCAGAAGGGGCTGAAGAGCTCTCTGGAGTTGGGCACTGACCATTCCTGAGGGCTTTGCCCTCCTGACATAAGCACCTCCTACAGGCCCTACCTCCAAATAGCATCACCTTGAGTCTTAGAATTTAATATATGGATGTGGGGCGGGGGAGCACATATTCAAATATTCAATCTATAGCATCAGGGGAGCAGGAAAGGACTGTCTATTGGGTTTTTACATCCTCAGGGAGTATATTACAATGTGCACACAAAAAGCCTTGAAACTCTTAAAGGCAAGTATCTGGGGGTGAGGAAGATTGTGTTCATTTATTAGGAGCTTTTTACTTTCTAAATTATGCATGTTTGGAAATTTTATTAATGAGCATGTATTCCTTTTGTAATTATCAACAACCAATAAAGATGGTTATTATTATATTTTTTTTTGCGGTACACGGGCCTCTCACTGTTGTGGCCTCTGCCGTTGTGGAGCACAGGCTCCAGACATGCAGGCTCAGCAGCCATGGCTCACGGGCCCAGCCGCTCCGCGGCATGTGGGATCTTCTTGGCCCAGGGCACGAACCCGCGTCCCCTGCATCGGCAGGCGGACTCTCAACCACTGCGCCACCAGGGAAGCCCAAGATGGTTATTATTTTTAAAGAACTCTGGTCTGTAATGTAAAGCTTCCTAGGTTTAAGAACATCACTCAGGAGAGTGTGTTCAGTCCTCACTGGTCTGGTCATAAGCTGAATGAATAGTACATCCTGACCGGGTGGAAGAATGGAAAGATGGGCTGACGTGCCCTTTTCTACCTGTTCAGGTGTGTCACTTTCTCTTTTCCCTTTCTCCCAATCTTCCTGATTCAAACTACTACTATCCTTGTAACTAGTCACTCTCTCATCAGCAACACAGGTTTACAAGGCTTTTCCAACTTGAAAGTCAAGCTACTGCCCAATGCTACCCCAATACTTAGGTGTTCAGAGTCAGCAAAAGAGTGAACCCAATTTATTAAATAAGCTTAATTCAATGGAAGGTACTGGGTTGGCCAAAAAGTGCCTTTGGTTTTTAAGTAAAAATAAAAGACACATTTTTCATTTTCACCAAGAACTTTATTGAACAATATAGTCACCCCTTTTTTCCACTACCTTCTGCCATTTTTCATGCAACTTCATAATTCCATCTTCCAAAAACTTTTTATCTTTTTGAGCAAAGAACTGTTCCAGGTGCCTTTTACAGTCTTCCAGGGAATTGAAATTTTTTCCATTAAGAGAATTTTGTAAAGACTGAGATAAATGGAAATCTGAAGTTGCAATGTCTGGTGAATATGGTGGATGAATCAAAACTTTCCAGCCAAGCTGTAACAGTTTTTGCCTGGTCATCAAAGAAACATGTGGTCTTGTGCTTTCCTGATGGAAGATTATACGTTTTCTGTTGACTAATTCTGGACGCTTTTCGTCAAGTTCTGCTTTCAGTTGGTCTAGTCGGGAGCAGTACTTGTTGGAATGATTCGTTTGGTTTTCCGGAAGGAACCCATAATAGGGGACTCCCTTCCAGTCCCACCATATACACAACATCACCTTCTTTGGATGAAGGCCGGCCTTTGATGTGGTTGGTAGTGGTTCATTTCCCTTGCCCCACGCTCTCTTCCATTCCACATTGTCGCGCAGTGTCCACTTTTCATCGCCCGTCACCATTTGTTTTAAAAATGGAAACTTTTCATTACGTTTCAATAGAGAATCGCATGCGGAAATATGGTCAAGAAGGTTTTTTTTGCTTAACTTATATGGAACCCAAACGTCAAAGCGATGAACATAACCACGCTGGTGCAAATGATTTTCAACAATTGATTTGTGTATTTTGAGTATGTCAGCTATCTCCCGCGTGATATAATATTGATTGTTCTCAATTAATGTCTCGATTTGATCGCTATCAACTTCAACTGGTCTACCCGATCATGGAGCATCGTCCAGTGAGAAATCTCCAGCACGAAATCTCTCAAACCACTTTTGACACGTTCGATCAGTCACAGCACCTTCTCCATACACTGCACAAATCGTTTTTTGTGTTTCAGTTGCGTTTTTACCTTTCTTGAAATAATAAAGCATAATATGCCGGAAATGGTGCTTTTTTCTTCCATATTCAATATTAAAATGGCTACACAAAAATCCACCAATTTTGATGTCTTTTTTTAAAATGCACGCTGATGTGACAGCTGTCACATACAACCTAACAAAATTGTTTCGAATGAAGTTAAAGATAACTATGCGCTACTAGAGCCATCTTCTGGAAAAAACTGAATGAAACTTTTGGCCAACCCAGTACATCAGCTATTAAAAATGGTTCATTCTAGGGCTTTCCTGGTGGCGCAGTGGTTGAGAGTCCGTCTGCCCATGCAGGGGACACGGGTTCGTGACCCGGTGCGGGAAGATCCCACATGCCGCGGAGCGGCTGCGCCTGTGAGCCATGGCCGCTAAGCCTGCGCGTCCGGAGCCTGAGCTCCGCAATGGGAGAGGCCACAGCAGTGAGAGGCCCGTGTACCACAAAAACAAACAAACAAAAAAACAAACAAAAAAATGGTTCATTCTAGTCTTGAAAAAAAATCACCAGCTTCACATAAAATTTAAAGTGGTAGGGAGATTATGATCTTTAATTCTTGAACTCCCCTCCTAACCATAAATTCTCCTTCACATACAGAGTTAAAAAGGGATGTAAGAGGAGTTTAAATTCTTGGCCCTTCAGCCAAATAAAATAGTAATAAATGGACTGGAGGGGGAGAAGAGAAATTGAAGAGATTTCTCCTCTGAGAATTGGTGCTGGTCTATGAATTCCCACTTCTAACTCCAAGAAGTGATATGTGTGTGGAAGGCTGAGGTGACATGTTGCCATTTAATCCCTAGCCTAGTAAGGGAGGCCTCGAGGGAGCTACTTGGGAAATCTGACATATGGTCCTTGCATCTGAGAGAGGGCTGGTACACAACTTAGGCATGGGAGAACTTCAGCCGACCCTGGAGTTCAGCTGACTCCCTCTGGGATATCCAAGAAGGGCTGATAGCTTTAATATTAGAACTAGGACAAGGCAGCTACATTGGGAACGGCCTGCGCTCTCAAAGGTTATTGGTGCAAGCCATACGGATCATGTGGTGTGCAGGGGATTTGGGCAGTGTGTGAGAAGGGGCAAAACTGGCCTGCCGTTGTCTTAAATTTCTCCTCCAAGCCAGCGGGCCTTCAGGAGAGGACTAGGAGACCTTAGCAGGAAGAGGCAGAAGTTTAAGTGACCACAGTATGCCCTGCAGCAGGTGAGGGAATTTTAAGTGGCTAGCTGGAGTAGAGATGTCTCTATTCACTTTGAGGAAACTATAGGAGAGAGGCCTCCCCAGAAGTGAATGGCCCACAGGAGGAAAAGTCACATTCAAACACTCGCAAGTTCAGAGAGCAGGAAACCGCCTTGGATGGTACAATTCACAGTAAAACTCTTCTCGATTTTCTTCTTCCCTCCTCATTTTGCCCTTCCCTTCAGCAGGATTCCAGCCTGAAACAGGTCGGGGGTAACATAACCACATAATGCCTTGTCAAGAGATGTGGGCTTCATCCATAAAGTTGTGTTGTGACTACAAATACGTTTGCTCAATTCAGTGGTTAACGATGTACCCACGCTCCATGGACCCAGGCAAGCCACCCCGGAACCATTCCGTGGGCTTCACTATGGGCCTATGGCGGTACCTTGCTCACTTATTTATGAACATCACGAGTAGCTGCGATTTCATTCTGATATGTTCACAGAGTCAAGTACGTTTAGGGTATAAAGTCGTCATGGAAATTTACAGGAATGTAGAGATCTAAATATAAAGGCCATAACATCACATGATAAGGCAGCGTCCAGCCCAGCAGCTACTCAGGCTGGGCCCCGGTGCCAGCAAATCAGAAGGTCATTTGGGCAGCTGGGAAACGTTCCCTTCATAGTCCGCCATGCCTGCAACCTGGGGAGGACTTCTGCCTTGGACACTAGGGAGCTTCTTCCTTTACAGCGGCAGGGGAAGCCCCCAAGGCGACCGGGCTCTGCAGAACAACACCTGCGCCGCGCGTGGGCTCCTAGCTTTTCCGGTTCAGCAGCCAGGACCTAATTAAGTATTCCACAGAGGTGACGTGGCCGGGAGACCACGCCTCCTCAGAAACCCCGCCCCGCCCCGCAGCCGGCAGCGCGTGATGTCACGGCGTCCCGGGCGCGCCCCGCCCCCGGCCGCTTGTCGCCAGGGGCCGCTCGCGGGTCCGGTCTCCTAGGCAACCAGGCGCTCCGCCCCTCCGCCCTTTTAACCTTTAGGGTGCGCGGGGCCGGGTCTTGCGCTCGCTTCCTTCTCCCCTCCGTTTCCACTCTTCGCCGGGGCTGTCCCGGCCGGAAGCGAAGATGGCGGCGGCGGCGGGTGCGGCGTCAGCCGAGCTGGTGATCGGCTGGTGCATCTTCGGCCTCCTGCTCCTGGTAGGGGAGACGCTTGGAGTTCCCCAGGGCCTGGACGGGGGAGGGGCAGCCCCGCCGTTGGTCTCCGGGGCCGGGACCCTCCTTGCCCCGCCCCGCCCGCTCCTGCGGGGTCTGCGGGGGCCCCGGGCTGGGCCGCGGTGAGGGGCGCGCCGGCCCCTCGTTGCCCGCGCGGGGTGGTCACCCCGGCTGATGGCTGCGTCCTGACCCGGACTCCGCGCTGGCGCACCTGGGTATGGGGGGCCCGGGGAGAGGAGGGGCCTTGGGACCCGGGAGCGCCCGCCTGCTCGAGTCCCGTGGGCGCCGCGTCGTCGCCCCGGAAGGGGGGTGTCTCTGCCCCTCTGAGTGGTCCACCTTCTCCCTTCCCTTAGGATGGGGGGGTCTTCAGCCTTCTCTGCCCATTGTGAGACCCTGCCTTGGTGACGTGCGGTGTTCGTTCTGACTCTGGGTTTCGCGTTCCTTCCTGGTTCCTGATGGGCGAAAACCTGTGCAGGGCGGAGCTGGGCCCCTGGTCACTGCCAGTGTCAGGGTCTGTGTACCCACCTGTCTGACTTCAGGTGTCTCCTTCCCAGCCCCCTGGTTCCTGTTTCTCCAGTGAGCAAAACGTGGGCCTTAATGGGCCAAATGGCCTAGGTTGTACTTCCCTAACCTATATTAAAAGCCTTTTATTTGGGAATTCAGTTTATTTCTCTTCGTACCCTTCCCCAGTCTCACTCTTCCCTCGTGGTCTCCAGCCCAACAGGACAACAGGACAACTATCTGCCCCAAAGTATTTTGCCACTTTGCATTAGGAAAACAACAAAATCGAACCAAAAAACTGTTTACTTCACTTGTTGAAATCAAGACTTGTCTTATTTTACTTCACTTTCTTGATTCCACTACCGTGTCTGCAACCTCTGTGTTTTTCCAGTGTGTCTGTTTTTCCAGTAAGTGTTGCAGCGGAAACTACTCTCCCCTCCAAAGTGCGAAAACTTGAAAAGGCTTCTCTTGTTGCTTTTACCCCTCGCCCGGAAAGTAATAATGCCTTTACCCCAGAGCACACTTTATTCTGCTTGGAGAAAAGTGGAAACCGTGAAGGTTGGCTGTGGTTTCCAAAGCCTGTACTTGGAGAGTTCACTGGCTTTTCCATACCCTCGTATTCACTTGACTTTGTAGGGGAGCAAAATTTGGCGCCCCGGAATGGCTCTCTGGCTTGATGGTTAGTTCAGGCTGATTATATGTAAGAAACAGAAGACTCGGGAAATCTTTCTTTTTTACCTCTGTCTTAGCTGCTGGGAGAATTTTAGGTAAGGGGCTTGTTCCCAAAATAGAGTCGTCACCTGAGATATCTGCAGAGGATGTGGGCTAGGCGTGATGGTGGTGGTTCTCCGCTGGGCCTAGAGATCCGAGTCCCTCTGTCCTGTTGTGTTTGCCTGGCCCAGCAAAAGTGTATTTGCCAACCTTTTGCTTTCTGCCTGCCTGTGAATTGCCTTCCTCCCTGTTGAAGTCCCAAACCACCCCCCGCCAGGATCCTCTGTCTATAGCTGAAAGTGGTATTTAAGGTGAGGGCTTTGGCCATTTTGGCGAGTTTTCTTGGTTCTCTCCCCTGTGTACATGTTCTCAAGCGTTTGTTTGATTTTCTCCTGTTGATCTATCTCATGTCAATTTAGTTGTTAGACCAGTCAGAAGAACTGAAGAACGAAAGGTACATTTCCTCCTCCCTGACAGAGGAAAACAAAGGAGCAGGTAACCTGTATCAAAGTTCAGGGGGGAGTCTCTTGGCAGTTATCAGTGAAAAACATGTAAGGTACAGCAGTTGTGCTGTAAATTGTAGGAGGATGCAAACAAAGCAAAGTGTGGCCTTTAGGAGGGCCTGAAGATAGGTGGGAAAACAGAAATTCTTGTAACAGGTTATTTTAAGTACTGAAAACCAAAGTATGGTTTTATGAATTAAATAGGACTTCAGAGAATAGAGAACAATATTGGGAGAAAGTGGAATTGAGGCAAACTTTGGGTAGATAATGAAGGGAAGCCATTTAAGTTGGTGATATTACAGTGGGAACAAGATAAAATGAGAAGGGAATTAAAGGTCTGAAATTAGATGTTGGAGTAGAAAGAAATTAGTAATGAGGGCCATTGTTTAATTTTCTGCAAGTCTCTTTAGTTCCTGGATTATTAGAAGAGAGCTGAATTCTCATGTCTGCTTCTGCATTCAGCCTTTTCAGAGATCATTTTGGTTGAAGTATATGAAGTTTTAGTGATATGCAGTTGGAAGCAGAGTATCTTTTAGGTCATTGTGGACCTTGTTCTATAATACTACACCAAAACTCAGTAAGTAGAGCTTCTTAATATGAAATATGGTTTCTGAAACCCTATCAATGAACTTTTGTTCAGTTGTATTAAAGTCCACGTTGTACTTTGAATGGATCTTTCCCCGTGTGTGGTTTTATAATGTGATGCATTTGATCATTTAGAAAATACTGGTTCACTGAGTTATGCAGATCTTCCAAATATGGATACCTTTCATTATATAAATCAAAATATCACATTCATCAGTATCACTACTGATCTTGTCAGAAGAAATGTCTCAGAAATGAACTGTCAAGCTCACAGTCGTGGATACAGGTTTTCCAAAATTCTGGTTTTCATTTGAAAGCTTGAATTTTATCATCTGTAACAAATACTGTCAGTTGTTTTTCTTGAACTGATCGGCTTCCTTTGTTCATTTAGACAAAATCTGCCAAATATCCAAGTCTGAATAACCATAGTTAGTCACTTGTGCTTTCAAGTGAAAATGATGTTTCTTGGAAATAGTGCCTAGTTTGGCTTTTGACTCTTAAATACTGAGGTGCTTTTCCTGGGGGCAGCCAGCCATCGCAGGTTGAGTACATACTTCCAGTATGCATTTCCCCACAGTATTAAAAGAGTCAAGTGTTGAAGTTTAATAAAGGTAACATTTACTGCTTTGTCAATTATAGTTTTAAGTTAAATAGTCTTTAAAAAAATTTTTTTTGCCCCCTTATGTGAGTGTGGTGTGGTGGTAAAGAGTAAGATTACTGCTGGCACGTTTGGTGCCATTGTCTTGATTCATGCTTAAATCGCCAGCAGTTTTCCCCACCGAGGCTTTTGCACCATCATGTATCAACATAGTGACAGAGGCGGATGACGTCTTAGTATTATTATGGGGTTAGTTTCAATTTGCAAATCCCCAGAAAGGGTTGTGGGACTGCCAGGGGTCTGGGGACTTAACACTTTGAGAACTGCTGCCGGTCATCTTCTAAAGAATCAGAACACTGAGACTGACTACTTTTGTAACCTTGGGCAAACAGGATGGACTTCATTTTCTTCTGCCGCATAAGGCAAGGTGAGACTTGGCCCCTCCAAAGCCTATAGTCTAACTGTCCATGTTTACTCTGTCAATCTGAGCTCCTCTACCTAAGCCTCCCCCTGCAGGATGCTCAGTAATTTGGTTTACACCGTCTCTCCAGTTGCACTTCCCGTTACTGTACAAGATTGAGTCTCCGTTTCTGTAAAGCAAGTTTACTCTTGTTACTCAAAGTGAGGGCATCATCTGGGAACTTGTGAGAAATACAAAATATAAGACCCCAGCCCCACCGAATCAGAATCTGCAGTTCGACAAGATCCCAGGCAGTAGGTGTGTGCGTTCATTTAACAAAAGTTTATCTGTTCTCATGTCTGCCTCTGCCCAGGTGCTTCTCCACCTTGACTGCTCATTAAAGCCACCTGGGGAGTGTTAAAAGCCCTAATGCCCAGACAGGTGAAATCACAATCTCTTGGGAGGCGTTGGGGACTGCTCTAAACATTTCCTTATAGTTGTTAGCAAAATTATGCATTGGTTTCTTTTATGAAATCCTCTAAGATGTTATTTCATATGACATTTAATAATAATTGCTGCTGTTCATGGCGCTGTGCTAAACCCTTCATTCAGTTTTTATAACTGCTATGAAAGAAGTATTCTTATTTCTATCTTACAGTTGAGGACATTTGGTTTATTTTATAACGTAGTAACTATTGATAGATTTGTTACTGAGTCCAAGCTCGCTCTGCTCGCCGCATGACAGGCCAATGAACCCGAGATGAGGTGTCGGGGCAAGGAATACGACTTTACTCGCAGACCGAGAAGATGGTGGACTAGTGTCTCTGAAAAACCACCTTGTGAGGTCTGGATGCCAGTTTCTTTTGCAGAATCAGAGAGGGAGAGGCCTTGAGGAAGTAAAGTAAAAGGGCCATCAGTCTTGCAAAACACTTCCTGGAATGACCAGCCTGGGAGAGGGGATGTGTTAGTTTCTTTTTCCTTGCAGCCATTCACAGGCAGGCGGGTTCCCTGAGGCAGGCCATTAGGTATGGTTATAATAACAAAAGCAAAGAAAAGCAAAGGTTAAAGTCAAAGAAACAGATCCAACTTGGAGTCTGATTTAGCTCTTCCCTGTTACAGATTTAACCTGTAAACAACTGTTTGGGGTTCTGTTTTAAGACTGTAAAGGGACCTTGAGACCAAAAAGTTTGGGAACCTCTGGCTTAACTATTTTGCCTGCGTTGCCCTTTCCCTGCCTGTTATTGGCAAACTCCTTCCTTTGCAGTAATACCTGTCACTCTGAACTTTGTAAAAGTGCAGATCTCCTTGAAGTCAAACAAAAAATTTATTGAGCACTTTGTGTCAGGATAGAAAGAAAAGATTCATCTTCCAGTGGCTTCCAAAATAATTGGGGAATATTTTAAATAACTGTCAATTAATTTAGAAACAGACCCATTAAATATTAATATAAGTAACATTTTATGAAAGAATATTTTCCAGAACAAAAAGAAATTAGTAAGTTGTTAAGCCGGAATTTGAATGAAGGTCTTCTTTCTCTCTTCCCCTCCTTCCCTTCCTTCCTTTCTTTCTTTTTCTTTCTTTCTCTCTCTCTCTCTTCCCCCTTTCTTCCTCCCTCCCTCCCTCTCTCTCCTATCTTTCTTTCTCCCTTCGAAGCTTTCTTTCTCTCTCCCTCCCTTCCTTCCTTCCTTTTCTTTCTTTCTTTCTTTCTCTCTCTCTCTCTCCCCCCTCCCTCTCTCCCTTCCTCCCTCCCTCCCTCTCTTTCTTTCTCTCCCTCCCTTCCTTCCTTCCTCCCTCCCTCCCTCCCTCCCCTCCTTTGTTTCTTTCTCTCCAACAACCAGGATCCCAGGAGCACATTTTCCTTTTCACCTTATTTTTTCCTGCTATTCTGATACCAACTGAAATGTTAATAATGTAAAGGAATTACATGCAACAACTTGGATGGATTTCAGATTCATTATGCTAAGTGAAAGAAGCCAGACTCAAAAGACATGCTATATAAGGACATGATGACATTCTAGAAAAAGCAGAAGGTATGGGGACAGATAACAGATAGTGGTTGTCGAGGGCTGGGGAGTAGAGAGACGGGTTAACTCTGGAGGGGCAAAGGGGATTTTTCTGCAGTGATGGAACTGTTCTTATATCTTGACTGTGGTTGGAGAATTTGGAAACTGAAACTAGTTAGGTGATGCTTAGGTTAGTTAGGCGGTGCTTAGTTCAGTTCTGGCTCCTGAACTAGAAGGGAAGTAACGTTACATGAAAAACTGGGTTTGCCTGTTGATGGGTGTTGAACCAAAAGACACAACCAAGCCGAAGAGCAGGAGTAGGGAGAACACTGGGGATCCTTCCCAAAGCAGTGTCTCCTCAACAGCAAGATTGGGGGAGTTTTAAGCTAAGGGTGTACGCATATTATTAAGGGGCTTGAGCAGAGGAATAGAATTGGGGCAAAGGTCCACAGAGTCCAAGCTTTAATTGATTCGAGTCACTAGGGTCAGAAAAGGTCAACATCATCACCCCTTAGGTTCCAGTTGATCTAGTGGTTGAGCACCCCAGGCGGGGTGAAATTCTGCAAAACAGCTCGAGAAAGTGCTTCAGGCTAATCTTTACCACCTGTTGAAACAGAATTGGGAGTTTACAACTGATTTATTATCTTTACTGTTGTTACTTCTCTCACCTGATAAGTCTTTTGTTCCTGTAAGATCTTTAGTTACTGAGACCCATTCAAGCAAGTGCGCTGTAGCCAGGCTTAGATGGCTTGGGCCAAAAGGGGCTTCTCTTAAGTCCAGAAGGTCATGCCTGGTTCTCTTTCTCTAGGGAATCCCTGCCCTGTCTGCTTACAGTGAAAGTTAAATCTGTTGAAAAGCATGAAATGCCAAAACTAAGCTTGTGTCCCAGGGCCTTGATAGAGCTTGGTTAAAACCCTGGTTCGCCTCAGGTTGGAATCCTCAGGCATTTGAAGTGCTGCCTGGAGGAGCCTCACTCTCTGATTGAAGTGGTTTGCGGGTGGGTGTACAGGTAGGAATTTAAGTTTTTACCCAGGGGATTCGAACACAGCCAAGGTTGAGAATCACTGATTCAGGATCTGTCTGCTTCCCCTAGGATTAGGGCGGAGGTTCTCGAAGTGTAGTCCTTGGACCAGCATCAGCCTCACCTGGGAACTTGTGACAAATGCAGGTTTTCTGGACCTTCTCCAGACCTGTTGGATCTGGAACTCTGTGCTTTAGCAGCCCTCCAGGGGATTCTGATGCTGGAATCTGAAGTTAGAGGATTGCGCGAGTACAGTCCTATACCCTCTGTTAGTTTCTAGGAAGATGGAGATGACTATTAAGAGTACCTTGTTGAGACGTCAACCTCAGTACCTCTGAGTGTACTTTTTCCCTGAAAAGTTCCTTGCAGTGCACGTGCATCCATTTTCAGTGTTCACTTTTCTTCGTTTAATGCCCTTTGAAATGTGAATTATAATATAATGTGTCAATTGCATGGTGATTATTGGCAGTTAATCTTTAGTTGAATGGTACTCTTGAACTGTCATAATGGGACAGAAGTTAATTTTAATTCAAGTGGTATTCTGTGATGCTTCAGCAGTAAGAATACGATAGAATAACTACTAGTTATGTCTTCTTTAGGTTGGGGAGATCTATAGGGAAAAGTATTCAGAGCTAGTTAGAACTGTAATGTTGTGTGAAACCATGAATGGTTATACTGTGTTCAGTGAGGAAATATGTAACTGAGCACTGTTATTGATAACTTTTGCTTGTTTTTTGGTGTCTTGGCACCCAAGTGAAGTTGTACTGCTTTCATGAACTCGGCTTTGAAAGGTATAAATCTTGAATAAATTTATAAGGGGTAGTGGATGTTGCTTGCACATCCGGAAGAATCGCTACTTGACATAATGTTTCCCATTGGGAACTTACAAACACAGACTAAAATCAGTTTTAGAGAATACATAGGGCAGTAACAAAACATTTCTTTCTGTTCTATTTCAGGCTATTTTGGCATTCTGCTGGGTTTATGTTCGTAAATATCAAAGTCAGCGGGAAAGTGAAGTTGTCTCCACCATAACAGCGATCTTTTCTCTGGCGATTGCTCTCATCACATCAGCACTTCTACCAGTGGATATATTTTTGGTTTCCTACATGAAAAACCAAAATGGTACATTTAAGGTAATTATCATCATACTATGGGAATTTTTCCCTTTCATATTCTTGGCAATTAAGTATTTACTGAAATGTTTAGCAGTGCAGTGTATGTTGTGTTTTATTGTGGTCTCTGGGAATAAGCGGGAATGGAAATGCACTTAGAGGCCGAGCATGTGACAACTACATGGAACAGACTGCTCGCTGACTTACACCCATCCAAGTGTGAAGAATACCTTTGTTAGTTGGAAAATGTGCTAAGTAATCATAATAGGGTTATTTTTGTGCCTCTTGCAGCTCCCTTGAAGTCTGTTTGACTTGATCTGCATCAATGCAGTACGTAGATAATTTGGAAGGGGTTTTGTTAGTGGCAGATCAGGATCTTCATCTCTATGTCATATTGAGTACTCTGAGTCACTGTGACGTGGGCTGCAGGTTATCAGACCTGAGTTCTAATCTTGATTCGCACTAACTTGTGTCTTTGGCCAAACTGAACTTTTCTGGACTTCAAGTTCCTCATTTTTAAAATACATGGTGTTGGACTGGAAAATTTCTGAGTTCCTTTTCAATTATGCAGGTTACTTTTACATTTCTTATTAGTGTAACCTTCTATGAGGCAGGAACTGTATCTTGTCTGTTTCTGTATGCCCAGTGTCTGACAAGCAGTAGGTACTTAAATATTTGAATAAAATACTATTTCAGTTATCTCAGTAATGCATGGTTCCAAAATAAGTTCCTGAATTGGGCCAACTGGGCTGAAATGATTTGGTAGTTTTTGGTAGTTAGGTTTGGATAGATTCTGATTGCTGTGAAAACTACAGTTATTTTCTGTAGATCAGTCATTCATTTAGCGAGTATCAGTTGACCACTTAGTATGTGCCAAGCACTGTACAGAGGTAGTAACTAACATTTGTTCAGTATTTACTATGTGTCAGACCCTTTCCTAAATGGTTTACATGTCTTCACGCCATTAATGTCCCAACAGCCCTGTGAGGTAGATAGTGTTATCCGTTGTTATGGGCAGGAAGCCAGGGTTCAGAGAGGTGACGTGACCCATCTCAGGTCTTGGGGTTTGTAAGTGCTGTTGCTGGGATTTGAAGTTCTGCAGTCTGGCTCCAAGGCTCTTTGCTCACTGGGATCTGGATCTGTACCTCTATCTATATCTATCCATCTGATACAGTGGAAGTAGTGTTATCCCTTGTATAATTGTTGTTTGAGTAGGAGATTTTTTAAGTTTTAAATTTAGAATATTTGATTTGTTTAGATTTTGTGGGATTATGTTTTCATCTTGAAATTTCTAAAGTAAGTATTTTCATGAAATTATGAACTTGCCCTTAGAGTATGTAGTTGTTCTGGGACCATGCTTAATTTAGTAGTCACTTTCTGGGTACTAGTTTTTGTTTTACTTTTGTTTTTTTTAACCCGTGAGATTGCATTTATACTTGTTTAAACAAGACTTAGGAATTCACCCACCTAAAGAAGCAAAAGTATTACCCATAAAAACTTGGGGCATTTATTTTATTAATAGTATGCCCCAAAAGAGAAGAAAATATATAACTGTAGTTAATGTGCTTATTTTATGGTTGTTAAATCTGAATGTGCACCAATAATTAGAAGGGAAAAATTCCATGTTAGTGTTTTTTCCCCCAATTAAAAAAAAAATGTTTTCTTTCATTATTGAGGGATTATTTATTCAGCAATTGTAAGTTTTTTTTCCTGCTGTTCATTTACTTAGTTGTCTCTGTTTAGTTCTGTTTGTTTTTAGCTAACTCAGCTTAATGTACCAGTTGTTTTCCCAATAGTTTGATGCCTTTCTTGATATTTTAAACATTCTTTGTTTCCCTTTCTGTCTTTTTCTGGGAGGGCTGGATGGGGGACTAGTGAAATTCATAAGAGTTGTCATTTGAAGCTGGCATGTGCTAACACTCAAAGGAGAACTGAAAAGACTTTCAAAGGACACTTCCCCAGTAAACCGTAGCGAGTATTTTCTCCAAAATGTTATTAATGAATTCCCTTGGGGTGCTTAGTGAAAGACAAGAGTAGGTAGTTAAGAATTAGTTTTCAGACTTCATGCGGCAGCTGTAAATTTAGCTGTCTTCAGGTAGAAGTGCCCACAGTGTCTTTAATCTCTTCTGTCCTTATTAGTCAGGATGAATGTGCAAGTTGACGTTGTTTTCCATGATGAATTATGTTGTACCCTAAGTATAACAGTGTGCATTTCTTATTCCTAAATGAATATAAGTATCGTCTAACTTTCTCCATTTCCACCTCAAATATTGAAGCCTCTAAACCGATTAGGGACCTGCTTATAAGGTATAATTGTTTGGAAACTCGAGATGTCGAGGACTGCTAACATTTGGCGTAGGAACTGAGGGTGCCAGGCAGGCAGTCTACATACTTTCCCTGTTTTGGCTTATTTGCCTTCCTAGCTGTTTCTGCCTTCTTTTGACCAAGGGTATATTGTAATAACGTCTGAACTGTTTCCATTCACCTTTTTTTTTTTTTTTTTTGTTGCGGTACGCCAGCCTCTCACTGCTGTGGCCTCTCCCGTTGCGGAGCACAGGCTCCGGACGCACAGGCTCAGCGGCCATGGCTCACGGGCCCAGCCGCTCCACAGCATGTGGGATCTTCCCGGACCGGGGCATGAACCTGTGTCCCCTGCATCGGCAGGCGGACTCTCAACCACTGCGCCACCAGGGAAGCCCCCATTCACCTTTTTTTAAACACATGGCAGTATGAATAATTTCAGCCAGATAATTTCTTTGTTTCTAGTTTTTGTGAAATAATTAACTTTATAGATTAAAAAGAAAAAAAAAAACCTTAAAGTATAGCCAGAAGTGTTCTATTATAGTGTCTAATTGACCAATAACTTTAGCTAGTGATATACACAAAGTATACCAATCATAAAAATCAGAAATGGCCACTAATGTGAACAAATATTCTTTATTTTATACAGTGTGTAAAATTAAAATAAAATCAGTAGTTAAGATATGGCATCACAGCATTTGTTTTGGTAGCTAAAATGTTCACCTCCTCCTTCTCTCCGTCAATGGTTAGTCTCTGTATGGCCCATAATTAGGAGATGTCTGGGTTGAACTCTACTGCTGCCTCATTCCTACTCTCAGATGCTGGTAATTTTATCTTAGAACTCTGTACTCTTTGCTACACCTTAGGTCTATTCATGCACTTAATATTGACTAAGTATGAAATGTGTACCTGACAGAGGCGTGGATGCTAGAGATTAACGATTACAACCAACGAGGCCGCTGCTCTCAGGGAGCTCACATTCTGTGAGAGCAGACCAACAGTCAACAAACCAAACAAGCTAGCTTCCTAGCGCTCACTCCTGTGAGGATGCAGAACAGAGCGATGTGAGGCTCAGCTGGGTTGTGGGTGTTGAGGCGGGACAACGGGCTGAGGAGGGCCAGGCTGCCGGGTCCTGGAGGTGGGAACTGAGTGAAGGCCGCCTCAGGGAGAAGCAGCAGCAGGTATGGAGGCCCTCAGGCAGACGTGCTTTTGGCCCGTTGGCTGAGGTGTGGCATTGGGGGCTGTGCTTTGCTACGAGCTGAGATGAAGAAGAAGGTGGGGACAGATTGTGACTTTTAGGCCATGTTAATGGGTTTAGATTTTCTTCCAAGGGCAATGAGAAGTTAGTGAAGGTAAAAAATAAAGGTGATGTGGGTTAGAGGGGTACTAGTGGGGAAAAGCGATTAAAAGCGGTATGGATTTTGGAGCTAGAACTGCTTGGATTGGCTGATGGATTAGATATGGGGTTGGAAGGAAAATGAAAACTAGAGCTTGACGAAGCACTAAAGCCTAGTACACCTTAGAGAAATAGGGCAGCCTGGGGGAGTAATTAGACCTGTGTGTGCACACGGGCACGTGAGGGATGTAGAAAAAAGAGCCGTATTTTATTTTGGACAAGTTACCTTCAAGGTGCCTATCATACGTATTCAAGTGCGGCGTCGAGCAGGGAGTTGAAGCTCCAGGGAAACCTTAGGGTTGGAGAGAAGTATCTGGAAGTCATCAGCATGTGCACGGTATTCAGAGCTATGCACTGTCCAGCAGCTGGGGAGACTGAGTGGTCAGACAAGGCTTGGCATGGGCCGTGGATTCGAGAGCTGTGCTAGTTACCTGGAGCTGGCCCAAGGGGAGGGGCTGCAGCCTGGGAGGTGGGAAGGAAAACGAAAAGAGGGGCTTCTCAGGAGAAGAATGTGTTTCAGGAAGAGTGATGCTGAGAGGTGGAGGGAGAGAGGGAGGGGAGTGACTGCACTCCCCATGGAGCCGCGGGGCAGTTGGTGGGAGTGGCTGAGTGCAGGCGGAAGGTGAGGGAGCAGTGACAGGGGATGCTGACAGCATTTCAGGAAGCTCTGTCCTCCAGGGGAGTAGGAGGTGGGGTGGGGTGTGTTTATCTGTGGTGGTGGTGTGTCCTTTCATGGAAACTACTAGAGCGTGTGTACTTCAGGGTTCAGTAGAGTGGGAGAGGGGTCTGGGAGGAGAGAAAGGGTATCGCTGCAGGTGCAGTGTCCCTGCGAAGGCAGAGGGGTGGGGACCCAAAGGGAAAGGGTTGGCTGTAAATAGCGCGGGTGCTCGGCGGAAGGAAGGGCTAGCATTCGAGTACAGATGGCGGTCGGTTCTAGATTGGGGAGTGAATTGAGTAGCTCTCTTTTGTCCTCAGATTTTCTGAGAGACCTTTAAGTCAGTGTTTGTCAACCATCGGCTTCTGTGCTGGGTGACCCTTGTGAGGGCTATCCTGTGCATTGCAGGTGTTTAGCAGGTCCTGGCCTCTGCCACTCGATGCCGGTAGCCTACAGAGCCTGCCGCCACCCTCCAGCATCTCCAGGACATTGCCAGGTGTCCATGGGGATGGAGTCACCCCTGCATGAGAACCATTGGTCTAAGGTGAGGTTATCTGGTAAAATTAAGGAGAGTCAAGTGTGGTTTGGGGCTGGACGGAGCATTTCAGAAAGTCATCTTGAAGAATGGGAGAGGGAGTTTTACATACATGAACCGCTTACCTCTTTGTTCTGTGGACTCTATATCCTTTTCCTTTCTTCCAAAATGTTCTTCTTTCGTATTCTTTACTTAGTATTAGTTCTTGTTTGTCTCACATTCCTGTGGGGCTTCTGGAGTTCCTTTCGGTCTCTACTTTGGGAGGCAGTAGCTTGTGAAATGTATCAAGGGCACAGCATTTCTCAAAATGTAGAAGAAGGAAGTTTCATAAACTAAGCTCTTTTGACAGTACATCAGATACCTTGGAGGCAAGACTGTATATAAAAGCCAAATACACAAATAGTACTTCAGTGATGTTGTATATTTTACACATATTTTTGCTTTAAAATAGTAACAGTAATGCTCTCTAACTGCCACAAGATTTGGTTAAACTAAAGAACGTTGGAGGGTAAAAGATACTAAATTTCAGTGAACCTTTGGCTTTAATTACCTTCAGACTTTCTACATTTAATCTTTTTCTGAGGTTGGGGTCTTCTTCAATTTTGAAGTTTAACTTTTATGTGATTCTCAATGGGTACGTTAATACCTCGTGGGGTTGTCTTGGAAATTGGTAGGGAGCTTGCGTGAGGATAGATGTAATTATCCTCTGTTTCAAAAACTCTTCAAGTTTGAAAAATCTTTTAAAATGTCTGTTTTGATGTATAAACAATGACTAAAGAAACAGAGCTTTTGGGAGTAGAAGCTTTGGTTGTGTGTATATTCATTTGGATACTTGCGTCGTTGATGAAGAAATTTCCAGTCATTGGCTAGAATTCTCCCCAGTGCTTTTCCAGTCCTGTGTGGTAAGCACTGCTTAACGTTCTTTCCATTTTTCTGTAGTATATGTACAGTGTTTCTTTCATTACGTTTTTTAGACAAAGATTGTGTATGTCGTTAAAACTGTTGGTTGCAACTTTTTCTGTTTACCCGCACTCAGAAGTACTTCATGGATATCCATGTACACCTGTATGTTTTTCAGATGACTTTTAGAGTCAGCATGGCAAAACACTGTACCCACTATTGGGATTTTGATAGACAATATATAGTGTTTATAGATTAATTTGGAGGGGTTTGGTATTTACAGTCTTTTCATGTGGGAAAGTGTGACTTTTCATTTATTTGGATCTTTTTTATATTCTGTTATTATTTATTTCTTTATATAGTTAACATAATTTTAAAATTTAGGCCATTAAGTTTTTCTTTTTTTAAAAAATTTATTTGGGGCTTCCCTGGTGGTGCAGTGGTTGAGAGTCTGCCTGCCGATGCAGGGGACACGGGTTCATGCCCCGGTCCGGGAAGATCCCACATGCCGCGGAGCGGCTGGGCCCGTGAGCCATGGCTGCTGAGCCTGCGCGTCCGGAGCCTGTGCTCCGCAACGGGAGAGGCCACAACAGTGAGAGGCCCATGTACCGGAAAAAAAAAATTTTTATTTGTTTTTTATTTATTTAGTTTTGGCTGTGTTGGGTCTTTGTTGCTGCACGGGCTTTCTCTAGTTGTGGCGAGCGGGGGCCACTCTTCGTTGCGGTGTGTGGGCTTCTCATTGCGGTGGCTTCTCGTTGCGGAGCACGGGCTCTAGGCACGTGGGCTTCAGTAGTTGTGGCGCGTGGGCTCAGTAGTTGTGGCTCACGGGCTCTAGAGTGCAGGCTCAGTAATTATGGTGCTCCGCGGCATGTGGGATCTTCCTGGACCAGAGATCAAACCCTTGTCCCCTGCATTGGCAGGCGGACTCTTAACCACTGCACCACCAGGGAAGTCCTCTTAAGTTTTTCATAGTCTTAATTGCTATTGGAAAAATACTATTTTCATTGTGTGCTGTGTGTCAAGGTTTGCATTTGTAGTGCTAAATTTGGGGTTTCCACATTTTCGTTCTTTTAGGCATTTGTCAATTAGAAGTTCATAGATATTCATTGCTAGAGGTGTTTGTAGGTGAAAAAGGAAAAAAAAGAAAAACCTGAATTATTTTAGGAGAGTTATATGTTTCTACTCTTCCTTAAGAGACCTTGTAAGTGGGATGTTGATACTGACTTGAGCTCTTAAAGTATTGATAGAACAAAATTGACCTGGATACTAATTTGAGCCTTGGTACTTAATCGCAGTGACCAGTCACATCGACGCTCCAGGCTTAATTTTTTATATGCATACAATTAGGATAGTCAAAAAGGCTTGCTATTATACCCCAGTTCTATTTCATTAATGTATAGATTTTTTTATTTGAAAAGATTAATTAGAATTAATTTTCTAAGTTAAAGTACTAAATTTAAATGACTAATTTAAAGAAAATGTGGGTTGAATGCTAAGAAGTTTATATTGACTGTTCTTTTAGGTATTTTAAAATATCTTGTTTCTAAAATACAAATCATACCTGTCACTCTGCACAAAACCGCATCACTATTTTCCATTGCCTTTAGGACAGAGGCCAGAATACTTGGCGTGATTCACAGTCCCTCAAACCTAATGCCTTTCCCTCCCTCACTCCACTTGCTTTCTCTTCCCTTTCCAAAAGCTCTAGTGAATCTATATTTTGCTTCCTGCAGGTTTTTCAAAGTCTCCATGTATGTTCCTTTATTCTCTTCCCTCCTTCCCACTGTGTTATTCCGGCCCCAGTTTAGTGGCCCTGGCCCGTAGCTGCCTCTCCTTCACGTGCTTCCCCAGAACCATGTCATCACGTTAGCTCAGCATTCACCTGCTGAAATTGCCTGTTTACTTGTCTGTCTGTCACTTCTTGAGGGCACAGACCATACCTGTCAGAGTCGATGGTACATTTATAAGTGATATTCATTCATATTAAAATTTAAGTATAATTGTTAAGCAAATGGCTGTTTCATTAATATTTCTATTGTTTCCTTTTGATCCTAGGACTGGGCCAATGCTAATGTCAGCAGACGGATCGAGGACACCGTATTGTATGGTTACTACAGTAAGTATATTTCCATTTCATTGCCTGTCTGGGCTGCTCGCCAAAATGTAGAATAAAGCTACATATAGACTTTTTTTTTTTATTGGAGTATAGTTGCTTTACAATGTGTTAGTTTCTGCTGTACAGCAAAGTGAATCAGCTATATGTATACATATGTCCCCTCTTTTTTGGATTTCCTTTCCATTTAGGTCACCACAGAGTACTGAGTAGAGTTCCCTGTGCTATACAGTAGGTTCTCATTACTTATCTGTTTTATACATTTTATTGTATATGTGTCAATCCCATTCTCCCAATTCATCCCAAACCCCCTTTCCTGCCTTGGAGTCCATACGTTTGTTCTCTACTTCTGTGTCTCTATTTCTGCTTTGCAAATAGGTTCATCTGTACCATTTTTCTAGATTCCACATATATGCGTTAATACACGATATTTGTTTTTCTCTTTCTGACTTACTTCACTCTGTATGACAGTCTCTAGGTCCATCCACGTCTCTACAAACGACCCAGTTTCGTTCCTTTTTATGGCTGAGTAATATTCCATTGTATATATGTACCACATCTTCTTTATCCATTCATCTGTCGATGGGCGTTGAGGTTGCTTCCATGGCTATTGTAAATAGTGCTGCAGTGAACATTGGGGTGCATGTATCTTTCAGAATTATGGTTTTCTCAGGGTATATGCCCAGTAGTGGGATTGCTGGGTCATAATATAGTTATATTTTTAGTTTTTTAAGGAACCTCCATACTGTTCTCCATAGTGGCTGTACCAGTTTATGTTCCCACAGTGTAGGAGGGTTCCCTTTTCTCCACAACCTCTCCAGCATTTATTGTTTGTAGAGTTTTTGATGATGGCCATTCTGACTGGTGTGCAGTGGTATGTTGTTGTAGTTTTGATTTGCATTTCTCTAATAATTAGTGAAGTTGAGCATCTTTTCATGTGCCTCTTGGCCGTTTGTATGTCTTCTTTGGAGAAATGTCTATTTAGGTCTTCCACCCATTTTTGGATTGGGTTGTTTTGTTTTTTGATATTGAGCTGCATGAGCTGTTTGTGTATTTGGGAGGTTAATCCCTTGTCAGTTGCTTCGTTTGCAAATATTTTCTCCCATTCTGAGGGTTGCCTTTTTGTCTTGTTTATGGTTTCCTTTTAATTCTGATATCACATTTGAGATGACTGTTTCAACACCATGAATAAGTAGTATAGAACTCATCTGGTCATCCTGAAACTTCTGTTACATACTTTGTTTTACTTAGGTTCACTTTCAGCCCTTCTTTGTGGAGGTTCAGTCAAGTTCCCTTAAATCTCTGTGCTCTTCCTCTGATACCATTGTTTGATAACTTTTGTTACCACTTTCCCACTTGCACTCTTGATTTTGAAAATCTCAGTTTTCTAGAAATTTCTTCTATGTATTGGTAGTAGTAGAGTTACTGTCTGGGAGTTTGCAGCATCAGCCAGTTTAACCTGGGGGTCATGGTAGATTGGTGTGTTTTGTACCGTACAGAACCGATTAATCTGGGGGTGGTGGTGGATTGGCCCCTCCTTCCCTCCTTTCCTCTCTCTTCCTTTTAGTGTTGGATTAGAGAAGCTATTTATAATAACCACCTAAATGTTTTCGAAACTGTCTCTTTGAATAAATATGACTCGTGCTTTTATAAAAATGTGTAAGTGCTGAGTTAGGAAAGGGCTGTCTTTTTTTTTTTTTTTTTTTCCAGCAATGAATCAAGAGGTTGAATAAAATTTCAGTAGGACACTGAAAAAAAAATCTATAGAAGTTTCTGTTGATGGGGTAAGTTTTTCAGGGGTTTCATTGGATTTTTTTTTAAATTAATGAATTTATTTATTTTTGCTGTGTTGGGTCCTCGTTTCTGCACAAGGGCCTTCTCCAGTTGGGGCAAGCGGGGACCACTCTAAATCGCGGTGCGCGGGCCTCTCACTATCGCGACTTCTCTTGTTGCGGAGCACGGGCTCCAGATGCGCAGGCTCAGTAGTTGTGGCTAACAGGCTTAGTTGCTCCGCGGCATGTGGGGTCTTCCAAGACCAGGGCTCGAACCCGTGTCCCCTGCATTGGCAGGCAGATTCTCAACCACTGCGCCACTGGATTTTAACTTAGCTGCTTTGGCTCTAACTTTTGTCTCCTGATCTAAACTCTACAGGATCTATGAAATTCCATTTCTTTGGTATAGATTTCAGAAATTTTATGGTATTTTAATATAGAATTTATTATTTCTAATGAATAAATTAAATGTATATCGTAAAATCTAGATTTGACCTGTTAATTTGTTTGAAATGGTGGTATATTAAGCAGAATACAAACTTATTGGCAGGATATAAATCACTTCTTCAAAAACAGTTTTGTGGGATTGGGCCTGTCTCCTGTGTAACACTACAGTGTATTTATGCTGTGGAACATGTGACAAGATAAGCCAGCTTTTATCTTAGTGCAGTCCAGGTTTATGAACCGTATCTTATCAATGAACCTAGAGGCTAATGGATTGATCCATTGTAACCAAGGTTACAGAGACTTCTACACTGGAATGTTAAATCAGCGGTCTTTCCAGTTGGTTTCATAGAATTAAGCCTACAGGAAGTGATCTGTGATTATTTTTCTTAATCCTCCCAAGGATAGTGTGTTTCTAGTATCATTTTAAATGCATGAGAGAAAATTAGTCATTATAAACAAGATGACTTAGGGATGTAGGGTTTGATCCTCTGTATAACTTGGGTTGTAGTGAGAAATAATAACTGCCTTGGGATAGGATAGTTGAGTCACTGATCTAGGGAAGAAATCTGCATGAGAAGCCAAATTATGAATAGAAGATTTCTTGATGACTATGGAATTGAAGCAAGAAGATTTAATTCAATAATATTAATGGTTGTTGTCATAAAGTTAGTTATATCCATTTTAGCTATGGCTGGTAGGCCTTTGACTTTGGCTCAGATGATGCCCTACAGCTAGGAACCATAGCTTCTGAGATGGGTATTGTCCACAAGCCCAGCCCTTTCCCAGCAATGCTGGGTATTATCTAATTACATATTACATCTCTGATTCTGCATGCTGAGGACTAAGCAGACTCCAGAGAATCCGAAGCACTATTTTTATCCATTCCCTTCTGTGAGATTCTGTAGTTCATCTAGTCTCCCCTAACATATCAACACATTTTCGTTGTCTGACCTTCCCAGGCACTGTGCAGGGCTTTCATATTCAACACTTTCTTTGATCTTCATGAACGTCATTTTGTGGAGGTATTTTCTACATTTTACAGGTGAAGAAAGTTTTACCCAGAGATGTTAAAGATCACCTTGTTAGTGAGTGATGGAGCCCAGAGTGGATATTATTTCCTAAGCTGGAGCTGCTTACTGTTAAGTGAGCTGCCTTTTAATAAATTGTTCTGGGGATGTTTGTTACCTCTGGGAATGCTTAGCCAGCCCTGAACCCCTGGGACCGCTTCAGACATCATCCGGAGACCTTTTAAATAGTATGGAATGTAGATTACATCCGCAGAGATTCTGATTTACTTTGGCATTCAGTTAATATCACCAATATTCTTATCAGAGAAGTGTTTATGTATTGGAAGGATGTAAGACTTAAGGTGCTGGATTCAAGTTTTCCAAAAATTCTGGTTTTCTCTCGACACCTCAATTTTTAATCATTAGTAACAAATACTGTTACTTATTTTCTTCAAAGTGACAGACTCACTTTATTCATTTTTGAGAGAATCTGCTTAATACTCCAGTCTGGATAGCTATAGTTTTTCTGTCCATTGTTCTTTCAAGTAAAAATGATATTCTTTGGAAAAAAGTGCCTAGTGTAGCTCACAACTGAAATAGCACAGGTGCTTCTCCCAAGTACACTGTATGTGTACTTCCCCAAACACAGAACACTGAAAAGATGTGCACCCAAGGGTGGACATCTCAGAATTATTTCTGCTTAGAGGGACTTTGCTGAATAAAAGTGCCCCCCGCTGGTGAGTGCTTGGAGGGTGAAGAGTATAGTAACTACTAGTGGAAAGGGAAACAGCATCTTAACGTTGTCATGAAAATAATTTCACATTGTGGATACCCTGCAAGGACCTTGCTGATCCTAAGGTCTCAAAACGACATTTTTAAGAAACTTCTGTTATGTTAATGGAACTTTGGGTGTTTTTTCTGGAAAGTTTGTGGAAGTGAGGCCTGCTGCTTCTACCCACTGGATACCCCCAGCTGTTGATCGGTTATTACCAGTCTTCATTAACTGAAGCTGCCTGCAAAGGTACGGTTTCCTGGAGCTCGTGGAAGGCTGAGAGGGTAGAGTTTGTTTCTGCCCCTTTGCACTGTACTCGTGGGGACCCTGCACACAGGAGGAGACTTCCTCATCTGAGGATGTTGTGCCCACCCCAGAAACATTAAGGACTTGTTTTTTTCTCTCGTTCTGGAAGTTTTTGTTTATTTCTTCATCTGTGTCTTCAAATTTCTTTGATATTTTCTTTGAAAACGCGTCTCTTGTCTGACGTTTTGGCTCTCAGTTGTGTTTTAATCTCATATTTGGACCTCTTATGAAATCTTTTCTCTTCTGTATATGTTTAGCCTTTTATTTGAGCTCTGTTTTTGGTTTCGAATTTATTTTTATCTTTAAATTCTTTTATTTATTGTTATCTATTGTAAATGTTTATTCTGTTTTCTCTGACTATTCTTGAAATTTTTAATTTTAATTCTTTCACCATCTACTTTCCTTTCATTTTCTTTTAAGTGAATTTTCCTTTTATTTAATCATTTTTCCTAACCCTTGTTTTGATTTTGTAGTGAGTGCAGGGGTTGTAGAGATGGGGAGAGCCCAAACCAAGAGCAGGGATTGTTCAAGGCTGTCGTGCTGGCTTGTCTGTAGTTGTCCTGTCACTTTCTTCAGAGACCCTTTCTCCTCTTGATGCTGATTTTTCGGGCTGTCATTTTTTTGTCTACATATAAATTGCGTCATATACTATGTATTGTTTTCTCTTTGGCCTCTTCAGTGCTCAGCATTACGTTTGAGACTTATCTGTATTGTTGTGGGTAACAGTACTTTGTTGATTCTCATTACTGTATAATATTCCATTGTAACAGCATACCATAGTTTATCCATCCTCGTACTGATGATCAGTTGGGTTGTTCAGCTTTTGGCTATTTCAAATACTGCTGCTGTGAGGCTCTTGTGTATATGTGTGTGGTGTGTGTATGTGTCTACGTATACATACAGATAGACACATATACATATATATAAATATATACACTGCATTGTTTTCCACTGTATGGATACTCCTTTTCAAATAATCCCAGATAATTATTTAGTACATTCTTACTTTTTGCTGTTAAGCAATTCTATAGTGAAAATAGGAGACTTCGCCGAAGCGTGTGCATACTTTAGATGAGTTACATTATGGAACCGAGGAAGAATAAGCTGGACCAAGAAGGTGTCAAACTTCTGTTTCTATGCAGGCATTTTAGAGCACCTGAGAGAGTTTTTAGGAAGTTTCTCCTCACTCCCTATTGGTTAACTGCTGAAAGATTGTACAGTCATTTTGAACTTAGTATCTAATTTGTGAAGAGTGCCATGGGACCTGGAGGTCAGCTTAACTTCTCTCTGACTTCTCCACCTGTGAGATGATGCTGGAGTAGTGCCTCTTCGTCGTAGCAGGAGTGTGAGAAGTGTTAGCGTTGAGTAGGTGTTAATGCCGGGCAGACTTCTCTCGAACTTCATATCCCTGTGTCCAGTGGTCCATCTGTCAGTTTCTACCAAGAAGTTAACATCTCTAACTTAACATTTCTAGAACAGCTGATCCTCAATCTGTTATACTCTATTCAGTGAAGAGCAACTGCAAGAACAGAGCTGCTCAGGCCAGAAACCGTGGAGTCATCCTTGACTCTGTTTGTTCACAGTGTATCACGTATGGCAGTACCTTCTCTTGTGTTTGACTTTCAGAATTTATCCATAATCTGGGAGTTCCCTGGTGGTCTAGTGGTTAGGATTTTGGGCTTTCACTGCTGTGGCCCCGGGTTCAATCCCCGGTTGGGGAACTGAGATCCTGCAAGCCATGCAGCACGGCAAAACAAAAACAAAAACAAAATTCATCCAGAATCTGACCACTTCTCTCTGCTGTCTTAGTCAGTTGGGGCTGCTGTAACAAAAGCATTGTAGACTAGGTGGTTTAAGCAGCAAACGTTTATTTCTCTGAGTTCGGGAGGCTGAGAAGTCCAAGATCAAGGTGCTGACGATCTGGTGTCTGGTGAGGACCTGCTTCCTGGTTTGCAGATGGCTGTCTTCTTGTTGTGTCCTGGCACGGCAGAGAGAGAGAGAGAACAAGCTCTCTGTCCCTTCTTACAAGCACTAATCCTGTTCATGAGGGCTCCACTCTCATGACCTGATTACCTCCCACCTTGAAACCCCGGCTCATTGGAGATTAGACTTCAGTGTATGAATTTTGGGGAGACACAGTTAGTCCATAATGCTGTGTAAACGCGAAGGGATAATGGGTGCTTCCATGTTGTTAAGGTTACATGATCTGGGGTGTGACTTCACACATGGCCAGGTAAGAAGGTTGGCAGAGCCTCTCCCCAAAAAGCAATACAGGACCGACAGAAGAATAACTTCAGGGCTTTGGAAATCAACCAAATACAAGACTCTCTATACTTGCAAACTGGTAAGGACAGTGGTCGTGTGTAATGTTTTAGACTGGGTCTGTTGCCTCCTTTCTAACCAGCTCTCCTCTCTTCAGCCTGGTTATGTTCTGAACTGAATGAAGATAAAAATACAACATATCAAAATTTATGAAGTGTGGCTAAAGAAGTGCTCAGGGGATGACTTGCAGCTTTAAATTTCTCTTGAGAAAAGAAGTCTCAGTTGGGACTTCCCTGGTGGCGCAGTGGATAAGACTTCACGCTCCCAATGCAGGGGGCCTGGGTTTGATCCCTGGTCAGGGAACTAGATCCTACATGCTGTGGAGCAGCTAAGAGTTTGCATGCTGCAACTAAGGATCCTGCCTGCCGCAACTAAGACCTGATGCAACCAAATAAAAAAACAACAAAAAAAAGTCGTCTCAGTTGCCTAAACTGCTGCCTTATGAACTAGAAAAAGAAAAGCCAACTGAACTCTAAGCGAGCACAAGAAAGGAAATAAAGGTTAGAGGGAAATCAATGAAATAGAAATCACATATTATACACCATGACAAAGTGGGATTCATCCCAAGAATGCGAGCACTGTTGGTTTAATATCCCAAAATCAAGTCATGTAACATACCATATTAATGGAATAAAGGACAAAACCCACAATAGATAAAGAATCTCAATAGATACGAAAAAAAGCATGAATTTTACAAAATCCAGTATCCATTGCTGATAGAAACTCTCTGCTGTCTGGTTACAGAAGGGAGCTTCCTCAACCTGGTAAAGGGCATCTATGGATAATCTACTCCTGACAGGTGAAAGACTGAATGCTTTTCCTCTAAGATTAGGGACAGGGCAAGAATGTGTGCTTTCTCCAGTGCCGCTCATGGGGATTCTAGCTAGTGCAATAAGTCCGTATATAAATAGATAAGTGAAGGCATCCAAACTGGAGAGGAAGAATTAAGACTCTTATTTTCTCAGCTGACATGAGACCCGATAGGTACAAAATCTCAAGGAATTATATAAAGTCAAATAGAACCAATAAACAAGTTTAACAGGGCTACAGGATGCAAGATTAATATGAAAACTAGAAATCTACAATTCAGATGAAATGAAGAAAACGATTCCATTCACAAAGCATGAGAAGGAAAAAAAAACAAACACCTGAGAACACATTTAACAAAAGAAGTGTAAGACTTACACACTGAAAACTACAAAAAATTGTTGATAGAAATTAAAGATCTAAATAGACATTTGCTGTTAATGGATTTGAAAACATAATATGGTAAGGATGGCAGTTATAGCAATTTTCCCTCAAATTGACAATGTTTTTCTTTCTTTTTTTTTTTTTTTTAGAAATTGACAAATGGTTCCTGAAATTTATGTGGAAATGCAGAGGATCTAGAGCAGCCAAAAACAATTTTGAAAAAGAATAACGTTAGAGAATTATACTATTAGATTTCAAAGCTTACCGTAAAACACAATAAACAAGACAGTGTGATATTGAAGAGGGATAGGTACATAGAGCCATAGAATTCAGAGACCAGAGAAAAACCCTTACATTCATGATCAATTGATTTTAAACAACTGTGGCAATTCAATTTAATTCTTTTCAGTTTCAATAATTGTCGGGTAAATTGGATAACCACATGCCACAATAACAACAACATTGAGCCTTACCTGACATATACAAAAATTAACTCAAAAGTCAGAGACCTAAACTATAAAAGTTTAAAATTTCTAGAAGAAATTCAAGGACATACGTTCATGATGGGTTAGAGAGTTCTTAGATACACAAAAGCTTTATTCATAAGAGAAACCTTGATAAATTCTACTTTATCAAAATTAAAAACTTTGTCCTTCAAAAGACAGGTAAGCCACAGACAAGGAGAAGATACTTGCAAATCATGTATCTCATAAAGGGCTTGTATTCAGAATGTATAAACAGTTATTACCAGTCACTAAGTATACAGTTAAAAAATGAGCAAAATATTTGAGCATACCTTCATCAATAACAATCTCTAGGGACTTCCCTGGTGGCACGGTGGTTAAGAATCCGCCTGCCAATGCAGGGGACATGGGTTCAAGCCCTGGTCTGGGAAGATCCCACATGCCACGGAGCAACTAAGCCCGTGTGCTGCAACTACTGAGCCTGCGCTCTAGAGCCCGCCAGCCACAACTACTGAGCCCATGTGCCACAACTACTGAAGCCTGCGAGCCTAGAGCCTGTGCTCTGCAGTAGGAGAAGCCACACAATGAGAAGCACGCGCACTGCAACTAGAGAAAGCCCACGCGCAGCAACAAAAACCCAGTGCAGCCAAAAATAAATAAATAAATTTATTTAAAAAAATCAACCATCTCTAAATTGCTTGTAAGCACATAAAAAGATGTACAACATTGTTAATCATTAGGGAAATGTAGATTAAATCCCCAGTGAGATACTGCTGCACAGCCACCAGAATGTGTCAGCTTAGGCTGCTATTACAGAATACCGCAGGCTGGGTGACTTAAACAACAGACACGTATGTCTCATGGTTGTAGAGACTGGGAAGTGTAAGATCAAGGTGCCAGCAGATTCAGTTCCTCTCTTCGCTTGCAGAGGGCTGCCCTCTTGCTGTGTCCTCACGTGGCAGAGGGACGGGGAGAGAGAGAGATCTGGCTTCTCTTCCCTTTATCCTGAGGACCCGAATCATGTCATGGGGGTCCCACTCATGACATCATCTAAACCTAATTACCTACCAGAGGTCCCACCTCCAAATACCATCACACTGGAGGTTAGGGCTCTAACCTGTACATTTTGGGGTGTACAAACATTCAGTCCATAATGGCTGTAATAAAAACCAGACACTATCCAAGTATTGACAGATCGGAGAAACTGGAGAGTTCAAACGCTGCTGTTGGGAATGTAAGATGGTGCATTACGTTGGAAAGCAGTCTTCAGCTTTGCTAAAAAGTTAAACTTACTGTATGATCCAGCTGAACATAATGTCCACATGAAGATGTATGCAAATTCCACAGCAGCTTTTTTCGTAATAGCACAGAACTGGAAAGAATCCTCATGTTTGACAGCTGATGAATATTTAAGTGAAATGTGTTCTGTCCATACAATGGGATGCGTGTTCAGCAATCTGAGTCAGAGATCAGCAACTTGTGGCTTGGCCCACGGGCCCCTAAATCTAGATGCCAATTTGTTTACCTGTTGTCTGTGGCTACTTTCATGCTCTAACATCAGAGTTGAGTGGTTGTGACAGGGATGTATAGGCTGCAAAGCTGAAAATATGATCTGACCGTTTACAGAAAAAAATCTCCCAACCCCTGTGCTTAGTGAAAGAAGCCGGAGACGAAAGACTGCATCTTGTGTAATTACATCTGTATGAAATGTCCAGAAAGGGCAAATCTCTAGAGACAGAAAGCAGATCAGGGGTTGCCTCAAACTGGGGGTTGGAGTGGGATTATTTGCAAACTGGCACAGAGCAGCCTGTCTGAGGTAATGGAAATGTTCTCAGAATGAATCGTGGTGATAGTTACCCAACAGTATACATTTACTAAAAATCATTGAATTGTAGATCTACAATTCGTGCATCTTGTGATATGTAAATTGTATTACAAAGTTGTTGGGAAAAATATTTAATGGGCAAACGTAAGTCAAGAGTAGCACAGAGCTGGATATACGACAGGCTGTCAGCACAGGATAGCTGCTAGTATTATGACTTAAAACTTGAGGGGACTTGCATTATTATGATTTCTTTTTATTTTCTAGAGTTGGAATCTTATCTTAATTTACAGGTGGACAAAAATGAGGCTGAAAAGCTATGAAGTACTAAGGTTTATAAATTGGAATGTGATTCTTTGTATATCACACAACATGGCTTTCAAGAATAGTCAGGTAGTAATGCTAATTTGCATTATGTCTTTTATGTACTGTTATTTCAGCTAATATTTCTATGTATAACTTTGGAGTCAACAGTTAATGATAACAGTCTAGTTATCATTAATTGCCACGCAACTGTGAGTTACACTATAAATTGCTCAGCCTTTCCTCTGACCATGTAGTTTAACAATTTCTTGTTATAAAAATGGCATTGCAGCGTAAACCTTGAAATAAATACCATAGAGAGAGGAAGCAACCAACGAAAATAGTCCTTAAGGTAAAACGACTGTTCTTCAGACGACATATTCTAAATTAAAACCTGGAAACGATTTTATTCTCCAAGTTCTATACTGTCAGATCATGCACCAGAATGTTTTAATCACTTTGCTCTACTGTCAGCAGTGGTACTAGTTATCTATTGTCACGTAACAAATTACCCCCAAATTTAGCAGTTGAAAACAACAAACATTGTGTCACCATTTCTGTGGGTCAGGAGTCCAGAAGCAGTGTCTCAAGGCTCCGCTAGGGGGGACCTGGCTCCCGAGCTCCCCTTCGTGGGCATGGGCGGCCTCAGGTCTTGTCTGTGTGTCCTCAGCAGTGTCAGTTCCTGGCCACGTGCACCTAACATAGAGCAGTTCACAACAGGCCTGCGAGCAAGCTGGAAACCAGTCTTTCAGTAACTTGTTGCCCCCCTTTTGTCATACTATCTTATCAGCAGTGATTTACTGGTCCAGCCCACACTGAAAGGCAGGGCATGAATATTGGAAGTGCTGGCCTCATCAGGAGCATTTTAGAGGCTGCCCACCACAGCTGTCTTGTAAATGTTGACAATCTTGATATTTACTCAACACAAAGTACTTTTATACTTGCAAAGTATTTATTAAGCATGCAAAGTTTGAGGTTTGAAGTCAGCATTTTGAAGTTCCCTGTGTGCCTTTCCCTGACACCATCTCCTCCCCAACCCCCTTAGAAATCACCACTACTTAAATTGTCTGTGTTAATTCCTTGCCTGCCTTATAGTGTTACCATCCTGTGTCCTTAGTTTTACATTTTTTGAACTTTATATGAAATTACTTGCTTGTTTTCATTCAACCACATGTTCGGGGAATTCAAACATGTTATTGCATAAAGCGTAGTTTATTTTCGTTGTGTATGACTGTGTACTGCATGTTGGTCAGTCTGGACATTTGGATTTTTGCTATTAAAAATTGTGCAATGAACCTGTTTGTACACATTTCTTATTGCATGTGTGCAAAATATATACATATAATGGAGTCGGTGGGTCATAAGTTATGTTCATCTTCAACATACTAAATAATGACAGATCATTTTTCTAAATGTACCAGTTTAAAGTCTTGTTAGGAGGATATAGCCTTCTAGTTGCTATACCCTGAACTTTGACATCACCATGTATTTTTAGTTTTTGCCAGTCTGGCGAGTGTGAAATGATCATTCACTAATTTGCATTTCACTTATTTGGAAATGAAGTTGCATGTCTTTTAAGATTTATTGGCTTTTTCAGTTTTCTGCTTCAAGTACCTTTTTGCAGTTGGGTTGTATTTTTCTTACTGATACAAGAAATTTTTTAACATACTCTGAGTAGTTCGTACAGTGATTCTAAATATTCTCTCTTTTTCCCAGTAGAATTAAGTGATGTGAGAGTAGGGAACTCTGAGTTTTGATTTAACCATGTCTGTGACCCCCTAGAATGATGCCTGGAAAGTACTCAGTAGATGTTTGTTGAATTGAATACATTTGTCAGGGGAGATAATCATATGAAGTTTTTTGGTTTTAGTTCCTCCAAGTGATGTGTTACATGGATAAATTGCTCTTAAACCAACTTTGCGTTCCTAGGATAAACCCAGATTGGTCATAACGGTGGCTTTTTGGGTTTGTTTTTAAATCTTCTGCTGGATTTGATTGCTGCTGTCTCGTTTAGGATTCTTTTAAAAATTGATTCAGAGGTGAAACTGGTCTGTAATTTTCCTTTATCTTATTCTCATCAGGTTTGAGTATCAAGACTCTGCTAGCTTCCCAAAATGAATTGAGAAGTGCTCTTTCTGTGTGTTAGAGAATGCTGTGAACCACTGAGCACTTACCATATGGTTCTTTTCTCCCATAATCTGTTTACATGTGACTGGTGACTAAGGGGTAGAAGTGAGCATGGCACTTTGTACTGATATTCCTAATGAACCATTCACAAAATTTTTGCTTTTCACCTTGCAGCTGAGCTCCTCTGATTTAGAATTCTTACCAGCCATATGGGAGTACATCCAGCAGGGATGAAACAATGATTTCATTGAATTAGGAGGTGTGATTTCTACCTGACCATTTTGGTCTCCTTATTCCACTGAGTGAACAGGGTATAATAGTTACTGTATCAGCTGGAGGGACTGGTGTTGATTATTAGGGGAAGGAGGGAAGGAGAAGTATATCTTGAACCCAGGGGACTCTGTGGCACCTCATGATGCTGCCATGTTCAGTGGCAAAAACAAATTGAGATCTATTCCACTCACCCCTCACAGCACCACCAGGCACTCAGGATGGCTCAGGAGTGAATGTTTGGGGTCCCCCATTTCTCCTACAAAATTCTCTCTCAGAAATTACACCTGGCTGCTGTGAACAGATTGGAAATGCATGGCTTAAATAGTATAGTGGTTTTTCGGTCTTACATACAATAAGTCTGGAGAGAGGCTATCCAAGGCTGGTAAGGCATCATCAGGAGGCGCCTAAGCTAGCTCCTTTCCTCTCTGCTCTCCATCCTTAGTACCTGATTTCTACTTTAAGGTCACCACAAAGTCCAAGAGAGTAGCTGGAGTTAAGCTATGATGTGTCCATTTTAGGCAGAACGTCAAAGGAAGGGAGAAAGACAAAAAAGGCAATGGGAGCTGAAAGGAAAATGAGTATTGTGTATGCAGCTAGCGGCCTTGACCCCAGATTGTTTCAGCTGGGACAATGGGATAATTCTAGAAGGCTTTTAGAGTTCCCAGAATATCTTTATGCTTTGACCCTCTAGAACAAAATGCTTTGTAATGATTAACTATACTATTACAATATTGACTAAGTTATTCTTTGTTTTAGTGTTTTCACTGGTAGTTGGGAGGGATAAAGAATGTCTAAAAATTCAGAAGTCTAATTTATCTTATGTTGACTTAAGCTAAATTGATGTATGACTTAAGTCTAATTTATCTTAAGTCTAATTTATTCTTATGTGAGTTTTAATTATGCAGTTTTGAAAAGGTAGATTGTTTGCTTTGCATATATTTCAAAAATCATAAGAATTATCATGTATTCTTTGCTACAGTTTTTGTCTGTGGCCTTTTGAGAGTTGTTGGCTTTCTGTGCACTTGTTTTTTTGTTAGTTTCATTTTAAAAAAATAACTTGTTTTATGAGTTTAATTTTTGCCAATTTCTCTGGGCATGAGGTTTTTTAAACTTATTTATTTTTCTTTGTTTTTTGTGTGTGTGTTTCTTTTTTCTTTTTTTTTCCTTTCTTTTGGACGTGAGGTTTAAAATTTTTTTCTTAGTCTGTTTTCTTGATGTTAGTGGGACTGTTAAACAAAGTAGTCTGTTTATCTTTAACGTGCTGGTAGCAGTCTTTTAACAAAAACATTTACCAGTAAATATAAAGACATCAGGATGTGAGTGTCATCCCTGTTGGAGTTAACAATAATTTTACTTTGAAAATAGCTATCAGTTTGAAGTAGAATTTTATTATTTGTATTTTTTTTTTGCATGGAACAGTGTTTTTATTTTTTTAACATCTTTATTGGACTATAATTGCTTTACGTTGTTGTGTTAGTTTCTGCTGTATAACAAAGTGAATCAGCTACCAGTATACATATATCCCCATATCTCCTCTCTCTTGCGTCTCCCTCCCACCATCCCTATCCCACTCCTCTAGGTGGTCACAAAGCACCAAGCTGATCTCCCTGTGCTATGTGGCTGCTTCCCACTAGCTACCTATTTTACATTTGGTAGTGTATGTAAGTCCATGCCACTCTCTCACTTTGTCCCAGCTTACCCTTCCCCCTCCCCGTGTCCTCAAGTCCATTCTCTACTTCTGCGTCTTTATTCCTGTCCTGCCCCTAGGTTCTTCGCAGAGCCATTTTCCTTTTTTTAGATTCCATATGTATGTGTTAGCATATGGTATTCGTTTTTCTCTTTCTGACTTACTTCACTCTGTATGACAGACTCTAGGTCCATCCACCTCACTACAAATAACTCAATTTCATTTCTTTTTATGGCTGAGTAATATTCCATTGTATATATGTGCCACATCTTCTTTATCCATCCATCTCTCGATGGACACTTAGGTTGGTTCCATGTCCTGGCTATTGTAAATAGTGCTGCAGTGAACATTGTGGTACATGTCTCTTTGTGAATTATGGTTTTCTCAGGGTATATGCCCAGTAATGGGATTGCTGGGTCATATGGTAGTTCTTTTTTCAGTTTTTTAAGGAACCTCCATACTGTTCTCCATAATGGCTGTATCAATTTACATTACCATCAACAGTGCAAGAGGGTTCCCTTTTCTCCACACCCTCTCCAGTATTTATTGTTTGTGGTTTTTTTGATGATGGCCGTTCTGACCGGTGTGAGGTGATACCTCATAGTTTTGATTTGCATTTCTCTAATAGTTAGTGATGTTGAGCAGCTTTTTTTTTTTTTGCGGTACGCGGGCCTCTCACTGTTGCGGCCTCTCCCGTTGCGGAGCACAGGCTCCGGACGCGCAGGCTCAGCGGCCATGGCTCACGGGCCCAGCCACTCCACGGCATGTGGGATCTTCCCGGACCGGGGCACGAACCCGTGTCCCCTGCATTAGCAGGTGGACCCTCAACCACTGTGCCACCAGGGAAGCCCTGTTGAGCAGATTTTCATGTGCGTCTTGGCCATCTGTATGTCTTTGGTGAAATGTCTATTTAGGTCTTCCGCCCATTGTTTAATTGGGTTGTTTGTGTTTTTGATATTGAGCTCTGTGAGCTCTTTGTGTATTTTGGAGATTAATCCTTTGTCCGTTGCTTCGTTTGCAAGTATTCTCTCCCATTCTGAGGGTTGTCTTTTGGTCTTGTTTATGGTTTCCTTTGCTTTGCAAAAGCTTTGAAGTTTCATTAGGTCCCATTTGTTTTTTTTTGTTTTTATTTCCATTTCTCTAGGAACTGGGTCAAAAAGGAATTTGCTGTGACTTATGTCATAGAGTGTTCTGCCTATGTTTTCCTCGAAGAGTTTTATAGTGTCTGGTCTTACATTTAGGTCTTTAATCCATTTTGTGTTTATTTTTGTGTATGGTGTTAGGGAGTGTTCTAATTTCATTCTTTTACATGTAGCTGTCTGGTTTTCCCAGCACCACTTATTGAAGAGGCTGTCTTTTCTCCATTGTATATTCTTGCCTCCTTTATCAAAGGTAAAGTGACCATATGTGCATGGGTGTATCTCCAGGCTTTCTGTCCTGTTCCACTGATCTATATTTCTGTTTTTGTGCCAGTACCATACTCTCTTGCTTATTGTAGCTTTGTAGTGTAGTCTGAAGTCAGGGAGCCTGATTCCTCCAGCTCCGCTTTTCTTTCTCAAGATTGCTTTGGCTCTTCAGGGTCTTTTGTGTTTCCATACAAATTGTGAAATTTTTTGCTCTAGTTCTGTGAAAAATGCCATTGGTAGTTTGATAGGGATTGCATGGAATCTGTAGATTGTTTTGGGTAGTATAGTCATTTTCACAATGTTGATTCTTCCAATTCAAGAGCATGGTATATCTCTCCATCATGTTGGTATCATGTTTAATTTCTTTCATCAGTGTCTTATAGTTTTTTGCATACAGGTCTTTTGTCTCCTTAGGTAGGTTTATTCCTAGGTATTTCATTCTTTTTGTTGCAGTGGTAACTGGGAGTGTTTCCTTAATTTCTCTTTCAGATTTTTCATCATTAGTGTGTAGGAATGCCAGAGATTTCTGTGCATTAATTTTGTATCCTGCTACTTTACCTAATTCATTGATTAGTCCTGGTAGTTTTCTGGTAGCATCTTTAGGATTCTCTATGTATAGTATCATGTCATCTGCAAAGAGTGACAGCTTTACTTCTTCTTTTCCCACGTGGATTCCTTTTATTTCTTTTTCTTCTCTGATTGCTTTGGCTAAAACTTCCAAAACTGTGTTCAGTAATAATGGTGAGAGTGGGCAACCTTGTCTTGTTCCTGATCTTAGTGGAAATGGTTTCAGTGTTTCATCATTGAGAACGATGTTGGCTGTGGGTTTGTCATATGTGGCCTTCATTATGTTGAGGTAAGTTCCCTCTGTGCCTACTTTCTGGAGGGTTTTTATCATCAGTGGGTGTTGAATTTTGTCGAAAGCTTTTTCTGCATCTATTGAGATTACCATATGGTTTTTATCCTTCATTTTGTTAATATGGTGTTTCATATTGATTGATTTGAGTATATTGAAGAATCCTTGCATTCCTGGGATAAACCCCACTTGATCATTGTGTATGATCCTTTAATGTGCTGTTGGATTCTGTTTGCTAGTATTTTGTTGAGGATTTTTGGCATCTATGTTCATCAGTGGTATTGGACTGGAGTTTTCTTTTTTTGTGACATCTTTGTCTGGCTTTGGTATCAGTGTGATGGTGGCCTCGTAGAATGAGCTTGGGAGTGTTCCTCCCTCTGCTATATTTTGGAAGAGTTTGAGAAGGATAAGTGTTAGCTCTCCTCTAAATGTTTGATAGAATTCGCCTGTGAAGCCATCTGGTCCTGGGCTTTTGTTTGCTGGAAGATTTTTAATCACAGTTTCAATTTCAGTGCTTGTGATTGGTCTGTTTATATTTTCTGTTTCTTCCTGGTTCAGTCTCGGAAGGTTGTGCTTTTCTGAGAATTTGTCCATTTCTTCCAGGTTGTCCATTGTATTGGCATATAGTTGCTTGTAATAATCTCTCATGATCTTTTGTATTTCTGCAGTGTCAGTTGTTACTTTTCCTTTTGCCTTTCTAATTCTGTTGATTTGAGTCTTCCTTTTTTCTTGATGAGTCTGGCTAATGGTTTATCAATTTTGTTTATCTTCTCAGAGAACCAGCTTTTAGTTTTATTGATCTTTGCTATTGTTTCCTTATTTCTTTTTCATTTATTTCTGATCTGATCTTTATGATTTCTTTCCTTCTGCTAACTTTGGTTTTTTTTTAATTCTTTCTCTAGTTGCTTTAGGTCTAAGGTTAGGTTGTTTATTTGAGATGTTTCTTGTTTCTTGAGGTAGGATTGTGTTGCTATAAACTTCCCTCTTAGAACTGCTTTTGCTACATCCCATAGGTTTTCGGTTTTCGTGTTTTCATTGTCATTTGTTTCTAGGTAGTTTTTAATTTCCTCTTTGATTTCTTCAGTGATCTCTTGGTTATGTAGTAGAGTATTGTTTAGCCTCCATGTGCTTGTATTTTTTATAGATTTCCTATAATTGATATCTAGTCTCAAAACGTTGTGGTCAGAAAAGATACTTGATATGATTTGAATTTTGTTAAATTTTCCAAGGCTTGATTTGTGACCCAAGATATGATCTATCCTGGAGAAATGTTCCGTGAGCACTTGAGCAGAAAGTGTGTTTTGTTGTTTTTGGATGGAATGTCCTATAAATATCTACTAGGTCCATCTTGTTTAATGTGTCATTTAAAGCTTGTGTTTCCTTATTTATTTTCATTTTTGTTGATCTGTCCATTGGTGAAAATGGGGTGTTAAAGTCCCCTGTGATGAATGTGTTACTGTCCATTTCCCCTTTTATGGCTGTTAGCATTTGCCTTATGTATTGAGGTGCTCCTCTGTTGGGTTCAAGTATTTACAATTGTTATATCTTCTTCTTGGATTGATCCCTTGATCATTATGTAGTGTCCTTTTTTGTCTCTTGTAATAGTCTTTGTTTTAAAGTCTATTTTGTCTGATATGAGAATTGCTACTCCAGCTTTCTTTTGATTTCCATTTCCATGGAATATCTTTTTCTATCTCTTCACTTTCAGTCTCTGTGTGTCCCTAGGTCTGAAGTGGGTCTCTTGTAGACAGCATATATATGGGTCTTGTTTTTGTATCCATTTAGCCAGTCTGTATCTTTTGGTTGGATCATTTTATCCACTTAAATTTAAGGTAATTATCGATATGTATGTTCCCATTACCATTTTCTTAATTGTTTTGGGTTTGTTTTTGTAGGTCTTTCCCTTCTCTTGTGTTTTTTGTCTAGAGAAGTTCCTTTAGCATTTGTTGTAAAGCTGGTTTGGTGGTGCTGAATTCTCTTAGCTTTTGCTTGTCTGTAAAGGTTTTAATTTCTCTGTCAAATCTGAATGAGATCATTGCTGGATCGAGTAATCTTAGTTGTAGGTTTTTCCCTTTCATCACTTTAAATATGTCCTGCTAGTCCCTTCTGGCCTGCAGAGTTTCTGCTGAAAGATCAGCTGTTAAACTTATGGGTTATGTTATTTGGTTTTTTTCCCTTGCTGCTTTTAATATTTTTTCGTTGTATTTTATGCTTGATAGTTTGATTAATATGTGTCTTGGTGTGTTTTTCCTTGGATTTATCCTGTGTGGGACTCTGTGCGCTTCCTGGACTTGATTGACTGTTTCCTTTCCCATATTAGGGAAGTCTTCCAGTATAATCTCTTCAAATATTTTCTCAGTCCCTTTCTTTTCCTCTTCTTGTTCTGGGACCCCTGTAATTCAATTGTTGGTGCGTTTAATGTTGTCCCAGAGGTCTCTGAGACTCTACTTAATTCTTTTCATTCTTTTTTCTTTATTCTCCTCTGTGGTAGTTATTTCCACCGTTTTTTCTTCCAGGTCTCTTATCCGTTGTTTTGCCTCAGTTATTTTGCTATTGATTTCCTTGTAGAGAATTTTAAATTTCATTTATTGTGCTGTTCATCAGTTTGCTCTTTAGGTTTTCTAGGTCCTTGTTCAACGTTTCTTGTATTTTCTCCATTCTCTTTCCAAGATTTTGGATTATCCTTTTTTTTTTTTTTGCGGTACGCGGGCCTCTCACTGTTGTGGCCTCTCCCGTTGCGGAGCACAGGCTCCGGACGCACAGGCTCAGCGGCCATGGCTCACGGGCCCAGCCGCTCCGCGGCATGTGGGATCTTCCCGGACCGGGGCATGAACCCGCGTCCCCTGCATCGGCAGGTGAACTCTCAACCACTGGGCCACCAGGGAAGCCCTGGATCATCTTTATTATCATTACTCTGAATTCTTTTTCAGGTAGGCTACCAATTTCCTCTTCATTGTTTGGTCTGGTGGGTTTTTACCTTGCTCCTTCATCTGCTGTGTGTTTCTCTGTGTTCTCATTTTGCTTAAGTTACTGTGTTTGGGGTCTCTTTTTCGCAGGCTGCAGGTTCGTAGTTCCTGTTTTGGGTGTCTGTCCCCAGTGGTTTAGGTTGGTTCAGTGGGTTGTGTAGGCTTCCTGGTGGAGGGGACTGGTGCCTGTGTTCTGATGGATGAGGCTGGATCTTGTCTTTCTGGTGGGCAGGACTGTGTCTGGTGGTGTGTTTTGGGGTGTCTGTGAACTTAATATGATTTTAGGCAGCCTCTCTGCTAATGGGTGGGGTTGTGTTCCTGTCTTGCTAGCTGTTTGGCAGGGGGTGTGCAGTACTGGAGCTTGCTGGTCGTTGAGTGGAGCTGGGTCTTAGCGTTGAGATGGAGATCTCTGGGAGAGCTCTCGCCGATTGATATCACTTGGGGCTGGGAGGTCTCCAGTGCTCCAATACCTGGACTCGCCTGTCCCACCTCGGAGGCTCAGACCTGACACCCAGCCGGAGCACCGAGGCCCTGTCAGCCACACAGTAGTTCTGTGATCTTGGACCAGGCAGTGTAGCTCTCTGTGCCTCAGATTTCCTTTTGTGTAGCACCTCCTTACCCCAGAGGCCCAGTCAGGTGCGAGGGGAGGGCTGTCGCTCCCAGGCTCTGCAGGGAGGAAGCCCGTGAGGCTGAAGTAGAGCTTTAAACGAAGCAATTTCTCTGTTTGATGATAGTGGTAGCAGCATTTTTTTCCCCATTTACAGATACATTGATATAAGTCCAACTTGGCATTAGAACTGATCCGAAACACATAAAAATGTTAATTTAATTCCTTCTTTACAATTTAACATTTACAGGCTAAAGGAAGAAATCTTTCTGAAGGACACTGAGAAAGAACAGTCAGATAAGCAGAACGTAGCTTAGAATGTGGTGTCAGGGGAAGAGAGACTTAGAGCAGTGCCAGGCTGAGGGGATGTTAAGCGTCTCTTCAGAATTGTGTCTTCCCCACTTCCTTCCTCCAGGTGTTGGTTCCTAGGAATTGGCTTTTCTGGATTTTCCTACCAGCAACATAGGAGATTTTTGGTTGCTCTACATCCTCGTGTCTCTTTATAGTCAGCAGCTGCCCCAACCACTTTTTTGGTTTTGCTAGTTCTTGAACTTCCTTAAGTTCAACCGTAGAAGATGTATTCTTGTGTCTGTGCTGCTGTTATTCAGTTTAAGGTCTGAGGTTCATCCTCATCACATGCGTTCATAGTTTATTCTTTCTTATTGCTGTACAGTAGTCATTTGTGTGACTGTACACTCAGTGTATCCGTTCACCTGGTGGTGGACATTTGGATCGATTCCAGTTTTTGATCACTGTTAGTAATGTTGCTATCAACTGTCTTGTTGTGAATCAGACCCGATATTGTTTAATTCTCACATATCTTTAGGAGGACCTGCTTGTGTGGCTGGCACTTGACCAACACCTGGCCCTTGGATGTTCCCTAATGTTACTAATTGCTAAATGGTTCTGTATAGCTGAATGCGGCATGGAACCACACAGTCCAACTTGTTTAGCTTGTTTGTGTGCGTGATTTATGGTGACTACTTGCTTTCCTTCTCGGGGTCTGTATATGGTCATCATAGCTGGTCACTCAGGCAAATGTGCCTATATTCTAAGTCCCCAGTAAGAGCCCTGGACTCTGCAACTCAGGCAGGCTTCTCTGGTCAGAAGGACTTTGCATATGTCGCTGCACTTCATTGCTGGCGGAATAGAATTGTTCAGTCATATGGTAGGTATATGTTTAACTTGGTAAGAAACTACTGAACAGTTTTCTACAGTGTTATGCTGTTTTACACTCCCTCTAGCAAAGTAAGGGAATGTCTGTTGTTCTGCATTCTTGGTAACGCTTGGTATTGTCAGTTTAATTTTAGCCATCCTAGTGGGTCTGTAGTATCTCATTACAGGTTTAATTTGCATCTTCCTGATGACTAATGATGATGAGCACCTGTTAAAAGTGCTTATTGGCCATTTTGTATATCTTCTGTGATGAAGTGTCTGTCTTTTGTCTACTTTTAAAAGTGGGTTATTTGTATTTTATTTATAGGAGTTAATTTTATACCTTGTTCTGCTAAATGAGTATCATGGTAACTTAGGCATTTGCAAGGTCATTGATCACACAAGTTCAGGAATACCAGGAGTGCTTATGAAATAGTCACTAGGCTCTTTGGCTGTGTGAAGGCCTAGGCCACCAAGTAGTAGACACAAATGATGTACTGAGGCTGAAGCCAAACCTTACTGCATCTGTCAGTTTATCGAAGTTTTTGGCATGTGGTTGTCAGCCCACTATACTCTGTTGTCCTAATTTAGGGTTTTTCCTCTTCTGTACAGATTATTTGATTATTTCAGTCATAATATTGGTACGGTGTTTAGGGTGATTTATAGTACTTTCCCTTTATGTTTAATTTTTTGAAGCTTTTAGAATACTTACTTTGGTTACTTCTTTCAGTACTTGTTTATTTCCACCAGCTCTTAGATTTGTAATAGAAATGTTAATACTGACTACTCTCTGGTTTGTAGTAGAAACACCAATATTCATTACCCTTAAAGATTTACTGTCATTATTAGTTTTTTATAATATTAAAAGATTGCATAAATTTCACTGAATATCTGTAGTGCCAAAATTCAATATGCTGACAGTCATTTTGTGATTGGTCAGTATAAATTAACTCTGATTTTCCTGTCAGTTATTTAGGGCCCTGTTCTGAGGGGTTTTTTTTAACTGTGTTGCAGCTAGTGGGGGCTGTTTCGTAAGTGGCCTCCAGATAGATGGTGCTAGCAAGTATTTAGATCATGTTTAAAAACAATGTAACTCATACAGTCGTTCCTTCCAAGAGAGTAAGTAATTTGGGGTTTATTATACATTACTAACAAATACTTTTTTTAAATAAAGGAGTATAATGAGTATCATCCTGTGGTTGCTTTATATAATTATGTTGTCACTATTTTCCTTGAACTTATGTATATGCAAATAAATGTAAATACACAGAAGGTTTTAAGGCCAGGTTTCTTAGGTAGGTTTGTTAAGTCTCAAAAAGTTGTTTATGTTGTTTTTATTTTAAATACTGTATCGTTTGCTGTTCAAATTTTAAGTTCTGTATTGAATTAAAAGAAATATTTTGATTGACTACTGGTTGAAAGTATCTCAAATCTAACGTTATTTTAAAGCAGATAAATAGAAATTCATATTAGTTAACTTTGAATCTGGTCTTACTGTTCTTACTTTTTCTCTATCTTGATTTCTTATAAGATCAGTTTCATAACACTGCATATTTTAAACTTAGATTAGGGAAATTATTTGTGTCAAAAATTTAGCATCAATTATAGTTGTTTCTTTAACTTGAGTGACTGGCAAATGTGTCAGCTGTACTCAGTATTAAGGTGGAAGGAAGACAAAAGTTAAAGTTTATTTAAATGAGATGGTTCACAGAAAGTTCTTAACCACTGGTGAGTACATAGTGAGACCTGAGATGTTAGCTGCCACAATTTATCGGCACAATTACCATCATGATTATTGCTAAAAATTGCCCCATAGTTAACTTGAATTATGATTTGTTATGTTAATAGTGGTGTTGATTTCTTGGAATGGGGGTCAGAAAAGGCTGATTTTGGATATTACATATACGTATAGAGTTACGGTTCTAGGGATCAGATGGGGGGAGTGTGTGTGTGTGTGTGTGTGTGTGTGTGTGTGTGTGTGTACATGTATGAAACAGTTATTAAGTTCACGTGTTTTATTTTAACTCAGCTTCTTTCTTTCCACAGCCTTATATTCTGTTATATTATTCTGTGTGTTCTTCTGGATCCCTTTTGTCTACTTCTACTATGAAGAAAAGGATGATGATGATACTGGTAAATGCACTGTGAGTAGCTTTAATTTAGAGATCTCAGTTTAGGGGGGAAAGATTATTTCCTTCTTTTTCAGAGAGTGATGTGACTTTGAATTTATTCTAGAGCAGTGTTGTCTAATAGAAATATAATGTAATCCACGTGTGAAATTTTAAATTTTCTGGTAGCCACATGAAAATAAGTAGAAAGAGCAGTTGAAATTATTTCTCATGACACATTGTATTTAATGTACTATGTTGCAAGCATTATTATTGCAAATAGTCAAAAACTTGTTAGTAATGAGACATTACATTTTGTCACACTGTCTTTGAAATCTAGAGTGCATTTTACACTTACAGCACATGCCAGTTCCAGCCAGCCATATTCCAGGCGCTCAGGAACCACATGGGACTTGTGACTGTCGTTTTAGAGCAGTTCTAGAGCAGGGGTCAGCAGGCTTGTTTCTGTAAAAGGTCAGGTTGTAAATATCTTAGGCTTTGTAGGCCGTACAGACTCTTATCTCAGCCACTCAGCTCTGTGATCATAGTGTGAAAGTAGCCAGAGACAGGACTCAGCGAGTGTGATGTGAAGTAGGAGGGGGCTGCGTGTGACCCACAGGATGTAGTGTGCTGACCCCAGTTCTAGGGCATAAAGGAGGAACATTTGCAGACTGGTCTTACCAGTCCATGGTAACACCGATACAGGAACCTGATTGGTAGAGCACACGTGCACGCCCAAAACTGCAGATCAAGGTCACTTAAGTCTTGGTAGAAAAATCTTCACTAAAACATTAGCAGATAGAATTCAGGAGCATCTTAAAAGTACATTAATGCAGTATAACTGAGTTGGGCCTGTCTCTAGGTTGCAGTGGTGGTTTAGAATCGGCACATCTGTTAGTAAATAGTGATTTAATAGGTCCTCGAAGAAATTGTATGTTGAAGCGTATTTGCGAAAATCGAACACTTTATTTCTGATTTCAGGGGAAAAAAGCAGCAGAAAAGGAATCAATTTCTTTTGTCTTTTTATTGAGTTATAGGAGTTTGTTTTATACCTTGTTGTTTTTTTTTTGTATTTAAATACACAAATATATTCACTCAAAAGCCAGCATTATGCATAGCCCTGTTTATTAAAACCTTAAAGCATTTGCATTAAGATCATGAGCAAAGTACTTCAACAGTATTTTAAATGATTCCCAGAGTGGTAATCAGTGCAATTTGTTAGAGAAAAAAAATACTATGCTGAGATATTTATAAAGAAAGTCGAATTATTGTTTGCAGATACTATGTAACTCTACATTTGAAAACCCAAGGTATGTAAGGTAAAGTGGCTGGTCACCAGTTTACTGTTGAAAACTGAATGAGATAAATGCTTTCTCTTCTCTTCTCTTCACTTCTTCTAAAGCACATCTTCCCCATCCCTTTTGGTTGACCCTCCTTACCTTTACTTTAGGTATTTGTGAATAAGAATTCATCATTTAAGCATAAAGTTAATTTCCTTTTTTTTTAATGATACCATCATCCCTCTCGTGACATTTATTTTATTTATTTATTTATTATTTTTTGGCCATGCCTTGTGGCATGTGGGATCTTATATAATAAGTATACATAAGTATATGTTTGTTTTATATATGATCTATACATACAAACATATGTAAATTAAATATGTACTGTAATTATTACTTAACCCATTTTGGTGAATTGGGGTAGGGGCATTGTGGATTCTGAATGCTCCCTGTTTTGAGAAATATTTTATTAAATATTGTGGTAATTTTACTAAAGTAAATTAATTACTATTAATTCTCCCACTGGAGAGTTAATTATGCTTTAGGTGTTCTGCTTTTCACAAGGTCTAACCATTGAAAAGATTTAAAAAATCTAGTGTAGTTTGATAGATACTTCAGATGTGATACATACATTGTTTTTCTTTAAATTTTAAGATTTCTCTTTCAACAAGGGGAGCTTTACACAGTTGAATATAAATGTGCATAGGATATGAAAGTGCTGTTACACTATAGATGAGAATATTTTGTATTTTAAAAGTCTTACTAAACGGAATATTTTTTCTCCCTTGACATCTAGCAAATTAAAACGGCATTCAAGTATACTTTTGGATTTGCTGTGATTTGTGCACTACTTCTTTTAGTTGGGTAAGTCTTGATTTTTGTTTTCCTGAAAATGGAAATAGCATTATTTTAACAATAATAATAATAATAAGGACTCATTCATAAAAGTCTAGGACAGAAGATTAAGAGAATCTAAAAAAAAAGAACAAACTACCTTTTATATCACCAACAAACAGTAACCATAATTAACCCTTTTTTCTACAGTGTTCTGTCTAGACATTTTTTATGTGCTCAGATATGTGCGGAAAGCCCCTTCTCCCACATAACCTTCCATGTTGTAATTTTACAGAAATGTGATTATATTTTATGGGATTCTTGGTAATCCACTGGTTGACATCTCTTCAGTATAGTGAATGTATATCCATCAATGTTGTCTGTATTGCATTTCCTTCTTAGGATACAACAATTTATTTGATCTTCTAGTGATGACTACTTTGATTCTTATGATGTTAGCAGTTTTTCCATTTTTATAAACAACACTTTGATGAAAAATCCTTGTCTGGATATCTTTTCAGGTTTGATGCATCAGTCTTTAAATCTTTGAATTAAACTTTGTCAATGAGTTCGTTCTTAATTCTTCTTCCTTAAGTTTTTATAAAGTAATGGCAATAAAATTTTGCACATTTTTTATACATTTAAAGTTTTCTTTTTGGAAAACATTTGTCCCTGTTAATGGAAGACATTTATCTTTGTTAAAATAGATCTTGATAATTTTGTTTTTTATGTTAGGAAATATATGAGGTGCTACTAAGTTTTTTAAAGTTACTGCTTGTAATTTGGTCTCAGAATTTTCAATAAGTAAAAAAAAATTGTCAAATACAATTTGTGGTGGGAATAAAATTGGTCAGTAACTTTTTGTAGTTCCAGGAGTTCTTAGAATGCACATGTTCTATAGTCAAAGTATATTTTTAGGTCCCTTTCTTGCCTTGATATGTCATGAAAAAGCGTACTTGCTGAAAGGACACATTTTAGTGGTTTTGCTATTTATTTTAGCTCTTAAATATATTTTTAAAAGTCTTTTTTGGCTTTTTAAATTAAGCCAGATATAGTTAGGTGAATTTGCTTTGTCAGTGTTCAGTTCCCTTATCTGTAAATCTAAATAGAGATCAGCAAACTTTTCTTAAAGGGTAGATAGTAAATATTTCAGGTTAGGGGTCCATGTGGCACTGCTCAACTCTCTTCTTGTAGCTCTAATCACAGGCAATACATAAACCAAAGGACGTGACTGAGTGCCAGTAAAACTTTACAAACATGGGTCGTCAGTAATTGGCCAGCTCCTGACTTGGAACATGACTGGGAACCGCCAGTAAAACCACAGATCTTTACAACAGCCAGAATATCTCCCAGACAAAAGGGTACCTGAAGATTCTTCTGAAATTTGTTGGTTCTTTGCATGGAAAATCATCTTCAGTCCTAGAGAGTTTACATTTTGTATGATTTTAATAAGCTTTAACTGATTGTCTACATGATATTTATTTATTTAGAAGCAGTATATTAAAAGTGAAGCAAACAGCTCCTTGCGAATCCACTAATAACGAGAAGTGACGGTTTGACCAGATATTTTGAACAATAAAATATTCACTTATTTTCCAAATACTTACTGTGTCCCAGATACTGTACAAGGCGCTGGGGAAACAGCGATTAATAGAAAAGACAGTTCCTTCTTCTCACGGGCCGTGCGCTCAGTAGGGGTTAGGGGAGCGGACGAAGGAAATAGCCTGTGTTGGGGGCGTGACATTTTCGGGGAAGGCGCTGCTGAGAAGGTGGGGCGAGAAGACGCTTGAAGGAGGTGCAGGAGCCGTGAACACATGTGGAGGGAAGAGCGTTGCAGTCAGAGCAAAAGCAGCTGGAAAGCCCCGAGGCAGGGGAGCGTCTGGCACGTTCGAGACAAAGTGAGGAAAGCAGGGCGGATGGAGTGGAGGGGCGGAGGCGGGAGTAGCTGAAGGTGCGGGTAGAGGGGCTAGAGCTGCCGAGCTGAGCGGGGCATCAGGGGCCGTTGCCGGGACTCTGGCCTTGATTCTCGAGGAGTGGGAAGCTGTTCTGGGGCTCTGGTCGTGGAGTGACATGATCGACATTTTGCAGAGATCTCCCGGTGGTGTTTTGAGGGTTGACTTTGCGGGGGGTAAGGCAGGAGACATGAGGTCTGCTCAGTAACCCAGGCAAGACAGGATGGCAGCAGCAGTGATTGGATCCTGCCTGTCTTCTGGAGAGAGAGCCGGCAGGATCTTCTGGTAGGTCAGGTACGGGGCGGGGGTACGAGAGAGAAGGGGATGGAGGATGCACCTGGAGTTAGCCCAGCTGCAGAGTCCGAGAGGCACTTCTCTTACTTTTGAAACCACCCGCAAGCTTTGGGGAGTTCCTAAAACCACCCTCAGCTTTGATAATTCTCTGGAGGGACTCACAGAACTCACCAAAAGCAGTTATATTCATGGTTACCATCTATTACAGGTAAAGAATACAGACTAAAATCAACCTTTTAAGACATGCATAGGACAGAGTCTGGGAAGATTCCAGATGTGAAGCGTGTGTTGTCCTCAGGACACATTCCCCTTCTGGCTTCCATGTATGACGACGTGCGTGGAGTACAGGTTTCCCCTGCCATCCAAAAGTAGACGGTTCCTTTGAAACCTTTCCTGAGCTGAGAAGGCGTAAAGGGAAGAAGCAATTACCTTAGGACACATCTGGCTCACGGACACACAAGATAAATCGGGTAAAGCACAGATGCCCACAGACAAGGTCAGAGCTGTGGTGGCCGATGCTGAGATGCTGAATGTGGTCCCCGGGAAGGAGCTTGGCGGGGCCGCGCTCTCTGCTCTGGGCGCACTGCACACCGCGTCTGGAGCAGCTCACTCCAGAACCAGCACTGACGTTGTCTTTGCTTTTGGCCTTTTTCATAAAAGTGACGATCCTTCGGATTTCTTTTGGTTAGTGAAAATAGGTGCTAATGTAGGTCTTTAGTAAAAGTGAAGTGGTATAAAGTGGACTTTCAAAAAGCTGGAGGAATGCTTGTATTGACAGCCAGGGAGGCTCACGTGAGCCTTGGTGCTTGGCGTTTTTATTGAGACCCTCTCACGCAGGTGTGTCTGAGTGACTGCTCGCCCGCCTGGTTATATCAGCCCCCACTGATGCCACTGACCCAAAGCCCACCCTAAACCACATGTTGGTCTTTCTGGCCACCACCTAAGGTTGAGTGTGGCCATCCCCTGTCCTAAACACAGACACTCCCATCACGTATGACACGGATGACATCCCAGAATCATGGGTAAAAGTCAGACCTCGTTTTGGGGCAAGGCCGAATCCTTGACTACACAGGAAGGGTGACGTTATCATCACAGGCAAATCTGCAGGAGGAGCCGGTTGGGAGAGGGAACATGAGAGGCTCAGCTTGGTTCGTGGCTGAGTCTTAGGCATGTTCAGGAGGAGATTCGGAGTCAGCCGCTGGGTCAGGCATTAGGAAACTCAAGTTTTCGTCTCTGCTCTTTTCCAGTAGCAACATCCAATGAAGAAAATGAGCTTTGTCCTGTGGCAGTAAGCTAAATGACTGCTGTGCGGTGCTCCCTGTGTCGCCTCCTGCCTTTCTTAGTACCGGGACCCTGTTTTGGTGGAGTTGATGGCGTTGGCTGTCAGGGGGTAACGAGAGCAGGAAGGGCGTCCAAAGCGCTCAGGCAGTGGGAGGCTCCGGTCAGGGGGGAAGGACGTTTTCTCTGTGGTTCTGAGAGTGATAAGAATGGAAAGAGTTCCAGGCAGGTGCAGAGGTTTGGCGGGCAAATGAAGGACTTCTTCTCTGATCGCCTTTATTTTCTTCTCCGTATTTGAGGTGAAGGCATCTGCCCAGGACACTGACGTAGGGGAGAGTGTGTGGACTCCTCTATTTCACAAGCCAGAAGTTTGCGACTAAAAGACAAGTAGTGTTTGGTTACCATGTGTGAGTATTTGAATGAGATGCAGTTAGGTTAACTGATTGACTGCATTTCCTGAAACTTTCTTGAAGGTGACACTTCTAGTTTTTGTTAAGTGATGTATTTTTTTCTGATAAAACATAATTTTATGGCAAAAACGTGGTCTAGGTTTAACTAATTCATGCAGCTAACACTTGGAACTCCTGTGGGTTGGGTAGTCTTGGGAATAAGGTTGGAGGGTCGTGATGTTTGTCCTCAAGGTTCACATGGGGAGAGATGCAAATAGATAACCTGAGTTACAATATTTAAGGGCTCTAATAAGAGATAGACGCCAGGTGTTGATGGGGAGTAGCAGGTTCTGCCTTGCAGAATCAGGTAAGACATAAGAGGAAGTAATCTTGGAATCAAAATTTGATGGCGTGGAAGTTGGTCAGCACACTAGAATAAAGATGCACAGCAGGTGTAATGTATGCTTCACCCCTGAACAGCATGGGTTTGAACTGTGCAGGCCCACTTATACGTGGGTGTTTTTCAGCAGTGAACACTACAGTACGACATGATTGGTGGAGTGTGTGGGTGCTGAGGAACTGTGGACGTGGTGGGACCATGTCTGGGGGGCCGAGTATAAGTCCATGCTCAGAGCTATGACTGCGCGGAGGGTTGGTGCCACTAACCCCCGTATTGTTCAAGGGTCACCTGTATTAGTCTGCTCACACTGCTGTGAACAGCAGGTGTTTATCTTCTCACAGTTGTAGAGGCTTGAAGTCCTGATTAGGGTGTGGGCAAGTTTGCTTTCTGGTGAGGACTCCCCTCCTGGCTCAGGGACGGTGTCATTCTCACTGTGTCCTCACCTGGTCTTTCCTCTGTGCTTCACGGTGGAGAGAGTATCTCCAGGGTCTCCTCTTCTTCTTGTAGGGTCACCAATCCCGTTGGGCTAGGGTCCCACCGTTATGACCTCATTTAACTTTAATTACCTCCCTGAAGGCCCTGTATCCAAATACCATCCCGTTGGGGGTTCGGGCTTCAGCATTAATTTTGTGAGGGCAAGTTCAGTCTACACTCTGTTCTCTGGCCCCCCAGAATTCATGTTCTTCTCACAGAAAAAATGCATTTACTTCATCCCAACAAGCCCCCAAAGTCTTAACCCAGCATCCAGTCGGAGTCCTAAGTCTCATCTAAACATCATCTAGATCCGGTATGGGTGAGACTGATTCCTCCTGAGTCAGAATTCTTCCCCAGCAGTGACCCTGTGCAACTGGACAAGTTATGTGCTTCCAAGATACAAGGTGGGACAGGCATAGGATAGGCATTTCCATTCTAAAAGGGAGAAATTGGAAAGAAAAAGCGATGGGAGCCAAGCAGTTTCAAAACCTAGCAAGGCAAATTCCCTCCGACCTTAAGGCTCAAGACTAAGCATCTTGGATGGGTGCTCTGCCCTGCAGGCCCCTGAGGGGCAGGTCACTGCCATGGCCCTAGGCAGCGGCCCCGCCCGCCCCCTTGATTCTGGGTGTGGGTCCTGCCCTCTTGACTCTGCAGCAGCTCCCTGGCAGCTAAAGCTGAGTGGAGGGCGGGGGGTACCCTGTCCTCTGAAGTTGAGGAGGAAACAGCCTTGCCCCCTTGGGGCAGTAGAAGTGGCAGCCCTGGTGATAACTGAATTGCCTTTGGGGTCGTTCTTGGGTTTTCTTGAAAGATAAAGCATGTTCTCAGCTAAATAACTATCACCCTGTCCTGTAGAATCCCCAGAGTCTCATAGCCTTCCTTTATTTTGTCTCATCTCTGTTCCCTTAGTTTAAGTTGGCCATGTCTCTGCTAGTGTCACCCGAAAGGCCCTGTATCCAAGTACCGTTCCCATTGGGGGTTAGCGCTTCAACATAGCAGTTTTGGGGGAAGGGGACACAGTTGAGTCTGTAACATATGGTAACTGAGAGACTGAAGTTAGCATGGAATAGTTAAAGAATGATATGAAAAGTACAATGTAAATTTAAATCCTCCCTCCCTCGGTACAAAAAAAAAAAAAGGTTACGATGTGACATTTCAGGTGTTTGTGGTGGCAAGTGACAGACCGTGACCTTAGCCACATAGGTGGACTCTGGGTCTTACAGTGTTTAAGACGTTGCGTTTTATCCTGCTGAGCAACTGAAAGGCAGGGCAGATGTGTATGTGTTGGTGTGTGAACGCGGGAAAGCAAATACGTGTGAATTGGTTCTAACACTGAAGGACGCGTCAAAAGGGGCATTTGGGAGTTGGTCAGGGAGTGAAATATAAATGGTAGCTGGGAAGGCCACTTAGTGACCACTGTCATAGTTCAGGTGAGAGGTGAGGGCCTGAACCAGAGTAGTCACGGAGAGCAGAGGGGAAGAAACAGGCTATTTGGAAGGTAAATAGGACTTGGCATTTGAGTGTAGGAGGTGAAAATCTTACTTTCAGTTCTGCTGAATTCATCATTTCAGTTCCATATCCACTGAAATTCATTAGCCTTTCCTTTGTCTCTTCCTGAAGAGATAATCTGTGTTAAGCTAATTCACTCAGTCAGATGGGATGTAAAATATTTTTTCTAAGCAGTTTTACTATTGTTAAGAGCCTAAGGGAAATTTATAATCTCACAAGATTCTGGTTCTTATCTTGGTCTAGCATTGTGTGTCTTTGAAAGCTGAGGTTCTCTGTATCCAGTTTTTTGAGAGGGATTGAGATGAAGAAAGTATCTGTACCTTTCTACCACACAGATCACATTACACTCTCGGTTACTTGAGGACCGTCACCATTTGGTAAAGGCCTGAGCATCTTACAACTGCTGCCTCCCCTTCAAAATGACTCTGGCTGTGGTCCGTCTGGCTGAAGCGGCCTCTGCATCTGTTAGGAGGTGCTCCCGGCAGGTCTTTGTCTGCGGGGCTGGTATTTGGCCGTGAACACTGCTTGGGCCCTTCTGGTTGTTAAAAGGTTGAAATGCTCCGCCTTCCTGAGTCTCTTACCTCACCCTCAGCCCAGTCAAAGGGTAAAGCCCGGTTTAGCAGGGTCTTCAGGACCAAGGCCAGTGTTGGTTGATTGGTTAGTGCCTTTGCCATATTGGTTGTTAAATGTTTTGAGTATTATTGCCCAGGACATATAGACATATTTAGTTGTGACTCATTTGAATTCTGCTGCTGGATGTTACTCTTAGCTTATGAGAAGGTACTTTATGTCTGTTTCTTGGATTACACAGCACTGGTGGCCAGGTGGCTGAGGAGCCTGCTCTGGGTTTGTGCTTTTGCTCCTCCCTCTAGTTGTGCCTAAAATAGTAGTGCTGAGATGTCAGTGCTCTGCTGGATTGCTTCAGAGTAAGTATTTTCCTGAAGTCGTTCTGACCGTCGTTTGGGCCATTTAACATTTTATTCTTCTTCTTATTATTATTATTTTTAATTTTTTGGTCATGTCAAGTTTCCTCTGGTGTTACTCTTCATTAAATATTTGAACTGCTCAGGAGCCCTGCTCAGCCGCTAGAACATGAAAGTGTCAAGATGGAGAGAGCTAATTGCTTTTCTTCTACCACTGGACAGAACGTGTGATTACCTAAAACTGACATAGATACTGAATGTTCTAAGTAGGAATGCTATTTTTAGGTATTTGTGACATGTATTTCTATTTCAATAGACTTTAGGTGATATTTTATACAACATAGAAGTTTTTCCCCATATTCACAGAAGTGGTTATTCCAACTAACAAGTTCAAAATATACTTTTCAAAAAAACAAGAAAATATATATATATGTCTCTGGAAAAAACTGTTCAAATAAAATAGAGGGATATTACATAGGTAGTTTTTTCTTGCTTGATTTATATTTTTGTTTAAATGCTGATATATAAGTCAATATCATTGTAGAAGTATAATATGCAAGAGTTTGTTTTTTGATTCCACCCTCTGCTTTTATTTAATTGTTTTTGATTTTATAACCAGGGCAGCAAATAATGAGCCCTTTACATTTATTGCTCTATCCCTGTGAGTAATCACTTTTCTTTCTAAAAGTAGTGAGAAGTAAATCTCCAAGATTGAGAAGAGTGTAGTAAACTGATGTCAGTGCAAATAGTTAGAAATTTAAATAACCTCATGACATGTCTGATGATTCATCTTTTTATAAGAATAAAAAGTATCGGTAGTACCAAGGAGTAAAGGTTTTTGAAATTTTAAAAAATTAGAATACTTTGTTTTACTTGCTTACATTATCAGGGCAGGTACTTAAATATATTGGTGAACTCATGCAGTATTTCTTCATCACAAAAAAGGATAGATGTTACTCCTTTGCTTACAATTAAAATTAGGTTGGAAAGGAGGTAGTATTAGAGTTACTTCTTACATTCCTGTTTGATTCTCCATATATACAATCTAAGGGATACTGAGCCCTCTACTTTAGTCTCTTGTCTTCTTGCTTCTGAGCTAGATAATAAAGCACCTGTCTGTCTTTTTCTCTCAGCTGTCGATTGAAAAATAAATAGAAATTACTTACTTTCATTATGTATATTAGGTAGAATCTTGAAGGATACAGAAAAATACTAAGAAGAAAGTAAAAAGCACCCCTGATTCTACAATGAGATATTTACTGCTGATTCTGGTGTATTTCCTTTCTGTTCTTTTTTATGCATATAAATATACTGAAATCATAACTTAATATTTACATTCTGTTCTCCTGATTTAACAAAGGAATTCTTAACCTGTTTTGTGCTGTGGACCTTTTTGACCATCTTGAGCCTATGGCTCCTTCTCAAAATAGTTTTAAATGCAAAAGATAAAATAAGCAGGATTACAAAGGAAACTATGCTGAATACAGTAATCAAGCCATTAAAACAAATCTGTGATATGGTAAACACATAGATAAGCAACTTCTCAGCACCTCTCTGTACTTGGTGCAGATTTGATTTGCTAATTCTTTTGAGGGGAAAGTTGATCTTGGTTTAAAAACTTACTAAAAATTGAGTTTCAGGTCATTTTATTTGACCTCTTGTCCTTAAGACCATTAAAGAGTTATTTTCTCCTTCATAGTGCTTTTGTTCCATTGAATCTTCCCGATAACAAAAATTCTACAGAGTGGGAAAAGGTGAAGTTCCTGTTTGAAGAACTTGGAAGTAGTCGTAAGTATTCTTTTAAAAAATAAAATCCATAATAATTCATATTTCATGACTCTTGAAACTTTTTTCATAAGTAGTCTATTTTTACACTGTTAAAAATTTAACTTCATGATTCTTTTAACCTGTGGTTAAAAGGATGTTAGACAAATTAGGAACTTTGTGTTGCTGAGACTTCTAGCCATCTAGCCAGAAGTCTCTTGACTTCTTCATAAAATTACCATGTTGAAAATACAATGTAATCTTCAAAGTATTTTAGCGGTAAAGGTCTTATAATTTCTATGTGGTCTTTAATTCACTTAGGATAATATAGAATAATATGTTAAAGAAATGTGTTAGATATTCTGGTGTTTATTTTTAATTTTTAACTGAGAGAACCCTATATTGCTCTTTGATCGTGATTAAGTAATCTTTTTGTGGAATATAAATTACAGAGGTTTTATGTAGATGAAATAATAGTTTATTATAAATTTACCTCACCAAAAGTTCTAAGTTTTCCTTCTCTTAATCAACATGACCTTGGTTTTTAGAGAGGAACAAAAAAGCAGGTTTAGGAAGTTAGCTTAAGAAAGTTGCTTAATCATTGAAAAATATAGTTGGTGTTAGAAACTGATATCAAATAAGAGTGTGTATTTTATTACTGAGAATTTCATGTGCCTTTGAACTATTTTCAAAGAAAGCTAGAGAACTTATTTTATAAACATTATGCTGAAAATTCGTATTGCTTTTGTATTTATTCTTTTTATTAGGTACTGTACGTTCTTTGATCAGCACTTTCTCTTTACCCAGATATAATATTAAATGATGGTTAAATTAGGTCTTGGAGTCTTTGCTGTACAACTTCTTAATTTTCTTGCTTTCCACTTAAGATTTCATCTTGTAAATTGTGGTCCATTAATATCTTGCTGATACCAGCAAGAATACGGATAGCGGGTCTGGCATATACTGATACTGCATGTCAGGATTTATGTACCTGAGCCTGTTGCTGAGAAATAAATTGCTTCTTTTCCTGCAGTTAACTCCTTCAGGTCTCTTTAGTAGCTACTCTTCTGCCCTAAACATTATCCTGTAAGTTTTGCTAGTCTTTGAGTGTTAGCATAACTTGAATCAATGATTATAATAGGTAGCATTACTGTATTTGCTGTAATCTCCTTAGTCGTAACATTTAAAAAACCTCACATCTTAAACACCATATTTTATAGTACATTTTGCTTATCACTTTTAGTAATATCAACGTTTAGATTAGCCAGATATCTTAGCAGAACACTCCACTTTATCAGTTCTAGGATGCATATTTGTATACATTTTCATATCTCTGATTTTGTGATGTATTTTATAAGTGGAGGTACCTTAAAATGGTTATCAGCCAAGTGCCAGACCTCTCCTAGTTGTATGAATACTTTCTGTTGATACTTCTAGTAAGATCAAGAAAGTAACAGCACCAATGGTCTTTGATTTAATAAAATGTATTACAGTTAAAAAAATTAAGGCTTAAAAATTTGTCTCTGACAAAAAAATTTGTCTCAAGTTTCTGAACTTGTTAATAATATGCTCTCTCTAAGTGTTATATTTTAAAACTGAGACGTGAGTTTTAATAGGATGGGTCATTCTGTTATTATTTAGTATTGATATATTAAATTAATTAAAAACTTATATTTGGTTCCACAGTACCTGCATTTAAACTAGATCAATACAGGTCCAATAGAACCTGTATTAAAACTAGAACAATTAATATTACTCCAATTTAAGAATATTCACATTTGCATATTTCATTGTATTATCTGGTATGTTTATTTGGAAGTGTCACTCTCACTACTCACTCATTGGCCTTCCTTTAAAAAGTTTCCTAAATCTAACTTGTTAGCATAGTATTCCTGTTTTGGTATTATGTTTGAATTTATTTTCTGTTTGTTTGCCTCTCCCCCCCTCACTAAGGGAGCATGCTAGCTCCTTTCAAGTTAAAGAGGGAAGTAAACTCTTTACTATTTTAGTTCTAGGCTAAGTTTTAAAAACTTACTTGAAATTTAAGAACAGAGGAACTAGGAGTTTGAGTGGAGAGGGAAGATAGGGCCAAGGTCAGTGGCATTCCTATCATGTTATTTCTCGAGGGCTGCCTTTGAGAAAGGCCAGGGCATTTTTTTGGCCAACTTTTGAGCATCTAGTATTTGCTGATTTCTTTTTAGGCTCAATAATTAAGCAGTAGTTTCCCTCTTTAATTTTAAGAGGTGAAAGAAAGAAAGTGTTAGTCTGAAAGATCTTTAACAAATCCATTTATGAAGAGCTATTTAAAAGCTCCTTTCCACTTGGAGTTAGCACTTCAAGATGGGGTAATGCATATTGGGTTTATTCCTTTGGAATGTGTAAGAAACCCAATTTTTATATTTCTGTTGATTTGTTGAATATAAACATTTGAATAGCTGTACATTTTTAACAGTGTTTTTCCTCTTTTGCAGATGGTTTAGCTGCCTTGTCATTTTCCATTAGTTCTCTGACCCTGATTGGAATGTTGGCAGCTATAATCTACACAGTAAGTATAATGGTAATAATTGAGTTAAAATTAAAGAACCACTTTATGATGCAGTTTTGTTACCTTATTGGTATGTTCAATTTAGCTCTGTTTTCCTGTTTAATATCTAGTACTTTCTTCATTTTTCTTGAGAGGAGGGTAGATTTTTAACTACTTGGTCATAATCATTTTATCTGTATTTGTGAAATTTAACATTCAGAAACAAACTTTATAACTTGTGAACCTTGAAGTGGTTATATACTATGCAATAATAGATTTAGTGATTTATAAGCATATTAGAACTCTGAACCATAGATCAGTACCTGTTATGGATTCAGTAGATTTATCCTATATGGGGATATAGGGCTTTTAAAATCAGATATTTTACATCACTTGATATTTCTCTAGTATAAAGAACCTAATCTTATACTCTCAGAGACTTTGATTTTTTTTTTTCCGGTCTCTCTGGGAATGGTACGATATGACTTATAATAGCCTGACAAACTTGCGTGCAGAGTGCTTTTTGAGTTTTTTGCTCAAATTATAGAGGAAAAGCAAGTAAAAATGCTTCTTACTTGCCTCCCAAAAGAGAGTTGTGCAGGAAGCTTTAAATTATATGGAACCTTTTTCAGATTAATGGAGTTTATGTTTAGAGCATTCTTGATTGATACAAAGATGAAAAGTGCTGGTTATAAAGAGAACATTTTGGGTATTGTTCCAGTGTCTCCCTTTAAACATAAAAGAAATGGGCTGTTAGTGTGATAGCAGAATCTGGTTTTGTTGCATAATCATTCAAGTGTCATAATGTATAATAAAAGAAGTCTAAACTCACGCATTTTAGTATCTTTCAGGTGCTTGAGTATTCAGTTTTATTATTCATTGCCATTTTTGCTTTTTTCATGTATTACTACACAAGGAATATATTGGTGGGTAACTATCTTCCCATCTCAGAGAATATATATACTACGTGTGAACGGTCTTTCAGGAAACATTCACAGGTTAATAACACACGAGGAATTAGACCTGGACTCTAATTGCTATTCTGTGACTGATATGTATGCTGATCTTGGGTTTGTCTTTTACCCTTCGTGGGTCAGTGTTTTCCCCATTAGATGGGAATAAAAAAATGCCTCTTAGGGATTTTTGAAGGTCAAACGATACTTTTTGTAAAAGTGCTTCGAGAAGTATAGGGAGATGAGGATATAACAGTCAGTGAAAGATGAGTCAGGAGAAGGGAACAGAAAAAGAGGAAACCAACATGTAAGGTCATCCTCAGGAACCGTAAAGGGTATGCGACTTTACCCTGCTTGTAGCTTGTAGTCTGCTGCAGTGCCCTGGATGTTGGTCAGAGGTGCAAGACTTCTGGTCAGAGAAGAACCTTCTGTTGCACAGCAATGGCAGCAGCCACGGGAGCGCGTTGTCTTGCGCCCGTCTCCTGAGTCCCGACTCCCATGGGGCGACATGAAGAGCGCCCATCGAGACTGTCACCAAGCTGAGGACCGTTGAGTGCAGGGAGGCCGAGTCTTCATTGACGGACAGGAAGCGTGCCTGCTCTCGCTCCAGAGGAACGCTGTCTTGGTCTTCCCAGGCTGTTTGCTGCACAAGCATTCTTGGAAAGACAGCACAGAAGAGAAAAGGGCAGTTAGTGCCTGGCTTGCAAGATGCGCAGAAATGAGAGGCCCGTGGAGCATTGTCTTCGGACGGCCGAGGGGTGGGCGCTGTGAACGTGCTCACACAGCGCAGTGTAGGGCACAGGCAGTAGTGACAGGTCGGGAGTAGTTCCTCTGACCTTTGAGCAGAGACCTGAGTGAGATGGAAGGACAGCCAGCCACGAGGGGAGGTGAGTGCAGGAGTCCTGGGGTGAGCACCCTGTGCTGTGCTCAGTTAGCAGGAGGCAAAGCTGGCGTGTGGGAGCTCAGGTGACTGGGGAGGGTGGTGAGCGTGGATGAGGGCATGTTTTCTAGCGCCTCGTGGACCGTGGTTAGGGTTTTGGATTTCATTCCGACTGAGATTAGAAGCTACTGGAAGCTTCTAAATGGAAAGTAATAGGATCTGACTAACATTTTAACAGTATTACTCCGGTGGGTCTGAATTCAGTAAGCTCTGGGGCTGATGAGTGGGAGTGGGGAAAATGTGTGAAATTATTAAAACTCTTTGAAAGAGAGCTTCCCTGTAGGAACGATATTGTAAAGATAAATATTTCAAGCTAATATAGTTTATATTCCAATGGAAACTGTGAAAATTATCATTTATGCAATGAAACCAAATATAATAATCATACTGACTTAGTTAAGATAGCCTTAGAAGAGCTTTACTTTTTCTGGAATGCAGAGGGCTGGGCTGAAGGCCATTGATAAAACAATCAGAGGACCTGATGGCGGGAACCAGAAAGACACGATGCTGAGTAGGTAGGAGGGGTCACCAAAGGCCTGAGCCCAAGGGGCAGGGTCCAGTGTTATAGGCACCAGGTGAGACTGCCTAGGGGTTACCTACCTAGGGGTTACCTACCTAGGGGTTACCATGTGTGTTTTCTTTAAGTAGCATAAGCAGTACCGTTAGGATCCTTGGGGGAGAGGCTTAAATGTGGGTCCCTGTTAAGTCAGTGGGTCTCTTGAACTACTTTCCCATCTAAAGTGGGAGTAATATTTAGTAAGGTTGTGAGGACTTAATGAAACAATTCATCAGGTCTTGGAATCTGTTGGCCACTCAATCAGTAATCACTAGGAGCTCAAACTGTTGAATATTCAGTTTCATGTGGTTCAAGCTACAGATTCCACCGCTTTCCTCTCACAGTGAAAGTAAACCAGGTGTTAACAGCAGTTGTGTCATGGTCAGTGAGAATGTGGATTATGAAAAGGTGAGTAAGTCAAAGAGTTACTCTTGGGTGTGTGGATAGACAGATAAACATCATGTAAATAGCACTGCAGAATGTGCTCAGAACTGGGTGGAAGAATGGTTTGCTACCAAACCACAGTCTCGCCAGTTTTACTACCTATGTGGGGTAGAGAAGACCCTGGTTAAGGGGGAGCGTGGTATGCATAGCTGAAGACTAGCCGTGAGTGTGAGTCTTCATGTAAAATGTAATTACTGAGTCCTAGCTTCCCCATCTGAGAAATGGGCCAATAATACTTATTCAGACTTTATTAAAAACTAATTGAGGGCTTCCCTGGTGGCACAGTGGTTGAGAGTCCGCCTGCCGATGCGGGGGACGCAGGTTCATGCCCCGGTCCGGGAAGATCCCACATGCCGCGGAGCGGCTGGGCCCGTGAGCCATGGCCGCTGAGCCTGCGCGTCCAGAGCCTGTGCTCCGCAACGGGAGAGGCCACAGCAGTGAGAGGCCCGCGTACCGCAAAAGACAAACAAACAAAACAACAAAAATACTAGTTGAAAATCAACTGTTTATTGATAAGTGGTTTTATTATTGGTAGGTGGCTAATGGTACTAATTATCATATTTGCTTGTGAAAGCAAAGTTTCCTCCTAAGTAGTTAGGGAAAACTCAAGAATTGGAGCAGAACGTGAATGAGGGTATAATAGATATGCATGGGGAATAGAAGAGGTTTAGTTTTAATATGTACCGAAAGTGGGAAGTTAATGCTTAGAGAACTTTGACCCTGAGTACAAGGAATTAATTACTAAAGGTAAGATTATGTCTGTTATTGAATCTGTAGCTATCAGTATTGAGACTACAGAAGTTTTTGTAATGTATGTGTCAGTTGAATGTGAATTTCTTAGGTATGCGTTGTTTAGTTTAGAAACTAGTTGATAATTTAAATTTTACCAAGATTATATCCACTGTACCACATCTCAAGGAATAGCCAAATAATTGGGCACTCAATTTTAGGAGAAGAATGTCAAATGACATGTTATCTTGCCTGTTGTTTTCAGCTTAATTGAAAGGGAATCTGCTACTTTTTAAATTAAAAACAAACAAACAAACCTCTAGACACAAACATTTATGCAGATATTTTAATATTTTGGTGCCACCAAGTGGGGAAGTGTTGAATAGTGCTGTTTTCATACAATATGTATCATGTGGACCACTGAAGTGCCTGTAAAGACAGCGGCTACTGAACTTTTTGTTATGTACACTTACCAGTAAAAAAAATTGAACATGTCTTCCAGGAGTTTATGAATTATATATACATATTTATGCTAATAAATATATTTACTATAAATGTAGACTAATGTATTAAAGAAAACTAGAGTGCTAAATTAAGGATTTGAAAACAGAAATAAATAGAGCAGTGGTTCTCAATACTCTTTGAAGACAGAACTCCACTTTAAAAATTAAATTTCTCAGCCTTCTATGTGAGAGTATGCTTCGTTGAGTCTGTGACCTGATTTGTAAGATGCACCTTATGTACCACTGTAAGGAAAAGGCCCTGCCCATGCTCTCTAGTCATTTATAGTTTTTGTTTTATATTAATGAGAGAAGTGTTTTAGCCTTACCTACGTAAAAAAAAAAAAAAAAAAAAAAAAGTCATATCAATCTTCCGCATACAAGATAAGGAAAATATAAGTGAAATAAGTTGTAAAGGTATTTCTAAAACTTCGCATTTGGAATGTGAGTCTTCTGAATCACTTTTTTGAATTGGCTGTTTATGTCCATGTTTCACTCCACAGGGTTGTTTTAGGCTCTCAAGAGAATTGATGCTAACAGCTTTTCTTGGGTGCTCCATTCTTGTCTCTGGGATGTTCTTTGAAGCTGCTAACACACCTGTTTAAGCTGTTTTTGTTGTTATTTCTTCTTTTGCTACCTAAGTAGCAAAGTACAAAATGTCTTCTACTTTGGTCATCTTCCTTTCTTAAGCTTATAAAGCCTTTGATTATTGCTTTGCAAAAAAATATAGAATCATGCTCATTGTTCCAGTTAATTTTTGCTTCACTGCTTGCTCCTTTGTTCTGTCTTTCCTTACACATTAACTTTTTGCTTCGATGTCAAATCGTAGCACTATCTTATAAGACGTGGTAAGTGGCAGTTAAACTCAAGAGTTGTACCAAGAATGCAGGTAACTCCACTGGAGAAGTAACTATAATGTAACCAACTATGACCAAATCTGTGAATGTGCAGGTAATGACAACTACGTCATGACTTCTGCCTAGCCAGTGTTTGTAAGATGCATCCAAATTTCACTGATGATAAATGTGAATAAATACATGTGTATTTTAGAATCGATGAATATTTAAAAGGGAAATCTTCATTGAATACACATTAAGTGAGTTGTTTCCTTAGTCATGACAGCATCCGTGTCCTTGAATAATAGGTGTTATAAGTATATGCAGGACATATATTCAGTTTACAGGCAGTGCTTGGCGCTGACCTTTCTAATCCAAGGCTAATAGGTTGGAAACTCATCCTTCACAGAAGAGAGAGGTGCAGGGAAAAGTGCTGTTCTTATAGGGGCAAGAAGGTATTAGAAATGTTTGTAGTTTGTATATATTCTTTCAAAACATTTGGCTTTTAAAATACAGGTGGTGATTTATTCTTGGAAGTTGAAACAAATAAAATTGGAAGCAATTATGGCTGACCTGGAAGCATTTTAAATGATATGATCTCTTTAGCCTTGTTGATTTTCTGGTAATTCACTAGAGGGCAGTAGTAAGCAATAAAAGTTTTGTGTTTCTGAAAAATGATAGCCTTCATACATTTTTTTCAAAGAAATCTGAGGTTAAATTCAAAAGATCCTTGTTTAAAGATCTTAAAGTTGTAGTGATTAAATATTTTGTGTACTGTGTTATGTCAAGTTTATCTTAATCTAAATACTATACTTAAAATTCCTGATAATCATTGAAATTTAAGCATGTAATCCAAAAATAAGCTAAAAGCTAGGTAGCCAAAACAATGATTACTTTCTTGTTCTCTTCAGACAATTAATAATTCACAAAAAGATGTTGTATTCTGGTCCCATGTTACCACAAGGTGTTAACCAAGGACATGTTTTTATTTTCTAAAATTTTTACTTTAAACTGTTTATTTAAGCTATAGGAATGCAGTTTAACTCTTCGAATAAATGTGTAAATTCCATGTAAGGAAATAAGTTCATGTGAATAAAGGGCACTGAAAAAATTTTTTTTGTTTGAATATTATTTTCTTAGAGAAGTTATTTTATTAATTGAACACGTTTGTTCTTGGAATAAAGGTAGGTAAAAGAAGAATTGAGACCTAGTCCTTACATACAAAACAGTCTACTGCAGTTATTACTAGTCTGGCTGAGAAATCTATATTGTTAACGAACTTTCCACATGATTCTGATTAGCTAAGTTTGGCAGATCTAGTGATAAAACAGACATGCAGACAAATAATGCCCAGTGTTCTGTACTACAATTGAGCTATAAGCAAGGCACATTTACAAATCAAGGAAGGTTTCTCAGATGCGGTGTAATTAAGCTGAGACCTGAAGGGCACTGGGCTGGGCTAATGAGGTAGGGTGAGACGTGGGTGTTGCAGATGAGGCACCGCATGTACACAGGTGTGGATGCGGAAACTGCAGTGACTGAGGAGCAGTGAACCATTTAGAGGCATGAGGTTGGGTGGTAGGGATCAGGTCACGAAGGGCTTCGTAGGCCAGGATTAGATAGTGGCGTCTGTTCACAGGACTAGTAACTGTACCTCTCATTGGAAAAAAAAAAAATTGTAAAGTGACATTTTCAAACAGTCGTTCATGAAATTCTGATACATACAGAAGGAGGTGAACAGAGTAGTGTGGCTCTGGCTGAAGCAGCAGCAGCAGACCGACGCTCCCTGCTTCTTGTCTCCTGTGTGGTCTTGATGGCCCCGATGCAGAATCCTGGGGACTGCCGCTAGAGCACGTGGTCCTGAGGAATCTCAGTGGATGCTCATCAGAGGAATGACATAATCTGACATGAGGGTTAGAGCAAGATCACTTTGGAAACAGTGTAAAGGATGGATTTGTAGGAAGTGAGACCAGCAGACCAGTGAGGAGAATTTAGATGACCTTGTCTTTGACAGTAAACTCTTAAGTAGTGGCCACATTTTTCGTGCTGACTGGAGTACAGATTCCTTGGGAAATAATTGGGCTGTCCAAAAAGTTTGTTCAGGTTTTCCCATAACATCGTATGGAAAAACCCAAACGAACTTTTTGGCCAACCCAATAGTATTGAGTTCTGAGGTTAGTATATTTAGAGACCCAGATCCATCAAGCAGAATAGCAAGATTTGGGATAAAATAAGCCTAGTTCGGGTGGTTGGAAAGACAGGAAAATATACTTGGGCATAAACTGGGTTTAGCAAAATCATGTTGCCCTGGCAGTTGGTTGTAAAAAGCAACGTGGACTTGTGGCAAAATGATATGTGCGTGTGGAGAGTCGGTGAATAATCATCATGTAATGCTGTATGCTCATCAGAGTCTTAAAGTGCTATGTTACTTTTCTCCATTACCGTTTAAAAGGTGTGGAACTACTAACAACAGATAGGTCAGAGTGGTAATAGGGTTAGGGCACTCCTACAAGGGAAGGGTAACCACCTCTGGGACACCTTGGCTTCCATACGCTTTTTCACATTTTACATTTTCAGTAGTTTGAGGATATAAAATTTACTGTTAAAAAAGTAAACCTGATGATGTTTTTCCTTTTTATATTTTACCAAGGTCATTAGGAGTATAAGTTAGATAAGAATTTAGTTAGTTAGAAGAAAATTATTCTACTCTGTCCAAATTATATTTTCTTCTAATACAAATAGAACCTTTCCCCAACCTCTCCTTGTTGTTTTTGTTTTCGGATGATGGGGAAATCATGAGAACATTAACTTATGTTTTAACAATATTTAAAATGCAAGATTTTAAGTATCTCTCCTTTAGAAAATGCAAGGATTTGCATATTAGGTAATAATTTCAGCTAGTTAATTATCTAAATACAACATGCTATATAGAGTTGATACTACCTGATAGAACTGGTTGATTTCTGGGATTTCCTTTTAATCATGTTCTTTGTTCCTATTCTCCCTTAATTTAAAAACAACCCTGATGTGTCAGAATTTATGCTTCCCTATATGAATTGTGGTTTAATCAATGTCTAAAGGAGACTCAGTGAGAATATTGAAGTGATTAAAATCGACACTAAACATATTTGAGATCATCCTGGGAGTTGACAGCCAGGTAGCAGAGAGCATGAGAGAAAATATGCAGGATTACTCAGGATATTTTAGAGTTCAGGGTTAAGCCTAAGAGGTAGCGTTTATCACTTCTGCCCACATTCATTGCTTGAGCTCAGTCTCATGGCCCCGCCTAGCTTCAGGGAGGCTGGCTGAAGTGGTTTGGCTGTGTTCTCAGGAAGAAAGTGGAAGGATCTGAATACATGATGTGTCTACTTTAGAGCCCGTTGCTGCAACCAAGAGGTGGTAGTTGTCAGTTTTGCTTCTAAGGATTTAAGGTCAGTAACGATTTTGAATAATGGCCACATGGCAGTTGCCATTGAGTGTTTTTAATAGTTACAATAAAATTTCACATTTGGGACTGGCTAATATAGAATTGGGTAATAGAAAATAATAGGTTTATTTTTAATGCCCATTAATATTTTAGAATTTCTTGTAAGAATTATATTTAAAATACTTAGTGAAAAGACTGTAAATATTTAGAACTTACAAATAAACTACATACAGATCATTGGTATGCTAATCAAATAACATGTATGTTAAAATACTTACATTTTACTACGGGTTTACTATATACACTTGGATAAAATTGGGTTTTTCCATAGAAAATAATTTTATAAATTGTTTCTACTGATTCATACTATCTTAACCCCTGATTAGCCTGAAATTGTGAGTTATTACTTTGATAAAGTATTATATTTCCATTAATTTTATAACTTGTCCTTTGAAAAATAGATATTACCTATTCTAGGAATAGTATTACAGACGTAACTCTATGTAACTAAATATGAAATAAACAGAATTATGAGGCAATATAATCATGATTCACTCCCATATCCTCTGTTCTTCAGTGACTGTCCCCTTCACAACTGCTTACTCATTTTGTTGTTACTTAAAAGGACATTTTTTACCTGAAAATTCTGTATAATATGTTTAAAATAGTATGACTAGGGAATTCCGTGGTGGTTCAGTGGATAGGACTTGGCGCTCTCACTGCCAGGGGACCAGGTTTGATCCCTGGTTGGGGAACTAAGACCCCGCAAGCCTCGTGGCACAGCCAAAAAATAAATGAAATAAAACAGTATTACCAGAACGTGTTTTCCTTTGTTCTTTCAGGCCTATGGCATGTCGGCCTTGCCTCTAAATCTGATCAAAGGCACTAGAAGCGCTGCTTACGAACGTCTAGAAAACACTGAAGACATTGAGGAAGTGGAGCAGCACATCCAAACGATTAAATCGAAGGTGACTTGATGTTTTATTGTAACCGGGGAGCGTAAAAGTACTTTGTCTTCGAGCTGCTCTGTGTTGTGACTTAGACATTGCTAAGCCCATATTTTGACATTGTTTGAGTTTTTGTTCAACGTGTCCTTAAAGAACCCTATTTTTAAAAAATTGTCTTCTGTGAAATGTAGGACACTGACAGTGTGAGAATTTCTATCAGTGTTCTAACAACTGAAACACAAAAGTTCTACTTGTGTATGATGAAGACCTTGCTAGTTCCCAGGTATGCTGATTCCATGTGTAATATCAGATTTCACTGTATCACTTACGTTAAAGTTTTATGTACTGGTTGAATAAGATAAGATTACGTGTAACCACTTGCCAATTAAATGTACTTCTAAAAACACAATCAAGTTTTTCTTCCTCTGTCACCTTCAAGTAACAGATAAATCTTATTTATAGAACATAGGAAAAAATGGAAAGTTTTCTGAATTATTCTATTAAACTATCATAATCCTGAGACAGAAACCAGATGGTAATAGCACACCAAAAAGAAAACTGTTTACTGGGCTCTCTTATGAAAGTACAGGCAAATAATTTAATATAAATTAAAATGTTAGCAATTCAAAAACTATGCTGTAATAAGAGAATATTTCATAATTATAAAATTAGGTTTATCCCAGGATGGCGAGGATGATATGTTAGAAAATAAAGTAGTTTAATATATTGAGAATAAATGAGAAACATAAACATCTTAATAGATGCCAAAGAGTATTTGGTAAGAGTCAATTTGTAGTTAACGATGTTTAGAGAAAATTCTTACCAAATTGGAAGAAAAGAAGTTGTTTAGCAAAGGAAGCCTACCATGAGCATCGTACCTAATGAAAGAAACATTCTCACTAAAGGCACGTATACGACAGGGATGTTCGTATTCTATTCCTAGTCAGATAGAAAAGAACGTAGGGGTAACTGTGGAAGGGAGAGGAGAGAAGAGGGGAAGTAACTTCTGTTATTTGCAGATAGCCTCTACCAAGAAAATCTAAAAGAACCAACTGGCAAATTAATAGACCTAACAAGAGTTCATCAAGGTGTCCAGATACAAATGTACAGGATCATTCACCAGGTGGAGGATGTAATAGAAAATGACCTCATTTCCAATAACTGTGAACTATAGAATAATAAGAAATGTCAGAATCTTCCTGGTGGAAATTACAAACTTTATTGAAATACATAATAGAAGACTGAAATAAATAGAGAACTTCATCCATTCCTACTTGGGAAGATTCAATATTGTAGAGACGACAGTTTTTATACATTTAGGTGGAAATTCAATACAGTCTATAAAAGATAAAAAATGAAATCTTTATAAACCTCCTACCATATACTAAACAAATTCAGAATTTAAATCCAGTGTAACATTTACAAAACATTAGGAGAAAGTGAAAATCAAATTTTATTTTGGTATGTAGAAGACCTTTCTAAATAAGACTCAGAACTCGAGTGCAAATTGAGCAACTGGTGAGCTTTAAATTTTTATGTTTTTAAATTTATGTACCAAAAAAAGTGGCACCAAAAAGGAATTTAAAGAACCAACGATAATTTGAGAGGAAATAATCTGCAATATAGCTGATATATGCTGAGCATCTTTAAGTGAAGAAGAAAAAAAGACAAGAAATACATAGAAATAATGAACAAAAGACCTAAATAGACAGTTTACTGAAGGAGAAATTAAACTCTTCAGTGAAAATACGAAGTGATGCTTCAGCTCATTAGTAATGAGTAGGTTGAGTAAGATCCCAGTTTGTGTGGGACCTGAGGAGTTTTCCAGAACATGAAGGGACTTTTATTGCTAAAACCAGGATGGCTGGTAATTTGAGCAACTCAGTATTTTTTTATCCTTTAGAAGTCTTTAAATTTTTTACCTTCGTCAGGGGTTGATAAGAATTTGGGGATAGGAATACTGTTTGAGGGAATATAAAATATACAGCTTTTAAAAGAAAACTGAATGTTGTCAGGTGCGCCTGTACACACAAATGCACAAACAACGTACCTTTTAATAATTAAATTTTAATCCAGCAGGTGTCTAGGAGCCTGTCTCACTGGATTGTACGTATGCGCTTGTACCCAGGTGAATAAGGATATTCATGTCCCTGCCCCCTCAAAAAAGAAAATAATCTAAATGTTCAAAAATAAGGTATTCGTTAAATTAAAATATCATGGTATAATGTGCTGTGCAGTGATGAAAAGGAATGAGGTAGATTTATGTAGCTTAGAGAATGTATCTTATGAAATTAAGTTACACTTTCTCAGTTTAAATTCTGGCTCTCCTGATTATGTAGGTAATATCTGTGGGCCTTATTTTCCTCATCTAATAAATGAATAAAATGCTGTTATCGGGCTTCCCTGGTGGTGCAGTGGTTGGGAGTCCGCTTGCCGATGCAGGGGACGCGGGTTCGTGCCCCGGACCGGGAGGATCCCACATGCCGCAGAGCGGCTGGGTCTGAGCCATGGCCACTGAGCCTGTGCGTCTGGAGCCTGTGCTCCACAAGGGGAGAGGCCACAGCAATGAGAGGCCCGCATACCGCAAAAAAAAAAGAAAAAAAAAAAATGCTGTTATCAACCTCAGAGTTTTATTTGGAAGATTTAAGGAGAATAAGGCACAGGAAATGTTACCTATTATGTAAAACAAAAAACATAAGTATGTTTACACAGAGGGACACATGTAGACACATAGATATGCATGGTCTCTGTGACAGCGATAACCACAGAAGAGGGGGTGGTCGTTGGGGACCGTGGGAGGGGCAGCTTTCACGTTTTACTGTTTTTCCAACAAAGGATATTGTTTATATGCTGTGTAACTTCCTTTTTTTTTTTCAAATGAAATAATTGGTTGACTGCTGGGTGTCTCTCCTGGTGTCTGTCTGACCACAGTTCTTCTTACTTTGGTTTAGACAGTTGGTACAGCAGAGCGGGCCTCCATTCATCCCACTGATGCTTTGGCAAATGGGCAGATAATTTGAGTGTGTTTTCAGTGGACCCTTAAATCAGCTTACTAAAAAATTATTTTCCTGAAATAGGGAACGCCAGCAGTGAAATAAATCTACCTTGTTGGTATCCTTTTGATATTAGAATGGCAGTTTTGAGAAAAATTGTGTAGTTAAGATATAAAGTACCACACGCTTGAAGTATCGTGGCCTGGATCTGTCTTCTGGAGGGAGATGTCTTATTCCTCTGGTCTTCAGAAAATACCCTTCTGTAAGGGATACAATTTGATAATAACCAGTGTACCTAAAGCAGTGAAGATAGTTAAATAATAATAATAGCCCCATGTATGCAAAGTATGGTCTCTGGACCAGTAGCATCAGCATCTCCTGGGAATTTGGCAGAAATGCAAATTCCGGGCCCCACCCGGGACCTAACTAAGTCGTGTTCTCTCGGGGGAGGGTCTAGAAACCTGCGTTGAACGGACCCTCCCGTTGATTGTTATGCATGTGACGTTTGGGAAGCAACACTATCAGGAACAGAGCATTGCAGTGCCGTCTTGTGGAGAGGTCGCTGTGACCCTGACATCCCCTTATGAAAGGGTATCTGGGCTGTCTGCCCGGACAAGAAATACATAGAAATAATGAACAATGCGTGTGTCCCTTATTCCACATTGATGCTGCTCTGGGCTGTGCTGCAGAGCACTGGCCGGCGTGTCCCCCAGCATCCTATTTAAACCTTGATAGGGATTTTAACACTCTAATTATTAACGCTTTTACAGTTTAAAAACGTCCCGGGAATTCCCTGGCAGTCCAGTAGTTAGGACTCAACTCTGTCACTGCTGAGGGCCTGGGGGTTCAATCCCTGGTTGGGAAACTAAGATCCCACAAGCCGCATGGCCTGGCCAAAAACTTAAAAAAAAAAAAAAAAAAGAAAGAAAAATGTTGTCCCGTGTAAATATTTTCCTGGTCCTTCAATAAAAGCAAACAAATATATATTTCACCTTTTTAGTATTTAGCAGTTGTCTTGTTATTGTGGTTTATTATTGTACCGAGTTGAAGACACTTGTTGGCAGGGGGGAGTTCGAATGGGAAAGTGTCACTTGGACGCCACAGAAAGGTACTGCTCATGGTTACAGTAAATATCATATGAAAATAGATGAGAATTATCTGTCAGGTAGGCCAGCCGAAGAAAACATAACTCATTTGCAAATGTAAATAGAGAATAAGAAAGCGCTGGCTCTTAGCGATTGTTATAAAAACCTGTGCACACCGCATACGAGTACTGCATCACTCTGCTGGTGTTTGAGTCAGGGGCTGAGAAGCCTCAGCTCAGATACACTGTAACACAGTCACTCGACCAAAAGGAGAGAGAACGTAGGACCGGATATGTTAAGACAAGGGATAGGATGAGGAATTTGGAGATGAAGGAGAATAACTGAGCAAAGAACATAAAGTGCCTCATAAAAAGGATGTTTTTAAAAATATTTATCTGTCTCCACATGACTTTACCATATACGGTATTTGGAAAACGGGATCAAGAGGACGTCCAGCATTAAACGTACACACATTCACATCGCATTCTGACACTGATCTGGGTTCAGAGATGTGTATTGTCACATAGAAGTTGTTGGGTTCTTTTTTTTTTTTTCCAATTTGTAAATTTGCCAAAGGAGTCAAATCGAGCCAAAAAAATTTGTGTTGCCTGATCTGCTAAATCTGGTGGGTACTTTATAAAGACCTTAATGATAAAAAAAAACTTTTATTTTGTTCTGTTATTTGCAGAGCAAAGATGGTCGACCTTTGCCAGCAAGGGATAAACGCGCCTTAAAACAACTTGAAGAAAGGTTACGAACACTTAGGAAAAGAGAGAGGCACTTAGAATTCATAGAAAATAGCTGGTGGACTAAATTCTGTGGTGCCCTGCGTCCCCTGAAGGTAAGTGGGGTTTTACAAAACTATGCTGTCACTCATCCAGGTTTCTGTAGTACCTCTCAGAGAGGCTGAGTTCTCCTTGTGAGGCACTGCAGCGTGGAACTTAAGAGCATGGGTTTCGCAGTTAAAATCATCTGGTTTTAAATCACAGCTCTGATATTTGGTAGTTTGGGCAAGGAACGTAACCTCTCTGAGCTTCATTTACTCATGTGTCATGTAAGTACTACAACAGAGGTTTGGGGGGATTGAAATTAAAATGTAGGTAAGTAATGTGGTATTCTCCTGGTTTTACAAGGTTGTACTTTTCTATAGGAGATCTGGGACCCATATTAGACCTTTCTCAGATAGGCAGATTTCAATATTCAGATTGAAAATTTCAATAGAATTTGCTTCACTGTGAGGTGGCATGTTTCTGAAAGTATGTAAAAGTATTATTTAAGATGGAAAACCATTAATTTCCCTTTTTTTTTAAAACCATCATTAGCTAGCCTTGAATTCTTCAGACTGTGGTCTTCCTCTTATAATTCAAAAGGAAATGAGGAAATGCACTGACTGCTTACCCTAAAAAGCTTCTCTTTTGAAAGACTTCTTCAAAAACATACCATAATCAGTTAGATCTACTGTGTATCACTTTTAAACCTTTCTTAAGACTCACCTCGGTCCCTTTTGCCAAGGTGATTGTCTTCATAGCACCAAAGGTATGAAGAAACCCTGCTCACCCCTTAACTTAATTCTAAATTGTTCATATAGCTTCTTTATAAATATTTATAACTTGGTCACTAACATTAGCTGCCTTGTTTCAAAAGTGCTTTGTGCCATTTCACTGTACCTGTGTTTAGAGGGACTTTCAAATCAGCTTTATTAAGTGTGCAGATTGATTTCGCCAAATGTAGGCATGTAGGTATAGAAGATCTACATCACTACAGAAAGCTACTTTCTGTCTTCCCCTGTGCCACTGAGCTCAGACTCCAGCCACCCACTGATGGCCTTCTGTCATTGAGGTTTACTTCTATGTGTTCTGGGGAGTCATGGCATATATAGGCTTTTGTCTGGCTTCTTTGCTCAGCACAGTGCTTTTGAGATACCATGCATGTTACTGCATTTCTTTTCAGTGGTTCATTTTGTTTTCTTGCTGAGTAGTATTCCAGTGTGTCTGTATCACAATTTGTTTATCCACTCACCTGTTAGTGGGGATTCGAGTTGTTTCCAGTTTGAGGCTATTATGATTAATGCTGATGTGAACATTGTGTACAAATCTTTGTGTAGACATCTACACATTCATTCATTTTTCTTGAGTAAATGCCTAGGAGTAGAATTGCCGGGTCTAATGTTTAATATACATTTCACTTTATAATAAGTGAAGTATTTTTCAAAGTGGTTGCACCATTCTGCATTCCCACAGCAGCATGAGATTTCCAGTTGCTTCACATCCTTGTCAACTCATATCATAACTGTGATGTGATAGTTGTTCTAATGGGTGTATGATCTTACCTCATGGTTTTGATTTGCATTTCCCTGGTGACTAATGCTATTAAGCATCTTTTTGTATTCTTATTGGCCATTTGTTTATCTTTTCTCAAAGGCCTGTTTAAATCTTTGGCCACTTTGAAAGTTCGGTTTTTGTTTTATGAGCGAGTAATGAGACTTCTTTGTATATTCTGAATCAAGTACTTTGTCAAATTTGTGTATTCTTAATGTTGACCCCTAGTTTATGCCTTGCTTTTATGTTGTCTCAACACTGTCATTCAAAGAGATGTTTCTTAAGTTTTTATGGAGAGCATTTTCTCCTGAGTTTCTTCTAGATGATAGTTTTAGTTCTTATATTTTAGGTTTGTGGTCCATTTTAAGTTAATTTTGTGGAGTGATGTGACTTAGGGGTCAAAGTTTATTTTATTTTCCATATGGATAGCTAGTTGTTTCAGCACCTTTTTTTTTTCTTTTGACAAGACTATCCTTTGCTCATTGAATTTCCTTGGTACTTTTGTCAAATCGATTGTATATATGTGCGGCTCTGTTTGTGGACTCTCTTCTGTTCCGTTGATCTACATGTTCTTATGCTAAAACTTGATTACTAGAGCTTTATAATCAGTCATGAAATCAAGCATGTCAGTTCTTCAGTTTTGTTTTCCTTTTTCAATATTGTTTCAGCTCTGCTAGATCCTTTGCATTTCCATATAAATTTAGAATTGACTCTTAACTCCGCAAAACACCCAGTGGAATTTCTATTGGGATTACTTTGAATCAGTAGGTGAATTTGGGGAGAATTGTTACCTTAATATTGACTCTTCTAATCCATGAACGTGATATCTTTTCGTTTATTTATGTTATCGTAATTTTCTCTCAGCAGTGTTTTGTAGTTCTCAGTATAGAGGTCTTGCAGGTATTTTGATAAATTTATCTATATCTTCATTTATAATATTACACATTATTTTGTTTAATTTCAATTCTCAATTACTTGTTGCTAGTATGTAGAAATTCGTTTCTGTACATTGGCCTTGTATCATGCAGCCTGGCTAAATTATTAGTTCTAGTAGCTTTACTATAGATTCCCAAGGAATTTTTATATACATGATTATGTCAGTGCTAGAAGACAGTTTTACTTCTTCCTTTCAAATATAAGATTTCCGATTTTTTTTTTCTCCTTACTGCACGGGCTAAAACTTCCAGTACCATCAGTTTACCATTTATTCCTTTTGTTATATAAATAAATCAGTATTCTCGAATACTGATTGGAATTCTTACCTATTATCTGGTTTTAAGTTAGGAATAATAGGAAACACTTAGGATTAGTTAGTAGTAGTCATGCCTGATGGAAAAATCTGAGGATGCAAACTTACTGTTATGTAATTGAGGCTTTAACATGAGTTTTTCTCACATGAAGTATGAAAATGATTTATTATACAGATGTAACTCAGAAAATGGGAAGCTGTGCTGTTCGTGCTTCTCAAACATTAGCATCCCGGTGGTCCCAGTGGGAGCAGGCAGACAGGGCCGCTCCCCGCTCTGCACTGCTCAGCCATGCTGGAGGTCGTTTGACACCTCTGAGAAGCTCCTGGTGCAGAATTTCTTTAAAGTTATGTCTGTCTCAAAATTTGGTGGTAGTGTTCGGTGCTGTATGTAATCCAGGTTTGCTTTATTATAAAGTGTATTAAATTACACCACAATTTGCCATTTTTTATAAGACAATGTTATAATTATTTTTCATAAGAGTAGCTCCCCCCCGCCCCCCCAAGATGCAAGTGATCTTGTGATTTCACACTTCCATGATTGCCTGGCATATGTGTGTCTCACGTCAGAGGCACAGGGGTTCAGAGCATGGCTTTTCTGTCACATACATGTAGTGTTGAGTCCTTGCTCTGCTCCTCACCAGCCGTATAAACTCTTGTTACTTCACCTTGCTACACCTCATCTTTCTCATTCATGTAATGGAGTTATGTACTTATTTTTGTTATGGGAATTAAATGAAATAATGTATGCTGTGCCTTTTGATGTAAGCAGCTCAGAAAATTGCAGCTGCTATTGTTACAGTTCTATATATAGATTTTTCAACTTCTTGAATACTGCCATGGAACTCGAGGAAGAAAATTAGTTTTGAGTTGAAGGCACTTATAAAAATAAGCATCTAATTAGAATAAGTTAATGGGTCCTTAAAAGAGCATTTATATATAATACCGAGCACATTTCTAAGCATACAGTCTAATCTTCATTAGACACTTGATTAAACTTGCCCCTGACAGATGGGCATTCTTCGAGTGTGTACAGCTAAATTGGCCTGGGTAACCTACAGATCCATTAGGTCTTAAATAAAACTTGAGATTTTACTATATGTACACCTATTATTGTATATTTATACCTCTTATATTTATAAAGAGATATTATAAATTCACGTCCGTAATTTCATCACTTATTTTTTCAGACTGTTTTTATTGTGGTAACACATACATAACATACAATTCACCATTAAACTGTCTGCTGCTGTGGCATCACTTACATTCACAGTCTTGTGCAAGTGTCACCACTCTCCATTTCCAGAACCTTTCATCGTCCCAAACAGAACATTCAAAAATACCTCTCCATTCTGCACCTCCACCCCCCATACCCGTGAAACCACCTGACTCAGACTGGGACTTGAACTCACTGTCTTTTAGTTGAGATCACATACCTGGTCTCAGGACTTAATGAAGCTCAGGTTCTTGATGTCTCGTCGCAGAAAGAATTCAGTGAGCGACAAAGTGATAGGTAAGAAGTGCATTTATTTAGAGAGATACACGGTCCATAGACAGAATGCAGTCCATCTTAAAAGGCAAGCATGGTCCTGGGAGAAACACACTCCACAGACAGAGTGTGGGCCATCTCAGAAGGTGAGAGGCCCTGAAATATGGCATGGTTAGTTTTTATGGGCTGGGTAATTTCATAAGGAAAGGAGTGGGGGTATTATTCCAACTATCTTGGAGAAGGGGCGGAGATTTCCAGGAATTGGGCCCCGCCCACTTGTTGACATTTTTTTTGGTCAGCCTCAGAACCATCATGGCACCTGTGGATATGTCATTTAGCTAATGTATTATGTTGAGCGTATAATGAGGCTCAGTGTCACTGGAATTTGAATCTTCCGCCATCTTGAACCTAGTTGGTTCTAACCAGGTTATGTCATATCCAACAGCTCTGTCATTCTTTTAAAGGTTGTGCCCTGCCCCGTTCCCTCCTGTTTCACCTCTGCCCAGCTTATATCCCCTAATGACCTCTATTCTCTTTTCCGTTTCTCTGAATTTTCCTATTCTAGTTACCTCATATAAGTGAATTATATGTCCTTTTGTGTCTGGCTTATTTGACTTCACATAATGTCTTCAAAGATCATCCGTTTTTTTTTTTTTTTTTGCGGTACTCGGGCCTGTCACTGTTGTGGCCTCTCCCGTTGCGGAGCACAGGCTCCGGACGCACAGGCTCAGCGGCCATGACTCATGGGCCCAGCTGCTCCGTGGCATGTGGGCTCCTCCTGGACCGGGGCACGAACCCACGTCCCCTGCATCGGCAGGCGGACTCTCAACCACTGCACCACCAGGGAAGCCCCATCCATATTTTTGATGTATCAAAATTTCATTCCTTTTTAAGGTTGAATAATATCAATTTTGTTTTTCCATTCATCTTTTTGTTTATCCATCTATCTGTTGGTGGACATTTGGGTTATTTCCAACTTTTGGCTATTGTGAATAATGCTTCCAAGGTAATTGGTATACAAGTATCTGTTTGAGTCCCTGCTTTCAGTTCTTTTGAGTATATACCTAGAAATGGAATTGAGAGATCTTGTGTCAGTCCTGGTATAACTTTTTGAAGAACCTACAAATTGTTTTCCACAGTGGCTGCACCATTTTACAGGCCCACCAGTAAGGCACAGGGTTCCAGTTTATCCATATCATTGTCAACACTTATTTTCCTTTGTTTTGATAATAGCCAACCTTATTGTTGTGAAGTGATATCTCATTGTGGTTTTCATTTTCATTTCCTTAACGATTAGTGACATTGAGCATCTTTTCACTTGATTGTTGGCTTTGTATCTTTACTTTGGAGAAATGTTTATTTGGGTTTTTTTGTTTGTTTGTTTGTTTTTAATATTCTTGTTGCCAAAATATTGGCCCTCTGTGCTCTGGTGCTGACTAGAAATTCAGAGACAGCGTTTTGGAGGAAAGAGAAAGAGTAGCTTTATCTCTTTGACAGGCAAAGAGGGAACACAGCAGCGTAGCGCTAGTGCCCCCCTCCCTGGGGAATAGGGAGAGGTCTTATAGTCAGGGCTCCTGCTTTCGGGTAGGTGATAAGGATCAAGGCAGTGATGGGCTTGCATTCTCCTGATGGGTTGGCGGTGAGGTAAGCCCGAGTCAGCATCATCAGCCTTCAGGTTCCAACTGGTCTGGGGTCTGCATGCTTGTGGGCAGCATACCATCATTAATCATTAACTTCTCCCACTTGGAGGGGGTTTCAGTATCTATAGAACAGCTCAAAGATCCGTTTGTGTGTATGCATTGATTGGGACACCAGGACCTTGCCCCAAGGCTGCACTATTGTTTCTCCTGACTGTTTGTTTCTCCCTTGTCTCCCATCCCCTCCCTTCCCTAATTACCAACTGCTTGAATCTGCCCATTGGAAGTCGGGGAAGGTCATGGAGGCTGAATGAAGCCTATTTCCTATAATCAGAGAAATGGGGGGCACAGAAAGGCTTTGTTCCCTGGAGACCCACAGGGCCTTGCTCAGTATCATTCTGAATGTTACTCCTTATCAGATACATGATTTGTAAATATTCTCCTATTCTTGGCTTGTCTTTTCATTCTGTTGATAATGTCCTTTGATACACAAAGTTTTTTTAATTTTGATGATGTCCAGTTCATTTTTGCTTTTGTTACCTATGTTTTTTGTGTCATATACAAAAAATAATTGCCAAATACAATGCCATGAAGGTTTTTTCCCTAAGAGTTTAATAGTTTTAGCCCTTATATTTAGATCTTTGATCTATTTTGAGTCAATTTTTATATATAGTGAAGGACAAGGGTCTGTTTTCATTCTTTATGTCTGTCTTTAGGCCAGTACCATACTGTTTATATATATATATTTATTTATATATATATATATATATATATATATATAAATTTATTTATTAATTTTTGGCTGCGTTGGATCTTTGTTGCTGCGAGCGGGCTTTCTCTAGTTGCAGCGAGCGGGGGCTACTCTTCATTGCGGTGCGAGGGCTTCTCGTTGCGGTGGCTTCTCTTGTTGCACAGCATGGGCTCTAGGTGCGTGGGCTTCAGTAGTTGTGGCACACAGGCTTAGTTGCTCTGTGGCACGTGGGATCTTCCCGGACCAGGGCTCAAACCCGTGTCCCCTGCATTGACAGGCGGATTCTTAACCACTGCGCCACCAGGGAAGCCCACCATACTGTTTTGATCGCTGTGGCTTTGTAGTAAATTTTGAAATAAGGGAGTGTGAGTCCTGTAACTTTGTTCTTCTATTTCAAGATTGTTTTGGCTATTCAGGGTTCCTTGAAATTCCACATGAATTTCATGATGGATTTTCTTGTTTCTGCAAAGAACATCATTGTGATTTTCATAGGGATTGCATTGAATCTGTAGATCATTTTCAGTAGTATTGTCATTTTTAACGTATTAAGTCTTTCAAACCGTAAATATGGGATGTCTTTCCATTTATTTATGTCTCCTTTAATTTCTGTCAGCAGTGTCTTATAGTTTTCAGCTGTAGGGGAGGAAGAAATTTTCTTCTTCCCTTCTGGGTTCTTCTGTCTGGTCTAAGAATTAAATTGACATGAGACAGATGAACAGGAGAAATTCAAACAAAAGTTTGATAACATGTACACATGGGAGAGACCCAGGAGAACTGAATAACTCGCCAAAGCAGCCGAAACCAAACCGTCTCCTTAAATACCACCTTCAGCGAAAGACAAAGGAGGATGTTGGGGGTAGTGGTTTGAGACTTCAGAGGGGAGGAAGGCAACTCACATGGAGATGGAAAAGCCAATGTTTGGTAGACAAGTGTTTGCTAGACCAGGAGAGACAAAGGAACGGAGTGGACTCAGGGCTCCAGGCCCTGCCAACTTTCCTGCCACGCCTGGCCCTTATTCCTTGCAGACACATCTGGTGACAACTCTATTCTGGGAACAGGCCCTTTATCTAAATTCTTTAGGCAGCTGCGGGGTGGGGTGGGCGTGGTGGTAATAAGAAAGACTCTGAGTCTTCTGTTTCCTAAAAATAATCAGCCGAGATTAATTCTCATGCCAGAGGGACACATTTTCTGGTGGCAAAATCCCCCCCGCAGTACTGTATGTAAGTAGAGTATATCAGTCATTTGCCTCCTTGTTTAAATTTCTCCCTAGGTGTTTTATTCTTCTAGATACTTGTTTACAGGACGGGCTTTAAGTAGTTGCCTTCTGCATTGATAGGAGTTTCTGAAGATTTGGTCATCACCCTCTTCCACCTTTACAAATGGAGATTTCCCTTATAAATGTAAATATCTCTTAAAAAGGGTAACTGTCAGTGTCAGTTTTCAGAGCTTCTGTTTCTGCTGTTTCTTAAAAATAGCTTAAAATAATCTTTATCCCAAAGAGGCATATTTTAGGTGGAGCATTCTGCTCCTCTTTACCAGTAACATTATGGTATGGATATTGAAGTTCACGTAAGGGTAATGACCTATCCCATCTTTACACTGGCATAGCAGTAAGCCTCAAGTGCGTAGGAAAGCTTGGGCTGGGTCTTGGATATCAGTGACTGATCAGTACATAACCTTGTTTGTTATGTGTTTGTGTTAAAAACAACTGACATAATGTCGATTCATTAACATTGAACTTAGGACCAACAGCAGTATAACTCATGCCTGAACAAAACTAACACATGTGTTTTCTCAATAAGCATAGCCTTCTTAGTCATAGGAACCAAACGGCACTTCAGCACTATGCTTGGGGGCCATTTTAAACAACAAAGTTACCAACAAAGAGCACAAAAAATGCAAAGAATGTAGCACTCAGTAGACCACTTACAGGGTACTTGTTTACAGTGTGAGAGCTGAAACAAGAAAGCAGAGCGTGGCCTGGTTCAGCCTCAGCTAGGAACTCGAGCATCCGGTGACTTAGAATTTTTACTCTCTGCATGTATCTGCAAAAGACTGCCAAGAGCCGCATGTATTGATTTAAGGTCATAAATAAATTTTAGTGAGCAGTGGGCTTGCAAATGCCAAATCTGCAAATGAGAATCAACTGTACTTATAAGTAAAAACAACAACAAAAATCCCCAAGTCCAGCAAGTTTTCTCTCCAGCTCTTACTGCAAAACTTTGTGTTAAGCAAAGACAATCTGGGAAAAATTGCATGGTAGAGAGAAGAGAAGATTTGGAGGTGGGCCTAAGATTGATCTTAAACCCCCCAAAATTAGGTGAGATAAGCCAGTCACAAAAAGACAAATACTGTATATGAGGTACCTAGAGCAATCAGATTCATAGAGACAGGAAATAGAGTGGTGGTCTCCAGGGGTTGGGGGCAGGAGGTACGGGCAGTTGTTGTTTAATGGGTACAGAGTTTCAGTTTTGCAAGATGAAAATAATTCTGGAGATTGGTTGCACAACAGCATGAATGTATTTAACACAGCTAAACTGTACACTTAAAAATGGTTAAGATGGTAATTTTATGTTATTTGTATTTTACCACTATTTAAAAAACCAAAAACAGAAGTGGCCAAAAAGCAGGTAGAAATGAAGAGAGTTGAACTCAGAGGGGAAAATAGGAGGAAAATACACTTAATTTCAAAAATGAAAACAAAATTCCAAGGTGTCCAAAGGAGAATAGAATCAAATAAAATTTAGTAAGGGGAGGCTTTGAAGAAAGCCAGAAAGATAACCAAGAGAAGGAAAACAAGATGAAGTAAAAAGGATCAGAAAAGGAGTGTTGAAATGAAAGAGAAAGAAAAACTACCTGTGTGTAGTGGTTTCCATGCAGTAGCAAAACAAAACAAATTAGCAGAATATTGAAATGCATAATCTCCTGCCAAACACCGAAAAATAAATAGACCTGAATCCACGTGTCATGAATATTCTGTTGTGGTCCGAACGCTGGTTGGAAAAGAATTTCCAGACACAAGGCAGAATGTAAAGGCAGGATTTATTAGACGGAAGGGTCGTGCCAGAACAGCGGGCCAAATTCCTAGTAGTCTGGGAGAGTCGAGCCCGAACTTGTGCTGTTGATCAGTTTTTATAGCCAGAAAACAAAGGGATGGTCCGAGGTAAAAATTTCATTTACTGATTGGTCGAGGCACATATACCTTCCTTCTGTAGGGTGGGAGTGGGGCAGGGCAGATGCCTTTCCTTATTTGGGACAGGTCCCGTTGCCCAGGTGGGTGTCACCCAGGTGGGCTCAGGAATTTCATAACCATGGCAACATGGGGGGGAGGGCGAGTAAGAGTCAGGTAGGGGGTATAACACTGACACTTTTTCAAGCAGTGTCGTCCTTTGTCCTTGAGGCACCATTGTCCTTGGAGCACCACATATTCTATTTCATGAATAGACATGAAATAGACACTTTGTACCTGGGAAAGTTTATGTGCAATTTTCCTAGTAAAATTAAAGAAAAATCCTCAGGATTTCTAAGAAAAAAAAATCAACTCACAAGGGCCACATTGTTAGACTTTTTAAAAATCATACAAAGCAAGGCAGGAATGGAGGAACATTAAAAACAAACAAACAAACAAACTCAATGAAAATGTATGAACTGTCCACTGAAAAAAAAAACACACACAACGTGAGAGTTGTGAGTTAAGTTTTATTTGGGGCAAAATGCGGACTATAGCACTGGAGACAGCCTCTCGGGTAGCTCTGAGGAACCGCTCGCAGGAGCTGGGGGGAAGGGCGGTATTCTATACGATGTCAGTGAAGGGGGCACGTGCAGTCAAGCACACACTGAGGCAGAGGCTGGCTGCTGGTCCTGAGGAGCAGACGTCACCAGTGATGATGGTAGTGCTTTTCTAGATACGAGGAGATGCAGGAATCGGGCTCATCACATTGTCTCCTGAAAATATCTAACCATCTGAAGACCTGTTCTGCCCGTTTTTCCCAGGGCACAGAGGGCCTCACTCCTGATCTCCACCCTGAGCTCCTTTCAGGGGGTTGAAGGTCAGCAGCTGCAGCGGTTTGTGACCTAGTCCTTGTAGAGGCAGGTGGCAAGTGCCAGTTTGTAGTTGGCAGAACCAAGGAATTTATATTTAGCCAAAATAGCCTTTAGAAAAACAGTTACGGAATCTGTACCCTGAGCTCTTTTGAGAAATCCACTCGTTGCCAAGCTTTGACCAATTAAGAGGTGAGAACGTAAACATCAGCGAAGGGAAAAATGGTGAACATGTAATATTGTAGGTCTGTGGAGAGAAGGTGTGGGCTAGGGCAGAGAATAAGGCACAAACATGTGCTGATGAATAGAAATAATGTAATTAAGAAGGAAGAGAAAGGAAAGTAGAATTTCTCATAGATTACTGCGTAGGCAATAGGTTGGACACGTAAAAACTAATAAATTGTTTAGTAAAGGAATGAATAAGGAAGTGGGGGCTAGGGGCACTTGAAAATTTAAGTACACTAAAACAAAAATATAAACCCTCTTAACAAAAGAACTAAAAATCAAAGAGCAAGGAATTCACATTAACTGGAGAAAGAAACACGGGAAATATACACACAGTTATCAAACAACAAGATATTTTTGAGACAAAACGTGTTAGTCATATCAATAAATGTGAATGGATCTAACTCACTATTAAAAGGAAAAATTTTAATTTTCCTCAGAAAGCAGGATATAACTATATCCTAAAACAGTGATTCACAAAGGCTAACAATGCGTATTGAAAGATATACTGAGCAAATGGAAACAATAAAAAAGCAGATAATGATCGTGCTATTAGACAAAGTAGGATTCGTGCCAGAAAACATTAAATCCAACAAAGAATTACTATCACTTTTTGTGATAGACAGAATGCCTCTGTCTTCCCCCAGTGATGTCCACGCCCTAATCCCTGGAACCTGTGAGTATAATATACACGAAATGTCAAAAGGGACTTTGCAGATGCAATTAATGTTACAGACTTTAAAATATGGAGCTGACCCTGGATTATCTTGATGGGCCCAATCTAGTAGCACAAGTCCTTAAAAGCAGAGAACTTCCATGGCTAGAGTCAGAGAGATGTGCTAAAGTAAAGTGTAAGAAAGAGACATTCAGAATGTAAGACTTGAGCTGCCATTACTGATTTGAGGATGGAGGGGATGTGAAAAGGAATGCAGGAAATGAATGCCCTCAAGGAACTGAGAGGCTCCCAGCTGATAGCCAGCAAAGAGATGAAGGCCTCAGTCCTGTGACCTCAAGGAGCCGTATTCTGTTCCGCAGCCTTGATCATCTCAATCGATTTATCTTCAGGTTTAATGATCCTTTTCTCCTGACTGATCAAATCCGCTGAACTTTTCACTTTGTTTTCTAGTGAGCTTTTTGTTTGAGTTTTTATAATTTTCATCTTGAGAATTTCAATTCACTTCCTTTTTTAAAATTTCCATTTCTTTGTTGATATTCTGTATTTGGTGAGAAATTGTTCTCATAATTTGTTTTAGTTCTTAAGACACGCTTTTCGTTAGTTTCTTGAACATATTTAAAATAGTGGCTTTAAAGTTTTTGTCGAGTAAGTTCAGCGTCCTCAAGGACTTCCTCAAGGACAGTGCCTATTGATTTTTTTCTTCTATTAGTCATACTTTCTTGCTGCTTTGCATGTCTCTTTAATTTTTTTTTTTTTTTTTTTTTGCTTAAAACCTGGGAAGTTTTAAATAATATAATGTGGTAACTCTGGAGATCAGAGTCTCCCCTGGATTTGCTGTTACTACTCTTTGTTGTTGTTTGTTTAGTGACTTTTGTGAATTATTCTGTGGAGTCTGTATTCTTTGTTGTGTGTAGTCACCCAAGTTTCTGCTTGGTTACTTTAGTTAATAACTGGACGACGATTTTCTTAAACACCTAGAACCAGCAAGTCTCCCAGTCTTTGCTGAGGGGCTGTGTGTGAGTGGAGACATGAGTTCAGCACCCAGGCTGGCACTGCAGTGCTGCCTTCTGCACTTCCTGCTCGTGCAGACAGAGCTTCAGGGTCAACCACAAGTGGACATTTAGGCCTCTCCTGTCTTTCCTGAGCATGCACAGGGCCTTCTTCATTCCCAGGAATATGTGGGAACTTTTCAGAGCACCTGTGGACATCTCATTCCCTAGGTTTCCGTTTTAATCTTTTTAGTTAGTTTATTTCTTGCCTGATATTGACTAGCTCTTGTGGCCATGAAGTTCATTGGTTGCCTGTAATTTTTTGACAGACACTCCTGCGGAAAAGATATTTTTGCACTGTGTGAACTCCAGTTCAGGCTGAACACAGACAGTCTTGCAAATGGGCTCTTCCATGCCATTACCAGGCGGGTCGAGTAATGGCAGTTCTCTGGGAAGGAGACTCTGAAAGAACTTCAGCCCCTTTCTGCTTTCGCAGGTGCTACCAGGCTTATGACTTTTACAGGCCATCTACCATGCACGAGAGAGGAGGAATTGGTACTAGCGCAAGTCGGAATGCCACAGTGCTCTGTGCTCTTACTGAGATTCAGCCGTTTTTCCTGAATAAATGCTCCTAGATTGTTGCATGCCTCTGGTTAATTTCCAGAGTGTTGAAAAAGTTGATTCTGACCATTTATGCCAGTTTTCTCGTTGCTTTTAGGGGGGAAAGGATTTTCAGAGGTTCTTATTCTGTTACCTTTACTGATGTCATCTCTTTGGCTTAATTTTTATTTTAAAACTGACACTATAGCTAGTGTGGAATATGTAGCATTTAGGTCAGCCCAGGGTAGTCACCACTGACATGATTCTGGAAGTACTAACTTAAGTTCTTATATATAAATATATACAGTTTCCTTGGTCTTTATAAACCATTTATCTTTTTAATATTTTTTCTTTGTTTTGTAAGTAGCTGTGATTAAATAGTCTAACTCTGGGTCATGCATCTCAACAGAGTGGGAAAGTGGTTAAGGATTTTCTTTTCTTTTCCTCCCCCAAAATGGGGATCAGGGGAGGGGAATGTTAATTTCTCCTGCTGTCTCTGGGTCATGTTCCTCTACTGCTCATTGGTAGTTGGCAGCTGTACTACCTCATGCTACAAGCTATTTCTTATCAACAGGCTACTGGGAAGTAATATGTTTCCTCAGTGTAAGGATATTGTCTCCAGGTCACTTAGGCATCAAGTACCATGCTCAAACCTAGTAGAAAAAGATTGTGTACGCTCCTTTACCTGCTACTAATAAACTTCTGTTACTATGAAGGAGTCACTTCAAACTTATTTAGCAATGAAACTTTTTTTAAATAAATGAATGCTCATGTGAAACCCCGTATGTAAAATGGATACATGCAGGGGTTTTTATTTCAAATGATGCCTATACTCGTTTTTTGTGTTTTTTTTAAAATAAGTTTATTTATTTATTTGTTTGTTTTTGGCTGCATTGGGTCTTTGTTGCTGCATCCAGGCTTTCTCTAGTTGCAGCGAGCAGGGGCTACTCTTTGTTGCGGCTTGCGGTCTCTAGAAAACAGGTTCAGTAGTTGTGGTGCACGGGCTTAGTTGCTCCGCGGCATGTGGGATCTTCCTGGACCAGGGCTCGAGCCCGTGTCCCCTGCATTGGCCGGCGGATTCTTAACCACTGCGCCACCAGGAAGCCTATAGTCTTTTTGGTCCTCTCTTGCCAAGCTGCTTCTTCCAGTGAGCTCTAAAGGCACTCTTTCAGAACTGAAGAGTTCCCTAGAACACAGTCCTAAAGTTTATTTCCAGATTCATCTTTATATGCTAGGTAGGATAATGGGTTGTTATTCTACTTTTTTTATCCTGTCAGAATTCTAAAATATACTCAACGATCATGTGAAATAAGATGAAAAATCTCCTTAACATTCATGATGTTTCCCATCTATTCCTATCAATTCCAGGCAAAGGACAAACTGAAACACTTAACTGTACTTAATAGGAATCTTCCTTTTGGCTCTCGCCAAACATAGATTTCATCCCTTTTTTTATTCTGAAATTTTATTCCTTAGAGACCCAGTTCCAATCATTGTTTTCCTTATTTTCGGTCGTCCTACTATAAAGTTCATATGCTATCCTTTCATATTTCATACATATCCTTTCATACGATAAAGTTCATACTTGAGTACAGGGAAGTGTACGATGTTTATTACCACATCCTTCCACAGAGAGAGTTCTATATGACAGTTTCTTCAGTGCTGTTAGTACTCTATTTCAAGAATATTATCAGTTATATAGACTTTTCTAGGCTGTGGTATAATCTATTTATAAGATATACACAGCTGACCCGTGAACGGTATGGTGTGAACTGCTCAGGTCCACTTACACATGGATAATTTTCAGTAGCACATAATACAGCACCATGCCACCCGCAGTAGGTTGAATCTGGATATCGCAATGGGCCGACTGTAAGTTCTATGCAGATTTTTGGCTGGGCAGAGGGTCAGTGCCTCTAACCCCTGCGTTGTCCAAGGGTCAGCTATATAGTATCTCATTACTTCTGTGAGAAAATGTTCCAAGTTCTCTGTTTTAACAACAGGTTAACATAACCTGATGAGTTTCTTGGTTTTGGTTTTTGTGTATGTATATTAGTCTTAATGTAGTTTTCAGTTAACTTTTTATATTTGAGTATAACTGAATATAAACCTTTTATTGGACCTAGCAAAGAGTCTCATTTGTTCACTTACCAATGAAAACTTTCAAATGCATTGTCTCTTTTGTGTTTTTGTTCTCAAATAGTCTCATAATGAAAATTTAGATGATGTGTGCCTAGGATTATATACTATATGATTACATATTAAATTAAAATTTATCTTAGGTCATTTTTTTTAGATCATTGTCATACGCTAGTAACCCATTGAGCATAATGGTTCTGTGCTTTTAATATCAACTTCAGAAGTATATTTTAACGATTTATTTTTATTTTTGCTTTTAGATCATTTGGGGAATATTTTTCATCTTAGTTGCATTGCTGTTTATAATTTCTCTCTTCCTGTCCAAGTAAGTACAGTAGACACATTTTCTAAAGCACTAACACACATCCTATGATCTTATACATTTTCCACGCTGAATTCCATTAATGTAGCCTATTCATCTTAAGTAGCTATTTTACTTGAAGTGTTCTATAGCATTAACTCAAAGAATGACTAAAAAGCCCCAATAATAGACAGTATTTCTTTATTCTGTATCAATTGAACAATATCTGTAAGATATTTAAGTGAGGTTTACTTTGTTATCTGTGGTTTTCTTTGACTCCATTGAGTCTGCATGCTTAAGTTATGATGATGTTCTTTCTAAAGTAACTGAAAATGTGGTGCAATATATAAATTCACTCTTTGTACATTTTTTTGTTATAGTTTGGATAAAGCTCTTCATTCAGCTGGAATAGATTCTGGTTTCATAATTTTTGGAGCTAACCTGAGTAACCCACTGAATATGCTTTTGCCTTTACTACAAACAGTAAGTAACAAAATCATCCATTTTATACTCTAGCAAACATTGTCACACTCTGTCAGATTATTATGTTGACAAACCTACTAGTACTTGGAAGCATATGCTTGTGCCCTCTGCTGATTTGGCTTTTTATTTACATATAACTTCTATGTTGATATGTTGCTTTAAAAATTATTGTATTGATGTATTACTGAACTCTCATGTTATACATAACTTGATTTGGGGATACGTGATAAGACTTAGGGGTGAACTTTTCCAAGCACTTCCCGTTTTTACTTTTTAACGAAGTCTTTTATTCCATATATAAATGTAATTTTTTTTTTTTTTTTTTTGCGGTACGTGGGCCTCTCACTGTTGTGGCTTCTCCCGTTGCGGAGCACAGGCTCTGGACGCGCAGGCTCAGCGGCCATGGCTCACGGGCCCAGCCGCTCTGCGGCACGTGGGATCTTCCTGGACCGGGGCACGAACCCATGTCCCCTGCATTGGCAGGCGGACTCTCAACCACTGCGCCACCAGGGAAGCCCTAAATGTAATTTTTAGTTTAATTTGTTATAGGATTTTTCTTAGGATAATGATACTGAGCAGTTTGGTAGTTTGGTAGTTGTTTCTTGGAGGTTTTTTTTTTTTTTTTTTGCATTATCATAGTAACCTGATCAGGGTTGATATTTTAAACATTGCCAAATATGAACAATGAATTTTCAGTTAATTTTACATGACTTCTAAAGCCCTTATTGTTTGTGTATTAAGTTTAATTTTATCTTTTTTCAGGTGTTTCCTCTTGATTATATTCTTATAACAACTATTATTATGTACTTTATTTTTACTTCAATGGCGGGGATTCGAAATATTGGCATATGGTTCTTTTGGATTAGAGTGAGTATATGTTACAATATCATTTTGATTTTTTCATCATTTTATGCATAATCTCCATTATTGCAAATTATCTTAGATTTATAATATAAAAGTTGTAAATATCTTGACACCAAAAATGGAAATACTAGCTTTTTCACTTCATGTTAACATGTCCCTTCGTCTACAGGGACAATTTTGCCCTCCCGGATATATTTGGCAAAGTCTGGAGATGTTTTCATTTGTTATAACTAGGAGGCGCTACTGGCATCTGTTGGTTAGAGTACAGGGATTCAGTTAAACATCTTGCATTGCACAGGGCAGCCTCCCACAGCAAAGACTTATCCAGCCGAAAACATCAGTAGTACCGAGGTGGAGAAGTCCTGGGCTAGAAGTTCTATTATTTTCCTTAGTGTTCGGCTGCATGGGAACACACTGAAGCACAACTGGACTCATGGTAGCTCAAAAGATGGCCTTTACTACTGGGAGTGAAAGATTACTGTGTGTTTGGAGAAAGGGTCATTTTCCTCTTAGAGTCATCTTGATATAAATTAAGAATTTTAAAACGAGATACATCATCATGCTTCCAGCTGTGGGTAAAATTCAGTTAAATAGTGGCTTGAACTAATGAAAGACTTCTTGCTGTGGAACATTTTTAAAATCTAACATTGCTTCATTAGCTCAAAAATCAAGTCTAATATCTCTGGATTCCTCTTGGCTTCTCCCTCATGATTGTGATATGGCTGCTTCAACCCCATTTATTCTGTCCGTGTTCCGTAAGGAAAAGGTAGCTAGCAGAAGTGGTGATACCTATATCAAAAAGCAAGACTTTCCCAGAAGTCTCCAACAGACTGCTTTCCTTTTGACATTTAATGTTTTATCACTACCAGCCACTACTAGGGGTAGGGAAGCTGGGAAACGTACATTTTTAGGTGATCATATCCCGTCCAGTATTGGAGTCCTATTACTCTATACTGTACTACGATCTAGTAATAAAACAGGGAGGTGCTATTTTAGTTGCTAGAATAAAAGTGTGCTCTGCCGTTGAAATGAAGCCCGTCACCAGGCTCCTTCTATCTGTTACCACATGTTTTAGTTTCCCTCCTGTATGGATACATGTGAAAATAGCTGTAGTCAGATGAACATAAATTACCATAAACTATATTATAGTTTTATAGTAGAGTATAATATGAGGATATCATATTTCATAGAAATGAGTATTTAAAACATGTGGCATGTCTATCCTTGGGAAGTAATATTATATAAAACTCAAATATATTACTAATACTTACAGTTGAAGCTCCTCTAATCTTTAGATAGAAGTAGTTCTCAGTTCCTCTTAGCTCTAGGAACTTCTAACAGATGCTATTGCATAATAAGTTTAGAAGATTTTTCTGAAACAGACCCTGTGAGTACAAATATATTCTCTAGGTCTTGAGTTTTTAAAATAAACATGAATCTAAACCTAAAAGCTTTTCAGGGAAAGCGTTGTTATTCTTTGTTATTCTTATAATTATCTGGAAAGATTAAGAATTCTTAGCATGTATTTTGGGAAAAAGAAACGGTGGATTGAACTGTGTTCGTTACCCCCTAACAAAGGAGTGGGACTCAGTCCCTTCACATGAAACGTGTTGCTGGAATATCATCCCTGTGTTCTTTCGTTCCAGTTGTATAAAATCAGAAGGGGGAGAACCAGGCCCCAGGCGCTCTTATTTCTCTGCATGATACTTCTGCTTATTGTGCTTCACACTAGCTACATGATTTACAGCCTCGCCCCCCAGTATGTTATGTACGGAAGCCAAAACTACCTGATAGAGGTAAGTGCAAACTTTAAAAAGTCAGTATTTTGATATTTTAAACATAGTGAAATCTGAAATCAAATTCTCATTTGTGAAAGCTAACACAAAATATTAGCTCATCAGGTTAAACTTAATATTGCTAAAACTAGTTTTTCATTCCATTTTTCAGCATGTTTATATTTGTTTCAAACAAGTTCTTTTTAAAAATAACACTGAATCTCATTACAGTAGCTCCTTAAATGGATCCCATGGTGCCAAGCTACTGAGCTGTGTCTCAGCACTTTGCTAAAACTCATAATATTTACTCTAAAATAATATTTTAAGTAAGTTTATTAATATGGCTCCCCAAAAAGTTTTGGTGTGCGGAAAGTTATGTCTGCTCATTGGTACCATGAATCCCAGAGGAGAGACTTTATTTTATTTGTACGTAACTATGCTTTCTCTTAACATGACAGGGATCCTCTTACCTGTTACAGTGATTCCTTGGTGTTGATCTTTCAAAAGCCAGCTGTGATTCCTAGTTGTACCTGGAGAGCTAGTTTGAATATTTTGACAGCTTGACATATTTTGACCATATCTAATTCAGCCTTTGTTTAGTTTCCTTTTCCTGAAATATCTCTTGCTCTACCTTCTAACAAGTCAAATCAAATCCATGTTTCAGGGCCCAGTTCAAGCCTTACTTTAATGGAGTTTTTCATTATTAATCCAGTCTCCCCGGGTCACTCCTTTATCCTGTACTTCTTCCTCCATTCTTTCTTTACTCTAATATGTAATTAGGAACAAACAAACAAGATCTAGTAAGCACGTCAGACCTTTAATACCATGCATAATATTGCTAAGGATTGAAAAGTTAGTTCATTGAAAAATATTAAGTAACAATGCCATTGGATCAAAGATAAGGCACGATCATAATGGAGGTAACGAATGACACAAGTTTGGGAAACAATGCTAGAAGGTCACCTTAGTCACTTTTTTCATTTCTTATACCTTTTATTCTCTTCTTGCCTTATCTCCTGCACCTCGTTCACTAGGTCATGCTTATAACACATTCTTCTATGAATGAATGAAATAACGTCATGCTTTTGCATGGATGAATGATATTCTTTTCTTGTTCCACAGTGGAAAAATAAGTAGGCCGTTTCTCTGGGCAGAAGCTCTGTTGTTCAACACAGGGCCTAATGATTGTTATAGGAAAGCCCTAATGTTAAATTTACCCTAAATCTTTTTCTTCTAGTTGCAATTTTATGTAATTTACCTTTTAGAATATTAGCTAGATGTAGTTTAATAGAAAACAGTATAAAGTTCATAAAGTGATTACTTTTTAATCGAAATATATTAATATACTATTTATATTTTAACTATATTTTCATCTTTCAGAGCAATATAACTTATGATGCCCATAAAGGCAATTCAACCCTTTCTGTGCCAAAGAGATGTGATGCAGATGCCCCTGAAGGTAAAGTAGCTTTTATCACCCATCTTAGAATTTATAGCTCTGTAAGAAAAGATGTGTCTTGCATTTTGGTGTCTTAATCATTTGATGCATTTGTTTTAATATGTGGTGACAAAGGAAATTCTAGCAAGAAGACCTTGGTGTCTTCAGTAGAATATCTTGGTAATTTACTGATTTCCATTAGGGAAAGTATCATTACAAAGTGTTTACTTTTGAAGAACAAAACGTAGTTATTATTTATCACGTGTACTAGTATAAAGAGAAACATTCTAAATGTCTTTTTTCATTGTTCTTAAAAATTCAGGAGAGTTTTGGTGGTATCTGCAATTTTTAGGACTGAGACCTAAAGTACCTATGACCTAGAACAACTTTTGAACCATCCAACTCTAGTTACTTTAGTTAATAATAATAATGTTAATGATGACAGCGATTAACTATTAAGAACATGTAATTGTGTTTCAGACACTGTGCTAAGTACTTTGTGTGTATTCTGACAAAAGCTCTGAGATCCTCTGCTCTTAACCTCTGTGAATTTTGAGACAATCTTTTTTTTTTCTGTTTTCTGTGTGCTAAGATGAGGTTTTTTTCCCCTTTGAATATTATAGTATGCTTTTATTTCAGGGTAAAATAATATGTCAAATATAGTATATTTCTTGATAAATCATTCAGGGGTACCGTTATGGAAAAGATAAATTTGGAGTTTTTTACCAGGGTCAACTCTGGAATGTGGTAGAGTAACAGGAATAGGTACAGAGTCCAGGGTAGCCCAGTGGAAGAAGTACAGAGCTCTACGTGGAGGTCACTGTGCGGTGGTGGTCCTCAGAAAGCAGGGCTTCAGAAAAGGGAGAGCAGAGCTGCCTCTCAAGGTGAATGAAGGATTTACCTGGTATGTGCATCAAGGGGAGGCTGTTCTAGGCAGAGGAACAAAGTGCTCAAACGTAATTCGCTTAAACTGTAAAGTTTTGTGTTCCAGCGAATGTAAAGCACTGTTATTGTTTTGTTGCTTTAATTCTGGAGGGGTGTGGGTTAGAGGGAGGGAGAAAATGGGATTGCAGAGTTAGGACTCAAGCCCCGGAAGGCCTTGGAAGAGTTCTAAGCAAGGAAGTTGAAACTGGTCTGGTTTGTTTTCAGTAACTTTATTATAACAGAGAGAGCGGGTTGGAGAAGTTGAGAGCTGAGCGTAGAAATCGGCTGGGAGAGGCTGCCGGCAGGGGCTGTGTGCAGTCATGCAGGAGAGATGGTGAGAGCCTGGAGTAAACAGTGGTCTGGAGGGTGTGAGATGAAGAGAGAAGCAAGAGGATTTCTGCTTGCTTGGGTCTGAAGCAGTGGCAAGGCAACAGAATATTCTAGAATGGCCCTCCAGTTACTGAGTAATGGGGTAAATTTTGGTATCAGCAAGCTGAGTTAAAAATGGATACTAAGATTAGAGAAGAAATGTAAGAAATGCTTAGTTGACCTGAGATGTCTCACAGACCTTGAGGCGGAGATTTCGTGCGCACTTGGATATTTGCATAATGAACTCAGAAGGTGGAGAGAGAGGAGACCAGGGCTCCGAGGAGGACGGCTACCCAGGGGCAGGCGGGTGAAGCAGGTGTGGGGAAGGGGACTGCACAGAGGCGGTGGAGGCGAAAGCTAAGTGCAGTGAATAAAAAGCGATATGAAGCCGTGACTGAGTTTATATTCTTCACAGAAATTGTTTGTGGAGATTGAGAGGGATTGGATGGAAACTAGAGCAGGTGTGCAGGGTCGGGGAGAATCTTTGTTTTTTTCTTTTTAAATGAGGAGAGACTTCAGGGAAGATGGAATGGAATTAATGGAGCAGGAAAAGTTGAAGAAAAATATCACAAAGGTTAGATGATGGGCCAGTACCATCCAGTTCTGGAGGAGATGGTATTTAGAACATCAAAGACGGAATGCTTTAGCTAGAAGGAGGGATGCCTCTTTCTCTAGAGCAAGGAAGGAAGCAACAATATGGACTCAGATAGTAATTTCTTAGGGTGAACAGGAAGTTCTGTATGATTGTCTCATTTTGCTGTGAAGTTTAAGTTCAGTCATCTGCTGAGAATTGTGTGGGCCATTGGGCACAGAACTGAAGAAAGTGGCAAAAGTTTTGATCGGTGAACAGAAGAAGGATCTGACTGAAGATAAGTTAGTGATAGATAAATATGTCAAGGACCAGAGATGGAATTATCTATCTGTATTTTTGCTGAACAAATCTGTATAGCTGGTACCATTCTCCATCATTGCCTAGGCTGTCTGGGAAGGTGGGTTGAAGGACTGAAGTAGAATGGTAAGCCAAGGACAAGCTAAGAGTGAGAGAATGAGACCTACCGCAGAGTCCAGGGTGTAAGGGAAAGAAGGGAAGCGACTAAAGCTGGGAGAAAAGAAAAAATCAAGAGATGAGATGGGGAAACAGACATGAAGAAGAAATAACAGTAAAAGGTTTCTTTTTTTTTTTTTTAACATCTTTATTGGAGTATAATTGCTTTACAATTGTTTGTTAGTTTCCGCTCTACAACAAAGTGAATCAGCTGTACATATACATACATCCCCATATCTATCTCCTCCCTCTGGTGTCTCCCTCCCACCCTCCCTATCCCACCCCTCTAGGTGGTCACAAAGCACTGAGCTGATCTCCCTGTGCTGTGCGGCTGCTTCCCACTAGCTATCTATTCTACATTTGGTAGTGTATATATGTCCATGCCACTCTCTCGCTTTGTCCCAGCTTACCCTTCCCCCTCGCCATGTCCTCAAGTCCATTCTCTACGTCTGCATCTTTCTTCCTGTCCTGCCCCTAGGTTCATCAGAACCATTTTTTCTTTAGATTCTATTATAAATAAATGTGACTTGATTTTCCAGCTCTACTTTTGTAATGAGTTTAGTCCCAGGTTTTTTACTTTGAAATGTACATACACATGTCACACTAGGGTTGATAGTTGAAATGCTTTGGGTTGTCATTTTTAGCTCAGTGAAAGTAGAATGAAAAATTACTGTTGAGTTGATTTTAATTTTTTTTTAAGAGGGCACTGATCTTGAAGATCTAAAATAGGTTCTGTTTCTTAAATTCTTATAGTAGTATTGAAACCTTAGCAGAAAAACATCAAAATTTCAAAATTAAGTTGCACTGGTAAAGGTGTTTAAAATGCCCTTATATTGCTGAACTGAGTGAATTTTTATGTTATAGATCAGTAAGTTTAGTTAAATCATACCCTTGGCCATAACTCTTTTATGAATCACATTCAGTAGTTTTGTTTATCAGTCTAATCTAATTTATAGTGGCTTAAATCAGGGGTCCCTAGCCCCCAGGCCACGGACTGGTATTGGTTCGTGGCCTGTTAGTAACCAGGCACACAGCAGGAGGTGAGCGGCAGGCAAGCAGAGCGAAGCTTTGTCTGTATTTGCAGCCGCTCCCCATGGCTTGCATTACCGCCTGAGCTCCACCTCCTATCAGACCAGCGATGGCATTAGATTCTCATAGGAGCACAAACCCTACTGTGAACTGCACATTCGAGCGATCTAGGTCGCATGCTCCTTGTGAGAATCTAATGCCTGATGATCTGAGGTGGAGCTGAGGCGGTGATGCTAGCACTGGGGAGCGGCTGCAAATACAGATTATCATGAGCAGAGAGGTTTGACTGCACAGAGACCATAATAAATCAATTGCTTGCAGACTCATATCAAAACCTTACCAGTGAGTGGTAAGTGACAATTAAGCTGCATCTGGTGGCAGGCTTTAAGTTGGAATCCAACACTTATTTTAGTCTGTGCCTGGCCTGCCCATTATTTTATTTACCACTTCCATCCATGCCTCTTTCCTGCACTGTGTCCTTGTCTCATTCACAGTTTTTGGTAAGCCCACAAGATAACCCTAGGCAAAATGAGTAAAAAACAAACGTCGCTGGGCAGCTTCTTTGTCACTGGGGAGCTTCTTTGAAAAGGGAGAAAGAAAGACCCAATGATGAGACAGAAGACTCTTAAGACTGCCAACAAAAAGAAAGTTGCATTTGAAAGAAAATACCAAGAGTCCTACTTAAGTTACCAGTTCATTGCAGCAGGTGATTCATATTCTCCAAGCCTGCTTTGTATAATATGTGGTGACTGGCTATCCAACAAAGCCATGAAACCTTCAAAACTGCTTTGCCACACGGAGACCAAGCACCCTGCATTAAAAGACAAGGCTTTGGAGTTTTTCAAAAGGAAAAATCATGAACATGAATTAAAGCAATTATTGAAGGCCACCACTTCATCAAACGTGTCTGCACTGAGAGCATCCTTCTTAGTGGCTAACCGCATTGCTGAAGCTAAGAAGCCCTGTATATTGGGTGAAGAGTCGATCTTGCCAGCTGCTAAGGACATTTGTCATGAACTTTCAGGAGAAGCTGCAGTTCAAAAGGTGGCACGTGTTCCTCTTTCGGCTAGCACCATAACTAGACGACTTGATGAAATAGCAGAGGTTATTGAGGCGCAATTGTCAGGATTAATGAGTCACTGTGGTACGCAGTCCAGGTTGACGAGTCTACTGCTGTTGACAACAAGGCAACGATGCTTGTTTTTGTGTGATATATTTTTCAGTAGGGTGTGCATGAGAATATGTTATGTGCACTTTTGTTACCAACCAACACCACAGCTGCAGAGCTCTTCAAGTCTTTGAATGATTACATATCAGGAAAACTGAATTGGTCATTTTGTATCGGTATATGCACAGACAGCGGCTGCCGTGACTGGACGGCTTTCTGGTTTCGCTCCTCGGGTCAAAGAGGTCGCTTCTGAATGTGAGTCCACACACTGTGTCATCCATAGAGAAGTGCTGGCTAGCCGAAAGATGTCACCTGAACTTAACGTTTTGCAGGATGTGATTAAAATTATCAACCACATTAAAGTACATGCCCTTAACTCACGTCTGTTTGTGCAGCTCTGTGAGGAGACGGACCCAGAGCACACACGTCTTCTCTTATACACAGAAGTGAGATGGCTTTCCAAAGGGAGATCACTGGCCAGAGTTCATAAGTTACAAGAGCCTCTCCAGAGATTTCTTTTAGAAGAACAGTCACCAGTGGCAGCACATTTCAGTGACACAGAATGGGTCGCAAAACTTGCTTACTTGTGTGACATATTCAACCTGCTCAACGAACTCAATATGTCACTTCAGGGGAGAACAACATCTGTGTTCAAGTCTGCAGGTAAAGTGGCTGCATTCAAAGCCAAACTGGAATTATGGGGCGATGAGCGAACATTGGGATTTTTGACATGTTTCAAACATTAGCAGAGATTTTGAAAGACTGAGCCAGGGCCTTCTTTCTCCCAGCTGGTGCATGATCACCTATCTCAGCTTTCAGAAGAGTTTGAGCATTACTTCCCAACCACAAAGACCCCCAAACTGGGAAGGAATGGATCCACGACCCATTTGTGAATAAGCCAGGTGAACTGACTTTGTATTGGAAGAGGATCAACTGCTTGAGATCGCAAATGACGGTGCCCTCAAAAGTATGTTTGAGACAACTTCAGATCTCCATACGCTCTGGATTAAAGCCAGGGCGCAATACCCTGAGATTGCCACGAAAGCACTGAGAAGCCTGCCTCCATCTCCAACATCCCATCTTTGTGAAGCAGGGTTTTCTGCAGTGACAGCAACCAAAACGAGATCACAGAGTAGACTGGACCTAGCTACACACGTCGGGGGTCACTGTCCCCCATCAACCCCAGATGGGACCATCTAGTTGCAGGAAAACAAGCTCAGGGCTCCCACTGATTCTGCATTATGGTGTGTTGTATAATTATTTCATTATATATTACAGTGTAATAATAATAGAAACAAAGTGCACAACAAAGGTAATGCGCTTGAATCATCCCCAAACCATCCCCTCTCCCCCACTAGTCCATGGAAAAATTGTCTTCCACGAAACCGGTCCTTGGTGCCAAAAAGGTTGGGGACCACTGGTTAAAATGACCTCCTTTGAACTGCCGAATATTTTTGTAAAACATTTTAGTTGACTTATTCTTTGAAATGTTGCTTTGCAGTACAAAAACATACCCTTTAGGTTTATGGCTTTATTTCTCCCAGTATTTTTTTGGTTCTCCAGCTAATCTCTGAATGTCAAATTTGCCTGTGCATACTTGGAAGAGGATGGTAGAAATATGACCATTGAATTTGGGGTGGCAGGGTAGATTTTTTTAAGAGAATACTTTAAATAAAAATGGTGAGGGGCTCTAAGACAACTCTCCTCCGCCAGATTCAAAATTAAGATGGCTTTGGGGACGGCTGCTCATAAAGAAAATATTAATCCTTCTAATTCATATATAAGGAGATGAAAATTGTTGAGTTTTAAATGTTAAAAATCTTTTGAAATGCTGGAGAAAGATGAAGGAGCAGGTTAGAACGTGAGATTTGACGCATACGGGTGGGGATGGGGTGTTAAGTGTGGTGACAGAGTCCAGTTACTGCACACTAGGAAATGTCAGCATGAAGAGGAGAAACGCAACACTATTACTTGTAACATTTTAGTGGGCACTTTGACTAGAGTAGATGATACTGTAATATAAATACCCCATAAGGTACTTGATGTCACCTTCGTTATGTACCTTTTGCAAGTAACAGAATTTTGGAGAATGATTTTTAGATTATGAAACAAAAATTATAATTTAGAGTGTTATACTTAAAATTATTTTTGAGGAAAGGTAATCTCCCTAGAAAGATGTTAAAGCAGTGATTTCTAAAAATACATATATTGACCTCTTACCATTATTAAGTGCATTTCATAGACTTGTTTTTCTTAAGTAATATTGCATTCATACATGAGGTGGTCTGACATTTATTAAATGTTGTAATGTTTGAGAGTCATCTAAAAATAGTTAAGGTTTTGTTGTGTTTAAAATGATCCCTTAAAGAATAGGGTGATTTAACAGATTTATAAAGAATGCCTATCATACTATGTTCACAAAGTTACCTTAAAACAACAGTATTACTTAATTTACCCTTACAGGTAATGCATTGTTTATAAGTTCAAAATGAGTCAGCTGAGCAAATTAGAAATCAAGTTTTAAATTTTATATGCTAATATGACAAAAGGACTTTATTTACATTCTTAGTTTCACATTCTTTAATTGCTGCTTAATCTAATAAGCATTAATACACAGACAACGTATATGTTAGTGTGAATAAAATAGTTAAAACAGGCACAGAATTATGAAGAGTAACATAAATATACAGAAATATTTGAGCCCAAAGAGGAAGATGGATGATCAGTTTCCCTTTGTGGACAAACAGAATAGAGTACTGGGGTAGATTCTGGGAAGGAGAGAAAGCATCAGAGGAGACACATATACCACAGTCCCTGCCTTTGGAAAGCAAACAGCCTAATGGATTTGGATATGAAAATGAATAATTGTAATAGAGAAGTAAATGGCAAGCTATAATGAAGTTACAGACAAAATGCTATGGGAAGGCAGAAGGGGCTAATGGTTTTCTCTGCAGTATAACTTTTGAACTGGGCCCCAAAGCATAAGTTAAATCCAAATGAACAAACAAACAAAAAAAAAACTGGAGGCTATTCCAAGCAGAGAAGGAACCTGCATTAACAAGGCATAAAAACAAATCTACTTGGCATCTTACAGAAAAAATAAATTGTGGCAGGAGCATTGAATATTTGGGGAGTACAGTGAGGGATGAAGCAAGAAAATATATTTCCAAATGATCATTTTTAAAAATCTATGAACCCAAAGTCTATTTCTGTCATCCTATTTAATTACTTTATCTTTCCTTGGAGTAAACTTGTGTTGTCTTATTTGGACATTAAAGCAACTGGAAATGCGATGATCTGTATAAATCAAACTGGATTTTTGTGGATTATTCTGGTTAAGTATATTTGTTAATATATATAGCCAGCCTTAAAAAATCATCGAACGATCTATGGCTTTAGATTTTAGCTTTAGGATATAATTTTACTAGGACAAATGGTTAAGATGACTCAAGTTAGCTGATGATGCTAAAATAGAAACTAATGTGTTAAACTTTAAACTACGTGAATTACAAAAAACTGACTTGAACTTAAAGAGCTAAAGCAGGGTTAAAATTATATATATTAAGTACAGAGGGAAAAGTAAGAATTATTTTGAATAACTAAAGATAATGTTAGAGGAAAATTAATAAAGTAAAATGTGCATTGATATCTTACTTTAGAAAGTAGCTGAACACTAAGTTCTGGAGTAAACAAGCCCATTATCAAGGAGTGGCTCAAAATACATTCTCTATAAATAAAATGTGTTTACCAAGCTGTTTTGCTTTTGTCAGTGATAAAAGCAGGTTGACTTGTTTTCTCAGAACCTCAAGTACCTATCCTTCTGCAAACTTTTGTCTAAGATATTATGTCAGTTAGAGATAGAGAATCTTTTCCCCCTCATTTTCTGTATAACAAGTATAGAAATGGAAATACAGGCTACAAAGAGACACTTAAGTTATAAACAATTTTTAAAATATAAACTAGAATGTTAAAGCAAAAAAAGGGGACTTCAGTGAGGCCATCCATCTAACTGGTTTAATACCCCTTTTTTGCAGATACAGATACTAAGGCCCTAAGAGATAAGTTAAAAGTTGATAGTATGAGACTTGGGACTATAATGCAAGTGTCTGGATTCCAAGTCTCTTTTTTTTCTACATTTCACATTTTTGTGTTCTGTTTGCATCATCTGCCCTTTAATTTTAAAAACAAAAGGGTGTTACTGCTTTTTTAGTATAATGGAGACAGTCATTTGAAGTCCGAGGAAATCAAAGTCACAGACGATATAAAAGAAAATCAGAGGTCAAAGAGCTTAAACCTAGGTTATGTGAGAAGGAAACATGAGTCTGGACAATGAGAGATGAACAGAATACTAAAGCATTACAGGATCCAAGGTACCGCTGTGTGCAGAGATCATTCATGTGGATGCTTCAGAGAGAGATTTACCAACTAGCCAGTCTTAAACCTTTGAGAGTGCAATTTCAGTTAGGGTAGTATGGGCTGAAGTATTAGAGAATTAAGTGAAAAGATTTAACTATGAAGAAAATTCCTTTCTGCATTTGTTTTTGGTTTGGGATTTTTTACCATGCTTTCTAAATAGCCTTAAAAATCCCACATATAAGTGGCACGTGGACTGAAAGCATGAGGATATTGCTGAAAGTTGTATATGAATCTAATTTTTAGTATGATACCATACAGAAGTGCATTCAGGAGCTTGCTGTTTGGCTAATGCCTCTTGACTCTTTTTGCAAAGTGAGTATATTCTTAATTCCACAGATCTGTTTCCCTCATTCATGCATTGAGGGAGAACATGGGGTTCTCGTTTGATTATTTTGGGTTGAGTCCTTTGTTGAACATCCAAGTACAGATCTTGAGTTGGCAGTTGAGTTGGGTCTGGAGATCTGGAGAAGTTTATGCCGGGTTGGCTGGGGCAGGTGGGAAGGAAAGCTGTGAGGTTGGATGTGAGATCACCTAGAGGGTGAACTCAAACAGAGAAGAGGTGCGAGGGTGGAGCTCTGTGGCTGTCCCGTTGCAAGAAGAGCAACCAGCAACGGAGAACTAAGAAGGAAGATTAGGTGACGGTAGTTTCCTGTAAGCCAAGGGAAGAGTGATCCACCATTTCAAGCAGTCAAAAGGAGAGACATATTTAAACAGATTATTACAGTAGGAAGAGGGGATGCCACAAAAAGAGGAGCTGACCGTGAGCTATTTGCAGGTGTTTCAGACGCCAGGCAGGAGAGGGCTTTTCTTTTCTAGGGAGGAGTAAGCAAGGCTAGAAGAAACCAGCTGTAAGAGTGGGATGATCATGGGATGTTTTTCCTGAGGTCAGCCAGGAGGGCTTGCTTAGGAAGGGCTGTCTGCTGGCTCAGGCTGAGGGTAGGGCAGAAGGAGCCCCTTTGGGGGCCTGGAGAAGGAGGGAAATCTAAATAAAGGTTACTCAGGTCAACTCAACAAGCCTCTTGTTCTGATTGATCAGTGGGGACAAACAGCTTAGCAGATCTTTCGTGAAGGAGAGACAGAGTATAGAGGGCTGCTGTCTGGCTTCGTCCCAGGTAAACAAGGGAGGTGTCCAAGAGCCTTCTCTGTGTCACACATTATATCCTTTTTCATACTAAGTTCTCAAAACCTGGTGTGTATTTTATACTTAAGGAACATCTTAATTCAAACACTAAATTTTCATTATCTAAATGAGAACGTTTATTGGTTAAAGTGAAGTATAGTTCTACCAAAGCACTAAAGTTGTTTAATGAAAAAATATTTTACACTGCTTCAGTTTTTAGTTTAAGTTAATTAAAATTAAATACAATTAGAAATTCAGTTCCCTAGTTTCAGTCTCGGCCACGTTACCAGTGGCTGTTATATTCGACAACGCAGGTCTAGAGCCCACGTGAGTGGTTGGCATCTCATAGGAAATGCAGCCTCTTACAAAGCTAAGCCCCTCCGTCTCCCAAGGATGGCACCATCGTGTGAGGGCGAACCACAAGTAAAGTTAAACATATTACTTGCAGAAAACCGAAAGCAAAGTTGGCCTTAGTGTCAAGAACAGGAAGGAAGGAATCACATTCCTAAGAAATTGTAGCCGCAGACTAGCTCTTTGCAGATTTGCAGGCCAAATGCACATCACCAGAGTGAATTTGTTTCATTGAAATTTCTGGCAGTGTGGTAGGCACATGGTGCAAGTAAATTTAATCCTCCCTAGAGGAAAGTACCATAATTCTTGGCTTCACGGAATTCCCACAGAGGAGTGCAAGTGAAGACATCGGAGTCAAATATACAAGCACACAAGGAATCAAAACAGCATGTAAGAGAGCTAGAAGAAATAGCAGACAGCAGAAAGAGACTTGCAAAGCCCTGATATTGGAATTACCAACGCGGATTATGGAACAGCTAACTGTGATGAAAGGAATAAGACCAGATCAAAATATCGGCAGGGAACAACAAAGTATTAAAAAAAGAAAGAATGAAACCCTAGCAGATTTGTAAATGAACCAAATACAATGTTTAAAAATGAAGATACAGTAATTGAAATTAAACTCAGTTTAGAAAACTGCAGATTAAAACCACAATGAGGCGTCTCCACTTACCCTTTGTTAGCTGTAAGAGGAAAGGTAGTAGGTGTCATAGCACATCTCAGAGGAAAATGGGCACACGCCGTACCGGGTGAACAAAATTAACATCATCCAGGGGCAGCGCGGCCTGTGCCTCAGGATGTGACACCCTGGGAAGAACGGGGAACAAGAATCAGATCCCGAGGAAACAGGAGACAAACCCAGACTGACGACTGACAAACACGGTATAAAGGAACTGGCTGTGTGCTTCAGAACTGTCATTGTCGTCAAAGATCAGAGGCTCAGGAACTCACGGATTCAGGGTAGTCAAGGAACAGCAGAACACAATGTAATACGTGGTCCTGGATTGGATCTTGCGCTAGAGGGTAAATGCACTGTGAAAACTACACTGGGATAAATGACATGTTAAAGAACGGACTGTAGAGCACATTTTAAAAAATAGAATCATCATTAAAATTCCTAAATTGAATAGCTGTTCTCTGGTTATGTAAGAGAACATCCAGCTATTAAAAGGTGCTCTGTTGTTAAGAGGTTAAATCACATGATATGTGGTTCAGAAAACATAAGTGTATATATTTTGAGAAAATGATAAAAGGGAGGGAAAAAAAACACATGAGAACTACTGTACACCACCAGATGGCTACTATTTTAATAACTGACAGTACCAAGTGCAGGCCACGATATGGAATTACTAAGGATAACCACTTCTAATTACCATTTTGGGGGTATTATAATTACATTATTTATATAATTATACATTCTTTATATCCTTTTAAAAATTTACACTTCTATGTATTATTTTTCTTAAATTCCAAAAAATTTAAATTGATCTGCCCAGTGGTTCAACATGATAAATTTTGCCCCACAAAATGACAGAACATATTTTGAACATAAGAATTAGTGAATACAGTGTATGCTATCTGGTAATTCCCTAAGCAATTTAGATTAAAAAGTATACCTTCTTGTGCAAGTGAGTTGATCTTTTGTGTTTACGTTCAGTTTTGAATCTGCTACAGAATAATTTGTCTCTCACATTTTCCTGTCATTTCTGGTATAAATTTCTAGCATCAAATATACCTTGGTTTAATTATAGGAATATTAAGCTGTGGAAAATGAGTCATTCTTTGGCTAGGTTTACAGAATGTATTCCTTTTGAGGCTCTGCAAAAGGACAGTTTAAATCCACAAAGAGGGTAAATGCACTGTGAAAAATACACTGGGATAAATGACATGTTGAAGAATGAGGCTTTAGAGGCTCTGCAAAAGGACAGTTTAAATCCACAAAGAACATAATGAAAACTCTTCAGAAATTAAACCTCTGAGGACACATAATACTTGAAAACTTGTTGAAGAATTTTTTCATATATTTAAATAACCCACCAATTTAAATGCAAAGATGGTATTCTATGTTTGGTTATGTAATCCAACTTACTTAAACAATTTAAGATATTTCTATAAATTTCTCACCTATTTTTAAAGATAGAGCAATTTTTACACTTTCTTATGTTAAGCATTTGCTCAGAAAGCTGTGAGTGAAACAGGAGGATTTTCTATTCAAAGTCACTTCTTAGGATAGTGTCAGAAACCTAGTGCCTTCTTTCTGGATTTTTTCCATACGTACTCCAACTCTAGCATCTTATCCATTCCAGGGCACTCTCTTGTTAACAACTCATAGTAGACTAAAGTCTAAACCATTCCCAAATGCTGCTCTGTAAGTTTTAAAAGCTTCTTAATCCCATAAGATGTGGGGAACTGACACCAACATTGTGTTGCTAATGATCAACAGTTCTGGGCACTGACGCATTTCCCTGCCCCTGCGTTAAGTACCACCGAGAACAAACACAAACGGTTGACAACTCCTACTGTGAAACAACTCCAATAGCTTACTTACCAAGATGAATTGCCCAAGAAGACTTGCTTCGGGATTTCTCATTTCACTGCGTCCACCAACCCAAAACCTATGTCATAAACGTAGCCCAATTCTAGCCTGTTCCCCACAGTGTCTAAGACCTTGATAAAAGTGGTCCAACCCAGCCCCTTAAACCTTATAAATACCCTTTGCCTTTGCCCTCCTTGATCTCCCTCACTGCAGTTAGTCCAATAAATGTAGCTTTACTAGATCAATGAGGTTTTCTAAGTCATGTTTTGGAGACTTGACAGTTGACAATAAATAAACCTAGTTATTCTGGATAATTTAAGGGGTATTAATAATTTAATCAATAAATTCAGAATCTTAGATTTCCATTCCTATCTTCTAACCACTATCTGGTTTATCTATACCAAAATACATGTCCTGCCAACCCCTCAAACCTCAATTCCAAGGTTGAACTCCTTTCCTTCCCTCTTCCACTTAGTTTCCACCTGTCACCCTCATCTCATAGGGTAGCAGGAGTTGTCCTCTGCCTTTTGTGTGCCCTAAGCTGTTTACTCAGAGGGAAATCTTGAAATCATGTTTGCATTTTCTTGCTCCTCCAATACTAACCAGTTTCCACTTCCCACCGAGGTTAGATAAGAAATAGCAAACAAAAAGAAACAACTTGGGTATTTACCCATCAATGAGGATACTTGAAATAACGTTACATACAATGTAATGATACAGCTTTATATGTTTTGACAGAAAAATATTCACCATATTTTTGATGATAGATGGAAGAATGTATATATTATCTCATGCTTTATGCTTTTGTGCATAAACAGTGTAGAAGTCAGGCTGCAAGTTCACAAGGATAGTTCAGCATACTTACATCAATCAATGTGATACACCACATAAACAAAAGATGAAACTACATGAACATCTCAGTAGATGCAGGAAAAGAAATTCAACGTCCATTCATGATAAAAACTCTTACCAAAGTGGGTATAGAGGGAACATATCTCAACCTAATAAAAACTATTTATGACAAACTCACAGCCAAAATAATGCTCAACAGTGAAAAGCTGGAAGCCTTCCCACTAAAATCTGGCACAAGACTGGTATGCCCACTCTCACCTCTTCTATTCAACATAGTATTGGAAATCCTAGCCACAGCAATCAGACAAGAAAAAGAAATAAAAGTTATCCACATTGGTAGGTAAGAGGTAAAGTTGTCATTATATGCAGATGACGCGATACTATATTTAGAAAACCCTAGAGACTCCACACAAAAACAACTAGAACTGACAAATGAATTTAGCAAGGTAGCAGGATACAATATTAACATACAGAAATAGGTTGCATTTCTTTACACTAACAATGAAATATCAGAAAGGGAATGTAAAAAAACAATACCTTAAAAATCACATCCAAAAAAATAAAATACTTAGGAAGACCTGACCAAGGAGGTGAAAGACTTATGTGCTGAAAACCATAAAACATGAATAAAGGAAACTGAAGATGATTCAAAGAAATGGAAAAATATCCCATGCTCTTCGATTGGCAGAATTAATAATGTTAAAATGGGCATACTACCCAAAGAAATCTACAGATTTAATGCAATCCCTATCAAATTACCCATGACATTTTTCACATAACTAAAACAAATAATCCTAAAATTTATATGGAACCATAAAAGACCCAGAATTGCCAAAGCAATCCTGAAGAGAAAGAACAAAGCAGGAGGTGTAACCCTCCCAGACTTCAGACAGTACTACAAAGCTACAATAATCAAAATGGTGTGGTATTGGCACAAAAACAGAATATGGATCAATGGAGCAGAATAGAGAGCCCAGAAATAAACCCACCACACCTACAATCAGTTAATCTTCATCAGGAACATACAGTGGAGAAAAGACAGTCTGTTCAGCAAGTGGTGTTGGGAAAGCTGGACAGCTGCATGTAAATCAGTGAAGTTAGAACATTCCCTCACATCACACAAAAACTCAAAATGGCTTAAACACTTGAACATAAGACATGACACCATGTAACTCCTAAAAGAGATCATAGGCAAAACATCCTCTGGCATAAATTGTACCAGTGTTTTCTTAGGTCAGTCTCCTAAGGCAGTAGAAGTAAAAATAAACAAATGGGGCCTAATCAAACTTACAAGCTTTTGCTCAGCAAAGGAAACCGTAGACAAAACGAAAAGACAGCCTACAGAATGGGAGAAAATATTTGCAAATGATGCGACCAACAAGAGATTATTTTCCAACATATACAAACAGCTCATACAATTCAACAACAACAAAAAACAAGCCAATTGAAAAATGGGCAGAAGACCTTAACAGACATTTCTCCAAAGAAGACATACAGACCATAAAAAGATGCTCAATGTTGCTAATTACTAGAGAAATGCAAGTCAAAACTACAAGGAAGTTCCACCTCACACAGGTCAGAATGACCATCATTAAAATGTCTACGAATAACAAATGTTGGAGGGCATGTGGAGGAAAGGGAACCCTCCTACACTGTTGGTGGAAATGTAAACTGGTGCAGCCACTATGGAGAACAGTATGGAGGTTCCTCAGAAAACTAAAAATAGAATTACCATATGATCCAGCAATCCCACTCCTGGGCATATATTCAGATAAAACTATAATTTAGAAAGATACATGCACCCCTATGTTCATAGCAGCACTGTACAATAGCCAAGACATGGGAACAATCTAAATGTCCATCAACAGATGAATAGATAAAGATGTGGTACATATATACAGCGGAATACTACTCAGCCATAAAGGAGAATGAAATAATGCCATTTGCACCAGCATGGATGGACCTAGAGATTATCACGCTATGTGAAGATAAGTCAGAAATAGCAAGACAAATACCATATGATATCACTTACATGTGGAATCTAAAATATGACACAAGTGAACTTATCTATGAAACAGAAACAGACTCACAGACTAGAGATCAGACCTGTGGTTGCCAAGGGGAGGGGGGTGGGGGAGGGATGGGGTGGGAGTTTGGGGTGAGCAGATGTAAACTATTAGACACAGGATGGCTAAACAACAAGGTCCTACTGTACAGCACAGGGAACTACATTCAATATCCTGTGATAAACCGTAATGGAAAAGAATGTAAGAAAAGAATGTTTATATATGCATAACTGAATCACTTTGCTGTACAGCAGTAATTAACACAACTTTGTAAATCAACTCTACTTCAATAAGAAAAAAATGTGTGGGGCTTCCCTGGTGGTGCAGTGGTTGAGAGTCTGCCTGCCGATGCAGGGGACACGGGTTCGTGCCCCGGTCCGGGAAGATCCCACATGCCGCGGAGCGGCTGGGCCCGTGAGCCATGGCCGCTGAGCCTGTGCAACCGGAGCCTGTGCTCCGCAACGGGAGAGGCCACAACAGTGAGAGGCCCGCGTACAGCAAAAAGAAAAAAAAAAATGTGTGTGTGTGTATATATATATACACACACATATGTATATAATATATATTATATATATATAATATATATATTAAAAAAGTCGGGCTGTATCTCCAGGAAACAAGATGTGGAATAAAGAAATAAATATTCACTGTTTTTTGTTGTTGATAAATAGCTTTTATTCTGTAACTAAAGAAAAAACACCGTTAAGCCTTTTAAAGGATGAAAACAGTGAGAGACCAGATAGTGGCATGTGTCTGCTCAGTAGCTATTGATTATAGAGAAGACTTTTTTCCTTCCAGTTTGTTGAAAGGTAGCAGTGGGGGGAGGGTAGTTACTGAGACTTTGAAAAAATGTATTTCCTTTTTTTTTCTTTTGGCCATGCCGCATGGCTTTGTGGGATCTTAGTTCCCCAACCAGGGAGTGAACCCACACTCTGAGCAGCGAAAGCGCGGAGTCCTAACCACTAGACCGCCAAGGAATTCCCTGAGAAAATGTAATTCTCGAATTCTTGGTAACATCTTTTTCCCAGAATATGAAATATTTCTTTCTACTTGAACTTCTGAGTTTCCAGGAGATTTTATAAGTCAAGGTAACTAAGCAGTAGTGCTCAAGTACTTACATAATCACTAACAATGGATTCAGGTGATTTTTTTTTTTTTTCCTACCAATACTTTCGCCTGTAAGCAAAATTAAAAAATAAAAATAAAAAATTTTTTTTAATTGAAAAATGTATTTTGCAGGAGAGACTACTGTTTAAAACTAGTTTTATTAAAGGCTACTCCACTAGTTTACATTTGATGTTTGGTATACAGTTATAAATAAAAAGCTCATTTTAAGGAAAGCCAATTTTAAGAGGCTGAAAATGAAGCTGGTCAAGGGATTTCATTAGAAACTTAGTTGTATGGCCTGAGGTTAAAAAGGAACACTGATACTTTGTGATGACAGTATTTGTTAATGTCTCCTGTGGTGCTGTGTGCCCAAGTGGGTGGTCCATAAATGTAATTTGAAATGAAAATGGTACCAGACTTTTTCTGTGTGGATTTAAAAGACAGGTTTGAATATGGACTTCAAATTTAATACTTCCTACTCCATGTTAAGTGAAGCTAATTAATTTTAGCTTTCTGGAATTTTGTAGCAAGAAGATCCACTTCAGGAGAATATATGTAATCCTTTCCCTCAGACTCAAGCACATGGGGCCTTTAAAAAAAACACTATATGGTCTTTTTGTCTTATAGTCTGTAAATTTGGAGGTGGGGATGGGAAAGTTAAGGACAGTTAGATTTAGTCTAAAGATGAGGAGAAGTCAGGTCACCTAGAATTGTGATAATTTTGATAGCCTTATTTAGAAAGTTATCCTGTTTATTTGAGGAATACAACAATAATAACAGCCTTTGCAATTTGAACACCTTTGGAAGATATTGACATAATCGTTTTTTCTAATACTGAGAATCAAAGCCTGTGTGTCTTGAAATTTTAAAATAAATTTATAAACGTCTTAATTCCCAGGATTCCATATGATCATTTAGTTTTTCTTATCTATTCTTCCTTGCTTTTTCATGTAATAAATGTTTATATTGATACCTGGTATGTGCCAGGCACTCTTCCAGGTACTAGTGACACAACAGTGAACAAAGCTCAAATATTCCTGTCCCCATGGAGCTTACTTAGTAGAAGGAGACAAATCAGTGACTGATGTGATATGTAGACCAGGGCCTGGCGACCTTTTTCTCTAAAGGACTGGATAGTCAGTATTTTAGGCTCCGTGAGACCTACAGTAGGGTCCACACTGCTCAGCTCTGCCTCTGCAACACAGAAGCTGCAGTACACGGTACGTTACAGATGCCGTGGCCGCGTTCCAGCAAAACTTACAAAAACAAGGAACGGTCTAAATGTATCCTTTTGGGGTAAAGTTTACCAGCCCCTGAGATAGACCATAATAAACCAAGGGCAAAGGCAAGTTGAGAGAACTTTTGCAGGAATCCAAGGCAGAGCTTATGGTGGTGGTGGAAGTGGCAGGAAGTGGTCAGATTCTGGATAGATTTTGAAGGTAGAGCCAGTGGGATTTGCTGAGGAGTCGAGTATAGCATATGAGAAAGGGGTTATGTGTGTGTTTTTAGAGTTTTAATTAGAAAACAGTGCTTAATATTTTATATTCCATATTTGATAATATCTAGAATAATTGTCTTTTAAAATCTATTTGCAACTTTCAAGGCTGTCCTTTTTTTCCTTTGAACCTGTTTGACTTTGTTCTTGGTATTCCATCATAAACTGAGAACTAATAAGAAACCTAATAACTTCTCAGTCTACCGTTGTTTACCGCACATTTTTTCATTAGGTTTCTGTTATGGCTGAAAGCACGTGTGTATTTGTGGTGTGGTGTGCAGGGTCAAGGGAGAAAGCGAAATTAAGATGTTAGCATTTTAGCTTAATCTGTGGGTAGTCCTAAGTGAGACTTATCAACCATATGAAAATAATATACAGAGCTTTCTTATTTTGGTAACGTGCTTTTATAAAAATGTTTAAAATGAATAATTATTGGGGAAGTACAAACTATTAGATAAGGTCTTGGACCGTATGTCCTGACTTCACTATTTCTTTTACTACCCTCATTCTTCAATGATGGCACAGTTATCTTCTCTCACTTTCTCTTCAGCTAATCAGTTGCTAAGGGCTGCAGAGTCTGTTGCCATAGTGACCCTCACGTCTCACCTAAATGACATGTCAGATGAATTGCTGAGCCTTTGATTTAACTAGTGGTCCGCTCTGATCCGCACTACACAGTGCTGTTAGCCTAATGGTTCTGAAGCAGTGGTTATCGACGTTTCGTGTGCAGCAGAATCACGTGGAACGCTTGCGAAATACATCGCAAAATTTTTGATTCTGTGGATCTGAGGAGGGGCCCTAGAATTTTCTGACGGTTTTGGTCTGCAAACCACACTGTGGAAACCGCTGTTCTCAAGTCCTCTGACAATGGCATTCCTCCACCAGGAACCTTAAGTGCTGCCCTGTACCATCTGATAACTTCAGCCGAGGACTGAAGGATTCCACTCTCTAACCCGTCCTGCATGTTTCCAGCCTTTTTTCATATACTTCCTGAACGTGGCCATCTTTTCCGTCTTTGCTTTTCAACTGTTTGTTCTTGGAATGTCACAGCCAATTTCTACCCATCTCCTCCCATCTTTGTCAGTCAGAATCCTGGCCATTTTACAAGGCTTCTTTCAAACCTGACTTTCTTTTTTGAATCTCCAAACATGTGTGCCGTTTCTCTTTTTTTCATTTGAAAAAAAGCATTTATACTTCTGATGACATGACCTTACTCTGTCTTAATCTATCTTCATCTATGTATCTTATCTCTGTCCCACCCTTTTATAGGAACGTGTAAGCTCCTTGAGGATAAGAAAACATATCGATAGATATGAGTATATTTTTCTGCCTTGTTCAACCAGCATTTGTAGAATTGAACCACCTTTAAAATTTGTTCCTTTTTTTCTTTCTCTTGTTAAAAAATGTTCTTAAAGTAACATAAGATTGATATCTACCTAGTGTCTTGTCGCTTCCTGCTCACTTTATCTGTTGGAGGAAACCCATCATATTTACTTCCTTCTAAGTACATACTGACCCCTTTTCTTTGGATTAATTGCTTTCTAATTGTGCTGTTCAGCTCTAATGTTATAATTTCTGTTCATTGGACTTCTGATGCATTAGAAACCATATCTTCTTTCTTGATTTCCTTCCCAAAGCTCTTAGTTTACCTAGAGTTAAAGAAAAGAAATGCTCTGCGTAAAATGTATATCTGAAAAGTATTATATCCTCCCAATTGATAGAATTGATGGGTTTGTGCTTAGAATTCTACGGAAGGCTTCATTTCTTTTAGAACTTTAAAGGCATTACACCATCTGTGTTTCATTTTTGACTGGTGAGAAATCCAGCGCCAGTCTATTTCTTCTCTTGAAGTTAACTTGATAGTTTCTGTTTTCCCCATGTTCCCCTTGGGGAGCTCTTGTTCATTAGTTGCTGGATATCTTCAGTTCGTCATCTGTCTCCTCTCATATTTGGTATTTTCAGCCTACCATTTTGCTCTAGATTCTTGGATGTGTATTCAGCTTTATCTTCAAACTATACCCTGAATTCTTTATTTCATGGAACAGATTTGTACTTTCCTTGAGGTACTTTATGTGTCTCATTTTTCTTTTTCAAGCATCTTTGTTTTATGGATGGAATCTCCTCGTCAATATGTGAAGATACTAAACATTTTTCTTAATCGTTTCCTTGTTTCCTTTAAGTAAATTACATTTCAGTTCATCGTGGAGCATTTCTGTTTATCTTGTTCTTTCCCCTCACGCTGATCGTTTTCTGTTTATATCTGATGATTCATTCATATTTATGCTAGTTTGTATTTAAGTATCAGGAACCTGGGAACCCTCATCACTGGGGACTTTATGACTGGGGTTTCTTGATCCTTAACTTATATTTTAAAGTAAATGAGAAGGAAACCAGCTGTTTTACTGGAGACCTTTTAAATGTGGCGTTCCATCGTCCAGAATATTGCTGAGGTCTCCCATCACTGGGTGGCCTTCCTCCCATTCTCTTTGCTGTTAAAAGTTTGCTCCTGGGGCTCCCCTGGTGGCGCAGTGGTTGAGAATCTGCCTGCCAATGCAGGGGACACGGGTTCGAGCCCTGGTCTGGGAGGATCCCACGTGCCACAGAGCAACTAAGCCCGTGTGCCACAACTACTGAGCCTGCGTGTCTGGAGCGTGTGCTCCGCAACAAGAGAGGCCGCGATGGTGAGAGGCCTGCGCACCACGATGAAGAGTGGCCCCCGCTCGCCACAACTAGAGAAAGCCCTCGCACAGAAACGAAGACGCAACACAACAAAAATAAATAAATTTAAAAAAAAAAAAGTTTGCTCCTGGCTTTATTCCTGCTCCGTAAATTTAATGAGGTCCTGGGAAACAGGACAGGAAACAAATGACTGTGCTCAGTCTACTCTCTTGAACCAGAAGGCTTTGTGTTCAACAAGTTAAAGTAGTCCTTCATGGTTAAGTACTGTGAACTTATAATCTTTCACTTGACAAATAATAACTGTGTTGATAGCCTCATTCCACTTAATTCTACCCGTCAAATGGGCAGAGCAATATTGAAGTTAGAGTGATGAGATAGAATTATTATTTAAGAATCCTGCTTGATCTCCAGCATGTGTATTTGACTCCAGATAGGTGGAGAGGAAACTAAACTTTTAGCCAGATGGAAGTTTATTAATTTACTGTAGGAAGTATAACCATTAAGGAAACTAGAGGCTTGGGGCTAGTGAATTCTCCATGGAGGAAGGAATCTGGAAAACCAGATTTATAGTCACGTAGTTTCTAGGTGGGCCTGGAGTCAGAAGAGGGCCTCACTGACATTGGCTGGTATCATCCAGCTGAGAAAGCCTTATGTATTGTGTCTGTTGTCAAGTGAGGTTGCCGTGCAGACCAGAAAATTAAGTATTGATCAGAGCATATTTTTCTTGGGTTTTGCTTGAGATCCAGAAAGTCTCTTACTGTCGAAGTTCTTTTTCTAGGTGACATTTTGATTGTGTTGATGACAGTTCAGCTAGGACAGTACACTGAAGTGAACTAGGTGTAAGGTTTCTCAGTTCTTCGGAGACCACTCTGAAGACAGCCCAGGTGATTTTGTAAAACTTCTCAGCCACTTTTTATAGATCCTTGCTTAAGGATGCTGTCTCCTAAAACATCAACCTTTTTTTTTTTTAAGCACATGTAGAATTCTAATTTAATTCTCAGAAGTTCAGTTTATCTTATCACTATCCATCAGAAGTAGATATTATCTCAATGACACTTAGAAAGAAACTGATACTTAGAAGTTAAATGATTCCAGGATCTCACAGTGAATATAAGTGGCAGACTCAAGAACCAAATCTCAATTTTCTATCTCTAATATTTTCTGCTATACCCCTTAAATTACTATCATTTTATGAAAAAGATAAAGTAATAGAAAGCAGTTGTTTTATATTTTACTATCTTGGACAATTAAGAGTCATAGTAGGGCTTCCCTGGTGGCACAGTGGTTGAGAGTCCGCCTGCCGATGCAGGGGACACGGGTTCGTGCCCCGGTCTGGGAAGATCCAACATGCCGCCGAGCGGCTGGGCCCGTGAGCCATGGCCGCTGAGCCTGCGCGTCCGGAGCCTGTGCTCCGCAATGGGAGAGGCCACAACAGTGAGAGGCCCGCGTACCGGAAAACAAAAACAAACAAAAACTAAAAAAAAAAAGAGTAATAGTAAATGTAATTAATTTAGAGTTTACTAATACAGTTTAAGATTGTGTCTGCGTGTTATGCTAATGCTTACCTTTGTAACTCTCTTTTATAAGTTGGGTATAGCCAATTATTTTTATATGTTCAAGACAAATGAAATTAGGTGCATTCTTTCTTAAAGGAGCAGTACATATTTTAGCATCTTTGAAATACATTAAACTTACTTAAATGTAATCAGAGCTCAACACAGATGATACTGATTCTTAAAATAGTCACTATAAAAAGTTACTCTTTAGTACAAAACATGTGACAAGTGCTATCTTTATTAGCCCAGTACAATTTATATATCCATAAAATATAATAAATCAATTTTCATTAGAATTTCTGTGATTTTTGATGTTCACCAATTCTTTCTTTCCCTTTTACCCAGCTCCTGCAGTGAGATTTAACAAAACATTATTAAACTGTATGCCATTTAAGTTTCAGATGAGGATACAATTTTGGTTTTTATTACATATTTAAATATTTTCTGCCCTCCCTTATTTGGATATATGTTGCTGGTTGCTCAGATCTTTTTGTGCGTATATATTTCACATGCTGTAAATCCATTTGACAGTAATTCACTGGCATTTTACTCCCCAGAAGCTCAGATCCAGCCTTCCTTTCATCCCGACAGCTCGTGTTTTCACTTGGATTGTTTCCTGGTTTGATGAACCTCTTCCTAAGCTCAGTTCCCTCTGCCAGCCTGCAGTGCACTCATGTTATCCCCTTTGTTAAAACCATTTGGTAAATAATTCCTAATCATATCACAATAAAGCCTGAGATCCTTAGCCTGTTTCCAGTTAAGATTTGTACGTCTATTGTATTCAATAGTAGCAAGACCCTAATCAGAAACCAAAGTTAGCACGATCACGGGCAACCATGAGAAAGGAAGTGGTGTTCCAAATAGTCCAATCTTCTCCCAGTTTTTTTGTCACTAGTCAAACAAAGAAATTGCTTTAAAATTCTCTGTGGTACATGAATTTTCCCAAATGCCCTCTCTCTGTATGCACATGTAACATAAGGATTTGTTTTATAAGTAAAGTACAAATATAGAGTTAATTAATTCTAAGCTGATTTCAAGTGAAGGTGTAACATGGTGATGACATAGTGGTGGCTTAAATCAGCGCCGAGTATTGTTTTTCAAAATATATTCAAAGTAGAAGGCGCTATTTATTATAGTTAATGAGCAAAGGTATGTTAGTGGCAGTCCGCATACAGTAACAATGACATAACCAGTGGTCTAAAAAGAAACAAGAAATAAGTAGTATAAAATCTATCAGGTATATTTATAAAGGCGGCTGTTACATGAGAAACAAGTTTAATTGCACTTTCTGTTAGTTACGCATCTAGTTTGATGATGCGTGAGAACAGATGGGGGGAGGATGGTAGAAGCGGGATTTTGATTCTGTTCATACACTCCAGGTGCTTTCTTGGCTCTTTTAATCCTGGTCTTTACTGTATGGCCACTTTGTCTGAAGAAAAAATTTTGTCTGAACCCCTATTTTTAGCTTTCCATTCTAAACATGCACTCTTTGGTGTAATTGGAAGTTTATGTGTCCCTGTGAGGAATAACAGCCAGCAGTCTCCTGAACAATTCCGGATTTAGAATGTACTCCCTAAATTGAGGAATTCACATTTACTTTGAAGGCTGAACCAAGTTCGAAATACTTACTGTAGTTTTTTAGATAGTAGTAGAAACACCTCTCTAGATCTCCTAGATATCTATGATTCAGGTGGGCAGCTGGGAGGTGGCAGATGGTGTATTCAGTGTGGCGTTAACACTCAAACATAAAATATATGCATGGGGATTATTAACTAAAATTCCTCTGTGGACATATGCCCCTTTATACACATATAAATATAACGACACACATACATATAAAGATAACTATAAAAGCTGTTACGTATTTTTTCAACAACAAAGCAGAACACTAACGATGTACATTTTTTTCTTATTTTAGAAGGCTTGCATCAAATCTCCAGCCTTTGAAAGTGGTAAACATGTAAAATAGTGTGATAGGAAAAACATTTAAGATATGTTTTTTTGTGGTGGGGAAAATAATCAGCAGGTATAGCCAATTTGAAATGTCACTGAGTGGATTATTAGACCCCCTGGGAAAAGTGATTGGATTCTACCTGCTTTTGCCAGCTCAGCCTTTGTCTTGTAATCCCTGTTCTGGCCTTGAAAGTTCTGGTTCGCTCAAGTTCTGACCCCCCAAATACCTTTAGGTATGGAAATGGGTAATAGAACTTTTTGTTTTTTAAGTTTAGAGCATTAGCAATGTTGAGAAGGTTGAATAACTTTTTAAAAACAGGTTTGTGGGCTTCCCTGGTGGCGCAGTGGTTAAGAATCCGCCTGCCAATGCAGGGGACGCGGGTTCAAGCCCTGGTCTGGGAAGATCCTACATGCCGCGGAGCAGCTAAGCCCGTGCGCCACAACTACTGAGCCTGTGCTCTAGAGCCCGCGAGCCACAACTACTGAGCCCACACACACCACAACTACTGAAGCCCACGCGCCTAGAGGCCGTGGTCCGCATCAAGAGAAGCCACTGCAATGAGAAGCCCGCACATCGCAACAAAGAGTACCCCCCTCTCGCTGCAACTAGAGAAAGCCCTTGGCGCAGCAACAAAGACCCAACTCAGCCAAAAATAAATAAATAAATGAATAAATTTATTTTAAAAAAACAGGTTTGTACTTGTACAGTAGAGCTCATGTAATGCTTAAGCCATGAAAGATACTGTTGATGTTTTTAAAATAACTGTGAACAGGCATTTTTTACAGCCCGTTCCGTTCTTCATTTCAAATTGGTTATTTTTATTTAAAGGTATATGGCTGTGCAGCAGGTATCCTTTTACTGAATTATACACATTTAAATTTCACCAGATTCATTTGTATCTGTGTTGACTGTAGAGGCAGAAGAATAATGAACACGTACAGAATAGTCGTGATGCTAATACCTTAGCGAGTATTTTCCTCACTGCTCGTGTGCACATAATCTTCTAAAATCTTAGGGTGAGTTTTTATTGGCACCATTTGAGAGATCTTGAAAATTTTATTCTTTATCATGGTCTTAGTATATCTTGAAGAAGAAAATGGACATTAACTGCCACTCTGCAACCCTCGCTTGGTCTTCAGGATGAGCCTATCAGGAAGTGTGATGACAAGCAGAGTCTCGTAGTTCAGACTTGCCCGTTCACATGGCAGAGAAGTGACCAAATGATACCTGACGTCAAGTCTGTCAGGACCAGGGCCTGGACTTGCTTTGTCGTGCTGGACGTTTAAGTTATACTTTAATTTTCGAGGCATATTCAGAGCATCTTGTTTTGACATCCTTGGAATCTTCTCAGATTTTAGTCAAACGAAATTAGAAAATGTATTATTTAGCAATATGATTTTAAAGTAAAATATCCCCTTTTTAGAAAGCTTAGTTTTTCAGCAGTCACACTGAATATGAATGCCAGGTATTCTGATGGGTACTGTGGAATATTCAGGCCAATCCAGTGGAAAAAGTGGCAAATTGAGTGCGTTGTATTACTGTGAAGCACCTTCTGTGATCGAGGGGAGAATTTGCTCTGGGGCAGAGTGGCTGACCAGTGGCTTTCCTGCAGGGAGGCGTCTCTGCTGCCTGAGCTCTGGCGCCTGGTGTGAGGCCGTGATCTGGGGGGCAGGGACTGTAGGACAGGAGAGAAACATTTGTCCCTCCCCTGCTGCTTGATACCTTTTTGGTTTTTCTTAGGAAGCTTGGAATATTCCTCTTAGACTTTTGTGTTGAGAAAGAGAACGAGGAATACGAAGGGGGCCCTTGGGGATCAGAGGATCCACATTAAATTGCTGTCCTGCTCGTGAGAGGAAGGTGCTTCTCTGTTAAATGGCATGTTTTCCTGCCAGAAGCAGAGGCTGTCCAGCTGGGCATTGAGCCATCCGGAGGGTCATGCTGAACTGTAGGGGAAGGGAGGGGAGGGTTGGGATAAAATAGAACCTAATGCTACTTTTCAGAAATCCATGGGACAAGTGGTTTTCATAAACAAGTATTTCCTTAGACTTCCTTTACTAGATATATGTATAAAGGACTTCGTAAACTAATGGAAACAATGTATTTGGATAAAATAGTATGGAGTCTCACACAAGTAACCAGTCTGCCGATTTCTCTTTAAAAGTTACTTTTTTTGTTTTTTTGAAGGAGAAAAGTAAGTGATTTCTTTTTAAATTCAAGCTATAATGCTGTCTAAAATTCAGACAGTAAGCAAATCAGTAAATAATGATTTTTCTGTATTTCTTTATAAGCAGTGGCCATTTTTTCAATAGCATTCTTAAAAAGGAAAAAAAGCTCACAAAAATCTCTCAGTTGGATTCTTAGAAAAGAATGCTAACCACATCTGATTGCTTTCTTCATTCGTCATCAGGACAGCTTGGTCTGTTTTGTGTAGGATGTGTCTGGCATTCCAGGCTGAAATGCCTTCTGTCTCCGTTACACTGAACTATAGCCAAGATAAGTTTACACCTAAGGGCTGGGGTTACATTGGTGGTATTCACTGGTAAAAATACGTCGTATTAGTTGATAATTTAAACTATATTAAGGTGATTGCAAGAGTGGGCTTTGGAAACTATATTAAGGTGATTGCAAGAGTGGGCTTTGGAGATAGGCCTAGATTTCAGTCTTGTCTCTAACACTGATAATTAGTCTTGGTTAATGACCTTTTAGGTCAAGTATTAATAGTCTATTTCAAGAGAGAAACTACCTCACCCTAGTCCTTTATTTGCTTTTATAGATCAGTGTACTGTCACCCGGACCTACCTGTTCCTTCACAAGTTCTGGTTCTTTAGTGCCGCCTACTACTTTGGTAACTGGGCCTTTCTTGGGGTAAGTACAGGTGTCCCAGGGATGCTGTGACCATTAGTGGCCTGTTTTGGTCACAGCAATGCTATTGGGTTTTAAATTTGGTGCTTTCTGGATGACTTCAGGTTTGAGAAGTAACATACAGCTCGTTTACATTTGCAGGTGTTCGTGATTGGGTTGATTGTCTCCTGCTGTAAAGGGAAGAAGTCGGTCATTGAGGGGGTAGATGAGGCTGACTCAGACCTGAGTGATGAGGAACCCTCTGTCTGACGGCTTCTGTTGCACAGGTTTACTAAGCTGACTCTGCATCTCTTGTGCATTTGTAAAGTGTCAAGCTAACCTTAGGATGTGAACTGACTAGCTTTCATCAAAAATGGGAGCATGGCTATTAAAAAAAAAAAACTATATTTTTTATGTTTTCTGAAGTAACATTATTGTATCATAGATTGACATTTTAAATTGCTATAATAATACTATGTAAATATAAAAGTACCAGCCTTGTGAGGGAATGTTTGTGGAAATTTTTTTTTCCTCTAGTGTATGATAGTGTTGAATTGATTAAAAATCTTCCAGAATTAATATTCCCTTTGGTCACTTTTTTAAAACATAATAAATCACTTGTATCTGTGCCTTTGGGTCTCTAGAGTACTGTGGAATTTTCAAGTGTCTATATCTGATTGTTGAAAAATAATATTCACAATATAGCTGATAAATAAATGTTATTCCACTATGCAGCTTGTTTTCTATTTTCTACATTAAATCACTAGCGCCATTAAAGTAGATTTCATGAACAGATTTCAGGCTGCTTGGTGTGCCAAGGTGTATTATATTGTTCAGATATTAGTCCATTAGATATTTTATCACCTCTACAGTATTTAAGGCATATACATTGTTACAAATAACCTCAAAAGTTGTATTCCAACATAAATGGGAATATTGTCAAGAATAAGTAATCCTGAAAAAAAATCAGTGTACTGATCAGTTTAAGATATATGACATCATATTTTAGCTTTAAGATACTTTCTCATTCTAAAGATTTAGAATTTGCAAAAGATATAGGGAAAGCTATGTACTATCAATAGGGTATTTTGAAGGCATTCTGGATACTGAGATCCTAGTTTACTAACACAGGCAAATTAGAACTCATGAAAAGCATATATTTTGATCCTTGAAGTAGAATACCATTAAGTTTCTGAAAAAGACTTAGGAATTAACAACCATCTCCCATTCAGTTCATCTCTCTCTTAATTTTTGTGTCACTTTGCTCTCATTCTTTGTCTCTGGATAGACCTCCACACCCTTCATGTTTGGCACCTTTGATGTTATTCACCAAGATTCCATTCCCTTCTGTTCTTATTTCACATTTTCTTTTTGGACAATCTCATACACCCTCAGTTTCCAAACTTTTACTTACCTGTTAACTAGAAATTACTACTTCAATTACAGCATGTTGATAATTGAACTCCTCGTTTTTCTGGTCATACCAAACCTCCTTCTTTATTCATTTTTTTGACAGATGGCACCGGCACATACCTGGTTGCCAAAACCAAAACTCAAGCAGAGCTCCTTATCTCCTGTGTGTACCTGGCCCATCACTAATCAGGCCATGTTGCTCTCTGCTTAACTGTCCTTCCATTTTCCCTCTTCTCCATTCTTACTGTGTTACAGACTGAGTTGTGTTCCCCTCTGCCGCCACAGAAAAACTTCCCTATTGAAGTCCTAACCCTTAGTAACTGAGACTCTGACTGTATCTGGAGATTGGGTCTTTAAAGAGGTAATTAGGTGGCACCCTGATCCAGTATGACGGGTGCCCTTATAAGAAGAGGAGGAGACACCGGGGATGTGTGTGCATAGAGAAAAGGCCACGTGAGGACCTGCAGGCCAAGGGGAGAGGCCTCTGGAGAATGCGACCCTGCCGGCACCTTGATCGTGGACTTCCAGCCACCAGAACTGTGAGAAAATAGGTTTCAGTTGTTTATGCCCCCCAGTCTGTGGTATTTTGTTATAGCAGCCCAAGCCTTCTAACGCACACTGCTTCTTAATTTCCTCACTGGGCTTTCTGCTGAGTCCCAACTCCTTTCAATCTTTCCTCGACAGTGAAAACACAAATCAGATGATGACATTTCTTTGCTGTGAAAAGCTTTCCGTTATTTCAGAATGAAATTCATAGCTTTCATGTGACATCTAAGGCCGTTCTGGTGTGTGTCCTACCTACCTATCCAGTTTTCACTGCCATCCCCACAGATGTCTCACCATTATCCAAACGGCTCTGATTTCTCACATCCCCACTCTGCTGAACTGTCCCTTCTGCCTATGACACACTTCCCCTCCTCTTGTTTCCTCAGAGAATCCTTACTCTTCAGATCTCAGCCATGACGTTATCTGGTTAGTTACCTGCCCTAGTCTCCTAGGCACAGTTAGGTGCTGTCTTTTCCCTGCTCACAGGGCTCCCTGTACAGTGTGTTGTGACTGTTACCTTCAGGGCTGCTTCCTCTGGGCTGCAAGTCCTTGAACACATATCTGGTCGTTCAACTTTGACCCTGGTGTCAGAGCATCTCCCTGCACTTGGAAAGCACTCAGTTGGCAGGCGAATTTGCTAATTCAAAGCTTTATGGGAAAAGAATCAAGATACTGGAATAGAAGGACGTGGAGTTCACCTCCTCCCACAAATACATCAAAAATACTCATACATGTGGACAGTTCTCACAGAATACCTACTGAACGGTGGCAGAATATCAGGCACCCAAAATTGCAAGAAAGATCTCCACGTAACTGGGTAGGACGAAAAAGAAAAGAAATTGGGATGGGACCTGCGCCCCTAGGTGGGAGCTGTGAAAGAGCAGAAGTTCCCACATCCTGAGAAGCCCCTTCACTGGCAGAGAGATCGGCCAGGACAGAAAGGGAGCTTCAGAGGCGTGGAGGAGAGCGCAACAGCAAGTTGACAGCAGGCAGAACAGAAAGAGAGCTGCATAGATGGTCCATGCCATTGCCCTGCACATGCCAGCCTGAGACTCGTTCGCTGTTGCGTGTGGGTCCGAGTGCTAAACTCGGACTTTAGAGGACAGACCCAGGGAGAGGGCTGGTGTCGGCTGTGCAGAGACAGCTTGAAGGGGCTGGCGTGTGGTATGGCTGCAACCAGGGGTGTACACGGAAGAAGCTTGGGCCTGCCATAGAAGTGAAGCGCTTTCATTAAGTGGTGCATGAAGGGAGGGGCCATACAGGCTACAAAGGGATGTTCCCTCATAAAAACAACCCTCCAAGAACACAGTTTCTCCTAAACTCATAGAATCAGAAATATAAGTAAAATGAAGAAGCAGAGGAACCACTCTCAATTAAAAGATCAGGAGAATTCCCCTGAAAGAACAATGAAACAGACCTCTTCAGACACCAAGTTTAAAAAGGATAACGAAAATACAGAAGGGATTAAAGTTTATTGAGGGAATTCCCTGGCGGTCCAGTGGTTAAGACTCTGCATGCTTTCACTGCTGAGGGCCCACGTTCAATCCAGGGATCTAAGATCCCACAAGCTACGTGGTGCGGCCAAAAAAGAAAAAAAGATTATCGATAGAAACGCAAATTATTGTAAAAAGGAACTAGAAACCATAAAGAGGAGCCTAGAAAAATTAGAAAACTCATTTCCGACACAAAAGCTGAGCTAAAGGCAATGAATAGCAGATTGAATAATGCAGAAGAACGAATAAGTGATCTGGAAGATAGAATAATGGAAGTCACCCAATCAAAATAACAGAAAGAGGGCTTCCCTGGTGGCACAGTGGTTGAGAGTCCGCCTGCCGATGCAGGGGACACGGGTTCGTGCCCTGGTCCGGGAAGATCCCATGTGCCACGGAGCAGCTGGGCCCGTGAGCCATGGCTGCTGAGCCTGTGCGTCCAGAGCCTGTGCTCCGCAATGGGAGAGGCCACAACAGTAAGAGGCCCACATATCGCAAAACAAACAAACAAAAAAACAGACAAATGGAAAAAAAAATGAAAGCAATATAAGAGACCTATGGAATAATATAAAGTGAACCAATCTATGCATAATAAGGACCCCAGGAGAAGAAAGAGAAAAGGGGTTCAAAAATGTATTTGAAAACATGGCTGAAAACTTCCCAAACCTAAAGAAGGAAATATGTCCAAGTACAAGGTGTACAGAGGGTCCCAAACACCAAGACATACTGTGATCAAAATGGCAAAAGTTTAAAGTTGAAGAGAGGATTCTAAAGGCAGAAAGAGAAAAACAGAGTTAATTGCGAGGGAACCCCTATAAGGCTACCAGCTGATTTCTCTACAGAAACTTTGCAGGCCAGAAGGGAGTGGCATGATATAGGGAAAAATCTGCAACCTAGGATACTCTACCCAGCAAGATTATCATTTAGAATAGAAAAAGAGACAAAGAATTTCTCAGACGAGCAAAAGCTAAAAGAATACAGCAATACCAAACCTATCCTAAAATAAATCTTGAAAGATCTTTTCTAAATAAAAAGGAGCAAGAATCTATAGCAAAGAGAAAAATCACAATTGGAAAGTAAATCACTTAAATAAGCCAGTACACAGATTAAAAAGTAAAAAATCAAAACATTTTTGCTAAAGTGATGATAACCGCAATGAAGAAGGATAAACATGAAGATGTACAAGAGGACGTCTAAATCATAAAATGTGGGAGAGGAGAATAAGAACCTGTAGATTTTTTTTTTAGAATGTGTTTGAGCCTATATGACTACCAGTCTAAAGCAAGTAGATATAAGAAGGGCTTGACATACTTGAAAAACAGTAATCAGAAATCAAATGCATACAATAGAATCATAAAAATCAAAAAGAAGAAAACAAGCATAATACAAAAGAAAATCATCAAACCACAATAGGAATAACAAAAAGAAAAAGAAAGGAAGAAGAAATACAAAATCAACTGGTAAACAAGGTTTAAAATGGCAATAAATACATATAGAATAAGTACAATAATTACTTTAAATGTCAGTGGACTAAATGTTCCAATCAAAAGTCATAGAGTGGCAGATAAAAAAACCAGAGCCTACAATATGCTACCTACATGAGACCCACTTTAGGGCAAAGCACACACATAGGTTGAAAGTATCAGAATAGAAAAAGCTCTTTCATGGAAATGGAAATGATAAGAAAACGGGGATCACAATACTCATATAAGACAAAAGAGACTTTAAAACAAAGGCCATAAAGATAAAGAAGGACAGTATATAATGATAACAGGATCAATAGAAGAAGAAGATATTACACTCATTAATATATATGCACCCAAATACATAAAACAAACACTAACAGACATAAAGAAATTGACGGAATACAATAATAGTAGGAGACTTTAACACCCCACTCACATCAATTGACAGATCTTCTAGACAGAAAATCAATAAAGCAACAGAGATCCTAAATTATCTAATAGAACAGCTGGACTTAATTGATATTTTCAGCACATTACATCCCCCAAAAACAGAATACACATTCTCTTCAAGTGTACATGGAACATTCTCTAAGATTGACCACATAACAGCACAAAACAAGCCTCAACAAATTTAAGAGGATAGAAATTATTTCAAGCATCTTTTCTGACCACAATTGCATGAAACTAGAAATCAATGACAGAGAAAGAAATGAGAAAAAAACAATTACAAAGAGTCTAAACAATATGCTACTAAAAAACCAATGGGTAAATGATGAAATCAAAGAGGAAATTTAAAAATACCTTGAGACTAATGGCAATGAAAACAACCATACAAAAATCTATGGGATGCAGCAAAAGCAGTTCTTAGAGGGAAGTTCATAGCCATACAGGCCTTTTTCAAGAAACAAGAAAAACCTCAACTAAACAAACTAACCTACCACCTAAAAGAATTAGAAAAAGAAGAACAAACAAAACCTAAAATCAGAAGGAAGGAAATAATAACAATCAGAGAAGAAATAAATAAATAGAGATTTTTTTTAAATAGAAAAAAATCAGTAAAATCCGAATCTGGTTCTTTGAAAGGGTAAACAAAATCGACAACTTCTGGCCAGGCTCACCAAGAGAAAAGAGACAAGACCCAAATAAACAAAATAAGAATGAAAGAAGAGAAATAACAACTGATACCACAAAAAAAACAAAAGAGAATACTATGAACGACTATATGCCAACAAATTAGACAACCTAGAAGAAATGGACAAGTTTCTAGAAACATATGCTCCACCAAAACTGAATAAAGAAAAAAAAGTAGTTTGAACAGATCGATAACTAGAAGTGAAATAGAATCTGTAAAAAAAAAAAAAACAAAAAAAACAAACAAAAAAAAAAACCCAAAGCAAACAAACAAACAAAAAATCAAATGCCTACAAACAAAAGTCCAGGACCAGATGGCTTCACAGACCAGCCCTACCAAAAATACAAAGAAGAACTTATACCAGTCCTCAAACTCTTCCAAAAGATTGAGGAGGAAGGAACACTCCCAAAGACATTCTATGAAGCCACCACCACCCTGATACCAAAACCAGACAAAAACACTACCAAAAAAGAAAATTACAGGCCAATATCTTTGATGAATGTAGATGCAAAAATTCTCAACAAAATATTAGTAAACCGAATCCAACAACACATAAAAGAGATCATATACCACGAGCAAGTTAGATTCATCCCAGGGTCACAGGATGGTTCAACATATGCAATTCAATCAGTGTGATACACCACATCAACAAAAGAAAAGACAAAAATCACATGATCATCTCAATAGATTCAGAAAAAGTATTTGATAAAATTCAACATCCATTCATGATAGAAACTCTTACCAAAGTAGGCATAGAGGGAACATATCTCAACATAATAAAAGCTATTTATGACAAACCCACTGCCAACATAATACTCAGTGGTGAAAACCTGAAAGCCTTCTTGCTAAAATCTGGAAAAAGAAAAGGTGCCCACACTCACCACTTTTATTCAACATAGTTTTGGAAGTCCTAACCACAGCAATCAGACAAGAAAAAGAAACAAAAGGAATCCAAATTGGAAAAGAAGAAGTAAAACTGTCATTGTTTGCAGATGATGTGATGCAATACATAGGAAATCCTAAAGACACGACCAGATAAATACTAGAGCTCATCAATGAACTTGTTAAAGTTACTGGATACAAAATTAATATACAGAAGTCTGTGGCATTTGTATAAACTGCCAATTTCTGTTATCAGAAAGAGAAATTAAGGAAAAAATCCCATTTACCATTTCATGAAAAAGAATAAAATAACTAGTAATAAACCTACCTAATGAGGCAAAAGACCTGTACTCCAAAAACTATAAGTCACTTATGAAAGAATTTGAAGATGACACAAACAGATGGTTTGATATACCATGTTCTTGGATTAGAAGAATCAATATTACTAAGATGACTATAATACCCAAGGCAGTCTACAGATTCAGTGCAATCCCCATCAAATTACCAATGGCATTTTTCACAGAACTAGAACAAAAAATTTTTTCATTTGTATGGAAACACAAAAGACCCCAAATCAAAACAATCTTGAGAAAGAAGAACAGAGCTGGAGGAATCATGCTTGCTGACTTCAGACTACCATATAAAGCTACAGTCATCAAAACTGTATGGTACTAGCACAAACAGACACATAGATAATGGAACAGGATAGGAAGCCCAGAAATAAACCCACACACTTATGGTCAATTAATCTATGACAAAGGAGGCAAGAATATACAATGGAGAAAATACAGTCTCTTCAGTAATGGTGCTGGGAAAACTGGACAGCTTCATGTAAAAACATGAAATTACAACATTCTCTAACACCATACAGAAAAATAAACACAACGTGGATTAAAGACTTACGTTTGTAAGACTGGATACTGTAAAACTGCTAGAGGCAGAACACTCTTTGACATAAACTGCAACAATTTTTTTTCTGGATCCGTCTCCTAGAGTAATGAAAATAAAAGCAAAAATAAAGAAATGGGACCTAATTAAACCTAAAAGCTTTTGCGCAGCAAAGGAAACCATAAACAAAACAAAAAGACAACCCACAGAATGGGAAAAAATATTTGCAAATCATGCTACAAACAAGGGATTAATTTCCAATATATATAAATAGCTCATACAGCTTAATGTCAAAAAACAACCCAATCAAAAAATGGACAGAAGGGCTAAATATACATTTCTCCAAAGAATACACACCAATGGCCAACAGGCACATGAAAAGATGCTCAATATCGCTTACTATTAGAGAAATGCAAATCAAAACTACCATGAGGTACCACCTCACAGCAGTCAGAATGGCCATCATTAAAAAATATAGAAATAATAAATGCTGCAGAGGATGTGGAGAAAAAGGAACTCTACCACACTGTTGGTGGGAATGTAAATTGGTGCAGCCACTATGGAGAACGGTATGGAAGTTACTTAAAAAAAACCTAAAAGTAGAGTTACCCTATGATCCAGCACTCCCATTCCTGGGCATATTCTGGAGAAAACTCTAATTTGAAAAGATACAGGCACCTCAGTGTTCATAGCAGCATTATTTACAATAGCCAAGACATAGAAGCAACCCAAGTGTCCATAGACAGATGAATGGATTAAGATGTGGTACGTATATACAATGGAATATTATTCAGCCCTAAAAAAGAATAAAATAATGCAATTTACAGGAACATGGATGGACTTAGAGATTATCATATTAAGTGAAGTAAATCGGGCAAAGACAAATATGATATATGTGGAATCTAAAAAAAATGATATAAATGAACAAATTTATAAAACAGAAATATTATCACAGACATAGAAAGCAAACTTATGTTACCAAACAGGATAGTGAGAGGGGGAGGAGATAAATTAGGAGTTTGTGATTAACAGATACACACTACTATATATAATATAGGTAAACAACAAGGTCCTACTATATAGCACAGGGAGCCATATTCAGTATCTTGTAATAACCTATAATTGAAAAGAATCCAAAAAAAATATATGCATATGTTTAACTGAATTACTTTGCTGTACACCTGAAACTAACACAACATTGTAAGTCAACTATATACTTCAATAAAAAAAAATCATTTTGCTAAAGGTAGTTTTATTAAACGAAAGGTTGGCTAATGACATAAAATTTATAAAACTACAGAAGGGGGACTGGTAAACTATGTGAAAAAGAATTTTCTTCAAATGCTTTTAGTATGTTGTTTCATAGTTTTTTCATGATTAAACATAACTTTTTCAGTTTAAAGGTGATATGAACTTGTAAAAGAATTCAAGCAATTCAGAGGTTTTAACTGACCTAGAGAAATAATAAATACAATATGCAGTGATCTCTGAATTTATTTGATCAAGGATTTGTCCTGTATCTTCTCATATGGATCCCAGTGGGAGAAATTATGGACAATATTATGTCTACATTACCTTCCACTTCCAATGTTTGTGTCCTATTTCTCTCTTTTGGTCAAAGAGAATTATAAATGTGACTCCAGAGTTGAAAATTGTGAATACAGTTGTCGCTTGGTATCTGCAGGGGATTGGATCCAGGACACCCCCAGTGGATACCAAAATTTATGGATGTTCAAGTCCCATGTGTAAAATGGTGGAATGTTTGAATATAACCTACCCACATCCTTCCATTTCCTTTAAATCTTCCCTGGATTACTTATAATATGTAATACAATGTAAATGTTATGTAAACAGTTGCTAGTGCACTGGAAGTTCAAGTTTTGCTTTTTTGGAACTTTCTGGAATATTTTCTTTCTGAACATTTTTAACCCCTGGTTAGTTGAATCTGTGGATGTGAGACCCTTGGATATGGAGGACCAACTCTACTAGTGATTATTCCTCTCTGTGTCACAGTTTCTTCATTTGTAAAATTGGAATAATAATATTATCCCCTTCATGGGATTACTGGAGACACAAAATCAGTATAAAATTCTTAGTTTCGTGTCTGTTAGGTGATAAATTCTCAATATTTATTAGCTATTTTTGTTCTTATTTCTAAGGTGCTTTCCTTTATTTAATAATGCTCTTTAATAATCAGGACTCCAAAAACTTTATATTTAAGAAATATTCCTGTAATCCCACCTCTAGTTTAAGTACCTAGTAGATTCAAAAACAAACATTTAATCATATTATGAGAGCTCAGAGTGTAAGAAACCCTAAAGAGGAAATATCCTTGAGATGTAAACTTTTGTAATGTAAATCATGGCTATTAATGTCTTTGTTTTTTCTGCTGAGAGACCTCACTTTCTCAAATTGTATTTCAAGACTCCAAATAATGAAATGCAAGAGTGAAACATCCCAATTACTTCAAGCAAAGGAGCAGTGAGTTATAGTCAGAGCACTAATTATGAAGCACAGCCATTGTGTTTCTCCTTCCTTACAGGCTCCCTTGCTGAGTGGCTAGGAAAAGACTACAGTACACTCTTTGTCTTCTAGGTTTTTGTGTTTCTGTTTACTTAAATGTACAGAGTGGAGAATTTCTCTTCAGTTCCTCCTGGGAACATTGTGAATTCAAAAAATAACATTTGTAAAGCTTTTTTCTCTTTCAGAGTGAATAAAAAGTGTACAGGTACCATCATTGTGGAGTTCAAAAACAAAGTAAAATTAAGTGAAACATTTGTCACTTTAGAGGCTAGAATTTGCAATTCATTACCTAAGCTTCTGTTTCCTCATACACCTCCACCAAGCTTGCTTCCATCAGCAGTGTGATAAAAGTACAAAGAGAAGAAAGACCTAGATCAAAATCTGACCTGAGGTGCTTAGTAGCTGGGTGAATTTAGGCAAGTTACTTTTACTTCTGTAAGCCTGTTTCTTCATCTGTAAAATGGGCTCGCATTGCCAACCCTGTTACCAAAGCACTCAGAACATAGCAGGCACTCAGGCACTTATCACCAAGGACCAGTCTACATACGTACAAGCCTTAGGAAGGCACATGGTTTCAAACCAGAATGGATTTGAGTGCTTTGGGTGGGATGTATATTCTCCAGGGAGCCACACTTCCAATCCAATAGCGTCACACATTTGCAAATACGTGCTCCAAGAAGGCTTCTGAGTTTGGCCCTCGGCAGTGGATTCTGTCCCTAGAGTTCAAATGGATAAGCTTCCCAAAGGAGTACACTGAAAACACAGGTTTCTCTTCCCATTCATTTCACAACTATTCCTGTGGGCTGACTGAGCCAAAGTGGAGACCTACAAAGATGTATAAAGCATAGCCCCTGGTGGGGCCCAGGGCAGGCTGCCCTAAAATGTGCCTCAATGGTATATTGATTCTTTTGAATGAAATTTACTTAAGAAATGGCCAGTGCAAAAAAGGACACTGACTCTCCTGTTTGTCTCCCTGAAAACAGGAAATAAATCTCTCATGTGAAAAGTATGCTTCCTGCGTCTGGAAGTAGAGGGACACTCGTCACCAGGGACAGGGAATTTGGGCTGAGAAGCCTGTATAAAGAAAACTTGCTGCTTCCATTTAGTACCCCAAGCCCACACTCTTGTTTAGATTCTTCGCTAATTAAGCACCCAAAACCTAAGTTTCTTTATCCTGTCAATTCCTCCCAAGTTTATTGTTTCTTTGTCTAAAAAGTATAAAAGCTGCCTGCTTTTGGTCAGTCTCTGAGCGTCATTTTATGATCTCCTGTGCACACAAAATTAAATTGTTTTTTCTCCTGTTAATCTGTGTCAATTTTATTCTTAGTCCAGCCATAAGCATTTAAGAGAGGTAGAGGGGGAAATTTCCCCCTCCTGACACTCCTATCCAAGGAACTTTTCCATTCGATGATTTTTTTTAAATAGTTGGAATTAAAATTATGTAGTATATTATGATCAGGGCAAATAAGTGTGACAAAATTGAAAGGCATATAAATATCAGAATTTAATGAATTAATTTTCTGTTTTACCTTTAACTCTTCTCAGCCTACATCTTTCTCCTAAAGCTTTAAAAATGGAACCTCTAATTTTTCATCTACGCTACTTCAGGTGCCAATTTTTGGTGTAAAATACAGTTTCACACTGTTGAAGACAAATGACCCCCAGGAGCCCTTCTGGACATGGTAGCTGTCTGTTACCTCAGCCTCTCCCTATTTAGTCATTGAAGTAATTTCCTCAGAGAATTGTGCGTTTCTTTCAAAACTATCTTTCTCTTCCCTTTGGTTTGACAGATAAAGAAGAAATTTTAACCATGGAGACTCCACATTTCCCAGCATGACTCCACTTTTCTACTCAGTAAAAGCAATTTCTCACTTTTTTCTAAGTCCCAGTCAATCCTCTCCTTCTCCTGAATTTCTTTGTAGCTGTTGCTCATTCTTCCCTGATCCAAGTTGTTCACATGCAAAAGAGCCAGACTTTCCTCCAACATATATTAAAACAATATTGAAAACGCATCTCAACAATTCAGCACGTTTTAAACCTAGATGTGAACGTGTCTCCCTACCATACATTTTTTAAATGAAGTAATCAAAAACCAAACAAAAGCCAAGCTTTGCTCTCACTCCATAAAAATCACAGCAACTTCAAAGTTACATTTTTGTCCTGACCTTTTGAAATAGAGATGTAAATATCATATATTTATAAGATTAAGCACTTTTAGAATCATTAGAGAAAAGAAAAATAAACTCTATAGAAACTTCCAGAAGACCCCATAAAAGAAAGAGTGGCGTCAAGGGGTCATGCCCTGGCTGTAGCCTCAGTACCTCCCCCTCCAGGACTCCCCAGGTGTGTGTGGCCATTTACACAACAACCCAAAGAGCTCAACTAAGTGCCTAGGGTGACACCTGGCTTGTAGTAGACATTTAGTGAAAGGTAGTTGCTGCTACTTTGTATACTGGTGTTCCTACCAACAGAACTAAGTCTTCCAACCATCTCTCTGTCTTTGGAGTTGGGATAATGGCTTGCTACTTGATTTCATCCAACCATGTTCCCTCACCTCCCTGGATAAAATCATCACTGTTGGGAATGTCTAGGCATTAAGGCACAGCAGATGTTTTCTGTGAAAAGGAACTTTTGCAATTGTCTTAAGTGTTATATAATTTCTGAGAGTGTAGGGACCTTTTACTTGGGCAGTCTCTCACTCAACCTGCAATTAAGAGATACTGAAGAAGTAATCTAGCTGTGACTACGTTAACATTTCAAGATAAATCTCTCGTTACATTGATAGCAGCATTCCTTTGACATTATTTGCCTGAGAGCAGCAATTATTACGAGTCATGGTGACTTAACAAACACAGCGTGCTTTCAATCAGAAACATGTTGTGAACGTTTACCACGTGCCAGACTCCAGGAGATGCTGAGATTACAAAGACAAGTACAGCCTGCAAGACAGAATCCTCTCACCCCTTCGAGAAAGTCTCATTTCATAAATGGGCTTAGGAGCTTTCAGAAAAGCAGATTGTATGACTCTGACAGAGTGTGTGAGGCTAATAATACCAACAGCCCTCATCACCAAGGCTCCTGTCCACCTTCGGTTGGTGGCTGTAAATATTGTTTCCAAAATCCTTGGGCAATTCTCCATACATAATTTATGACCTTTGCTCCAATAAATTTATCTGCTTGTGAGTCACTGGATGGCATTTTCTAGCAATCAACAGGCATTCTAGAACCCATCTTGGGAAATACATGTGTAGACCTCTGTTTATACTCCCAACTGTACCCAACAAGCTGGTAATTGGTACTTCTGATCTTTTTTTTTTTTTTTTCTGGGCAGAATATCAACTGTAGCTCTTCCACTTCACTGATAATGAAGCATGGAAGAAGACAGGATTTTTACAAATAAATTGAAGGTGTGAGGATCCTTTTAAGTACAAAAGCTTTAGGTAAACACCCTGTCAAAAGTAAAGGGTTAGGAAATATTAACGCTGGGCTTTGATTTATGATGTTAGGATTTTGAAAATAAATATTTACAGACAACAAATGGATTGTTTCATACCAGAGAGGAGTAAGAGGCTCTGTCCTTTACCTGTAGAACTTACAAACAGTGCTGGGACCTCTGTGTTTCTCTCTCTCTTGTTTGTCAAGCCCCAAGTCTTTGTGATTTGGGTTCAGTGTCGTTTGTGCTTTATTATAAATAATGCCCAAAGTATTACTCAAATCCACTTTTCAAAAACATACTTTTTACTTAAGTGTTCAATCTTATATTTTCATTCTTATTAAAATGGTCATTGGGGAAAATATACCTTAGTTTTCAGAAATTCACTATAGACACGAGTCTTTGAAAGTTTGTTTTAAGCTGTTCAGGGAGATATGCCTGGAGGACATATCGGCGTCAGGCTGTGTGTTTGACTTAAAAAGTAATAGAATCTTGCCCGCTTGGATAATAGTCTTTCATGTCAAATTTCTTGTAGTGTGTTCTCCCTCTTGGAAAAAGTGTAAAGTTTGGTTGGTATGGTGAAATTAGTTATGATTTTACTCGATTTAAAAATCTTTAAACGTTTACTTTTTACATATGGATTTTTTGTGAAGTTTCTGTTATGAAGAACTGAGTTAGGGTGACAGCGCAGAAGAGCAGCTTTGTGGCAGCTTTTGGGGACTCTGGCTCCTCCAGCTTCATGCCCCTTAATGTTTGGCTCCCAGACCAGAAAAGCAGCATCACAGGAGAAGTGATGGAGAAGGGAACTCCGGTGGGGGTGGTTTACCCACATGGCGCCTGAGCCGTCTTCCCCTTTGTCCCTCTGTCCCTTCCAGCTCTCTGTGTTCTGGACCATTTTGTATTTTCCTGATTGGTAACCCTGTTCTCAGCTGTGACCATCTTATAGTTTGTCCATTGAAATTTAACTACTTATTATACATACGTGTTACATAGTAATTATATGATTTTAATTAAATGATCATATGGCAAATATATTAAAATCATTTAATTAAATTATGTACACGTATTTTTTCCAGAAAGTCTATTTTTGTGCTCTAATGTCATGTCTTTAAGATTTATTTTGAATTCTTTTGTGTCTTCACTCTTTTTCCTCAAAGGGAATGTTCTGCTCCGCAGGATCCATTTGGTCTTCTTTTTTCAGGTTACGTGCCCCCTTAAGTGTATTCTGATTTTGTTTTGCTTGCTTGCTCGTGTTACGTCCCCTCGACATTCAGGTTGTTTTGAACTCTCCATCCTTGTCAGCAGTGTCTGTCCTTGTGGGTCAGTGGTGAATGAACTGACCAATCACACTGCCAGTTCTGGGAGAGAGGGACTCTCGACCAGCAGGGGAGGAAAGGGGGCAGTTAAGCCCACCATGCAGTTCCTGCCCTTAGCTCCCCATCACCCAAGGCTGTTAGGATCCAACGAGCCCTCATAAGACCAGAGGTAGCAAGCGAGCAAATTCGGCCCCGCACTGCATCCCGTGCCCGCTCTGAGAACCACAGGGACTCTGACCTGCCCGAGTCCTGGAGAAATGTATGGAACAGGGTCCTTCAGGCCTCCCAGGACAAACCCTCCCCCAGATCCTCTGCTGTAGCTCCTCCCTGAAGTACCTAGATAATAGTGTCTGATACACACTCCTGAGCTGTTTTACAGACCCCCACTAAACAGAAGAAATGAACTATTCGATGACCATGAGCACGTAGCCCCCAGACCTACTGGAGCCTGAGGACTGGTAACGTTAAGCCCTGTGACACTGCCCTGTTACCACCATCAACCAACCAGAGGACTGCACAAACTGATCACACACCCTGGGACTCGCTCCCTCACCTGGCCTTTAAAAAGGCTTCCCTGAAACCCATCGGGGAGTTCAGGCTTTTTGAGCATTAGCTTCCCTGGACCCCTTGTCTGGTGCTGTACAAGAAACGCTGCACTTTCCTTCACCACACCCAGGTCAGCAGATTGGCTTTACTGCACGTGGGTCAGTGGACCCAAGTTTTGGTTTCATAAAAGGAAGACAAGGCCTCAAACCACCTCTCGTACATCAACTGTGTTAAGCATCAAGATAACAATTCCTTATTAGAGCAATGTGAATCAAAACTACAATGAGGTGTCACCTCGTTCCAGTCAGAGTGGCCATCATCAAAAAGTCTCGAAATAACAAATGCTGGAGAGGGTGTGGAGAAAAAGAAACCCTTGTAAAATATCCCATTCTGTTCAGGGGCTCTATTTTTTGCAGTTGGATAGATAGCCACGAATATGACGGCTCTGTCCTTATTCCAATTGTATTGTTTGCCTATTGACTATCTTTATGATCTCTTTGCCATCCAAAGCATTTAAGGTTTATGTAGTCAATGAAATCTATCTGTGCCAGTTATTAAACATTTTGTTTTTAAGCTCCAAAGTCATTCCAAATGCCAGAGCTGAGACTTTGTAAATTACTTTTCTCCTTGCAGCTAGCTTCATGTAGGGTCTGTGACTCAGGCTCGTAGGCCCCCTGAGCTCCTAGGCTTTATAACCCCAACCTTTTCTCTCTGTTCTCCCAGCCTTGGAGTAGCGGTGTGTGTGTGTGTGTGTGTGTGTGTGTGTGTGTGTGTGTGTTCGTGCTGCTTCTGCAGTTACTATCTCTGGGTAATCTCAGCGTCTTCTTCTTGCCACTAAGCTCTCCAACAACGTGTACCAAATTTTTATACTAAATTCCCTCTGCTGAAACAATTAGTGCATTTCTTGCTTTCCTAAATTATACACAATTTCATAAAACTTATTCACAATTTCATTATCTTGACTTATACACAATTTCATAAAAACTTCTAGACCTTGATTTTAAAATATATTCCCTAAACACTAGTTTGTACATACCTTATATTTTATGTTGATAATTAATTTTCTGTACATTGAAATCTTTAATATATTTGAAATTTAGTTTTGGGTTCTTGTATAAGAGAAAGATTAAATTTTAATTTTATTCCAAATGAATACTCAGCATAGCAGCAGCTTATTAACTAATTCATTGTTTTCCCACTAAGTTATAATCTAAAATTATCATGTTAATTATCATATACACTAAGATATATTTCTAGAACCCAATCAATTTTAGATTACCTCTACTCATTCCATATTGCAATATTATAGTAGATTTATAGCTTGATATATTTAAAAATTTCCTGTTTCTATTTCTAGACACTTGTGTCTAGAAATCTTAAAAAGTTATTGATCTTTTTAATGTTTATCTAGTATTCAGCTTTTAAAATTAAATTCTTATTAATTCTAGAATATTTTTTCTAGAATCTCTTTAGTTGATGGGCTTATGATATATAAAGCTTAATTTGTATGAAAATAACACGTTAGCATTGTTAAAACAAACATTTTTTGAAATTTATCTAATATTAATTAATTTGGATTTATAAACTTTTTTATTGGTAATTTTCTAGTATGTCTAGAAAATAATTTTCTACTATGTCTTTTTTATTCATTTACTTCAAACTTTCTCTATCCTTTATAATCTGCATGTGGCTAGATTTTTAGCTTATTTCTTAATACTGTCTGACAATATGTCTCTTTTAATTAAAATTTCAGTTCATTTAAATATACCCAATTATTTATAATATGGATTTTTCCTGCATATTTTATAGAGATTTTTATTTAACCTGATTTTTTGTTGTTATTTCTTTCTTCTTCATCCCTCCCTTCACTCTTTCTCTCCTTTCTTTCTTTCTTTTGACTTAAGCTCTATTGCATTGGGAATTATAATCTCTGTTTCAATGATTTTAGTTCATATTCTGGGAATTTAAAGTCTAAATATAGTCAATATCCTTATGCTTCCCTTCAACCAGGGATTGGTAAACTTTTTTTTTTATAAGGAATCAGACAGTAAATATTTTAACCTTCGGGATTTTCTGCAAATACAACTCTGTCATTGTAGCATAAAACAGCCATAGACAATACATAAAGAAATAGATGTAGCAGTGTTCCAAGAAAACTTTGTAAAAATTGATGCTGAGTTGTCACCAAGGGTCCAGAGTGGGGGGATGGGGCTCCTCTAATGCCAAGGGCTCAGAGGGTGGAATATTAAGCCATAGACTGTTGTGAGTTGAACTTTGTCCCACAAAAAGGTATGATGAAGTCCTAACTCCTGGTATCTGTGAATATGCTTTATTTGGAAATAGTCTTTGCAGATGTAATCAAGTTAAGATGAAGTCATACCGGACTTCATCCTGGGGCTGGTGCCAGACTGCAGTCAGGCAGAGCTGGTTCCTGAATGTATACATATAACCAAATCACTTTGCTGTACACCTGAAACTAACACAAGCATCTAATGACTGTTGTCCCTGTAAGCAGGCCAAGAAGACACAAGCAGTCCCACAGAGGGAAGATGACCACATGAAGACAGAGGCAGAAATTGGACTGATGCAGCTACAAACCAAGGAACACCAAGAATTGCTGGCAATCGTCAGAATCTAAGAAAAGACACGAAAGAATACTTCCCTAGAAACTTCAGAGGAAATGGGGCCCTGCTAACTCCTTGATTTTGGATTTCTAGCCTCCAAAATGGAGAGAACACATTTCTATTTTCCAAAATAAAAGAAAATAGGAGGCAAATGAGTTTTCAGCCAAAGGACGTAGTCTGTCAACCTCTGTCATAAACATCAAGTACCTTAGAATGCTTCAGCTCTAGTTGCCCCATCTGTTTGTAGGTTACATTCAAATGGTGACAGGCAATCTAGCTATATCCTTTTAAAAAAATTCTACAAAGTAGAAATTTTTTATTGTTTTTTATTACTATTATTTACTATTTACTGTTTTATATTAATATGTATTTACTGTTTTATATTAATATGTATTTAGATTTATCCATATGTTTATCATTTTTCTTTACCCACTTTTTTTCTGTCTCTGATCTCTTTGTAAAAAAAATTTTTTTAAATTGAAGTATAGGTGATTTACAATGTTGTGTTAGTTTCAGGTGTACAGCAAAGCGATTTGGTTATATGTATACATTTAGGAAGCAGCTCTGCCTGACTGCAGTCTGGCATTAACCCCAGGATCTAGCTGCACATGCCAGTGGTGGGCAACAGCCCCAGAGTCTTCAGGACTATGACTCTGCCCTCTAGTGAACCAGCAGTAGCCACAGGGATCCCCTAGGGTTCCACAACCAGCTACCTTGTGACCAGGCCCCACTAAACAGCAGCATCTGCACAAGGCAGGGCCTGGCAACCAACTGGGCTAGGGACAAACCAAGCTGACAAGACTGCCCACGTAGCCCGCCACAATAGAAGGACACATGTAGCCCTCTTAGGGGGAACCCCTAGAGCCCTAGAGCCTCGGGTGATGAGAGGGGAGTTCACTGCCAGGACAACAAGATGCCTCCTACAGACAGTCACTTCTCCAAAAGTCAGGAACACAACTAACCTACCACATACATACAAGTACCAAAAAAAAACCCCCCAAAACCAAAAAAAACCCAACCCTTCAAAACTTAGACTAAATGAGGCAGCAGAGGAATATGTTACAGAAAAAGGAACCAGATAAAACCTGAGAAACAAACTAAGTGATGTGGAGATACTCCAGCCATCTAACTGCGAAAGAGTTCGGGGCAATTTTTGTAAAGATGTTCAAAGGTGGAGGATGGATGCACAGAGCAAGAAGTTAGATGTTTTAAATAAAGGGTTAGAAAATATAAAGAACAAACAAATAGAAATGAAGAATGTAATAACCAAAGAGAAAAATACACTAGAAGGAATCAATAGTAGACAAATTGAGGCAGAAGAACAGATCAGTGAGCTGGAAGACAGAGTAGTGGAAATCACTCCTGCTAAACAGAAAAAATAAATAAATAAAAAGAAATGAGGACAGTTTAAGAGACCTCTGGGACAACATCTATGGCACTAATATTTGCATTATAGGGGTCCCAAAAGGAGAAAAGAAAGAGAAAGGGCCTGAGAAAATATTTGCAGGGTTAATAGCTGAAAACTCCCAAAGCCTGGGAAAGAAAACCATCACACAAGTCCAGGAAAGGCAGAGTCCCATACAGGATTAGCCCAAAGAAGAACACACCAGGATACATTGTAATCAAAATGACAAAATTTAAATACAAGAGAATACTAAAAGCAGCTAGTGAAGAGCAAAAAATAATGTACAAAGGAACTCCCATAAGGCTGGCTATTTTCTGGAACTACCATAAGGCTATCAACTATTTTTTCAGCAGAAACTCTGTAGGCCAGAAGGGAGTGGCATGATATATTTAAAGTGCTGAAAGAGAAAAAACTACAACCAAGAATACTCTACCCAGCAAGACTCTTGTTCAGATTTAATGGAGAAATCAAAAGCTTTAGAGACAATCAAAAGCTAAAAGAATTCAGCACCACCAACCAGCTTTACACCAAGTGCTAAAGGAATATCTCTGGACAAAAAAGAAAAGGCCACAACTAGAAATTTAAAAATTATGAAATGGAAAAGCTCACCAGTAAAGGCAAACACACAATAAAGGTAGGAAATCATCCATACACAAAACTAGTAGAGAGGATAAAAGATGAAAGTAGTAAAATCATCTGTATCTACAATAAGCAATTAAGGGATACACAAAACAATAAGATGTAAAATATGATATCATGAGGGGAAGAGAGTACAAATGCAGGATATCTAAAATGCATTTAAAATTAAGAGATCAGGGTAATTCCCTGGCAGTCCAGTGCTTAGGACTCTGCGCTTTCATTGCTGAGGGCCCAGGTTCAATCCCTGGTCAGGAAAATAAGATCCCACATGCCACGTGGCACAGCCATAAATAAATAAATAATTAAATAAAATTAAGAATTAATAGATCAGCCTCTTAAAATAATTATGTATATGTATAGACTGCTATACAAAAAACTCATAGTCAACTGAAACCAAAAATCTATATTAGGTATATACACAAAAAGAAAAAGGAATCCAAACATAACACTACAGATAGTCACAAGAGAAGAGAACAAAAGAAGAAAAGGAAAAAAAAGACCTACAAAAACGAATCCAAAACAATTAACAAAATGGCAATAAGAACAAACATATGGGGCTTCCCTGGTGGCGCAGTGGTTGAGAGTCCACCTGCCGATGCAGGGGACACGGGTTCGTGCCCCGGTCCGGGAAGATCCCACATGCTGCGGAGCGGCTGGGCCCGTGAGCCATGGCCGCTGAACCTGCGCGTCCGGAGCCTGTGCTCCACAACGGGAGAGGCCGCAGCAGTGAGAGGCCCACGTACCACAAAAAAAAAAAAAAAAAAAAAAAAAGAACAGACATGTGGATAATTACCTTAAACGTAAATGGACTAAATTCTCCAAGCACAGACCAGTTGAATGGATTAAAAAACAAGACCTGTATACATGCTGCCTACAAGAGACCCACTTCAGATCTAGAGACACATACAGACTGATGTGAGAGGATGGAAAAAGATATTCCATGCAAATGGAAATCAAAAGAAAACCGGAGTAGCAATACTCATATCAGAAAAAATAGACTTTAAAATAAAGACTGTTACAAAAGACAAAGAAGGAAGCTACATATTGATCATGGGATCAATCCAAGAAGATACAACAACTGTAAATATATATGCACCCAACATAGGAGCACCTCAATACATAAGGCAAATGCTAACATCCATAAAAGGAGAAATCGACAGTAACACAATTATAGTGGGGGACTTTAACACCCCACTTACGTCAATGGACAGATCATCCATTCAGAAAATAAATAAGGAAACACAGGTCTTAAGTGACACATTAGACCAAATGGACTTAATTAATATATATAGAGAGCATTCCATCTGAAAACAGCAGAATACACATTCTTTTCAAGTGCACATGGAACATTCTCCAGGATAGATCATATGCTGGGCTACAAAGTGAGCCTCAGTAAATTCAAGAAAACTGAAATCATATCAAGCATCTTTTCTGACCGTAACACTATGAGACTAAAAATCAAGTATAAGAAAAAAACTGCAAAAAACACAAACATGTGGAGGCGAAATAGTATGCTACTAAGCAACCAATGGATCTCTGAAATAATCAAAGAGGAAATCAAAAAATACCTAGCAATAAATGAAAATGGAAACAGGACAATCCAAAACCTATGGGATGCAGCAAAAGCAGTTCTAAGAAGGAATTTTATAGCCATACAATCTTACCTCAGGAAACAAGAAAAATCTCAAACAACCTAGCCTTACACCTAAAGCAACTAGAGAAAGAAGAATAAATGAAACCCAAAGTTAATAGAAGGAAAGAAATCATAAAGATCAGAGCAGAAATAAATGAAACAGAGACAAAGAAAAGATCAATGAAACTAAAAGGAACTTGTTTTTTTTTTAAAGATAAAAGAAGAAAATAAAAAGAATGAAACAATGCAATTTGTAGCAACATGGATGGACCTAGAGATTATCAGACTAAGTGAAGTAAGCAAGGAAGAGAAAGACAAATACCATATGACATTGCTTATATGTGGAATCTAAAATATGATACAAATGAACTTATTTACAAAACAGAAAGAGACTCACAGACATAGAAAATAACTTTATTGTTACCAAAGGGGAAAGGATGGGGATGTAAATTAGAAGTTTGGGTTAGCAGATACAAACTACTATATATAAAATAAACAGCAAGGACCTACAGTATAGCACAGAGAACTATCTTCAATATCTTGTAATAACCTATAATGGAAAAGAATCTGAAAAAGCATATATATATGTGTGTATATATATATAATATATATGTGTATATATATATCAAATATATATATATATCTGAATCACTTTACTGTACACCTGCAACATTGTAAATCAAATATACTTGAATAAAAATTTTTTAAAAAGATGTTCTATTTTCCCACCCATTTGTTCTATCTCTCCCTGCTCCCAACTCTTATTATATGAGACCTTTACAACATCTTAACTTTCCTCCTTTCTTGTCTGTCTACCTCACTCCCAACTACATGAGACATCTAGAAAATTTTTACTTTCCTGTGTCCTTTCCACTGTATGAATTCTTAGGTTTTGCTGAACTAATTTAGTATTTTAGTTCTACATCATAATTAAAATTTCCATTGAATTCCCTTTTCAGAAATGACTTTGTTTTAACATGACATATTTAAAAGCATTTTTAGGCTTCCCTGGTGGCACAGTGGTTAAAAACCTGCCTGCCAACACAAGGCACACGGGTTCGAGCCCTGGTCTGGGAAGATCCTACATGCCACGGAGTAACTAAGCCCATGCACCACAACTACTGAGTCTGTGCCCTAGAGCCTGCAAGCCACAACTACTGAGCCCCTGTGTTACAATTACTGAAGCCCATGTGCCTAGAGCCCGTGCTCCACAACAAGGGAAGCCACTGCAATGAGAAGCCCGCACACCGCAATGAAGAGTAGCCTCTGCTCGCCGCAACTAGAGAAAGCCCATGTGCAGCAACAAAGACCCAACACAGCCAAAAATAATAAATTAAAAAAAAAGTGCTGTTCAAATTTTAATAAATAAATAAATAAAAATAAAAACATTTTTTCAGAAGGTCTAAGAGATAAAGCCATCAGACTTATCCATGTTCTCTGTTATTTTTCTCCCTCAGGGACACCCATTTTGAGGGCTCTGTTTTTCTCCATTTTTTAGTTTGAATAAAGCCCTTTCTAGAGTATTTCTCTCAGTTGGGGTATGTGATATGCTCTCTAAATTTTTGCATATATATAAGTATCTGTCTGGCTTGCTGGTGAATAATTTTGGGCTGGGTATAGGATTCTTGGATTGCAATACTTTTCTCCCATTATTCTCCCATAGTTTATCTGGGAAAACTAAGTCTCAGTTTATCATTAAATTTTCATCAGCAACATTGGTGACAGGAAAGGTGTGGACTCTCAGAGTCTAGATTTATTCCACTGCGTTCTTCTACTACCAGTGTTATATATATGAGAAGTCCAATATTAACATGAGTCTTCTTTTATCTAAATAACTTGCTATTTTATTTAAAGGTTTGATTTTTTTCCCTTTGTCCTAAGAGCTTGAAAATGATACCAGAGAATGCCTAGACGTCTCTTTTCCCACAAATCCTGCCTGAACTCATGAAGTCATTTAAAGCTGCAGGTTCAAGATTTCTTCACTTTAGGTAATTCTTTTCCTAGTACACGTTTAAGCAAATGTTTATGCGCCATGTGTTGTTTTTTCTCTTACTGGAAATGACTGTGATTTTCATGTTACGTATCCTGGCTCTATCATCCAACTCTTATTTTTTCCTTCATTCTACTTGGGGTAATCTGGACAATGCCTCTCCTCAAAGATGTCCACCTCTTAATCCCTGGAACCTGTGGATATGTTACCTCGCAGATATAATGAAGGATCTCAACATCAGGAGATTGTCCTGGATGTTCCTGGTGGGCCAAGGTAACCACAAGGGTCCTTTTATAGGGCTTTTCCTTTTTACATGGAAGCAGGATGTCAGAGCGGAGAGAGGGTGCTGGGCCACTGACTTTGAAGAGAGAGCAAGGGACCACAAGCCAAGGAGTGCACGTGATTCTAGAATCTGGAAAAGGAAGGAAACCCACCCCCTAGAGCCTCCTGAAGAAAAGCAGTGCCAAAGACCTAGTGTAGGCTTGTGATGTCTGGAACCGCAAGGTAATGAATTCGTTGTTTTAAGCCACTGGGTAAGTGGTAATTTGTTAGAGCAGCAATAGGAAATCAATACACCATCTTCTTATATTTTAAACTGTGGCTTGAGATATTTCTTGCATTGATTGTCCATGCCTGTAATTCAAGTATCACAACTATTAGCCTCTCTTTCAGTTCTCCTACGAAAATATTTAGTTGAAAAACATGTGGTTTTTCGGTAACTCCAGAAACTATTCCTTGCACTCTCAAGTATCCTTACGTGTGCCTATTATTGTTTTATTCATTTTGTCATGTGCCTCCTTTGTTGTTGAGCATTCTGTCCTGACTGATATATTTCTCCTTCTAGTTGCTGGGCCCTGTGTGATGTTATTTTTCTTTGCCAGCTCTCTGGGAATTCCTCCGGTGGGGGGGCATACATCTGTCTCCACCTGGTCCAACTGTGCAGAAGCAGACAGGCTGCCAGTCTCTTAACCAAGACACCTGGAGGAAGCCTCCCTGCTTTCTGGTCTCTTTCTTCCCTCCCAGGCTCCAGGCCAAGGAGCGCCCGACCATTATTCCAGCTTCTTCTTGGTATCCTCAGGGACAGGAAGTCTCCACAGACCCACTCCTTTCCACCTGAGATTCCTAACAGCCTGGCTGTGATCCTCAGCCTGGGCTTCCTGGTGCTGGTCTCCTGGTGCTGACCCAGTCCCAGGGGCTTAACCTCACCTTATGTCTTTCACGGAGCCCACGGCCTTACTTGGATTTGGTTTCCTGTCAGCACCAACAGCGATTTGGCTCAAATGGGGCAGAATGATTGAAATTGATGCTGGAAAAGAAGGTCGTTATCTTCCTGGAATCCCAGGGTCCTGGATATTTTTTAATCCTTTGGAATATTCTTCATATGCCCCGTTTTTCCATTAAATTTAACATATATCAGCACTAATTTTAAGTTTTTTAATGGTGTCATCTCTATTCAAAAATTTATCTTCGTATCTAGTGTTCTGGAGTATGTCTTCACCTGAAAAGGTTAATATATTTGCATATCTGGGAATGTCATTTTGGTGACTTTCCACACAAGCAACACCTTGATTCATTCTTTTTGACTCTTTATAAGCGAGATTTCTTCAGATGTAACTCTTTTGTCCTGGCCTGGGTTCATCCAGAGGGGAAAAATATTTCTCTGAATTTTTATTTTCTATCCCTTTAGTATAACACTTTTCAAACTGTATGTTTGCAAAATTACTATTATTTTTTTTACAGTTTTTTTTTCTTTTTCTTTTGGCTGCACTGTGTGGCATGTGGGATCTTAGTTCCCCAACCAGGGATCGAACCTGTGCCCCCTGCAGTGGAAGCACGGATTCTTAACTGCTGGACTGCCAGGGAAGTCCCTGCAAAATTATTTTTACATGTAGCCAATTATTTTTTAAAACCTGAGGCACGGTGATGCCTATTTCTAAGCTTAATTACTATTTTACTTATGTTTGGAACTTCTTCTTAATTTACATGTTTTAAATACCAGTGTCCACATGCATTCATCCTGTGTTCTTCTTTGGAAAATGCTGTCATTTGTAGGTTAGATCTATTATCCCTGATTTTCATCTTTTTGCAGATGTTTTAATATTAACATTTATACCTTTGGTGACCAGGATATAGTTGTCACTTTCATTGTCTACCTTGCTGATTCAGCATTTTGTCATGAGGTCTGCTTTGCTATGATTTTAGGTAAAATTAACAAGTATGAACTACCTACCATGTGCTAGGAATAGATGCAGTGACATTATTTTATTGCAGACATTTAGCATGCTGTGATATGTAACTCCAGGGGCACCGTTTACATTATATTCCCCAGGGTTGTAAATGGGATGTTTCTGACTAGCCTAGAATGTACCATTAACCTCATTTTACATATGAAGAAACTTTTGCTCAGAGAGGGTGAGTGATTTTCTCATGATCACATAGTGTATAAATAACCAAAGCAGTTTTAATCCCAGATCCTCAGACTCCAAATCTCACACTCTCTCCACTCCATCACATAGCAGCTTCCCATAATAACGAGCTCTTGTCTGCTTCCAACAGTGATTTTATTTGGTCTATTGCAGATTTCATTTTGTTTTGTATTTTATTCTGGACTGTCCTTCTTTAATAGATGTCCTGTCCTTTTTTATCTCTTTGAGAATAGATTTTATCTCTTTTTTAAAATCTTCTTGCAGCAAATCTAATTTGGGGTTATGTTTATCTCGGAGCTCTCACAGTTTTGTTCCATTTTAGTGCTACAAAATTTTTCAGTGATCCCAGATTAGTTTTCTTCTGTTTACTCACCCTATCTTGAATTTAACCTGTGGGGCTTTGTGTTTCTGCTGAAAATGATCTATGTGTGAACTATTTCATAAACAAACAAACAAACAGAAACCTCATGAAATAGAGTCTGGAGACCAGCAGGGGGCGCTCTCACACCCTGTGAAGATGGCAGAGCCCAAAAGGAAGGAGAAAGACTCCTCTTCTTTCCTGGCAAGGACTCAGCCAGTGAAAAGCCGTAGACTCTTTGTTTATTCCAGCCCTCCCACCTTCCTTTCCCTCTATAAAGGTCTTCTTTTTCCCTTGCCATAAGGGGACTTGCAAGTGGCTCACCATGGTTGCAGACCCTGAATTGCAATTCTTGCTGATCCCAAATAAACCCACCTTTGCTGGAGAAATATCTGTCAGTTTATTTGTTTTATATATATATACATATACATATGAATTGAGGTGTAGCTATCTATAGTTTTTGCTTGTTTGCTTGCTTATTTGCCTTTGAGAAATACACACCGGCATAACATGGCAAATCTGTGAGCTTATATTAACAGTCCAATGTGTTTGAAAGGGATATCTCCTCCTTGAAGAAACAATACTGTATTCTTTTTGTTGCCTATCCCTCAAATTGCCCAACTTCTCGTAAGGTACGGCCAGTTTCCCACATCACAATTAGCATCCTGTGATTTCCAACAAGTTCTTTCTATTTTTATTGTTATTACTTTAATTCTACATTCTAAAACTCCTCTTCAAAATACGGGGATTAACTTATTTTGGAAACTAGATTCTCTCAGTAGATGTTCTCAAGTTACCATGAATAGAAACTGCTCAGAACCTGCAAAATATCCACTTACCTGACATCTCTTCAAAGCAGATATGGGTTTATTTTATTAGATTTCCTGCTTGTCTGATAACACTTGAGGAATATTCCATTTTTTCATTAAAACTACGCTGTTTTGAAGTGTTTAGCTTGGAGCTAAAAAGAAACTAAATTAATCAGGGTTGCATGTTCCTGTCCAGTGACTTATGTGAAATGAGATTAATGACCTGGTCTTCGTTCTTGCTATGTAAATAAACTCCACATGTGAAAATTCACTTTGGCTGAATATATAAAGAAAAGAAAATATTTATCTACTGTTCCCAATCATGGTTGGTTTATAACGTAGCTTAGGCCCCAGTTTCTGCTGTCAAACCATTCTGATAAAAATAGTTCCGAATAGTTCAAAATGACATCTTTCCTGTTTGCATTTATAATCTCTTAGGTATACTTCAACGATGAATAAAGGGATCAAACCTTCAGAGTGAGCAATTTTCAACAAAGTAATTCAAAGGTTATCAAGCCCTTTTCAGTTATGTTTGTACTTATAAACAACATTCCAAAAATTCATTTAAATAAGTTTTTAGCCAAGATCCAATTTTGGTATTTAGATTCCTCTCTCCTTCCTTCCAGAAAGATTATATAAGCAGTGAAATACAGGTTCACCAAATCTACTAAGCTCCACTACCTGCTAAGAACAAAAAGCAGATCACCTAGTTGGGCAGGCATGACAGGCCTGTGATGTGATTAAGAGCAAGGGAAAAATAGCGAGAAAGGTCTGAAGAGCTGAGTAATGAAGAGTGACAAACCTCTGAATGGGAAGGAAGTGATTGATAGCCTGTTCATTAATAACAATGTCTAGAGAGGCTCTCCTGCCTCAACCCCAGGGGAGCTTGCCTTGCGAGTCACTGCATTAGGCCCAAGCAAATGGCCCCATTGAAACTGATGTGCACAATATCACAGACATCAAGTGTCAACAAGTTATTAAGAAACCTCTGGCACTTAAGTACACTGAAGAGGGCAACTTAGATGGGACGGCAAGACTACACAAAACTGAGGAATCCTTAAACACGGAATTAATGGGGAAGAAGGTCTGTTAGAGGAAGTTTGACCTTATAATTTATAAGGAGCTAAAAATTACCTTCCTCACAGGAGTGGGTTTTCCTATACAAAATTCCAGGATGTGCAGCTTCCTTAAATTATGCCCTTTCTTTAACAGTATTGGCCGTTGTTCATCACACTTTGGGGATGAATTGAAAAAGAGGAATGAAAATTTGTGAATAGGAAATGGAAGTGAAGCAAAGGGCAGAGAGGAAAAAAGATTTCTCGAAGAAAGTCTTGGCAAAAGAAAGGAAACTGGAGGTCCTATTAGGACCGAGTTGAGATTTAACAGCACTGGTAGGTCATCATACTGGAGACAGCTAAGATACATACCTATGTGGTTTGGAGAGGACCCTTGAGAAATAACTCTCAAAATATCCCAAACATCTAAAAAGTTACCCCAATCATCTGCGGCTTGTCCATTGCCCAGAGGTACCATACATGTGACCACTAGAACAAGCCCTCTCCACCCCCTAAAGATGTCAGTAAATGAATAAAAATCAGTGCCTGTAACAGAAATCTCACAGGCCCTTTTAGCCCTTGACCACTTGCTTTTGCTTTCAAATCACTGTTTCCAGTTTCTGAGCTCATTAAGATTTGGTCAACCATTTTCAGTTTTTGCAACATCTTTATTTCTCTTGACCAGAGTTATAGCCTGAAATCTCCCCTCTTCCTGGTCAGCTGGAAGTCACTGCATTTCCGCATCTCTGCATCTTGGATACTGAGTCTGGGGACAGGAGAAGTGAATTCACAGCTGAAACATCTAATCAGAAAGGCGTTGCAGATTTGGATATAGCACTAGACACAGAAAAAATCCCTCTCAGGACGCATCTTCTCTCAAATTTGGATTCCAACTTTTCTTAGATCCAAATTTTTTTTAAAAAGATGAGAAACATATGAGTTGTAGGGTTTTCTCTGCCTCCCAAATGCCCAAAGCCCTATATTAAACTCTCAGGACCATAGAGTGATACTCTTGGGGGAAACCATTGCTCTTGTCCTCCAAATCTGCATCATCAGTCCGGTCTATAAGAAGCTAGAAACAATATCTTTGCTGCCTTTGTAAAAAGCACTGATTCTTCCTGCCCTTGGATCACTCCTCTTAACTGGGTTCGTCCGAGGGGGGTTTCTTCCACTAACCTCCTGTGTAAAATTGATGGCAGGACTTCACTGGTGGCACAGCAGTTAAGAATCCACCTGCCAATGCAGGGGACATGGGCTCAATCCCTGGTCTGGGAAGATCTCACATGCCACAGAGCAACTAAGCCCGTGCACCACAACTACTGAGCCTGCGCTCTAGAGGCTGTGAGCGACAATTACTGAGCCCGCGTGCCACAACTACTGAGCCTGCGTGCCACAACTTCTGAGCCCACATGTCACAACTACTGAAGCCCGCGCGCCTAGACCCTGTGCTCTGCAACAAGAGAAGCCACCGCAATGAGAAGCCTGCGCACCACAACTAGAGAAAGCCTGCGTGCAGCAACAAAGACCCAACGCAGCCAGAAAGAAAGAAAACAAAACAAAAACCTGGTGGCAGGCGAACCTCCGACTTTTCTTATAGACTCGATAGTTACTATAGAATTAGAAAACCCTGGGTGAGTTTGCTCTGCTCCACTTCTCCCACTTCATTCCTTACCATCGCTTTCTTTCCTTTCCTTGAAAGCGTCATTCCTCCCTGGTCTTTGTACTTGCAAACCCTTTTGCTTGAAATGCTCTCTCTCCAGTTCTTCTCACATCTAGGTCCCTCCCATCAGGTAGGATTCAAAGAGGCTTCTCTAACCAGCCTATTGAAAGTAGCATCCCTTCACCCAGCAGGTGTTCTCTCTACCACTATACTGATTTATTGTCTTCAGAGCAGTTATCACAGTTATTAGGTGGGCTTGATTATTTTTTGTTTCTTCCCACTAAATTGTCAGCTTCATGAGAGTAGGGCCCCAGTCCATCCTGTTTACGGCTGCATCTCCAGCACCTGTCACAATGCCTAGCACATAGTAAGTGCTCAGTGAATATTTTTGAATGAATAAATGAATAAGTGAACAAATGGAAACACCTTATACAGGGCAAGGCATTATGCCTCCGGGGACCCAAATGACTCTGACAGTCCAGCGACCCTTTGGTGAACACAAGTTTGAATCTTTGGTGCGATGCCTCCATAAGTAGAAAGGGAAATCAGCAGCTGGCATGCTGATTGAAAGGCACCTGTAACTGTCCAGGTTTCTGCAGGAACCTGATGAGAAGGGTTTACTAAAGGGACTCTTTACAAAGTGGGGGCAGAAGAGAAGGGAAGAAACAAGGAGTGGAGGTTTATCAGGCTTGGGGACTGATAAACACATGAAGCATTACCACCCTTAGACATGAAGACACAGAGGAAGATGCAGCCAGTGGGCAGTGACCTGGCAAGGAGGTTGGCTGCGGGATGGTTCCTTACCTTCTTCTACTGCCCTTGGGTCACCTGCTGGTACCTCTCCTGGTGAGCCCAGGCTGGACCAGGGCAGCAGGGGAGTCTGCGGAGGCGTAAAGCAAGGTGAGGTGGATCTGGAGGAAATAAGAAAGGTCTAGCACAGCACCACTTACTCAAATTACCAGTGAAAGCCAGGAAGTCTCAGATGACCAGTATCTGGCAAAAGCTAGAGAAGCGAAGTATCCTGATTAAAAGCCTGGTCACTGGAGCTGGACAACCGGGGCTGAATGCTGGTTCCTTCACATACTATTTGTGTAATTGGATGTAGCAATGGCCTTACAGGTAAAATGGGATCAGAGAGATTTGTCATGAGGATTAAATAACTTAAATAAGCTAATGTGTAAAATGCTCAGAAGAATGCCTGACATTCAGTAAGTGTTGGGTTTTATGATAAGCTTCCTCTTTATTTCAGTGTCCTGATATGATATAGACTCTAAGCTCTCAGAACTAGCCTAAAATGATATAAAATATTGGTTGGCTGGGTCAGTGACTACAGTTATAGGACTTTAAGCTGAACATATCCTAAGTCTTTGATTCTGAGGTCCTGGTTTGAGGTTTCTTTTTTCTTATTAATGTCCTTGCTGGCTGCAAGACCACCTGTAATTATCATTAATGGATTGGGCTCCATCTTTTCAGAATCGAAGCTCATTTCTTGTCGTTAACTTTCTAATGCCCTGCAAATTTTGCTTGAGGCCCAACAGAATGGACATCTGTCATGGGACATATCCAAGCAATTCCAGTGTCTTGAGGAGAGAATTTTTTATTTATTTATTTATTTTTTTGCGGTACGCGGGCCTCTCACTGCTGTGGCCTCTCCCGTTGCGGAGCACAGGCTCCGGACGCGCAGGCCCAGCGGCCATGGCTCACGGGCCCAGCCGCTCCGCGGCATGTGGGATCTTCCCGGACCGGGGCACGAACCCGCGTCCCCTGCATCGGCAGGCGGACTCCCAACCACTGCGCCACCAGGGAAGCCCTGTTTTGCCTTTTTAGTTGACATAAGTGTGTAGAGGGTTTTCCTGAATTCACTTCCAACATCAGTCTCCTGAACTCCAATGTCTTAAACTTCCCTATCCTCTAAGTTTGGGTTTTTCAGGAATCTATTGAGGGACTAGAGTATTGTACTTTCACTGGATAAACCCAAGAAACCACCCGGCATAAATTGATGGCAATAGGTAAAATGGTCAACAAGTACTATAACCACCAAGGCCAAGAAACATGTGTGTTCACCTGGGTGAGGAAAGAGGCTTAAACAAGCCTTGAAGTCAGAGAATGAAAGGAAGAACCAAAATAAATTAATGACCTACAAATGGAATTAATTCTATCAATAACTAAAACACCCGAACTTCCAAACTAGGACCAAATGTTGATTTAGTCAAGGTATCAAATATAAAGTGGGTAAATTGAGAAATTTTAGGAAACCCAAAAATGTGAAATACAAATGAAACTTTGGTGTAAACATGCTCAGTATTTATTATATCTACAGAGCTGACAGTGTGCGTGGCACTTTTTTTTTTTTGACACACAAATACATTTCCTGCCCCCAATACAAAAGACCATAGCTCAATAAATACAAAAGTACCTGTTACTCCACTTGCAATTTGTGTACAATACATATTTCAAGATGTCAGCCTACAGTTTGACTCAATTTTTTTTGGTAAAATTCACAATTACGCAAACAGTAAGTACTTTTAATTCTGTATAATTACAGTGAAAAAACTACTTCCAGAAAAATACAAAATTCTTTTTTATCATATAGGACACATTTTTTTACTTTAGATTGAAAATGTAAGACCATGGTTCCTTAATAAAAATAACAGGTTCCAATTTGAAAAGTTATTCTGTTGTCTAGAGGTAAGAGTTTCCCATTTAATGAGCTGTGTGACAGTCAAGTTTTAATACTTTTCTGAAAGCTTCGAAAAGCTACTCTCCTATAATCTAAGACAAAGTCTTATTTTGATATATTCTGAACAAAAAAGAGGATAGAGATTAAAAGCTTAGTATCACATCGTTTTCTCTATACCCAAGTTTTACCATTTGCTGAGCAGCTGCTGTCTGATTTTGACAACAATTTAGAGAAAACTACATTTTTCCTTATGTCCCGCTTCATCATAAGGCTCTTATCTGCTTTTCTGAGTCATTAGCATTTTTCATTTTCCATTGGGGTTTTATTTTCTATTGTGTATTAGTACATGCACACACATCCACCCTTTCCTCTAGAATAGACTCATTTGCTGGCTGGTAGCTTCAGCTGGGCTTTAGAGTGGTGACTTAGGACAGAGTTTATTGTTATCTAATTACTCAGCTGCAGATGAAAGTGTAAATTTGGGTAGTCTTGCTTGGCCTTACTATACTTTGCCTATAAAGAAAGAATTCATTAATTTTCCTCTTTGAACACAGGGTCTGGTCATTTCCAGCAGGGGCAATTCTTTTTAGTGTGTGTAGTTTGCTAAAAAAAAAAATGCAAGTGTAGGCCAGTTTAATGTATCTTTTATTCTAATTGCTAAACATGGGTGCATCCAAAGTGGTGAGCCTCTATAAAATTAGTCAGAAAGAGTCTGAGCCTAGAGGTGTTACTAGAGAGCGGGAAAAGCAAGCTGACATTTATATCACTTTTTGAGGGGTTAGGGGTTAAGGTTTGAGTTGGTCGTTAGTGCATGCCCGCATCATGCTGCCACCAAAACAAAGAAGCAAAAACAGAAGCACTGCCACCTATTTGGAGTTAGGAGTCAGCACAGAGAAAGAGAAGTGAGTGGCTTTGGGCGTAGAAAACCAATCTGTTCTGGGCAACATTTTCCAAAGTGTGCTTGCTTTTCAGTTAATTGGGGTTCAGAGGGAAAGATGATTTCACATCAATATAATGACCTTGGGACCTGGGCAACTTGCTTGACTTCTCTAAGCCTCAATTTCCTGATCTCTAACTGGAGGTAATCATCACCTGTGGCACTGGCTTGTTCTGAGAATCATGTAAGACCATTTAAGAGCTCAGCATGGGCCTCACACAGTGTTAGCTGGATCAATGGGAGGAATTTCAGGACCCTTTGTATTCCCACGTGTACTGTGATCTTTCAGTAGAGTGGTGTAAAATTTTCAACCTTTCTTGACTGCAGTTGACAACAGCTTCACTTCTTTTTCTTTTTTTTAACTTTTTATTTTATACTGGAGTATAGTCGATTAACAATGTTGTATTTGTTTCAGGTGAAGAGCAAAGTGATTCAGGTATACATATACATGTATCTATTCTTTTGCAAATTCTTTTCCCATTTAGGTTGTTACAGAATACTGGGCAGAGTTCCCTGTGCTCTACAGCAGATCCTTGTTGGTTATCCATTTTAAATACAGTAGTGGGTACATGTCAATCCCAAACTCCCAATCTGTCCCTTCTCCGCACCCTTCCCTCCGGTAACCGTAAGTTTGTTTTCTAAGTCTGTAGCACCACTTATTTTTCATTCTGTAGCCGTGGGATTATCCTTCTGAGGAAACATCTGTAGAAGACCTCTCAAGGGACAGTGTTTCATGTAATTTTGAGAGAGCAGCTAAGATGGCGGAGTAGAAAGACGCTGAGCTCACCTCCTCTCATGAACACACCAAAATCACAACTATTTGCAGAAAACCATCAATGAAAAAAACTGGAACCTACCAGAAAAGGTCTTCTACAACTAAAGACGTAAAAAAAGGAGTCAACATGAGACAGGTAGGAGGAGCAGACTCACAATATAATCAAATCCCAAATCCCCCAGTGGGCAACCCACTAACTGGAGAATAATTATATTGCAAAGGTTCTCTGATAGGAGTGAGAATTCTGAGCCCCATGTGAGGCTCCCCAGCCTAGGGGTCTGGCACTGGGAAGACAAGACCCCAGAACATCTGGTTTTGAAGGCCAGCAGAGCTTAATTGCAGGAGCCCCACAGGACTGGGGGAAATAGACTTCACTCTTAAAGGGCACATACAAAAATCTCATGCACACCAAGACCCAGGGCAAAAGCAGTAATTTGATAGGAGCCTGGACCAGACCTACTTGCTCATCTTGGAGAGTCTCCTGGAGAAGTGGGGGCAACTGTGGCTCACCCTTGGGACACAGACACTGGTGACAGCAAGATTTGGGAACATTCAAACACATGAACACTGCTGCTGGTGGCTGCCATCTTGGCTCATTAATGCCAAGACCTGGCCTCACCCAAAAGTCTGAAACTCCACGGCTGGGATGCCTCAGGCCAACAACTAACTGGATGGGACACATTTCAACCCATCAGCAGATAAGCTGCCTAAAGACTTCATGAGTCCACAGCCAACTCTAGACACATCCCTACACATGGCCCTGCCCCCAGAGGGACAAGACCCAGCTTCATCCACCAGGGGCAGAAACCAAAAGCCAGAAAACTATGATCCCACATCCTGTGGACAGAGTCCACCAACAGCCAACCAGACCTTACCCTGGGACTAGCTAGGTCCAGGCCCTAGCACTAGCAGGCAAATGTAAGGTTTGGGACACTGCAGACCTCATACCTAATTGTGTCAGGAATCGACTCCTCCCACCAATGATCTGAAATGAGCTCTGGGATCCCTGGTCCCTGAAGCTAGACTCCAGGAATGAGCTCTTCCTGTGAGGATCTGGCTTCGCCTGCCAGTGGGCAGGCAAGAACTCTGGAGTCTTTGGGACCCTGACTCCACCCACTAGTGAGCCAGCACTAGACCCAGGACCTCATAGGATTCTGCAACCAGCTGCCTTGTGATCAGTCCCCATTAAAAAGCAGCCAGCAGCATCTGCACAAGTTAGGGCCTGGCAACCAACCAGATTAGGGGCCAACCAAGCCTACCAAACCCTCTACATAGTCATCCCACCAAAATAGAAGGACCCACACAGCCCTCTTAGGGGGAACCCCTAGAGCGTATAGCTTGGGTGACGATGGGGTGGGGGGGTACACTGCTGGGATGCATAGGATGCCTCCTACAGAGAGCCACTTCTCCAAGCTTGAGAAATGTAACTAACCTACCACATATATAAAAATACAGGTCTTCCCCAGTGGCACAGTGGTTAAGAATCCACCTGTCAATGCAGGGGACACAAGTTCGAGACCTGGTCCAGGAAGATCCCACATGTCATGGAGCAACTAAGTCTGTGCACCACAACTACTGAGCCTGCTCTCTAGAGCCCACGAGCCACATCTACTGAGGCCGCACACCACAACTACTGAAGCCCGCATTCCTAGAGCCCACGCTCCGCAACAAGAGAAACCACCGCAGTGAGAAGCCCATGCACAGCAATGAAGAGGAGCCCCCACTTGCCACAACTAGGGAAAGCCCACATGTAACAATGAAGATCCAATGCAGCCAAAATAAACAAATAAAAATAAATTGAAAAAAAATACAAATAGCAACTTAGACAAAATGAGGCAACAGAGCAATATGTTTCCACAAAGGAACAAGATAAAACCCCAGAAGAAGAACTAAGTGATGTGGAGAGAGGCAATCTACCCAAGAAAGACTTCAGAGTAATGTTTGTAAAGATGATAAAAGAACTTGGGAGGAGAATGGATGCACAGAGTGAGAAGTTAGAAGTTTTTAGCAAAGAGTTAGAAAACAAAGAACAAACAAACAGAAATGAAGAATATAATAGCTGAAACAAAAAATATACTATAAGGAATCAAAGTAGTCTAAACAATACAGAAAAAAGGATCAGTGAGCTGGAAGACAGAGTAGTTCATACTACCATTTAACACAAAGAAAGTAAAAAGAGTAAAAAGAAATGAAGACAATTTAAGAAACCTCTGGGACAACATCAAACACATGGATAATTGCATTATAAGGGTCCCAGAAGGAGAAGAGAGAGAGAAAAGGCCTGAGAAAATACTTAAACAGATAATAGCTGAAAATTTCTCAAATCTGGGAAAGGAAACAGTCACCCAAGTTCAAGAAGCACAGGGTCCCAAACAGGATTAACCTAAAGAGGAGCACAACAAGGCACATTATAATCAAAATGACAAATTAAAGATAAAGAGAGAACACTAGAAGCAGCAGGGAAAAGCAACAAATAACATACAAGGGAATTCCATAAGGCTATCAGCTTGTTTTTCAGCAGAAACTCTGTAGGCCAGAAGTGAGTGGCATGATATATTTAAAGTGAAGCAAAGGGAAAACCTGCAAACAAGAATACTCTACCCAGCAAGGCTTTCTTTCAGATTTGATAGAGAAATCAAAAGCTTTACAGACAAGCAAAAGCTTAAAGAATTGAGCACCACCAAACCAGATTTACAACACAGGATAAAGGAACTGTTCTAGGCAAAAAAGAAAAGGCCACATTTAGGTGAAATAGAGAAGACCACAACTAGAAACAAGAAAATTATGAAATGAAAAATCACCAGCAAAGGCAAACATACAGAAAGGTAGGAAATCATCCACACACAAAGATAAGAGGGAGGCTAAAATACAAAAGTAGTAAAATCATCTGTATCCACAATAAGCAGTTAAGGGATATACAACATAATTAGATGCAAAATATGATATCATAAACAGTAATCATGAGGGGAGGAGGGTACAGATGCAGGGTATTTAAAATGCACATGAAATTAAGAGATCAGCACCTTAAAGCAGCCATGTGTATATATAGAATGTTATACAAAAACCTCATGATAACCACAAACGAAAAAATCTAAAAGAGATAAACACACAAAAAAGAAAAAGAATCCAAACATAACACTACAGATATTCATCAAATCACAGAGAAGAGAACAAAAGAACAAGGGGGGAAAAGGACAAAAAACAAATAACAAAATGGCAATAAGAGCACACACCTATAATTACCTTAAATGTAAATGGATTAAATGTACCAGCCAAAAGACACAGAGTGAGTGAATGGATAAAAAAACAAGACCTGTATACACGTTGCCTACAAGAAACTCACTTCAGATCTAGAGAAACATACAGACCGAAAGTGAGGGGATGGAAAAATGTATTCCATGCAAATGGAAATCAAAAAAGCTGGAGTAACAATATGTATATCAGAAGAAATAGACTTTAAAATAAAGACTGTTACAAGGGACAAAGAAGGACACTACATAATGATCAAGGGATCAATCCAAGAAGAAGATATAAAAATTGTAAATATATATGCACCTAGCATAGGAGTGTCTCAATATATAAGGCAAATATTAACCTATATAAAAGGAGAACTCAACAGTAACACAGTAATAGTGGGGGACTTTAACACCACGTTTACATCAAAGGACAGACAATCCAGACAGAAAATCAATAAGAAAACACAGGTCTTAAGTGACACATTAGACCAAGTGGACTTAACTGATATTTACAGAGCATTCCATGCAAAAGCAGCAGAATACACATTATTTTAAAGTGCACATGGAACATTCTCTAGGACTGATCACATGCTGGGCCACAAAGCGAGCCTTAGAAAATTTAAGAAAACTGAAATCATACTAAGAATCTTTAATGAAAATTATGCCATGAGAGTAGAAATTAACTACAAGAAATTACTGTGAAAAACACAAATATGGGAGGAGCTTCAAGATGACGGAAGAGTAAGAAGTGGAGATCACCTTCCTCCCCACAAATACATCAGAAATACATCTACATGTGGAATAACTCCTACAGAACACTGACTGAACGCTGGAAGAAGACCTCAGACCTTCCAAAAGGCAAGAAACTCCCCACGTACCTGGGTAGGGCAAAAGAAAAAAGAATAAACAGAGACAAAAGAATACAGACAGGACCTGCACCAGTGGGAGGGAGCCGTGAAGGAGGAAAGGTTTCTACACACTAGGAGCCCCTTCATGGGCGGAGGCTGCGGGTGGCAGAGGGGGAAGCTTCAGAGCCATGGAGGAGAGCGCAGCCACAGGGGTGCAGAGGGCAAAGTGGAGAGATTCCCACACAGAGGATCGGTGCCGACTGGCACTCACCAGCCCGAGAGGCTTGTCTGCTCACCCACCGGGGTGGGCGGGGCTGGGAGCTGAGGCTTGGGCTTCAGTCGGAGCGCAGGGAGAGGACTGGGGTTGGTGGCGTGAACACAGCCTGCAGGGGGTTAGTGCACCACGGCAAGCTGGGAGAGAGTCCGGGGAAAAGTCTGGACCTGCCGAAGAGGCAAGAGGCTTTTTCTTCCCTCTTTGTTTCCTGGTGCGCGAGGAGAGGGGATTAAGAGCGCCACTTAAAGGAGCTCCAGAGATGGGCATGAGCCGCGGCTAAAAGCGCGGACCCCAGAGACGGGCATGAGACGCTAAGGCTGCTGCTGCTGCCACCAAGAAGCCTGTGTGCAAGCACAGGTCACTCTCCACACCTCCCCTCCCGGGGGCCTGTGCAGCCCTCCACTGCCAGGGTCCTGTGATCCAGGGACAACCTCCCCGGGAGGACGCACAGCGCGCCTCAGGCTGTTGCATTGTCACGCCAGCCTCTGCCACCACAGGCTCACCCTGCATTCCATACCCTTCCCTCAACCAGCCTGAGTGAGCCAGAGCCCCCGAATCAGCTGCTCCTTTAACCCCGTCCTGTCTGGGTGAAGAACAGATGCCCTCAGGCGACCTACATGCAGAAGTGGGGCCAAATCCAAAGCGGAAACCCAGGAGCTGTGCCAACAAAGAAGAGAAAGGGAAATCTCTCCCAGCAGCCTCAGGAGCAGAGAATTAAATCTCCACAATCAACTTGATGTACCTGCACCTGTGGAATACCTGAATAGACAACGAATCATCCCAAATTGAGGAGGTGGACTTCGGGAGCAATGGTATATATATTTTTCTCCCTTTTTCTCTTTTTGTGAGTGTGTATGTGTATGCTTCTCTGTGTGATTTTTGTCTCTATAGCTTTGCTTTTACGATTTGTCCTAGAGTTTGGTCTGTCCATTTTTTTTTTTTTTTGAAGTATAGTTTTTAGTGCTTGTTATCATTGGTGGATTTGTTTTTTGCTTTGGTTGCCTCTCTTCTTTCTTTCTTTTTATTACTTAAAAAATTTTTTTAATAATATATTTTAATTTTAATACCTTTATTTTATTTTATCTCTTTCTTTCTTTCTTTCTTTCTTTCTTTCTTTCTTTCTTTCTTTCTTTCTTCCTTTCTTTCTTCTTTCTTTCTCTCCCTTATATTCTGAGCTATGTGGATGACAGGCTCTTGGTGCCTGAGCCAGGCATCAGGGATGTTCTTCTGAGGTGGGAGAGACAAGTTTAGGACACTCGTCCACAAGAGACCTCCCAGCTCCATGTAATATCAAATGGTAAAAATCTCCCAGAGATCTCCATCTCAATGCCAAGACCCAGCTCCACTCAATGACCAGCAAGCTACAATGCTAGACACCCTAAGCCAGACAACTAGCAAGACAGGAACACACCCCACCCATTAGCAGAGAGGCTGCCTAAAATCATAATAAGGCCACAGACACTCCAAAACACACCACCAGATGTGGACCTACCCACCAGAAAGACAAGATCCAGCCTCATCCACCAGAACACAGGCACTAGTCCCCTCCACCAGGAAGCCTACACAACCCACTGAAACAACCTTAGTCACTGGGGACAGACACCACCAACAACAGGAACTACGAACATGCAGCCTGTGAAAAGGAGAATCCAAACACAGTAAGTTAAGCAAAATGAGAAGCCAGAGAAACAGACAGCAGATGAAGGAGCAAGGTAAAAACCCACCAGACCTAACAAATGAAAAGGAAATAGGCAGTCTACCAGAAAAAGAATTCAGAATAATGACAGTAAAGAGGATCCATAATCTTGGAAATAGAATAGACAAAATGCAAGAAACATTTAACAAGGACCTAGAAGAACTAAAGATGAAACAAGCAACAATGAACAACACAACAAATGAAATTAAAAATTCTCTAGAAGGGATCAATAGCAGAATAACTGAGGCAGAAGAATGGATAAGTGACCTGGAAGATAAAATAGTAGAAATAACTACTGCAGAGAAGAATAAAGAAAAAGAATGAAAAGAATTGAGGACAGTCTCAGAGACCTCTGGGAAAACATTAAATGCACAACATTCAAATGATAGAGGTCTCAGAAGAAGAAGAGAAAAAGAAAGGGACTGAGAAAATATTTGAAGAGATTATAGTTGAAAACTTCCCTAATATGGGAAAGGAAATAGTTAATCAAGTCCAGGAAGCACAGAGAGTCCCATACAGGATAAATCCAAGGAGAAACACAACAAGACACATATTAATCAAACTATCAAAAATTAAATACAAAGAAAAATATTAAAAGCAGCAAGGGAAAAACAAGAAATAACATACAAGGGAATCCCCATAAGGTTAACAGCTAATCTTTCAGCAGAAACTCTGCAAGCCAGAAGGGAGTGACGGGACATACTTAAAGTGATGAAGGGGAAAAACCTACAACCAAGATTACTCTACCCAGCAAGGCCCTCATTCAGATTTGATGGAGAAATTAAAAATTTACAGAGAAGCAAAAGCTAAGAGAATTCAGCACCACCAAACCAGCTTTAAAAGAAATGCTAAAGGAAGTTCTTTAGGCAAGAAACACAAGAGAAGGTAAAGACCTACAATAACGAACCCAAAACAATTAAGAAAATGGTAATAGGAACATACATATTGATAATTACCTTAAATATAAACGGATTAAATGCTCCAACCAAAAGACATAGACTGGCTGAAGGGATACAAAAACAAGACCTGGGTATATGCTATCTACAACAGACCCACTTCAGACCTAGACACACATACAGAGTGAAAGTGAGGGGATGGAAAAAGATATTCCATGCAAATGGGAATCAAAATAAAACTGGAGTAGCAATACTCATATGAGATAAATTAGACTTTTAAATAAAGAATATTAGAAGAGTCAAGGAAGGACTCTACATAATGATCAAGGGATCAATCCAAGAAGAATATATAACAATTATAAATATATATGCACCCAACATCGGAGCACCACAATACATAAAACAAATGCTAACAGCTATAAAAGAGGAAATCGACAGTAACACAAAAATAGTGGGGGACTTTAACACCATACTTACACCAATGGACAGATATCCAGAGAGAAAATTAATAAAGAAACATAAGCTTTAAATGACACAATAGACCAGCTAGATTTAATTGATATTTATAGGACATTCCATCTGGAAAAAGCAGATTACACTTTCTTCTCACATGCACATGGAACATTCTCCAGGATAGATCACATCTTGGGTCACAAATCAAGGCTTGGTAAATTTAAGGAAATTAAAATCATATCAAGCATCTTTTCCAACCACAATGCTGAGATTAGAAATCAATTACAGGGAAAGAAATGTAAAAATCACAAACACATGGAGACTAAACAATATGGTCCTAAGTAATCAAGATATCACTGAGGAAATCACGGAGGAAAGCAAAAATTACCTAGAGACAAATGATAATGAAAACATGACGACCCAAAACCTATGGGATGCAGCAAAATCAGTTCTAAGAGGGAAGTTTATAGCAATACAATCCTACCTTAAGAAATAAGAAACATCTCAAATAAACAACCTAAACTTATACCTAAAGCAATTAGAGAAAGAAGAACAAAAAAACCCCAAATTTAGCAGAAGGAAAGAAATCATAAAGATCAGATCAGAAGCAGCTCATGCAGCTCAATATCAAAACAACAAACAACCCCATACAAAAAATGGGCAGGAGACCTAAAAAGACATTTCTCCAAAGAAGATATACAGATTGTCAACAAACACATGAAAGAATGCTCAACATCATTAATCATTAGAGAAATGCAAATCAAAACTACAATGAGGGCTTCCCTGGTGGTGCAGTGATTGAGAGTCCGCCTGCCGATGCAGGGGACATGGATTCGTGCCCGGTTTGGGAAGATACCACATGCCACAGAGCAGCTAGGCCTGTGAGCCATGGCCGCTGAGCCTGCGCATCTGGAGTCTGTGCTCCACAATGGGAGAGGCCACAACAGTGAGAGGCCTGCATACCGTCAAAAAAAAAAAAAAAATTACAATGAGGTATCATCTAACACTGGTTAGAATGGCCATCATCAAAAAATCTATAAACAATAAATGCTGGAGAGGGTGTGGAGAAAAGGGAACCTTCCTGCACTCTTGGTGGGAATGTAAATTGATACAGCCACTATGGAGAACACTATGGAGGTTACTTAAAAATCCAAAAATAGAACTACCATATGACCCAGCAATCCCACTACTGGGTATATACCCTGAGAAAACCATATCAAAAAGAGTCATGTACCACAATGTTCACTGCAGCACTATTTACAATAGCCAGGACATGGAAGCAACCTAAATGTCCATATACAGAAGAATGGATAAAGAAGATGTGGCACATATATACAATGGAATATTACTCAGCTATAAAAAGAAACAAAATTGAATTATTTGTAGTGAGGTGGTTGGACCTAGAGTCTGTCATACAGAGTGAAGTAAGTCTGAAAGAGAAAAACAAATACTGTATGCTAACACATATATATGGAATCTAAAAAAAAATTGGTCAGGAAAAACCTAGGGGCAAGATGGGAATAAAGATGCAGATCTACTAGAAAATGGATTTGAGGATATGGGGAGGGGGAAGGGCAAGCTGGGACAAAGTGAGAGACTGGCATGGACATATACACTACCAAATGTAAAATAGCTAGTGGGAAGCAGCCACATAGCACAGGGAGGTCATCTCAGTGCTTTGTGACCACCTAGAGGGGTGGGATAGGGAGGGTTGGAGGGAGAGAGATGCAAGAAGGAAAAGATATAGGGACATATGTGTATGTATAACTGATTCACTTTGTTATAAAGCAGAAACTAACACACTATTGTAAAGCAAGTATACTCCAATAAAGATGTTTAAAAAAAGGAAAGAAATGAAAAAGAAATGAAGCAAAGGATAGCAAATATCAATAAAACTAAAACCTGGTTCTTGGAGAAGATAAACAAAATTGATAAACCATTAGCCAGACTCATCAAGAAAATAAAGGAGAAGACTCAAATCAATAGAATTAGCAATGAAAAGGGAGCAGTAAAAACTGAAACCACAGAAATACAAAGGATCATGAGAGATTACTACAAGCGACTATATGCCAATAAAGTGGACAACCTGGAAGAAATGGACAAATTCTTAGAAATGCACAACCTTCCAAGGCTGAACCAGGAAGAAATAGAAAATATGAACAGATCAATCACAAGCACTGAAATTGAGACTGTGTTTAAAAATCTTCCAACAAACAAAAGCCCAGGACCAGATGGCTTCACAGGCAAATCCTTTCAAACATTTAGAGAAGAGCTAACACCTATCCTTATCAAACTCTTCCAAAATATAGCAGAGGGAGGGACACTCCCAAACTCATTCTACGAGGCCACCATCACCCTGATACCAAAAACAGACAAAGATGTCACAAAGAAAGAAAACTACAGGCCAATGTCACTGATGAACATAGATACAAAATTCCTCAACAAAATAATAGCAAACAGAATCCAACAGCACATTAAAAGGATCATACACCATGATCAAGTGGGGTTTATCCCAGGAATGCAAGGATTCTTCAATATATGCAAATCAATCAATGTGATACACCATATTAACAAACTGAAGGAGAAAAAATATATGATCATCTCAATACATACAGAAAAAGCTTTTGACAAAATTAAACACTCCTTTAGAATAAAAACCCTCCAGAAAGTAGGCATAGAGGGAACTTACCTCAACATAATAAAAGCCATATATGAAAAACCCACAGCCAATATCATTCTCAATGGTGAAACACTGAAACCATATCCACTAGGATCAGGAACAAGACAAGGTTGCCCACTCTCACCACTCTTATTCAACATAGTCTTGGAAGCTTTATCCACTGCACTCAGAGAACAAAAAGAAATAAAAGGAATCCAAATCGGAAAAGAAGAAGTAAAGCTGTCACTGTTTGCAGGTGACATGATACTATACATAGAGAATCCTAAAGATGCCACCAGAAAACTACTAGAGGTAATCAATGAACTTGGTAAAGTAGCAGGATACAAAGTTAATGCACAGAAATCTCTTGCATTTCTATACACTAATGATGAGAAATCTGAAAGAGAAATTAGGGAAACACTCCCATTTACCACTGCAACAAAAAGAATATAATACCTAGGAATAAACCTACCTAAGGAGACAAAAGACCTGTATGTAGAAAATTATAAGAAACTGATGAAAGAAATTAAAGATGATACAAATAGATGGAGAGATATACCATGTTCTTGGATTGGAAGAATCAACATTGTGAAAATGATTATAGTACCCAAAGCAATCTACAGTTTCAATGCAATCCCTAACAAACTACCACTGGCATTTTTCACAGAACTAGAACAAAAAATTTCACAATTTGTATGGAAACACAAAAGACCCCGAATAGCCAAAGCAATCTTGAGAAGGAAAAACTGAGCTGGAGGAATCAGGCTCCTGGACTTCAGACTGTATTACAAAGCTACAGTAATGAAGACAGTATGGTGCTGGCACAAAAACAGAAATATAAATCAATGGAACAGGATAGAAAGCCCAGAGATAAACCCACGCACATATGGTCACCTTATCTTTGATAAAGGAGGCAGGAATATACAATGTAGAAAAGACAGTCTCTCCAATAAGTGGTGCTGGGAAAACTGGACAGGTACATGTAAAAGAATGAAATTAGAACACTCCTTAACACCATACACAAAAATAAACTCAAAATGGATTAAAGACCTAAATGTAAGTCCACACACTATAAAACTCTTAGAGGGAAACATAGGCAGAACACTCTATGACATAAATCACAGCAAGATCCTTTTTGACCCACCTCCTAGAGAAATGGAAATAAAAAAAAATAAACAAATGGCACCTAATGAAACTTCAAAGCTTTTGCACAGCAAAGGAAACCATAAACAAGATGAAAAGACAACCCTCAGAATGGGAGAAAATATTTGCAAATGAAGCAACTGACAAAGGATTAATCTCCAAAATTTACAATCAGCTCATGCAGCTCAATATCATAAAAACAAACAACCCATTCCAAAATGGGCAGAAGACCTAAATAGACATTTCTCCAAAGAATATATTCAGATTGCCAGCAAACACATGAAAGACTGCTCAACATCGTTAATCATTAGAGAAATGCAAATCAAAACTACAATGAGATATCATCTCACACCAGTGAGATGCAAATCAAAACTACAATGAGATATCATCTCACACCAGTCAGAATGGCCATCATCAAAAAATCTAGAAAAAATAAATGCTGGAGAGGGTGTGGAGAAAAGGCAACCCTCTTGCCCTGTTGATAGGAATGTAAATTGATACAGCCACTATGTAGAATAGTATGGAGGTTCCTTAGAAAACTAAAAGTAGAACTACTATATGACCCAGCAATCCCACTACTAGGCATATACTGTGAGAAAACCATAATTCAAAAAGAGTCATGTACCACAATGTTCACTGCAGCACCATTTACAATAGCCAGGACATGCAAGCAACCTAGGTGTCCATCGACAGATGAATGGATAAAGAAGATGTGGCACATATATACAATGGAATATTACTCAGCCATAAAAAGAAACGAAATTGAGTTATATGTAGAAAAGTGGATGGACCTAGAGTCTGTCATACAGAGTGAAGTAAGTCAGAAAGAGAAAAACAAATACTGTATGCTAACACATATATATGGAATCTAAAAAACAAACAAGAAATGGTCATGAAGAACCTAGGGGCAAGATAGGAATAAAGACTCAGACCTACTAGAGAATGGACTTGAGGATATGGGGAGGGGGAAGGGTAAGATGGGACAAAGTGAGAGAGAGGCATGGACATATGTACACTACCAAATGTAAAATAGATAGCTAGTGGGAAGCAGCCACATAGCACAGGGAGATCAGCTCAGTGCTTTGTGACCACCTAGAGAGGTGGGATAGGGAGGGTGGGAGGGAGACGCAAGAGGGAGGGGATATGGGGATATAGGTATATGTACAACTGATTCACTTTGTTATAAAGCAGAAAATAACACACCATTGTAAAGCAGTTATAGTCCAATAAAGATGTTAAGAAAAACACACACACACAAATATGTGGAGGCAAAAATAATTTGTTACTAAACAGCCAATGGATCACTGAAAATATCAAAGAGGAAATAAAAAATACTAAAGACAAATGAAAGCAAAAACACAATAAGCCAAAACCTATGAGATGTGGCAAAATCAGTTCTGACAGGGAAGTTTATAGTGATACAATTTACTTCAGGAAACAAGAAAAATCTCAAATAGACAATGTAAGGTTATGCCTAAAGAAACTAAGAAAGAAGAACAAACAAAATCCAAAGTTAGCAGCAGGAAAGAAATCATAAAGATCAGAGCAGAAATAAATGAAATAGCGAGTTAAAAAAACAATAGAGGGCTTCCCTGGTGGCACAGTTGTTGAGAGTCTGCCTGCCAATGCAGGGGACATGGGTTTGTGCCCTGGTCCTGGAAGATCCCACATCCCACAGAGCAGCTGGCCCCGTGAGCCATGGCCACTGAGCCTGTGCATCTGGAGCCTGTGCTCCACAACGGGAAAGGCCACAACAGTGAGAGGCCCGTGTACCGCAAAAAAAAATAAAAAAAGAAAGAAACAATAGAAAAGATCAACAAAGCTAAAAGCTGGTTCTTTGAAAAGATAAACAAAAGTGATAAACTTTTAGCCAGACTCATGAAGAAAAAAAAAGGAAGAGGGCCCAAATCAATAAATTAGAAATGAAAAAGCAGTTACAACCACAGAAATACAAAGGATCATAAGAGACTACTATGAGCAAGTATATGCCAATAAAATGGACAAACTAGAAGATATGGACAAATTCTTAGAAAGGTATAACCTTCCAAAACTGAACCAGAAAGAAAGAAAATATGAACAGACCAATTATCAATATTGAAATTGCATCAGTAATAAAAAAACTTCCACCAATCAAAGGTCCAGGATCAGATGCTTCACAGGTGAATTCTACCAAACATTTAGAGAAGAGTTAACACCTATCCTTCTGAAACTATTCTAAAAATTTGTGGAGGACAAAACACTTCTGAACTCATTTCTATGAAGCCAGCATCACACTGATACCAAAACCAGGAAAAGATATCACAAGAAAAGAAAATTACAGGCCAAATATCACTGATGAATATTGATACAAAAATCTTCAACCAAATACTAGCAAACTGAATCCAACAATATATTAAAAGTATCATAGACCATGATCAAGTGGGATTTATCCCAGGGATGCAAGGATTTTTTGATATCTGCAAATCAATCAATGTGACACACCACGTTAGCAAACTGAAGAATTAAAACCATATGATCACCTCAATAGATGCAGAAAAAGCTTTTGGCAATATCCAACATCCATTTATGAAAAGAACTCTCTAAAAAGTGGGCATAGAGGAAACATACCTCAAGAAAATTAAGGCCATATATGACAAACCCATAGCTAACATCATACTCAACAGTGAAAAGCTGAAAACATTTCCTCTAAGATCAGGAATAAGACAAGGAGGCCCACTCACGCCACTTTTATTCAACATAGATTTGGAAGTCCTAGCCACGATAATCAGAGAAGAAAATGAAATAAAAGGAATCCATATTGGAAAGAAAGAAGTAAAACTGTCACTCTTTGCAGATGACATGATACTATACAGAAAATCCTAAACACACCACCAAAAAACTGTTAGAGCTCAATGAATTGGGTAAAATTGCAGGATACAAAATTAATATACAGAAATCTGTTGCATTTGTATAAACTAACAATGAACTATCAGAGAGAGAAATTTACTATTGCATTTACTATTCATTTACTATTCATTTACATTCATTTACTATTCATTTACTATTACTACCCATTTACTATTGCATCAAGAAGAATAAAATCCCTAGGAATAAACCTACCTAAGGAGGCAAAAAACCTGTAATCCAAAAACTGTAAGATGCTGATGAACAAAATTGAAGACAACATGAAGAGATGGAAAGATATACATTTTCTTGGACTGGAAGAATCAATATTATTAAAACGAACATACTACCCAAGGCAATCTACATATTCAATGCAATCCCTATCAAATTACCAATGGTATTCTTCACTAGAACAAATAATTTTAAAATTTGTATGGAAACCCAAAAGACTCCAAATCACCAAAACAATCTTGAGAAAGAAGTATGGAGCAGGAGGAATCAGGTTCCCTGACTTCAGACTATACTGCAAAGCTACAGTAATAAAGAGAGTATGGTAGTGGCACAAAAACAGACACATACATCAATGGAACAGGATAGAAAGCCCAGAAATATACCCATGCACTTATGGTCAAATAATCTATGACAAAGGAGGCAAGATTATACAATGGAGAAAAGAAAATCTCTTCAGTAAGTGGTGCTGGGGAAACTGGACACCTACATATAAAGGAATAAACTAAGGCATTCTCTAACACCATATACAAAAGTAATAATTCAAATGGATTAAAGACCTAAATGTAAGACAAGATACTGTAAAACTCCTAGGGGAAAACCTAGGTAGAACACTCTTTGACATAAATCACAGCAATATCTTTTTGGATCCACCTCCTACAGTAATGGAAACAAAAGCAAAAATAAACAAATGGGGCCTAATTAAACTTAAAAACTTTGCAAAGCAAAGGAAACCATCAACAAAATGAAAAGGCAACCTACAGAATGGGAGAAAATATTTGCAAATAATGCTACCAACAAGGAATTAATTTCCAAAATATACAAAGAGCTCATACAGTTCAATATCCAAAAAAAAATCAACCTATCCAAAAATGGGCAGAAGATCAAAGTAGAGATTTCTCTAAGGAAGACATATAGTGAATAACAGGCACATGAAAAGATGCTCAACATCGCTAATTATTAGAGAAATGCAAATCAAACCTATAATGAGGTAACACCTCATACCTCTCAGAAAGGCCATCATCAAAAAGTCTACAAATAATAAATGCTGGAGAGGGTGTGGAGAAAAGGGAACCCTCCTATGCTGTTGGTGGGAATATAAATTGGTGCATGCACTATAGAGAACAGTATGGATGTTCCTTAAAAAACTAAAATATGATCCAGCAACCCCACTCCTGAGCATATATCCAGAAAAGATGAAAACTAATTCAAAAAGATACATGCACCCCAATGTTCACGGCAGCACTGTTTACAATAGCCAAGACATGGAAAGAATATAAATGCCCATTGACAGATGAATGGAATATATATATACATATATGGAATACACACACACACACACAGGAATATTACTCAGCCATAAAAAAGAATGAAATAATGCCATTTGAATCAACACGGGTGGACCTGGAGACTAACATAGTAAGTGAGGTAAGTCAGACAGAGAAAGACAATTTCATATGATATCCCTTACATGTGGAATCTAAAAAATTGATCCAAATGAACTTATTTACAAAACAGACTCACAGGCAATAGAAAACAAACTTTGGTTACCAAAAGGAAAAGGGGGGGGTATAAATTAGGAGTTTCTGATTAACAGGTACACAGTACTATACATAAAACAGATAACAAACAAGGTCCTACTGTATAGCACAGAGATCTATATTCAATATCTTGTAATAAACTATAATGGAAAAAGTCTGAAAAAGAATATATATAACTGAATCACTGTGCTGTACACCTAAACCTAAGATAACATTGTAAATCAACTATACTTCAGTCAAAAAAAGTAATTTCACATAAATAAAAGCAAGTTAATTAAGAAATACAAGTAATAAATTTGGCAATAATGTCAACTTTCTTAAGACAATTCACAATTGTTTTAAATACTTAGAGAACAGCCACTTAAATCATTAACATTGCTTTGCCAAGTCACTAGCCAATTCCTCCTTGCTTCCGAGAGCCCCAGCCTCCGTCATGCACTGGCTTTCCTTCTTGGCCACCTTCAGAATTGACTAAGGGCTTCCTCTTCCACTGCAAATGTAGGCTTTTTGACATTATCTCCATGGTCATACAAAAAGTAGTTCTGATTTATATGTGTTTATTAAAAGCATTAATTTTTCATACAGAAAACTTTTACATATACTCTTTTTTGGTATTTTTCCATTTTGTAATATTCCAGAACATGGAAGGGAGGTGAATGAAGTGCTCACATCTCTACACCCCAAGCAACTTTGTCTGTGCTTCTGTTGATTGTGTGTGTTCCTCTAGTGTACTCCGCCCTGACCTCATCTCATCACACACCCTTCGAAACAGAACGCTGGTGGGGACTCCATCAACCTCCCGAGCTCTGGGGCTCAATAGCGGTCCTTTCCCCGCAATTACTCACCTTTGTCCCAGGTTGTCAAACACTGTAGAGTCAGTCCTCATACCTGCTGACCCATCCCCGCTGCTACAGTCATCAGGCTAAGTTAGGATCATTTTCATCCCTTACCTGGAAATAACTTCCTACCTTTTCTCTCTCTCTCTTTTATATATTTGCTCATATAAGATGCTTATAGTTGAGAAGATTTATACACACACACACACACACACACACACACATCAGGTAACTATATCAAATATATATATATATAAAATGCCAAGTAAAATATATTTACATATATCAATGGACAATGTATACACACACACGCACACATAAACCTTCTCAGCTATAAGCATCTGAAAGGTAAGCCTTTGTCTAAATCATTTTTTATCTAATCCACAGTGCATAATAGGGAGAATAATGATTTATATTAAGGAGGAAGACAGGATGGACAGGCAAGGGAGAAAGCTAACTAGAGTGCTATATGACATAACATACGTTACACATGAACATATTAACATTATGTTCACAGAAACGTATTTAACATGACCTTTCCAATGCTGTCAATTTAGACAGTCACAAAGCAGAGAAAACGCACATGTTTTGCCTCTTTCATTATATGGTTTTTCACAAATCTCTTTTTTTTTTTTTTGCGGTACGCGGTCCTCTCACTGCTGTGGCCTCTCCCGTTGCAGAGCACGGGCTCCGGACGCGCAGGCTCAGCGGCCATGGCTCACAGGCCCAGCTGCTCTGCGGCATGTGGGATCCTCCCGGACTGGGGCACGAACCCGTGTCCCCTGCATCGGCAGGCGGACTCCCAACCACTGCGCGTGGTTGTGAGTATCTTGTGCAAACAAATGAAATGCTTCCTATGTCAAACCTGGAAGCAATATTTCTGTTTTAGGCAAAGATTCCGAAGGTACAAACTGGGTTGAGTCAACTCCTTCACTGGAGGGGACTTGGAACCTTTCAAAACTTCTCATTTTACAGGTGAGGAAATGATGGACGTGCTGAGAGCTAACTAACCCAGAGCCATGCAGCTATTTAATTATCATTAGATTTAGGATTAGTATTCAAGGCCCATACGTCATACTTCCATGGTTCTTCTCGATGGGTTACGATAGAAGCCATCTGCTTTGGTTTTGCCAAGGCTTGTCCTTGGTCTGCAATACTTATTCTGGTACTAGTGTATCTGCTGTGGTGTAATATTGACCATGGACTGGAATGTTGTGTTATTTATTTAAAGTAAGTCTCCTCTGCCTCTTGACTGGGTAAAGTTGTATTTCTTCTTCTTTTAGATTGAAATGGGTTTATATTTCAATATAAGGGGTTGAGGCAAGGTAAGAAACTCTAACAAAGCAGAAGAACAGAAGAAATAATAGTAGATTCCAATCAAAGCACCAAAGAAAAACGACAGAAACTAGACCAAAAGGGTTTTATTTTAGCTCCATGAGGAAAGGGAGATTATTCAGTCTATGTGATAACTGGCCAAATCTGCTTGAATTATGAATTTTGAATCACCTTCTATGCCAGTCCAGCCTCTGATTTATGAACAAAATGATACTAAAATGAATTTGCCCATATCAAACATTGTTAATGAGATTTCTTGATATAAAAAGATATTATTGGTATCACCTTCCGAAAAGTTTAAAGAATATCTTGAAGTCATATAAGAAGTAGCAATTTTCCATTTTCTGTTTGTTAAAAAAAATTGCTTTGTTTTCTTTTTGATATTCCTTTATTTACAATGTATTAAGTACATACTATGTATCGGCTACTCTTTAAAAAAGAACCCATCACCTTTATTCTCAAAATTATTACTGAGGGCTTCCCTGGTGGCGCAGTGATTGAAAGTCCGCCTGCCGTTGCAGGGGACACGGGTTCGTGCCCCGGTCCGGGAAGATCCCGCATGCCGCTGAGCGGCTGGGCCGTGAGCCATGGCCGCTGGGTCTGCGCGTCCGGAGCCTGTGATCCGCAGCAGGAGAGGCCGCAGAGGTGAGAGGCCCGCGTACCACTAAAAAAAAAACCCAAAAAACTATTACTGAAAAACTGCATTTCACCTGACATTTGTCATCTACACACGCACAACCAAAAACAGTCATGTCATTTCAAAGCTGATTTCTCTCCTGTGTCTCCAGCAGTGACAAAAGTAAGACTGCATCTTCTTTTTTCATCCTGGCTTCTTTTCATGGTCTGCTGTGTTTCCTCTGTCTCCCTTGTCCCTTTTTGTTCCAGACCCTTCTTTCTTAAGACAAGAGTTCCTGAATCACTCCTAACAGCAGGGAACCAGGCTCACGCGGCATAGTCAGAGGCAGAGTAACAGCAACTCGGTCTTTCTAATTTAAAGGTTGACTAGCTTCCCCTGTAGCAGAGAGGTGTGGTTTTTGTTTTGGTTTGTTTTGTGGTTTTCTTTTCATAGGTTCACAATAGGAGGTCGACAAGGTGGTTCCGGCAAAGAAAAAGAAGAGGAAATCGCAGCTGTCATACGCCCACAGCCCAGATAATAACAACCCTGCCTGGAAGTGCACCCCACCTGAGCCCAGGGGTTAGGCTTCTCTTTCTTGGATGTCTGGCAAGCCTCTGCCTGCAGGCATGAACTGCGGCCACAAAGGTATGCAGAATTGCCTGCAGCCCTCAGGGCCTGTGTACGACCCAGGGCTCCACCCTTCCCATTTCCCCCCTAGTTTCTGTTCCCAGGAGCTCAGGCTGGGCTTGAATTCTTCCTCAGCAAGGGCTCAATCAACCCTCTTCCTTCCAAAGATGCCTCATGTGCAACGTTGGAAAAGGAGAGCTCTCTGGGGCCTAAAGGGGCATTGCCCTCAAGCCTGCCCAGGCCCAGGAGCTGGAAACTGGGTGGTGGACCTGTGTTGGAATAAGGGAAAGAAGGAGGGTGTTGAAGAGGGGAAACATGAACAAAGCGGGGGATGGGGGGCTTCCCTGGTGGCGCAGTGGTTGAGAGTCCGCCTGCCGATGCAGGGGACACGGGTTCATGCCCCGGTCCGGGAGGACCCCACATGCCGCGGAGTTGCTGGGCTCGTGAGTCATGGCCGCTGCGCCTGCGCGTCCAGAAGCCGTGCTCCACAATGGGAGAGGCCACAACAGTGCGCGGCCCGCGTACCGCAAAAAAAAAAAAAAAAAAAAATGGGGGATGGGTAGGGGGGCAGGTAGGGAAGGTAAAACCTTCTGCGTTATTTAGCGTAGTGGTAACTGCTATAACAGATAAACCCACAAATTTCAGTCGCTAAATCCAAGAGAAATTTATTTCTTGTTCATAGGAAGTCTAAAACAAGTGTTTCTGATTGGCAAGCAGCTGTTTTCCTAAGCTACGATTCCAGGATCCAGATTCCTTCCATTCTGCGGCTCTACCATCTTTCATGTGTGGCTTCTTAGCGACTGTACATGAAGCTAGAGGAGACAATAACCTAAGGGGTCAAGTGGTAAACTGGTCCAGGCTTAGGGGTGGCCCACAGCTCTTTCTTCCAATTCCATTGGCTAGAACTCAGTCACATGACATGCCTAAGGGCAAGGGAGTCTGGAAATTGTAGTCCAGCTGAGTGCCCAGGAAGAAGAATGGCTGAACAGCTAGCCAGTTTAACCCATTTAATTTTGCAAAAGGGAAACCCTGACAATAAGCCAAAAGGATAGGTCTGTAGATTGGAGTTATCATATTCCTGCAGTCAGAGGACTTCTCAGAGGTTGAATAAAACCTGGAGAACATTTAGATTGTGAATGCTGTCATCTGTGTCTTTTGATCATCTTGATGAAGTATGCCAAAATATTTTGGCTTCAACATCTGGTCATTAAATCATTGAAGAATCAAAGGCCTGAACCTATCATACTAACTGAAAATTGAGTCTTCCTTGCTAAGAGGGCCAAAAACTATGTTTAATTACGAGCAACAATGCTTTTTAAATATTTCCCCTCTACAACAAACCATCACATATCTCTACAAGATTTTTACCTATACCATATCATTCCACCTCCAGAGAGTCATATATATATGTTACCAATAGGTTAACAAATGAAAAAATCTTAGTGAAATCATTTTAAAGAGGATAAAAAATTTTAATGGCTAGGAAAACTAATTTAGCATCAGATTTAAAGATGTGCCCCATTATGTATCAGAAACTGGAACCTACAAGAAAAGATCTTACCCTTGTTTTATATATGACATACGGGGGTTTTTGGTTATACTTAGAGGGGGAATAGGGAAAAGTTTATTTACTCCTTCTTCCCAGAAGTAGAAGTCCAATCTTCATGCAGTTATTTATTTATTTATTTTTAGTAATTTTTTTAAAACATCTTTATTGGAGTATAATTGCTTTACAAAGGTGTGTTAGTTTCTGCTGTATGACAAAGTGATCAGCTATACATATACATATATCCCCATATGCCCTCCCTGTTGTTTCTCCCTCCCACCCTCCCTATCTCACCCATCTAGGGGGTCACAAAGCACCGAGCTGATCCCCCTGTGCTATGCGCCTGCATCCCACTAGCTATCTATTTTGCATTTGGTAGTGTATATATGTCCATGCCACTCTCTCACTTTGCCCCAGCTTACCCTTCCCCCTCCCTGTGTCCTCAAGTCCATTCTCTACGTCTGCATCTTTATTCCCATCTTGCCACTAGGTTCTTCATGACCATTTTTTTTTTTACATTCCATATATATGTATTAGCATACGGTATTTGTTTTTCTCTTTCTGACTTCACTCTGTATGATAGACTCTAGGTCCATCCACCTCACTACAAATAACTCAATTTCGTTTCTTTTTATGGCTGAGTAATATTCCATTGTATATATGTGCCACGTCTTCTTTACTCATTCCTCCAATGATGGACACTTAGGTTGTTTCCATGTCCTGGCTATTGTAAATAGTGCTGCAATGAACATTGTGGTGCATGACTCTTTTTGAATTATGGTTTCCTCAGGGTATATGCCCAGTAGTGGGATTGCTGGGTCGTATGGTAGTTCTATTTTTAGTTTTTAAAGGAACCTCCATACTGTTCTCCATACTGGCTATATCAATTTACATTCCCACCAACAGTGTATGAGGGTTCCCTTTTCTCCACACCCTCTGCAGCATTTGTTGTTTGTAGATTTTCTGATGATGGCCATTCTGACTGGTGTGAGGTGATACCTCATTGTTTTGATTTGCATTTCTCTAATGATTAGAGATGTTGAGCATCCTTTCATGTGTTTGTTGTCAATCTGTGTACCTTCTTTGGAGAAATGTCTATTTAGGTCTTCTGCCCATTTTTGGATTGGGCTGTTTGTTTTTTGATATTGAGCTGCATGTGCTGCTTGTATATTTTGGAGATTAATCCCTTGTCAGTTGTTTCATTTGCAAATATTTTCTCCCATTCTGAGGGTTGTCTTTTGGTCTAGTTTATGGTTTCCTTTGCTGTGCAAAATCTTTGAAGTTTCATTGGGTCCCATTTGTTTATTTTTGTTTTTATTTCCATTGCTCTAGGAGGTGGGTCAAATAGGATCTTGCTGTGATTTATGTCATAGAGTGTTCTGCCTGTGTTTTCCTCTAAGAGTTTTATAGTGTCTGGCCTTATATTTAGGTCTCTAATCCATTTTGAGTTTATTTTTGTGTATAGTGTTAGAGAGTGTTCTAATTTCATTCTTTTACATGTAGCTGTCCAGTTTCCCAGCACCACTTATTGAAGAGGCTGTATATTCTTGCCTCCTTTATCAAAGATAAGGTGACCATATGTGCATAGGTTTATCTCTGGGCTTTCTATCCTGTTCCATTGATCTATATTTCTGTTTTTGTGCCAGTACCATACTGTTTGGTGTCTATTCAGGTATTCCACAGATGCAGGTACATCAAGTTGATTGTGGAGCTTTAGTCCGCTGCTCCTGAGGCTGCTGGGAGAGATTTCCCTTTCTCTTCTTTGTTCACACAGCTCCCGGGTTTCAGCTTTGGATTTGGACCCCGCCTCTGTGTGTAGGTCACCGGAGGGCATCTGTTCTTCGCTCAGACAGGACGGGGTTAAAGGAGCCGCTGATTCGGCTCACTCCGCCTCACTCAGGCCGGGGGGAGGGAGGGGTACGGAGTGCGGGGCGGGCCTGCGGCGGCAGAGGCCACCGTGACGTTGCACCAGCCTGAGGCGCCGTGTGTTCTCCCGGGGAAGTTGTCCCTGGATCCCGGGCCCCTGGCAGTGGCGAGCTGCACAGGCTCCCGGAAGGGGGGTGTGGATAGTGTCCTGTGCTCGCACACAGGCTTCTTGGTGGCGGCAGCAGCAGCCTTAGCATCTCCCGCCCATCTCTGGGGTCCGCGCTTTTAGCTGCGCCTCGCGCCCGTCTCTGGAGCTCCTTTAAGCAGCGCTCTTAATCCCCTCTCCTCACGCACCAGGAAACAAAGAGGGAAGAAAAGGTCTCTTGCCTCTTTGGCAGGTCCAGACTTTCACCCGGACTCCCTCCCGGCCAGCCATGGCGCACTAACCCCCTGCAGGCTGTGTTCACGCCGCCAACCCCAGTCCTCTCCCTGCACTCCGACCAAAGCCCAATCCTCAACTCCAGGCCCCGCCCGCCCTGGCGGGTGAGCAGACAAGCCTCTCGGGCTGGTTAGTGCCGGTCGGCCCCGATTCTCTGTACGGGAATATCCCCGCTTTGCCCTCCACACCCCTGTGGCTGTGCTCTCCTCCGCGGCACCAAAGCTCTCCCCCTCTGCCACCCGCAGTCCCCGCCCGCAAAGGGGCTCCTAGTGTGTGGAAACCTTTCCTCCTTCACAGCTCCCTCCCACTGGTGCAGGTCCCGTCCCTATTCTTTTGTCTCTGTTTATTCTTTTTTCTTTTGCCCTACCCAGGTACGTGGGGGTTTCTTGCCTTTTGGGAGGTCTGAGGTTTTCTGCCAGCCTTCAGTAGGTGTTCTGTAGGAGTTGTTCCACGTGTAGATGTATTTCTGGTGTATCTGTGAGGAGGAAGGTCGTCTCCTGCGTCTTACTCTTCCGCCATCTTGAAGGCCCCTCCTCTTCATGCAGTTTTTAAACATGTGGGTCTGGAACACAGTGAAACCTGGTAGATACTTATCAAGACTCAGAGCTACATGCTATTATATAAAAAAATAGATAACTAATAAGGACCTACTATATAGCACAGGGAACTCTTCTCGACACTCTGTAATGGCCTGTATGAAAAAGAATCTAAAAAAAGAGTGGATCTATTTATATGTATAACTTTGCTGTACACCTGAAACTAACAGCATTGTAAATCAACTATACTTCAATAAAAATTAATTTAAAAAAAGACTCAGAGCTAGGTTGTGAGGGTAGGAAAGAGAAAAGAGGGACAGAAAAGATGGGAGTAAGAGAAAAATCAAATGGAAGGCCAGAGCCACATGTATTCGAGGCGTGCTCTGGGTAGATGCCTAGAACTCGAGTGTCTCTTCTCTTTGACCCTCCAACCCTCTACAACAGTGGGGAGCTAGGGTGAAGACAACTGGAAAAGTCCTTAAAATGATGTTGTAAAAACAAAAAGAGTACTAGTTAATAAAAATGCCACAGTTAAAAAAAAGCAACCTTGTAGACTTCTCCGAGTTGACTTTCAGTGAATTAATTTACAACTGTTTCATGTGAGCCAGACAGTGAGATGTAATAGCTACGGACTTTAGGAAAACCCAGCAAATGATTCATGAGAGTCTTTCTTATGTCATTCCTAAGTAAAAGCTGACAATTTAACTCTAAAATCTGACTCAGTGAAAACGATTTAGAAATTATACTGAGATGGTAGTTCTATTTTTAGTTTTTTAAGGAACCTCCATACTGTTCTCCATAGTGGCTGTATCAATTTACCTTCCCACCATCAGTGCAAGAGTGTTCCCTTTTCTCCACACCCTCTCCAGCATTTATTGTTTGTAGATTTTTTGATGATGGCCATTCTGACTGGTGTGAGGTGATACCTCATTGTAGTTTTGATTTGCATTTCTCTAATGATTAATGATGTTGAGCATTCTTTCATGTGTTTGTTGGCAATCTGTATATCTTCTTTGGAGAAATATCTATTTAGGTCTTCTGCCCTTTTTTGGATTGGGTTGTTTGTTTTTTTGATATTGAGCTGCATGAGCTGTTTGTATATTTTAGAGATTAATCCCTTGTCATTTGCTTCATTTGCAAATATTTTCTCCCATTCTGAGGGTTGTCTTTTTGTCTTGTTTATTGTTTCCTGCTGTGCAAAAGCTTTTAAGTTTCATTAGGTGCCATTTGTTTATTTTTGTTTTTCTTTCCATTTCTCTAGGAGGTGGGTCAAAAAAGATCTTGCTGTGATTTATGTCAAAGAGTGTTCTTCCTACATTTCCTTTAAGAGTTTTATAGTGTCTGGTCTCACATTTAGGTCTTTAATCCATTTTGCATTTATTTTTGTGTATGGTGTTACAGAGTGTTCTAATTTCATTCTTTTACATGTAGCTGTCCAGTTTTCCCAGCCCCATTTATTGAAGAGAATTTCTCCATTTAGTGCATGTATGTGGAATCTAGAAAAATGATACAGATGAACCTACTTGCAAAGAAGAAATAGAGGCACAGACCTAGAGAACAAACGTATGGACACCAAAGAGGGGAAAAGGGGTGTGGGATGAATTGGGAGATTAGGATTGACATACACACACTACTATATATAAAATAGATAACTAATGAGAACCTGCTGTATAGCACAGGGAACTCTACTCAGTGCTCTGTGGTGACCTAAATTGGAAGGAAATCCAAAACAGAAGGGATATATGTATACATATAGCTGATTCACTTTGCTGTACAGCAGAAAATAACACAACATTGTAAAGCAACTATACCTCAATAAAAAAATAAAAATTATACTGATAAATAACCATATACTAACATTCATCAATCACTTAATATGTTCAGTTACTGATGTGTATTCCTTTCCATTATTGGACACAATTCATTGACAGCAGTGGTTTAGGACCTTTTCTGGATCACTGACTCCTTTGAGAATCTGAGGAAAGTTATGGAAACAATCAATATATAAACAGAAAAGCATGTAAACAGAGAAAACACATATAAACAGAGTGGCTATTCAGATGGGCTGCACTGTGACCACATGCTGGCTGGCAACTATTTGGTCAAGGATATACTCCTATCAGTGGTGCCTGAACCACACTGGTTCTTAAATCTTTTAAATGTCAGCCCTGCATTATTAGCACCTAATTTTGTATAACAAGTCAGAAGGTTCCTGAGGTCTCCCCAGATATATTCCTGAACCACTCAGATACCATGGACCTCAAGGTAAGAACCCCTGATCCGGATAAGTGTGGACTGCTTATCTTTCAAAACATTTTCCATTAGTATCAGTTCTCTGACCCAGATTTCTATTACTTATTTCTGTTACTTATCTCAAGCAAGGGTTATATATAATTAGAGATGACTTCAGTACATTCTCCATCACTATTTAATTCAATTTTGGCTATATTCCCAGCTTTAGGCATGATTCACTTACCCTGATTCTCAAGATCCTTCTGAGAGCTGGGTCACTGACGTTTAGCAGCTTCTGTTGGTATCAAGCCTTGCACAACATCTCTTACATGGATTGCTTTACTCTAGTCCCTTGCTTCTTAAATAGTGGTATATGGACCAGCAATACTGGATCTGTTAGAACTGCAGAATTCATCTCTATTGAACCAGAATCTGCATTTTAACAAGATTCCCAGGTGATCTGTGTACTCAGCATTTGAGAAGCAACTCTCTTTCTCTGGAGAAAGATTCATTTCTTTATCAAGATTGTTTGTTCATTTGTTTTCATCCTTTTTGTTTGTTTGTTAGTTTTGGCTGCTTGGCTTGTGGGATCTTAGTTCCCTGACCAGGGATTGATCCCGGACCCTCAGCCATGACAGCATGGAGTCCTAACCACTGGACTGCCAGGGAATTCCCTAGGAAGATTGTGGTTGCCCCAAGATACACAGGAACGTTAGTAACACACTTTGTATAGGACGGCAAGTTACCCAACAATGGATTTAACTCTTGCCAAGTGAATCTACTATGAAATCAAGAAAGCTGCTCTGAGGATTTTGCTTCTCAGGTGAAAATTCGTTCTTGAGATTGAGTTCGAAAGAATGTATGCAGTTGGCTATCTCTTAACAATGATTCCCTTGAGGCCTTGCACCAGACTCTTGCAATTTTCCATTCAGCAAGAATAGGACCAACCAAAATAATGTAGAAATTCTCATCTCCTTTGAAAGTTTCAGAAACTTTATTGCTGATGATGGGGAGAGACAGGGTTGCCAGATAAAATACAGGACACCCAGTTAAATTTGAAAATCAGATGAACGAGAAATGCCTTTTCAACATAAGTGTGTCCCAAATATTGCATGAGACATACTTATATTAAATATTCATGGGACATGATTATACTAAAAAAAAGTTGTTTATCCAAACTTCATTTTTATTTGCTAAGTCTGGCAGCCATAGGGAGGGCAAAACTTGAAAGAGACAAATTAATGGGAAATCAGAAGACAGTATTTGAATATCAGTGTTTATATTTTGATATAAAACATAAAGACACCCTTTGAGCCTCCAGAGATCACTCTCTTGGTATCGGGACAGCCAAATTTATTCCTACCAAATTGGTGAAGAAAGCAAATGGAAAAGACTTTGATTTTGCATTAATCTGGGTCTTGCTTTTAAGAATGAGTTTACCCTTGATGTAACACATCAAGCACCAGTCCAAATCTCAAATCAATTGCTATGATGTGAGAAAACCAGGTATGCTACCAGGCAATTAGCTCTTGACAGCTGCTAAGTTCAGTAGAGATTTCTGAAGCTGTATCCTTTGAGATGTTAAATTCTGGTAGCCTTGACTGCACAGCTGCAGAGAGTAGGATTCCTCCAACATATTACAATCAACTGTCCTGTAGAAGACACACCTGTGGCTCTTTAGGAACAAGAAATAGGAAAATGCTTGTTCATTCTGCCTTACAACTCAACCTAAATTAAATTTGACAAGTATTCCAAAATTACATAATTTTCCAGGTAACCAGTTTCTTCAGCAGCTTAGACGATATGAAGAAGTCATAAATTGGTTGGTAATTAATTCCTTGGGTAACTTATTCCTATGAAATTAGCTTAGGCTATGAAGTGCTCCTGGGTAATTGTAAAGTGAATTATGCAAGAGCAGTGTTTCACATCAGCAGTTTATATATATATATATATATATATATATATATATATAAAATTAAATGCTGCAAGCAAACTCTTAAAGAGTCTAATTCATTTCAGAGTATCATATTTTGCATCATCTAAAGATGGGAAAGTTTTGTCTGTGGTAAATGAGAGAGTTGAACATTCAATTTAGAAATCCATACTTTAGGATGGGTTTCCCCTTATGAATTCTTTTGTTTGTTATTTCACCATCATTATTTTTACTGAAAAAACTTAACTCCTGTTTATAACAGCTCCTTAGTATGAAAAATATCAAACAATCACAAAAGCAGAGAATATTATAATAAACTCTCTGGTGCCCAGAGCCCATCAGCACAATGTTTGCTCTTTCTCTTCATTTCTTCTCTCTACGTGGGATTTCTTGGAAGTAAATCCCAGACATCATCTCTCACCTGTGTATATTTCAGAATGTATCTGAAAGGCAAGGACTTCCCTTTTAAAATATAGCCACTGTAGGGCTTCCCTGGTGGCGCAGTGGTTGAGAGTCTGCCTACCGATGCAGGGGACGCAGGTTCGTGCCGCGGTCCGGGAAGACCCCACATGCCACGGAGCGGCTGGGTCCGTGAGCCATGGCTGCTGAGCCTGCGCGTCCGGAGCCTGTGCTCCGCAACAGGAGAGGCCACAACAGTGAGAGGCCCGCGTACCATAAAATATATATATATATATATATATATATATATATATATAGCCACTGTATTATCATTACACGTTCCCCCCAAATAAACAATAATTCTTTAATGTCACCTATCTAGTGGTCATTCTCCACCTATTGTTATGTAAATATTAATTTTGTTCTTGTTTCTTTGTTTGACTTGGTATCAAAACAAGGTCTTGTTTCATCTATAGGTGTTTCATCCTTTTTTTTTTCTTGCTTATTTTCTGTTAATAAACTAGGTATTTGTCCTGTAAAAGTTGCTGATTGCATTCCTTTACCATGTTCTTCTGTCCCTTATTTACTATAAATTGGTATTTAGATCTAGAGGTTTCAGTGGCATTCTATTTCATTTTTTTGGCAAAATTACGTCATAGGTGGTGGTGTGTACTTCCATCAGGAGGTACATAAAGTCTGGTTGTTTATCTGCCCTGATATCTGTAAAACAGTGCTGTGAAAATTCATTTAATAGCTGGAATAGTTATATAAGGCGATACTTCCCCTCATTAACTATTTGCTTATGCTGAAGCATAGTACATATAGAGGAAGCAGAAAAATGCTAGATTCTTTCACTTTATTTACCAGTTTTCAAAATTATGTTTTGGTTTCTTGTATACTACAAAGGTGATCAATGGGATTTAAAAAAATATTTATCATTATGTACTCATAGACTTAAACATATTTTATATGTTTTAATCTACTGCCATTAGTATCCTTTTTGATGCTCAAATTGTTCCGTAGTAGCCTATTCAAATTGACTCCTGAGTACTTTTGACAGGACCCTAGTAGTCTTTGGTCACCTCATTTTGTTTTGTTTTGTTTTCTGGAATACCAAGATGCTCCAGGATCATTCTAACACATTTCTTGCCCAGACCTGGAATAAGCCACTTCTCCAAGGAGCCCTGGTTCCTTTTAGTGGGAAATGGTATTTAGACACAACAATCCAGGTGTTAGAGTTATTCTTTGCTACCAGGCAGGATCCTGTTTCTAGGCATTTTAAGAACTATGAAGGTTTTGAGATTTTACCTATTTGTAATTTATGAAATTTGCCTTCCAAAGTTTCACGAATATTGGTGGAAGACAAGAGATTCCTGGGTCAAAGATGAAGAAAAGATTATTACTCAATTCAGTAGAATTAGCTAGAGTATCAGCATTTTTACTTCAGTATCTCCCATTTCCCCATTTCCCACACAGTGGGCCAGGTGATACTGTACAGGAGCTGAGTGTGTTGTGCTGAGCTTAGGAAACCTGGATATTTTCTGAAGGGCAATAAGAATTTTTGCCCTGTGCTCTGGAGGAAAACTCTGTTTCCATCTTCCAAGGCTGTTCTCTATAGAAACATCCTTGAAATGATAGTTGGAAACAAAGGGCAGTCAGTAGCTCTGCTTATAAGATGTGCAGAACTGTGAGACATCCATGGATTATTGTATCCCAACAGGTGTTTTCAGTGGACATTTGAAATGAAACAATGAATCCATTTCCAATTCAAATTTGGGACAATAAGGTTTTTTACTTCATCTGTTGATGTTACATTTGTATTTTCTTTACCACATGCCCCATATCCCAGTTCTCATGAACAACAACATAATTATCCATTTTCCTTGTCTAACTCAAGGAAATAATACTCAGAATAAAAATACCAGTAATAGCACTGAAAATATAAATAATATGATTCCTATAACAGTTAAATTTTTTTTTGCATTTTGTTCTTATGGGTATATATACAAGAATATACAGTCAATTTACAGAACAGAAACAGACTCATAGACATGGAAAACAATCTTATGGTTACCAAAGAGGAAAGGAGGGGAGGGATAAATTAGGAATTTGGGATCAACAGATACGTACTACTATATATAAAATAGATAAACACAAAGACCTACTGGGAACTATATTCACAAGGAGCTATATTCAATATCTTGTAATAACCTATAATGGAAAAGAATCTGAAAAAGAATATATATATTTAACTGAATCATTTTGCTGTACACCTGACAACAAAACATTGTAAAATTAACTATACTTCAATTTAAAAAAAATTAAAAAAAGAAAATACAGTCACATTTCTATGCTTTAAAGTCATTTGAATTAGTTGCCTTTGTATGGTTATTACATCAACTGGATACACAATATATTTTTTATGTTACTTTCAGTTTTTAGGAATTGTTGTTTTAAATTTAATTTGAGCATCTAAATATGTAAAGTATTTGCAAGGCTTCAAAATAAAATATATGAAACAAGATAAATTCAGAGATGTCTAGCTTCTATTCCTGGTTCCTCCATGACAAATAGTATTAAAATATAAAGCCCTGTGGATTTATCTTTACATATTTTGGCCAGTCTAACTGTGGGACAGACAGAAGTGGGAACCCTGGATCAAAGGGTAGATGCATACACAAAGTGTTCCACAAGCTCAGTGTGTTTTAAGGTTTAACAATGTCAGAAATATAAATGTTTACAAAAACTTATCACTTGATGGCTCAATTATTTAAATTTCATTTACATACTTAATCTTGTCAGTTGGAAAAATAATTTTCTAATTTTAATTTTTCCATCAATGTTTGCATCATCTATGAGAGAGCCTAAAAAGTAAATAAAAATTATTACTTAAAATTCACAACAGTAAGTGAGTATATAAGAATATAAAAAACATTCAAATTATATTTTGTAGGCTTATAGCATTTATTGTTCTGAAGTTAATAAAGCTTAAAAATGCTCTAAGATTTTTGGGATACCCTAGGTTGCTAGGTTTGGTTGGTTTAAACAATAGAAATTTATTTTCTCACAGTTTGGAGGCTGAAACTCCAAGATCAAGGTGCTGGCAGGCTTGGTTTCTCCTGAGGCCTCTCTCCTTGGCTTGCAGGTGGCCGCCTTCCAGCTGTGTTCTCACACGGTCTCTCCTCTGTGCAGCTACATTTCTGTGTCCAAATTTCCTCTTCTTTTAAGGGCATCAGTCGGATTAGATTAGGGTACACTGTAATGGCCTCATTTTAACTTAGTCATCCATTTGAAGGCTCTCTTTCTAAACACAGTTATGTTCTGAGGTACTGGGGCTTGGAGCTCCAGCATGTGAATTTTGAGAGGCTACAGTTCAGCCCATAACAACATCAAAGTCTCCTCCGTGGGGTGGTGACATGTAGCATTCCCACGAGCACTGCCTGGAGGGCCCCTTCCTTCACAGCCTCACCATCAGAGTACATTGTGCATCTTTTGAATTTCTAACAACCTGGTGGGTGAGATATGATGTCTCAGTGTAGTTGTTTCTGTAACTTATCTTGTTGAAGTAAGAGATGCATGCAGTAAAGCACACAGATGTAATGTAAGGGCTCCATTAACTTCTTCAGAGGGAACATGCACATATATTCACTGCCCAAACCAAGACAGAAAACTGCCGTTATCCCAGAAACCTGTCTCAAGCCCCCTTCAGTCATTCTCCCCCTGAGGTGACACTCATCTGACTTCTATCACTCCAGATTCTGTGTGCCTATTTTTTGAACTTTATATAAATGATATCTTAGTTTTCTGTGTCTGGCTCATTTTGTTCATTTCTGTGATATTCATCCATATGCTTATACAGCAATAAAATACCCTCTTTCGTTGTATAACATCCCATTATGTGAACATACCAACATTTATTTATTCATTCTATTTATTGATGGCATTTGGGTTGTTTCTAGTTTGGTGCTACAGAATAACTATATTCAGCTTTAATAGACAGCAATTAATTTTCCAAAGTAGCTCTGCCAGTAACCTCCCCAGCAGCTGTGATTACAATTTCTTTGGTACACGTCCCACCAACACTTAGTGCTGTTAGTTTTTAAAATTATAACCATGCAGATGTGTGTGAGGTGTTTTCTTATTATAGTCTTAATTTACCTTCTCTTGATGACTAATGATGTTGAGCACATTTTTACATACTTGCTGGCAATTTGCGTCTTCTGTTTTGTGAAATACCTACTCAATTCACTCGACCATTTTTATTTTTCCTCATCAATTTGCCTTTTTCTTTATGTATTCTGTATACAAGTCTGTTCTTTATGTTTTCTATATGTAAGTCCTTTCCTGGATATAAGCATTACAAATATTTGTCCCATTCTATGGTGCAGATTACTTTAAAGGTGAATTTTATTTTAGAACAGTTGTAGAGTGACAGAAAAATTGCAAAGATAGTGCACAGAATTCCTGTATATCCCATACCCAGTTCTCTCTATTATTAAATCCTACATTAGTATTTTTCATTTGTTAAAATTAATGAACCAATACTGATACATAAACATTAACTAAATTTCATATTTTATTCAGATTTACTTAGTTTTTTAACTAACGTCCTTTTTCTGTTCCAGGATCCCATCTGGGTTATCACATTACATTTAGTTGTCATGTCTCCTTAGGTTCCTCTTGGTTGTGACAGTTTATTAGACTTTTCCTTGTTTTTGATGACCTTGAGAGTCCTGAAGAGTACTGGTCAGATATATTGTATAATACCCCTCTAAAGGAATGTGTCTGATGTTTTTCTTTTTTTGCATTTTATACTTAAGGGTACACATATAAGAAGATACCGTCAATTTACAAAAGAGAAACAGATTCACAGACATGGAAAACAATCTTGTGTTTACCAAAGGGGAAGGCTGGGGAGGGATAAATTAGGAGTTTTGGATTCACAGAGTAAACTGGCATCATGGGCTTTGTGGAGGAAGATCACAGAGATAAAGTGGTCTTTTCATCACATCCTATCAAGAATGCATACTACAAGCATGACTTATTGCTGGCAGTGATAGCCTGATCAGCTGGTTGAGTTGGTGTTTTCTAGGTTCCTCCTCAGTTAAATGTTTTCTCCTTTTGGGGGGAAGTCACTGTGTGCAGCCCACCCTTCAGAATTGGGAAGTTCAGTTGCTATGCCCCCCATCCTTGAGGGTGGAGTAGCTACAGAAATTATCTAGAAATCTTCTGCATGGGAGATTTGTCTCTTCTCCTTCGTTATTAACTTACTTCATTTATATCAATATGAACTCACAGATATTTGTTTTATTTTTTGGGTTATAATCTAAGACCATTTTATTTTGTTGCTCAAAATTTTGTTGCTCAAACTGTTCCAGCTCTGGCCATTGGGGGCTCTTTCAATTGGTTCCTGTGTCCCTTTGATGTCCCCCCAATATTGTGGGCTATTTTTTTGGGAGCACTTCCTTATTTTCTGGCTCTACAGAGATGCTCAGGTGTCATCTTATGTATTTTCTGTTCAAGTTCTAGAATCAGCCATTTCTTCAAGGATCCCTGATTCCTTTTATTAGAGGGAGGGCACTAGGTGGGATCATTGCTACTGGAGAGTCACTGCTTCTATGCCCTTTCAGCTGATAGAGCAAGGCTGTATATGTGCCTATACTAACCTGTGTATATGCACACATTATAAATGTTTCTGTGTGTAAACATTGATATCTGCATTAGCTAAATGAGTTCATTACTGATGAGTTCATGCTCAGCTAAATGAACTTATACACAGTGTCTAATCCATCACCACATGGATCATTCCAGCCTCTTCCACTTGCTTCTCAATAACCTCTGACTCCAACAGTAAGAAACCTGGATCCCACCTCCCACCATCCATCCATTTAATTGTTCAATTCTGGTACACATGGATAGTGGTATCAGAATTGTTCATCCATGACTCAACTTTATATAGAGTACAGTTTCTTTTGCCTTTAGTCTTATAAAGATGAAACTCATTTGCAAAGTTGTTTAGTTTAAAACACCCACCTCCTTCAGTGAGGTTGTGTCATAAATGTGTAATACAGTTAGATTGCTTTGTCACACTCTACATTCCATCAATTTGCTAAAATTACCATTTAAGTGTTGCTACAAGTTTATGGCTCCAGTGACTTCTGCTCAGGGTAAGCTGATCTCAGTCGCTATATTGTTCAGCATGTGCCTGTTTCTTCACATTATGGTTTTTTTTGAATTTTATTTTATTTTTATACAGCAGGTTCTTATTAGTTATCCATTTTATATGTATTAGTGTATGTATTCATCCCAATTCATCACACACATTCTTCACATTTTGAAGTCACTGTTTGCCCTGCAATCCCATTCTTCTGATGGATTAAGCAAATTTGTTTATATTCAGTTTGTTTATGTTTTTCTTGTTTAAGGGTGGAGATGATGACTTCCAAGCCCTTTATATGTTGGAGTTTTGGTTTGATTTTTTACACTCTTTTTTTTTTTGTGGTACGTGGGCCTCTCACTGTTGTGGCCTCTCCTGTTGCGGAGCACAGGCTCCATACGCGCAGGCTCAGTGGCCATGGCTCACGGGCCCAGCCACTCCGCGGCATGTGGGATCTTCCTGGACCAGAGCACAAACCTGTGTCCCCTGCATCGGCAGGCAGACTCTCAACAACTGCGCCACCAGGGAAGCCTGATTTTTTACACTCTTAATGATGTCTTTTGATGAATTGAGATGCTTTTTAATGAAGTCTGAATTTTTACCCTTTTTGGGTATTACTTTTTCCTTCTCACTTAAGAAATCTTTGTTTTTCCAAGTTTGTGAAGCCATTTTCTATGTTCTTATCTAACAACTTTGTTGTTTTATCATTCACATTTTGATCTATGATCCATCTGAGATTGATTTTTATGTGTTGTGGAGGTGGAATTAAGATTCAATTTTTTCCCCTTGTGGATTTCCAACTGATTTAGCACCACTTGCTAAAAAGTCCTTCCTTTCCCTACTGCATTGCATTGGCACCTTTATTGAAAATTAGGTGATGATTTATTTAGACTCTTTCTAGACTCTTAATTTTGTTCCAATGGTCTATTTGTTTATCCTTGTATGAACATCACAGTGTTTAATTACTAAATCTTTACAATAAGTCTTGATATTTGGTAGTGTAATGTCTTAATATTTAGTAGTAGAAGTCTTTTAATTTTATTTTTCATCAAGATGGTCTTCTCTATCCTTGCTCCTTTCAATTTCTGTAAAAAATTTAGAATCGGTTCAACAATTTTCACAAAAATGTCTGCTGAAATTTTGAATGGGATTGCATTGAATCTTAGAGAAAATTGAGAAAAATTAATGTCTTAAAAATATTGACTCTTCCTATCCATGAATATGGTATATCCCTCCATTTATTTTGGTCTTCTTAAATTTGTTTTTAGTTTTTTCTGTAGTGGTTTCACATCTCTCTCAGTAAATTAATTCCCAGGTAGTTGATATTTTTGACTTACTATAAATTATTTTTAAAGTTCATTTTCTATTTGTTTTTGTCTAGTACATAGAATAACAATTTTTATATTGTCCTTATAGCTAGTTACCTTGTTAATTTAACTTAAGTCTAATAGTTTTTCATAGATCCTTTAAATTTTTCCATGTACATAATCTTATTATCTATCAATAATGACGGTCATATTTCTTCCTTTCCAGTCCTTGTAACTTTTCTTTGTTTTTCTTTTTGCAGTAATGAGGACTTCTCTTACGTTGTTGAATAAAGTCATGATAGCAGGCTTTCTTATTTTATTCTGTATGTCAGAGGGTAAAACTTACACTCTTTCAACTTTAAGTAAGACATTTGCTGTGTAGTCTTTTTTTAGGTAATATCATTGATTACATTATACTAATCAATGATAAGTAATAAGTAACAAGAAGTTTCCTTTTCATTCCTAATTTAATAAAATTATATATATGTGTATCTATACTTATAATGAGTTTTACATTTTTATCAAATGTTTTTATTTTGGCTTTTCTCCTTATTTTGTTAATATGGTTAATTAGGTTAATTGATTTTATATTTAAAAAATTTACATTTGTGGATTAAATCCAACTTGATCACAATGTTTATATTTTACAGAGTTGATTTACTAACTTTTGTAGGTGTTTCACATCTGTGTTGTAGGAGAAATCTCACTGCAATATTCCTTTCTTGTAATATTCTTGCCAAGTATTGATATCAAGGCTATGCCAATCTCACAAAATACTTAGAAAGTGTACACTCTTCTATAAATCTCTGCAAGAGTTTGCAAAAGCTTGGTGTTAAATATTTGTAAGAATTCACTAATGAAGTCATCTGGTTCTGGTGATTTCTTTGTGAAAAGCTTTTAAATTATAGATTCTAGTAGACTATAGCTGTAGGAGCATTTAGATTTTGTTTTTTATTGTGCCAGTTTTGGCAAATTGGATTTTTAAAGGATTTTGCTCATTCAATATTATTATCTTTTTAATATCTGTAGGATCTCTAGTGAAGTCCTTTGTTTACTTCTTAAAATTGGCAATTTATGTCTTCTTTTTTTTTTTTTTGCAGTACGTGGGCCTCTCACTGTTGTGGCCTCTCCTGCTGCGGAGCACAGGCTCTGGACGTGCAGGCCCAGTGGCTGTGGCCCACAGGCCCGGCCGCTCTGCGACACGCAGGATCCTCCCGGACCGGGGCACAAACCCGCGTCCCCTGCATCGGCAGGCGGACTCCCAACCACTGCGCCACCAGGGAAGCCCTGTCTTCTCTCTTTTTCATCTTGATCAATTTTTCCAGAGATTTATTGATTTGATTAGCTTTTCCAAAAAACCAATTTTTGGCTTTTAAAAATTCCTAATTTTTTGTTTTATATTTTATTTATTTCTGCCTTTTTTTCTTTCTCAAGTCCTCCCTTCTACCTTTTTGAATTTTAACTTTTTCTTCTTCCTTTCCTTCTTCCCTCCCTCCCTCCCTCTCCTTTCTTTCTCCCCTTCCTTCCTTCTTTCTTTCTTCCTCTTTTTTCTTCTGTTTAACTTCCTGATTTATGTTGACAAACAACCTGTTGTACCTTATCAGGGACCTAGTTGGTAATGGCCCAGTGAATCACTTCTGAAATCAAGCATTAAGCCCAATTGTCTTAGGATCATAGTGGTGGTTACCTATAAAATATTGTCATTAAAACAACCTCAAAAATATTAGGATTCATAATCAATCAAATGAATTATTTATCAGAATTCACAAGTGTTCATTTTATTTTGCTTAATAATATGCTGTGAATATTTTTTCACAACACACTAATTTTTATAACACAATTTTTAATGGCTACATAATGTTCTAGTGTAAGAACAAAGCATACTTTATTGTTACATTTAATAAACAATTTTATATTGTTGGATACGTAAGATGTTTCTAATTTTTACGACTGATTTACTTATTGTGCTCTAACTTAGTTAGTAGATATGCTCCTGAAAATTATGTAGAATCTAATTTTTTGTGAATTAATGGTTATTGTGGAGAGAACAAGCATGGTAATTCATTGTGTTAAAAGGAGTAATTTGTTTTCTACAATATTTCTTCCAGGGCTTCCCTGGTGGCGCAGTGGTTGAGAGTCCGCCTGCCGATGCAGGGGACACGGGTTCGTGCCCCGGTCTGGGAGGATTCCGCATGCCGCGGAGCGGCTGGGCCCGTGAGCCATGGCCGCTGGGCCTGCGCATCTGGACCCTGTGCTCCGCGGCGGGAGAAGCCGCGGCAGTGAGAAGCCTGCATACCGCAAAAAGAAAAAAAAAATTTTGTTCCAAACGTCTAAATGTTTACATAAAGTTTGACTTAAAATTGGCTGACAGCTGTGATATCATGCTCTTCACTGAATGTAATAATTTTTTTCCTCTCTCTCTCTAACACAACCATACACACTAATTTATATTTTCGGATTTGGCCCATTGGCTTTGTACAACAATAAATTGTTAGACTAAAGAGAACTTGAATTATTTTCTAGAATTTATAAAAATGAGCACTTAGACATAGGAAGATGATGTCATCTATAGTAAGAAGGAAGAAAGGGAAACAGAAGAGGAAGCTTTGCCTTTCATTGTGCTTATTGCCACCACCTGTGGCACCTGTGTGGTGACTGACAGTTATTTCATGTGGAACCTGCTGGCTTCTTGCTTCCCTGTGCTGTGGAAATCACCTGACTTCACCCTCTGTGGGACGTCTTCCCAGCATTATCCCAAGGGGTATGAGATCGTCACCCTATTACATGATACACCAAGGCCGGGACCACTGAAGGGTTAAGTAGAGATTTTTTTATAAAGCACTTCAGAAATGAAAGATGTTCTACAAATGCCAAGATTATTAAGGCACTTGGCAGCGTTTCAGAAAGTGGAACTTTTCTGCTGACTTAGGTTTTGCTTAATCTTTAAAATGAAGGTGTCAAACCCTCAAATTTCAATTTAATTCAACAAACATTTATTGAGTATATATGATTTTCAAAGTTTGTAGACTAAAATGAATAAAACTTGTTCGTCCCCTTAAGAGGTTTACTGTTTAGTGCCTGGATAGACAGACACACAGCTCCTTATAATACAGGGAAAATCCCAAAAGTTCCTCAAAGAGGTGTACGGTGATCACTGTAGTTGTCAGAGCCAGAGGGCACTTCCAACTGGAGTTAACCAGAGATTGAGTTGTGGGGAAGGAGACGTCTGACCTTGGCCTTGAAGGGTGTTAACGTTTTAACAGAGCAGATCCTGGGAAAAGGGCATTTTAAGCAGAGGAAACTAGGCATTTAGAGGTGGAGAAGGCATTTCATGGAAAATGGAAGTGTCTCAACTTTGTGCATCCTGAGCAAAGATTGAGCTGAGGAAGTAGGGTGGGGTCAGATTATAGAAGACCTTTATTACCGGGCTAAGGAGGCAGCAGAGCACTGCTGAAGGCTTTTGAGAAGGGCAAGTGAGGATACAGGGCATGATTGGACACAAAAAGTAGACACTCAATTGTTTGCGGAGTCATCCAATGCATTACATTTTCTTAGGAACATTCTAATGTCAACAGCAGTTTTCTTAGATAAGTTCCCCTTTCTGTTCAAGGCAATGGGTCGAGTTTCTACGAAGATCCAGGTTGTGTTTTAAGTATATCTGACCTCTTGCTTTGGCAGAAGTGCTTCTCTTTACCTTGTCTTCACTGTTCCATCTTGGTCTCCTCCCAGCACCCCCATCCCCTTGAAGGCAAAGTCACTTCCCTGTTCACTCTTGTGCTGGCATCTCTGGTCGGGTTACTTTCCTTTTCTTACTGATTCTGAGTTCTATTGTTTCAGAAAATGGAGAGCTAGGTGTACCCATGAACTTCTGTGATTCTCTTTTTTTTTCTTTTTTAAGTTTTCAGTGCTTAGCATGAATCACTGTAGAGAAAAGTGAAAAGTGCTAGTGAACAAAAACAAAGCCCTGAGGGAAGAGAGAGCAGAAGAGAGATCTTTAAAGCATTTTTTAAAACTAGCTATTCAGCAAGAAAATATCTCTGCCTCAGCTTCTTCATGTATCACAAGGAGGATGATAATGCCTACTGCATGTGTTGTTAAAAGAACTAAATGAGTTCATATTTTGAGCAAAATGGTTAGCCAACCGACTTGTACATGGTTACCACGCAGTAAAATTTCCCTTAAACAGAAGGATGAACATTCAGTAGATATCCTAAAGTAATTTTATCATGGAAAAACAAGTTTGCTTTTTCTACTATCCTTATTCTACTTTTCCTCCATCTTGTTCCAGATTTCTTAAGTATTTGTAACCTTGAGAAAACATAACATAACCTCTGTGTAGAGATCCTCCTCTCTTCCAGAAACCAGCTAGTAGAAGAAAGGCCAAGTAGCAGCTGAAGAGACAACCACCTAAACTAAATTTGTATTGAAATCTTTCTTGCTTAACTCCAAATTTCATTGGTTACTTCTTATAAGTGAAGAATGGGATATCTCTTGTAAAAAATTAACTAGAGTCAGGAGGCCAGCAGGGGGCGCCCTCACACCCTGTGATGATGGCAGAGCCCAGTGGGGAGAAGAAAGACTCCTCTTCTTTCCTGGCAAGGACTCAGCCAATGAAAGCTGTGGACGCTTTGTTTACTCCAGCCGTCCCAGCTTCCTTTCCCCTCTGTGAAAGACTTCTCTATTTTTGCTGGGGACTCAGACGGTCACTCGCCATGGTTGCAGACACCAAACTGCAATTCTCTGTTGATCCTGAATAAAACCAGTTTTGCTAGAGAAATATCTGGCAGTATATTTGTTTTAGGTCAACACTCTGCACATATTTTATCTGATAAAGCTCACATATTTTACTCAGTCAATTTCAGTCATAATAGCCAGGATCAGTGATTCTCAATCAAGGGCACTTTCTTCTCCCAGGGAATAGTTGGCAAAGTCTGGAGACACTTTTATCACATCTGGGGGTTGCTGCCCATGGGTAGAGGCCGGAGATGCAGCTAAACATCCTACAGTACACACGATGGCCCTCCACACACACACACGAACATTACTCAGGATCAGATGTTAATAGTGCCAAGGTTGAGAAACTCCGGGTCATATTGAGAGGGTCTACGCTTTAGTGCCAGCTGAGAGTGAGGCTTTGAGGAGATGGTGCTAGAGAATGAGCAGGTGGAAAGTCAAGCTGACTACCTTGCATACCTGAGTGGAGGATTCTGGACCAGGGCAGGTAGGAGGAGGACCCTGTGATCCAGGGAGAATTTCTGGCAGTTGGGGTCTGAAACAAGTTTTGCTTATTTGTCAACTTGGTCAAGGCAATAGGAACAGGATATTCAGGGAATCACATGGCTGTAGGGAAGGGCTTGCTGTCATGTTTCTTCTGATGGAGACCCTCCCAAAAGGTATGAATGGTGACCTGGGCCAGGTTGAGGGGAGAATCCAGTGCTGATTAGCTCAGCGTTTGTGGGCACATTGCAATAAAGTCAAGAAAGCAGGAAGGAAACATGACCCGGAGCCAGAATCATTTAGAATATTTGCAATGAGATAGATATAAGTGGTGGGTTTAAAATATGTGCAAAATTCCTCGATATTCCTTTCAAAGGGGGAGCCTAATTCTCTTCCGTTTGAGTTTGGGTTGGGCTTAGTGATTTAGGTCTAATGATGGGCTAAAAAAGAAATAATGGAACATGACCTCCGTGGCTAGGTTACAAGATTCATGGCCTCCGCCTTCTTCTCTCTTTTTGGATCACTTTCTCTGGGGGAAGCCAGCTGTAGTGTCATGAGGACACTCAGGTAGACTCATGAAGACATATGAGGTAAGAAACTGAGGCCAACAGCCATGTGAGTGAACCACCGTGAAGCAGGTCCTCAGCCCTGGTGGAATGCTCAGATGACTGCTTGAGGACACATGGAGACTCTGAGCCAGAACTCCCAGCTGAGCCGCTCGCGTATTCCTGACCCTCAGAAACCGTGTGATAATACATTCTTGGTGTTTTAAGGTGGCAAATTTTGAGGTAGTTTGTTAAACAGCAATATATAACTAACATAAATATTCAGGAGTGAGTTTTTTCATTAAGGATTGTTCTAGATAGTATGCAGGAGGTTTAGGTGTAACTTTTAAGGAGTAGAGGTGTCGTTGCCTCTTCATTGTAAGAGATAGAATTTTGATTCAGAATTGTGTGGTTAGGAATATGGACTTGTGAACAGACTGCCAGGATTCCAATGCTGATTCCCACTTACTAGCTTTGCGACCCTGGGCAACTTAACCTCTCAGGATTCAGTTTGCTCATTTTTAAAACAAAGATAAGGATTAATAGTTGTAAAGTGCTTATGAGAGTGTCTGGAACATAGTAAGCATGAAATAAGCATTAGCTGTTATTATTATTTCTGTAGTTGTATCACCTTACACTCAGAAGGTGATTCACATTTATAAAATACTCTGCGTATGTTATTGGAAAGCCTGGAGCCTGGGTCAGAATGGGCCCAATGAATGAATTCTCAAATTTAGCATAAAGGGCTATCTTTATGTGGGACCCTGTCCCACACAGTTTTCAGGCTGGCCTGGAGGCTGCAGCACTTAATGCCAACTGTGTGGTGGTTGCTTGTTAACTATTGTCATAAGAACAACCTCAAATACATTTGTGTGAGAGGCAAATAAAATGGTCGTAAAATGTTCATGTTTTTTGACAGCTTGGCTGTTAATGAATACTCTTTCCCCTGAACTCTTAAAGAAAATTTATCTAATTTTAGTGCCAGGTACATTAACTTTTCAAAGAAGGAGATGTGATCTCAAATGTCATGTGCCCTTACATACATTTTTACCCACTGGTTAAGGTTGATAATGATGTTATATGGATTTCAAGTAATTGGCACAAATCTGGAACTTGAAATATAAAATTTCAAAATAGAATTTAAATTTAGCAAAACTCTTCTCAAAACTACCTTTCTGTTTAAATGAGTATCAGTCCTGCGCCTGGCCATTTGCTATCTCTGTTACTTGCACCTGTGAGCTTTCAGAATAAACCCATTGTCATGCACTGAATGCTTGTGTCCCCTCCAAGATTCATAGTTGAAAACCTACCCCCCACAATTAACGGTATAAAGAGGCGGAGTCTTTGGAGGCAATTAGTATTAGGTGGGCTTGCTTCTGAGGACACAATGAGAAGTCAGCCATCTGCAGCTCACAAGAGAGTCCTCACCAGAACCTGACCGTGGGGCACTCTGATCTGGGATTTCCAGCAGCCAGAATATTGAGAAATGAATTTCTGTTGTCGATAAGCCATTCAGTTTATGGTATTTGTTATGCAGCCTCAGCTGACACCAGGCATATTTACTAGACAGCATCACACTCAAGCCAGCTGTGTGTCTAAGGGGAGAGTAGGGCAGAGCAATGTATCACTTTGGATTTTTTTCTTTTTTTTCCTAATCTTGAAATAGCACAATAAGTGGAGAGGAATTTTAGAAAATTTTGCTGGAAAAATAAAATATGAGAAAATATACCAAGAGCATGTCTTTCTTGCTTAGAAATGGAAATGGCAGATTTCCATCATGTTTATCAGAACGAAGGAAGAATAAAATCAAAGAATTTGAACTGCATGTGCTTTTAAAATGTAGAAAGAGCTGTACTGTTCAAGAGCCATAGTAAATCATAAAAAGACAGCTTGGCACATTTTATTGTGTGGGGAGGAAACTTAACTTCGCTAAAACTGACACTATTTAGAAAATCACAATACCACCTCTAATCACGGTGTATCTTGTATGGGTCTAACCCGTTTGCTTCACAGATTTTACTGAAATCAGTCTGACTTTGTTTTGTCATTTTTACTAGGATAAATCCTTAAGCAACTGCATTTCAAATTCCTTCTTGATATAAACTGTAGAAGTGATAGAAAGAAGAGAGGAAACTATTTGGGGAAAAATGCTCTCCTTTTTGTATGAAGAAAAGAATTTTGAAATAAATAACTATATTTTGTTTTTCTATAAATAGGGATAATAATATTTTCAACTTTATAGGGTTGTTATCAAAATGAGTTATCATTATGAGTTAATATTAATAAAGAATTTAGAACAGTGCCTTGGTCATAATGCATGTTATATCAGAGCTAGTTAAGTGCATAAATAAGAGAATTTTTAGGATGCAATTGTTTAGGGTAGAAATAAGTGTTAGTGATAATGTGGCATGAGGTAGGTCACCGGAGGTGTAATAGGAGGGTGACAGGCACCTAAACGTTCATTTGTGTGATGACTTCTGTTTGCTTCTTAGCAAACGAAGTTGACCCAAACCATTCAGACAGGTCTGCAGAGGTCTTCTGAGCAGACGAGGACAGAAGATGGGTTGCTTCAGTGCTGAAAATTCTTTGCTCTTCTTTCCTTTGTTAGGGCTTCACCCCTCCTTGCCTGGTTCTAGGAGAGGCTTTCGGATTTTTCTTTAAGGCTTTTTTGTTAAATTTCTTCCATCAGAATGTTCCCTAACCTTATTATCTTGCTTACTGAATTAGAAGAGTACAGTTTTAACATGGTGTATCGCCCCGAAACATGTGTTCACCTACTCATGCACTCACAGGAATATCCCCTGGCATGAATGCTGGATAAGTTTCAACTAAAGTCTGGATTTCTTTTTTGTCAGAATTCACCTCCAGGGCGATTATTCAGTTAAGGGAAGGAGGGGCTGGGTACTCTGATTCTCTCTGAAGTAGGCTTAAACTTTCTGCGATAATATCAACAACTCACATTTGCTTCTGGCTTTACAATTAAAAAATACTTTCTGGAAATTATCCCTTTTGATTCTCATAACAATCCTATAAAGTATTAATATTGTTCACTTTTATCTGAAGGGAAAACTGAGTCTCAGAGATTTAATTAACTACCCCAATACCACCACTATATGTAGAGTTAAGAGTTTCCAGACCTAAACTTTCTTCCCAACTTGCTTTCAGGCTACCACTCAGGGTTTTATTTTTAAAACCAGAATCAAGGCAGAAAATTCAATATGGTTAGCAGTTTTGTTTGTTTGTTAGTTTACTTTCCCCCCCCCTCTCTTTTTATGTTTCACCCTCTCTCCATAGTTGCTTAAAAGAACAAGTTTGAATATCAATTAGCCACACATTAATGCCTTTAGCTTGAGTTTTTTAGACCTTGTGGGAGGAAAAATTCCAGAGCTGTCTCCTATGATTCCCATTCCCTAGTTATCCCATCAGATAGTTGTCTACGTACTGTTGGACAGGGACTCTGCAGTTGTAATTAAGGTTACTAATCAGTTGACTTTAAAATAGGGAGATTATCTTGGATTTTCCAAGTGCACCCATTGTGACACACAAGCCCTTTGAAAGCTGGAGAGGAAATAGCAGAGAAAAAGCCAGAGGAATTCAAAGTGTGTTGACTCCATATTTTGTTGCTGGCTTGAAGGAGGAGGAGGCCAGAGAGGAATTTTGCCAACAACTAGTGAGCTTGGGTTAGGATGTTGAGCCCCAGGTGAGAACTGCAGCCCTGCCTGGTACCTTGGTTCCAGCCTGGTGAGACCCTGGACAGAGAATCCAGCCACGCTGTGCTGGACTTTTGGCCTACAGATCTGTGAGACAATAAATGAGTACTGTTTTTTTTTTTTTTTTGCGGTATGTGGGTCTCTCACTGTTGTGGCCTCTCCCGTTGCGGAGCACAGGCTTTGGACGCACAGGCCCAACAACCATGGCTCACGGGGCCCAGCTACTCCACAGCATGTGGGATCTTCCCGGACCGGGGCACGAACCCGTGTCCCCTGCATCGGCAGGCGGACTCTCAACCACTGCGCCGCCAGGGAAGCCCAATGAGTACTGTTTTAATATGCTAACTATGTGATAATTTGTTATGCAGCATTAGAAAACTAACACAGATATGTACATTTAAGTCTATATAATTCGAAAGAGAATATGTGAAATTTTTATTTACCACATTCTCGACCTCACTGGACACTGAGATGAGAGAATGATAGCAATCTCCATTCATCATTGTCAGAAAGCCCATGGCTCCAGGGGATTCTAAATAGCTTCTAAATTTAAGGGAATTCTACTACTCCCTAAGCAGCAGTAACATTGCTCTACCTGGTAATAAAAGGAGTCTGAGTCACTTCAAGAGGTTGTGCATTTGGGTGATTCCAGTAGTGATGATGTTGTCTGCCAAGACGTCTACATGCTATTTCACCTACCTACACTGGCCAGGGCCACACACTTCACACCATAGGGAGTCTGTGGTCTTTTTTTTTTTCTTTTGTGTGACTCTAATTGACCCCATGGCAATGAACCAAAGATCCCAGCCTCCTTTGTAAGGGTAGAAAAAAACACAGCCAGCACCTAAGTGCCATCCATTGGGCATTTTGTTTGGACCATGAGTTCTATTCCCAGAGATTATAGGCTGAATTGTGTCCCTCAAAAATTCATATGCTGAAGCCCTAAACCCCTATTACCTTTTCTGGAGTAGGGTCATGGCAGTGGTAATAAATTAAAATGAGATCATGCTGGAGTAGGGTAGAACACCCCAGTCCAATTTTACTGGTATCCTTATATCAATAAAAAGGGAAAATTTCGACACAGATATACACACACAGGGAGAATGCCATGTGGGAATAAAGGCAGATATTGGGGTGATGCAGCAAAAGCCAAAGAACACCAAACATGCCAGAAAACCACCAAAAGCTAGGAGAGAGGCCGGAACAGATCTCTCCTCACTGCCCTCAGAAGGAACCAACACTTCCAACACCTTGACCTTGGACTCCTAGCCTCCAGAACTGTAAGACTATACATTTCTGTTCTGTAAGCTACTCAGTTTATGGTACTTTGTTATGGCAGCCCTAGTAAACCAATATACTGCGTGATATAGAAACTATTCCCAGACCAGCCTTCATTACAGCTAAAGAATGACGGGGTAACCTGTTCCACAGGCTTGTGTCAATCTAGTTGTAATTTTGACCTTGATGGCAAAATTTTTCTGACACAACCAAGGTGTTCAGCAATCTGGTGTCATCTCTAAACCTTTTCCAGATCAAGTCTGACTGTATGATCCTATATTCATCAGTTACCCTGAAGCCCCACATAGAGGTGACAGCACCTAAGATAAGCACGTGACTCATTGATTTGAGATGGGCCAAATTCTGAGAATATTTTATTGCTTGTCATAAAAATGTGTTAAGTAAGACCACAAAAAGTATTATCAAAGAACTACCATAGTTTCATGAACAATCAAGGCAATGGGTTTTCGGAAGTTAACAAAATCGACTTATTGGTCCTTTACATCAATATAAAAGTTTAGAATAGGGAAAATACTCAGCACTAAGCTTTTACTAATTCTAATAGCTTCTTGTATCAAATGCAAAAAATGCCAAGTATGTTTTTGTTTCTTTGTTTGTTTTTTTTTTTTTTTACGGTACGCGGGCCTCTCACTGTTGTGGCCTCTTCCGTTGCGGAGCACAGGCTCCGGACTCACAGACTCTGCAGCCATGGTTCACGGGCCCAGCTGCTCCACGGCACGTGGGATCTTCCCGGACTGGGGCACGAACCCGTGTCCCCTGCAACGGCAGGCAGATCCTCAACCACTGCGCCACCAGGGAAGCCCGCCAAGTATGTTTGACAACATTTGTCTGTAAAATAGAACATACATTTAAGAACAAAATGTTGTTTTTCTTATCTATGTATTTAGCAACATTGAAAGTTAAGGTTAGATGACAGAGAGAAATAGGAAAAATCTAAAATTTGGGAAACAAGTGTTCCACGTTCTGTTTCTGATATTAGGTACAGTTTTGGGCCATTGTTGTGACCTTCCTCTGTCTGGTTCTTCATCTGTGAAATGGAAGTGAGTGGGCTGCCATGATATTCTTCCCCGGAATGTTATGATGAGATAATGTGGAAGTTCTTTAAGTTCTTTGAAAAATATATCCAGTATGTATTTTCCCAAGGAAATATGAAAACTATTTCTGTACATGTGTGTGTGAAAACTCATCTGGTACTGTGGCTTCTAAGTCATCAACTTATTGGAATCATTTTCTATAAAGATTTGGTTGAAAAGAGAGGAAAGTGAGCAGGGCATGGAGGCTACAAGGGAGCAGTGGATGCCCTGTGTCAGGGCATCAAGGCGGGAAGGAGACCAGGAGGGGCGGCTTCACTGTTACGAGGGTCTACATTTAGTACCAATACTGATATTATCAATGCCTATGACATTTTGCAAAAATGCTGAGGTTGGGTTGATTGGTAAGCTGGGACGAAGTGAGAGAGTGGCATGGACATACATACACTACCAAATGTAAAATCGATAGCTAGTGGGAAGCAGCCGCATAGCACAGGGAGATCAGCTCAGTGCTTTGTGACCACCTAGAGGGGTGGAATAAGGAGGGTGGGAGAGAGACGCAAGAGGGAGGAGATATGGGGATATATGTATATGTATAGCTGATTCACTTTGTTATACAGCAGAAACTAAGACACCATTGTAAAGTAATTATACTCCAATAAAGATGTTTAAAAAATAAAAAAATAAAAAAATAATAAATAAAAACCATTTCCAGGGTTACCTCCCCCCACTGTGTGACCCTTGCAAAAAAACTTTAGTCTGCTGTAAGCTGGTAATCCGTTAATACATGGATACCCTGGTGGGGAAAATAAAATTGGATTGTATACCTTAAAAAAAAATGCTGAGGTTGGGATGATTTTATATATGTACGTATATGCACACACACACTCTGAAGCTTCATATAATGAGGCCATGTATAGCAAGCACTTTATATAAAGTCTAAAGCAATATGGAAAGACACACATAAGGCTTTCTAGTTTTGAAAGGTTTATCTCGCAGCCTTCACCCTGACATCGATTCACCTGCATTCACAGATTCAGAGCGGTAAGAAATCCCTGAATTACAGGGTTGTATGTACGAGAAATTCAAGCGGGGTAACTGGGGCAGATTGATCCAAAACAGCTCCTTATAAAACCTTACTCATTCTTCCAGACTCAGTCACTTTTTTCCATGGAGTGTTTCTGACCTCCCACTTCCCATTCTGATGCCCCCTGCACACAACTGATTCATTTCACGCCCGTAAACTTATCACGCGGTATTAGCTCAGAAATCGCTTTCCCTTCCTCTCGCACAAGCTTTTGGTGCTGAGGTCACAGCAGCGAGTGGTAGGGCAGACCCTGGCAGGGACTGGATCTCCAACCCTCCTCGACGCCATGCAGAATGCCTGCAGCTCAGGCACAGGCGATGGACCTATTTGATTCCATGAATGCCGTGTGTTTATTCAGGACATAGACCTGTGCCTGTCTTCAGTCGAGTTCTCGCTTCTGCCTCTAATCTTTTCTGTAATGGGCCCGATAGTAAATATTTCCAGCTTTGTGGGTCATGCGGTCTCTGTTTGCTCTGCTATCACAAGCGCAACCATAAACAAATGGACATGGATGTGTTCTGATAAAACCTTATTTGCAGATACAGGCGTTGGGCCAGATCTAATCACTCGTCCTGCCTTTTTTTCTCTCCCTTCCTATTTTTCTGAGTTAAGCTATTATCAAGATCCCTACCTAAGGCCTGGCAGTCGTGTCTATAACTGTACGCTGAATGAGCGAACGGACTTCTACACAATTTGATGCTGTGCAGTGTCTAGGAGCTCGGGCTCTGTGATCAGATTTGTACTGAAACCCTATCTTGGTCACTAATTAGCTTTGTGATTGCTGGCAAGTCCCTCAACTTCTGTAAGGCTCATCTGTAATACGCAGGTGACAGTATTTACCTTACAGTGTTATTTGAAGACAGAATCTCATATATAATTAATTATCCTTATGATTTTTTTTATGTCTTTTTTTGTTTATGCCCGCTGTTTACAGGGACCATCTTTATTCACATTTATATCTTCAGAACCTAGCGCAAGGCACCCTGATCTGGCAGTGGGTAACTTAGTGTGGGATAAATGGTAGGATCATGGCAGGTCACTGGAATTTTTGCAGAGACTTTTGTAGAGCAGTTTTAGGTTCACAGCAAAATGGAGAGGAAGGCATACAGATTTGTGATATGCCCGCACCCCAAAATGCATAGCTTCCCCCATTATCAACATCTTCCCCATTGATGAACCCATATTGATGAACATCACAATATGATTTTACATAAAAATATAGTTGGGGATAGAGGAAGAGTCTGCCATGCAGGAAGGCCACTTTTGGACTCATATCCTAGAGAAAACATGTTTTGGTTCTACTGATTTATTCAAATAAGAAGCAAGGGTCACAGAGATCTGCTCTCGGGGGTGTTTCCTGCCAGGACATGAGCTCTTGACACTGAGTGAATATTTCACATCCCTGCCTTAGGTCAGGCCACGCTGACTGTTAGCTACCAGTGAGACGTGTGCTACCAGCCTAAGGTCCACATCTGCCTCACCTGAGATAAAAGCGTCTTTAACTTTCTTCCTCTCAGGGAAAAAGGCATCAGCAGTCTGTGAAATTGCTTCTTGAAAATCAGATATAGGTTTTGCTCTTTGGGCAGACTCAGTGCTCCTCAAAATTTACTGAATTCTTGAAAAGAATATTTCTTAATGGACAATTTCACTTTGCTATGATATTGAAAGTAGCTTATGAAATTCTCACATGCAAAAATTTAACATTTTTGTATAATTACAAAATAATATATACATATTGTATGAAAGTCAGAAAATACATCAAAGAGCTGAGAGGATAACAAGAATCAAGATAAATATTCTGGATTTCTGGATATACATATCCACACGTATCTATGTGCATATATACATATATTGAGTTATTCTAAGTGTTCAAATGTATTGTGTCATTTAATTTTCATGATACCTCAGTGAGTTAAGTACAATTGCTCTTTCCATTTCACAGATGAGGAAAATGAGGCTTAAAGAGACTAAATGACTTGACTGAATTCATACAGATAATTGTGGAACCTGAATTTTAACTCAGATGCTGTGATTTGCATTTCTGTTCTTCAGTCTCTACGGTGTGTGTGTGTGTGTGTGTGTGTGTGTGCGCACACACATATGTACAAAACATTTATGGTCATATTGTATATATTCTGTGGAAACCTGTTTTTCAATTGGTTATAAATATTTCCAATGTCATTAATATTTTTCTATGACATAATTTTGGGTTATGGCATAGTTATCCATTCTAAAGCAGGATTTGTTTATTTAAAAACACATCGTTAGACATTAAAGACATTCTCTGACGAATATCAATACTCATAAGTATAATGGTGTCTACAGAATGCATTCCTAGAAGGAAATTGCTGGGTCAAATGATATGCAAATTTTAAGGCTTTCAATATATATTGAACAAAGTGTTCTAAGAATTGTTGCAACTTCTTCCTCTAAAACAGAGGTCTGTCTTACCAGATCTGGCCCAATGCCTGTATTTGCAAATAAAGTTTTATCAGAACACATCCATGTCCATTTGCCTATGGTTGCACTTGTGATAGCAGAGCAAACAGAGACCACATGACCCACAAAGCTGGAAATATTTACTATTGGGCCCATTACAGACAAGATTTACAATCCCCTTTCTACATAGTAGGTTATAAAAAGTATAAGTTTCCTTGCATTCCTGCCTATCTTGGATATAAACAGGTAGATGGACAGGTGTATATATATATATATATACAGTCACAAATTTGGTAGGCTAGATTAGTGTTTCAATGTAGAAAAGCAAATTTCTTACATTTACTGTCCAGTTGCCTTTCTTCTTTTGTGTCCATTATCCTTTTTTAAATGTTTTTACTCTCTTTATTTGCCATTTTGTTTGTTGAGTTCTTTATAAATTAAAGATGTCTACAAATTTCCCAATAGATGTATTTCCCTTTGAGTCATCTGTCTTTCATGTTATTTACAATGGCTTTTGTTATATAGGAGATTTGGATTGTTTTGTAGTGAAATCTGCCACTACAGTGAAATTTTTATTTAGGATTCCTTCCTTCAATTAAATTTTACTTAGGAAACCCTGTTTTCCCTTGGGCTTTGTGCAATTCACACGTATTTTCACTTGGCTCTTTTATAATACACTTATTTATTTTTGCATTCATTTATTACTGTTATTTCTTTAATTTATCTGGACTATACTTTGAATGAGACTTTCAAGTGAGGAACTAGTTTAAAATATCTAGACAGGCAATTATCCAGCCTTACTGATGGGACAATCTTTTGCTACTGATTCACTATTCCACTGTTATCACCTGCTAAATTCTGGTTCACATGAGTGTCTGCTTCTGACTTCTGTGACAGTTCACTCATGTCTGTTCTCAGGTTATCCACTAAATTCGTACTCAGTTTTAGTCGTTGAACAAAATCCCCTCATTACACTTTTATAATTTTTTTTGCATCTTCTATCCTGTTTATTCTTTCAACTGAATGAACTTTTGAATCACTTTTTCATTTTTTAAAAAATCAGGATTTAAGTTGAAATTCATTAGAACAATTATTTGAAAGGGATTGAAATCTACCATGTTAAGTCTTTCCATTGAGTCAGATTCTGTTATGTTTCTGAGAAATATTCAGTAGTTTATGCAGTATAAATCCTGCACACGTTTTCAAATGTTTATTCCTACGTAAATCAAATTCTCTTGTGCTAATAAACTTTCGTCCATTACGTTTTCTAAATGGATGTTCTTGGTATTTGAAAAAAGCTATTATTTTTCTAACAGGTTACTTTTGTGTCTTCTCTTAATACTTTAGTTATTCCTCAGTTGATTCATTTGGGTTTTCTAGGTAGAGAATCTTTTAAAATATTATACTTCTGATTTAAGGTTTTTATTGTGTCAGTCAGAAATTTTAGATAGTGTCAAGCCTTAGCAGCAGCTGTGTGCATCTTACCTGTGCATTGTTCCTCATTTAAAAGTAATTCCTTGAATGTTTCTCAGTTATACCTGAGGTTGGCTACTGGGTTAATACACACTTTCTATGTCACGTTAAGGAAGTATTCTGCTATTCCTATCATATTAGGGAGTTAGTTGTTTAAAGGTAAGTGTTTGCTGAAATTTAGCAAGTGGGTTTAGATATCTGTCAACACAATTTGTTAGTCTGTGCTTTTCTTTTTGATCTATGCATAGGAAATGTTATATGAATAAGTCCCTAATGTTAAACCATCTTCGTTCTCATGGAATAAGTCCTACTTGCCATGGGGTATCATTTTTTTATACAGTGTTGAGTTTGATATCATAGCATTTTGTTTATTATTTTTAAAACTATAGTTATGATGAAAATGAACTGTAGTTTTATCTTTTTTTAGGTGTTGTTTTTACCAGTTTGGTAACATAAACTCAGGTGACTGCATGCTTTCTGTTGCGGTGGTAAGAACATTTAACACTAGATCTAACTTCATAATAAAATTTGAAGTGAACAATACAGTATTGTTAACTATAGGGGTAACGTCATACAGCAGATCTCTAGAACTTCGTCTTGCACAACTGAAACTTTATACCCATTGGATAGCAACCCCGACTTCTCCCTGCCCCCACCCCCTGGCAAATACCATTCTCTGTTTCTCTGAGTTTGCCTATTTTAGAGAGTTCATATAAGTGGAATCATGTAGCGTTTGTCCACTTGTCCTTCTGTGACTGGCTCATTTCATTTAGCATAGTGTCCAGTTTCATCCATCTTGTCATATATGACAGGATTTTCTTTTTTCTAAAGGCTAAATAGTATTCCATTGTGTGTATATACCACATTTGATTCATTCATTCATCCACCTGTGGACACTTTGGTTGTTTCCATGTCTTGGCTGTTGTGAATAGAGCTGCAGTGAACATGGGGGTGCAAATCTCTCTTCAAGATCCTCATTTCAATTCTTTGGGATAAATACCCAGAAAAGGGATTGCTGTATCATGTGGTGGCTCTATTTTTAGTTTTCTGGGAAACCTTCATATCAGCTGTGCCATTTTACGTTCCCACAAACAGTGTACGAGGGTTCTCCATAACCTCCCCAACACTTACCTTTTTTATTTTTTTAGGACAGTCATCCTGACAGGTGTAGCTGCTATCTCGCTGTGGTTTTGATTTGCATTTCCTTGATGATTAGTAAAGTTGAGCATCTTTTTATCTACCTCTTGGCCATTTGTATGTCTTGTTCAGAGAAATTTTTATTCAAGGTCTTTGCTCATTTGTTAATAAACATTCTGGAACAGCTTATGTAGCATGACAGTTATTAAAATTTAACAGAACTTCCTAGTGAATTCTGTGGACCTAGTGACTTTTATAAGGTTGCCAGTAATGTTTTAAATTGGCTGCTCTCTGGCTAGTGATTTCTTCCAATATTTTAAAAGTTTTGGATGAATTTAAGAAGTATGCCCAATCAGAATATGATGAACTGTCCTGGGTACACAGCTTGAAGATGACAGGACCTGTATGCAAGTAATCTTTTCTAAATCACTTGTTTTCAGTAACATCTTCCTGCTCTCAAAATTCCTGGAGTCTGCCAGCCCAGACACACTCTGCATTACCATCTCTAGGGGGATAAATCTCTGGTCTTCTGCGAGGTGGGAGAGAAGCAGTTGCTGGGCTGCAATTGGGGAAGGGATTCTTTTGTTTTTAATCTCATCCTCAGAGGCAGCTGGTACTGCCAATGGCTGAGTGTTTGGTGGGATTCTGTAGGGTAAACTGGCTGGCTGTACCCACCACTGGCTTCAGATTCAGCTCTTTGGATCTGTTAAGTCAATTACTACTCATTCATCTGTTTCCCTGTTTCCCAAGTTCTGTTACACCTGCTCATCTCTTTGTCCTTGTGGATTTATACTGTTTAAAAGTCACTTCTAGTGGAATTTTGTGGCAGCTGATGAAGCTACCTGCATTATTTACTTCCATATGTTTGGTTGTCTTCTCTTTTTGTTTTTTTAACTTTTTACATTAAAAAAATCTCAAGTCTATGGAAAGTTTCAAGAACATTTTCCTTAGATGTATCAATTGTTAACATTTTTATCACCCTTACTTTATCTCTCTACATATCTTTGATGTATTATTAGTATTTTGATAAACAATTGGAGAGTAGATTGCAGATGTCATGATCCTTTATTCCTAAAAGTTTCAGCATCTATTTCCTAAAAGCAGGATATTTTCTTACCTAGTCATAACACAATGAAAGTATTCAGGAAATTTGGCACTGTTGCAACACTGATGCAATATTGTATCTAAAAGACAGCCTGCATTCAAACTTTGCCAGTGTTCCCAGCAGTGTCTCTACAGCAACTTGGTTCTTACACCGCATCTAGTTGTCCTGTTGCTTTGGTCTCCTGGATGAGGAACAGTTCCTTTCATTTGAAAAGCTTCCTCAGCCTTTCTTCAATTTTCAGGACACTGACACTTTTGAAGAGCACCAGTCAGTTGTTTGCACAGCGTTCCTCGTTTTTATCTATCTGACTGACTCCCCATGATGAATTCCCTGTTAGCATTTCTGGCGAGAATGCTACTAAGTGATGCTGTGTCCTTCTAGTTGTCACATCAGGAGTCACCTGTTGTTAATGTCTCCCATTACTGGTGATGTTAAATTTCACCACATTTACAGACTGAATTGTGTCCCTCCCCAACTCATATGTTGAGCCTTTAACCCCCAATAAGAATGTATTGGAAGATTGGGCCTTTATGGAGGTAATTAAGGTTAAATGAAGTCAGAAAAGTGGGGCCCTGACTCTATAGGACTGATGTCCTTATAAGAGGAGGAAGGGACACCAGGAGCATGTGTGCACAGAGGGAAGGCCACGTGAGGACACAGCAAGAAGGTGGTTGTCTGCAAGCCAAGAAGAGAGACCTCACTATAAATCAACCCTGCTGACACTTTGATCTGGGACCTCCAGCCTCCAGAAATGTGAGAAGATAAATGCCTGTTTCTCAAGCCATGCAGTCTGTGGTATTCCATTATAGCAACACGAGCAAGTTAATAAAACTACTTAGTTAAGGTTCTGTCTGCAAGAGTTCTCCATTTTATTTTAAAGGAAGTTTTATCTCCCTTTGTAATCAACAGAATATTTCAGGAGATACTTTGAGGTTGTGTAGATATCTTATTATCTAATGTGTAGTACTTTTTACTGCCATTATTCTTCTGGATGATCAAAAGTCCCAGATCCAGCCAGTGTCACCTCCTTCAGGCCGACTTCTTATTCTCTGGCACAAGGTGTTCTTTCCTACTCCACCTCCTATTTCCTTCCTACTTCACACCTGGAACTGGCCATTTCTCCAAGGAACCCACGTTCCTCTTACTGGGGCACATAGATGCACATTGCTGCTAAGGTGTCATTTTTTCTATACCCTTTCGGAAAACAGAGCCAGGAAAAACATTTTTTTAAGGAATGACTTCATACCAATACCTGAAATTCCATACAGTTTTTTCTCATCTTCCTTTATTCTGATTCATATTTTACTTCCCTTTTGATGGCTTTTATTTGCTAATAAACTGACAAATGATGTCAAGTTCAGCTGAGACCATGGAAGTGAAAGAAATAGTTGGAGTTTTGAGGAAAAAGGAGATGCATTATCAGAGAGTAAACTGATTACAAGAATATAGTAGGATTATGAGGTATGCTTGAGGGCCCATTTAAGGTTTGTAGGAATATAGTGGATCTAATCTGTACACATGTGTGTTTTTTTGTAAGCCAATGTCTACAGCTCAAGAACCAGCCTGGAGTAAAGAGAGAACTGAGTTTAATCGAGTTCAGATTTTGCCGACCTACATGAAGTCAAGGAATTTTAGAGTAAATGCAAGAGAGGGATTAAAATGATCATGGAGTCTAACTAGATAAGCAGGTGAGGGGGGAGATGAACAGTGGAAAAGTGGTAGGATAAATGGACAGCACAGAGGGAGAGAGTCCAAGGAAGTTGGCTGGAAAGATGAATGGTGGTGATCGGAAAGGCAGATCCCTGCGATGGGCAGTCAGGAACTGCTGCTGCTGTTGTCAGTGTTGACGTTTGACCATGGGATGCATGTGACAAGACCACTGGAGGAGAAAAAATAAAGAAATTGAGAGGCTAGTGTTTGGATGGGATCATTCCTGTTGATATTGAAATAATGAAGAGTCACCATAGGAGTAGTGGTAACAGTAAAATGGAGCACGACTCTACGGTCATTCCTCCCCCAGGTCCTCTGCCTGCCTTTTTTTTTTTTTTTTTCGGGACACAGGCCTCTCACTGCTGTGGCCTCTCCTGTTGCAGAGCACAGGCTCCGGACACGCAGGCTCAGAGGCCATGGCTCACGGGCCCAGCTGCTCCGCAGCATGTAGGATCTTCCCGGACCGGGGCACGAACCCACGTCCCCTGCATCGGCAGGCGGACTCTCCACCACTGCGCCACCAGGGAAGCCCTCTGCCTGCCTTTTGTCTGTAGAAAAAACTTTAACCAAAGAATAAGTTTAATCAGAGAAATGAGAAAATGCAGAAGCAAAGGAAAGCAGTCAAATAAGACCAAATAATAATATAGTCATTAATCAAAGTCAAGGGCATTTAATTCCTCCTCAAGAGTTATAGACAATATTCTGAGCCATGTCTCTTGAGCTCTTTTGTAGATACTGAAAACTTCCCCAGGTGGAAGAAGTTAAGTGCATGATGACCAGACTATAACCATGACATAAGCTGCCACAGTTTGGAGAACTGGACTCAAAGAAATGGGAACAAATCGACCCTGGAACTGAAAACAAACTGTATTTAAAACGATCAAGATGACATTGATCTGACCAGGGCATGACCAATATCAAGACGACTGTCAGAGCTGCCTGTGTTCTTTCTGCATGTAGCCCCCTCCCTCTGCCTGTGCACCCCTGAAACTCCCCTTTAAAAGCTCTTGTCCATTTGCAGCGACATGGATGGATCTAGAGATTGCAGTACTGAGTGGAGTAAGTCAGACAGAGAAACACAAACATCATATTACATCACTTACATGTGGGATCTAAAAAAATGGTACCAATGAACTTATTTACAAAACAAAAAATGGAGTCAGAGATGTAGAAAACAGACTTATACTTACCAAAGGGGGAAAGGGGAGGGGGGAGGGATAAACTGGGAGATTGGGACTGACATATACACACTACTATATATAAGATCACTAATAAGGACCTACTGTAGAGCACAGAAAACTCTACTCAGTACTCTGTAATGACCTATATGGGAGAAGAATCTAAAAAAAGTCGATATATGTAAAACAGATTTGCTTTGCTTCACAGCAGAAAATAACACAACATTGTAAATCAACTATACTCCAATAAAAATTAATTTAAATAAAAAATTTTTTAAAAAAATAAAATAAAATCTCTTGCCCACCGACTGGCAGGGGGAAGTCGGCCTTTGGAGATAAGTCTGCCCTCTCCCCTTGTTGTCAGCCTCTGAAATAAAACAAGCTTTCTTTTCCACTAACCTTTCCTCTTGAGTATTGGCCTTCAAGCAGCAACCAGCTGACCCGACTTTCAGTAACAACTAGGAAAGTCACAAACAAGGTGCTAACACCGGGAAGAGGGTTGACTAGAGACTCAGTAGACAGCTCCCACAGGTGACATGTGCTTCAAAGGGGTAGAGATTTATGGGAAAAGAGGCAAGAAAATTGTCTGAAGGTGTCCACAGGGATCAAGGAGGACCCACCCTACCTCCAGACCCTGAAGTATATGCAACGTTGGAGGAGAAGGTCCTACTGGAGCAGCTACTGGCATAGTCCTCAGGGTGGGATCAGATTTCTCCAGCAGAGAGTAAAGCAAAGGCTCTGTTGTGAGTTTGAGGATGAAGGATATTTTGCTGATATTAAGCTGCAAGTTACAGAATTCCCAGCTTAGAAGGTCTCAGAGGGGTTAGAGCATGGCTAGGATTAGGGGATCTACAGAGCTGTGTATGATGATTCCAGGTTATAAAAGATAACCCGAGGGCTTCCCTGGTGGCGCAGTGGTTGAGAGTCCACCTGCCGATGCAGGGGACACGGGTTCGTGCCCCGGTCTGGGAAGATCCCACATGCCGTGGAGTGGCTGGGCCCGTGAGCCATGGCCGCTGAGTCTGCGCGTCCAGAGCCTGTGCTCTGCAACGGGAGAGGCCACAACAGTGAGAGGCCCGCGTACCAAGATAACCCGAAAGTCTGGGAATGAGGCCAAACATGGACATAAAACAGAGGATTAATTCCAATTTTTTTTTTTGGAGGTGGGGAAACTGAACGAAGCTTATCTTTGCATCTGAATATCTTTAAAATGAGAAAATCCTGTATTTAACTTACTGGGCGTAAAGAAAGATAGTGATAAATGAGGTCGAGAGCTTGAAAATGGAACTGACTTTTGATAACATGGGACAAATGTCGACCTCACACATTTGTGAACAAAATCATACAAGTATCATACCTTACATACTCTCAAACATTGAGCACTAAGCAGGTACGATAGAAGTAATTTGAAATCATCTTTACAACATAGATATTCTCTGACATGAAATGGAAGTCTTTGTTATCAGCCATTAATTATTATTTGAAAATGCTGCCCATTGAATCCTTTCCTTCAGAATAATTTGCTGAAGTACAATAGGAGAGCTGATCTTTTGTAAAATCAGGTTATCAAGACAAAAGGAAAGAATAATAGGAAAAACAAAATCAAATCAGGAAACCGTAGGTTTAACATTTTAGTTATGGATTTGAAGAAGAATCAGAATTAACATTGTGAAGCAATTTGCATTTATTCACTTTGTTTGTTTTTCTGTTAAGAAAACACACTTTTTCTACGTCTCATGCTTTCTTTCTGATCCCAAAGTCTGATATTTTTTGTGTTTGGTAACATACTGTCCCTCCAGCCTGCACTGTGGGCTGAGGTTATGTCATCGGGGCTGAGGACAAGTGAGAGTGAAGTGACACGGTGAAGATGCAGCCTCACCACCTGTGACATTTAGGAACCCAGCCCTCCGCTGGTAATCCTTTATGCTATAACCAGACTTACAGGAATCTGGTTGTCACCTGTGAATGCCAAGTACGTTTCCACGTCGTGTTTCACGTTTTATCTGCAGAGACAGTACACCCAGGAAATAACCGGCTTAAAGAATGTGCAAATTCACACCCCTGAACTGCTGAGAAATTCTTTAGTCTGACTTAGTAGCTGTCAGAGGGAGCTATATTTGCTCTCCCTGACTGACGTGTAACAGGAGTTCAAAAAGTCACTTATTTATCCTTCCATTATTACAAATGTGACTGAACATAGAAGTAGAGTGCAAGGGTTTTGCTCCAAAGTTGAGAAAAATCACCGTTTGAGCAACATCTGCTACACAGAGCACGGTGACCAGCGTGGAGGTTCCAGCCAGCCCTTCCTGGACCACTGAGGGCACCCGACAGACTGGAGGCTGTGATCTCCTCTAAGCAGGAAGGCCTGTGATGCAGTGCTTTCCTTGAGCGAAGAGAACTCACGACCTATGTGGGTGTCCTGGCTGATTTCATTAGGACAGGCCACTCTTCTGCACAATCTTAATATGCAGTCACAGTCTCCAAAATATTTCTCCTGGTGTTGACATTTCCTGGGAGTAATTTGAAAAAGTGGAGGCATAATCGAGACAATGAAATATTTCTATTTCTCCACTAACTTTAGAACTGTGGAGGGGATAAATGCCAAGGCTGAAACCTTGCAGGAAGGCTGACTGTTCCCAGAAGAGAGGTGTTTGCCGCTGGATGAGAACAAGAGGGAGAGACTGAGGAAAATGTCATCTACCAGAGACAGAGCACGAACTTGAGCCCGAGGTTAGGTACGTCGTGGGCCTCAGCACATGACGTCTACCTTGAGTTTAGATTTATTTCTTGGCATGCGGTGTGGCAAGAAGTTAGTCTAGGATCTAGGTGGATGTGTTTGGAAACAGCTGGATCCTACAAGAATGCTCTTTTTAATTTTATGACTGAGTATGTTGACAGCTCATGTCAGACAAGGAGACTCCAGCCTAAGCAATGGTGGGTGAGAGTTTGCAAAGGGGAGGTGAAAAGGGCATGAGAAAAACCAGCGTTACCTCTGAAATAAATGAGGACTTTTCAGGGCAGTTATATGGAATTTCAGCTGCTGGATTACTCCTACAAAGAACACTTAAAACATTGCTCTCCCTCCCTCCCTCCCTCCCTTCTTTTCTTCCTTCCTTCCTTCCTTCCTTGTCAGACAAGCCATGATTTTTACTGCTTCAGTGCTATGCAGTGATGGGTGTGGGTTTATCTTCGGTATGGTATTAAATTAGACTCGGGTTGGTTTCATTTTGCTGATGAAGGATGCGAGTGTAAGATCATTTTCCATTCTTTCTACCCTGTCCCCTTCCAGAGGCAAAATGGTCTTTGACTTTCTTTACTTTTCACCTCATCCACAAGCTTGTTCATTTTATTATCCATGGTGATGCTGTTATCTCAATCAATTCTCTCTAGAGCAGTACTTTTCAAACTGACCTATACAGGGTCTTGAAATTAATTTAGTGGGTTGTAACCAGTGTTTAAAACATGAAGTGGAGGGGAATATATGATATTGGAATGCCTTGCACATTGGAAGAGTCTTGTTTTAATGAAACAGGTTTAATTTATATGTATGGCTGTGCTATAAGAAATCTATCCCTTCCTGTGGACACAGATAAGAAAGATTGAAAACCACTGCGGAGGGACGGTGGGGATTCACTGGAGGCTGCTGAGGGGCCCCAGAGGGCAGTGACCACAGTGGCCCACAGACATGCCATCTGGATTACTTGAGGTGCCGTCTTGTGCAGATACCGTTCTTCTGTTTTCTGAGCTCTTGGAGTTGCATTAGTTTCCGTTGTCCAAGCCTTGTCTTTTAGACAGTTCTATAAACTCTCACTATCCTTCCGGTAAAATATTTTGCCGCCTAAGTGAACCAGAGTTGAACCATAGTACCTTGAAAAGGTCTCTGAATTATGCCCTACGTAGAAGAGTTAAACGTTAACCCACCTGATACTGACGCTGCTAGAGTTCTCACATGGGGGAGGTCAGCTGTCACTCGAGTCACAAATCCAAAATGTGTGTGGTTTACTCCCAGTCCCTTTTTTTCTGCCAGGACATACAAAGAAAGGCAAGTTGATTTCACTAATTAGGGTCAAACAGATCCTCCAATGAAGCAGTATTCTGAGTATTGGTGATGTCATTTAGAGTTTTAATGAGATTTAATATGCCACATCACTCTTTTTTTTTCCTTGAACACCTCTTTATTTAATTGAATGAAAGATTCTTTAAATTTTATAGTTCTTTACAATTTTCAAAAGTTTCACACAAAGGATTTCATATAATCCCATAATATTTGAAATCTCCCACTCCTGTCTTCCCCCTGCCCCCTTCCCTCTCCTCACTAGTAACCACTAGTTTGTTCTCTATATCTGTTTAGTCTGCTTCTTTTTTGTTTTATTCACTAGTTTGTAGTATTTTTTATATTCCACATATAAGTGACATTATACAGTATTTGTCTTTCTCTGTCTGACTTACTTCACTTAGCATAATACCTTCCAAATCCATCCATGTTGCTGCAGATGGCAACATTTCATTCTTTTTATGGCTGAGTAGTATTCCATTTTATATATATATATATATATATATATATATATATATATCTTCTTTATCCATTCATCTGTTGATGGACACTTAGGTTGTTTCCATACCTTGGCAATTGTAAATAACACTGCTATGAACATTGGGGTGCATGTATCTTTTCGAATTAGAGTTTTCATCTTTTCCGGATATATGCCCAGGAGTGGGATTCCTGGGTCATATGGTAATTCTATTTTTAGTTTTTTGAAAAATCTCCATACTGTTTTCCTCAGTGGCTGCACCAATTTACATTCCCACCAACAGTGCCCGAGGGTCCCTTTTCTCCACACCCTCTCCAGCATTTGTTATTTGTGTTCTTTTTGGTGATGGCCATTTTGAAGGTGTAAGGTTGATATCTCATTGTGGGTTTTTTTTTTTTTTTTAATTTATGGCTGTGTTGGGTCTTCGTTTCTATGTGAGGGCTTTCTCTAGTTGCGGCTAGCAGGGGCCACTCTTCATCGCGGTGCGCAGGCCTCTCACTATCGCGGCCTCTCTTGTTGCGGAGCACAGGCTCCAGATGCGCAGGCTCAGTAGTTGTGGCTCATGGGCCTAGTTGCTCCGCGGCACGTGGGATCTTCCCAGACCAGGGCTCGAACCCGTGTCCCCCGCATTGGCAGGCAGATTCTCAACCACTGCGCCACCAGGGAAGCCCCTCATTGTGTTTGTTTGTTTGTTTTTCGGTACGCGGGCCTCTCACTGCTGTGGCCTCTCCTGGTGCGGAGCACAGGCTCCGGACGCGCAGGCTCAGCGACCATGGCTCACGGGCCCAGCCGCTCCACGGCACGTGGGATCTTCCCGGACCGGGGCACGAACCCGCGTCCCCTGCATCGGCAGGCGGACTCTCAACCACTGCGCCACCAGGGAAGCCCTCATTGTGGTTTTGATTTACATTTCCTTGATGATTAGCAACGTGGAGCATCTTTTCATGTGCCTGTTGGCCATGTGCATTTCCTCTTTGGAAAGATGTCTATTCAGTTCTTCTGCCCATTTTTAAATCAGATTGTTTGTTTTTTTGATGTTGAGTTGTATGAGCTGTTTATATATGCTGGATATTAACCCCTTATCAGTCATATCGTTTACAAATATCTTCTCCCATTCATTGTTGTCTTTTCATTTTGCTTAGCCACTTTTAAAAAATATCTTTATTGGAACATAATTGCTTTACAATGTGTGTCAGTGTCTGCTGTATAACAAAGTAAATCAGCTATATGTATACATATATCCCCATATCCCCTCCCTCTTGAGCCTCCCTCCCAACCTCCCTATCCCACCCCTCCATGTGGTCACAAAGCACCGAGCTGATCTCCCTGTGCTATGCGGCTGCTTCCCACTAGCTATTTATTTTATGTTTGGTAGTGTATATATGTCCATGCCACTCTCCCACTTTGTCCCAGCTTCCCCTTCCCCCACTGTGTTCTCAAGTCCATTCTCTACAACTGTATCTTAATTCCTGTCCTGAACTAGGTTCAACCTCACATCTACTTGTTTTTCTCTTTCTGACTTACTTCATTCTGTATGACAGACTCTAGATCCATCCACCTCATTACAAATAACTCAATTTCGTTTCTTTTATGGCTGAGTAATAGTCCATTGTATATATGTACCACGTCTTCTTTATCCATTCATCTGTCGATGGACATTTAGGTTGCTTCCATGTCCTGGCTATTGTATATAGTGCTGCAGTGAACATTGGGGTACATGTATCTTTCGGAATTATGGTTTTCTCAGGGTATATGCCCAGTAGTGGGATTGCTGGGTCATATGGTAGTTCATTTTTAGTTTTTTAAGGAATCTCCATACTGTTCTCCATAGTGGCTGTACCATTTACCTTCCCACCAGCAGTGCAAGAGGGTTCCCTTTTCTCCACACCCTCTCCAGCATTTATTGTTTGTAGATTTTCCGATGATGCCCATTCTAACAGGTGTGAAGTGATACCTCATTGTTGTCTTGATTTGCATTTCTCTAATGATTAGTGATGTTGAGCATCCTTTCATGTGCTTCTTGGCCATCTGGATGTCTTTTCTGGAGAAATGTCTATTTAGGTCTTCTGCCCATTTTTGGATTGGCCACATCACTCTTAAGTAATGTTCACTGAGAGCCTATTGTTATACTTGGCAGTTAGAGTTGGAAAGGATTGTAAAGGGTAAAATCACCAGATGAAATTGTTTGAAGTAGGAAATTTTGTGTCTGTGCTAATAATTGAACCAAATATTAAACACTTATAGGGTTTAGGATCTAGGCAGAGTCCTAAGCTATAAGTAATATATATATAGAGAGAGCACTTCCTTTGTTCATAGTTGTACAAGATGAGACATAATCTAAACATTCATCAATAAGGAATTTTAACAATTAATTTAATTGTTAATTAATTAATTAATCCATTAATTTAATGGATATTTATATAATTGACTATGATGTAATGAAAAAAGAAAGTTTTCTTTATGTACTGGCATGAAACAATCTCTGAAAAAAATTAATTTAAAAAAGCAAGGTGGAGGGTGATGCATATAGTAAACCCCATTTGGTTAAAAGTAAAGAGAATATTACATGTTTGCTTAGGCATAGAAATACCTGTGGAAAGAGCCACAAGAAACTGATGCCTTTGGCAAAAGAACCTGGAGGACAGGGAAGGCTACTTTCCTATTATCTTCTGGACATTTTGAATCTTGCATTAAAAAAAAATCAGTAAATTAAAAATGAAAAACATCTTCTACATTCCGACCTTTGATCCATTTTTTGAGTTTATTTAAGCTTCGTTTGCTCTTTTTACCCTAGCCTTGGCGTGATGAAAATAATAGACTCTCAGAATTCCCCATTTGGGAGAATGTGGAATTGAGGCGAATAATTAGCCTTGATGAATCCTGAAATACTGGGGACCCAGCAGCACATGACTTTCCAAGGGTGAAATTTGGCCCTTGTCACTTGGACCAAGTGTGTTTTGGCGTGTTCGAGAGAGCAGCAGCATCTGTTTGTTTATTTTATTATTATTTTGTATTGAATATGATCACTTGTAAGTGTTTCTACGAACGGCAGGTATTTAAAGCATGACACCAGATGTGCACAAATAAAAATATCCCCAGTGACGAGGACTTGATTGCTGTCATAACTCATCAGTGCTTCTGAAATTGTCTATTTTGTGACACCCAGGATTATCATTTGCTGCGACTAAACCCTTGGTACTGTCCACTTCTTATCAAGGTATTTCTATGATGTATTTGATGAACATAATTGCATTTTATATTTATGAAACAGATGAAAAAGTCTGATGCAATATACTGGTATTTAAAAAGGCACCGTGGCCTACAGCAGCAAGAACAGCACTTGGACCATAATCCTCTAAAGAACCCAAGAGAAAGGAAAATAATTAGATAATTTTAATAGAATGCTTATCTGTGCATTTGTTTAATAATTTAAACATCTATGCTTCCTATAATCTATATTTTTCCATGTTCTTTGAATTTTTCTAGTACCCAGAATGAAATAAACTCAACATCCCTCTCTATTTTTCCCTTTGAGCCCTCATTTAGATATTAGCATATTCGATCAATAAAAAATATATGTTGTCATAGCCATAGTATATTTCAAGAACTTGACCTAAAATTCTTGATGCATATTGGCTAAGTGGTCGCACTAATAATATTCAATATTCTATGAAGTTTTCTTAGTAGAGGTATAATAATAAGGTAAAAACAGTTTAAACTTTCAGGTTCAACTCCATAATATCTAATTCATTGTATGCATTTTAAAAGGTGTCATTTTCCACGGGTACAGCTTGCATACCATCTGTTCGGTGAGGGGATATTTGGAGTCACGCCAGTTGGCAACAAAAGCTATTGTTGAAGCTTAAATTTGGCACTTAATACCCTCCTTCTTATCCCTGCCATTTATCCATTCATCCACCAATAAATTTACCTGAGCTAAGTGGATAGGTTTAAACAATTCAAACATCCACAGAGTTTTTCTTTCTCTCAGACACAAAGTGACCCTGGAAGAATCTGCAGTAAAGATGTTTATCCCTCCCAATGCTGCCTGTGAATTTTGGAATAGAAAATGTTTTATCTGTCTATCTGGCTGGCTATCTCTCTGTGTATAGCTATATACAGATTTAAGATTTCCCCCTATGGAGTAAGGCTCCACAACATAAAGCAGCAGTATCAGGAATGGTGAGCTTCTTGGTTGAAGGAAACTGATGATTTTGGAAAACATGAGGGGGAAGGAGGAGACAGTCCATTTGCAGAGTAACAGATGTCTTAGAATGGAAATAGATCTTGGGTTTGGCAAGAATTCGTCAAAGCTTCAGAGGTAACCTCTGCTACCAAAGTTGACATTACCTTTCTTTGTCCAGCAATCAGTTAACTTCAGTAACACCAGAACTTTGGGCCAACAATCTGGCAGGGAAGCTGATTTAACTCAGAATAAAGATATTAATGTTTAGACAGAAACACCCTTAGGTTTTATGTGGTTATAAAATTGTTTTAAGTAATGCAAACAAATGAAAAATTCAAATTAGGTATTGCAAATGTTATTATAATTTCAGTTTCTTCTTGGTAATAATACATGCCTAGCGGTGCCTTTGCTACTTGGCCTCTGACTTCCTAAAAAACTGTGCTACATAGGACAGAGCAATAATCAACCAGAAATGCATTTAGTCCTTTCCCACGGATATATCTACATTTGTTTTTCCATTTGTGCTTCCAAAACATAAACTCTCACATGGATTTTGTTGAATTATTTCACTAGGAAACTGGTAAGTATATGTCCTTGTACTGATTAGGTATAAGGACCTTATTTTGAGACTAGACACGGAGAAACACTGTATCAATTTGTTAAGTACATGCATGAAACCATCTTTTTCAGCTTTGCTTTTGATAGTGACACACTATGACTGCTATACTGTGTATCTATATAGTGAAACACATCGATGTCCAGAGAGTGGGGCTTTAGGATTAAAAGCATGGGCTTTGGAGTAAAGTAAGTTTTGACAGATCTCAGCTCACCAGTTATTGGCTATAGGACTTTGGCAGAACTACTTAATCTGAGTGTCAGTTTTCATTTGTAAAATGGGGAAAGTAATTATACCTACATCAAAGATAGAATTAAATGAATTGCGTGTGATGAGTATTTTTCTTCTGTGGTCAGTTAGTTTTCTTTCTTGGCTTTTTGTCTAACATCTTATTGTTTTACTTATTGATAATCATGTTTTGTATATAATGCTAATAACTTATTATTATATTTGTGGTGAACAATCATTCCCAATTCATAGCCTTGCATTTTGTTTATGATATTTTAAATGTGCAGTTTTAGAATTTTGATGTTGGCAAAATTGCCTTATCCTCTCTAGATTATTTCTTCCATTGTGCTTTACAGTAAGAAAGTCTTTCCTTACCTAGAGATCAGGTCCTCCTAGATATACAAACAGTTGATCTTTGAACAACACCAGCGTAAGGGACATCGATCAAACTCAGAACATGTAGTACTATCGTACGTATTTATCAAAGAAATCTGTGTATAAGTGGACCCGTGGAGTTCATACACACACACACACACACACACACACACACACGGTCATTCCTCAGTATTCACAGGGGATGTCAGGACCCACCCATGGGTACCAAAATCCATGGATGCTCCAGTCCCATAGTTACCTTATCTGCTGATTCTGCATCCACAGATAAGGAGGGCTGACTGTATATGTATTTCTTGTTTTTATGCTTCAGTTTAACATTTATTTCTTCAATTTATTTGTAATTAGCATATGATGCCAGATGACACCTTGAATGAATGTTCTTCCAAACAATTAGTCAATTTACCCAAAGGCAAAAATCTTCCCACATCTTCATGTATTTAAAATAATACAGTAAGTTCTTATTTTGCTAGGATTGACTTCTAAGTTTGTTTGTTTGTTTTTTTTTTCTGTTACACTGGTCTCTCTGTTAATTCTTCACTGCTTAAATTTTTCTGTTTATAGCATCTGGTATGGTCAGTCTTCCTTCATTAGACATTCTCAGAACTTTGAGCTTTTTTCCTACTGTTTTTCCAGATGTGTTTTAGACTTTGTGTAACGTTTTTATAATTTTAATTTTTATGTTTTGAAAATGTAGTAGCTGCACAAGCAATAGAGCAGAGAGTAGATATTCCTACCAACCCTGACTCCTACGTTTTCTTCCCCTTGCAGTTGCTGTGTGTAAGAAGTTAGGCATGTTACTTAATCTCTCTGCCTCAGTTTCCTCACCTGGAAAATAGGGATAATAATTGTACCTAACACACTGAACTTCTTTGATGATTAAATTATATAACTAAATTGTTTAGAACAATGCCTGGCCTATTGTAAGTGCTCTGTAAAACTTAGCTGTTTTTTTTGTTTGTTTGTTTGTTTTTTTGCGGTACGTGGGCCTCTCACTGCTGTGGCCTCTCCCGCTGCGGAGCACAGGCTCCGGACGCGCAGGCTCAGCGGCCATGACTCACGGGCCCAGCCTCTCCGCGGCATGTGGGATCTCCCCGGACCGGGGCACGAACCCGTGTCCCCTGCATCGGCAGGCGGACTCTCAACCACTGCACCACCAGGGAAGCCCAAAACTTAGCTGTTTTTATCAGTAGCAAAGTTTCTTGTAAATCCTTCTAGAGGTAGTCTATGCTGATGAAACGTGCTTTATTGCTTTATACAAACAAATGGAAGCAAAATGTGTACATTCTTCTGCACTTTAAAAAAAAATATTAAATAGATCATGGAGCTCATTCTCTATCAGTATATATGTATTATATATATATATATAAAATACATATATACTTATCTTTTCTTTTTAATTACTTCATAATATATTATTGTATAAATATATTTTTTATTTAAAAAATCTATTGCTAATGAATATTTAGATTGCTTGCAGTCTTTTGCTACTGTAAACCATGTGGCAATGAATGATTTCATCTTAAGCACATGTGTAAGTATATGTTGATCAATTCCTAGAGGTACAATTGTGGATCAAAGTGTATGTTCATATTAAATAGTAATAAATCTTTTTGATTTGACCTCCATAGATATTATATTAACTTGTACAGACATCAGTGATGTGTGATAGATTCTGTGTCAATACTGTATTACTAACACAAGAGATTATCAGCCTTGGTCTTTGTTAGTATGAGAGGTGAAAACTGTTGTCTCATGGTTTTAATTTGCAGTTGTTTAACTATGATTAAGGTGATTTCCTCTGATATACTTTAAAAATTATATTTATTTTTATTTGAGCAGTCAATGAATGTCTTTTGCCCATTTTTAAAATTAGAGTTTTGCTCTTTTTTATATTGACCTATAAGAACTTTTGGAATATTAAGAATATTTGGTCTTTGACATGTATGTGGCAAATGTATTTTTTCCATCTCTTCACTTGTCTCCCATAGTTCATGAATTTTTTTGAGGTGTAGAAATCTAAGGTTGCTCTCTGTGTCAAGTTAATCCATATTTCTTTCTGTGACTTCTGGGTTTTGACTTCTCTTTTGTGTCAAGGTCTTGGTAGTAGGTCACACCTGTTGTTCCCTACATTTTCTGGGTGCTATTCAGGAGTGAACTCAGGAGACTTAAGGGTTAGGAATAAGATGTTCACGCTCTGATGGTGATCCAGCCCAATTTAATGGGTTTTAAGGCGTGCCACCAGAAGATTAAAGTAATGGAGTCAGAGCAAGGCAATCATTGTCATGTCCATCTGTCATGAGAATGAGCTTAGTGTCTTCCTCTCTAGATAAGGACTGCTTGCTGGTGAACTGCCAACCCACAGGCCATAAGATATAAGCTATCATTTTCTCCCATTTGGTGACTTCTTTTCTTTGGGCAAATTACTAAAAGTGGAATTTTAGACCCAAGAATAGGGATATTCCTAAGGCCTTTGACATCTATTCATATACTATCCTCCATAATTTGTAGAAATTGGTACCAACAATGGGTGTGAGTTCCCTTTCCTAGAACCCTTGTTAAATTTTTAAAATCTCTCCCAATTTGTAGGTAAAATATAAAATTCCATTAATTGTGTAATTTGTATTTTTTTTAATTGCTAGTGAGGCTAAAATGTTTTTGCTTATTGTTTTTAGAAATGATTATGTACTTAAATAATTTCAAAATTTTATGGTGTTTGACTTTTTATTATTGATTTATAAGTGCTCATTATATATTAAGTTTATTAATCCTTTAACTGTCATCTAGTGTACTGATTATTCAACAATCCAAATGTTCTCCTGGGTTCTGTTAAAATATGTGTATATCACATATTTATACTTAATTTTTACATATCATTTTACCATTTTTCTCTTACATATAAATGCCTATAAAAGATAACTGTTTATATAAATATAAATAAATGCCTATAAATATGCATTATTTCTTTTTAGATTTTAGATAACAATATGACTATAAAGGACATTCATTTACTGTGGCATATTGTTTTGAAATTTGTTTTAAAAATAGTATAATTATAAGTCTCTTTGTTAAAATTTTAGTGTAAGTTTTAGAAGTTCTACCCTTATAACCTTGTATTGAGTGTTAAGGACATTTTGCCTCTGTAATGTTGCTCCAGATGCTTTCTTTCATTAAGAACTCTCAGGAGGAGTGACATCAGCATCATGGTGGTGTGAGATGCTGTCTTTTTCCCTTCAATTTACAAACAGTAAAACATCCATAACTCAACAAATGTTCCTCTGTCCAACACACTAGGACACCAGAGAATTCCACACATTCATACTTCTGAAGGTGGGTGTATTGGAATATATGGAGGAGCAAAAGCTGAGGAGAGCCCACAACTCAAGTAACCCTAGACACAGCAGAGGCACCCACTGTCCTGGTGCCCCAGGTGGTGACACTAGTGACAGCAGTGATACTGGCAGCAACAAGGCACCAGCAACCGTGGAAGCTCAGGTACAACAAGGGCACCAGGTGACATTTCTGGCAGAGGCAATGGAGGGTAGAAAGTGCAGATGAGGAAACCTAAGTAAGAGAAACCAAAAACTTGTGCTATAGCGCCACCTACTGAAAAATATCTAATTATCAAGCTGTTGAATTGTTAGAATCAAGTGAAAAAAACAAAAACAAAACAAAACAAAATAAACCCCTCTGCCTAAGGAAGAAAGGTGTTCACTACTTCAAATGCACTAAAAGAGGAACAACTTATCAAGCACATGATAAAACATGGTATCACAGTATTACAAAAAGAAAATGATAATTCTCCAGAAGCCAAACTTAAATTTACAGAATATTGTGATCTAACTGATAGAGAATTCAAAATAGCTGTCATGAAGAGACTCAATGAGCTACAAGAAAAGTCAGAAAGAAAGTTCAGTGAGCTCAGGAATAAAGTTAATGAACAGAAGGAGTACTTACCAAAGAGATGGAAACAATAACAGGAACCAAACAAAAATTCTGGAGGTGAAGAGCTCAATAAATGAGATAAAGAATGCATTAGAAAGCACTGGAAACAGAGAAGATCAGATGAAAGAGAGAATTAGTGAACTCAGTGATAGAAATGATACAGGAGAAAAGGAGAGAGAACTCAGATCTTAAAAAATTAAGAAATTCTACAAGAACTATCCAACTTCATTGGGAAGTTCAGCATAAAGATAATGGGTATCCCAGAGGGAGAAAGAAGCAGAGACTTTATTTAAAGAAATAATAGCTGAGAACTTCCCAAACCTGGGAAGGAACTGGGTATGCCAGTCCAGGAAGCTAAGAAAACACCTAATTACCACAATGCACAAAGACCATTTCTAAGACACATTATATTAAAACTGTCAAAAGTCAATGACAAAGAAAGAATTTTAAAGTGGCCAGGGAACAAAGGATGGCTTTCTCAGCAGAAACTCTATAGACCAGGAGAGAGTGGAATGACGTACTCAAAATATTGAAAGTAAAAACAGTCAACAAAGAATATTCTATCCAGAAAAGTTATCCTTTAGATATGAAGGAGAAATAAAGGCTTTCCCAGGCAAACAAAAGCTGAGGGAGTTCATCACCACCAGACCTGCCTTACAGGGTATTTTGAAAGGAGCTCTTCTCCCTTAAATGAAAGGGCAAAAGTACAGAAAAGTTTAAGTAAGGTGATAAATAGAGAGACAGAATCAGAAAATCGCAACTCTATATCAGAAGAGGTTGTTAAACACTTAATTATAGCATAAAGATTAAAGGGAGAAAAAGCAGTAAAAATAACAATAGTTACTTCAATTTGATAACAAACTCCCAACATAAAAGGAGATTATTTGAGGCAATAAAAACATAAAAGAGGAAGAGAAAATGGATGGAACTTGTATAGGCAAACAAAGACAAATTTTTATCAGCAGAAAAGGATTATTTTTATCTATGATGTTTTTTTGCATAAAAGGACTATTTTTTATATAAAAGGACTATTTTATACAAACCTCATGGTAACCACAAAACATAAATCTAGAGCAGAGACAGGAAACGTAGAAAAGAGGGGAAACTGAAAAAAATTATAGAAAACCACCAAACTAAAATGGCAAACAGGAACACAAGGACAAAGAAAAAATGGAGATACAGAGCAACCAGAACACAAAAGACAAAATGGCACAACTAAGTCCTCATCTATCAATAATCATCCGAATTGTACATGGATTTCATTCACCAGTCAGAAGACATAGAGTGGCTGGGTGGATTAAAAAACAAGATCCAAGTATATACCTCCTCCAGGAAACACACCTCAGCTCTAAAGACAAGCAGAGGCTCAAAAAAGAAGGGATGGAAGATGATACTTGAAGCAGATGGCAGCCAAAAGAAACCAGGTATAGCCATTCTCCTATAAGACAAAATAGACTTCAAGCCAAAAGAAGTAACAAGAGACAAAGATGGACACTTTATGATAAAGGGGATAATGCATCAAGAAAGTATAACAGTTATTTTTTATTTATTTATTTTAAAGTTTTGTTAGGCTTATAGGGAGCTTTGGTTTTTTTTTTTTCAACCAATGTTTTTTTTTGTTTGTTTGTTTTTTTAGATGTTGGGGGTAGGAGTTTATTAATTAATTTATTTAGTTTTGCTGTGTTGCATCTTCATTTCTGTGCGAGGGCTTTCTCTAGTTGTGGCAAGTGGGAGCCATTCTTCATCGTGGTGCGCGAGCCTCTCACTATCGCGGCCTGTCTTATTGCAGAGCACAGGCTCCAGACGCGCAGCCTCCAGATGCACAGGCTCAGTAGTTGTGGCTCACGGGCCTAGTTGCTCCGCGGCATGTGGGATCCTCCCAGACCAGGGCTCGAACCCGTGTCCCCTGCATTAGCAGGCAGATTCTCAACCACTGCGCCACCAGGGAAGCCCCAGTATAACAGTTATTAATATATATTCACCTAACATAGGAACATCAAAATATATAAAGCAATTATTGCCAGACCTAATGAAAGAAATGGACACTACACAATAACACTGGGGGACTTTAACACCCCACTTACATCAATGGATAGATCATCTGCACAGAAAGTCAACAAGGAAACAGCAGCCTTAAATGAAAGATTAGACCAGATAGACTTAATAGATTTATATACAACATTCCATCCAAATGCAGCAGAATACACATTCTTCTCAAATGTGTGTGGAACATTCTCAAGGATAGAACATATGTTGGGACACAAAACAAGTCTCAATAAATTTAAGAAGATTGAAAGCATATCCAACATCCTTTCTGTCTTCAGTGGTATAAAACTAGAAATCAACTGCAAGAAGAAAGCTGGAAAAATCACAAATATGTGGAGACTGAGCAACATGTTGCAGAAAAACTATTGGGTTAATGAGGAATGAAAAGAGAAGTAAAAAAATGACTGAAGAAAAATGAAAATGAAAATACAACATATCAAATTCTATAGAATGCAGCAAAAGTGGTAATGAGAGGGAATTTTATAGCAGTTTGGGCCATAAAATCTACCACAATCTAGATTGGGCCACAATCTACCATTACACCTAAAGGAAGTAGGTAAAGAATTAAAAAACAGAGCCCAAAGTCAGTATAAGGAAGGAAATAATAAAGATCAGAGCAGAAATAAATAAAATGGAGACCAAAAATAAACAAAAACGCACACATGAAAGATCAATGAAACTATGAGCTGGTTCTTTGGAAAGATAAACAAAATTGACAAACCTTTAGCTAGACTCACAAAGATAAAAAGAGAGAAAACTCAGATAAATAAAATCAGAAATGAAAGAGGAGAAATTACAGCAGATACCACAGAAATACAAAGGATTATAAGAGAATATTATGAATAGCTATCCACCAACAAATTGGTCATCATAGAAGAAATCAATAAATCCTTAGACTCGTACAACCTTTCAAGACTGAATCATAAAGAAATAGAAAATCTAAGTAGACCAATCACTAGTAAGGAGATTGAGATGGTAATTTTAAAAAACCTCTCAAAAAACAAATATCCAGGACCGGATACCTTCCAGGTGAATTCTACTAAACATTCAAAGAAGATTTAATACCTATTCTTTTCAAATTCTTCCAAAAAAATTGAAGAGGAGGTAATGTTTCCTAACTCACTTTGCATGGTTAACAACACCCTGATACCAATACCCGACAAGGACACCACACACACACAAAATTACAGGTCAATATCTCTGATGAGCATAGATGCAGATATCTCAACATAATATTAGCAAACCAAATACAATACATTATAGAATCATACACCATGATCAAGAGGGATTTATTCCAGGGATGTAGGATGGTTCAAATCTGCAAATTAATTAACATGACACGTCACATTAACAAAATGAAGTATAAAAATCAAATGATCATCTCAACAGATGCAGAAAAAGTATTTGACGAGATTCAATACCCATTTATGACAAAAACTCTCAACAAGGTGAGCATATAAGGAAAGTACCCCAACATAAAAAAGGCCATATACAAGAAACCCACATTTAATGTCATAATCAATGATGAAAAACTGAAAGGTATCTCTCTAAGATCTGGAACAAGGCAAGGACGCTCACCCTTGCCACTCTTGTTCAACATAGTCCTAGCCACAGCAATTAGGCAAGGGAAAAGAAAGGCATCCAAACTGGGAAGGAAGAAAAACTGTCATCATTTGCAGATTACATATGTATAAAACCCTAAAGACTCCATCAAAAGAACTATTAGAAATGTTAAATGAATACTGTAAAGTTGCAGGGTAGAAAATCAATATGAAAGTCTGTTGAATTTCTAGGCACTAATAAAAAACTAGCAGAATGAAAAATTAAGAAAAGAATCTTTATGTCTTCTTTGGAGAAATGTCTATTTTGGTCTTCTGCCCAGTTTTTGATTGGGTTGTTTGTTTGCTTTTTGATATTGAGCTGTATGAGCTGTTGTATATTTTAGAAATTAAGCCCTTGTTGGTTACAACATTTGCAAATATTTTCTCCCATTCTGTAGGTTGTCTTTTCATTTTCTTTATGGTTTCCTTTTCTGTGCAAAAGCCTGTAAGTTTGACTAGGTTACACTTGTTTATTTTTGCTTTTATTTCCTTTGCCTTGGGAGACTAATCTAAGAAAGTATTGCTAGGATTTATGTCAGAGAATGTTTTGTCTATGTTATCTTTTAGGAGTTTTATGTGTCATGTTTATATTTAAGTCTTTAAGCTATTTTGAGTTTATTTTTGTGTATGGTGTGAGGATGTGTTCTAACTTCACTGATTTACATGAGACTATCCGGCTTTCCCAACACCTCTTGCTGAAGAGATTATGTTTTCCCCATTGTATATTCTTATTTTTTAAACTTTTTAGTTTATATTGGAGTATAGCTGGTTAACAATGTTGTGATAGTTTCAGGTGCACAGCAAAGTGACTCAGCCATACATATACATGTATCCATTCTCCACAAACTTCTCTCCCTTCCAGGCTGCCACATAGCATTGAGAGAGTTCCTTGTGCTATGCAGTAGGTCCATGTTTGTTACCTCCTTTGTTGAAGATTAATTGACTGTAGGTGTGTGGGTTTACTTCTGGGCTCTTTATTCTGTTCCATTGATCTGTATGTCTGTTTTGTGCCAATACCATGTTGTTTTGATTACTGTAACTTTGTAGTAGTGTCTAAAGTCTGGGAAGGTTGTGCCTTCGGCTTTGTTCTTTTTCTTCAGGATTTCTTTGGCATACAGATGGCCAACAGATACATTAAAAGATTCTCGACATCATTAGTTATTAAAGAAATGCAAATCAAAACTACAATGAGGTACCACCTCATACCACTTAGAATGGCCATCATCAAGAAGTCTACAAATAATAAATGCTGGAGAAGGTGTGGAAAAAAGGAACCCTCCTACACAGTTGGTGGGAATGTAAATTGGTGCAGCCACCATGGAGAACAGTATGGAAGTTCCTTAAAAGACTAAAAATAGAACTACCATATGATCCAGCAATCCCACTACTGGGCATATACTCAGACAAAACTATAATTCTAAAAGATACATTCACCCCAATGTTCATTGCAACACTATTTACAATAGCCAAGACATGGAAACAACCTAAGTGTTCATCAACAGAGGAATGGTTAAAGAAGATGTGGTCTATATATACAATAGAATATTACTCAGCCATAAAAAAAGAATGAAATAATGCTATTTGAAGCAACCTAGAGATAATGATACTAAGTGAAGTAAGTCAGACAGAGAAATACAAATATCACATGGTATCACTTATATGTGGAATCTAAAAAAAATGATACAAGTGAACTTATTTACAAAACAGAAACAGATTCACAGGCATAGAATAAAACATATGGTTACCAAAGAAGAAAGGAGTGGGGAGAATAAATTAGGAGTTTGGGATTAACAGATACACATTACTATATATAAAATAAATAAACAACAAGGACCTACTGGGTAGCACAGGGAACTATATTCAATATCTTGTAATAACCTATAGTGAAAAAGAATCTGAAGAAGAATATATATATTCTTTATACCTATATATATAAATCTGAATACAGATAATATACAAACATGTATATATATGTATATCTGAATAACTGTGTCATACAGCTGAAACTAGCACAACATTGTAAATCAGCTATACATCAATAAAAAAAAATCTCATTTACAAACTCAAAAAAATAATAAAATACCAGGAATAAATTTAAACACTGAAAATAGTACACTAAGAATGATAAGATATAGTTGAAAGAAATTGAAGAAGACAGAAAGAAATGGAAAAATATTCTGTGCTCATGGATTGGAAGGGTTAAATTGTCAAAATGTCCATAGTACTTACAGCAATCTACAGATCAATGCAATCCCTATTAAAATCCCAAGGATATTTTTCACAGAAATAGAACAGAAAACTTAAAATTTGTGTAGAATCACAAAAGACGGCAAATAGCCAAAGCAATCCTGAGGAAAAAGAACAAAGCTAGAGGTATCACACGCTCTGATTTTAAATTATATTACAAAGCTGTATTAACCAAAACAACATGGTATTGGCAGAAAACAGACACACAGATCAATGGAACAGAATCGAGAGCTCAGAAATAAACCCATATAGATACCGACAACTAATTTACAACAAAGGAGCAAAGAATATACAATGGAGAAAGATAGTCTCTTCAGTAAACGATGTTGGGAAAACAGGACTGCCACACACCAAAAGAAAGAAACTAAATTACTACCTTACACCACACACAAAAATTAACTCAAAATACATTAAAGACATGAATGTAAGACGTGAAACCATAAAACTCTTAGAAGAAAACATAGGCAATACACTCTTTGTAATTGGTCTTAGCAATATCTTTCTGGATTTGTCTTTTCAGGCAAGGGATACAAACAAAAATAAACGAAAGGGACTGCATCAACCTAAAAAACTTCTGCACAGAAAAAGACGACATCATCAACAACATGAAAAGACGCCTACCAAATGGGAGAAGATTATTTGTAAATCATATATCCAATGAGGGAGTAATATCCAAAATATGCAAAGAACTTACACAACTGAAGAACACCAACAACAGAAAAACCCAAGCTGATTAAGAAATGGGCAGAGGATCTGAACAGGCAGTTTTCCAAGAAGAAAAATGGCTCATAGGCACATGACAAGATGCTCAACATTACTAATTATAAGGGAAATACAAGTCAAAACCACTATGAGATATCACCTCACATCCATCAGAATGGCTATTATCAAAAAGGCCAGAAATAACAAGTGCTGGAGAGGGTGGGGAGGAAAAAGAACCCTCATAAACTGTTGGTGGGAATGTAATTTGATACAGCCATTGTGGAGAGCAGTATGGAGGTTCCTCAAAAAATTATGAGTAGAACTACCATATTATCCAGCTAATTCACTTCTGAGTATTTATTTGAAGAATATGAAAACACTAATTAGAAAAAATATATGCACCCCTATGTTTATTGCAACATTGTTTACAGTAACTTAGGTATGGAAAAAACCTAAGTGTCCATCTATGGATGAAAGGATAAAGAAGATGTGGTGTGTGTGTGTGTGTGTGTGTGTATATATATATATATATATATATATATATATATATATATATATATATATGCCACCTGAATACTATTCAGCCATAAAAAAGATGAAATCTTGCCATTTGTGACAACACAGATGGACCTTGAGGGCTTTATGTTAAGTGAAATAAGTCAGACAGGGGAAGACAAAGACTGTATGATCTCACTCCTATGTAGAATTTAAAAAATAAATAAAATGAACAAACCAAACAAAAACAAACATATAGACACACAGAGAGAATAATGATTGCCAAAGGGGATAGGGGTGGGAAGAGGGTGCAATGGGTAAAGGGGGTTAACTGTATGGTAATGGTTGGAAACCAAACTTTAGGTGGTGAGCACCCTGTCGTGTATATAGAAGCAGAAATGTAATGTTGTACATGTGAAACTTATATACTGTTATAAGCCAGTGTTACCTCAATTCCAAAAAAAAAAAAATGTTCACTTGAGTAAGACTGACATATTTTGAAGTATGCTTCTTTAGTTACTTTCAAGATGAAATTTCTGCTTCCTTACGCTGTTATTTCAATGTGCATAGAATTTTGAAACTGAAGATGCTTCAAAAGGGATTCTTCATTTCCTTGAGCACATGCAATTCGTTCTTAAAGCAAATCATTGGGTTGGAAGCCTGTATAACTCAGTTGTTTATCTAGTTCACAAAATATGCCTTGCTGATCAATTTGTCATTTTCCTGTGTTCTTTTTAATGCTCATCTCAGGATTCCAAGCCTCACTTTGTCAAATATAAAGCAAGTACTATCACTACACTGTGCTAAATACTGTTCCAAATACTTTCAGTTCACTGTCATTTACTCTTCACAAAAATTCTATAAAGTGAGGTATATTATTACCCCCGATTTGTAGATGAAGAAATTCAGGCACGGAGAGGGTGACTTTGCACAGATCATTCAGTCAGGGCAGCCAGGATTAGATCTACAGAGCCCCAGGTGCATCAGAAAGTTGTATTTTTATGTAAAATCTCTAGATCTGTTAATGGTGGTACCTAACTCAAATAAATTTTAAATATCGTGTGAGTCAACAAAACGCAGGCAAAAGACAAAATATCTGCACACTGAACACAGCTGCACATTCAGTTTTTGACTTCAGGCTTTTAGGATTCCTTCCTCATTTACATCTACCAGGTACTCCTGGCTTTGCTCACCACTGCTGTCTCTTCTGAATCTTTCTATGGGCCATTTACCACACTCTGATTTCCACATTATTAAGTTGGGCTTGTTCACCCTCTTCCTCTCACTTTCTTGCAAGTAATTTAAGAGGACAAATAGGCACAAATGAAGGAGGTGGACTGTGGGTAATGGAAGGACATATATTTATTGAAAAAAAATCTACGTATAAGTACACCCGTGCAGTTCAAACAAATGTTGTTCAGGGGTCAACTCTACACTGAAATAGGCTTTTGAAGATGACTTCAGGAAAATGAAAATGTTATATTCTGAGATGAATCAGGCAATCTTATAAAGAAGCTGTTCCTTGCCTCTTATCCCCTTTAAGAGGTTCTTTGGGCTGAAACACTGCAGTGCTCTGATTCATTAGTGGAGTGCATTAAGTCTATTGTAGGATTATGTTATCTCTCATCTCCATTCTGTTGTCTATAACTTCCTTTTAGAGTTTGAAAACTCCTCAGTTGAAGTTTCTTCCCCATGCTCTTTCTTGTGTTACGTTGGTCATACTTATGCTCTTTGCTTCCTTTCTTTTTTTTGCATATATATTGCTAGTGGTACTAGTCTTCACATTTCAGCTGCACTTTCATTGGGATATTTCATTTGAGTCCTTAAGCCTGTCAGTTTTACACTGTCTTGCTGACAACGTCCAGCAGAGAAATCAGTCCCATCAGTTTTCTCTTCTCTGGGTTGACATCATTGAAGTGCTCTACAGGAAAAGGAGGCCTTGATTCCAGACATAGAGAGAAACTTCATGAACTGAAGGGCTGGTGTGTGACCTGCAAAACCAAAAACAGGATTGACTAAACTGGGACATCTCTGCATTTTCCTGCTGCACTAAAATAGAGAATATATTCGGGTGACCCCATTTGTATTCTGCTGTTTGAGGCCTCTGTGATAAGGACTAAATGATGACAGGGAATAAAATCTAAACGAATGCCAGGATTTAAAAAAATATATATATATATTTACAAATTCCTTTAAAGATGTAACTGATGCTACATTATAATTTTTTAAAAGAGATCATGATTGACAATTTTTTATTTTGTAGTTGAAACGTTTCCCCTCAATTTTTGTGAAAGGACCCTTTTGACTCATCCAATAATACTAAGCAACCAGATATATAATACTAAATGATATTTTATCTGAATTTTCTCAACATTCTATGTACAATGGAAATTTGGATGTACTCGTCTTCCTTCCTTAGTGAAAACATGCAAACATCTCACAGAAAAGAAATGGGTACAGTAATCTTTGACATGCCCTGTTTCAGAACAGTGGCCATATACTTATTAATATTATTTATTGTAAGAAGAAGAAAATAATTATATAGCAGGGTGATAGGAGGTTTGGGATTTTCTTTAAAATATCCCATAGAAATCTGACAAGTTCTACTTATATTTTAAGTTCAGCGTTTATTATACTTCCTAACTCTGCCAGGCAGAATTAATTATTTGCCTTTTCTGCTTCATAGAGTTTTGTTCAGTCATAGTACTTGGTGTGTTGTATTGTAATTTATATTTCTCTCTCCTCAGAAGGACTGTGGAAGACAGAAGAATTCTTCTGGAAGAATATATGGTATATATCTGCAAAGAAAAGGATCTCACTCAAGTGTTAACAATTATTAGCTTTGGATAGAGAGGTTATTTGTGATCTTTGCAAATAAATTATTTTTTTTCTGTTTACTTAAATTTTCTATTTTTTCTAGTATGTTGTCATTTTTTCCCAGCAAGTACATATTAGCTTTTTGTCAGGTATTGTTCTAGGAATTAGGTAGTATGTTGAGAACAAAACAGAGCAAAATCCCTGTCCTCATGGAGCTTATATTCTCATGAGAGGAATCACACAAAAAATGTAAAGAAGGAAAAGAAGGAAGAAGAGGGAAAAAGGAGGAGGAAGAGAGAAGATGGAGAAGAAAGAAAAATAACACTAGTAGTAGAGATCAATGATGGCTGGAGATCATTTGGAGGTGAAAGCAAGTGAAAGGGTGGTTTCTAAGCCCATGCACCACAGCTACTGAGCCTGCGTTCTAGAGTCCATGAGCCACAACTACTGAGCCCGCATGCCACAACTACTGAAGCCCATGCGCCTAGAGCCCATGCTCCGCAACAAGAGAAGCCACTGCAATGAGAAGCCTGTGTACCACAATGAAGAGAAGCCCCTGCTCGCTGCAACTAGAGAGAGCCTGCGTGCAGCAACGAAGACCCAACGCAGCCAAAAAAAAAAAAAAAAATTGAAGACATTTTTCAGAAAGTAGGAACAGAGGATAAGTAGGAACACAAGTGATGGAAAATAGGAGAATATATATTTAAAAAGCAGAGGATCCATTCAGGAGGCCTAATATTTTACAGGTAAGGCTCTAGTCAGGGAAACCAAAGTAATGAGACAGAAGAGATCATCGATGGACCTGCCATACAGCTTTCCAATTGAAGGGTCCGCCTAATTCACACTCACTCAAACCCACCAGTCAAATGTGAGGGCAGAACAAAGGCTCTTTATACATGTGGGGTCTCACAAAGTTATCTTCTATGTATTTTCTGGAAGTCGGTAGAGGAAGCGCTCCACCAAAACCAGAGGGTAAACAATACGGGAGAGACGTGAGGTCGAAGGACAGAGGGTTCTAACAAAGGGAGTGGGCGAAGGGAATTCCAAGCACGTGGGTGGAGGGAAGTACCAGGGCTTCCACTGGACAAGCGTGGGCTACAGCAGGACAAGGGACCACCACACGGAAGTCCCCTCCCAAAGACCCCCATGAACTGGTGACATACCTGATGGGTTTGTACTGAGATGAATCTGAGAGTTTGTTAGGAGATTTTTAAAATATATAACTTTGTGACAAATGCACAGAAGACTAAGCAAGCAAAGAAAATCAAGCAAACGAATAAGCAACAGTAACAAACAGACTAAAACACCCCAGTCAAATAGAAACACTAGAAAGAAGTAAATGAGGAGCAAATGTTAGAAAGAAAGAAAATACAATCCTATATGTACTATGTGAATGAGCTGTAACAACGTATACGTAATCACAATTTTGTTAAAAATGAATAGTGACTTAATAAAAATTATGATATAACCACATTGGGAGAATAGAGTAAGATGTATATGTATTTGCTCATATAAGAGATTTTAAAAAATGTACTTCTGTGTGGGATGCCAATTGTCAATATCTAAAAAATAAAGATATACTATTTATAAGCCTGCTGTTTAGAAATGGGAAGTAAAACAATAGAATAAAAAGATAATATAGTTTAAAATGATGATCTTTTGGTGGTGGAAGTAAATGGTGAGGAAGGATAGGGCAGGACGCTGGTGTTTTTTGCTGTAAGCCTTACAGTAATAGTATTTGACTTCTAAAATATATACGCACGTTATTTTGAGGAGTTATTTTGAGGAAGGAAGGAAAAAAGGGAACAAAGCAGGAAAGGAAGGAGGGATGGAGGAAAAGAGGGAGGGATGAAAGGAGGAGGGCAGGAGAGAGAAAAGGAGAGAGAGAAAGAAAGGAAGAAAGAAGAGTTAAGAGGAGGCAGAGAGACTACAGGCAAATAATAGAATAATAAGTACTTTAGCCCTGCAGAATACATCAGCTATTTTTGTGTGTTATGAGGGCACTGGGGGTGGAGAGGGAGGGATGATCTATCCTCTACCTTTTTCCTCTTTGGAGCGAAAATCCCCAAATTCTTGTCATTACAGTGAGAATTCAACACCCAGCCTCACTTTCATTGACATGGAAGCATACAACCCCAGGCTGATCAGCGTTCTCTCATAATTCCGGACAAAGTGATTGGCTCAGGGATGGACATCACTGGTACAGACTGACATGGATACTGGGGGATAGAGTACGTCTTTCTTTTTCCTGGATTTCTTAGCTCTAACCCTGGAGCTGCTGGGGATCATCTTTGCTACCACATGATTGAATCTTTCTGGAATAAAGCCAACACAGAGGAAATCAGAGGGTAAAAAGACACAGCCTCAGATATGGGATGATATCATGCTCCAAATAGGTCAAGGATTTCTTAGTTATTCATGCCAATATATCTCTCTTGTGCTTCGGCTAGTTTGATCTGGCTTCTGCCATCTGCCACCAGGAGTCTGAGTCACTGAGCCTTATCTCCATTCTCCATTCACTTTCTTCTTTGTCCCTGACTTGTTTATACCACCAACTTCAGGAATCCATAGCTCTCTTTTACAAAAATCCACATTTAAAAAATCTGTATAAACAGTTTTGGAAACAAATTAATATGTTAGCTTATTTGGGAGTATTTGAGTGTTGATATGGCATGAAATAGAGGTGAATATTAGGATGTTCTTTTGAATTTTGTTTTCTTTAGGATATTACTTAATTTATTATTTATGTTATTTATGTTGACTGATTGAAGTATAGTTGATTTACAATGTTGTGTTAGTTTCAGGTGTAGAGCAAAGTGATTCAGCTCTCTCTCTCTCTCTCTCTCTATGTGTGTATATATATATATATATATATATATATATATATATATATATATATACGTTCTTTTTCATACTTTTCCCTTATAGGTTATTACGAAGTATGAAGTATAGTTCCCTGTGCTATACAGTAGGTCCTTGTTGGTTATCTATTTTATATATGGTAGTGTGTAAATGTTAATCCCAAACTCCTAATTCATCCCTCCCCTACTCTGTTATTTATTTATATATGTATATTTTAAAATTGTATATGTTTAAGGTGACGATTTGATATACATACACATAGTGAAATGATTGCCACAGTCAAGTTAATTAGCATATCTTCCCCCACAGTTACCATTTTCATGTGTGTAGTGAGAGCACCTGAAATCTATCCTCTTAGCAAGTTTCCATATTCAGTACAGTCTTCCTACCTACAGTCATCGTGCTGTACACTAGATCTCTAGACTCATTGATCCTACATCAATGCAACTGTGCCCTTTGACCAACCTTGCCCCATTTTTCCCACCTCCCTGCATCTGGTAATCACTGTTCTATTATCTGCTTCTATGTACGTGACATTTTCAGATTCCACGTATAACGGGATCATGCAGTTTTCTTCTTTCTATGTCTGGCTTATTTCTCTTAGCATAGATCCAAGGATGGAGAGAATGGAGCGTGCCCACCAAACGGAGAAGGTATCTTGAAACTGAAAAATGAAGGAGCCAGCCCCCTATAATCAATGGGAGTTTATTATTGAGTAACTTACATACAGTGTGGAATCAGGCAGACAGTGATCCCTCTGCTATTCAGCAATTCTCTGCACCACCAAGGGGCCACTGGGACAACTTTATAGTCAAACTCAGGCGTGAGGGTACATGCTCAGAGACAGAACGTGCATTCCTAAGTCAAGACTGTATCTGATCTATGATGGGTAACTAGACTCATGAGTGCCGGGAACATGTCAGTGAAAAATCTTATTGTTCAAAGACTAACAGAGCATATGGGCTACCTAATGAACATTAAACAGTATTTATTAACTACAAAGCCTTTGACAACAGAGAAGAGATTTACTACACAGTAAAGTCCCAGGTAGGGTCAGAGGAAGAACAGGAGGAGCTGAAGGGGCCCAAGATGGTGTTAGTTATGCTAACAGCTGTACAACATGACAGCCTCCAGGTTCATCCATATTGTTGCAGATGGCAGAATCTCCTTCTTTAAGGCTGTGGCTATATACATACATTTTATATATATATATATAATATAAAATATATATATAAATATATTTTATATATATATAAATATATATATATTTATATATTTTAATATTTTTTATTTTTATAAAAATATATTTTATTTTATTTTTATTTATTTTTTATATTTTTATATATTTTTATATATTTTTATATTTTATATATATTTATTTATATATATTTATATATATATTTATATATATATTTATATATATATATATATAAAATGTATGTATATAGATACAATTTCTTCTTCATCCATCCACTGATGGACACTTAGGTCTTATTCTTTAGCCTTCTTTAAGGCTGTGGCTATATATATATATATATATATATATATATATAAAATATATATTTTATATATATATATAAATATATATATATATTTATATATATTTATATATATTTTTTATATTTTTTATTTTTACAAAAAATATATTTTATTTTTTTATTTTATTTTTTATTGTTATTTATTTTTTATATTTTTATATTTTTATATATTTTTTATATTTTTTATATTTTATATATATTTATTTATATATATTTATATATATATTTATATATATATATTTTTATATATATATATATATATAAAATGTATGTATATAGATACAATTTCTTCTTCATCCATCCACTGATGGACACTTAGGTCTTATTCATATCTTGGCTATAATGAATAATGCTACAAAGAACCTGGGAGTGCAGATATATTTTCAAGGTACTGATTTCATTTTCTTTGGCTATATTGCCAGAAGACGCATTGCTGGATCACAGTATAGCTTTATTTTTAATTTTTTAAGGAACCCCCATACTGTTCTCCATAGTGGCTGCATCAATTTACATTCCCACCAACTGTATACAAGGGTTCCCTTTTCTCCACCCCATCATCAACACTTATCTTTTCTCTATCCTTAGGATATTTTAACTGTCTGGAAATCTAGGTGATAATTAGTCAAGCTTCATAAAAGAGAAAAGAAGTATGTTTTAATTCTTGCAAACAACTTGAAATGTTAGCAAAAGCTGAGGTTACCTTTAAGTCATTGACCTCGTGGATGCATTTAAAGGACAACTTAATTCAGTCAATTATTTGTATCTCTTTAGAAATAAAATCATATTTCTAGAATGTGTAAATAGTCAAATAATTGATTTTTTTTCTTTTTCAAAAGCTAGATATATGTCACATAACGTGTGTGACTGTATTTTTCCAACATTTCCCTTCTCAATTATTCTTTCATTTCTCCTATCATTGCTAGAAATTTTAAGCCCACTAGAGAAATCCTTTTGTTGCTTCACGTTTTTTTCTCCCCCTCCTCTTTCTCCAGGGTGAGTACCTTGATTCTGAGAGCTGGCCATGGTGATGAGGCCTGTGTGGGATGTTTTCCTTGGATTGTCACAATGTTTGTACACATCAGTTTCCTGAATGAACTTTCTGGCTAAGAGCAAACAGAAACTGTACTTAAAGGAGCTAACATAGAAGGCATTTTGTGGTTTCTGGATTCACCATATTAATCGAAAGGAAGTCACTGAATTGACCCTTTTTAAATTTCTTAATTGGAAAGTTCTCAGAAATCAGCTGTAATATAAATTCCCAAATGGAAAAACTGAAGATCAGCAAAATTGAAAAACTTAACTAGATAAATGCATGTGTGTTTATTTCACCCACTCTGATTATAATTGTAAAATACCTGCCATAAATAGGGTGAAATTTTGGGTAACTTGGTGTAAGTGTACATGTTTACTGCTGACAGTCTTCATTTAGATTTTAAGAGCTCTTTGTAATTCTTAATGACTTAGCCTGAAACATTGTCTTTGTGAATGAGTAGTTCATCTCGTTACAAGTGTAACATCCGTACAGAGCACTGTTGTAACACCACGTCCTTCCTGTGTCAGGTAAAGGTCAAGCTCAGGAACTTCCTGTTGCTGTTGCAGATATGACTGGGGAGTTTTTATTACAGGGAAAGCTAAAGGTCAGACTGGAACTGAACCAGCACACACTTTATGTGGAGGGAAATGTCAGAACCAGATGGAGGACAGTGGAATTTCTATCCATGATATAGGGGTGACCCCATCTTTCTTGAATGGTCCTACAGATTGGGAATGAGGACACCTCTGTGTCTAGTTAATGCCAGTTCCTCAAAGTACCATATTTGTGACAAGTTCAATTATGAAGTTTTCCACTTGTAAACTTTTCCAGAGATTAAATTTAGTGATAACTGTTCCTACCTTCTCCCTCTCAGGATTCATACTGCATCAGAATTGACATTCAGAATTACAGGGGAAAGAAGAATGAGAAAGAGATGTGCTTTGTTTATAATGAACCTGTAATCATAGAAAAGTTCCTGTCCCTTCTTCATTGCCTCATTTTCACATCTTGTTCTTTCTTCACATCATAAAGATTTCTAATAATAAGTATTAGTGTTTTAAAATAGTCAGTAGTACATATACTATTTAAATAAAAAGTTGTTATTTTTAAGGAAAAAGTTTCCCAGAGTCACTGAAAGTAGAATCAAAGAATACCAATTCTTAAGTGCAAACTGCAGGACAGTTTTCTCCGATATCAAAGCAACCTGAGGTAGATGACCATACATCCTGCTCCAAGGCTTTCTGAGGATGGAGATTGTACTAATGTCTGCAGAAGCTTCTTTTTGAATGTTAAAATCTCTATCAACAAAACTCTCTTATCTCTAGTGTAAATCTCTTCTCAATCACAATTTAAATCCACTTCCCAGCTTATATAGCCCTCATAGTACGGAAATACTAGGAAGTACCCTTTATATAAAATTTTTCTACTTTTTAAAGTAGCCATCATCCCCATTACCTTCTTTTTTGAAGATTAAACAACCCAAATGCTTTATTCTGTCTTAATAGGCTTTAATCATCCCACCCATAATTTTGGTCTGCCAAACGGGAATCAGTGCCTACTCTCATCTGGCCAACTCCTCCAAGTATGAATTTTTAAAGAACTCAGTGCTGACTCATAATAAACTCATGGTCTGTTATCAGTTCCCATATTTAAAAAATGTGGTCCTGATGTCTAGCCAGTGATTTCCACAATTAGGATAGTGTTTGGTTTGGGACTTAAAGGACTGGGAGATAAATGTTGAAATCTTCCCCTTTTTCTAGTCTGACATTAATGATGTATGGTACCCTCATTGTGGAACTGTCAAAATTCTTTATCCTACTTTGGTGAATATAGTCTCATTAAGAACACGAAATATTTTAAGTACTTCAGGAGGAGAGCTACTTGTCAGCCAACTTGACATTGTTGTGTAGAGATACCTTCTCAATCAGTAGAAATAAGCCAGTGGTTATGTTTGAGAAGAATCGCCAATCTGAAACTCTTCTCAAACTTCATATGCATTTATCTGCAATTTGTACATTAGCATATTTATAACACACACGTATGTTTATTGTGTATCCTCAGTGTGCTAGGGCAGTGTGCAGAAGGGAAACATAGTTCTAGTCTCTGCAAAATTTTGGAAAAAATAACTTTGCAAAACTGCAGCAGGTCACAAACAGAATATGCATCTGTATAAATATGGTCACATGCATTTAAAATATATACATGCTATAATTCTGCTTTTCTATTTGGGAATTTATTTTTTATTTTTTTCCTATTAAGTAGACCCAGGTAGATAATACAGAACAGTGTCAGACATATGAATCTAAATGTGAGACTCACTCCTTCTTAGACTCATACTTTTTCTGAAATGTGCTTGAATTTAAGAAAGATTTTTAATGAAGGAGAAATGATGGTTTAACAGATGGCAGATGGGAGGTTGTTCTAGGTTTTCGAAATAGCATAAACTGTCCTATAAAGCATCTATAGAAAGAGACAGACAGAAGGGGAAGTGAGTGGTATTTCTTGATTACTGTGTTGGAAACAGGTGGGGGAAATGATGGAGGTGTTTACAGGTAGGCGGGCTGGGGAGAGTGACACGGACATCCTGACTGATTGGCAATGCAGGATAAGGCACCATAATCTTCCTCTGAGGATGAAGATCATTTTTGCAGCAGCAAAGGCAGAAGAACCAGCTACTTGCTAAGTGAGAAGAGATAGGATACGGAAAGTAAAAAGAGGAGACTTAGCATATGGTGAACATCCAACCCCTAGAGAGAGTTCCAGCTGCCCTCTCTAACTTCCCACCATCAACTTCCCTTCCTGAGGGTCGGCCTCTGAACTGAGTGCAGTGAGAAGCAGGTTTAACTGAAGAGTCTCTATCTTCCATAAACACACATCCTTCAGCACACCCACACAGGCATGTCTCCAGTCCACAGCACTGTGATCACAAAGGTGGGCAAAAGAGTGCTCCTAGGGCTGCCCTGGTGGCGCAGTGGTCGAGAGTCCGCCTGCTGATGCAGGGGACACGAGTTCGTGCCCCGGTCCGGGAAGATCCCACATGCCGCGGAGCGGCTGGGCCCGTGAGCCATGGCCGCTGAGCCTGCGCGTCTGGAGCCTGTGCTCCGCAACGGGAGAGGCCACAGCAGTGAGAAAAAAAAAAAAAAAAAAAAAAAAAAAAAGAGCGTTTCTCCCAATCCTCATGGAACTTGTTTTTTTGGGAAGGGATAAGAAAATAAGTAAGCAAACAAGTAAATACCTTACAAATTGTACTAGATGCTGTGAAGAGGAAATAAGAACGTGCAATAAGAGGGACTACTGGGAAATGTCATGGGGGGTGAGAAAACTATTTTAGACAGCATAGAGTTAATAGAAGCTTCCCTGAGGAGGTGATATTTGAGATTAGTCATAAGATCACACAAGTCAGCGCTCAGAGGAAAGAGTGTTTCAGGTAGAAGGAACAGCCTTTGTGAAGACCTTGAGGAAGGAAAGAGCTTAATGTGTTTGAGACTCTAAAGAAGGCCAGTGTGGCTGGAACAGGAGTTCAAGAATAGAAGCAGGAGAGGTGGGGCTGGGCCTGATCACAGTCTTGTAGGCCATGTTAAATGATTTGATTTTGTTCAAAGTGAAATGGGAATAATGGGAATGCTTTTAACAGGAGTGTGACATGGTCAGATTTATTTTTTTGAAAGATTGCTCTGGCTATTGTATTGAAAATAGCTGTAGCAAAGTTGGCAGAATTATACGCAGATATTGTAATAACTTGAACAAGGGTCATTAAAGCAGTGGCAGCTGAGAGGAAGAGACTCAAGATATTTTTGTCGTTGAGTTGATAGGGCTTGGAGGTAGATTAGACACTAGTGATGAGAAGGGAAGAGGGATCAAAAACAGCCCTCGGGTTTGAGCACCCGGTGAATGGTGGTACCATCTTTGGGAATATCAAGGACACACAGGAGAAAAACTGGGAGGTTGAGTATTGTAGGCACTGTGTTTGAGACACATGAAATTTGAGATGTCTGTAAGACATTCAGTTGGAGATATCAACAGCTCTCTGTTTGATATCACGGTAAACAGGTGAGTCTGGAGCTCAGAGGAGACGTCTGAGTTGCAGACACACATTTGGAAGTTATCACCTTGTAGATGGTAGAGGAAACATTCATATGGACATACACCTATTCTGTGGACGGGAAATATCCAGGGTACATAAACAGGTATATTCTACCACAAAGTTACATTTGCCATCTTTGATATCTCAGGTCCTATAAACTTTGGAGTTTAGGATGGGCTTTAGAGCCTAATCGAATTTTGTGGAAACTTCAGGATACATTTGAAGATGGAAGGCTTAATTTGTTTTAAAGACTATGCTCTGCCAGACAATTGGTGAAGAATCGAATTAGGATTCTCTAATGCAAAACTCTAGTCCCCCTCAGTTTTGCAACTGTTATCTTGCTTTTGCTATTGGGCCCAACAGATTTTTTTCCTTTATCCCTTTCACAGATGGTTGAGGACATCTGTATTAAGCCAACAATGAGGATCACTGCATTGTATTCTTCTTCTTGCCTTTTAGCTGTTATGATAATTATCAAAATTAGCATTTTGGAGTAATCTTTCATACCTTCAAGTTGTTTTTAAAAACACTTACTAATTATTCCTCAGTACACTCTTGTGTAAAAGGAAATGCTTTTATGGATGTAAGGATGGGAGAGCAGGTAAATTGATACCATTTTGACAGCTCAAATTATTTAAACCATCACTGAAATTGCTAGGTGAAATTTCTTAGCTAGTGAGTACAAGGCATTTACTTTTAAAAGAACAGAGTGACAAAGAATGAGTTCATGTCCATAAGAAAGGTAAATTTCAGTTATTCAAAAAACTGAGACTGAATCCTAAATAGCTGAACTATAGTCTATAAAATTATGTAAGTAAATAACTATACATATAAACATCTACATATATAAAAGTTTATATAACTATATATTAACTTAAACCTTTATAACATTATTTATATTATACATAACTATATATACCTTTATATATGATATATAAAGATATAATTTTATAAATAACTATATATATAACTATATATAACTATATATAACTATATATAACTATATATATATATGAAAAGTTCACCTCTTTTTCAGACTTGGAATGTCAACCATTTTGCATAAAATATTTGGAAGAAAACTTTACATCTTCTTTTTTTTTTTTTTTTTGCGGTAGGCGGGCCTCTCACTGCTGTGGCCTCTCCCATTGTGGAGCGCAGGCTCCGGACGCGCAGGCCCAGCGGCCATGGCTCACGAGCCCAGCCGCTCTGCGGCATGTGGGATCTTCCCGGACCGGGGCACGAACCCATGTCCCCTGCATCGGCAGGCAGACTGTCAACCACTGCACCACCAGCGAAGCCCCTACATCTTCTTAATCAGAACAAACTAAACGTAATTTAATATTTTCTAGATTACTCATAGGATTATCTCTATAAACATACACTATTGCACTGTCCTACAGTAATATGAGGCCCACTTCCCAGGAGCTGTGGAAGGTTTTCTTCTGGTTTCTCCATGAGATGGCAAAAGATGGCGGTACTCTTGCCCTTATCTGCTTTCAGTACTTTGCTTCCTGCTCATGCCTGTAATTCTTTTCCTAAATTCTCCTTCATTTACTTACCTCTCATCAATCTCATGCCCAAGGAACCCTATTGGGTAAAAATCAATAGATTTTTAAAAAATGTAAATTTTTTTCTACTTTTTAAAGTTTGTTTTTTATTAAGCTCCTTTAAGCTCTGTTTAGAGAAGTGAGTTATAATCAGAATAATAGAAATCCATCATATTTATCATGCATACATACATGAGTACGTATCATATTATACATACTCATGTATCCACATACAAAATGATTATAGTATAGATTGTCATTTGGATTACCCTCATGGTACCACAAACCCAAACTTAGACAGTAATATAAAAAGTTGCCTGGAAATAGTGAACTCCATAGAGCCATGAACGTGGCTAATTTAGAAATTTGCAATATGGATTTATTCCAGAAATATGATTTAATAATTTAAAAAAATAATAGAATTCACCACATCAGTAGATTAAAGGATAAAAATAATTTTATTATCTCAATAAATGTAGATAAATATTTGCTAAAATTCAACATATGTCCAGAAAACTAGGAATTGCTGAATCTTACAAGGGCTATCTATTAAAAAACCTACAGAAAACAACATACTTAATAGTGAAATATTGGAAGCTTCCTCCTGAGATTGGGAATAAGAAAAAGATGTCCATTCTCACCACTTCTATTTAACATTTGTATTAGAAGTGCAGTAAAGCAAGAAAAGAAAAAGGTAGAATGGCTAGAAAGGAAGAAGGAAAACTGCTATTATTCACAATGACATGATTACATTCACAGAAAATTTAAAAACCCTGTAAACAAAATATCAATATTAGAAATAAGGAAGTTAGGTTGCAAGGTATAGATCAGTCTATTGTGTTAACAACCAACAAACAATTAAAATCAAATTAAAAGCAATATCATTTACAATAGCACCAAAAATCATATAGATAGAAATAAATCTAGTAAAAGGGCACAAAAAACTATATGATATTGCTGAAAGAAATTAAGGAAAATCAAATAAACAGAATGATTTACCATGTTCATGGATTAGAAAATTTAATATTGATTATATGTCAATTCTCCATAAACTGATCTGTATATTCAATTCAATCACAGTCACAATTCTAACAAGGTTTTTTGATGGAAATTGACAAGCTGATTCTAAATAGGTAGAAATTCCAGGGAGTGGCATGGACATATATACACTAGCAAGCGTAAGATAGATAGCTAATGGGAGGCAGCCACATAGCAGAGGGAGATCAGCTCGGTGCTTTGTGACCACCTGGAGGGGTGGGATAGGGAGGGTGGGAGGGAGGGAGATGCAAGAGGGAGGAGATATGGGAACATATGTATATGTATAACTGATTCACTTTGTTATAAAGCGGAAACTAACACACCATTGTAAAGCAATTATAGTCCAATAAAGATGTAAAAAAATAAAATAAAATAAATAAATAGGTAGAAGTTCAAAGGACCTAGAATAAGGAAAGAAGCTATAAAAAGAAGAATAAAACTGTACATCTATAACATACTTCTTTCCTAAGAAGAAATACTTATACTAGCATATTAGTTACCTATATCATGTATAGCTAACTATCATATCAAGACTTATAGTAGTTACCTTTCAGGTGATATTGATGGATAGGAGCCACAAGGATGCAGGAAACATTCTATGTCTTTACTTGTGTAATAGTTTAGGTATATATTACATATGCAAAAACTAACTAAGCTGAATACTCAAGATTTGTGTATTTTAATATACATATAAATTGTACCTCAACTTAAAAATAAAATTGGTCTTTGGGAAGCCTTATAACCTGGAAAGTGCTTTCTGTCAAAGAGGAGCTCACAGAAAAACATTACAAAGTACACAACAAAGTCCATCACCAGGAGAGAAAGAATTTGCTCCCAATAACAGGGAACAAAAGAGCAATATGAAAAACTGTTAAAATAACTGTGTTTAAAACCAGAAGGATAAATAGAAGTTTTATCAAAGAGCTAAACGAATTAGAATCCATAAAACCAAGACAAAATATTTTATGTATGTATGATATATGTATGTATGTCCTATGTATGTATGTATCTTTCTCCCTCGCTTCCTCAAGGTCTGTTTAAAACTAAAATCCATGTCTTGTTTCTTTGTTCCAATAAATTGCCTCCATAAACTATTAAAAAATTAAAGAAACTATTTCAATTCCCATACTGTTGGCACTGAAGTATTTAGAGTTAGGTTTTAGTGAAATAATTAGTAAATATACCTTAGGAAGTTGAATATTTATTATTAAGTCTAAGAAAAGTAAATTTACTTTATATTCATACTTAAAGTTCTTTCTGTATATTAATGAGACAATAGCCATTAAATATATATATATCTTTTACATCTTTTTAGAGTATAATTGCTTTACAATGGTGTGTTAGTTTCTGCTTTATAACAAAGTGAATCAGTTATACATATACATATGTTCCCATATCTCTTCCCTATTGCGTCTCCCTCCCTCCCACCCTCCCTATCCCACCCCTCCAGGAGGTCACAAAGCACCGAGCTGATCTCCCTGTGCTATGCGGCTGCTTCCCACTAGCTATCTACCTTACATTTGGTAGTGTATATATGTCCAAGCCTCTCTCTCGCTTTGTCACAGCTTACCTTTTTCCCTCCCCATATCCTCAAGTCCATTCTCTAGTAGGTCTGTATCTTTATTTCTGTCTTACCCCTAGGTTCTTCATGACATTTTTTCCCCTTAAATTCCATATATATATATATATATATATATATATATATATATATATATATATATATATGTTAGCAAAAGGTATTTGTCTTTCACTTTCTGACTTACTTCACTCTGTATGACAGACTCTAGGTCTATCCACCTCATTACAAGTAGATCAATTTCATTTCTTTTTATGGCTGAGTAATATTCCATTGTATATATGTGCCACATCTTCTTTATCCATTCATCCGATCATGGACACTTAGGTTGTTTCCATCTCTGGGCTATTGTAAATAGAGCTGCAATGAACATTTTGGTACATGACTTTTTTGAATTATGGTTTTCTCAGTGCATATGCCCAGTAGTGGGATTGCTGGGTCATATGGTAGTTCTATTTGTATTTTTTAAAGGAACCTCCATAGTGTTCTCCATAGGGGCTGTACCAATTCACATTCCCACCAGCAGTGCAAGAGTGTTCCCTTTTCTCCACACCTCATTGTAGTTTTGATTTGCATTTCTCTAATGATTAATGATGTTGACCATTCTTTCATGTGTTTGTTGGCAGTCTGTATATCTTCTTTGGAGAAATGTCTATTTAGGTCTTCTGCCCATTTTGGATTGGGTTGTTTGTTTTTTTGTTATTGAGCTGCATGAGCTGCTTATAAATTTTGGAGATTAATCCTTTGTCAGTTGTTTCATTTGCAAATATTTTCTCCCATTCTGAGGGTTGTCTTTTCGTCTTGTTTATGGTTTCCTTTGCTGTGCAAAATCTTTGAAGTTTCATTAGGTCCCATTTGTTTATTTTTGTTTTTATTTCCATTGCTCTAGGAGGTGGGTCAAAAGGATCTTGCTGTGATTTATGTCATAGAGTGTTCTGCCTATGTTTTCCTCTAAGGGTTTGATAGTTTCTGGCCTTACATTTAGTTCTTTAATCCATTTTGAGCTTATTTTTGTGTATGGTGTTAGGGAGTGATCTAATCTCATACTTTTACATGTACCTGTCCAGTTTTCCCAGCACCACTTATTGAAGAGGCTGTCCTTTCTCCACTGTACATTTCTGCCTCCTTTATCAAAGATAAGGTGACCATATGTGCGTGGGTTTAACTCTGGGTTTTCTATCCTGTTCCACTGATCTATCTTTCTGTTTTTGTGCCAGTACCATACTGTCTTGATTACTGTAGCTTTGTAGTATAGTCTGAAGTCAGGGAGCCTGATTCCTCCAGCTCCGTTTTTCGTTCTCAAGATCGCTTTGGCTATTTGGGGTCTTTTGTGTTTCCATACAAATTGTGAAATTTTTTGTTCTAGTTCTGTGAAAACTGCCAGTGGTAGTGTGATAGGGATTGCATTGAATCTGTAGATTGCTTTGGGTAGTAGAGTCATTTTCATAATGTTGATTCTTCCAATCCAAGAACATGGTATATCTCTCCATCTATTTGTATCATCTTTAATTTCTTTCATCAGTGTCTTATAATTTTCTGCATACAGGTCTTTGTCTCCTTAGGTAGGTTTATTCCAAGATATTTTATTCTTTTTGTTGCAATGGTAAATGGGAGTGTTTTCTTGATTTCACTTTCAGATTTTTCATCATTAGTGTATAGGAATGCCAGAGATTACTGTGCATTAATTTTGTATCCTGCTACTTTACCAAATTCATTGATTAGCTCTAGTAGTTTTCTGGTAGCATCTTTAGGATTCTCTATGTATAGTGTCATGTCATCTGCGAACAGTGACAGCTTTACTTTTTCTTTCCCGATTTGGATTCCTTTCATTTCCTTTTTTCTCTAATTGCTGTGGCTAAAACTTCCAAAACTATGTTGAATAAGAGTGGTGAGAGTGGGCAACCTTGTCTTGTTCCTGAAATGCTTTCAGTTTTTCACCATTGAGGACGATGTTGGCTGTGGGTTTGTCATGTATGGCCTTTATTATGTTGAGGAAAGTTCCCTCTATGCCTGCTTTGCAGGGTTTTTATCATAAATGGGTGTTGAATTTTGTCAAAAGCTTTCTCTGTATCTATTGAGATGATCATATGGTTTTTCTCCTTCAATTTGTTAATATGGTTTATCACATTGATTGATTTGCATATATTGAAGAATCCTTGCATTCCTGGAATAAACCCCACTTGATCATGGTGTATGATCCTTTTAATGTGCTGTTGGATTCTGTTTGCTATTATTTTGTTGAGGAATTTTGTATCTATGTTCATCAGTGATATTGGCCTGTAGTTTTCTTTCTTTGTGACATCCTTGTCTGGTTTTGGTATCAAGGTGATGGTGGCCTTGTAGAATGAGTTTGGGAGTGTTCCTCCCTCTGCTATATTTTGGAAGAGTTTGAGAAGGGTAGGTGTTAGCTCTCCTCTAAATGTTTGATAGAATTCACCTGTGAGGCCATCTGGTCCTGGGCTTTTGTTTGTTGGAAGATTTTTAAGCACAGTTTCAATATGAGTGCTTGTGATTGGTCTGTTCATATTTTCTATTTCTTCCTGATTCAGTCTTGGCAGGTTGTGCATTTCTAAGAATTTGTCCATTTCTTCCAAGTTGTCCATTTTATTGGCATAGAGTTGCTTGTAGTAATCTCTCATGATCTTTTGTATTTCTGCAGTGTCAGTTGTTACTTCTCCTTTTTCATTTCTAATTCTATTGATTTGAGTCTTCTCCCTTTTTTTCTTGATGAGTTTGGTTAATGGTTTATCAATTTTGTTTATCTTCTCAAAGAACCAGCTTATAGTTTTATTGATCTTTGCTATCGTGTCCTTTATTTCTTTTTCATTTTTTTCTGATCTGATATTTATGATTTCTTTCCTTCTGCTAACTTTGGGGTTTTTTTGTTCTTCTTTCTCTAATTGCTTTAGGTGCAAGGTTAGGTTGTTTATTCAAGATGTTTCCTGTTTCTTAAGGTAGGATTGTATTGCTATAAACTTCGCTCTTAAAACTGCTTTTGCTGCATCCCATAGGTTTTGGGTTGTCGTGTCTCCACTGTCATTTGTTTCTAGGTATTTTTTAATTTCCTCTTTGATTTCTTCAGTGATCACTTCGTTATTAAGCAGTGTATTTTTAGCCTCCATGTGTTTGTGTTTTTTACAGATCTTTTCCTATAATTTATATCTAGTCTCATAGCATTGTGGTCGGAAAAGATACTTGATACAATTTAAATATTCTTAAATTTACCAAGGCTTGATTTGTGACCCAAGATATGATCTATCCTGGAGAATGTTCCATGAGCACTTGAGAAAAATGTGTATTCTGTTGTTTTTGGATGGAATGTCCTATGAATATCAATTAAATCCATCTTGTTTGCTATATCATTTAAAGCCTTGTTTCCTTATTTATTTTCATTTTGGATGATCTGTCCATTGGTGAAAGTGGGGTGTTAAAGTCCCCTACTATGAATGTGTTACTGTCGATTTCCCCTTTTATGGCTGTTAGTACTTGCCTTATGTATTGAGGTGCTCCTATGTTGGGTGCATAAATATTTACAATTGTTATATCTTCTTCTTGGATTGTACCCTTGATCATTATGTAGTGTCCTTCTTTGTCTCTTCTAATAGTCTTTATTTTAAAGTCTATTTTGTCTGATATGAGAATTGCTACTCCAGCTTTCTTTTGGTTTCCATTTGCATGTAATATCTTTTTCCATCCCCTTATTTTCAGTCTGTATGTGTCTCTAGGTCTGAAGTGGGTCTCTTGTAGACAGCATATATATGGGTCTTGTTTTTGTATCCATTCAGCCAATCTGTGTCTTTTGGTGGGAGCATTTAGTCCATTTACATTTAAGGTAATTATCGATATGTATGTTCCTATTCCCATTTTCTTAATTGTTTTGGGTTCGTTATTGGAGGTCATTTCCTTCTCTTGGTTTCTTGCCTAGAGAAGTTCCTTTAGCATTTGTTGTAAAGCTGGTTTGGTGGTGCTGAACTCTCTCAGCTTTTGCTTGTCTGTAAATATTTCAATTTCTCCAACAAATCTGAATGAGATCCTTGCTGGGTAGAGTAATCTTGGTTGCAGGTTTTTCTCCTTCATCACTATAAATATGTCCTGCCAGTCCCTTCTGGCTTGCAGAGTTTCTGCTGAAAGATCAGCTGTTAACCTTATGGGGATTCCCTTGTGTATTATTTGTCGTTTTTCCCTTGCTGCTTTTAATATGTTTTCTTTGTATTTAATTCTTGACAGTTTGATTAATATGTGTCTTGGCGTATTTCTCCTTGGATTTATCCTGTATGGGACTCTCTGTGCTTCCTGGACTTGATTAACTATTTCCTTTCCCATATTAGGGAAGTTTTCAACTATAATCTCTTCAAATATTTTTCTCAGTCCCTTTCTTTTTCTCTTCTTCTGGAACCCCTATAATTTGAATGTTGTTGCGTTTAATGTTGTCCCAGTGGTCTCTGAGACTGTCCTCAGTTCTTTTCATTCTTTTTTGTTTATTCTGCTCTGCAGTTGTTATTTCCACTATTTTATCTTCCAGGTCACTTATCCGTTCTTCTGCCTCAATTATTCTGCTATTGATCCCATCTAGAGTATTTTTAATTTCATTTATTGTGTTGTTCATTGTTGTTTGTTTCATCTTTAGTTCTTCTAGGTCCTTGTTAAATGTTTCTTGCATTTTGTCTATTCTATTTCCAAGATTTTGGATCGTCTTTACTATCATTATTCTGAATTCTTTTTCAGGCAGACTGCCTATTTCCTCTTCATTTGTTAGGTCTGGTGGGTTTTTATCTTGCTCCTTCATCTGCTGTGTGTTTTTCTGTCTTCTCATTTTGCTTATCTTACTGTGTTTGGGGTCTCCTTTTTGCAGGCTGCAGGTTCGTAGTTCCTGTTGTTTTTGGTGTCTGTCCCCAGTGGCTGAGGTTGGTTCAGTGGGTTGTGTAGGCTTCCTGGTGGAAGGGACTAGTACCTGTGTCCTGGTGGATGAGGCTGGATCTTGTCCTTCTGGTGGGCAGGTCCATGTCTGGTCTTGTGTTTTAGGGTGTCTGTGGACTTATTATGCTTTTAGGCAGCCTCTCTGCTAATGGGTGGGGTTGTGTTCCTGTCTTGCTAGTTGTTTGGCATAGGGTGTCCAGCACTGTAGCTTGCTGGTCATTGAGTGAAGCTGGGTGCTGGTGTTGAGATGGAGATGTCTGGGAGATTTTTGCCGTTTGATATTATGTGGAGCTGAGAGGTCTCTTGTGGACCAGTGTCCTGAAGTTGGCTCTCCCACCTCAGAGACACAGCACTGACTCCTGGCTACAGCACCAAGAGTGTTTCATCCATATGGCTCAGAATAAAAGGGAGAAAAAGTAGAAAGAAAGAATTAGTAGAAGTAGAGAGAAAGAAAGAAAGGAAAGAAAGAAAGGAGGGAGGGAGGAAGGAAGCAAGGGAGGAGGGAAGGAAGAAAAAAAGAAAGAAAGAAAGAAGATAAAGTAAAATAAAGTAAGATAAAATATAATAAAGTTATTAAAATAAAAAATAATTACTAAGAAATAAAATTAAAAACAAACAAAAAAACCACGAATGGATAGAACCCTAGGACAAATGGTGGAAGCAAAGCTATACAGACAAAATCTCACACAGAAGCATACACATACACACTCACAAAAAGAGGAAAAGGGGAAAAAATCATAAATCTTACTCTCAAAGTCTACCTCCTCAATTTGGGATGATTTGTTGTCTATTCAGGTATTCCACAGATGCAGGTACATCAAGTTGATTGTGGAGCTTTAATCCACTGCTCCTGAGGCTGCTGGGAGAGATTTCCCTTTCTCTTCTTTGTTCGCACAGCTCCCAGGGGCTCAGCTTTGGATTTGGCCCCGCCTCTGCGTGTAGGTCACCGGAGGGTGTCTGTTCTTCGCTCAGACAGGACGGGGTTAAAGGAGCCGCTGATTCGGGGGCTCTGGCTCACTCAGGCTGGGGGGAGGGAGGGGCACGGAACGCGGGGTGGGCCTGCAGCAGCAGAGGCCAGCGTGATGTTGCGCCAGCCTGAGGCGCGCCATGCGTTCTCCCGGGGAAGTTGTCCCTGGATCCTGGGACCCTGGCAGTGGCGGGCTGCACAGGCTCCCGGGAGGGGGGTGTGGATAGTGACCTGTGCTCGCACACAAGCTTCTGCCCATCTCTGGAGCTCCTTTAAGCACCGCTCTTAATCCTCTCTCCTCACGCACCAGGAAACAAAGAGGGAAGAAAAAGTCTCTTGCCTCTTTGGCAGGTCCAGACATTTTCCCCGGAATCCCTCCCAGCCAGCTGTGGCGCACTAACCCCCTGCAGGTTGTGTTCACGCTGCCAATCCCCGTCCTCTCCCTGCGCTCCGACAGGCTCGAGCCTCAGCTCCCAGCCCCGCCCGCCCCGGCGGGGAAGCAGACAAGCCTCTCGGACTGGTGAGTGCCGGTCGGCACCAATCATCTGTGCGGGAATCTCTCTGCTTTGCCCCCCGCACGGCTGTTGCTGCACTCTCCTCCGCTTCTCTGAAGCTCCCCCCTCTGCCACCTGCAGTCTCCACCCGCAAAGGGGCTCTTAGTGTGTGGAAACCTTTCGCCCTTCACAGCTCCCTCCCACTGGTGCAGGTCCCAGCCCTATCCTTTTGTCTCTGTTTATTCTTTTTTCTTTTGCCCTACCCAGGTACATGGGGAGTTTCTTGCCTTTTGGGAGGCCTGAGGTCTTCAGCCAGCGTTCAGTAGGTGTTCTGTTGGAGTTGTTCCACGTGTAGATGTATTTCTGGTGTATCTGTGGGGAGGAAGGTGATCTCGGCGTCTTACTCTTCCGCCATCTTCCCCTCGTCCCCCCCATTAAATATTTTAAAATAGTAATTGTTGAATCCAAAAATTATAAAATTAACTTTTTTTCTTTAGCTTAAATCATCATCTTTTGGTGCAGGCTGACAACTGCAAGTTGACTTTTTGTGTTTGTCTAAACATAAATATTTTTTCCCATTAAAAACTAATAATATAATGAACAAATTATGTAAACATGTTCAATATAGTATTTTACCATTTCTGATACCTATACTCCAAAATGTTTCATCTACTTTGACTTCTAATTCCGTATGTGTGACCCCAACTTTACAAAGAAAGGTTGTAGAATTAGCACCTTTTAGTTGTTGTGAAGGAACAGAAATAAAATGTTTACAAGATTCCAGGAGTTTATTGTTCGTATACCAGAATGCTAAATTCTTGGTCATAACAATCGTGTAACGTAGCTATAAAAATGAGTTGAGATGCAAATATTGGCCTTATACCCAGAGGATAAATCACTTGAAAACTCAGTAGTACAATAAACTGACAATTCAGAGAACTCGTCAGGATACATTTTTGTCTTATGACGCAGACAAACCATAAATTCAGACTAGAGAGTATATTTTACCTTTTGTTTCTGTTTTGGAAATTGTTACTGAGGGTGATTTATGGACAATATTTAAAGTAATCTTTTTACATTAGTGATGAATTTTACGACTTGAAAATACAGAGTATAGTTTAGTGGCTTTATTTTGTATCCTGAAGATTGTTATGTTAGATAAAGCTGCTCTCAGATCCAGAAGAATAGAATTAATCTCATGTGACCTGACATCTATGCTCTTGTGTTTCCTCCTTGACACTTCATCTATGATTACTTTTAAGTCCTCAGCCATGCAGACTTGGTACATTACAGATGAGACAGCCCGGGAGACCCAGGGGTCCAGAGTTAGCTGGGCTGGGGACATATTCCTAGGTTTGAGAAAATTAGTCCATTATTAGATAGACTGAAGGAAGCAAAGACCTCTTGCATTATCAGCTGGCATTGTAGTATCTGTCTGTCTCACAGTAAAGAAAGAAAATTAATTTTAAGTTTTACACATTTGGGGGTGGTATTCTGAGTTGGATTACTTCTAGATGTCTAGTTGTATCTGCTGGGAAGGAAAGGGCATTTCTTTTGGATCTGAGACTTGGGTGATATCCAATCAGGAAACCCCCCACTCCCCATATTATTCAACCCCTGAAAGCACACTACTTTAATAATAATAATAATATTATTATTATTATTATTAATAATGGAAGCTATTTATTGAGCACTGACTAGGAAAATTTTGCCTTAACCTAGTTGATTAAATGAAGTTAATCAATGTGGACTTCTTGTTTCAGTTTAAGGTTTTTTGTGCTTTCGTTTGGTTTTTGCATATATTGTATTTATAAAATATATATTCATATTTATGTTGCAAATACACATAAACATCATGTTTTAGAACAAATGTACAGTGGTTGTGCTACATTGATACACAATTTAGATACTTTGGTCCTTTATGCTCTATGTAGGTCCAGGGCAGTGTTGTTATTTGAGTTGTATTTGAAACTGGTATCACTTATTATCAGTTTTGTAATCTTTGGCCCGTCACTTTACCTAATGAAGATGATAATTGTGCCGACTTTGTTGGGTTATTGTGACACATTTATGACAATGTGTGACAAGGAACGATATACAACAACAGACAGCTGTTAAAATTCTTTTTAACATTTTCACGAGGCAAGTTTTCAGAAATCAGGGATCGTATTTCTAGAGAAGTCTCTTGGTAAAATTCCCAATATTGCACAACGTGCCAGAAGGCTTCTGATAAATGCTGTTTGATTGCTTGATTCTGAATGATCAGGTAAGAAGGATTCAGAATTTAGGAGCTTTCTGGTGCTTTAGATAAATGAGTCAGTAGAATGTAAAGTGATAATAAATTCAAAGATTCCATGGCATAATTTAGTAGCTTTTCAAAGATCTGCTAGCTGTTCTTTGATAATGGTGTTGTCCTGCCTTAACCAAATTTACTACTGACATTAAGTGGGGAAATTAAATTCCTGTGATTATCAACATCCTATTGCTTAGCATCAAAAGGAGAGCTCTCTGTTTGGTAGGAGTGGGTTTCTGATCACAGACCTTAAACCTTAGAACAGGGAGGACTGTCACTTTTAGGGGAGCATCATGGAAATGTTCTGTTGATCGTGGAAATGTTAGCAGGTGTTCATAGATATTTTTATTCCTATGTTTCCTCTGCAAACTAGGCTCTCTGCCAATATATACACAATCTCACACTTATCAAATTAAAAAAAAAAGGAAAATAACAACACAGAATAGTGGGATGGCATGGAAGGGAATGTCACCATCATATATTCAACTTCATTTCTGAAGAAATAGAAGACCTCCATGTTTTAATTTTGAGCATCTTCTAATTGTTCTCTCTAGAATAATCATTGTGGTTCCATTTTAGACCCAGGCATCAAATTCTCTTTGGATATTTTGACCATCTTGTTTACTCAGAAATGCTAATGTCTTTCAATTAGCTAATCTAAAATTTATATAGGAAGTTCTTTAATTTTGTCACTTCTTCAGCTATATAACTGGATAAAGTGGGGTAATCCTTTGTTTTTATTTAGTTTTAAGGCTTTCTGTTACTCTCTGTGCTTCAACTTTTCTAGAATCATGTGCCTGATCTAAAGTGTAACTTTTAAATTCAAAATGAATTCAAAATACTTTTCTTTGATAACTCATAATATGCACTTGAGATTATTTTTAAAAATGGCTAGAAAAATACATATATATATATTTATAATATATATCTTTATATGTAATTTTCTATATATTTCTATATAAATATATATCCATCTAAAATTGCATATACATTTAAATATTATTCATATTTATATAACAAACTCATATGGAAAGCAAGAAATATGTTTAATAGCAAGTACTGTGTATAGAGATATTAATCCCATGGAGTAGGAGACTGGATTGCACTGATATTTTTTAAGATACAAATTACATGTTACAGGAATTCTAGCCTTCTCTATTTTACATAGGGAGAAACAGAAGAATCAGACTCTAATTTAGCCATATGTACTGTGTTCCCAAGATTTACTTTAATTCCTGGGAATCCTGGAAAGAGACAAGGAAGACTGAATGCCATTGCCTTTCAGACTTTTCTCTCCTTTTCAATTCATTTCCTTTGAATTTATTTTTGGAAAGTGGTATAGGGTGTATTAGAAATTTAGCATAGTTGGGAGTTAAGCCATTGTTGAGCCCTCTCTTTCCCCACTAATGAGCATCAGAATAATCCTTCATTTCTGCGACTCTTAATTTTTATCTGCATCTCCTCTTTTCTCCTCCATTCTTTTTTTCCTCACATAGATTCTTTTTGTTGTTCTGCCACCATCACGCTTTACAGAAAAATTTAAAAGGCAGTTTTATTATCGTCAGTGTAGTACAGCCCACAGATTGCCTATGCAAATGCCATTCTTTCCTACTTCCTTAGAAGAAAACCCAGAATTTACTCCAAGCAGTGATGTATGTCTACGTAAAGTCTCCAGGTCACAGCTTGCAGATATGGTGGCCATGAGATGTTACTGGGTAGGGATTCCCAAAAGGCTCCTCACAGGTCCTGACTTGGTAGGAGGTGTGACCTTTGCCACCCCCTTTCATCCCTCTTCCTTCCAGGAATGCAGATGGAATGGACGGTAAGGTGACCCTGAGCAAGGAAGCCATGTTCTACTGGTGGAACCAAAACGTATGAGAAGCCTCAGCCACTGGTAACCCTGGACCTGCCAGCCTCCAGATTCCCTTCCTCCAGACCTCAGTCAAGTGAGAGAAATAAATCTTTGTCTTGCTTAGGCCATGTACTGGGATTTTCTATGGTATGCTGCAAAATTAAATCCTGTATATGCACATGTACACATAATACAGGATTTGATTTGGGTGCATATCAGAGAATATCCAAAAGTATTTCAAAAATTTTAAATGTCTATAGTGAATAGAATGTGTGCGTGTATATATATATATATAATATAATATATATAATATATATACATATATGTGTGTATATATACATATGTGTACATACATATATATTCAATGTAGAAATTTGTTAGAATATGAAAGAGCATAAAAAATTTAAGTAGAAACCACTTGTAACTCTATTACACAGAGACATACATTGTTAAAAATGTGTTTCCTGGGCTTCCCTAGTAGCGCAGTGGTTGGGAGTCCGCCTGCCGATGCAGGGGACACGGGTTTGTGCCCCGGTCTGGGAGGATCCCATGTGCCGCAGAGCGGCTGGGCCCGTGAGCCATGGCAGCTGAGCCTGCGCATCTGGAGCCTGTGCTCCGCGGCGGGAGAGGCCACAGCAGTGAGAGGCCCGTGTACCGAAAAAAAAAAAATGTGTTTCCTTCTATTCTTATTTTTTGAGACTTTTTTTTTTTATAAAATTGAGATCTTCCTTTATTTACTTTATATCCTTTTATATCCTGTCTTTTTTCACTTACAATTATATCATACCATTAAATATTCTTTCAGAATCTGATTTTAATAATCACATACTTGTCCATCTTTTGGATCCACTGCAGTTGATTTACCTAATCTCCAATTGTTGGATATTTAAATTGTCTCCAATGTTTTGCTAGACTAATTTTTAAATCAATCTTTCCATACTTTTATGAGTATGTCTTTAGAATAAATTTATGAAAATGACATTGTTAATCATAGTTTAAAATGGCACAAACATTTCTTAAATCCTTGACAAATTTTGTCAAATGGTATTATACAAAGAACATTCTCTTCATCACTAATATAGAGTACTGCCATTTAAAATATCTTGTGTAACTTGATTGATAAAAGTGGCCTCTCTTTTTTAAGAAGATGTGCTTATTTGATTACTAATGAAATCAAATCTTTTTCATACATCCCTTGGAAATTATCAGTTTTCCTTATCTGTTTATAAAAGTACATTGCAGATTAAGGATATTGACAATTTGGGTTGAATTTGCATTGTGTTGTCTGGCGCAATGCTGGCACCTAGTAAGTGCTGACCAATGTTTCTTGATTTGGGGCATTTTTCCTTTAATATTTAAAGGTAGGAACACAGGAAAGTGGTACATCTTGGTTTGTGGTAGAATATAAAAAGGAGACATTCTGTTTTGGATAAGTTGTTTTGGGGTGTTGATTGGGCATCTAAGTGGGAGTTGACCACACAGCAGTCTCTGGGAAGGTGTATGGGCACCACTTATGCTGTATGGAGAAAATATTGGAACATTTACTTGTGTTTATTTTTAATTTTTTATAAGGAATTGAGCTTTACGAAGTGTCACCTATGGATGGGCACTGGCTGCCCTGACTGGTCCCTACATTTTTCACCAGGATGGGTTATACACAGTAAGTAAGATTTCCTGCACAGAGAGTTTAGTTTTGCACTGAGAATTGGGCTGACAGAGGTCCCTCACATGTCTAATCAGGGCCCTGCCACACAGTAACATTACTGGATAAATGGATTTACAGAGCTTATTATTGAGTTTTAATAAATATACCTCAAAAATGGAAAAGAGGTTTAAATATTAATATGGATATTAAACTTGAAAGTGATATCAAAAATATAAGCGCCTGTGCACACAAGAAACTGTCAGAGCGACACTCGCGGTAGGAGCTCTTTGTCAGCCTCACTCCATGGTTAGAAACAGCGACCATCTGCTTAGATCTAACAGGGTCCACCAGATACTTTCGCATTATCCACATGTAAGTTTTATAATAACAGCAAGTGAGAAAATAACTGCCTTTTGTACTATAGAGAAAATATATTGAAAATAAACATCTGGATATCTTTTCACCATTTAGCAATACATGCCATTGATATAAATATATATACACACTTATACACACACACACACCCTCTACACACATTTAAGAAAATTGGAAACAGAATTTTTTAGATAATTTAAAAATATTTCATGTTATTGGGTATTTGAAACCACTTGTGAAAAATATAAAGTAACACTGTCTAATGAGTTTTCAAGGACAGTAGGATGAAATCAGAGAAAAAGCATATTTACCAGTTGAATATTTGCTTTTAATGACTGCCATGGCCAAATAAAAAATGTCTCACGTAAATATCGAAATAAACTGAATTTCAAAACTGACCTGGAATCTAATTAATGTATAACAAAATACTAAACCAAGGTTTTCAAAAATAAGGCAACATCTTTCATCTCATTGTACTCAATATATTTGGGCAGAGTGGATAAATAAAACTTAAAAATACTGAAATTGTTATATTGAAAATATTTAATCTCATTGTAAAATGATTTTATCTTTGCACAAGTGTTATAATATATGCAATATATTAATATATTAGTCCTTCAAAAACTTATACAGATAGGGGAACATTAAGTCAGAGACCACTGGAAATAAAAATGTAAGATTGCCCTTTTTAAGATATTGGGTAATTGAAGTCATTAGGGATTGCATGTCCAACGAGAAAAGAACTAATCAGACAGTTCCTCTATCTCATGACCATTTAGAATCAAATCATAGAGTAGAAGCCTAGAGGATGCGTAATCCACAGAATCGATACTAGAAAGCAGGGTGAAAATGCAAAGGGCTTTGTGTCCAGAAGCCCTCACCTTCAATTCCGCTTCCACTATCCCTAGTTGTACAATTCTGGGCAATTTATTTCTCAGAAATTTAGACTCGCTATGTGTAAACTGTAAATAACACCTAATTCTTAGAATTACTCTGAGCGTTTCTGAGATAACCTGTGTAGGATACTTAGCCTCCCGCCTGGCACACTACAGGTGCTCAACCTACGGCAGTTTTTCCCACAGCATCTTTACAGGTACATGTTCAGTAGCCCGTTTGCTCAGTGTGATGTTATTGCTGGAGAAACTGGATATCCTACTAATTACCAGAAGAGGCTGAATTTCATTTGAGAATAGGAGTCACTACCATTTCTTTTGTTTTATTTTCATTACTACACTGATGTGAACTAGTATTTACTGCAATTTTGTGATTTTGGATGGATATATTTCTGGTTGGTGGATAGGGTTATAAAAGATTCATATTACCTATAGTAGGCTCCGAAAACCATTTGTGTTTTATGTCTGATAAATCATATTGCTTTATGATAGTATCCCCGTGCACTCTTGTCTTGCCCTTGCACCTCTCCACCCATCCCACTGTGATCAAGACACTACTTTTAGACCATCTATTTTTTAGACAGAACATAGTAATGAACAGTGCTGCTGGCCGCCCTACCAGGAAATCTTGCAAACATCTTTTGTAGCCTTTATAGTCTATCTACAGACGCTAGGAAATTCATATTTTATCAATCTCCTAGGGTCCAAATGGTACTCACAAAGTGCAGCCTTCAACTGAGCTTTGTGATTAATTGTTGCTGTCAGTCATTTGTTAGCAGAAATGGTGCCTTCACCTTTAGCTTTTCACCATAAATCAAAAGTCTGGAGACTGCCCTGGTGGTCCAGTGGTTGGGACTGTGGGCTTCCACAGCAGGGAGTGTGGGTTCAATCCCTGGTTGGAGAACTAAGATACTGCATGCTGCGAGGCCAAAAAATAATTAAAAATAAATAAAAATAAAATTTAAAAAAGATCTACATTAAAAAAAAAAGTCTGGATGAAAATAATCAAGAGGATGAGGGTAAAGTTAATGGTAGCTGATCTGAGCCTCCACCTAGAGATCCCTGGACGTCCCCTTCCCACTCAAGTCTTTCCCGTCTCCTGGAAGTGTCCTTTCCATGTGACTCTTACAGACCTCTGTGGTTGTTATCTCTGCCAGCCTCCTCTGAAGCCCTGGGGCCTTGCAGATGTCCACCCCTCAAACCCCGTGACATAGATGGGAGGGAAGTAGAAACCATCTGCAAGAGCAGCTCTCTTTTTATAATTTTTTATTGAGATATAATTGATATATAACATTGTATAAGTTTATGGTGTACAATGTGTGGAATTGATACATTTGTTTATCACAATATAATTACCACTGTAGCATTAGCGAACACCTCCAACATGTCCCACCATTGTCATTTCTTTTTTGTGATAAGAACACTTAAGATTTAGTTTCTTAGCAACTTTGAAGTATATAATACAGTATTGTTAGCTACAATCACAGTGCTGGGCACTAGGTCTCCAGAACGTATTCATCTTCTAACCTCAAGTTTATGCCCTTTGACCAATATTTCCCCAATTCCTCCATCCCCAGTCCCTGGTAACCACCATTCTGCTCTCTGTTTCTACAAATACAGTATGATGTCACTTGTATGTGGAATCTAAAAATCAGGCTGTATTTTCTGTGGTGGGAAAAATGATTTTTTTAATTCCATTTTCAAAATTTTCAAATGGAATGGCCTTTGCTTATTTATTTATTTTTTAACACACTACTAATATTACGTATTTTATTTATTTCTATCTCCATTTCTCCAAGATCTTAGGGTAAACTCTGTAGGACTGACCCAAGGGAAAAATGAGAGCAATGCTCACGTTATTATACCCCTAGTCAGTTGTTTTTATATCTGGCTGTACATCAAAATCATTTGGAAAACCTTTTTCTCTTTAATTAATTAATTATTTTTTATAGACATATAGTTGATTTATAATATTAGTTTCAGGTATGAGACATAATGATTCAATATTTTAATGATTACACTCCATATAAAGTTATTACAGGGCTTCCCTGGTGGCGCAGTGGTTGAGAGTCCGCCTGCCGATGCAGGGGACACGGGTTCGTGCCCCGGTCCGGGAGGGTCCCACATGCCGCAGAGCGGCTAGGCCCATGAGCCATGGCCGCTGGGCCTGCGCATCTGGAGCCTGTGCTCCACGATGGGAGCGGCCACAGCAGTGAGAGGCCTGCGTACCACAAAAAAAAAGTTATTACAAATTAATGGCCATATTTCCCTGTGCTGTACAATATATAATTTTTACTTATTTACTTTGTCCATAGTAGTTAGTATCTCTTAATCTCCTACACCTGTCTTGCCCCAGTCCCTTTCCCTCTCCCAACTGGTAACCACTAGTTTGTTCTCTATATCTGAGTCTGTTCCTCTTTTATTATATTCATTCATTTATTTTATTTCTTAGCTTCTACATATAAGTGATAACATGATTGTTTTTTTTTCTCTGTCTGACTTATTTCACTAAGCATGATACCCTCTAGGTCCATACATGCTGTTGCAAATGGCAAAATTTTATTTCTTTTTATCCTGAGTAATATTACATTGTGCAAATATGTAACACACCTTTTTTATTCATTCCTCTGTTGATGGACGCTTAGGTTGCTTCTGTATCTTGGCTATTGTAAATTATGCTGCTATGAATGTTGGGGTGCATGTATCTTTTCAAATTAGTGTTTCTTTTGTTTTTGTTTTTTTTCAGATTAAATACCCAGCAGGAGCTTGCTGGGTTATACGGTACTTCTATTTTTAATTTTTTGAGAAACCTCCATACTGTTTTCCACAGTGGCTGCAGCAATTTACATTCCCACCAAGAGTGTAGGAGGGTTCCCTTTCTCCACACCCTCACCAACATTGGTTATTTGTGTTCTTTTTGATTATGGCCATTCTGACAAGTGTGAGATGATATTTCATTGTGGTTTTGATTTGTATTTCCCTTATGATTAGTGATGTTGAGCATCTTTTCATATGCCTGTTGGCCATCTGTATATCTTCTTTGGAAAAATGTCTATTAAAGATCTTCTGCCCATTTTTTAATCAGGTTGTTTATTTTTTTGATGTTGAGTTATATGAGCTGTTTTTAATATTTTGGATATTAACCCCTTATTATTTGTAAATGTTTTCTCCCATTCAGAGGTTGTCTTTTTGTTTCTTCAAAGGTTTCCTTTGCTGTGCAAAAGCTTTTAAGTTTAATTAGGTCCCATTTATTTATTTTTGCTTTTGTTTCATCTGCCTTAGGAGATCGAAAAAAATATTGCTGTGATTTATATCAAAGAGCATCTTATGTTCTTTTCTGTCTGGATGATCTGTCCATTGATGTCAGTGGGTGTTAAAGTCCCAGACTATTATGGTGTATATTATAGTACATTTTTCTCTTTGTGTCTGTTACTGTTTGCTTTATATATTTAGGTGCTCCAGTACTGGGTGCATATATGTTGAGTGTAATGGCCTCTTCTTGTATTGATCCCTTTATCATTGTATAATATCCTTCTTTGTCTTTTGTTATAGACTTTCTTTTAAAGTCTACTTGGTCAGATATGAGTATTGCTATCCCTGCTTTATTGTCATTTCCATTTGCATGAAATATCTTTTTCCTTCCCCTCAAATTCAATCTGTGTGTGTCTTTAGCTCTGAGGTGAGTCTCTTGTAAGCAGCATATAGCTTTCTCTTTTTAAAACTAATCATCCACCCTATGTCCTTTGTTTGGAGCGTTTACTCCACGGACATTTAAAATGATATCGATAGGTATGTACTTCTTGCCATTTTGCTACTTGAGTGTCTTCTTCATGAGAGGAATGTGGGTTTCTTACAGCCCCATGTCAGCCCCACTGGTTTTCTAGCCAGCTATGTGTATTCCTCTTTTCTGGTGATGGACCCCAGGGCTCGGTGCCCAATATGTGGCTCAAGCCACTCACACCCCAGGATGGTTCTCCAGCTGTGAATCTCCCTTTTCCTCTGAGTCCCCTCCCAGGGGCCCAGGTCCTGACCTGATGGCTTCTCCTCCCTTCCTACCTGATTCTATGTGAATCTTTCTTACAGCCTTGGTAGTACAGGACTCTTTCTGCCAGTCCCCAGATTATTTTCAGTGAGAAATGTAGCTGTATATGTATTTTTGATGTGTTTGTGGAGGGAGGTGAGTTCCATGTCCTCCTACTCTGCCATTGTGATCTCTCTGGGAAAGTTTTTTCTTTCTTTAATTCTATGTTTTGGAGCCTAAACTTAAGTTCCCAAAACTTGCTGAATGCAAATGTCTAGGGTAGGACCCAAGAATCCCACCTAACACTTCACCTATGAGGGACAGCCAGTGAGTGTTTCTGAACCGCGTTCAAGTACCATATTTTCTTCCTGCCTCACAGTAAGGTCTATGCCTGTTTTCTCCCTGGTTCTCTCTACAATCTCCTTTTTGGAGCTTTTCCATCACTGGCCTTCAAATCTCTCCTCCCTCATCACACATGATTGCATTAGTTAGAACAAGGAGATTAAAGTTAAGGTATAATTGTGAGGACAAATACAAATTTAAAAGAAGAGACCCAGTTCCCTCTGTAGAAAATAAGGGAAGAAACTTTCCCCCTTCTAGTTTTTAGAGCATTTACTCTAGTGAGCTCTTTCTTCTTTCTTTAAAATTTTATAAATACGTTTGAGTACTAGATAGGCCTTTTGTTATCTTTATGACCCAGGAATGACTTTCTCAAGGACCTGGGAACCATCCTTTGGAATGTAAATGTCAAGACCAATACTGCCCAGTCTCTCCATCTCTGTGGGAGGGCTAGAGCCTAACTTTGGGGGTGCCTGGCTACAAGTTGCAAAACAGCCTCCTGTCACAAAAAGATGAGATTGTTTTCCCCTGGAAAAAGCCAATTATCTAACACAGACGGTCACCCCAATAACCAGGTACAGTCAGGATGAACTCTGTGTAACAAATGGTGCTGTCGAGTCCTCTTATGTAAGCACTAGTTATTATCTTGCAAACATATGGAATGGGCTGTATCTGCTCGGCTGTATAAAGGGTGAGATTTCTCTGTCTTTGTATCTATTAGTGGACTGCCTGTGATGCACATCATATTCTGGTTTAATGCTTATTCCATAATGAAACTGTTTTCTTTCTCCTCTCCCTTTATGGGAAGGTTTTCTGGGTTGGGAGAAGATTTTTTTTTTTTTGCTGTGTTGGGTCTTCGTTGTTGTGTGTGGGCTTTCTCTAGTTGAGGCAAGCGGGGGCTACTCTTCATTGCAGTGCATGGGCTTCTTATTGCGGTGGCTTCTCTCGTTGCAGAGCACGGGTTCTAGGTACATTGGCTTCAGTAGTTGCAGCACATGGACTCAGTAATTGTGGTACGTGGACTCTAGAGCACGCAGGCTTCAGTAGTTATGGCATGTGGGCTCTAGAGCACAGACTCAGTAGCTATGGTGCACGGGCTTAGTTGTTCCACGGCACATGGGATCTTCCCAGACCAGGGATCAGACCCGTGTCCCCCACATTGGCAGGCGGATTCTTAACCACTGCGCCACCAGGGAATATTTTGTTTTTAATTATATTTTTCTAACATAATCAGTGAAGGGAAGGCTTATGAAGGAAGGAAGAGTGCTTACAGTGAATAAGATAAATTTAACTGCTGGAGAAGTCCCTGATGAAGATGAGGATAAATATGTGGACTGGACTGTAATAGGGTATCTAGGAGTAGATGGGGCAGAAATGTACAGGTGACCTAAGACATCTAAGAAGAACTGCTGCCTTAAAATAAAAGGTAATGAGTCCCTTTTGTTCCTCTTACCATTGGGGCTGAGGTCTCAGAATGATCTGTGGGCTTTGGATTTTCTAATTTTCTAAGGCAGGCAGGTCTGGGCTGAAGGTGAGAAGCCAGGTGAAGGAATAAGGTTTCTTTCTCAAACCAAGGTTGGTGGAAATGATACAAAAGGTCATAACTTAATGACATCGTCTCGAGAAGAAAAAGAAATTTTCTGATAAGAACTTCAAATAAGTAACAATGACTAATGAAGAAATCAAGAAGATTTGAACAAAATGTTCTGTGAAACTGGGGGAATAAGCCTTCGGGGATCTGGACAGGAACAAATTTACTACAACTAACAAAAGACTTGCGAGCCCCTCTGTTGCCATGCCTCCTGACAAGCTTTTGCTTCTTCCATAGTCTAACTCCCTCTGCAGATAGGCAACTGTCTGCCTCTCCAGGGGAGCCTGGCCATAAATAGTGAGTGCAGAGATGGTTTTCACTCACTTCTCCCTTCAGCGGCTCCTGGCACTTATCTGTAGATAGAATTTTTTTTTTTTTTTTTTTTTTTTTTTGCGGTACGCAGGCCTCTCACTGTTGTGGCCTCTCCCGTTGCGGAGCACAGGCTCCGGACGCGCAGGCTCAGCGGCCATGGCTCACGGGCCCAGCCGCTCCGCGGCACGTGGGATCCTCCCGGACCGGGACACGAACCTGTGTCCCCTGCAACGGCAGGCGGACTCTCAACCACTGCGCCACCAGGGAAGCCCTGTAGATAGGCTTTTGACGGGTACTGGAATCGATTCATTTGTAAGAATGTTCTAGGAGCTCTGCTGCCAACTAGAGTGCAGACACAGACTGTACATCACCATGTATGAACTGCAGGCTGGGTTTGCATAAATGGCCCTATACCTTGTAGATAAACGAGGGTTCATCTACCTTCTGCAGCTCCACAGGGGGAAAACTGCCTGCATGTTGGCTCAGGAAATGTTTGAGCTCTGACGTTTGAGTCCTTGACAAGCCAGTGCATTTCTGTTTGCTTCCTGAACTGGGACAAGTATAAACAGTATCTGAGTAGCTTTTTGTTCCAGTGTTTAAATGTATTTGTCTAACGTGCTGTCACTTAGGCAGAAGGTATGGCTGTGTAGCTTCCAGGGCCTCAGAGCATCTCATAAATCATAAAGGAAGGATTTGAACAAAGAATTGACCCGCTCACTTCTGCGAAAGCGTGGCACATCTGTCCAATCTATCATACCTAAATGTGATGTGCATTGTCTCAAGATGCCTTTACTAGGCAGCATGTAACTCTTTGCCTAAATGTCCATCATATGCATTTTTGAATTACCTAGGATGGGACAGATCTTCCTTTGGCTGGTTTGTACATTATGACTCAGGTGTTGGAAGACATTCTGTGTTTAAAGAATGAGCTTGTGAGCTCATGAGTACGTATGGCTCACTTTTGCCAAAATTTATTCGAATAAATCCATCAAATATTTGAGGTTACCTATAGTATGGAGACCCTGGAAATAAAGATACAACAAAAGAAATTATATCCCAGTCCTTTAAAAGTCTACATTCTCACTGAGCATAAAAGATCAAACACATGACTCAAAGAATGTAATGCAGTGTGTAATCTCAGTTGTCCAAATCCATTGCACTTACTTTTAAATAGGAAAAGAGAAGAAAAATACTTCAGGATGTAGATACAGCATCAACTGCTTTGACTAGTTCATAAAATGTGGTCAAATGGAGAGGACAAGGGGCCAGTCCAGCATCAGCAAAAGCATAGAGGTGTGGGAATAAGCATAACTGATTCAACAAGTTCTAAAAATATCAGCTTGTCTGCAAGAGAAATTTCCTATAGGAAAATGTGTCACTTGGGATGAGTTACAAGTGCAGAGAAATCTTAATTAGTGGAGGATTTTGTTTAACATAGAATTGCATTTCCCACTCATGTAAAAACCCAGAGCTGGGCTTCCCTGGTGGCGCAGTGGTTGAGAGTCCACCTGCCGATGCAGGGGACACGGTTTCGTGCCCCGGTCCGGGAAGATCCCACATGCCGCGGAGGGGCTGGGCCCGTGAACCATGACCGCTGAGCCTGCGCGTCCGGAGCCTGTGCTCCGCAACGGGAGAGGCCACAACAGTGAGAGGTCCGCGTACCGCAAAAACAAAACAAAACAAAACAAAACACCCCAGAGCTATGTGATCTGAGGACTCTGATGTCAAGAACCCAGGACCTTTCCATTGTGTGGCTCTGTCATGTATTAGCTCCCTGTCAAATCATTTGATTGTGCATGCTGGCTTTTCCAGTCATCTGGGCATCATTCCAGCTGGAAGAAAAGGCACACTTTTATCCTTTAAAGTCACTTCCTTCCTTGGAGGACAATTCCTGGAAATGGCATGCACAAGTCCACTGAATTCTCACGAATTTCATTGGCCACAAGACACAAGGGAAGCTGAGAAGTGTAGTCTTCATTTCAGGCTGTCATGTGCTTAGCTTAACAAAATTAGAGAAAGTAAGAATAAATGTAGGGAACAGAAAGACATCAGTGCCACAGAGAGTGATGAGAAATAAGGTGGAACACTTAGAGAGTCTAGATCAGGACTCTGCAAATGTTTTCTCTGAAGGACTAGATAGTAAATATTTTAGGCTTTGTGAGCTCTACAGTCGTTGGTATAACTTACTCAACTCCACCACAGACAGCAGTGAAAAAGCGACCATAGACAATAAGCAAACAAATGATCATGGCTGTGCTCCAATAAAACCTAATTTCCAAAGAGCAGGTGGAGAGCACAATTTGGCCCACAGACTATAATTTTTGATTCCTGGTGTAGATTATAAACTTGACTTGGAAATTTCGTGTGCAGGGCAATGTGAGGACTGAGCATGCCGTGGTAGAAGGAGCACTGAACTGTTGTTTGGAGACCTGAGGCCCTGTCCTGGTCTATCACAAGTTAGATTTGCAAATTTGAGGAAGTCATTTTGCCTCACAGAGTAACAGTGTCCTCATTTTCCTAATGAGGGGATTGAATAGAAAGTCTCTAATGTTATTTTCAATTCAAAAAGACTGTGGAGATGGTGGACTTAAGATGTCTAATTGGAAAACTGTTGCAGGGATCCTGGTGTGAAATGGAGAAGCTAGGGAACTAGCAGGAAAAATGGAAAGAAAATTTCAAAGACAATTTAAAAGGAAAACAAACAGAAAACAAGTGGTGATTAGATAGATAAGGTAGTTAAGGAAAGTCATAAAATGCCTGGAAGGTTTTGAGCAGTGGGGCTGAGAGAATGTTGATCCCACATCACAGACAGAAACATAGAAGGGGATACATCTTCAGTAAAAATTCCAGGGAGAATGATTCTTCTCCACTCAGATTTTTCCTTCTTTGTCAAGGGTCAGCAAACTTTTTCTGTGAAGGGCCAAAGAGCAAATACCTTAGGCTTTATGTGCCATACAGTCTGTCACAAACACTCAACTTTGCCACTGTATGGTGACAGCAGCCACAGACAACATGTAAGCAAAGGGGCATGGTTGTGTTCCGATAAAATTTTATTTATGGACACTGAAATGTAAGCTTCCTGTAGTGTTCATGGGTCAGAAAATATTATCCTTCTTTTGATTTTCTTCAATCATTAAAAAAATGTACAACCTATTTTCAGCTTGCAGGCTGTACAAAAACATGTGATGGACCCATGGGCCATAGTTTGCTGACTCCTAGCCTGTGTGCAAGCAATTCTCTAGATTTCTCATCTTTCCCAACCATCTCTTTTTGGAAGTCTGTGGAGAGAAACTGGGCATGTGTAGCTCTAGCCCTTCTGTTCCCTTTGGTCTTGGAAGCTAGAGCTACCCTCCGTTCTGCTCCCGTCAGTTGGGGATGTAATACAAGACATAATGAGCGAAACTTCTCTGGTCAAGGCAAGGTACCTCTGTTTATTTCTGAGAAATTCTTTCGTCCTCAGATATAATCTGCATCCTCCCATCCAGGTTTACCTGAGTGACATTCTGACCTGCCACGAATTGATCTTATTGGGTTCAGAATTTGAACAGTAAGAGAGAGCTATTTATCAGACGACCTCAAAGACCTTGGAAGTTGGCACGCGTTCCCAGAGGCCAAAAAAACCATTGCTTCAGAGATTTGGCCACAGTCAGTGGTGACTGGGCTAGTGCCTAGGACATGGGAGTTAATGGGTAAGTGACTGGATGTGTAAACACGAAAGCGTGGGAAGGTCCACCTTGATCCTAGGAATAGGATTCTGGAATGGGGGTAGGGGCCAGAGGTAAGTTGACTGTAACAAAACTGGGGTTATCTTCCTTCAACTCTGAAACTGCCCATCAGCTGATACACGCAGTTGTCAATGGTTTTGACTCAAGCTCTTAGGACTGATAAGAAAGCCTGGGACAACAGAGAATTTCATTTAAACCATTAAGCCCTTCCTGTTACCGAAACATGGGCTTGACTTTAGAGACAGAAACATAACCAATATACGTTTTTTAAATTTTAAGGAGCTGCTTGAGAAAAAAAAGAGTTAACTCCCTTTTGGTAAAAAGCATGCTGTTGCACGTCTCAGAAGCAGAGAGGGAGAAAATCCATTAAAAAGAGATTTATTTGGACTCCTAATTAATGCATCTAAATACAACAGGCAAATTGACAGCAATTACTGGAACTGTTACCCAGATTTAAAACCAGTGCTAAAGGAGTTTACATTTCAGCTTTGTAAGCAATCTGGTCTCTCCTTTTTTTTCATTCACCCCTTCTTAAGGTTTTTCTGCTCTTCTAGACAAGTTGGTCTAGAAAAGACCCTGGGCCTGTATCCCATTCTGTGGCATCTGTGCATGGTATCTCCCTTACTCAGTACACATTCCATGTGGCCTGTCCAAATGCAACCCACTCTTCAACACAAAGCCCAAGTTCCACTTCCTTTAGGATATATTCCCTGACTATTCCAACCCTGATTCATTTTCCCCTTCTGTAAACTCTTACAGCTCAAAAAATGTATTCCCTTTCTTCAGGAAGATGGATGTTGTTAACATTCAAGACCTACCCACGTTGGGCATACACTGGTCTTGACAAAACTATAGAAGAGTATTTCCTAGATCTGCACATGAATTTTGTTGCATAGTATTTATAAAGTGGTTTAATATATATTGACTAACTATAAATGGCACTCTGGTAACAGTTGCTATTTGTGTGATTGGGCCTAATCAAGACAGGTTGTGACTTAGGTTCACTCTCCAGGGCTTTAAAGTAACTCCATCCCTTTTTCTATTGAAGGAAGCCTAGCTGAATACAAGTGAAAGTGAAGTTTGGTACTATGTGGTATCCCATCTGCCTACTGCTGAGAAAAATAAACCAGCCAACATTTAGTGGCTTAAAACAACAATATTAATTTTGCTCACAAATCTACAATTGGGCATGGATGGTGGGATGGGTCCACTTTGTGTCACTAGGGGTGACTCCGTGAGGGGCCAGAGGGTCACATCCAAAATGCCTCATGGGTGGAACATGGATGTGAAATTGGTGCTGGCAGCTGGCGGGAAGCTCAGCCAGAGCAGGGAGACCAAGGCCCGGCTTCCTTTCCACGTAGGCCTCCCCGTGGGCTGCTTGGGCTTTCTCACAAGCGATAACTGATTTCCAAGAGCAAACATCCCAAGGAAATAAGGGGAGAGCACAGGGCACTGCTATGACCGTGCCTCAGAAGTCACTGATGTCTATCTTCCCTTCTCTGTTGGTTGAGGCAGTCTCAGAAGCCTACTTAGGTCCAAAGGAAGGGAGCATAAATGCAGCCTCTTGACAGAGAGTAGAAAGGGTCTAGAAGAGGATGTGGTGTAGGAGGTATTGTTGCAGTCTTCTTTGGAATATACGACCCGTCACAATGGCATTTACTGTGAATGAATGGACTGCAATGCTCTAGTATTTTAACCACATTTTTGTAGAGGATCCGCTGGTTTATAATCCAGTGTTCTGGATTTAATTTTAAATTGGCCTTAAATTATTTTCCCCTGGTTGCAGGTGTACATGGCTTAGTCCCCAAACTAGTTTAAAGGGCAAGGGCCATATCTATGGTTTCTAACCACTCACAAGCCTTGGTGGAATGCTGGACATCTAGGTGATTCAGGAAGTACACATTGGAAGGTGAGTAGAGAAGGGTTTGTGCCATAAAGTCTGTCTAAATAAAGAAATGAGGCTTATGCTTTAAGCAAAACCTATAGAAGTGGTAAAGAGACTGGCCCACAAACTCTCTCTCACCTCAGCCTCATCATGCGGTTGTCTCCTGTACTCGGGGGTGTAAAATGTTGCAGAATTCGGGAACAATTATGATGGAGGAATGGTGGGGATCAAGCCCAGTGTGATTACACTCCCTGAACCAGGTGATAAATCCACATAGCTGGGCAGAGGGAAGCAGTTATGAAAGTCAGGTGGCTTCTGTCTCTGTCCTAAGCATCACCTAAAAAATATTTTTAAGAAACTCCATGCTTTATTTGCTCCTATCTTGGAACTCTAAATTCCGCGTTGATCTTTCTCTGTCTTCTGTGTGTGTGTGTGCATGAGCATGTGTGTGTTTAATACCTTGGAATGATTGTATACTTTTGATGAAACTTACCTTTAAAATGGAAATAAAAAGAAATAAGGATTTGGTTTGTACAAACATACCTCTGAGATATTGCAGGTTCATTTCCAGACCACCACAATACAGTGAATATTGCAATAAAGTTACTCACACACATTTTTTGGTTTCCCAGGGCATATAAAAGTTATGTTTACACTATACTATAGTCTATTAAGTGTGCAATAGCATTATGTCTAAGAAAACAATGAACACACCTTAATTAAAAAATACTTTATTGCAAAAAAACTCTAACCATCATCTGAGTCTTCAGAGAGTCTGAATCTTTTTGCTGGTGGAGGGACTTACCCCGATGTTGATGGCTGCTGACTCATCAGGGTGGCCACTTCTGAAGGTTGGGGCAGCCGGGGCAATTTCTTAAAACAGGACAACAGTGATGTTTGACACACGGATTGACTCTTTCTTTCATTAATGATTTCTCTAGCACGCAATGCTGTTTGATAATATTTTACCCACAGGAGAACTTCTTTCAAAATTGGAGTCCATCCTTTCAAACCCTACCACTGCTTTATCAACTAAGTTTATGTCATATTCTAAATCCTGTGTTGTAATTTCAACAATCTTCACAGCATCTTCACCAGGAGTAGATTGCATCTCAAGAAAACGTTTTCTCTGCTCATCCATAGAAAGTAACGCCTCATTCATTCAAGTTTTATCGTGAGATTGCAGCAATTCAGTCACACCTCCAGGCTCCACTTCTAATTCTAGTTCTCTTGCTGTTTCCACCACATCTGCAGTTACTTCCCCAACTGAAGTCTGAACCCCTTCAAGTCATCCCTGAGGGTTGGAATCAACTTCTTCCAAACTCCTGTTAATGTTGATATTTTGACCTCTTCCCATGAATCATGAGTGTTCTTAATGTCATCTAGAATGGTGAATCCTTTCCAGAAGGTTTTCAATTTACTTTTCCCACATCCATCAGAGGAATCACTCTCTGTGGCAGTTATAGCCTTACAAAATACATTTCTTAAATCATGAGACTTGAAAGTCAAAATCGCTCCTTGATCCATGGGCTGACAAATGGATGTTATATTACCAGGCATAAAAAGAACATGAATCTCATTGTACATTTCCACCAGAGCTCTTGGGTGACCAGGTGCATTATTAATGAACAGTAATATTTTGAAAGAAATCTTCTTGTCTGAGCAATACAGTGGGCTTAAAACATTCAGTAAACCATGTTGTAAACAGATGGGCTGTCATCCAGGCTTTGTTGTTCCGTTTATAGAGCACAGGCAGAGTAGAATTAGAATAATTCTTAAGGGCCCTGGGATTTTCAGAATGGTGAATGAGCACCGGCCTCAAGTTAAGTCACCAGCTGCAATAACCTCTAACAAGAGAGTCAGCCTGTCCTTTGAGGCTTTGAAGCCAAGCATTGACGTCTCCTCTCGAGCTATGAAAGTCCTAGATGGCATCTTCTTCCAATAGAAGATCGTTTCACCTACATTGAAAATCTGTTGTTTGTGTAGCCACCTTTATTAATTATCTTAGCTAGATCGTTTGGGTAACTTGCTGAAGCTTCTATATCAGCACTTGCTGCTTCATCTTGTACTTTCTTTAAACCTCATTAAACAACCTCTGCAACTCCGAAGTTTTCTTCTATAGTTTCCTAACCTCTCTCAGCCTTCAGAGAATTGAAGGGAGTTAGGATCTGGCTCTGGATCAGGCTTTGGCTTAAGGAAATGTTGTGGCTTGTTTGATCTTCTATCCAGACACTAGGAGTTTGCTATCTCCATATCAGCAATAAGGCTGTTTCACTTTCTTATCATTTGTGTGTTCACTGGGGTAGCATTTTTAATTTCCTTCAAGAACTTTTCATTTGCATCCACAACTCAGCTGCCTGTTTGGCACAAGAGGCCTAGCTTTCAGTCTGTCTTGGCTTTGGACGTGCTTTCCTCACTAAGCTTCATCATTTCTAGCTTTTGACTTAAAGTGAGAGATGTGTGACTCTTCTTTTCACTTGAACACTTGGAGGCCATTGTGGGTTTTTTAAATTGGCCTCATTTCAATATTGTTGTGTCTCAGGGAATAGAGAGGCCCAAGGAGGAAAGAGATAGGAGAATGGCTGGTGGGTAGAGCAGTCAGAACACAGAAAACATTTATTGATTACATTTGCCATCTCATATGGGCACGGTTCATGGTGTCCCAAAACAATTATAGTAGTAACATCAAAGATCACTGATCACACATCACCACAGCAAATATAATAATAATGAAAACGTTTGAAATATTCCAAAATTGCAAAAATATGACAGAGACACTAGTGAGCAAATGCTGTTGGAAGAATGGTGCCAATAGACTTGCTCCATGCGGAGTTGCCACAAACCTTCAACTTGTGAAAAATGCAATATCTGTAAAGCACCATGAAGTGAGATGCAGTAAAATGAGATGTGTCTGTAATTGTAGGTGAGGAAAACTTTTCCCTTCTACTCTTCTAGGTTCTTTGGTTGGTCTAAAAATTAAATTGACATAAGACAAATTAATGGGAGAAGAAAGCAAATTTAATTTTGTAAATATGGGAGCTCCAAGGATATGAGGTGCTCAGACAGTTAACTGAGGTTTATACAACATCCCGAGCTAAGGAGAAGGGGATAGGGGTCTGCGGCTTCAAAAAGGAGGAAGAGAACTCACAGGAAGGGGAAGAGCAAAGAACAGCTAAACAAATGTTTGCCCTCAGATGTCTTTCTCATGTAAAAAGTTATCTCTGGTCATAGCTCTTTTCCTGGTCCAGGCCCCCTGTATAAACTCTTCTAGGCAGTTAAGGAAGAGGTTAAAAACAAAAAACCCAACTCTTCATGAGTTTGTTAGGCCTTGATTGCCATCAGCTTAAAATAACCCACGTGCCAACGTGGCATATTTTGAGCTCATATATTCCACTCCTGTTTGTAATACTTCTCAATCTGAGCATGATTTAATTCACAACTTATCATTGTGTCTGGTGAGCAGACTTCCAAGATAGTGTTCATGCCTTTGTGTAATTCCCTCTTTTGAGTATGGACTGGACCTAGTAACTTGTTTCTAAAAAGCAGAGCACATTAAAGTGATAGGATGTCACTTCCATGATTATGAGACCAAAGACTCTGCCTTCCATGTTGGTGAGATGCTCTTTCCTGCTAGAAGGTTCTCTGTTGCATTCTCAGGTTTCTTGCTTTGAGGAAACAAGCTACTGTGTTGAGGAGACTCATGTGGCAAGAAGCCAAGGGTGGCCTCTGGCTATCGGAAGTGCCCTCAGTCCAAAACCCACAAGGAATTAATTCCTGTCATCAACCACACGAATGAGCTCGCAGGTGGATTCTTCCCTAGTTGGGCAGCCTGGCCACCAGCTTTATTACAGCCTGTGAGAGACCCTGAAGCAGGAGATGTAGCTAAGGTTCATCTAGTTCCCTGATCTACAGAAACTGAGGTAATACATTTTGTTGTTCGAAGCCACAAAATGTTGGAGTAGGTAGTTACACCACAATAGATAATTAATACACTGTGATGACTACAGCAAATCTTAATTCTAACATCTACAAGAAAATGAAATACAACCCTGCTTTGGAAAATATAATAATCACCCCAAATCAGGTGAGTGGTATGCAACTAGATATTTATTTTCCTTTTCATGACCTTCGTTCCTTTCTTAAAAAAAGGACAGTTCATCAGTGACAAACTAGTAATGGATTGAAGAAACAAAATATGCTGAGTTTAAAAGCACTGGTTTTCAGTGTGAGTTATTTCAAACTTTGTCAGGTGCCAAGTTTTGGTAGAAGTTTTCAGTAGCACTTTCTTTTCCTTTTGCTTTACAATGAATGATACAAATTTATTTTGACCTCAATGATAATTCTGTCAGTAAGTCTGTATCATAAACAATTGCCAGTTGAGGGGAAAGCAATAAATGTAAGAACAAGAATGTAGGTGGTATGGGGCTTAGGTCATTTGAGCAAATGGTACATCCTGTGGGCACCAATGCATGTATATGAGTGTAGAGTCCCCATAGCAACAAGAATTTATATTTTGCAAAGATTTCATTGTAACTTTCTTTGGAAATTTTCCCGCCAACCCCATGTTGGAGGAAAAGCAGTCAAATGAATTCACTCCCTTCATTCGGGAATAATGGTCCAGTGATATTAAAATGATGATTGAAAAAAATGCCAATTAGTCATTATTTCTCACAAATCTTTGGTCTCACAAATCAAATGTGGATTTGTCAATTAGGTTTACTTTGTTTCCTTTGGTGTGATGAAAGATAGCTTGTAACATAACAAGTTACATATGGAGGAGTGAAAAGCCCTGAAAAGGCAAGAATAAATTAGTTTTCCACCAACAGTTGGCGGTAGCTTGCAGTGGTCTTTGCCTTGTGTATATTTTTAATAAGTTTGGAGCCTTTACGGTTGGAAACATTCATCCTGTGCTATTTGTACCAGATTCATATTGTTTAACAGTACTACTCTATGAACTAGATGTTTCCTGGGAGATAACTGTTATGAGTGAGTTATTAAGATAACCTCATGGGAAAAATAAAAAACAATGATTGCTCTTCAATGGTGACACTTTGTTTAATGGGGCAATATTTTTCCTTACAGAACTTATTGCTTTCTGGCTAAGGGTAATGAGTGAACACAGGTAGAGCTGTAGCCTGACTTCAGTTATTTTCAGGGTGTGAGGGGTGGGAAATTCCCTCCCAACATCAACTGTAACTGACAGGGGCATAAAGCTGCTGCATGGGAATGGCTTACAATTTTTTGTTTTTGTTTTCATGGAAACAATATGCACAGGAAAATATAAATCAATACAGAGGCTGCACTAAGTTTCCAGAATTTGGTACCAAACATATATGTGAAGAGGGATATGTTTTAGCATTACCTACGACTAAGGAGGCTTTTTTTCCTTCAACTCTCACAAGAAACATTAATATTCATCTTTATAGTTATATAATTTATGGGATTTATTAATAACTGCTCATTTGGGGAAATTTGGAGTATATAAAACATGCACAAATATGAAAACAAAAAAGATGCACACTCCCACTGCTTAGAGAGAACTGTGTGTTATGTTCTGGCGTGTGTGTGTGTGTGCATGTGTGTGCGCACGTGTGTGTGTCCAGCTTTGCCTCTTACTGTCTAATCTTAAGCAAATAACTGAATCTCCCTGTATTTTGGCTTCTGCATCTGTAAAATGATGATAATAATAGCATTTTCATAAGACTGATGTGATGATTAAATAGATTTATACACACATATGCCTGGCCCATTATAAGTAAAAGCTATTATTCCTACATACACAGAATTTGATTCAAACTGATATTATATTACACATATGATTTTTGAAACGTTAGCAGTATATTAGGAAAATTACTTCTAGTTCATGAAATAGCCTTTTCTGATAAGATTTAAAATGGCTAGATAGTATTTTGTCATACGAATGTACCACAATTTAACAAATTCTTTCTTGTTAGATATGTCATTTTTGTCGTTATAAATAACACCACAATCCGCCTCCTTTTATCTCCATCTTTACCACAGATCTGACTCCTTCTTTAAAATAAAGATAAAGAGGGGAAATTCTTGAATCCAATGGCATTTACAATTTTAAACTCTTTTTCTAAATTCTGCCTAGTTGCTCACCAGCATATACCCCCATGGGAAATCCATGAGACTTCCTTTTCCCTGAAACCAAACAGTATGAAAAAACCCTCTTACCCTTCTTACTCCTTAAAAATCCAAACCAACACCAAAACCAAAACCAAAATTGTAACAATTTTATATGGGTAAAATCAATATTTTAATTTCCATTTTTATTACTAGCAAAGCTGATTTTTATGTTTATTGATTATTTCTAGTTATTATTATTTTGGTCTGGATGGTCACCTTTGAAAACTTTATTTAGTTTCCTTTAGACATAAATTTAGAGAGACTGATAACTAAGAAAAGACAAAGGAAGTAATTCTTCTTCTATATCTTTGATTAAGGGCACACAGAGAGGGCCACAGCAACCTGCTACTCTGTTAAAGCACAGGTAAATTAAGTTTCAGAAGTTTTCAGCTTAACTTACAACTGACAAGGGTGATTAAATCAGTTAACACCTGAACTGATCTGGTTTAAAAAACAAAATATAAGTGAGATTTACTTGACTTGTGTCCACACGAGGGCTCTCAATGCTGCTAAACTTCATTTCTGGAGGAAACTTTTCTTTTTAGAGAAGATGCTTAATAGTTAGTGAATCCCATTTGATGATTAAATACTTTGGTCTTTAGGAATGTTCCACTATTTCATGTGAAATAAAATGTAAAGCAAAATGTTACAGATGGTGTGATTAACTGCCTTGAAAATCCAAGAGAATCTACAGACACACTATTACAACCGAGAAATGAGACCAACAAGTTTGCTGAATACAGAAATCACCACCAAAAAAAATCTTATTTCTATATACCATCAAAACCAATTAGAATGTGTCATTTTAAAAACTATTTTGATATAGCAAAAAAAACAAAAAACCAAAAAAACCCCAAACTCTGTATGGTATCATCGAAAGATGAACTGAATGAAACACATTAAAATTTTCAAGAGTTTATTTGAGCATACGTCAATTTGAACTAGGCGGCACCAAACCAGAAGTGGTTAGGAGTGTTCCACCACCAGGAGCTAGGGGGGAGATTTTTATAGAGAAGATATGGAAGCCCAGCCAGCAAATTGTTTGATTGGCTATAGCGTAAGCAGTTACCTTATTTGGGAAAGGTTGGTTGGCTGTTTGTGACTGATTGTTCTTAAGTTTCATTTTCTCAAATTCCAGTGTGCTGACTCTTAGGTTTTGATTGCTTATGTGACTCCCAAGGCATTGGGGCTACCGCATGCTAACAGCCTCCTTGTTTAATTACTTTCACTGTATCTAGGAATAAATATAACACAAATCATTCAGGTTTATTATGGAAAAAATCTTAAACCTTTACTGAAGGTAGACCTTAGTAAGTGGAGAGAAATACCATGTTGTGTGTGGAAAGACTCAACATTGTAACTGTTTCTATTTTGCCTGAATTAATTAATAAATTCAATACTATTCATATAAATCCCCAAAATTCTTTTCTTGGAACTTGATAAGATTATCCTAAATTTGGATGGAAGACTGAAGGGCAAAGAATAGCCAAGACAATTTAACTGATTAATTAATGTGTTTTTAAATTGAAATACAATTGACTTACAATATCATATTAGTTTCAGGTGTACAACAAAGTGATTCAATATTTTTGTACAATACAAAATGATCATCGTGATAAGTCTAGTTACCATCTGTCACCATAAAATAATTATAATAATAACTGTATTCCTTATGCTATACATGACATCCGTGTGACTTATTTCTTGTATAACTGGAAGTTTGTACCTCTGAATCTCCCTGACCTATTTCACTCATTCCTCACATTGCTTTCCCCTCTGGCGACCATCAGAGTGTCCTCTGTATCTATAAATCTGTTTCTGTTCTGTTTGTTTTGTTTTTTAGGTTCCACATATAGGTGAAGTCCTACGGTAATTCTTTATCTATCTGACTTATTTCACTTAGTGTAATACCTCTAGGTCCATCCATGTTGTAGCAAATGGCAAGCTTTTATTCTCTTTGTGGCTGAGTAATAGTCCATTGTATACATACCACATCTTCTTTATATATTCATCTATCAATATACATTTAGGTTGCTTCCATATCTTTAGCCAAGACAATTTTAAAGGAGAGGAAAGAAGAGGAAATGGAGGAGTGCTTATTTATTCTATCAGATTAAAAAACTTATAAAGTCATCATAATTAAAACTGTGGATATTGATACTAGATTAGATAAATAGGTAAAAATGAACAGAATTTTGAAATTTAGGAAGAAGCTCATGTTTATAATAACTTGTTAAATGCTGAGGTTGCACTATACATTAGTAGAGAAAGAATAACTATTCAATATGTTCTTTCTCCATATGGAGCTGAGACAAAAATCACTATCTCTATGAAAAAAGGTAAAATACTACTCTCAACTTATACTTTGCTTACCCCCAAATTGCAGGTATATTAAAGACTTAAATATGAAAAAAGTAAATTCTAAAACTTCCATGAGAAAAATAGGAGACAATCTTTATGACGTAAGGATAATGAAGTTTTTAAAATAAAACACAATATGCACAAATCATAAATGAAAATATTGATCAATTTCTCTATGTCAAAAGACAGCACTGAATGTGAAGATAAGTTACAGCTTTGGTGAAAATATTTGTAAACCATAGATCTGATAAAAGATTAGTATCCCAAATACATAAAGGACATCTACCTTCCCGCAGGAAAAGAAGCACATCTCTCTCCTTCCTTCCTTCCTTCCTCTCTCCTTCCCTCTCTCTCTTCCTTCCTTCCTTCCTTCCTTCCTTCCTTCCTTCCTTCCTTCCTTCCTTCCTTCCTTTCTTTCTTTCTTTCTTTCTTTCTTTCTTTCTTTCTTTCTTTCTTTCTTTCTTTCTTTCTTTCTTTCTTTCTTTCTTTCTTTCTTTCTTTCTTTCTATCTATTTATGTGTCTGTCTACCTACATACCCATGATCCAGAGAAGAAAATTGAAGGGCCAATAACTGAGGGTTGAAAATACGTTCATCCTCACTCATTGTACAGTCAGGATCCACTCAGGAGACATTAATCATACCAATCATTTGAACAGGGAGATTTTAATACAAACAACTAGCTCTCAAAAATGGTTAACTGATAATAGAAGCTAAAAATGACTCTAAGGGTACAGAAGTTACAAATGAGGAAAGGAGCTACCACCTCTAAGCTGAGGGAGAATGAACAAGAAAGGAATTACGAGCTTAGATGACTCTGTCTCTCTTCTCTCTAAAGCTGCCAATGGGAAGAAACTTGCTGGAGGACATGGGCTAGCCAAGTGGCTGAGAAGCTTGCCTAAGGGCATGGGTAGGCTGGAGTCAGACCATGCAGGCCACTGAAGTGGGTACACACCACCAGACCTCTTGTGTACCAATTTGCTGGCTGCTGTGCTAGACTAGAAAAGCACACTGGATTGAGGGAGGGACACCCCTTCCTCTTGCTGTGGCTTTAAACTCCCTTCAGTGACCTCTACTGATGGAGCAATAAAAGGATTAAAATTTAGAGGGTACAGTTCCAGTAACACAGAGCAGGACAAAAAGGATGGGTTTAAAGCTGAGAGTCAGTAAGTTGAAAACTGGTGCACTGGTAATCAATAAAGTGCATGTAAAACAAGGGGTTACCACTGACAAAACTTAAACAGGTGTGATAATACCAAGTATTGAAATGACAGCAATCATACCTTGCTGCTGAGAATGTAATCAACAAAGATGTTTTAAATTTACTTTTTATTGAAGGAAAGATTCCTTAAATTCTGTAGTACTTTACAATTTGCAAGTTTCACAGATGATTTCATATAATCGCATAGTAACCCTTTAAAAATAACCTCATACCCTTATATTGCCCCTCCCCTCTTTCCTCTCTCCACTGGTAACCACTAGTTTGTTCTTTATATCTGTGAGCCTGCTTCTTTTTTGTTTTATTCACTAGTTTGTTGTATTTTTTAGATTCCACATATAAATATTATATAGTATTTGTCTTTCTCTGTCTGCATAATAGACAAGAGTCCATCCATGTTGCTGCAAATGGCAAAATATCATTCATTTTTATGGCTGAGTAATATTACATTGTGTGTGTGTGTGTGTGTGTATGCTATACCATATCTTCTTTATCCATTCAACTGTTGATGAACACCTAGGTTGCTTCCATACCTTGTCAATTGTAAATAATGCTACTACAAACACTGGGGTACATGTATCTTTTTGAATTAGTGTTCTTGTTCTTTTTCAGGTAAATATCCAGGAGTGGGATTGCTGGGTCATATGGCAGTTCTACTTTTAGTTTTTTGAGAAACCTCCATATTGTTTTCCACAGTGGCTGAACCAATTTACTTCCCACCAACAGTGTAGGAGGGTTCCCTTTTCTCCACATTCTCATCAATATTTTTTATTTGTGTTCTTTTTGATGATAACCATTCTGACAGAGATGAGATGCTATCTCATTGTGGTTTTGATATGCATTCCCCTGATGATTAGTGATGTTGAGATTTTTTTGTGTGTGTGTGGTACGCAGACCTCTCACCGTTGTGGCCTCTCCCTTTGTGGAGCACAGACTCCGGACACGCAGGCTCAGCAGCCGTGGCTCACGGGCCTAGCCACTCCATGGCATGTGGAATCTTCCCAAACCGGGGCACGAACCCGTGTCCCCTGCATCGGCAGGCGGACTCTCAACCACTGCGCCACCAGGGAAGCCCTGTTGAGCATTTTTTGATGTGCCTGTTGGCCGTCTGCATTTCCTCTTTGGAAAAATGTCTACTCAGTTCTTCTGCCTAATTTTAAATCAGGTTGTTTGTTTGATTTTTTGTTGTTGAGTTGTATGAACTGTTTATATATGTTGGATATTAGCCCCTTATCAGTCATATCATTTGCAAATATGTTCTCCCATTCAGTAGGTTGTCTTTTCATTTTGTCAATGGTTTCCTTTGTTGTGCAAAAGCTTTTAGGTTTCATTAAGTCTCATTTGTTTATTTTTGCTTTTGTTTCCTTTGCTTTATTTATTTATTTATTTTTGCGGTATGCGGGCCTCCCCTGTTGCGGAGCACAGGCTCTGGATGTGCAGGCTCAGCGGCCATGGCTCACGGACCTAGCCGCTCTGCGGCATGTGGGATCTTCCCAGACCGGGGCACAAACCCGTGTCCCCTGCATCAGCAGGTGGACTCTCAACCACTGCCACCAGGGAAGCCCTGTTTCCTTTGTTTTAGAAGATGGCTGCAAAAAAATATATTGCTGCAGTTTATGTCAAAGAGTGTTCTGCTTATGTTTTCCTCTAGGAGTTTTATGATTTCTGGTCTTATATTTAGGTCTTTATACCATTTTGAGTTTATCTTTATATATGGTGTTAGAGAATGCTCTAATTTCATTCTTTTATATACAACTGTCCAGTTTTCCCAGCAGCACTTATTAAAAAGATTATCTTTTCTCCATTGTATATTCTTGCCTCCTTTGTCATAGATTAATTGACCATAAGTGTCTGGGTTTATCTCTGGGTTTTCTATCCTGTTCTATTGATCTATGTGTCTGTTTTTGTGCCAGTACATACCGTTTTGATTACTGTAGATTTGTCATATAGTCTGAAGTCAGAGAGCATGATTCCTCCAGCTCTGTTCTTCTTTCTCAAGATTGTTTCGGTAATTCAAGGTCTTGTGTGTTTCCATACACATTTAAAAAAATTTTGTTCTAGTTCTATGAAAAATGCCATTGGTAATTTGATAGGGATTTCATTGAAACTGTAGATTGCCTTGGGTAGTATGGTCATTTTAACAATATTGGTTCTTCCAATCCCAAACCACAGTATATCTTTCCATCTATTTGTGTCATTTTCATTTTCCTTTTTTTTTTTTTTTTTGGCTGTACCATGAGGCTTGCAGGACCTTAGTTCCCCAACCTGGGATCACACCCGGGCTCCTGGCAGTGGAAACATGGAGTCTTAACCACTGGATCACCAGGGAATTCTCTTCAATTTCTTTCATCAGCATCTCATAGGTTTCTGAGTATAGGTCTTTTACCTCCTTAGGTAGGTTTACTGCTAAGTATTTTATTCTCTTTGATGTGATAGTAAATGGGATTGTTTCCTTCAATGAAGCCAGTTTAAATAGTAATTGTCAATCTTGAGCAAAGTTGAAGATGTACAGACGTCATCACCTGCAATGCTACTTCCAGGAACACACAACACAGGAGACCTCCCATACGTGTACAAGGAGATGTGTATGACAGTATATATTTCAGATATATGTTTAATGACCAAAAATTGAGCAGAACACAAATGTCTGTCCATAGGAGTATTACACAATAAATTGTGGCATTTTCAGTGGTATTTTAACTCTGCAGCAATTTGAAAATATGAAATATGTCTATAGATATCCACATTGATAATTTTCAAAAACAATGTGAGTTTAAAAAAGGAAGTTTCAGAAGACCTCTTTAACATGACATCATGTATATCCATTTTAAAAATGCAAACTAATACTTGATATCAGGGACTAGTAAAATTTTCTGTAAAGGGCCAAATAGTAAATATTTTAGGCTTTGTGAGCCACATATAGTCTCTGCTGCATATACACATATTTTCTTTTCAACATTTTAAAGATATAAAAACTATTCTAACTCATGGCCATACAGAACAGGCCATGACTGGATTTGATACACAGACTATAGTTTGCATACCTCTGCTCTATATTGTCTACAGAAATGTATGCATGTGAAAGCATGGATAGGAAGGCTACATAACAACTTCACAATGGTGGCTACTTCTCAGAAGGGAGTAATAAAATCAGATTTGTAGATTATGGTAGAATGTTAATATTTTCTAGCCTTGGGAAATGAGTACATGATATAGCTCCCTTACTGTACCCTGTATTTTCTGCATATTTAATATATATTTTATAATTAAACATAACTTGTAGAAAGTATAATGAAAACCATTGGCATACATAACCAGCAGATTGGGACTGGTATATTGCAGGTATAATCTAGTTGAGATAGGCAACTGAGAATTATTTTTCTAGTAATTTTTGTATTATTTATATAAATATTCAGAATTAAAGCTGAAAGTATGTCTCATTGTTAATACCAGTTTGTAGTTGTTTTCTATAATATTTAGGAAGAGATAAGGGAAAAACTACTTAAGTAGTCTTGTTAAAAACAAACATGAAGAAGATAAAATGAGGTCTAGAGATAAAAGAGAAAATTATTTGAGGCAGATATTGCCCTTGTGATGAAAAAAGATGAATAAGGCATAATATCAGAGAAACCAACCTTTTAAAATTATGGGTTTAAATTTGAGGCATTATCTTCATAAACAATACCCATATCATGCATTGGGGGATAAGAAATTTGTTCCTGTTCTTAAATCCTTATGGGGAATCAGTAATATTTGAATTACAGAGTAAAAATCATGACAGATTTTATTTAACAGTGGTAGCTGTTTGCATTTAAAAATATTTTGGAATGCAGTTGTTTCTGCTAGTGGTTTGGTAATGATAAAATTCATGTCATAGAGAGCAGTGCTTTACAGAAATGCCAAGGAGACAGTCATAGCCCCTTTTCAAGTGGTTGGAGCTTTTAGGTTTCTATTACATCTTTGTTGAAGGTCATGGAGCACCCTTAACTTATGTGCAGTGTAATGTAGTCTAACATTAGAAATGAGTAGTCTTGTTTTAATTTTAACTTACCTAACATCTTATTGTATTATCTGCCAGGGAAGTAATTTTAAAAGTAATTTAAAAAATATGACCAAACCAAAAATAGAGATCATTATACAAATGCTAACACATGTTCAATGAGGTCAAATGCTCTTTAGAAGAATTAATTAAAATTTGTAGCTCTCTAGAGAAGTAAATAAATATAATTTTTCCTATGGAGCAGTAATCTTGACAGAGTAGAAGATTGCTTAGCATGAACCTTAGTTCAAAGTCAAATGGTGAGTCATTACCCAGGATGTAGTTTAACCACCATTGTCCTATCCCTCTAGCTTTGACTTCCCTGAGTGTAGTTTGATGTTGATGGTTACTGTGAAGTACCTCACAGGCATTCTCAGTTTATGACATGATACATGAGAAACATCTTTAGCTTTGGGGGGGAAACTTGCTCCAGAAATTTGACATTCATTTTAGGTGATGAAACAGGTAATTACGTCTACCAATATAAATAAATTGCTCATTAAGAACACGTGTACAGTTATGTTCACAGTAAAGTGAAAACCATTCTTCATGAGGGAATTTAACAATTTACATAAACACTTGAAAGATATGATCTTCTAGAGCATTTAAAAATTCATATCATTATATTTCAGGATGAAAGGATAATTGTTTTCACGTTCTATGATATATGGTCAATAATCACTCAGCAGTGTTGCTACTTAGCCAGATATGTAATTGATACATTGTAAAATTCCAGAGTTGGTAATACAGAACAAGGGAAATATTAACAACACATTTTTGGTTGGTGATGGGATATTCCACAAGGCTCTGACAAATGGTGATCTCACATTAATGGTCATGAACCAGATGAATTGTTTATTAATGTATTAAATATTAAATCAGTAGATTATATTTAGAGGCTTCATTCGGGAATTTGCTTTCTTAAAAAGGTATTACTATTGCTCTAACCAATTTAAAAACTAACCATAAAATCCAAAGAGTAAGTATAGGAAAAGCATTCACATTAGAGCATACTTTAGCAAATTTCCCTATGTAATTGATTTCATGGAATATTGCTGGGCTGGCATGTTCCCCCAGCACTCCTGGGAATACTGGAAAGACAGGACAGCAACACTTAGTGCAGGGTTATAATAATAAGTTTAATTAAGATAAACCAACATTAATTCAATGGTTTGACTCTGAGGTTGGCAACACCTTTTCCTCTGTACTGCCAATGTCGTAATCTCATGAGTGTGCCTGCTTGTTTAGAAGAGCTGAATGTTGGGAGTTTTCCTTTCAGACCTCCTTGAGGAAAGTGCACTTTCCTCTTGTTCAGGACATTTTCATGGTTACTCAAGGCAATTCTAAACTTCTTGGGACCAGTAAAATCCCATAGTCACTCTCTCAACCTCATACCTATGAAGCTTATCTAAAATCTAGACTCGTGACAATGTGACAATGAACGTTTCATGATTTTGCCACAGGTTGGGAAACTTCTCATTTTTTACAATGGAAATATAGTTGATTTATAATATTGTGTTAGTTTCAGGTATACAGAATTGTGATTCAGTTATATATATATGTATATATATATAATTTTTTTTTAGATTCTTTTCCATTATAGGTTATTACAGAGTATTGAATATAGTTCCCTGTGATATACAGCAGGTCCTGGTTGTTTATCTATTTTATATATAGTAATGTGTATATGTTAGTCCCAAACTCCTAATTTATCCCCTCCTTTCCCTTTCTCCTTGATAACCATGTTTGTTTTCTATAACTGTGAGTCTGTTTCTGTTTTATAAATAGATTAATTTGTATTATTTTTTAGATTCCTCATATAAGTGATATCATATAATATTTGTCATTCTCTGTCTGACTTACTTCATTTAGTATGATAATCTCTAAGTCCATTCATGTTGCTGCAAATGACATTACTTCATTCTTTTTTATGGCTGACTAGTATTCCATTGTGTGTTGTGTGTGTGTGTGTGTGTGTGTGTGTGTGTGTATATATATATATATATATATATATATATAAACAAATAATATAGATATACTACATATATATGTATATATATATGTACCACATCTTCTTTATCCATTCATCCATTGATAGACATCTAGGTTGCTTCAATGTCTTGGCTATTTTAAATAGTGCTGCTATGAACATTGGGGTACATATATCTTTTTGAATTAGAGTTTTCATCTTTTCTGGATATATGCCCAGGAGTGGGATTGCTGGATCATATGGTAGCTCTATTTTTAGTTTTTTAAGGAACCTTCATACTGTTCTCCATAGTAGCTGCACAAATTTACATTTCCACCAACAGTGCAGGAGGGGAACTTCTCTTTTATGACCTGAAGGCCTAGAGGCCTTCAAATGCCAGATTCATCACCTGGATATGGGAGCAAGGAGAGAAGAAGAAGTGTCAATCAACCCTAGCATTTTACTAATTTGCTGATTACTGGTGCACATGAACATGTTCAAACTGTAGTCTATGGATGATTAGAATACAGATTTGTAAAGACACTTGCAATTAAGTCCAGACTCACTCTCTTTTCAGGAATGCCCTCTGTGTGATTTTTCATAGAGGAATCTTTCATTAGTCAGTGTTTCTGTAGTGATCATCCCAAAACATTTGTTTCATATTCATTTTGATGCTGGTGGCTCTGGCTCTGCACATGTCTTGTCATTGTAGGACTGAGGCTGAAAAAGTTCCCAAATTCAGGACATGCTGGCTTTGTGGCCAAGGGGAAAAAGCAAGAGAGACACAAGAAACTCATAATGCCTCTTCAAGCTTAGGTGCTGCATAAAGCCTTGCTACTCAAAGTTTGGTCTGACGACCAGCAGCTGTGACATTACTTGGGAATTTTGTTAGAAATACAGTATCTCGGACCCCTCTAGACTTACTGAATATGAACCTTCATTTTGACAGGATCTTCACCTATTTTTATACACATTAAAGTGTGAGAAATACTGGGGTACCTCACATCCCCTCACAGTCATTGACAAAACCTCAACGTGGATCAGGGAAGTGCACACCCACAGGAAGATACTGCAGGTCACATGGCAGTGGACAGGGATAAATAATCTTTCAGGAAGCAAAAACTTGAAAAAATAAGACAGTCTACAGTCCTTAAAGCAGCCATGTAAAACCAGTGAGACTTACTATTTCTTGAGGCAGCCCATTTCAACAGCTGAATGTGTCTACTCATCTGGTTTTCATCCGTTGATTCTACTCTTGTCCTCTGCAATGAAGAATGCACCTACTCCCTATTCTGTATAACTTTAATTCAATGAGTTAAATGCACTGTCTGTGTCTTTCCCTCTCCTGAGTATCATCCAGTAGAAACAGACCTCCTCTCCTCAGCATTTTCCTTGGGTTGTCCAGCCCACTATCCTGGGATTCCTGTTTGGTAGCCAAGCTATTCAGGTCAGGAAACTAGAATTGAATCTGATCCTTTAGTATCTGCCCAGCACATAGAAGAGTGAGGCTATTTAATCCTTTTTTATCAGGACATAGTATTTCTATAATATGAGTTTGCATTAGGTTTATAGTGGTTGTGTCATTCTTGTGGACTCCTACTGTGTTTATGCCACCATCTTAGAGGTTTTCATATCTCTTTCTTTTTCCATTCTGCATCCAAGCAATTGATTATTTGTAGTTAATATCAGGACATTACCTTAATTCTGATAAATTAATCTTGGGATGTTGACTCATTCTTTTAGAAACTGAAGATTTAAAAATTCCTGATTCCATCATACTGTAAATTAAATAACCTACCCAGTTTCAATTTATCTATGGATTTATTAAGCTAGCATGCATGTGGGGCTGAAGCACATCCTTGTTTGGGGATCCTGAACCTTAATATAATTCTAGGAGTTCTTTTTAAAGAAAAAGAATGCTAAAATACATTAGTTTCCCAAATTTCACAAAATCAGTGCTAGGGCTCCTCCAAAGGCTTTGAAAGTGACCTATGGGAGTGAGCGCCTCTGAAAGTTAAGCATCATTAATTTCACAGTAATTCTGCCACTGAACTTGGGATATGATGTATGAAAAATTGAACAGTTGAAGTGTCACACAGTGTCAATATGCTTATTAAAACAGGTATTGATAGCTCTAGAATAGTAATACAGAAAGAAGAAAAAGAATATGGGTAGAGAGGATTGAAAAATAGCTATCTATAAGCTGAAATCAGGAGCTTGAATGAAATGAGCAGTTAAAGCTGGATTAATACCCTGTCTTTCCTTCCTTCTGTATCTTACAGATTATTAATAAAAATCATAAACCAGACAGGGCCATTAGAAAATTCAATAAAGTGCTAATTAAGAAAACCAATAAAAATGTATTTGTGTGAATGTGTGTATATATATATAATATATATATAATATATATAATATATATATATATTCCCTCTTCTATTTTATCCATTTAGAGTTCTCTAATTGAGGCCAATAAATTTCCTGTGCATCATGTATTAACTGTACTTTATGTGATACAATCCATCCCTTGACAAAAGTCCATCATTCTGATGTCATATATTTTTATCAAAGACATACATACAGTTGACCCTTGAACAACAGGAATTTGAAATGTGCAAGGTCCACATAACCATGGAATTTTTTTCAATAATTACATGCCACAGTACTACATAATCTGCAGTTGGTTGAATCCAAGGATGTGGAACCACGGAAACAGAGGGCTGACTCTAAGGTTGTATGCAAAGGGTTGGCACCCCTAACCCCTGCATTGTTTGAGGGTCAACTGTGTTCTATTTTTACTTCATTATAATATAATTTTTTTTTTACTGTATTAGTTAGGGCTCTCCCCAGAGGAATAGAGTGAATAGGATTTGAATATATAGAGGGTTTTTTTTTTTAAAGGAATTGACTCACAGGATTATGGAGCCTGGCAAGTCCAAAATCTGCAAAGTAGTCTGGCAGGTTAGAGACCCAAGGAAGAGCCATTGCTGCAGTCCAAGTCCAAAGGCTGTACGCTTGCAGAATTCTTTGCTCAGGGGAGGTCAGTTTTTGTTGTATTCAGGCCTTCAACTGATTGGATAAACTCCACCTACATTATGGAGGGCAATCTCTTTTAGTCAAAGTCCATCTACCAATTTAAATGTTAATCTTACCTAAAATACATCCTCACAGAAATATCCAGTATAATATTTGGCCAAATATTTGGGCACAATGGCCCAGACAAGTTGACACATAAAATTAACCATCTCATTTACTATCATCACCATCAACTGGAAGAAGACTTGAAAAATCTTATTTGTACCCCCAATTGTTGTTTGCCACTCATGTCTTTGAAGTCTTGAGAACTATGTTCCATGTCCCTTCCAAGATTTTCCCATTTCCTCATTATGGAAATGAACCCAAGCTGTCCCAGAGAGTTTGACAAGGCTCATGAAGCCCATATCATGAACCATTTCTATTGATTCATGAAGGTACAATTTTATTGCCTGAAGGAACCAAAAATTCTTTGCTGTTACAGAAATCTGAAAAGAGATGAGGCTGATGAATCAAGAGATGAGCTTTATGAGTTTTGTCAAACTCCAGGACAGTTTGGGTTCATTCTTTTAATAAGGGGAAGAGGCATCTGGGAGAATCTTTTCTAGGACCTCAGACCACCCTACATAGAAAACCATGTAAGGAATGAGAGAGACCCTGAGAACTGAGGCTACTGTGGTATAACATATCAATCCTTTGTCCCTATTGTTTTGAGAGGTTGAAGCATCAGTGTGTGAGGTTACCAAGGTGGGTGGGAAGACCTACAAGAATAGACTTCAAAAGAACACTTGCAAAGTCTGAAAGGCATAAAATTCCATAAAATACAGAGAATAAGACACAAATTATTTTTAGACTACATAGTGGGTAGGAAAAGGAGCAATAGAAAGATTTTAACTCATGTTTTATTCTCCACCTTGAATTTTATGGAACCTCCTGACCATTTGATTTTTAAAAATCTATGTGTATCCTCCAATAAAGTTTGCATAACATCTGAATGCCTTCATTATAATTTCCACATGCCCTTTTTTAAAAAAAATAGATTTATTTTTTGAGTAGTTTTCAGTTCACAGCAAAATTGAGCATAAAGTACCTTTGCCCCCTGTCCCCACACATGCACAGCCTCCCCCATCAGAAGTTCCCTGATTTCATATTTTTTTAAATATAAAAATGTGCCACTCTCCAAGGACAGTAAGACAGCCACCCTCTTAAGCAGCAAGGTTCCTCATGGATGGTCCCTGGGTGCTCCGTCGCTGCCAGGTAAGTTTTCCACTGAACTTTGAGTCTACAATTAGCCAATGAATCTTCCCAATTCTGTGAAGGAGACTGTCATCCATGGGCATTGTTGAGTATCAGGGGGACAGTTTTCAATGCAAGTAGCCTCTTATATTGCCAGTATTCACATCCATAACAGTCTAGGAGGTGTCAAGACATTGGTCCATACACAGCCATTTGAGGTAAACAGGAATCACTTTACTTCCTCCAAGATGATGTCCCAGGAAGATGGCACACTTCATAGTTACCCCTCAAGAGAGCTTCTAACTACCTTGATTTTGCTCTTCCTTCCAGGAGTGGCAATGAGACACTTCAGCTAGTGTCTAGGTGTTTCATTAAACATTGTTTGCTAATAATTTTTCAGAAGGGGGATATTTACCCTCCATGGGTCAAAACTCATACTTGTTTTTAAGTTGTGATTGTTTTTCTTCAGAATCCCATTCTTTTTACTCTCTAACTTCCTTACACTGACTGTGATTCCCTCCACTCCCACAAAATCATTTTCTTCCTGGTTTCCTTCTCTCAACTGGCAGGTCCTCATGGTTCTGTGGTGCATATGATAATCGATGATGTAATTATTATTACTAATTTTTGGGCTGGATTATAGTAAGTGTACATAGATGTACATACAATTTACTAGGTGTTTACTCTGTGCGAGGCACTGTACAAATCACCTATGAAATGTTATCTCATTATCTCATTTAAATCCTTACATCAGCCCTGAGTTGTGGGTACTATTATCTCCCTTGACAGATGAAGCAGCCAAGGCACACAGAAGCTTTGTAAAAATTTAGTGATTTTAACAACAATAAAAGACACAACACACAACATAAGAAAAGAAATCTTTTCATGATGACTGGACAGCATCATTTAGTCTCCTCACTGTAATAGCTTATTTTTGACATGACTGCACAGGTACATGTCATGAGAGGAACACCCGTGTCTTCAGCTGACATGTACCTACTTCAAGGTCACCCATACTGCTCTGTGAACGGATTTCTGGTTACTGCCCCGGCCCGGATTTCAGACCTTGACGGTGAAAATTTCTGTACAACAATGAATTACATATCGAAGAGAGCTGCTCTGTTTAACAGCCCCAAATCACTTTCTTTCAAATGCAGGGGACAGTCTCCATTCAAATAGAAGCTTCAGAGAGTTCACATTGCTTTAGAAGGGGTGGAAAATACAGTTGGATGGAAATGCTCACATGGTGCCCTTCTCTCTGTCACTGCTTGATTTAGTCTCTGAAGCTGCCTGCTGGGAAGGACTGGTCTCTGTCATAGTGCTTAGGTGTGTAGGCTCTTGAGTTAGTCTGGCTCACCCTGTACATCATCACTACCCATGAAACATGAGCAGGTTGCTGAAGCTGGGTCTCAGGGTCATCCTCTGTCAAGTGGGATTCATGACTGACTGACCTGGTAAAATTGTCTTATGGACTAAATAAAATATATAAAGTATTTAGTGCAATACCTGGCACACAGGAAACAGTCTATATTAGAATCTATCATCAACAGTATTATTAATAATTATTACATTAGTGAGCAAAAATAGTATTAATAATAATAAATCTATGTCTACACTCCTTTATATGCAACCCGGTAGTTAAGAGTCTGGGCTCTAGAGCTGGGTCCACATTTGCTAGCTGTGTGTTCGGAGGAAAGCTCCTCTACCACCTGACCCTCAGCTTCCTCACCTGTATAATGGAGATAATAAGAGCACATACTTGATAAGGGAGTGAGAAATTATTTGAATCAATAATATACATAAAGCACTTGCTTAAAATCTGAATTGCTATTGTCATTCTTGTCATGAAGCTTTCCTTCTTGGATTTACCTACCTGTGATGGTTTCCTCAGGTAAATATAGAAAATAGGGACTTCCCTGGCAGTCCAGTGGTTAGGACTTTGCCTTCCAATGTAGGGGGTGTGGCTTCGATCCCTGGTCGGGGAGCTAAGATCCCACATGCCTCGCGGCCACAAAACCAAAACATAAAACAGAAGCAATATTGTAACAAATTCAATAAAGACTTTAAAAATGGTCCACATCAAAAATATCTTTAAAAAATATATAGAAAATATATTAAATATATATATACATATATATACACATAAACACACACATACATAAATATATATCTCATTCATTTCATCAAATAGCACATGCTGAGTTGCATGGCTTATCTTGTTTTGGATTATCCTTCCCCCATCAAGGATGTAAGTCCCTACCCAAAAGGTTCATGTTAACATTGCCATGCACACAAACTGACCCACACATACCTCCTTTGAATCCATATTTGCATCTGATTGACTGCAGGGTGCATATACCCTATGAATGCTCAGGGAGAACAAGTTATTTTGAGTGATTTGCAAATCATTCATTATTTTAGCACACATATTGAGAATCCACTGAGCGCTAGCACTGTTGCAGCTTCTGGGGCTACCACAGCACGTAAAGGGGATCCCTTCCAAAGAAGGGGGTTTTGTGTATCTCACTCTGTGGCAGTTTGGGGTTGAGAGCATGCTGGTGAAATATGAACGTGGAAAGAGGTGGCTGGAAAATGTTTGGTGACAAGATGCTGAGACGGATCGTATGGGAAGTGGAGATGTTGATGATGTTGCAGGGATGCCTGAGGGTTGTCCTCCTGAGTCATAACTGCTCCCCGGGCTCCCTTTGCAGCGCAGTTTCTGCTTCCCTGTCTTGTTGCTACAGTTCCGCCCCAGCCCCTGCCTGGGTCCCTGTCCATCTCTCATGACATGGCACTTGCTGGACTTCTCACTGACTCAGATGTTTGCTAAATTGTGTCTCTCCTCTGATATTTGTCTGATATTTTCATGTGGGACAGAGAGAGAGGACACCATTCTTAAGGCTGGTAATTACTGATTAATCTATAAAAGAAAGGAGAGGCTAAGATAATCAAATCCACTTTCTATGCTGTTTTTGTTTATATAATAGCCATCTGACTAGTTTATAAGGATTAATCTGTGCATAAAGTGCCCAGTAAAGTGCCCAGGACTACATGTAGATCATTTGTATTCTCTTGTTTTGTAGGGAATGGGGGTGGAGAGGAGAAACTACAAGGTAATGAGAGCTTCATCTGAGAGCAGATATGTACTTAAGCTTCTGGCAAGTCAAGGATTAAAGAAGACTTTTCTTCTTGTTGCAGTTATAAGAAACCCAGGATCAGCGAAAAGCCTGTGCAGAGATGCTCTGTTTTACTCACAAGATTTTTGGGTAAACTATGGTCTATCATCCTCCGATCTCATCGTATTCGTTGCCTCATCCAGCAGCGTCTGTTTCCCAAATTATTTTTCATTCATTTCTTTATACCCTAGAGCACTGGGATACAATGTTGAAAGATACACTTAATACTTAATGGGATAGTTAATAGTGCTGAATGACATCTCTGTTGGTCACTCAGATATGTTTAATGGCAGAGACAATAATACTGGGTCAGTATTTTTTCTCAATTCTGACCTAGTCAGCCCCTGTACTTCCTTCTGACCCATCACAAAAGGGATAAATCTCAAAAAGCCTTCTCTTTTTTTCCTAATCAATCTCCACTCCTTCTGAACCTGAATAATATCCTAAAAGGAAAAATCCAATGTTTTTATGTATGTGTATCTTTCTTGCCTCAATGTAAGCCCTCCTAATTGAACATGGTACCATTTCCAAATATACAACATGTCTTCATAAAGTTAACTCTGCCTTATCTATAATCTTGAAATTGTTCCATGGAACTCTCAGAAATCTCACAGGAAGTAATCAAGCCAAACAGCTTAATTTAACAACAAAAATAAAATAAAAATGCAGTTGAGTGACTGTATATTAAACATATACTACAGCCAAGTCTAGCCTGCTGTCAATTATCAGATATTTTCAGCATGGCCAAGTCTACCAGCTCTGAAAGTTTTGTAAAACAAAACAAATGCAATAAACTTAGGGTCTTGAGCTTGGGGTTGGATGGAGTGGGTGCAATCCTGGGAAGTACAGGATTCTTCCCTTGTCCTATCGTTGGCTTTGAGGGGTCAAGGCTGGAGATGTTCCGTCAGAACTGTAAAAACACAGTTGGTTCTCCGATTAAGATTTTGAGGGATCAAATTATTCAGCAAAATGATTTAATTGGGGCCTTGGCTGAGCGAATTGGTTGATAATAAAAATATCTGTCTAAAAACTGATTTTTTAAAAACCTTCACTTCTGACTAATATTTGTATATTTTTATGTTACTTTTAGGGCCATGGTTGAGAACTTTTTTTTTAATATTAGAGGACATAAGTTTTAAAAGCAAAAATTTAAATGGAACTTCAAGCTATCAGCAAAGCACTGTTCTGCCTGAAGTTTGGTCTCTACCGCTTCACCCTAGGGATCTGTAGACATGGTTTGAAAGCCACTGTACTAGGATTTAAATTTCTAACAGCCTACGTAGACCAGTGGTCAAGAGGACAGGTTCTGAAGACAGATGAATTTAGGCTCTAATTTTAGCCCTGAGATTTATTAGTCTTGTGAACTTGGGAAAGTCATTCGACTTTCCATGCTTCATTTTCCTTAGTTCTAAAATGAAGATGATAATATTATCAATGTCATAAGGTTATAAGAATTAAATGAGACATTTTAGGGGTCCTTAACCCTTTAGGTGCCATGGAACCCTTTGGTGTAATTGAAGATAACATTTTTCAATTCATAAAATAAAATACATAGAATTAAAAGAAAACAAGTCATTTTGAAATAGTTATTAAAATATTAAAAATTGTGTGCCACACTAGTATACGTGGTTCTTTACACATGAAATAATAAGATCTGAGGACAAGTCAAATAACTCATAATTTCAATGTAGTAATAAGCATAAACAAGTATTTCAAGGTATCTCTCGTAAGTGTAATGTGTGATGAAAATATTTGTGATTTCTATTGGAAGACATGTTAAATTTCTGTTGAAAGAAGTGTTAATTTATGTTAAAAGCTAGGGAAAATTAAGATGTATTTTTTCCCATTCAAATTTATAGATCCCTGGATTTTATTGGATTTTTACTCAAGAACCCTTGTATTGGAAGGTTTTCGCACAGTATCTTATAGATTAGGGGTTTAAGGTATATTTGTTGTTGTTACAGTTAGTACCACCATCATCACTGTCACCATTGTCATCATTTCAGAAGGCAGGAATATGTATTTGGAATTATTAATTTAGCAATAATGTTTGAAACTTCTTAGGAGTTACTAAAAATAGACTAAAAGTTGAATATTCACTAACAATATGGAATGAAGTATGACAGCATCAATTTGGATATTTTCTTAAAACCAAAACGCAGAGGCTTAGAAATGTCAATAATTAGGTGCCTTGCTATCTCTAAAGTTTCTTTCATTTATATCTGTTGGAAAAGTTTTCTTTCTTTTCCATTATAATGCTGTTTTTCCCATCTCATCACTCATTTCCACATGTTGTCATGTTGAATAGATAAATAATTTGGCTTTAGAAACCACTGAAACTCATATAAATCTCTTCAGAAGTTTCTTTTTTGGGGGGGGGATGTATTTGAAGCATGTATTTATTCAACACTACAATTTTTTCGTGGTTTATGTGCATTAAATCATCAGAACACTGAGGTACAGACTCCTACCTCACCTCATCAGTAGGTGCACTCTCGACTCTGAGGTTTACAGTTTGCCAGACTCCTCTAGGCGCTTATCCCTATTTTGAAAGCTCACAGCCTGAGAATGTACTGTTTTCCCAGAACCATTTTTACTCCACAGGAAGCCTGCTCTTTGTTCACTAAACTTTGAGTATATAATTCATCACTCAAACTCCACAATACATTCTTTGTCACCTTCTTTTATAAGATAGCTACAGATAAAGTAGTTAATCTGAATACCATGAGCCATTATTTATGTCTAAGATAAATGCACAGTGTGTATTTACCTTAGAAATTTGCACTGTGTATTTCTAAGAGGAGACTAGATGCTCCATGTTCCTTTGAGACACAGTAATCCATCTAGGAAAACCAGAAGTTGCCCTGAGACCAGGACTTGCTCACTGGTCCCAAGAGGACAGAAGCTTCTCGAAGGGGCAGCAGTGGGAGAATTCTATGACCGATATCCAGTAAAACTTCCTAAACTTTTTTCTTGACCATCTTAACCCTCCAAGACCCATTTACGGGTGTTGCTCCCTACCAGCGATCCTTTCTTCCTGTGGTGCCCATGTCATAAGCATACAGCTCAATAAATTCTTACAAGCTGAACTAACCAGCACCTGGATCAAGACATAAAGCCTTACCAGGAAATCCCCTCATGCTCTGCTTAGGTACTACAACCCTCCAACAGGGTAGCATGACCTGACCCTTAACATCTTAGATTAATTTTGCCTGTTGTGCTTTTAGAAACACACAGAACTCTTTGGGTCTGGTTTAATTCAGTCAACATCACTTTTCTGAGATCCATCCATACTAACTCATGTAGTTGAATTTATTAGTTGCTGAATAGCATTTCATTGTGTGAACATACCACAGTTTGTCAGTTTTTCTGTATAGGCATTTGGATACTTTATTTTTTTTATTTTTTTATTTTTTGTGGTACGCGGGCCTCTCACTGTTGTGGCCTCTCCCGTTGCGGAGCACAGGCTCCGGACGTGCAGGCTCAGCGGCCATGGGTCACGGGCCCAGCCGCTCCGCGGCATGTGGGATCTTCCCGGACCGGGGCACGAACCCGTGTCCCCTGCATTGGCAGGCGGACTCTCAACCACTGCGCCACCAGGGAAGCCCCGATACTTTATTTTTTATTTTTTGCGGTACGCGGGCCTCTCACTGTTGTGGCCTCTCCCGTTGTGGAGCACAGGCTCCGGATGCGCAGGCTCAGCGGCCATGGCTCATGGGCCCAGCCGCTCCGCGCTATGTGGGATCTTTCCGGACCGGAGCACGAACCCGCGTGCCCTGCATCGGCAGGCGGACCGTCAACCACTGCGTCACCAGGGAAGCCCTCATTTGGATATTTTATAGGCATTTTGGATTAAGAATAGTCCTAATATGAATATAACATTCCTGGGCCTTAGCTGAACATCTGAATGACTTCTGTTTGCCATTCATCTATGAGTGCAATTATCGTGTCTGATAGTATAAATTAACACACAGGAAGGAATTATCAAATCAGACTCACGTGAACCACAGAGATCTTATCCCTCAGCAAGCTTTACTAAATAATTTCAATTTGAAGGCGATTGACGATTTCAGAAAGAGAAGAGAGAGTTCAGGGCATCAAGGGTGGCTTCCCCAGTCTTGTCTTTCCTTGCCCAACATGTCCTGCTGGCCCAGAATAATAGATATTACATTTGCGGGGTCACCTCACAAGTCAGGAGCATTTAAATTGTGAAGCCATGGAGCTGTGTAGTTTAGGTGAGGTTCTCCAGAGGGCCATTTCTCATGTATCCTGGGTTCTTTTTCTATGGGTAATCCTTAACTAAGACATCCTGCCAAGGGCATTTCAGATTGAAGGTCACTTCTCCCAAATATCATTAGTCTATTTATCTGGAGGTCTAGTTATAGAGCAGATTACACTGGATGACCCCAAGATCCTTTCTCCCAAGAGCTCCCCTTGGTAAGGGCAGTGAATGGATCAAAACCCAGTTGCTTTAACACCCTCCTCGCAGCATGGGCAGGTTTTTTTTTTTTTTTTTTTTTTTTGCCGTACGCGGGCCTCTCACTGTTGTGGCCTCTACCGTTGCGGAGCACAGGCTCCGGACACGCAGGCTCAGTGGCCACGGCCCACGGGCCCAGCCTCTCCGCGGCATGTGGGATCTTCCCGGACCGGGGCACGAACTCATGTCCCCTGCCTCGGCAGGCGGACTTTCAACCACTGCGCCACCAGGGAAGCCCAACAGCATGGGCAGTTTTAATAGAGAATGCCAACGAGATTGACAAAGTGGTTATATAAATTTACACTCCCAACAGTATTGTCTGAACATTCCGGTTTCTCTACTTCCCCACCAACGCTTATTTTCCATTATCGTTTGTTTGTTTATTTTCCTTTTCACCATCATTGTAGGTGTGTGGTGAAATCTATTTGTGGTTTTAATGTGCGTTTCTGTGATGACTGAAGAAGTTGAACACCTTTTCATACACTCGTTGGCTTTTCGGATATCCCCTTCTGTAAAATATTTGTTTGGGAATTTTTGTCCATTTTCGACTGGGTTTGTGTGTTCTTTCCCTATTGACCTGTAGGAGTTCTTTGTATATTCAGGATAGATTTATCCAGATATACGTGTTATGAATATCTTTTTCCACTCCACGTGCTGCCTTTATACTCTCTTATTAGTGTTTTTTGATGAACGGAAAGTCTTAATTTTATTATCCAGTTTTCCATGTCTTTTTAAAATGTAAAGCCACCTGCTAATGACCTTCCCATTTTCTCTGCCTATTAGTACTAATTTGGGAAATAAAGGAACCAGGGAATTCTGAACAAAGATGATGCCTTAGGAGGGGAGGGAACAGGGAAGATGATTTTTGCTATTTTGTACGTTTCACACAACCATGTAATTCATGTTGTCACATCTTATGCTCTGAATGGCTGGCGCTCTTGCTGTCTGACAGTTTTGGTGTTAGCAAGCCTGAGAATTTTGACTTTTTTTGTGGCTCAGCAGTATCTATGTGCTACTTTTGGCTCAAAAAATTATCACCTAATCCCTACTTTCCACATCAGACATTCAGACATGCAGAAGCTCTGTGTATGTGTGTTCTCTACCCAACACTATAACTAAGCACATTCCATATCTGCTCTTGTTCCCGAGATACAAAGGATTTTCGAAAGCCTTCAGAGGAAAATGGACTTTATCACCAAGCACTTTCTTCAGCCCCTTCTTAATGATTCACTCGTTTGAACAGGACAATTGTAAGAAATTTGTCTATAGTTTCTTAAATCTAAATATGTAACTTTGTGCATTTGCTATTGTCAGGTTTTTGGATTTTATCCATTCTAATAGTAGTGATATAGCACTGTTTTTTTTTTTTTTGCGGTACGCGGGCCTCTCACTGTTGTGGCCTCTCCTGTTACGGAGCACAGGCTCCGGACGCGCAGGCTCAGCGGCCATGGCTCACTGGTCCAGCCACTCCGCGGCCTGTAGGATCTTCCCGGACCGGGGCACGAACCCGTGTCCCCTGCATTGGCAGGCGGATTCTTTATTTTTATTTTTTTTTGTGGTACGCGGGCCTCTCTCTGTTGTGGCCTCTCCTGTTGCGGAGCACAGGCTCCGGACGCGCAGGCTCAGCGGCCATGGCTCACTGGTCCAGCCACTCCGCGGCCTGTAGGATCTTCCCGGACCGGGGCACGAACCCGTGTCCCCTGCATCGGCAGGCAGACTCTCAACCACTGAGCCACCAGGGAAGCTCAGGGAAGATAATTTTAAAATAAATAAAATTGAATATACTTAAAATTAAATTAGTCAAATCTCAGTTATCCAAAGGCTGGTTGTACTTATAGATTGTCGGTAGCTATGCCTTCTCACATTTCACCAAGGCGTCTCTGATTTGGAGCAATGCTCTTACTCAAATAAGACTTCCTAAAGTGGTTGGGAGTGGGGAAAAAAGAGGAAGGACAAAATCCAAGACCATTTTTTCTCTGTTAGAAACATCAGGGTAAGAAGTGAGGGACGAGGTTGAGACTAATAGATAAAGTGAAGTGTCAGGATCGTGGAAATGAGTTAGACCCTACCCCAGGCCTGCATTATTATACCTAATTGAGTAGATAATATAGAATATAGGATTGGAAAGAGTTTGGTGAACGTTATTAAGGGAAGACCTTGCAAAGTATGAGATTCATCCTCTTCACCTTGTAAAATTTTTCACTCCGTTCACAGTGGCTAGCAGAGTTTTCAAAGCCTTTAAATCATTTTCATCATCAGAGAAGGTTATCCTATTCAAGATTTGACAGTATTCTAAAAACCCACTTCTGTGACAATATGCCTCCACCAAAGAAGAAGGGTTATACATTAGCATTTGCAATGTGATCTGTCAGTTCCTATGAGTTATATCATGAGGTCTTTAAATTTTTTCCTGCAGATGATCAGGTGACATCCTTGGAGCTTTATTTCTGAAGAGCATAGTATAAACTATGTTGGAAGGCAAATAAAATGCTTCTACAAGCATTAACGCTTCATTGGCAAAGTATAGCCCTATGACTTGTATTTAGATGTTAGTTTCTTATTGCTGCTTTCAAAAACACCCCAAAATGTAGTGACATAAAATGACGATAATTGTTACCGAGCCCAAGTTCATACTGCTCGCCTCACGACAGGCCAATAAATCAAGAGACGAGTTGTTGGGACAAGGAATAGAGACTTTATTCAGAAAGCCAGCAAACGGAGAAGATGGTGGACACGTGCCCCAAAGAAACATCTTGCCTGAGTTAGAATTCGGGTTTCTTTTATACTGAAAGGGGAGGGAGTAAAGTCAAACATTTCTTGGTTCCCATCATACTCCAGAGGGGACGTGTTAATATCTTCCTTACTGCAGCCATTCACAGGTGGGCCTGGTCAGGATGTTTCCTGTGGGCTAAACAAAGGTATTTTAGCTGAATGCTCATCACCTGTGAGGCAGCGTTCTCAGAGATGGGCCATTGTGTACACTTTAAGGTTATAGGCAACTTTCCTTCAGTGATTAACTTGTGATAGAACACAAAGATTCTTCCCTATTATGTACTTGTTTATCTTTCATTGTTTTTGTAGGTCAGGGGTTTGGGAAGGGCTTGCTGGGGCAGGTCCTCTCTTGAGGGTCTCAAGCAGTTGCAGTCAGATGTCAGCAGAAGCTGCAGTATCATCAAAGTATGCCTGGGGCTGGGGTCCCTGCTGTAAGGTGGCTCACTTAGCTGGCAGTTGAATGCTGGCTCCTGGCACCCAGGTCTCTCCAGTGGGTAGCTTGAGTGTCCTCACCGCACAGCCACTGGCTTCCCCCAGAGCAAGCAACCATCTGAGAACCTAAATGCCCAAGGTGGAAGTTGCAGTGTTTGTTATAACCTCACTTTGAAATTTACAGCCACTCCCACTGTGTGTTATTGGTCACCAGTAGTGTGATTCATCATGGGAGGGTGCTGAGTGGAGCATAAATAGCAAAAGGTATGGCTCCTTAGGAGGTCTTGGAGGCTTGCTGCTGCTCAAACTTACATTTCTTATTTTTAGAAATATGTAATAATTGATTTTATTATTTCCACCCAACAACTGTTCCTTAGAAGCAAACCCATCATTATTATTCAATTTTCTTATACTTCTGCAATTATTTCATTTTTATGTCATTGCAATAGCCTAATGGACTAAATATTCTTCTTCTTTTTCTCTCTTCAATATTATGCTTAAAAACTGAAGTAGAAAAATATTTCTCTATAATAGCAATATGTCAGAGCCATCAACTAAACTATTAGTCAGAGCCATCAACTAAAATCCAGTTCTGTGTCTACAAGAAATCAGCCCATATCTTTATTTCCCAAGATGTATTCTGTGTGCAATAAGTTTCAAGGTTAGATACAATTGTGATATTCTGGGGTTTGCAAAGTTAAACATGCCTTGTTTTTATTTCTAGCTGGATTCTTTCACAGCACTAGTCTTTAATATGCTACATTCACTGCAGATTTCTAAGGGGGGATATAATACGCAACACATCCCAAAGTTCCTGGATCATGGAACAGTTTCCCCTTAGGACATTTTGCATTGGTGTTTTATGAAATATATTTTCGGAAGTGCTTAAATATCTTATTTCACCCACGTGTTCCTTCTGTTTGAAGCTTAGCATTGCCAGCAGCATTTGGGTTTAAACCCTTCCCCATGCCTTCCTGCAATTCATTTCCCATTGCTACAGTCAGTATGTTCTTTTAAAATGCAACTATCACCCAGCTGCATCCAAAAAGTCAAATAATATTCCAGTTTTTCTTACGATTAAGCCCAATCTCCTTCACAAGAGCTTGCATGGTCTGGCTCCTCCAAGTGCACACCCCCTCTCTGCACTGAGTCACACTGACATCACCTCAGCGTTTACTGCTTGCTATGCTTTTCCCATCACAGGGCTTTTCATTGCCTGTGTCTTCTACCTAGAACCCTCTTACCAGCCCTGTGTATCTGATTAATTCCAGCTGATCCTCCAGATCTATGCTCAAGGTTTAACTGAAATTTCTCTCACTAGTCTTACTCTGTCAAGGCTCCCAGCATGTTCTACCCTTTGAAGTACTTATAGTATTTACAATTTTGTAATCATTTGTGTTATTATTTGATTACAGTCTGTCTCCCACAATAAATTATAAGCTCTATTAGGGCAAAGGCTTTTGACCACCATATTAGAGATTCCAAAAATATTTGTAAGTAACTAAATTGACTGCCCTCAGGAATTCCCCTGTCCTTTATCACCATTACCATGCTGGTTCAGGCCTTTATAATTCCATCCTTAAATTGCTACTGTCACCTGCTAGTAGATTTGCTTCATTCCAGTTTATCTATGTTCTAGTTCTTATTGAACACTGCAGCCAGACTTCTCTTTTGAAACTACTAATTCCCATATGTTGCTCTTTTATGAAAATGCTTTAAATGACACTCCGCTCTTCAGAGCAGGAGTCAAACCCAAAAGCCATCAGGTGAGGTCAAGTGGAAAACATGTGCTGTTGTTAAAGCCCATGGACCACCAGTATATGACCCTGATTCATAAGTATCTAAATGTGATGTCTAAATTCCTTAGCTTTGTACTCAGGACTCAGATTTGGATTTAACCTGAGTTTCCAGTTCTAATCTGTTCTACTATTACATCAATCACAGTTTCAGTCAAAAATGGCCTCTCTGGGCTTCCCTGGTGGCACAGTGGTTAAGAATCCACCTTCCAGTCTCTTCCCTCCACCGTCACTGAACTGCCCCGGAGCCCGAGGGGAGGGTGGCCACACTGAGGCTGCTGGCTCTGGAGGGGCCCCAGCAGCTGAAGCTGCGACAGTCCTGGGGACCGCGGGCCAGTTGTTTCAACAAGTATCTTAAAGACAAAACGGAAAAACAAGGAGGTTTGTGCCTGAGATCATGTTGATATGAAACCAGGGATTGCCACCTTGTGCCAGCCAGCCGTGTGGATGACAGGCTCTTGGTGCTCCAGGCAGGCGTCAGGGCTGTGCCTCTGAGGTGGGTGAGCCAAGTTCAGGACACTGGTCCACAAGAGACCTCCCAGATCCATGTAATAACAAATGGTGAAAATCTCCCAGAGATCTCCAGCTCAAAGCCAAGTCCCAGCTTCACTCAACAAGCAGCAAGCTACACTGCTGGACACCCTATGCCAAACAACTAGAAAGACAGGAACACAACCGCACCCATTAGCAGAGAGGCTGCCTAAAATCATAAAAAAGGCCACAGACACCCCAAAACACACCACCAGACGTGGACCTGCCCACCAGAAAGACAAGATCCAGCCTCATTCACCAGAACACAGGAACTCGTCCCCTCCATGAGGAAGCCTACACAACCCACTGAACCAACCTTAGCCACTGGGGACAGACAATGGGAACTACGAACCTGCAGCCTCCAAAAAGGAGACCTCAAACACAGTAAGTTAGGCAAAATGAGAAGACAGAGAAACACACAGCAGATGAAGGAGCAAGGCAAAAACCCACCAGACCTAACAAATGAAGAGGAAATAGGCAGTCTACCTGAAAAAGAATTCAGAATAATGATAGTAAACATGACCGAAAATCTTGGAAATAGAGTGGAGAAAATACAAGAAATGTTTAACAAGGTCCTAGGAGAACTAAAGAACAAACAAACAGAGATGAACAACACAATAAATGAAATTAAAAATTCTCTAGAAGAGATCAATAGCAGAATAACTGCGGCAGAAGAACGGATAAGTGACCTGGAAGATAAAATAGTGGAAATAACTACTGCAGAGCAGAATAAAGAAAAAAGAATGAAAAGAATTGAGAACAGTCTCAGAGACCTCTGGGACAATATTAAACCCACAAGATTCAAATTATAGGGGTCCCAGAAGAAGAAGAGAAAAAGAAAAGGACTGAGAAAATATTTGAAGAGATTATAGTTGAAAAATTCCCTAATATGGGAAAGGAAATAGTTAATCAAGTCCAGGAAGCACAGAGAGTCCCATACAGGATAAATCCAAGTAGAAACATGCCAAGACACATATTAATCAAACTATCAAAAATTAAATAAAAAGAACAAATATTAAAATCAGCAAGGGAAAAGCAACAAATAACACAAAAGGGAAGCCCCATAAGGTTAACAGCTAATCTTTCAGCAGAAACTCTGTAAGCCAGAGGGAGTGGCAGGACATATTTAAAGTGATGAAGGAGAAAAACCTACAACCAAGATGACTCTACCCAGCAAGGATCTCATTCAGATTTGATGGAGAAATTAAAACCTTTACAGACAAGCAAAAGCTAAGAGAATTCAGCACCACCAAACCAGCTTTACAACAAATGCTAAAGGAACTTCTGTAGGCAGGATACACAAGAAAAGGAGAAGACCTACAATAACAACCCAAAACAATTAAGAAAATGGTAATAGGAACATACATATCAATAACTACCTTAAATGTAAATAGATTAAATGCTCCAACCAAAAGACATAGATTGGCTGAATGGAAACAAAAACAAGACCTGTATATATGCTGTCTACAAGAGACCCACTTCAGACCTAGGGACACATACAGACTGAAAGTGAAGGGATTGACAAAGATATTCCATGCAAATGGAAATCAAAAGAACACTGGAGTAGCAATACTCATATCAGATAAAATAGACATTAAAATAAAGAATGTTAGAAGAGACAAGGAAGGACACTACATAATGATCAAGGAATCAATCCAGAAGAATATGTAACATTATAAATGTATATGCACCCAACATCAGAGCACCACAATACATAAAACAAATGCTAACAGCTATAAAAGAGGAAATTGACAGTAACACAAAAATAGTGGGGGATTTTAACACCACACTTACACCAATGGACAGATATCCAGAGAGAAAATTAATAAGGAAACACAAGCTTTAAATGACACAATAGACCATATAGATTTAATTGATATTTATAGGACATTCCATCTGAAAACAGCAGATTACACTTTCTTCTCCCATGCACATGGAACATTCTCCAGGATAGGTCACATCTTGGGTCACAAATCAAGCCTTGGTAAATTTAAGGAAAATGAAATCATATCAAGCATCTTTTCCAACCACAGTGCTATAGATTAGAAATAAATTACAGAGAAAGAAATGTAAAAAACACAAACACATGGAGACTAAACAATATGGTGCTTAATAACCAAGAGATCACTGAAGAAATCAAAGAGGAAATCAAAAAATACCTAGAAACAAATGGCAATGAAAACACGATGACCCAAAACCTATGGGATGCAGCAAAAGCAGTTCTAAGAGAGAAGTTTATAGCAATACAATCCCACCTAAAGAAACAAGAAAAATCTCAAATAAACAAGCTAACCTTACACCTAAAGTAATTAGAGAAAGAAGAACAAAAAAACCCACCAAAGTTAGCAGAAGGAAAGAAATCATAAAGATAAGACCAGAAATTCAATGAAAAAGAAATGAAGGAAACAATAGCAAATATCAATAAAACTAAAAGCTCGTTCTTTGAGAAGATAAACAAAATTGATAAACCCCATTCAGACTCATCAAGAAAAAAAGGGAGAAGACTCAAATCAATAGAATTAGAAATGAAAAAGGAGAAGTAACAACAGTCATTGCAGAAATAAAAGAATCATGAGAGATTACTACAAGCAACTATATGCCAATAAAATGGACATCTGAAAGAAATGCACAAATTTGTAGACATGCACAACCTTCCAAGACTGAACCAGGAAGAAATAGAAAATATGAACAGAGCAATCACAAGCACTGAAATTGAAATTGTGATTAAAATCTTCCAAAAAACAAAAGCCCAGGACCAGATAGTTTCACAGGAAAATTATATCAAATATTTAGAGAAGAGCTAACACCTATCCTTCTTAAACTCTTCCAAAATATAGCAGAGGGAGGAAGACTCCCAAACTCATTCTATGAGGCCACGATCAGCCTGATTCCAAAACCAGAAAAAGATGTCACAAAGAAAGAAAACTACAGGCCAATATCACTGATGAACATAGATGCAAAAATCCTCCACAAAATACTAGCAAACAGAATCCAACAGCACATTAAAAGGATCATACACCATGATCAAGTGGGGTTTATTCCAGGAACACAAGGATTCTTCAATATATGCAAATCAATCAATGTGATAAACCATATTAACAAACTGAAGGAGAAAAACCATATGATCATCTCAATAGATGCAGAGAAAGCTTTTGACAAAATTCAACACTCATTTATGATAAAAACTCTCCAGAAAGTAGGCATAGAGGGAACTTTAATCCACGTAATAAAGGCCATATATGACAAACCCACAGCCAACATTGTTCTCAATGGTGAAAAACTGAAACCAATTCCACTAAGATCAGGAACAAGACAATGTGCCCCACTCTCACCACTATTATTCAACATAGTTTTGGAAGTTTTAGCCACTGCAATCAGAGAAGAAAAAGAAATAAAAGGAATCCAAATTGGAAAAGAAGAAGTAAAGCTGTCACTGTTTGCAGATGACATGATAGTATACATAGAGCATCCTAAAGATGCTACCAGAAAACTACTAGAGGTAATCAATGAATTTGGTAAAGTAGCAGGATACAAAATTAATGCACAGAAATCTCTGGCATTTGTGTACACTAATGATGAAAAATATGAAAGTGAAATCAAGAAAACACTCCCACTTACCACTGGAACAAAAAGAATAAAATATCTAGGAATAAACCTACCTAAGGAGACAAAAACCTGTATACACAAAATTATAAGACACTGATGAAAGAAATTAAAGATGATACAAATAGATGGAGAGATATACCATGTTCTTGGATTGGAAGAATTAACATTGTGAAAATGACTATAGTACCCAAAGCAATCTACAGTTTCAATGCAATCTGTAACAAACTATCACTGGCATTTTTCACAGAACTAGAATAAGGAATTTCACAGTTTGTACAGAAACACAAAAGACCCTGAATAGTCAAAGCAATCTTGAGAACGAAAAACGGAGCTGGAGGAATCAGGCTCCCTGACCTCAGACTATACTACAAAGCTCCAGTAAGCAAGACAGTATGGTACTGGCACAAAACCAGAAAGATAGATCAATGGAACAGGATAGAAAGCCCAGAGATAAACCCAGACACATATGGTCACCTTATCTTTGATAAAGGAGGTATGAATATACAGTGGAGAAAAGACAGCCTCTTCAATAGTGGTGCTGGGAAAACTGGGCAGCTACATGCAAAAGAATGACATTAGAACACTCCCTAACAACATACACAAAAATAAGCTCAAAATGGATTACAGACCTAAATGTAAGGCCAGAAACTATCAAACTCTTAGAGGAAAACATAGGCAGAAAACTCTATGACATAAATCACAGCAAGATCCTTTTTGACCCACCTCCTAGAGAAATGGAAATAAAAACAAAAATAAACAAATGGGACCTAATGAAACTTCAAAGCTTTTGCACAGCAAAGGAAACCTTTGCTTAAACAAGGTGAAAAGACAACCTTAGAATGGGAGAAAATATTTGCAAATGAAGCAACTGACAAAGGATTAATCTCTAAAATTTACAAGCAGCTCATGCAGCTCAATATCAAAACAACAAACAACCGAATTAAAAAATGGGTGGAAGATCTAAAGACATTTCACCAAAGAAGGTATATAGATTGCCAACAAACACATGAAAGGATGCTCAACATCACTAATCATTAGAGAAAAGCAAATCAAAACTACAATGAGGGCTTCCCTGGTGGCGCTGTGGTTGAGAGTCTGCCTGCCGATGCAGGGGACATGGGTTCGTGCCCTGGTCCGGGAAGATCTCACATGCCGCAGAGCGGCTGGGCCCGTAAGCCATGGCTGCTGAGCCTGTGTGTCCCGAGCCTGTGCTCCTCAATGGGAGAGGCCACAGCAGTGAGAGGCCCACATACCGCAAAAAAACCAAAACAAACAAACAAAAAAACGACAATGAGATATCATCTCACACTGGTCAGAATGTTCGTCATCAAAAAATCTACAGACATAAATGCTGGAGAGGGTGTGGAGAAAAGGGAAACCACTTGCACTGTTGGTGGGAATGTAAATTGATACAGCCACTATGGAGAACAGTATGGAGGTTCCTTAAAAAACTACAAATAGAACTACCATATGACCCAGCAATCTCACTACTGGGCATATACCCTGAGAAAACCATAATTCAAAAAGAGTCATGTACCAAAATGTTCATTGCAGCTCTATTTACAATAGGCAGAACATGGAAGCAACCTTAGTGTCCATCAACAGATGAATGGATAAAGAAAATGTGGCACATACATACAATGGAATATTACTCAGCCATATAGAGAAACGAAATTGAGTTATTTGTAATGAGGTGGATGGATGTAGAGTCTGTCATACAGAGTGAAGGAAGTCAGAAAGAGAAAAACAAATACCGTATGCTAACACATATATATGTAATCAAGAAAAAAAAATGTCATGAAGAACCTAGTGGCAAGATAGGAATAAAGACGCAGACATAGAGAATGGACTTGAGGACACAGGGAGGGGGAAGGGTAAGCTGGGACAAAGTGAGAGAGTGGCATAGACATATATACACTACCAAATGTAAAATAGATAACTAGTGTGAAGCAGCCGCATAGCACAGGGAGATCAGCTCGGTGCTTTGTGACCACCTAGAGGGGTTGGATAGGAAGGGCGGGAGGGACAGAGATGCAAGAGGGAAGAGATATGGGGACATATGTATATGTATAACTGATTCAGTTTGTTTTAAAGCAGAAACTAACACACCATTGTAAAGCAATTATACTCCAATAAAGATGTTAAAAAAAAAAAAGAATCCACCTGCCAATGCATGGGACACAGGTTCGAGCCCTGGTCTGGGAAGATCCCACATGCCGCGGAGCAACTAAGCCCATGCGCCACAACTACTGAGCCTGCACTCTAGAGCCCACGAGCCACAACTACTAAGCCCTTGTGCCACAACTACTGAAGCCCGTGCGCCTAGAGCCTGTGTTTTCCAGGAAGAGAAGTCCTTGCTCTCCGCAACTAGAGAAAACCCACACATAGCAACGAAGATCCAACACAACCAAATAAATAAGTAAAATAAATAATTAAATAAATTTATATTAAAAAAATGGCCTCTCTGCTTATTAACTCCCGAACAACTTTTACCCTAACTTCCAGACAAGTCTCTGGTCACCACATTCCACTGACTTAGATTCCTCTTCTTCCAGATCTATACTTTTCAGATCTTCCAAAGGCAGGAATGCTTCTTATATCCCAAATCACTGCCCCAGCCAGGATTGATCCCTATCCCCTAGTGGTTAGTTAGCACTAAGATATTAAGGTACAATGTTATCTTCTTTATATTTAAAATATTACTGTTATTTGCATTTCCTTATCGAAAATGTTCTTCTTATTTAGTAAATTCATAATAAATGTTTATCAATTGCTTTTTTAAAACAATCAGCAGCAGCTGTTGTCAACAGGTGAAAATGTAGCAAAAGCTCCTTGAAGCATTACTTGTTAGGCTGAGAACTTATCACTTTCATCTGCCTTCTTCAGTGAAGCCATCAAAGCAAATTTCTTCAATTTCCCCATTATTAACACCAATATGTATTCATTCAACTATGCAGAAGAAATTTGAAGTGTTATAAAAATAAAATAGCTTTTTAGGAAGAAAGTACAGCAGAAGTGGCTGCCATCCTATCCCATAGAAATCAATGGAGAAATTTTAGTTAAATTATTTTTTCTGGTCCCAGGAAATAGAATGTATGAAATAAATGTGAGATAGAGCATTGTGATTGATGATGGTTTGGAATGGGTAGAAAATATTGAACAGAGCCACAAACCTACTTCCAAGGAAAGTGCCACGAGAATCCTGGAAATAATCCAGTAGTAAGACATTTTTGAGCTGGGTTGGCAGTTCCATCAGTGACTGAGTGGAACCTGAAAGGACCTGTGTGGTGGTGTGGAAGAAATGCAACCATAGCAGAAAGTATTAGCAAGTCAGTACTTTGATGTTGCTGTTAGATCCTAGAATTACTGAACTATTAAGCTTGCCATGAAGAAATGACTAATATATATTGCCCACTTTCATTTAATAAGCTCTCCTTGTGCTTTATTTTGAACAATCACAATCTCTTCACTTAAAGCATGATCAAATATAGTCTTATGAATAGAGACACCAAGTTCTTGGAATTTATCTCTGGCTGGGCACATGACATTGAGCCAGTCATTATGAATCTTTGTTTCACACCTGGAAGTAAGCCCATTAAAAAATCTCACCAGCGAAGGTTCTTAAAATTCTGTGAGACTTTGAAATGGAAATTTTATATATCACTTCTGTAAATGGTGAGACAGCACATATATTTTATAAAGGACCTGTTAAGTCTAGCATTCTGTTTGCATAGTTCATGTAAGATTTATCTATGATATTATTCAAATTATCATGTGTAATTAATGTTATTGTTTTTAATGTAAGTATGCTACTTTATTGATTTTGTGCCCAAAGGCAACCTTTAGGCACTGATGTAGCCTAAATTATGACTAATTTCCACTACCTTTTCTCTCCACTAACCCCTAGTTATTATTCCGTTTCTGTGGCATAGTAACCAGATTGGCACACTCAGTACCATTCCATCCCCTGCTATACTACAGAAACTAGCTGGCTACAAATCACACCTGGGGACTCCCTTGCAGCTGGGGTTCTGCACGTCTTTGGGTTCCTCCAAGCAGATACATCCACAGAAAACTGGAGGCAGAAATGAGCGATCAGAAAGGGGTGGCACCGCAAAGAGAGAGGGGTTCTTCCGGGAATACGTTTGAGAAAAACTGTAAGGCTCATATGCTGGAACAGAACAGCTGAGGGGAGTGTCTCAGGGAACCGAATTGGCGATCACATCCTGCAAGTCCTTGTAAGAGATTTTAAAGCCTTTGGTTTTACATTGAGCGAGATTGGAAACAACTGGAAGAGTTTGAACAGAGAGACATCGTCTGACTTCGGTTTAAAGGGAGTGCTCTGGCTGATGTTGAAAAGAGATTGTAACGCTGCAGGGGTGGAAACAGAACGACCAGTTAGGCGGTCATCACAAACAACCCAGAAGGAGGTGATGGTGGCTCCAGTTGGGTGTCGGCAGTGGAGGTGGGAAGAACAGTCAGATCCTGGGTGTATTCTGAAAGAATGCCTAGGGGTTTCCTGGGTTTTCTCATCCCAGATGACAGATGACTCTTCCACTGGAGAGTGGAGTTGCCAAGTGTATCCAGGAGGGGCGCACTCACCCACATCAAATGCTGCCCATAGACTGAGGAGAGAGAGGATTGAGAAGTGAAAACTGGTAATGTGGTTGTTATAGGTGACCGAGACAAGAGTGGTTTTGGTGAAGCTGGGCATAAAAGACACATTGGAATGTATTAAGAGAGAATAAGAGGGCAGTTGGAGACAGTGTAGATAGTGCTTTCGAGGAATTTTGCTCTAGGAAAGCAAAGCAATATAGTGCTACTCTGGCAGCAGAGAGACAAAGGAAAGTTTGTTTGTTTTTTTTTGTTTTTTGTTTTTTTATAGTACCAGAGAAATAACAGTGCATTTTCGTGGTAAAAGACTAGCAGAGAAAATAAATGTGTTGATGTGGGAGAGATAGGAGAGAATTGCTAGAACGATGCCTTTACGGAGGAAAGAAGAGATGGGGTCCTATGTTTATGTGGATGGCCTGGTTTCAGATAGATGCAGGGGTAGTTCACTCTTAGTTACAGATAGGAAGGCAGAGCATGTAGGTGGAGATGCAGGTAGGGGTCTGGAAGTTTTCTTCTAGTTGCTTCGATTTTATCAGTGAAAGAGGACTCAAGGGTAAGAGCTGCCCGTGAGTTCCAGATGATTATTGGGTCAATTAATGAGTAGTCAGGTGAGTGGTGATGTATCAGTCTCAGGTTAATTCAGGGTTAATCACATCTTTGTCCAGTGCCTTGGCATGGCTGGATGGAGAGTAGGGGGAGGTGAGTAAGAGAATGGAGTCTGAACTTTGTTAGGAGGAAACTAGGCAGGAAGTGGGGCAGGGCATCTGGGCCCAATTCAAGAAAACTTGGGGCTCAGAAGAGGTACTGATTGAAGAAGGGGGTAGGATCTGGGAAACACTCTGAAAATCAAGGCAAATGGTGAGGATGTACACGGAATGGGGAGAACCCCTTGTGTGAGGGGATGCACAGACCCCATCCCAGGGACAGCTAGATCCTAGCAGAAACCCTGGCTCCTATCCTACTTCTAACAGTCTGTTCAGGTGCTAGGAGGGCTGAACTGACACATGGAAGCCCTTTGTTGCCTGGAGCTTGAGAATCCTGTTGAAACAAACAGAAAATGGCAGAATTCAGTTTATTTTTGGTCTATCTACGTAATGGTGGAATCCTATCCATTACATTAATGTTTTGTCCACACAAGCACGTAAATTTAAGCAAATAGCTGATCACTGGGCTTGTTCCAACACCGTCTCTGATATCTCAGAATAAGAGTAATTTCTAAGTGAAGCAGATTGTAAAATGTATGTTCCCTTTAAACGATTCAAATGTTCGTATACACTGTAATATGTTATTCTGAGAGGCATAAACCACTGTGAATGAGAAAGCTGTGTGTTAGAGATCAAAACATCCAAGATCACAAGTGGTGATTGACAGGTCAGGACCCCCAATTCTGATTTTGATTCAATGAACACTCACTGAGTTGCTATGTGCCAGACACCCTGCTGGGTGGTTTGTTTCAGCCTCTTTATTTCCAGCCCTCTGCTCTTTGCTCCCCTCCCCCCACAAATAACATCATCTCAAGGAAGCTGCATCACCAAAAGGACTATTTTTTTAGACTAAATAATGTGAAATAATGGTCACATCTTGTATTGATCAATATCCTCCCATTATTTTCACTAATAAGCGATTTCAACTTAAATCTGCAATTATTTTCACAAGGAGGAGCTATAGCCATTTCTCCTGCAGAATTGTAACTGCCCATGTTCCAATTTTTTGTTGTTGTTGTTTAAAATATCATCTTCTGAAAGAATCTTATAAAATGAAGACTATTTTCAATTTGTTAGTCAAAGGAGAAAAGTGTTGGTGTTTTTGGTGGTAAGGCAATTAATGGTACTGAATTCATGTCCTGCCATTTCTCCAACGAATACTCTGTTTTTGACTTCAGACTAGTGTGCATAACAGAAAAATAAGAGGCAGTAAGAAAACTGTGCCTCTCTTGCACCTGTATTCATCTTAGAGGCTGGTGTTTATAGCTACTTTAAATGGGTGTTCAGATAATACGGTGAATTTTGCCATCGCTATGCCAGAGCAAGTAATCAGACTCAAGAAAGAGATCTATATGCTTAAAGAAATCTGTCTAGGCTGACAAAGTTGATCTCTATGAAGAGCTAATGGGCTTGACTGTTTAAGTGGTTGCTTGGGAGAGCATTATGTAGACAAAACTAACAATGCCAGTGGCAGTTCAGGCTAACGCTTCAATTGTTTACAGTACTGGTATTTTAAGATCAATATTCCTTTAATTTATACAGTTTGGAGCCAGGATAGGACTTTATGTCTCAGAATTTCACTCTACCATCCAGGGGAGGTTGTTTTTTAAGAACGTACGCAACTATTTGAAAATTCCGACATGATGTGTGAGACTTGGCACTCCCGCTAATAAAATATATATATTTTAAAGATCTTTCTTTAGGAAACACGGGGCCAGAAATTGGTACACTTGTTATGTTCTAAGTGTATTGATTAAGTTCTCTGACTTTCCTCTGCCTAACCTTGTTGCTTATCTGAAACAGGAATGGGCTTCTTAATAGAGCAGTGCAAATAGAAATGGGGCATAGTACTTTTAATAAAGAGCTAACACAATAGAGAAAATCCCAAAGGAATTTTCAGAAACCTGTATTTAAAAGCTGATCTTTCAAAAATCTAAACAAATTAGAATTGAGGGACCACTTGGTTCTCTTGTTAAAGAAAATAATTTTTATTGTTTAAAAAAATCTAGTACTTTCCCTAGGGCTGTTCAAACCATTTCTACCACCTTCCTTTAAATTTTTTATACTATTTTTTACCTTAACTTTATTTAGGTTTTTTCTTTTTTTTACATCGTTATTGGATTATAATTGCTTCACAATGGTGTGTTAGTTTCTGCTTTATAACAAAGTGAATCACTTATACATATACATATGTTCCCATATCTTTTCCCTCTTGCGTCTCCCTCCCTGCCACCCTCCCTATCCCACCCCTCCAGGCGGTCACAAAGCACCGAGCTGATCTCCCTGTGCTATGCAGCTCTTTCCCACTAGCTATCTACCTTACGTTTGGTAGTGTACATATGTCCTCTCTCTCGCTTTGTCACAGCTTACCCTTCCCCCTCCCCATATCCTCAAGTCCATTCTCTAATAGGTCTGTGTCTTTATTCCTGTCTTACCCCTAGGTTCTTCATGACTTTTTTTTTTTTACTTAAATTCCATATATATGTGTTAGCATACGGTATTTGTCTTTCTCTTTTTGACTTATTTCACTCTGTATGACAGACTCTAGGTCTATCCACCTCATTACAAATAGCTCAATCTCATTTCTTTTTATGCCTGAGTAATATTCCATCGCATATATGTGCCACATCTTCTTTATCCATTCATCCGATCATGGACACTTAGGTTGTTTCCATCTCTGGGCTATTGTAAATAGAGCTGCAATGAACATTTTGGTACATGACTCTTTTTGAATTGTGGTTTTCTCAGGGTATATGCCCAGTAGTGCGATTGCTGGGTCATATGGTAGTTCTATTTGTAGTGTTTTAAGGAACCTCCATACTGTTCTCCATAGTGGCTGTACCAATTCACATTCCCACCAGCAGTGCAAGAGTGCTCCCGTTTCTCCACACGCTCTCCAGCATTTATTGTTTTTAGATTTTTTGATGATGGCCATTCTGACTGGTGTGAGATGATATCTCATTGTAGTTTTGATTTGCATTTCTCTAATGATTAATGATGAGCATCCTTTCATGTGTTTGTTGGCAATCTGCATATCTTCTTTGGAGAAATGTCTATTTAGGTCTTCTGCCCATTTTTGTATTGGGTTGTTTGTTTTTTGGTTATTGAGCTGCATGAGCTGCTTGTAAATTTTGGAGATTTATCCTTTGTCAGTTGCTTCATTTGCAAATATTTTCTCCCATTCTGAGGGTTGTCCTTTGGTCTTGTTTATGGTTTCCTTTGCTGTGCAGAAGCTTTGAAGTTTCATTAGGTCCTATTTGTTTATTTTAGTTTTTATTTCCATTTCTCTAGGAGGTGGGTCAAAAAGGAATTTGCTGTGACTTATGTCATAGAGTGTTCTGCCTATGTTTTCCTCTAAGAGTTTGACAGTTTCTGGCCTTACATTTAGGTCTTTAATCCATTTTGAGCTTATTTTTGTATATGGTGTTAGGGAGTGATCTAATCTCATACTTTTACATGTACTGTCCAGTTTTCCCAGCACCACTTATTTAGGTTTTGAATGAATAATACTTTCATATGTTTCAAAAATAAAAAATAATATAAAGATATATACACAGAGAAGTTTTGCTACCACCCCTGTTTTCCTCCATCTCCAATAAGGAATAGTTGTGAAGAAACATTTATTTATTTTCTTGATACCATTTGTTGAGAATCTCTAAGCTCTCTGGGGATGCAGCCGTCCTTCTCAAAGCAAGATTCATTCCAAGCGAAGCCAAGTGAAGTGTACTCTTGATTGTTGTTTCACTGAATAAATACTATGCAGACAAAAAAACTATAGAAATAGCAGTTTCTCTTTCCCCTTTTGGTCTGCATAAACACATGGGCACATCATCTCTAAAAGTGGATAAGTCCATCTCTCCATGGGTTGTAAGTACAACAAAATCATAATATATACACAGTACATAGGAAATGATTCACTAGTTCAAAAGAAGTCAAAGCAGACAAAATGGCCCCTGAGGAACTGACTTCTTCAAGAAAAATGACCAAGTTTAAAAAAAATCGAATGTGTCTACTCGTCAGGACTCAAGTGCTCTTGCATTTATATAAACAGAAGAATCAGAAACTGGGACAGTTTTATTTCAGGTGACTTGTGAGTACTGAATTTGAAAAATCAGTCATTGAACAGCAGAGTAGATACCACAGAAAACTGGATCAGTGAACTAGCAAAGCAGCTCAAGAAAGTCTCAGAGAAGATAAAGGAAAAAAATAAAGGAGTAGGGTACAAAGGACACAGAGGATAGATGCAGAAAAGTCAAATATAGGCATAAAGAAAAATACAGAAAGGCTTCCCTAATGTTTATGAGTGTGATAGCCACCTGGACACATTTAAAATGCTGTGTCCTAAGCCCCATCTTCAGAGATGCTAGTTGAGTATGTTGGGGACTCGACTGAGGTTTACCTATTTTTCAAAATATGAACATGGAGTGATTTTAATGATATGAAAATTTGGGAAAATACTGCCTCAGATGAAGAAAAAGTACCTAAACAAACAAACAAGCCAAAAAAATTAAAATATTCATAGATATATATTATTTCCAGGAATTTTTTAAAGACTTGGTCTTCATAATAAAGGGGTCATCAAATCCAAATAAAATTAATGATGAGACATAGTCTACTAAATTGAATTTCAGAAACAAAGGGGAAATCGTTCAAATATCTAGTCAGAAAATCTTATAGAAGGCAAAAAATCCTTTTTGTTATACTTCTATGAGACTAAACACTAAAAGAGGAGGAAGAAATGTCAGCAGTTGTGGCATAAAAGCTATACTGCCTGAAAAGCCATTGTTCACTGCAATAGCAGGAAAGACATTTGCAGATAAACAACAGCTCAAAAAGTGCTTATTTGCTTACCTCTCCTGAAGTTATTGCACATAGAAGAATGTTAATCATAAATTAGAAATGGAAAAAGTGTAAGTCTAAAATTGTTAACATAGCTTAAAATGCCAAAAACATAATGTATTGAATTAGAATATATGTACTATCGGAAAAGAAAATTAATAATCATGATAAGCTGGATGTTTTGTTTTATTTATTTTTTAAAAAACATTTTATTTTCAAATAATTTCCAACTCTCGTGTTGCATGAATAGCATGACAAATTCCTGAATATCCTTGTCCCAACTTCAAGTTTTGCCCATTGTCAATGCCCTCATAACAAAAGGTCTAATTCAGGACCACACATTGTACCCAATTGTCATATCTCCCTGGCTTCCTTCAGTCTAGAAGAATTCCTCAGTCTGATTCCTCAGTCTAATTCCTCAGACTTTAATGACCTTGACATTTTTTTTTTTTTTTTTGTGGTATGCGGGCTTCTCACTGTTTTGGCCTCTCCCGTTGCAGAGCACAGGCTCTGGACGCGGAGGCTCAGCAGCCACGGCTCACGGACCCAGCCGCTCTGCGGCATGTGGGATCTTCCCAGACCGGGGCACGAACCCGCGTCCCCTGCATCTGCAGGCGGACTCTCAACCACTGCGCCACCAAGGAAGCCCGACCTTGACATTTTTGAAGGTCAATTATTCTGTAGAAACTTCCTAAATTTCTGTTTGATATTTCCTCTTGTGTATAACCAGGTTATGATTTTATTTGCTGAAATAATAGAGAAGTGATGCTGTATTCTTCTCATTGCTGGATTTTTCTTTTTTTAGAGACATTATTTCAACAAAAACTTGGGGATGGGAAGAAGAGGAGGTAGAAATATACTAACCTTTCACCTTATGTGTGGCTATCAATAAACGTAGTTTATTTTTTACCTTGATAGACTAATATATGTTAAAATGTAATTAAAATGTGAATGCATGGCACCTGAAACAAAGACTACATTTCCCATGCTTCCTGGCAAGTAGGTGTGGCCATGGCGCCAGGAAGTGAGGGGAAGAAATACCAGAAAAGAAAGAGACGTGAGGGGGAGCCCCCAAAACTGTGTACTAACTTCTCAAATCCTTCCACATGTGTGGAAAATGCCAGGATGCCCCAGCGGAAAACAACAGCTGGAAGGCTGAAAAAAAGAAGCGGTACAGAGATTTTAGCAGCTACCCTGATGCTGGAGAGACAGAGTTTGGAGTTTGATCCCCACCAATGTTTGGGAAACACCCCAAGCTTTCCATGGAATCCAGAAGGCCATGGTTTAGGAATGAGACCCATGTCTCAGGAGAAAGGGCAGAACTGAAACGCACCAGCTTTATTTAACAAAGCCTGAAACCACACCTCCACACTCTCAACGTGATCTGCCAACAATTTAATTATTTGCAGGAACAAAACTCAATACTTTTCAGAGGAAGTTAACACAGTTTTTTACTGGAAGCCAAGTGCACAAATAGATCAGTAGGATGGAATAGCTCAGAAACAAACCCAGATAAACATGATGTATCAGGTAGTACTAGGTTCAATTGCATTTAATTGAGAACAAAAACAAAAAATGGAACCCTCAGATAACTCTTGCTTAAAAACCTCCACAATGGGGCTTCCCTGGTGGTGCAGTGGTTGAGAGTCCGCCTGCTGATGCAGGGGACAGGGGTTCGTGCCCCGGTCCAGGAAGATCCCACATGCTGCGGAGCGGCTGTGCCCGTGAGCCATGGCCGCTGAGCCTGCGTGTCCAGACCTGTGCTCCACGATGGGAGAGACCACAGCAGTGAGAGGCCTGCGTACCACAAAAAAAATTAAAATTCAAAAAAAAAAAAAAACCCTCCACAATGTACCATCTACAAGGCTTAGTATACAATTTAAAAAATTTCTAGGTATATGATAAAACAGAAAATGTAATTCATAGTCAAGAGGAAAATATGGTTAACAGAAACAGAATAGCAGATCACCCAGATAATAAAATTAGCATGTTTAATATGTTAACAAATCTACAGAAAAATATGGAAGCAGTGGGAAGAAATTAAGAAATTTTGGTAAAAAGAATCAAATGGAAATTCTAGAACTAAAAAATTACAATATCTGAAATAAAAACTTAATTGTATGATATTAATAGATTGTATAACTACAGCATACTTGGACTTAACATTTTAATTCTAAAAAATCTATCCAGAGGAAAGAAATATGTGAAGATAGATATTCAATGATATACATATATGTATGTTTATAATAAAAAATAAACATTCTGGTCTGTTGACATTTAAAGTGGTTATTGACAGGTGTATACTTATTGCCATTTTGTTACTTGTTTTCCTAGTTATTTTCTGTTCTTTTCTTCTTTTTGTTTCATTCCTTGTGGTTTGATGATTTTCTTTAGTGATATGTTTGTGTTCCTTTCTCTCTAGTTTTTGTGTGTCTATTTGTAGGTTTTTGATTTGTGGTTACCATTGGGTCCCTACATGTTATCTTATAACTACATCAACTTGTTTTAAACTAATAGTCATTTAAGTTCAAACACATTCTGCAGATCTACGTTTTTTATTCTCATTTCCCACGTTTTGTGTTTTACTTTTTCTTTTTTTTAAATTTAATTTTCTTATTTTCTTAATAGAGCAGGTTCTTATTAGTTATCTATTTTATACATATTAGTGTATATATGTCAATCCCAATCTCCCAATTCATCCCACTACCAGCCCCCCCCCCCCATTTTCCCTTCTGAGTGTCCATACATTTGTTCTCTACATCTGTGTCTCTACTTCTGCCCTGCAAACCAGTTCATCTGTACCATTTTTCTAGGTTCCACATTATGCGTTAATGTACAATATTTATTTTTCTCCTTCTGACTTACTTCACTCTGTATGACAGTCTCTAGGTCCATCCACATCTCTACAAATGACCCAATTTCGTTTCTTTTTATGGCTGAGTAATATTCCATTGTATATATGTGCCACATCTTCTTTATCCATTCATCTGTCGATGGGCATCTAGTTTGCTTCCATGACCTGGCTATTGTAAACAGTGCTACAATGGACATTGGGGTGCATGTGTCTTTTTGAATTATGGTTTTCTCTGGGTATATGTCCAGTAGTGGGATTGCTGGGTCATATGGTAATTCTATTTTTAGTTTTTTAAGGAACCTCCATACTGTTCACCATAGTGGCTGCATCAATTTACATTCCCACCAGCTGTGCAAGAGGGTTCCCTTTTCTCCACACCCCCTCCAGCAGTTGTTGTTTGTAGATTTTCTGATGATGCCCATTCAAACCAGTATGAGGTGATATCTCATTGTAGTTTTGATTTGCATTTCCCTAATAGTTAGTGATGTTGAGCACCTTTTCATGTGCCTCTTGGCCATCTGTATGTCTTCTTTGGAGAAATGTCTATTTAGGTCTTCTGCCCATTTTTGGATTGGATTATTTGTTTTTTTAATGATGAGCTGCATGAGCTGTTTATATATTTTGGAGATTAATCCTTTGTCTCTTGATTCACTTGCAAATATTTTCTCCCATTCTGGGGGTTGTCTTTTTGTATTGTTTATAGTTTCCTTTGCTGTGCAAAAGCTTTTAAGTTTCATTAAGTTCCATTTGTTTATTTTGTTTTTATTTTCATTACTCTAGGAGGTGGGTCAAAAATGGTCTTGCTGTGATTCATGTCAAAGAGTGTTCTTCCTATGTTTTCTTCTAAGAATTTTATAGTGTCCAGTCTTACATTTAGGTCTTTAACTCATTTTAAGTTTATTTTTGTGTATGGTGTTACAGAGTGATCTAAGTTCATTCTTTTATGTGTAGCTGTCCAGTTTTCCCAGCACCACTTACAGAAGAGGCTGTCTTTTCTCCATTGTATATTCTTGCCTCCTTTGTCATAGATTAGTTGACCATAGGTGTGTGGGTTTACCTCTGGGCTTTCTGTCCTTTTCCATTGATCTACATTTCTGTTTTTGTGCCAGTACCATATTGTCTTCATTATTGTAGCTTTATAGTATAGTCTGAAGTCAGGGAGTCTGATTCCTCCAGATCCATTTACTTCCCTCAAGATTGCTTTGGCTATTTGGGATCTTTTGTGTCTCTATATAAATTTTAAGAATTTTTTTCTTCTAGTTCTGTAAAAAATGCCATTGGTAATTTGATAGGGATTGCATTGAATCTATAGATTGCTTTGGGTAGTATAGTCATTTTCACAATATTGATTCTTCCAATCCAAGAACATGTTATATCTCTCCATCTGTTTGTGTCATCTTTGATTTCTTTCATCAGTGTCTTATACTTTTCTGAGTATAGGTCTTTTACCTCCTTAGTTAGGTTTATTACTAGGTATTTATTCTTTTCGTTGCAATGGTGAATGGGATTGTTTCCTTAATTCTCTTTCTGATATTTTGTTGTTAGTGTATAGGAATGCAAGAAATTTCTGTGCATTAATTTTGTATCCTGCAACTTTACCAAATTCATTGATTAGCTCTAGTAGTTTTAGGTGACATCTTTAGGATTATCTATGTATAGTATCATGTCATCAGCAAACAGTGACAGTTTTACTTCTTCTTTTCCAATTTGGATTCCTTTTATTTCTTTTCCTTCTCTGATTGCCATGGCTAGGACTTCCAGATGCTTTCAGTTTTTCACCATTGAGAATGATGTTTGCTGTGGGTTTGTCGTATATGGCCCTTATTATGTTGAGGTAGGTTCCCTCTATGCGCACTTTCTGGAGAGTTTTTATCATAAATGGGTGTTGAATTTTGTCAAAAGCTTTTTCTGCATCTATTGAGATGATCATGTGGTTTTTAATCTTCAATTTGTTAATATGGTGTATCACATTGATTGATTTTTGTATATTGAAGAATCCTTGCATCCCTGGGATAAACCCCACTTGACCATGGTGTATGATCCTTTTAATGTGTTGTTGGATTCTGTTTGCTAGTATTTTGTTGAGGTTTTTTGCCTTTATATTCATAAGTGATATTGGTCTGTAATATTCTTTTTCTGTAGTATCTTTGTCTTGTTTTGGTATCAGGGCGATGGTTGCCTAGTAGAATGAGTTTGGGAGTGCTCCTCCCTCTGCTATATTTTGGAAGAGTTTGAGAAGGATGGGTCTTAGCTCTTCTCTAAATGTTTGATAGAATTTGCCTGTGAAGCCACCTGGTCCTGGGTTTCTGTTTGTTGGAAGATTTTTAATGACAGTCTCAATTTCAGTGCTTGTGACTGGTCTGTTTATATTTTCCATTTCTTCCTGGTTCAGTCATGGAAGGTTGTGCTTTTCTAAGAATTTGTCCATTTCTTCCAGGTTGTCCATTTTATTGGCATATCATTGCTTCTAGTCATCTCTCATGATCCTTTGTATTTCTGCAGTGCCAATTGTTACTTCTCCATTTTCATTTCTAATTCTATTGATTTGAGTCTTTTCCCATTTTTTCTTGATGAGTCTGGCTAATGGTTTATCAATTTTGTTTATCTTCTCAAAGAACCAGCTTTTAGTTTTATTGATCTTTGCTGTTGTTTCCTTCATTTCTTTTTCATTTAATTTCTGATCTTATCTTTACGATTTCTTTCCTTCTGCTAACTTTGGTGTTTTTTTTGTTCTTCTTTCTCTAATTGCTTTAGGTGTAAGGTTAGCTTGTTTATTTGAGATGTTTCTTGTTTTTAACTATAATCTCTTCAAATATTTTCTTGGGTCCTTTCTCTCTCTCTCCTCCTTCTGGGACCCCTATAATGCGAGTGTTGGTGCATTTAATGTTGTCTCAGAGGTCTCTTAGGCTGTCTTCATTTCTTTTCATTCTTTTTCTTTATTCTGTTCCACGACAGTGAATTCCACCATTTTGTCTTCCAGGTCACTTATCTGTTCTTTTGCCTCAGTTATTCTGCTACTGCTTCCTTCTGGTGTACTTTTCATTTCAGTTATTGTATTGTTCATCTCTGTTTGTTCTTTAATTCTTCTAGGTCTTTGTTAAACATTTCTTGCATCTTCTTGATCTTTGCCTCCATTCTTTTTCCGAGGTCCTGGATCATCTTCACTATCATTATTCTGGTTTCTTTTTCTGGAAGGTTGCCTATCTCCACTTCATTTAGTTATTTTTCTGGGATTTTACCTTGTTCCTTCATCTGGTACAAAGTCCTCTACCTTTTCATTTTGTCTGTCTTTCTGTGAATGTGGCTTTTGTTCCACAGGCTGCAGGATTGTGGTTCTTGCTTCTGCTCTCTGCCCTCTGATGGGTGAGGTTATCTAAGAGGCTTGTGCAAGTTTCCTGATGGGAGGGACTAGTGGTGGGTAGAGCTTGGTGTTACTCTGGTGGGAAAAGCTCAGAAAAACTTTAATCCACTTGTCTGCTGATGGGTGTGGCTGAGTTCTCTCCATGTCGGTTGTTTGGCCTGAGGTGACTCAGCCCTGGAGGCTACAGGCTCTTTGGTGGGGTTAATGGTGGACTCCAGGAGGGCTCATGCCCAGGAGTACTTCCTAGAGCTTCTGCTGCCAGTGTCCTTGTCCTCACGGTGAGCCACAGACACCCCATGCCTCTGCAGTAGACCCTCCAACACCAGCAGGTAGGTCTGGTTCAGTCTCCCCTGTGGTCACTGCTCCTTTCCCTGGGTCCTGTTGCACACACTACTTTGTGTGTGCCCTCCAAGAGTGGAGTCTCTGTTTCCTCTAGTCCTGTCAAAGTCCTGTAGTCAAGTCTGCTAGCCTTCAAAGTCTGATCCTCTTGGAATTCCTCCTCCCACTGTTGGACCCCCGGGTTGGGAAGAGTGACGTGGGGCTCAGAACCTTCACTTCAGTGGGTGGACTTCTGTGGTATAATTGTTCTCCAGTTTGTGAGTCACCCACCCAGTGGTTATGGGATTTGATTTTATTGTGATTATGCCCCTCTTACCATCTCATTGCTGTTTCTCCTTTGTCTTTGGATGTGGGGTGTATTTTTTGGTTAGTTCCAGTGTCTTTCTGTCAATGATTGTTCAGCAGTTAGTTGTGATGCTGGTGCTCTCACAAGAGGGAGTGAGCATACATCCTTCTACTCTGCTATCTTGAACCAATTTCCCCCAATTTTTGTGTTTTTTATTTTATGTTTTATACCGTCATGTTTATCCCTTATCTGTTTATTGTAGTTATACAACTGTACTTGATTTTACAATTTTTGTCTTTTGATCTCTGTACTATCTTATTTAACTGGTTTATCCGTAGTCTTCACTATATATTTTCCTTTAGTAGGGGATTTTCCCTTTCCTATAACTTCTTACTTCTTGTTGTAACATTTTCTTTTCCACTTAGAGAAGACCCTTTAATATTTCTTTTAGGGTAGGTTTGGTAGAGTTGAACATTATTAGCTTTTGCTTGTCTGAGAAGTTCTTCATCTCTCCTTCAATTCTGAATGATAATCTTGCTGGATAGAGTGTCCTAGGTTGCAGGTGTTTCCCTTTCAGCACTTTGACTACACCACTCCCTTCAGACCTGCAACATTTCTGTAGAAAAATCAGCTACTAGCCTTATGAGGGTTCCCTTGTTCTCTTTGTTTTTCTCTTGTTGCTTTTAGAATTCTCTCTTTATTTTTAGTTTTGCCATTTTAACTATGATATGTCTTGGTGTGTGTCTGTTTAGGTTTATCTTGTTTGGGACACTTTGTGCTCCCTGTACCTGGATATATGTTTCCTTCTTCAGATTCAGAGCATTTCAGCCATAATTTCCTCAAATGCATTTTTGATCCCTTCCTGTCTTCTCCTTCTGGGACCCCTATAATGCAAATGTTGGTATGCTTGTTGTTGTCTCGGAGGTGCTTTAAACTGTTCTCATTTTTAAAAATTTGTTTTTCATTTTGCTGTTCCGATTGGGTGATTTCCATTTTTTTATCTTCCAGATCATGTATGTGTTCTTCTGTATCACCTAGTCTGCTGTTAATGAGAAGGTCCTTTGCCAAGTTGTGCTTCACTGATAGAATATGTAACGCCTTTAATAATTATCATGTAGATACATGTTTCTCACTATGATATCTGTAATATGTTAAGTGAGGAAAAGCAGGTTTCAAAGTAAAATTCATAGTATGATCATACCTTTTTTAGAATTTAACATTATACACATTCATACACATGTGTATAGAAATAAGTCTCAGATAATAAGCATCAAAATATTAAGCATGGTTATCTGTGGGTGGTCAAATTACAAGTGATATTTTTATTGTTCATCTGGGTTTCCTAAGCAAATAATACAAGTTAAAGACAGTTTCTGGGGACTTCCCTGGTGGTGCAGTGGTTAAGAATCCACCTGCCGATGCAGGGGACATGGGTTCAAGCCCTGGTCTGGGAGTATCCCACATGCCGCGGAGCAACTAAGCCTGTGTGCCACAACTACTGAGCCTGCACTCTAGAGCCCATGAGCCACAACTACTGAGCCCACGTGTCACAACTACTGAAGCCCACGTACCTAGAGCCATGGTCTGCAACAAGACAAGCCACCTCAATGAGAAGCCCACACACTGCAACAAAGAGTAGCCCCAGCTCACCGCAACTAGAGAAAGCCCACACATAGCAATGAAGACCCAGTGCAGCCAAAAATTAATTAATTAAAAATAAATAAATAAATACAGTTTCTATAGACTTTTTATACCCCTCCTGTGTTCTGGCTATATTCCTTGTCATCAGTTTATTGAGTAAAATAATCTTTAGAAAAATGAAGGGTTACTGCCGTGTAACAATTAGCGTCTTTTTTGAGGGGCACTTTGGGTTAAACAGGTTTCTGTGGGCTGGCATGTTCACTGTGTATAATGCTGACAGTAGGAGAAAATGAATCTGGGGTTCCAAATAACATTCTTAGGAATAAAAAATAGTGCAGGATAAGAACTTCTCATTCTTTTCTAGTCACTCTGTCCCTTTGGCAACCACTTGCTCTTTGGGCCATTGTGAGTCTCTGAATAAACAAGAGACAATCTGTGTTCATACTTTGAGTGGCCAGTTTAATATAGACAATCCGAAAATTTGAGAAAAGATTCCATCCACTCTCTCTGAGCGTTTTTTCCCCTCAAGTTGGCTAAAGCTCTTCCCACTGTGGTTGGGCTCAGACTTGTGTACATGGAGCTCTCTTGATGCGGTTCAGTACCAGCATCCTGTGGAGCTCAGTCCATTGTAAGCCATGAGAGCTCCTTTTAGAATCTCATCTTCTGTTTCTTGGGTTATGTAGACAACTGCACTCATGTGAGAACAATACACAAATTTGTTACCAGGAGTGTAAGCTGCTTGAGTTCTGTAATAGGAAGGAAGAAAACCAGAACCTGTGCCACATTTAGATTAAGCATTGGGGAAAAAATGTGGGGAATTACATTGGCAATATGCTATTTCATGTGGAAACAGTAAAACTGAATGTCCATAAGGACAGTGTAGTCAAAGCCCAATGAATAACTAAACATGTTTCCTGTCTCCCTAATTTGGAAAACCATAGGTCCCTTTTAGCTATTGGTGTTGAAATTTTTAAAAATTATTACAGGTTGTCCTTACTTTGCACAGCTGTGAAGGAACAGTAAATGGCTGTGCCAGCTGACACCAAGCATGGAGATCTTAATCATAATTGGGAAAATTTATGATTGTTCTGTGCTATTAGAAACTGTCATCAAAACACTTAAAACTCTCTTACCGTTGGTTTTAAGTGCATAGGGAGATGTTTTTAAATACTAAAACTAATATTTATTTAACATACTGCTATTTAAAATATCAGAGGGAACTTCCCTGGTGGTCCAGTGGTTAAGACCCTGCCTTCCAATGCAGGGGGTACGGGTTTGATCCCTGGTTGGGGAGTTAAGATCCCACATGCCTCGCGGCCAAAAAAACAAAAACATAAAACAGAAGCAATATTGTAACAAATTCAATAAAGACTTTAAAAATGGTCCACATCAAAAAAAATTAGAAACATTAATAATGAAAGTTTCATTTATTTGTAAAAAACGTACCAAGGGTAGCTTGAACAGTGATGCCCTTATTGTTATCATATAACTAACCGCCTTGGCCAATTATCACATTCCTTTGTAAATCTGGATCAGCTTCCCATGTTGTATCCTTTTCCCTTTCAATGTTGTGAAATATCTCCAATAATTTCTTTAATGAGACATCTTTGCCAGCATCACTTCCTCTAAGACATCATCCTCCTTTTCCTCACCACCGTCTTCTTCCTGTCTGTCCACACCTGTCTGTCCACAGCCTCACCTCCACTAGGCTCTCCGGCTGTAGGTCTAGAGCCTCCCCAATGGTGGCTGTGCCAGTGTCCCCACAGTCAGCTGGGACTCCGTGCAAGTTCCAGTGAAATATCTCTCCCAGTGTAATCACCCCTCATTTCTTTGCTGCACTTGCATTTTTTTCCTTCACTTCTTTATTGGAGTATAATTGCTTTACAATGGTGTGTTAGTTTCTGCTTTAAAACAAAGTGAATCAGCTATAGGTATACATATATCCCCATATGGCCTCCCTCTTGCATCTCCCTCCTGCCCTCCCTATCCCACCCCTCTAGGGGGTCACAAAGCATCGAGTTGATCTCCCTGTGCTATGCAGCTGCTTCCCACTAGCCATCCATTTTACATTTGGCACTGTATACATGTCAGTTCTACTCTCTTACTTCATCCCAGCTTCCCCTTCTCCCCTGTGTCCTCAAGCCAGCACTTTCATCTTTGTTGGCCACTTCCCTCTTTGATTATCCATTTTTGGAACGAGTCACCTGGAAGGAACCAGATGTCTTCAGGAACCACCTGGAGGCACCGCTGGGAGAATGAAAGGGGCGCCATGATGTTTCTACCCTGACGCATAAACGGCATGAAATATCATTTCATCTATAGGCTCAGTAATCTCCTTAACAGCAGTAACGTTAATAATCTTCATAATTTGAGAACCATTTATATCCAAATGAGAAGTCTCAGTAGTGGAACCTGCTACTAATAACCTAGAATGAGAGACAAGGAGGCAACACTAACACGTGCTTTCCTACTTGTGAACCAAACGGGATCTGCAGTGACAGACTTTGAAAGAAGCCATGTGTTTGGTCATGATCCTGAAGCGCGTCTCTTATTTACCTGGTGATTTGTGGACAGCGGCTCGCAGCGAAGTGTGTACTTTATGCAACTGCTCACAGTGATGAGAACATGGGAACTGAAATTTGAACTGTGTGGTTGGGGTCTGCTGCTTTTTAAACTAAGCTCTGGTGACTAGAGTTCTTGAAAAGTGAGGACAGCCGGTACTGGATCAGAATGACATCCTCAAAACTTAGTTGAGAGGAGACACAGTTCTGTGGGGAAAACTGGAGGCACTTCTGAACGTCCAGGGGCACAACTCTTCCGAACTGTTGTATTTGAAGCTGTGGATTGAACAACAAATCACTTTGTAGGCAGCACAACCCGAAAGACTCAGTTGCGTGAATAGAGCGGACACATACGTGGAGTACAGCTGATGTGAACCAAAACTGACATTCAGAGTGAGCCTGTTGGCAGAAATGTAGGGATAGAAAAGAGCTGTTCATCTCGGTGTAATCAGAAGGAAATGAGGAAAGTTGGAAAAAATGTGGAGTGGTTCTAAACATCATAAGTAAAGTCGAGATACTCTGATTTCAACAAGGCAAGAATTTCCCACAGGGGCCCCCCTGGTTATTGAAGGAAGCTAATTACATTAATATTTTCTCCTTGTCTTTCCTCTGTGGTACAGTGAATTGTTTTTCCAGGGTCTTAATATCACACCAAAACAGAACATATTTTTAAAAAATTAAATGGCTAAAATAGTGTCTGGATAACTAAAGTAAAATTTGAAAGAAGAAAAGTTTCTAATAAATAAGGCAAACATTGTGCAGTGAACAAGATTTTTTTTTCTTTTTTTTTTTTGCGGTACGCGGGCCTCTCACTATTGTGGCCTCTCCCGCTGCGGAGCACAGGCTCCAGACGTGCAGGCTCAGCGGCCATGGCTCATGGGCCCAGCCGCTCCGCGGCATGTGGGATCTTCCCGGACCGGAGCACGAACCCGTGTCCCCTGCATTGGCAGGCGGATTCTCATCCACTGCGCCACCAGGGAAGCCCAACAAGAAGATTTTTTAAAAGTATGTGGGTTGTGCTGATTAAATCAATTAGCAAAAATATTTAAAATTATTTTACAGTAGGAAAGAATTTGTCAAAATAACTTTCAGGAAAATAATCAGAATGCTCAAGAACATTAAAATAGGGTCCAGAGATAAATCTTTGTTTTGACGCATTTTGTGAATCAATTTTGGAGCTCGTAAAAGGCAAGAATTCCATGCAGCCTAGAACTGTTATTTGCAGCTTCCTGAAAGATAGGTAAACACGTGAATTTAACATTAGGCCAGATGATTGTAGAAAAATCTGTACATATAGGAGCAATAATTATGAGAAGAGGTAAGAATAAATTCGATTTCGTCTTCAGCGTTGATTCTTTCCCAACGGTATTACATTAGTAAATACACAGAATGTGGCTCTGCATCTGAGGTTTGCTGGAATAATTGATAGAGTGTCTTGTGAATTGGATTTATTTCCCAAACTGGGTTTAGCAGGCTTGGAGAAGGGCAGCTGGGAATATTGCAATCTGGCTGACAAACCAAACCCTGATAATGGATGTGAGTGGGTCCAGCTGGAGGTAGGAAGGAACTGGTGGGGTGCCTCCCTAGTCACTATTAGATATGATCATAATTAGCACTTTTATGAGGGAATCTGAATAAGGAGTAAATACCAAATTAATGGAACGGCTGAAAAATGAACTAGGAGCCTTAGTTTATAGCAGTGGGGAATGTCATAAAATACAGGTAGGGGAAACTGAAGAACTGCAGTGAGAAAAAGGAAAGAAAAGAAAAACAAAATCGAAAGCTAGTGAATCATTTCCACAAGGATTTTCATCTGAAACTTAATTATAAAGTGCTCTGAAATGGCATAATAATAACTAAAGTTGCCTGCATAGACAATAGACTTGGGCATTGTACGTTGTGATCAGGGTTTTGTCATCTGCAATGAATTATTCTGCCCGCCTACACCCATATCTCATCTGTAGCAAGAAAAGGCCAGGATGAAATGCCTGGATTGGAGTTTCTGTCGCCAGAACATCAAACATACTGTCACACACACATATAAACTGTCTTTGGCAACAAAGCCCATAAATATTTCCATTGGTTATGAAATAACCCTGGATTGCCTTTTACAATCACAGATGTAGGACAGAACCGTAGCTTCATCCTAAGGCAAATGGCGGGTCTGAGGCAATGAGCACCCCGTCAGGTTGAACCCTGAAGGGCGTGTCCTTTACAGGAGGAGCTACAGCTGGCAAGCTCCCGAGGAATTGCTCCTTGAGTCTTGCTTCTTCCTCCTGTGTCCCTCTGCCTTTTTTTCCCCCCTCATACATCTGAATATACAAAGAATACATAGGATGCTGGCCGTTTTTAATCTCTAAATTCCTTTTCATTACATTTTTCAATTCTCTGACTAAGGGAGAACCTTCAGTGATAAATGGATTTCAGTGCCTACTTTAAGACTATAGATCTATCTTTCAAAAAGAGCGTTTTTCTGAAGCTTTTGGTTGGCCAAGCAAGAACCAGCTGGTAGGAGTTGTTATTTAATATCATATACAAATTCCAAACATTTTTCTAGCATTTAACATTTATACAGTTTCTCCTGTGTTCATTTGGAAGGTTGAATGGGTGGATAACATTCCTAATTAAGCAGCAAATCTAATGTAGCCCATGAAAACCAAACTGGAACCCATAAATTCACATGTGAAGGCTTCCTAGGTTACTGCCCTCCGAGGAGAAAAGAGCAGCAAACTGAATTCAGGCTGAATATTTTTCTGGTCTCTATGGAAAAAATTTTCTTCAACTTTTATTTTTTTACCTTTCTGCTCTTAAGTCAATTAAAATCACAGTTATAAGAGCAATTCCATCAACTTTGCCCTAACAGCCAAGGCCTTCAAATCCACTCAAATCCATTCTGTTCTAATGTAAGACTTGTTCTATCTTTTAACCTCAGACTATAAGTCCCCCTTGGCAGCCTGACAGATTCTTTTGTTGTCTCATTGTTGCCTCTAAACACACCGTGCCCTTCTTTTTTCTTGAATAAACTTAGCATTTTATGAGCAAAATCGTATGAAAGCTCTCTCTCAAATCTTTACCTTTACACCTCTATTGGAGTTAAAAAACAAAAATGAAAGCAAAAAAGTAAAACAAAACTAAATCCCAAGGTAACCAATACCAATAATCAACAACAACAACAGCAAAAACAATGACAAAACATCAGGAATTTTAAACTAAGGGCACTTTCAAATCAAGGGAGAAAATTTAACACAAACCACAGAAACAAAACTAAAATCCTTTATTGCTTATTTATTATGAATGCCTTTTTATATAATTTCAACTAGCAGTTATTCTCCTAGTTAAGCCATATAGATATTATGCAAAGAAACAGATTATCTCATTTATTCTTATAACCTCATGAGAATACAGTATCATTGTTCCTACTTTGCAGACAAGGGACGGGACGCACAGAGAAGTTCAGAACTTGCCCAGAGACACACAGTCTGAAAAAAAGGTGTTGAAGGACCCACACTCAATCAGCTGTTCTCAGTCAGCTAGCTCCATTTATTTCTCATTTTTGGTAACTCCATGTTTAAAAACCTAAAAAAGAAACATATCTCATTCATATTAAGAAAGAAGTTCAGTGATGCAAAAGGCCCAGTGGCAATTCAGAGTGGGACTCTTCACTGCTGGGTGAAGCAAAGTGTTCATTTTGTTTTCAACCTTCTAGTTCCAATTTAACCTCCTACAGCACCAGATGAGTGTTTATACTGAGCTGCCCAGCCCCTGCAGAGCAGGCAAATGATAGGGAAGCTTAGTGGAGATATTTATGCTAAAATATGATTGACGGGAAGGTTTCCTGCGTTCTTTCTGATGGAGGGAAGAGGCAAGCTGATTATGGACCTTAATGACATCTGTAAAGTCTCTTTTACCAAATAAAGTAACATAGTCCTGGGAATGAGATTCTGCTACATTAACGGTCCTGCCCATTCTCAAGGGGAGGGGATGATACAGAGTGTTTGCACAGAGAGGCAGGGATCTTGGGGACCAGCTTAGAATTCTGCCTACCACAGAGTAAGAGAAGCTTCTGTGAAATTTGTGTTGCCTCACATACAATAGAGGGAAAAAAACCCTGAGTATTACATCTGTGCACTGATAAAGTCGAACTTTCCCCAAACCCTGGGACCCTGGAAAACAGCTATGGTTAAGAAGTCCACCCACTCTTTTGTGTTTGGAAAAGCTGCTAAATGGAAAGAACCACTCTTCCCTGCATGACTGAGCTATAGCTCAGGGCTACCCGCCTTGTTTGCCTCTGATGAGGCCAGACAGGGACCCTCCAAATTCCCACTCTGCCTCGTAAATGATTAGCGAAACTGCTTTGTCTCTACTAATCAATTGCAGCAAAATACGCATGAATCTGTTATGACTGAACTTTAGTTAAGCTTCTCTCCTTCCCCCGGACCCCTGAACTTTGGTCCACCCTCAGCCTGAGTCAACCCCTCCTAAGAGTAGGCTGACCCTGAGTAGTGCATTCTCTGACCTACTGTCTTGTCACTGCTATGTCCACGCCACATTCACATCCGTCCACTGCCCTACAGCAGGCGCCCTCTGGTTTCCAGATCTGACAGTCGAGCATCCTTCCCGTGGCAGTAATTCTTAGTCCCCCCCTTGCAATAATCCTTCCGAATAAAGTCTCTCCTTAACCTAAGTCCCCGTTTGTGGTTTTTTTAAACATACAGCTGTGTCTTTCAAAGCAGTATTCTATTCAACTAATGTAATTTTTTAAACCATTGCTCTGAAAGCAGGGCAATTAATCCTCCATCTTAGCTGCTGTGTGCTGAGACAATGGCCCAAGTGAGTCCTGCAGAAATCTCCACGGAGTCATAGTTCCTTTCCTTGGAGCAGTTAATTAAAAATCACCCCTCTCAGACTCCAGTTTAATCCGGCTAGCTGAAATGAACACAACTAACATTAAAGTAAGTAAGAATTTCAAGGAAGAAAACTTCAAGGAAAGGTCACAACAGTGTTAAATGCATGAGATTGCCATAGATTCTGGCAGTGTGAGAAAACTATTTTTATTTAGAGGCTAAATCAGGATAAAAGTAATCCTAATCCCTTGACTTGGTTGTGTTCTGGGATCCGTATGGAATAAAGTATAACTCACCCAGCCCGTGATCTTCAAATAAGGCCTTATAGTCCAGTCTAGAAACTATTAGTCACACTACATCTTCATTTGGAAGTTTTAGAGTTCTGATGAGGACAAGTTGAAGTTATAACTGATTTTTAATGTTTTTTCATAAACCATAGTAATTGGCCATTATTACTTTACTTAATGATCAACTTTACTATGAGATACAAATAGAAGATGCCACAGTTAAAACTACAAGAACCAACTTATTCTTTGATGTTAGGTACGTTCAGGTTCTCAAAACTTGAATTAAGAAAACTCTTTGGATTACTGAGGACATTTAGACCTTATCTTTCAAAGTCTAAACATTTGGTTCAAATTTTAAAAGCTCCATTTCTACTGAGGACAGTCCCCTTACCAGATGTAGAGATTTAAAAAGCAAAACGGGACTCAGAGCTTAGAATTTATGGAGTCAAGCAAGTTTTAAAATATCTACTGGGCTGAATTCTCAGTAATAAACACTAGACTTTTATATTTGAATAATGTCATTTATCATACAACATCTACCATACCACATAGTTTAGAGGTGGAAAAGAAAGAAAAACAAATCAACTTAATGTATGTGTGATTTAAGACCTGATATATTTCTCTAGCCACTAGCAAAACAGAAAATCTGCTTTATTTAACATCTCCTTTTGCAGGTTAGCGTAAGCATAGTGGTAATTTGATAAAGGATATAAAAAGCCTGACTTAATGGCAATTAAGTGGGTCCATGTCAAGTCCTGTTATTATAATCTTCATCTATTTCTTCTTTCCTAGCCTATGTTTGAGAACACTGAATAACACTTAATCATCTAAGCTGATATGATGGATTAATATGAAGTTCTTTGGAATTGGGGTACATTTCCACAATTCTCTGGATCTCATTAACTTTGTAATATCACATGAACACCGTATAGATTAAAACAGGGAAATAGTAGCATAGTAGGATATTTGGCACACTAGGACAAAAAAGGGATAGAATTTGCTCTTCAAATGTAATTAGTTCAGGTACAATTTCAGAAGAAACAATAAAAGGAATCAACCTTGTCTAGATATTTCAAATATTTGAATACTAATACTATCTCTTAGTCTTAAGCCTACGGATAAATTACCGTTACCCAGCACGGTGCTATGATAATGTCAACATCATCACCAATTAGAGTCAGGACACAGCCAGTCCCACCACCAATTCATATGACTTGATTTTAGCGGGACCCACACCTGCATTCCGTAACCCTTTCTTCACCTTTAAATGATCACTGGATGCACTGCTCGTGGTACCGTAAGCATGGTGCATTTCTATTGTCCTCCAATTCCAATTCCATTCTTAGCCTCTTTACTCTTTGTAGATGATTGCATATCAAGACAGGTCCACTACATAAGTTATTTACAAATTTTCTTTTCCATATCAAACTTTCTGCTTTTATTCATCGTATTCTTCGCTTCCACCCCAGAACAAGAAGTGAATTCTTTATTCCATTCCCTCTCACTTCCTCAGGCACCTTGTGCATTTATTAAATCCTATTTCATTGGCTCCTATCCAACTGCCTACGGATATTTTCAAGCCATTAGTTTTCCCACTTTTTCCTTCAAGGTCAATTTTTTCCTTCAAGGCCCTTTTGTTTTTGTTTTTGTTTTGTTTTGTTTTGTTTTTGCAGTACGCAGGCCTCTCACTGCTGTGGCCTCTCCTGTTGCGGAGCACAGGATCTGGATGCGCAGGCTCAGCGGCCATGGTTCACGGGCCCAGCCGCTCTGCGGCATGTGGGATCTTCCCGGACCAGGGCACGAACCCGTGTCCCCTGCATCGGCAGGCGGACTCTCAACCACGGAGCCACCAGGGAAGCCCTCAAGGCCCTTTTTCTCTAAGTTTGTATATGTCCATTTCCTCACTTGTTATGCAAAACTCTGTCCTCGGCAGTCTGGCTATTTCCCAACCATTAGTGACATCGCTATTGATTGCCTAGTTATCAAAACTTTGAGAAAGAAAAGAAAGGGTAGCCCCTGAGATCCAAAACACTCACGGCGGGGCCTTTCTTATAAGCTGGTCTGAGTCTCACAGCAAGGCCATATTGCTCTCTTGTTGGACATAAACAATGTCAGAGAATATCAACATCAGAAAAAGTCACTCTAAGACCATCATAAGTGGGACAGAAACAAGTCCACCATGCAACATACAAAATAACAAACATCCTGTGACCGCGACTTCCTTTACCAAATACAACTTTAGTTTATCTATATAAAGTTATCTATGTATAGAATTTTATTCTCGTTTGCCAGCCTTGTGTATAAGATTTATTGAGATACTCAATCACAGTGTGTATGTGTGTGTGTAAATTACCCGGATCCAGTCACAGTGATCCATTTCCCTGAAAAAGATGTCATGTTTCCTCTCCACAATGAGAAAGCCCGATAGTGAGAAAGAAGCATGAAGCCAATAAGCAGAAAAGTGGGGTTAGAAAAGGAGTTGGTGTCCTGAGGTTTCTCTGCCGGTGCAGGAGTTTGTTCAGCTGTTCCTTAGATTCTGAGAATTCATTAGTTTATCTTATTTACTAAGCTCCAACTGAGTTTCTGTCACATGGAAATGAAATATTCCAAACTAATATACTTAACTTTCTTCTGCTGATCTGCACCTCAGTCTTTGGGACCAGACCTTTAGAAAGAAGATGACCCATGTTTCTGGCTGGAGAACTGTAGAGGAGGATGTACTTCAAAGACAGACCCCTCTGACTTTGACCAAGATGTGTAGTTTGGGTTTGCTATGCATAGATAAGACCTATACTAGATCTTTCTGTGATCCTCCAGACATTTTTTAATTCTGGAAAAATATTCTAAATGAAAAATGACTTTTGTTGATATGCACCAGCCTTAGAGGATTTGCATGGGATGAACATGGTGGGAAAGTAAATGGTATATAAACTTTTGAAAAGAAGAAGAAGATACCAGCATCTAGCTAAATAATTTATGTTCTGATTGGAATTTCCATTTTTTTTCTAAAGAAACACACATACATTTAGGTAATAATACCTGAATAGCTTTGCAATTTGCAGAGGTAATAAACTCTAGTCTTAGTAAATAAAAATGAATGAACATCACTAACAGGTCTTATTTTATGACCAGATTTCTCCCCCATCTGGAAAAAGATCCTTGGTGTTAGCTCTAACAAGTGACTCAACGAAGGGGAAGGGACAAGCCACGGTCTTCATATTTAGTTCTAGGCAACCTCTATTTGCGAAGTCTCAGGGTTTCTAGACAAAGACTTACCAGAGAGAAAGGAAAAGGGGACCAGAAGAAAAGATGCTTGATTTCTTGACATTAAAATGGCAATGGATGTTTAATGTGGCCAGTGGAGTGTTACAATGAAAGAGTAACAACTATGCAAAAGAAACGTGGTTTCTTTTGATATTATATTCACATGTAACATGGTCCACTGGAAAGTCGTGAAGGACAGCATTGATTTCTTGAATCATCTGTTCCAGAAGATTTTGTTGAGCACCTGCCCTACGCCATGGGCTATTCTAGGTACTAGTGATACAGTGCTAAGCAAAACAAAGTCCCTGCCCTCAAGGAGCTTACATTCTCTAGTGGACAGCAATATACTGAGAATCTACGGTATGGCTGGTCTTCATCTTTGTAGACGGTGCTTGTGAAGACGACGACCATCTTTTCACATGCATGAGAAAGTTGCATCGTCCAAATGGAGTTGCCAAAGCAGGCGTCACTCAGCAAATTTTACAGCAGAAGCAAGACCCTTTGGGTAGGCATTTGCCCCTGAATACCTGTTTTGCCAACATACTGAGGCCTGGTCACAGGGGGTGAGGTCAACAGCCTTCTTCCTTCTATTTATATGGGAACTATATATAATTCATTTTCCAAACTAGGAGACCTTGGAAAGTAAAAGGAGTCACTAATAATAATTATGCCAGGACAACAGGCATCAAGTTAAGCCCTGTGCCCAGCAGAGCAGCATTCTCCAAATCCCTTATTCCTGCTGGGGAGGTCTGAGGCTTTAAACAGCCATCCGGTGCCACCTAGCAAGACCCTCGAGCTTCAGAAAAAGCTGGTTGACTCCGGGGATACATATGAGACTCCAGTTTTGACTTCCGTAGTTTGTAGAGCTAGACAAAACTGTCAGCAGGGAATCCTTGATATTTTGACAGCCTCATCCCCAGTTCTACAAAGAAGGAGATGTTCTCTCCAAAAAAAGACCAATCTTTTTTGCTTTATCAGCTTCAAAAAAGGCTAAAATACAGGTTTGAATTTTGAGACCTTGGGGGCCTGTAAGTTAAGAGTGAACTGTGTAAGAGCTCCCTACAGCGCCCCTACTGGGTAATTGGGCCCATTGCACAATTCTCTAGGCTGCCACCCCAGGGGAGAGGGGCAAGACGATGTGACTTATAAAGGCCATTCAGTTTCTAATTTTTATGATATAATTTGTAATGCTTCATAAAAGTGACACTTTTACTATCCAGGTCACAAAACATGTAATCGTTTTGCTTGACAAATGTTGGTGCAGGAGAGTAATAGCTCTGGATTTGTTGTTACTATTTATTATTATTTAACCTTGATTGAACTCCAGTAGTATTGCTATTTCATAAGACACAGTCTTTGTGCTTTAAGAAACGTCTATTATGTTATTTAAAACTCATACACACGTATGTGAAAGTTTGGGGGCAGGGACAGGGTGGGAGAGATTTAGGGAGAAGCTTGCCTTATCTTGGGGTAACCAGTAATTACCAACTTAATTTTATTTGATGAATTAACCCACATTTCCTTCCGGCCCCACTTGTTCAGGCCTCTTTTGGACCACTTTCCCCCAAGACATCTGTGTCCCTTCCCACTAGCCTTCAGATCATTGCTAGGATTGCTGGAAGACCGTACCTGCCTTGTTCTCTGTTGAAGCCCCGACACCTTGCCCTGCTCATGACACAGTGGTTATTTGTTGAATACAGCAAGTAACATTTTTAGAAATTTATGTGGTTTGGTAACGTGCAGGATGTCAGCAACATTGAAACATAGAAGCTGCCAAAATATGACCTATACTCTGGGGAGTTACTTGACCACACTGTCGGCATATATAATTTCAGTTAACATAGTTTCTGCTGTATTTTAGAGATGAAGCAAGCATCTCTGTGATTTAATTGATGTATATCTAGCAAACATTCCTAAAACATAAACCCTCATCTATCATTTTAGTTTATTTCTTCTGAACTGAAGGACTTTCTTCAAGGGTCCCCTATTAAAATGCAAATAAACTCTGGACTGTTAATAAGCCCCATGGCTGAGATGAGCTCCCCAGGGAACCTGAGAGAGGGCTGCAGCCGTGTTCCCTGCACTGTCTGCCTCCAGTTTGCCCCACAAAGGTCCATGGTAGCATTTCCACATAGGTTCCAAAATACCTGAAAACCTGCAACTTTGTGGGGAAAGACTCCACATTAATCAATATGTAACTTAAGATTACACAACTTGCAAAATAGCAACCGTAGGCATTATTTTCTCTTTTATGAATCCACAGCTGTTTTGGGGGATAACAACCCTGGATCAAGAGGAGGAGGGTTTAGCTCTTATTTCAAATTAAGATAATCATCAGTTTTTCGAAAACTTAAGAGCAGCAGTGCCAGTGTTATTAGCTTTTCTTTCTGTCTAACTTCCTTGAAAACTTTATTTCAGTAGTGAAGATAGGTTTTGATGGATGGGGTGAAAACTTGTTTTTGCCTTTGAAAAATGTGTTTACTCCTTGGGCACTCAAATTTCTCATGGCAGTGTTGATAATTTGGAGAAAGTTGGGAGCATGCAAGTTATGTTTTGGGTTTCAGAGGACAGAAGCCAGCACCTGTGAACATCAGATCTTCCCATCTGCTTGTGGAAGCACAGTCGCTACTTTAATCTATAATCAATTGTCTTCCTTAATCAGAAAAGTGCAGTGGGTGGAAGAATCTCCTCCAGCCTACAGTGAATGCTTTGCAAGGTCAAACTATTTTAAATACGTACTGATGAGTCAATGGAAGCTTTAAAATGAAAATGTTATAACCAACATAGTTTTAAAGGGGTTGCAGAGCACCAAGTGGATGACGGCTTACAAAGAGTTTAGAAAAATGTTAATTACATGGAAAATTTGATGACATGGAAAAGAAAGGGTGAGGAGGTATTAAAATTACCTTACCTTTAATTATTCAAAATTACCTTTAATTATTCAAAATTAAAATTATGAATCACTGACTTCCCTGGTGGTGCAGTGGTTAAGAATCCACTTGCCAGTGCAGGGGACACAGGTTTGAGCTCTGGTCTGGGAAGATCCCACATGCCACGGAGCAACTAAGCCCGTGCGTCACAACTACTGAGCCTGCACGCTAGAGCCTGTGAGCCACAACTACTGAGCCTGCGTGCCCGGAGCCCGTGCTCCACAACAAGAGAAGCCACCACAATGAGAAGCCCGTGCACCGCAAAAAAGAGTAGCCCCCGCTCGCCGCAACTAGAGAAAGCCTGTGCGCAGCAACAAAGACCCAACGCAGCCAAAAATTAAATAAATAAATAAATGAATAATGAATCACCCTTTCTACATAAATTACTTTAGCTAATTAACATTACGAAATCTTGGGCTTGTTGTAGATTTGCTGCACTGATGCAAGACTATTTTCACCTAAGGTGTTGTCACCATTGCCATTTAGACATCCTGCCTGTGATCAGCTTGTCTCTACCACACTTCACAAGCCCACACGTTCATGTCTCATCCAAATGTAATGGATCCAAAACGTGCCGCCCAACTAGGAAGCAAAGAATGTCAACCCTGAGCTCATCCCCTCTGAGGACATATTTCTTAGCCCCTCTGCAAAAAAGATAGGTTTATATTTGAAATGATGTGGTACCATTATGGGCAGGTCATCTAATATAGTAAATCCTATTTCAGATCTGTTTATTAATATAAGATGAAGGATAAAGCAACACAGAAAACAATAATGTGAGGTGTAAAATAAAACACTTGTTTAGCTAAGGATCATCCCTTAACATAAAACCTCACTATTCTCCTGGCTGTAATATAAAGGTTTTAGCTTTTATTTTATTTTACTTTTGAAATGTATGCATGCCTCACTGCTCTTCAATCTGTCTTCTTCTATTTATATTACCATATCATGGAATGAAAAGATGCCAAAGATATGCAGAGGCCAAGTCCACCCAATTTGATATTCTAAAATACAGAGAAAAAATAACTTGCGATGATATGCAGACAAGAGGAATTTTGGTTCTGGGGCAGAAAACAGTCTTCTCCTACTTTTCTACCACTTATTTCTCTGGGTTTGCTTAAAATATATAGTAAATATATATATATTTTACAATGGCATCACAAAGATTCGGAAAAAAATGGATAAGCTGAGCTGGAGAGATTTTATGCTTACCTCTCTCTTTTTCCACATTGTGAGCTTTTCCTTAGGGTTGCATTTATTTATTTAATTTTATCCCCAGCACTTAGCAAAGTGTTTAGCACATGAAAAGTTGGTGCTCAAAAATGTTTGAATGAACGAGTGAATACAAAATACATAAAGATGAGAATTAATAAGAAAAATTGAGACTAGGAAAAGTGACAGGCCAAGGGACCAGTCAGTTCACCATCCTTTTCACTGTAAATGGGAAGGTTTTGGTCCCCTGATCTTCCTTCTTCTACTATTTATCTTTATAGAAAAATAAAGCGGGCTTCTCTGGTGGCACAGTGATTGAGAGTCTGCCTACCAATGCAGGGGACACGGGTTTGTGTCCCGGTCCGGGAAGATCCCACATGCCGCGGAGCGGCTGGGCCCGTGAGCCATGGCCGCTGAGCCTGCGTGTCTGGAGCCTGTGCTCTGCAAAGGGAGAGGCCACAACAGTGAGAGGCCCGCGTACCACAAAAAAAAAAAAAAAAAAAAAATTGCCAATTGTCTGCCGCCTGAAGTTTCTGACTCCAGTTCCAAAAGAAAGCATATTCTCCTGTTTTTGTTTTTTCCCTATAAGGAGTGTTTTTCCTACACTTCATCACGATTACCTTGACCATGATCTGAATGCAGTAGATTCTCACGCTGGTGACTCAGGAGAGATCATGCACACACACACACACACACACTGAATTACTGAATAAATGTAGTTTTGCTCAAGCGTTCTCAGTGATCCATTTCTTCCCGGTTTTTTCCACATACTTTGTACTGTTGTGTTAGCAGTAGGTCACAGTTTTGGTTTCTCTGCATCACTGGAGAACTTAATTGATGAGAGCAGCACGTTGAGTTTAACCCTCTTTGCAGTTATTTCCCTAAGAAAAGCCATGGCATTTATTTAAATGCATTTTTGTTCATATTTTATGATTTTTTAAAAAAACACTTTATTGTGGGATAATTGGCATACAACAAACTGCACATATTTCAGGTGTACAATTGGTTAAGTTTCGATATCTGTATTCACAGGTGAGACCGTCAGCATACTCAAGGGAATTAACACACCTGTCATCCCAAATTGCTTTTGGCCCATTTTCTTCAGCGTACTGGACCCTTTCTGAAAGAAGTGAGGTAAAGGGGTGAATTCATTTTGTTTTAGTTATTCTCTCTGCCTATTCCATTCCTGGGGTATAATTAAAACTTGTAAGAGAAATGTTATTTTTACAGTTTAAGATAACTTTATTACTTCTTCTCTGTGACACTGCTGAGGATTGCTTTTGTTTCTTCATACGGCAGAGAAGAGCTGGTTGTCCCCCACTCTCCACACTTCCCCTTTTCCTTATTAAGAGCCACCCTGCATTGTAGCTGGACAGACACACGTCCTCTTAATTGACAGCCAGGTTTCCCAGTTTTCCTTGTGGTTGGGTGTGAGCAGGTTCTGTCCAATGGAGTGTAGACAGAAGTAGCTCCTAGGAGTGCCTTGAGGGAAGGCGTGTAAGGCACTCCCCTTTAGCATCTTAGACCAGGAGACAGAAGCTGCAAGTTGGAGATGGGAAGACAAAAAACAGAAGACACTATCTCAGCCTGAGACTTTCCTAGCAAACTGTTATGTGGGAGAAAAATAACTTTCTGTCTTCCTTAAGATACTGTTACTTGGGGATTTTATTGTTGTTACTGTATCCAAACCTATATTCTAATTAGTACTCTTCTATTTTATAAATAAGGAAAACTTGGACACAGAGTAGCTAAGTAAACAAATCTGCTTTGAGCCATCTTATTAAAATAATTATTTGTGTCTTCTAAAATAAACTCAAGGATAAAGTGTACTATTCGAAATCATTTCCAGTGAGGGGCATAAAATATCAGATATTTATTCAGGAAAATGTTCCAGCAAGATTGGCAACTTAAAATGCTTGCATAGCTGTTGCTGGGCAGACTTCAATGTAGTTCCATAAAGTCTGTTCCCAAGAATTGTCCTCTGGACGAATACTTGGCTAGACACACTAGCATCATTTATTATATACGAGCGTTAACATTCTTCCTATTTCTCTAGGCCATTGCTGTTGCACCTTCATTAGAGGGGCAGTTAGAAACCTTTCTAGATTGATAACAAGAGTTGATTTGATATCATCAAGGAAATGACTCTTGCATGATGCTTCCTTAATGCTCTGCCAGGAAGGACTGAGTGTTAAATATGTCATCATTTTATACTTTTTATGTGCAGAAAGTCTCATTTGACATTATCTCAGTGCCATAGCTGCACCGAATTTCCTTGCTCCCTTCACAGCCCTCAACACTTGGAACTCCTTTATTAGAATGGTAGATATTATGTAATGAAGGTAGTTCTGAAAGGCCATAACATAACAGACGTTTACTGCTGCCGAATTGAAATATCAGGTTCAGAAGATGAACAGGTTGCCTAGCAACTGGTTCTGCAAGCTCCAGTGACTGCTGGTGCCCACTGAGATTGACAAGGGAGCCATCACAGGCTGCCTGTACCTTCCTATTTAGCAATTCTGACAGTGAGACCAAAGCTCCCAAAGGAGGAAAGGAGGTGATTAAATATTCGCATTTAAAGACGGAAATAAAGATATATCTTGTATATACAAAATATACTGGCTATAATATAGTTAGAAACTTTTCTTAGAGAAATTCCTGTATTGATTGAGAGAGAGAGAGAGAGTGAGAGAGGAAATCAAGAGAATGGAGGAAGTAGGAAAATTAAGATTTGAAAAAGAGCAAGTTGGAAAAGGGACCTGCTGCGGGCTTTGGTTTTCCGTCTTCTATTGAAGTGCAGTTTATTTTGGCTGAGAGCCTTACCTGATGCATGCATGACTGGGCACGCCCAAGAAGATTTATCTTAGACTATAGCAACCATGAAATGGCTTTTGAATATCTGAGCAGGGGTAGCTCCATGTTCACGGCACTGTTTTATATGCTATCATACTTACGATGTGTCTGCTCCAATTGTCCAGCTGTACCAGCGGTCTGACTTAGCAGTGCACAATTTCATCTGCTGGGAATGAGATTTTATTTTTTGTTGTGGTCCAGATAATTAACTCCTATGAAGGATTCCTCTTCTACACTGTTTCACAGACAGCATTTATTTCCTGCAGTTTGTGAAATATGTAAACAGGAAGCACCATTCAAAATGTATCTTTTTGAAATAGATTCAGGGTCTATTTATTGTGCATGACAATTCTTTTGTAAAATGTTCAAGCAACGGATTGAAACCTCTTTTGTTTTAAGGGAAAAGAAAGAATTCATTTTAAGATCCTTCATATTTTGGAGGTAGATCATTGATTATAAGTTCTGTCCCATTTCAAATAAAATGAAATTCACGTTTTGCTGTAAATTTCATCTAGGAATTAATATTTTTAACCTCATGGATATAAAGGACATGGCCCAGCTAGAATATTTTAAAAATACATATACCTTCTGACCTAGCCGGAATTTATCTTAGAATGTGCTCCTGATGTATGAAAACATATAGGTTAAAGGACCCTCAATAAAGTATTGATAACAAGAGCAAAAATCTGATAACTTAATTGTCCATTAATAGGGTACTAGTGACATAAATTATTGTTGTATAGCCATAAAATGGAGTCCTAAGAATCTATTATATTATATATTATATATGTATATGTATGTGTACTATATGTATATATTATATATGTGTGTATATATATATGTAAGTGTATACATATACACAGACATACATACTAGGGATGTACATTTTTTGCAGGAAATATATTCAAAATACATTGTTCAGACACAATTTGAAGAAGACAATATAAAGAAAACCACAGAATACATAAATGTTTTATGTGATACAAGCCTTTACAGCAGTTGTTTCTGGAGAAGTGTTTAGGGTACACTGGCCGGTGAGTAAGGAGGGGTTTTTGCTGTTTACCATAGACACTTTTGCATTTTAAAAAAGAATCACACACATGTATTACTTTTATAATAAAAAATGCTAAAACACATATTACTTAGTACCGACATTATAAAATACATTGTTTCGTTTCTGCTTTGTGTAGACATATGCAAACCGAAAATAACTTTTTTTCATATCATTTTAGCACAGCATCTTTAAAATCATCTTGTCTTCAATAATCCTGTTAGGGAAAAGATCATAGAGGGTGTCTCGAGGTCTTCCTTGGGTCTGATGTGTGTTTCTAGGTTCTTAAGTAAATTAACTCATGAACTTTCTGAATTACAGGCAATTATCTTTTGAAGTCTTGAGAAGAGTTAGGGGATTAGGAAGGAACAAATGTAATACTGATCTCTTTCTTTCTTTGGAGCCCCAAAGCCAAATATAATTACCTTCTATTAAGTCTATTTCATCCCCTGGTAAAATAATGAAGCAAGTAGCAGCGAAGTGGCTCTGGAGCCTTGATCATCTCTTAAGCAAAGAGCGATTATTCAAGGATCTGTAGAGTCAATATTCTAACTGGGAGGAAACCGTGTGTCCACCTCGGATGGCGTCACCCTTCTGAACACTCCTCCAGAAACACAACTCATGTGCTTATTAGAGAAAAGCCATGAATGACTTAGGTGCTGGGAATTTGACAGTTTATGAGAATGGTCTGATGTTTTGATGGTTTCCTAACTCTGGTCTAAGATGAGATGGTTCCAATACAATCAGTTTGAGATTTTTATTACAGCAAGAGCATCTGACTTCTGGTTACCAAAGGTTTTCTGAAAGGAAAGTTAAAATACAGAGGCCCCTAAAGTGGATGTCGTAGCCAATCCGTGGAAGGGCTCTAGCAGAGAAGCCTGAGCTATTTAAGAATTTGCACAAACTAACTCGCATTCCTTTGTAATATCCAGGTTATCCCGTGAAAAATCACACTGTCAATCAATGTAAAATGAATGAGTAATATAGTTTAAATATCCCTTACTATCCTCCAACTGAGGATTACTTCAAAGTGGGTTTTCTTGAGCATAAAAAGGTCTGTATTAAGCCAAAGGCCACTGTAGAATGCCCCCTCCCATACACCATCAGTCCTCCTGACTACCTTTATTCGTGGCATGTTTACTGTAGTAATTGATTTTCCCTCCACATAGATCCAGAAATGTTGCTTATAAATGTGAAATGTTATTCTGTCTCAGTCATTATTGCTGTGCAACAAACAACTCAAAACTTAGTGGTCTGAAACCATCCACATTTGATGATGATCAGAGAGTCTGGGGGTCAGGAACTTGGACAGGGCACAGCAGGGATGGCTTATCTCTGCTCCCGGCCTGGAACTTCAGCTGGGGGGACTCAAGGGTTGGGGGCTATGCATTGACTTGCCTGGAGGCTCTTTCACTCACACTTCTGGGCTGGGGGACAAAGACCCACACCAGCCACAGTGTGTTGGCAATACAGCCTCTCCACGTGGCATGGCTTCCTCACAGCATGGCGGCCACAGGGCAGTCCATCTCATGTGGGCTCTTGGCACAAGCAAACAGGCGGACACTCACAGCCCCTTTACAGCCCTGCCTCAGATGTCACACGGTGTCACCTCTACTGAACACTATTGGTTGAGGCAGCCACTAGCCTGCACAGATTCTGGGGCTAGGGATGCAGACCCCACCTCTGGGTCAGAGGAATAGTACAGGATTTTGGGAGACAATGTTTTGTTTTGTTTTATTGGAGTATAGTTGCTTTACAATGTTGTGTTAGGTTCTGCTGTGCAATGAAGTGAATCAGCTATATGTGTACAAATATCCCCTCCCTCTTGGACCTCCCTCCCCCCAGCCCATCCCACCCCTCAAGGTCATCACAGAGCACTGAGCTGAGCTCTCTATGCTATACCACAGGTTCCCACTAGCTAGCTATTTTACACTTGGTAGTGTTTTTATGTCAAACCTAATCTTCCAGTTCATCCCACCCTCCCCTTCCCCTCCCGTGTCCACATGCCTGTTCTCTGTGTCTGCGTTTCTATTCCTGCCCTGCACATTGGTTCATCTGTACCATCTTTTCAGATTCTACATGTATGCGTTAATATACGATATATGTTTTTCTCTTTCTGACTTACTTCACTCTGTATGATAGACTCTAGGTCCATCCACATTTCTACAAATGACTCAGTTTCATTTCTTTTCATGGCTGAGTAATATTCCGTTTTATATATCTATATCTATATCTATATCTATATCTATATCTATATCTATATCTACACCACATCTTCTTTATCCATTCTTCTGTCGATGGACACTTTTAAAATTGCCATATTCTCATTTACAGAAACACATCAGCACATTTTGTTGGCCATGGAAAGTCTCTTAACATAAACCAGTGTCATCCGTAACCAGATCACTGAAGGCATAATCATGGAGCCTCTGCTCTTTGCCAGCCCTGTATAAAAACCTCCTATGCAGCAACTCTATTTAACTGTAGTATTTTCAAACTAGACTATGAAAAACAAACCTTAGAGTAGGTAGAAGAGATCGGAATTTAGGGGCCATTTGGTTTAGCCTTCCATGTAATACAGAAACCCTGTCTACACCACCCTCCCTGTTCTCAGCTAGATTTCCATTGAATCCTTCTGTCACAGGAAGCTTACTCGTTTATGAGGAGAACTGTTCTACACAACTGTAAATACTATAATTGTTTTCACTACAATGAGTAAAAAGATGTGTTTTCATTTTAATCTTTGGCCCTAATTTTGCCTCTTATAGCAATGCAAATATAGTCCTAGCCTATGTGACTGGTTCTTTTTAGACAGCTGGAGAAAGCTAATATATTTCCTGTGAGTTTTCTTTTCTCCAGGCTAACTATCTTCAGAGCTTCAAACTTTCAGTTAAATATCTGAATTTCAGGACATATATGTTCCTAATCGTCTGCCACTGAGTGCTTTCTGCTTTGTCCATGTTCTTTTTAAAATGCAGTTCCAGGGGCTTCCCTGGTGGTGCAGTGGTTAAGCATCCACCTGCCATTGCAGGGGACACTGGTTTGAGCCCTGGTCCGGGAAGATCCCACATGCCGCAGAGCAACTAAGCCTGCACGCAGCAACTATCGAGCCTGCACTCTAGAGCCTGTGAGCCACAACTATTGAGCCTGCATGCCACAACTGCTGAAGCACCCCTGCCTAGAGCCCGTGCTCCGCAACAAGAGAGGCCACCGCTCGCCGCAACTAGAGAAAGCCCGCTTGCATCAACAAAGACCCAACGCAGCCAAAAATAAATTAAAATAAATAAATTTAAATTAAAAAATGCAGCTCCAAAACTAAGCTCAACATCCACACTTGAGTTGATTAGGAAGAAATCAGCTACAGCTGAAAATTACCTCCTTTGATCTGGACAATATATTTCTATTAATACAACCCAATGTTGCATTTGCTATTTAATTTAAGCACATCCTACAACTGGCTTAGCACTACTCATGCCAGAGAGCCTTGCCTAGTGATTGCTTGTGAGGACCCAGAGTCAGAAGGCTTGGTTTCACATCTTAGAGCCATCGTTTCTACTTATATGACCTTAGACTAAACAGTCTGCCCCTCAGTTTCCTCAGCTGTAAAATGAGGATGGTGATAGCATGGCTGTGACACTGCATATAAAGTACTTAGTGCTGCACTTGGAACAAAATCTATAGTCAGTAGATATCAGCTAGTCAACTAAATCCAATTTATGTAAATTACTCTTAAATCAGCCCTCACTCCTCCCAGAACACCTGTCCTTGTGCAATGTTTTGAATATAAAGTGCGTACCTTCAAATTACCCGTGCATATTCCATTGTGTTAGCTTGGAGATCAAACCTACTGGTATGTGTTTTATTCTTATTCTGTGTTTTGCTGTCTTAGGCATTTCCCCTGTTTTGTATCATCTGCTGAGCTCTTTGCTGTGCCTTCTCTGTCTTTGTCAAAGCCACTGATAATGGAACACAGGCCAAAGAACCAAGCCGCTGGAAACCCTTTCTTTCTTTCTCCCTCCCCATCAGCCCCACGCTTCTCCTCATCCTCTGAGTGACCCTCCTAGAGTGTCCTGTACAACTACTGATACTCTCACCCCATGGCCTGGCCTCAGACCTGCATTATTCCTTCCATTTCGGAATCCCTGAGGCTCTGAACGGTCCTTGTCCATTGCAGGCACTCAGAAAACAACCAAGCCAGCATTGCAAAGTGCTATGGGAAGACAAAGGAGGCATCTATTGATATGACCTTCAGCAATCAGGGAGGACTTCTTGGTGGTAGTGATGTTAGAGCTGGGCCTGGGAATCAGGAGTGTTATTCCTGTGTTGGTGGTGTTTATATAGACAACAGCACAGTAACTTCAGACCCACAGGGAAAGCCTTGTGCTGGGGCTCTGGGGGTAAACGTTTGTTGCTTATATTCAGAAAATTTAGCCTTAGGTCATTAGCGGATAAGAAGGGAGTGCGTGCATGTGTGTATGTGTGTGTGTGTGTGTGTGTGTGTATGCGTGTGTGTGTCGTGTGTGTGTGTGAAAAGAGGGAGGGAGAGAGCGGGTGGGAGATGAGGCTGGAAAAGCAGAACTCAATTCCTCGAAGCTTTAAGAGCCTTGCTAAAGAGCTAGCCTTCGTCCTGTGGGCAGAATGGCACAGCGGAAGGTTTGCTAAAGTAAGGCTACAAAATAATTAGATTTTTGTTTTAGAAAGATAACTGTAGACAGAAATGGATAGAAGACTGAATCAGGGTGGCAGCAGAGGGAGAGGAGATAATGGAATTGACTGATAAGAGTTTTAAAGGTGGTATCGATAGCATGTGGTGGCTGATGGAAATGGGATGGGGGAGAGGCGTGGGCAGAGAGGGAGGCTGGCTCGCTCCAGGGCATCCAGCTTGATTACACAGGACGGATGAAGAGACCACTGAGGCAGCGGACGGTGCTGGGAAAGACAAGGTGCGCAATCCCATTGCCTTGTGAGTCTGCGTCAGCAAAGGCAGACAGGAGATTTTTATATATCCGTCGTGTCATCTATCCGTGGATTCCTAGTGACCAGCACGGGCCTCACGAGCCTTGAGGGCAGCGTCTGGAAGCAGTATAGCTTCCCTGCCTTGCTAACTCTTGGCAGCAAAGTCTTTACTTATCCAGATGTCTTCACCTGTAACAACACCTTCGGGGAGGGGGTGGCGTCTTTCTTCAGGATTTTAAGACGAGAATAGAAGAAGGAGTTGAAAATAGCAGACCTCACACTAGGAAATTAGAACTAAATACGCTTAAGTTCAACCCAATGATGGGGAATCTCTAAATAACCACATCCAAGTCTAGACGTTTTCCATTATGGAACTGGTGAAAGTCTTCAGTCAGATGGGGCGCAGATAATTCCTTCTTTTCCTCCAGCGCTACTGGGCCTGTTCTTTATTCCGTGCTGCTTTTGTGCCGCACCAGAAAGTGTTCGCCACCCATGACTTCATCAGTAATTGCTCAGATTTTCATCAGAACAAAGCCGTAATTGCATTCAGAGGTTCTTTATGTCAAGTGCCTTACACTAAATATATGCTTTCAGTTGTTATTCCTGGTACTGCTTCCTTTCCCACACGACTGGTCTGCTCTCCCCACCCTTCCATCTTGACTATTTGCTCTTTATTTTGCCCTTGTGAGCTTGCTATTCATTTCCAAGGGGAGGAAGAAAGAGCTAACGAATACTGAATAGAGAATCAAGAAAGTATTCCTCCCTTTTTCCACGGACAGAACTGGCCTGACATTTACACATTGTAATGCTGCCTGCGTGATTGTATTAAAACGTTTTACTGTCTCTTGTACGTGTGGGGTTTCACTATCTTTTTGGTTACCCTTGAACTGTTGTAGCTAAAGGCAAGAATGCACGTGAGATCTCCTGGTGAGGAGACTGTATAGGCGGCAGAGGGAAGCGTGAGGGGGTCCTGGTAAACAAGAACACACACCGAAGAAGGAGTGCGCGGCGTTCTACCCTGGTACATAGGGATCATCAGTTCCACTCCTTCTTTTTCTCTAACATGCTCATAAGCCATTCATTTAATCACCATTCCAGAATTCCGCTGGAGACCGATGCTAAGCTCACGGATGTATAGTTTCTGGAATTCCTGGGACGCTTGCCCATCTCGCCGGGCACATCTCCCAGGCTCTGTTATCCCGCAGTGAGCACGCTCAGAGGCTCCGAGTTCAGCATCTCTCTGCACCATTCACTGTTCCCTGAGACTTGTGTCCCTGTAGAGGGCTTGGTGCTCTATCACCATCTTGCCTCTCTTACAAAATCTAAATTCTGAATTTTCCTATTAATCTTAGAAGCTATCTTTTAACTCTATGCTATGAAACAGAAGATGTTGGGGGAGAATGAGAAGATCTTAAATCTTATGGAAAACAAATAAAAAACATGGAATGCAAAAGTTATTCGATTTACCTATATTAAACTTAATACTCCGGAGTTGATTAATTTTAGAGAATGGAGTCCTTCTTTGCATCTATTGTACTTAATGTTGTTTTGGAACATTATTTGGTTAAACTATCAGTTTCCGATCACCCCTCCTCACCCTTAGAGTCTCACCTGAATTTTACATCTGCTATAATTTCTTCTCAGGTCACAACCTTAAGCTCCTTAGGACCAGGTCTAAATGCATATACTCGAAGCCCATCAAAACAATGTTTAAACTGTCTGCACATCTCTCTTCCAGAAGTCCAGTGGCAGCAAGAGCTCTTATGGGGGCTCAGGTTGTCAGGGACCCAGGTGCCTCCTCTCTTGCTTCTCCTTTATGCTTAGTTTTTCTTTCCTTTCCTTTTTTTTTTTTTTTTTTTTTGCGGTACGCGGGCCTCTCGCTGTTGTGGCCTCTCCCGTTGCGGAGCACAGGCTCCGGTCGCACAGGCTCAGCGGCCATGGCTCACGGGCCCAGCCGCTCCGCGGCATGTGGGATCTTCCCGGACCGGGGCACAAACCCGCGTCCCCTGCATCGGCAGGCGGACTCTCAACCACTGCTCCGCCAGGGAAGCCCTATGCTTAGTATTTGTTTTCACAGCCCATGATGTGTCACCGGCTAGTGACAGCCTTCACATTTGCATTTCAGCCAGCCGGGAGGAGCCAGGAAAGGCAACCTTTCCTTTCAATGAGACTTTTTAGAAGCCCCATGTAATACAGTATCTTCTCACATCCCATGGCCACACACATCTGCAAAGAGGCAGGAGTAACACTGTGACCAATTAAAAATCTAGGCTTTGTTAAGGAAAGAAAAGGAAAACGAAATTCTGTCAGGCAAGCAGCTATCTTTGCCATATTGTTATTCCTGAATTCGCATTATACTTATCAAAAATATCATTTACTGAGGATTAACTGTAAACATCCTTGCCCTCTTGAACTTGAGTGTAATTTTTTTTTTTTTTACAGTCTTATTCTTCTTTCCATAAGACACCCAGCTTTACGACTGCATCTTAGCACATCATAGAATGTCTTTGGATGTGTCATTCTCAACTCTTCTCACAGTTCCTCACAGGAGTTAGGGACATTGGGGGTGAGTGAGAATCACTTGATCTTTACGTTAAGGTTTTCATGATGGGCTATCTGCGATGGGTAAACTCCTGCTTGGATTTGATAAACACTGGAGAACAAGCCATTAGAGAAGAGCAACTTTCAATCTCACTTATAGGTACACCTGTGTCTCCCGGGAACTCTAGAGCATCCCTACGTGGAAACGTGGAAACGTATGCTGGGCGTTTCTCCCCTTGACATAAAGTTGCTTTGTGGAATGCACTGCCCGGCATCTGACTGTTTCCTCCCCGCCCTTCAGCTGTTCCATCTGTGACCCTCTCAGGCCTCCCTTCCCTCTCCCTCCTCACTGTTGTGTTAGAGGTCACGGTTTCCTGGGCTCTCATGTCCTCTGATTCCTCTCTAGGGGCAACGTCTACTCCACAGGTTCAAGGACCTCCATGGCCGACTGTTCACACATGTGTTTCTCCAGTGCAAGCCTTTCCTCTGGGTTGCAGACTGAGTCCCCCTCTTCTGTTGATGGTCTCCAAAGACATCTAATATTAATTAAGCCCCCAATTAAACTCATGCTCTCTAGCCCCTCACCCCTCTACCTGACGACCTCATGCCGGTATCGTCTCTTCAGTGATTGCCACCGCCATCCATCTTGTTGCAGAATCTAGACGTCAGGTGGCGTCTTTGCACCTTCCTCTTCCTCCCTACACAATCCCACCCATCCTAAATTCTGTCGACTTTACTCCCTTAAATCCAGTCACTTCTCTCCATCTTTTCAGCCAGGTGACTCTCACCTTTCACTTATTCTGCCACCTCCTAACATGTCTTTCCCATCCACCCCCACCCAGCCCATCTCTACGTCATGTCCAGAGTAATGTTTTCAAAAGACAGATCAGAACACAATCACTCTCATGTTTAAAATACTTCAAAGCTTCCGCCGTTTTCTCTTGGGATAAAAGAGTTGCATACCATTACCTACCATGCTCCATTTGGTGGAGCCTCAAATGTGCACACGCCCTTCTTTGGACACCTCATTCTCCATCTTACCCTCGACCACAGGGCCTTTGCACATGCCATTCTCTCTACCCCCTGCATCCACTCAGGTCACATGGGACAGCTCTTCATCATCACATTGCTGCTCCATCACCACTATTTATGGACATGCTCCCGAAGTTTGCAACCAGGTCAAATCCTCTTCTGTGTTCTCAGGGTACTGTGTCCTAGCACTTCTCTTCTTCATGAAATTTATTTGTTTTAGGAATTCCTGATTAACAGCCGTTTCCACCACAAGACTATAAGCTCCACAAGGTCTGGGACCATATTTGTTTTTGCTGTTGGGTTCTCAGTTCTCAGAAGAGCTCCCAGCTCATAGGGGACATTCAATACCTACTTGCTGAATGAATGGATGGCTCTAGTACATCCTTCATAATGACAAGAACACAACTTTTAGGACTGATGCTCTCACAGTGACACCAAGACATTAGTTGCCTTTCCCACTGTGGTGATATTTGCACATTAATGGTGTAAACGCAACAGTGGTAAAACTTCTGGTGATTTTTAATGCAAATAAAATCAGTGGCACCAAACGTTACTAAAAGTCATTCTGTTGTTCTTCACTGCAAGGCATTCTCAGTAGAAAAACAAAACAAAAATGATTAAAAGCAAAGCACAAAGCCAATTTCACATAAGAATGGCATTAATGAATCTGTAAAAATTGTGTTACCTCTTGATCCTGAGTACGTGTCCTTTTAGTATTGTGTAGGATAGAATACTACCAACCTGTAACTCATTGTGCAGCTGAGTTACAAACTGAATGAGCTGAATGAAAAAAATGAATTATAAAAAAGTACCCCCTTAAGTATTTGGGAGACATTTTCTTGAAACTGAACAAAGTGAACCTGCCACTTCAAGGAAACCGACTGACAGTATTTGTTACCAATGATAAAATTTTAGCGTTCAAGTGAAAACTAGAATTTTGGAAAACTCAGGTCTGCCACCGCAAACTTTATAGCTTCCCTACACTTAGAGACTTATCCGATGAGACTGGTGGTGATATGAATAAATGTGATCTTTTGATAGTACATAAATGAAGTGTTTTTAACACTAGGAAGAGCTGCATAACTTGTCCAATATTTTCTAAATGATCAATGTATGATATTACAAAATTGTTCAGAGTACAGGACACATTCAAAGTACAAGACAGACCAATACATTTTAATGTAAGAGAATATGAAAATTTTACAACAATGATTTCAGATTTGACATTGCAACTTTTTTTTTGAATTTTATTTTATTTATTTTTTTACACAGCAGGTTCTTATTACCTATCTATTTTATACATATTAGTGTATACATGCCAATCCCAATCTCCCAATTCATTACACCACCCCTCTCACACCACTTTCCCCCCTTGGTGTCCATACATTTGTTCTCTACATCTGTGTCTCTATTTCTGCCCTGCAAACCAGTTCTAGATTCCACATATATGCGTTAATATACGATATTTGTTTTTCTCTTTCTGACTTACTTCACTCTGTATGGCAGTCTCTAGATCCATCCACATCTCTACAAATGACCTGATTTCGGTCCTTTTTATGGCTGAGTAATATTCCATTGTTTATATGTACCACATCTTCTTTATCCATTCATCTGTTGATGGGCATTTAGGTTGCTTCCATGACCTGGCTGTTTTAAATAGTGCTGCAATGAACATTGGGGTGCATGTGTCTATTTGAATTATGGTTTTCTCTGGGTATATGCCCAGTAGTGGGATTGCTGGGTCATATGGTAATTCTATTTTTAGTTTTTTAAGGAACCTCCTTACTGTTCACCATAGTGGCTGTATCAATTTACATTCCCACTAACAGTGCAAGAGGGTACCTGTTTCCCCACACCCTCTCCAGCATTTGTTGTTTGTAGATTTTCTGATGATGCCCATTCTAACTGATGTGAGCTGATACCTCATTGTAGTTTTGATTTGCAAATCAAATGATTAGTGATGTTGAGCATTCTTACATGTGTTTGTTGGCAATCTGTATATCTTCTTTGGAGAAATGTCTATTTAGATCTTCTGCCCATTTTTGGATTGGGTTGTTTGTTTTTTTGATATTGAGCTGCATGAACTGCTTGTAAATTTTGGAGACTAATCCTTTGTCAGTTGCTTCATTTGCAGATATTTCTCCCATTCTGAGGGTTGTCTTTTCATCTTGTTTATGGTTTCCTTTGCTGTGCAAAAGCTTTGAAGTTTCGTTAGGTCCCATCTGTTTATTTTTGTTTTTATTTCCATTTTTCTGGGAAGTGGGTCAAAAAGGATCTTGCTGTGATTTATGTCATAAAGTGTTCTGCCTATGTTTTCCTGTAAGAGTTTTATAATGTCTGGCCTTACATTTAGGTCTTTAATCCATTTTGAGTTTACTTTTGTGTATGGTGTTAGGGAGTGTTCTTATTTCATTCTTTTACATGTAGCTGTCCAGGTTTCTCAACACAACTTGTTGAACAGACTATCTTTTCTCCATTGTATATTCTTGCCTCCTTTGTCATAGATTAGTTGACCATAGGTGCGTGGGTTTATCTCTGGGCTTTCTATCCTGTTCCATTGATCTATATTTCTGTTTTTGTGCCAGTACCATATTGTCTTGATTACTGTAGCTTTGTAATATAGTCTTGCAACTAATTTTTAAGATACTCTTCCTGCTGAGTTTTGATATAGTGTCAAAGAAGACTATCCAGAAGTATCTAAAAAGATTATTTAATGACTTCTTCCCTTTCCCATCACACATCTGTGGGGAACCTGATTTTCTTCATCTACTTCAATAAAAACAACATGTCAGAACACACTGAATGGGTGCGTTGAAGGAATGCAGAATGGATCTGAGAATCCAGCTCTCTTCTATTCAGCCAGGCATACAAAAGATCTGCAAAAAGTGTAAAATACTGCTATTCTTCTTATTAAATTTATTTCGGTTTTGGAAAATAAATTATTCCTAAAATACGTGATTTATGCTAACAGGTTATGGATTTATTATTGTTATTTTTAAATAAATAAAACTTAAAATAAGCAATTTAGATTTCTAATATGTATATTTCAGATATTTTAATAAAGAAACTATTTGGGAGATAGTCAAGAATTTTTAAGAGGTTTTGAGCACAAGAAGAACTGGGGAGCCAGTGTGTGTGCAGGACCCCTGGGGCTGGTTGTTCACTCTTCACAGACCTGCAGCCTTGTCCTCCTGCCCCCAATAACTCTGCAAGGCATGCCAGCTGTCCTCTGACGGTGCACAAAGAAATGGGTACTTTGAGGTCTTTTAAGCATAAGAGGAACTTTGTGATTTAAAAAAAAAAAAACACCTGAAAATGATTTCTGTACATGGCAGAATCATGACACAAGCCCCATCGCTCTGGAAGCCACAGCTCCGGGGTCTGTATGGCTGCAGGTGGGTCAAACTCCCAGAGGACAGGCGAGCATCAGCTCCACAGCTAAAGAAAAGCAGGAATTGGAACCAGTTTGTCAGAAACGTTTTGTAACCTTAATTGTTTTCTTAAATACCTTTCCCTCTGTAGTAGGTGATACTTGAGAGGAGTTATCTTGTCAGCATGTTTCCTTCTTGTTTTACGTTTTGCAATACTTGGGTGATGATGAGGGGGGAGTGGGGTGTGCTGCTATGGGAAGTTTTCGTTGTGCAGCCAGTATTTTGAGTTTTTAATGAACATATTTTATTCTCTTTTGGAAATTGGAGAATTCAGTTGGGGGCTACACTGATCCTAAAATGGTGGTGAAACCATCTCTATGATGTGGATGGAACCAGAGACTGTCATACAGAGTGAAGTAAGTCCGAAAGAGAAAAACAAGTGTTGTATATTAACGCATATATGTAGAATCTGAAAAAAATTGGTATAGATGATCTTATTTACAAGGCAGACATAGAGACACAGACGTAGAGAAAAAATGTATGGACACCAAGGGGGAAAGGGTGTGTGGGATGAATTGGGAGATGGGGACTGACATATACTATTATGATACTATTCATACTATGTATAAATGGATAACTAATGAGAACCTACTGTACAGCACAGGGGACTCTACTCAGTGCTCTGTGGTGACCTAAATGGGAAGGAAATCCAAGGAGGAGGGGATATATGTATACATAGAGCCGATTCACTTTGCTGTACAGTAGAAACTAACACAACATTGTAAAGCAACTATATTCCAATAAAAATTAAAAAACATAGAAACCACACACACAAAAAAGAAACTCAAACTTCAACCATTTGATTGGAAGCAATTTGCTAAAAGAAGACAAGTCTGTGATGGGCACATCTTCCTCAGTGTTTTGCTGGAGACCTAAATTGCTTTGTGACAGTGATTATCTACTTATGTACTTAGTGCTGTCGGCAGAGACGTTATAGGCTGACGCTATATCTGAACACAAGTCTTGCTCTAAGTAATCTTAACAATTTAAATAATTCAAATACCTGTCTTTACATAAAAGATAAAACTTAGAACATAGTTTTTGGTAAATAAATTCTATTCTCTGAATATCTTTGGAAGTGTTCCAGAGGTAGGAGAAATATTGATGTTATTTCAATAACTTTTATTATTATGTGGTTAGATAACATTTTTAAAGGTCATCACTAGCTCTCATTGTGGGACAGTAAGTAGTTGAAGGGAATTCTCTGCATTACTTGAGCAGTTCAAGGTCCAATAAGCCTACCTATGGATGTAATTTCAAATAAACATCGGCAGATTTTTTCTTTTTGTACAATGCTCTTTTTCTAAAAAATAAGAGATCCTTGTGTTGCTTTTGGAAATAATAAATCAAACTCTGAGGTCAACAAAACAGGGATGATTGCTGCATAGTTTGCAAATGTTCCATTGTGTGTGGGGAAACGGGTCAGTCACTGCGCTGGAGAAGCTTTTCTAGAATGTTCCCAGACTTGGTGTGGTGGACAAGGTGAGATTCGGGGTCAGGGAAGATTTGACGATGGCTGCTGTGACCCTTTAAGCCTTAGAGCTCTCTAAAGGAGAAGCAGTCACGTGGGGCTCAGCTCACCAGGAACCGACTAGGTAAAAACAGTCACTTAACGGAACACCGTCACTTTACGTTAGAAGAATTGATTTGAGAAGCCAGATTCAGCTTGTAATCAAGTGGAGAACAGACCTTTCGGAGATAAGGCAGAGGAAATAAATGAGCACACCTCACAAGGGTCTGTGCTCCCTGTCACCAAGCAGTATTGGTGAGTTGTGGCTTTCTGTCACTTCCAATCCCTCCTCACCAATGTCCCCAAGTACACTTTCAGCTTTGCTGATCACTTCAGGAAATGAGTCGGCTACCTGATAATCTACTTTTTAATAGCTTAGTTCTTAACTGCATTTGTTCTCCTAGTCAGAAAAGAAAAAGGTTTCTTTATTCTCAGAAAAAGGAGTAAATCCTTGCTGCTACTGGGTATTTACATTGGGCCAGGTCAGTCTTATCATATATTTCAGTAGCCTCTGACTCTCTTCAGAGAAAGAAGGCATTTTCATATCACATCTCCTGTAAGATTATGTAACCAGATTATGTTACAAAAACAGCAATGGACTCAGTGTTGTCTCCTGTAATGTGATAGTGTGTGATGATGATCATGAAGTGCTAACTTTCTTCTCTTTTCTTTCATTAGAGTTTAGGAGCATTCATAGTTTCACTTTCATTAAAAACAAAAATTTAGTAAAAGAAAAAAGCTATAAATTTTCAAGCCTTTGTCAAATTGTAAATGAGGCATGTACTATGAACTTTTCCCCTGAGACAGAAGCAAGGGACACTTTTATATTACTTATAAACCATGGGCTGGTAATGAGATGGCATTCCATGGAGAAGATTTATATTTCGGAAACTTCTGCCATGGAATCAAAAATCACATGGCCTCTTTAATGACATTCATTTCCTCAATATGATCTTTATGTATTTTGATATATGAATTTTATGGGTCAAAATCCTTCATCGGAATTACAGACTCTTCAAGAGAGAGCAGATTCAACATACCTGCCTCAGGTAGTAAAGCTATTATTAGAGGTACTTTGCTGTCCCACTTTCTACATAACTAGAAAGCAATTATGTCCATGTACCCGTGACCCCTCCTGTTTTCCTATTCTTCTTTTTCTCCTCTGCCACATTTTTTCCTGTCCAGCTGATTCTTTTCATCTCCTACACATAAGTAACCAGAACATTTGTTCCTTTGGGCCACAGGCAATAGTAAGTAGTGTTTGCTTTTGTAACCAGTCAATAGTTGAGGCTGAATGAACTCTTGAAGGTAAAAAATCTTAGTCTTGATCTTGATCAGTACTTTAGGAAGATATAAGAATGGACTTCAAGCAGATGAAAAACAGCATTAGTTTCTCTAGATGCAGTATTTCGGTGGTGCCATAAATATGTTTCCCCAGTGAGTTTATTCCGTTTACTAGAGAACCTACTTTCTCTAGATACATAGGTAGAATATCTGTATTGGAAAAGCACTTAGGAAGCTTTACTCCTTGTTCATAGCAACAGCTGGAAGTTCCCTGGACAGCAGTCTTGACAAAGGACCCCGCAGCTTAAAATCCCGGTCAGTATCTCGGTGTGTCCTGTGCATCCTTATCACCTGCCTACCTTCCTCCCCTCCCGCCCTCTGCCCGGTCTTCTCATTTACGACACTAACGTGCTTCTTGGCCTTTTTTTTTTTGCGCAGTGATTTTGCCAAGGACTAGATGCTCTGTGATCGCCACAGGTCTTCATGCTTTTGGCCGGCAGAGAAGCATACGTTTGTTTTCTTTTCCCGAAGTGCTTTCTACATATGCCTTTTCTCTTTCTCTCAACTTAGCTCTCATTTCTCATCCTGATGGCCTCTCTCTCCCTGTCTTCTTACCTCCCTCTGCTTCTCTTTCTTTTCCCCTCTCCTCATCCACCAGCCCCTAAAAATAATGCTCATGGTTGTACTCGTGTGTTGCTGGAAAACACAGGTCACGATGCAAAGTGGCAAATCGATATTCATTCTCTAATTTACATTTTTGAAGCCTTCTGGAAGAGGCTTTTTATAAATTTTTGAACAGCAGAAAGACTTTGATGTACAAAAATTTGAAACACCTGGGCTTGTATAACTTGCAACTTAGGAGAAAAGGAGTCATTTCTAAGTGACCTATATTCCTGCATTTGCGGCTGTGAACAGGAAGTAGAATAGTTTGTTTAACCTCTTTCACCCTGAACATAGCAAGTATTTTCAGGGTGGCCCTCATCTGACTATACGATTTTGCAAGATGATGATGTGCAACTAGGCAGGTGCCTGTGAATGCCTACAGGCTTTTCTTGGATGCATGGTTAAAGGAAGCAAGATGATTTCTTTGAATGATGAAATAATTTTTAGAGAATTTTCTCTTTGAGTGTCAAATGATAACTTCTGAAAAAACACCTACCATGCTAGAATTATAAGACTGGAAGTTAATTACACTAATTCAAATGGGGTTAGGAAGGTCTCTGCACAGCTGCAGTGAAGTGAAGCATTAGAAATTACGGACAAGGTCTAGCATCTTGCTATGTAAACACATGGTTGTCACGATGCTGGTGTCAACAGGAAGATGTGCCCTGCCACATCCCAGAAAACGTGTAGGGGAAACACTGGGGCAGAGGGTCTCTGCTTGGGCTCCTGAGAAACCTGGATGCCATGTGCTTGCTAACATTTTCTTGGCTGCTCCAAAATAGCGCTTACACAATTGCCTTTAAAAATAAATGTACCAGGGCTTCCCTGGTGGCGCAGTGGTTGAGAGTCCGCCTGCTGATACAGGGGACACGAGTTCGTGCCCCAGTCCGGGAAGATCCCACATGCCGCGGAGTGGCTGGGCCCGTGAGCCATGGCCGCTGAGCCTGTGCATCCGGAGCCTGTGCTCCTCAACGGGAGAGGCCACAACAGTGAGGCCAACGTACCGCAAAAAAATAAATAAATAAAATAAAAATAATAAATAAATAAATATACCAAATAATCTCTAGAATATGCTGGTCTTTTGATACCATCATAAAAAATATTTTTAAAAAACCCACAGCCCTGCTTACAATTCAAGTATTTTTAAGATTCGAATACAATTTTTTCATCAGGTAAGTGATCTGCTCAGTCAAAGGAGCTGTGCTGAAGACAAATGCCTGGGGCCTGTTCAGTAGGTCACAGGATAGATTTCTGTGAAGTTGTCTGTAATCTGATGCCAAACTTGGCAGGGACAGAGGTGTGTGTGGATTCTTCCTCCAGGCCTTTCCATGGCAAGAAGAGAGAACCTGGCCCTCACTGAGGCTGCTGCTTCAGCCCAGGCATGGTCGGACTATGTCAGCCAGCCCCGGACAGTTTCACAGGCACCTAGCAGATGGGCTTCCCAGCAAATGAGGACACAGATTGGTGAAACTGGGGGACCGTGATAGGGATGGGAGAGCCTCAATTCAAAGCACAAAAAGTATGTGCGCTGTGTTTCCACCAGGCTCCATGAAGAAAAGTAGGTCCAGTTCTCACCTCTAGAATAAATGCCCGAGAATGAAATTGTGCAAAGGAAGGGCTTTGTCCAAGACCTCCCACCGATTGGGCCGTTGGGTATGGCTGATCTGTTTGCAAGTTGGGTCTAAGGAATTCTGGAAAGGAAAAGGAAAGGGAAAGGTACCCCAAAGCTGGCTGTACTCCAAGATCCTGAAACAAGAATAAAGATAAGTCCTCACGATGGCCACATGGTGGAGGCCATTTGCTCAGAGTGATCTGTGGGAACATCTCTCTTTTTCAGGGAAGTCTGTCTGCTGACGTGATGAGATGGCTGGACCCCAGGATGAAGAGGCCTTGTCAGGAGTTCACTTGGTTCTTTATTATGCTTTCCTGATCCTTGGGTCACTGGGGAGGTTAGGTGGCAAAAGAAGGGCCAACCAGTCTCCCTCTCGTCCTGTGAAGGGGAGGGTGAGCAGGGAGCAACCACGTGGAATCCGTGGACCATCCTCATCTCCCATCTCCTCAGGCTCAGACGTGAGAATCCCTGGGCATGTTCCCATTAAAGGCATTGGGTGGTCAGCGCTCTCTCTCTCTCTCTCTCTCTGTATATATATGAACATGGCATGCTTTAGTAACCTGATAATATTCTCTAAGAAAAACGCACTTTGATGTAAACCCTGGGATCTCATTCTGTCACGTGCCCTTGTGTTGAACCAAACCCAGTCTTGTGCTCCGGGGAAGCTGTTGGCAGTTCTCCCTCAGCATCCTTCTGTATGGAAGGGGCGTGCCCTTCTGGATACCCAGGTCTCTCTGTTTGATTCTGCAGATCTGTCCTTCATTCATCCCAAATACGTGCCAGTGAGTTTACCCTTCAACTTTCTACCCCCTGAGAACTATTCAGTTTTCAGCAGAATAATTGGGAGCTTAGATTCTGGGGCCAAACTGTGAGGATGCGTCCTGCCTCTGCCTTGTGTCACGTTGGAAGAGTTATGCATCCCTGTGTCTTTATTTGTAAAGTGGAAATAATGATAGAACTTGCCTCCTAGGCTTATTTCGTGGATTAAATGAATATTTATACATAAAGTATTCGCTAGCATGCAGAAAGAGCTTAAGATTATTACCAAACCCTCTGTTTTGGAAGGTCATCTTCATGGGTGATTTCTTGAAGTAGAATGATGTTCTCCTCTTTTTGGATTCAGCCAGATCTTGGGGGAGCTTTGTATTTGTAGCACAATGTTTTGACTGTGAAAAACTGGTTTTGGTGATTGTACTTGGGTGTTAAGTATTTATTTGTATTAGGATTCTCTAAAGAAAGAGAACCAATAGGGTGTGTGTGTGTGTGTGTGTGTGTGTGTGTAAATATTTTACAGAGAGAGATTTATTTCAAGGAATTGATTCATGTGATCACGGGGGCTAGTGAGTCTGAATCTGCAGGGCAGGCTAGCAGCTGGACACCCGTGAAAGAGTTGATGCTACAGCTCTAGTCCTCAGGCCGTCTGGGGAAAGAACTTCCTCTCCCTTGGGGCATCTCTTAAGGCCTTCCACTGATTTCATAAGGCCTACCCATATTATGGAGGGTAATCTACTTTACTCAACGTCTTACTGATTTGAATGTTAATCTCTTCCAAAAAATACATTCACCATGATATATAGACTGGTGTTTGACCAAATACTGTAGTCTAGTCAAGTTGAGACATAAATTAACCATCAAGGAGAGACATACGTCAGACAGAGAAAGACAAAAACTGTATGATATCACTTATATGTGGAATCTAAAAAATACAACAAACTAGTGAGTATAACAAAAAAAGAAGCAGACTCACAGATATAGAGAACAAGCTAGTGGTTACCAGTGGGGAGAGGGAAGGGGAGAGACAACATTGGGATGGGGAAGTGGGAGGTACAAACTACTGGGTGTAAGACAGGCTACAAGGTTGTGTTGTATACAACACGGGGAATATAGCCAATTTTTTTAAAGACCGTAAATGAGGCGTATCCTTTAAAAATTGTACAAAAAATAATCAGAAATATTTTTATGATCTCCTATATGTGGTATATTAAAAGTAGAACAGGCTTTGTGTAAAAAGAGAGAGAGAGACATGAGAATTATGTCTGTAAAGCTCAGGGAATTGAGGAGGCTATGGGTATGGAATTCACCATGTAATGCAGCATGAGGGTTCATGAGAAGCACCTCTTGGCCTTTTGTGTCTACAAAGGAGATGTTGGCTTTATCTTAGGGTCTTAGGGACACTGTGAACTACATAACTAATTGCAGTTTATATATACATATATATATATATATATATATATATATATATATATATATATATATATATATATATATACACATACATATAAGATTCCATGCTGCACCGTGCGGCTGGCTTCTTGTGGGCTCTTATTTCCCCGACCAGGGACTGAACCCACACCCTCAGCAGTGAAAGCACAGGGTCCTAACCACTGGACCACCAGGGAATTTCCTGCAGGTTCTATATTTGCACTGGTTGCTAGGAAGCTCAGAGCCATCACTTGGTTTAGCTCCAGAGAAGAGTCTAGAACCTTGAGGCATACATTTTAGGTGTTAAGTTAGCCTCTATGTCACCTTGATTGTCCTTCCTCATGTTTTTTACCTATGTATCAGCATCTTTTCCTAGAGCATAAGTCCATTAAATTATTGTAATTCTCTTTGTTGGTCTGTCTGTTCCCAAGGATACTAAGTCACTTGAAAACGAGGACCATGTTTTCTTCACTGTTGAATCACCACCTCCTACCACAGTATCTAAATATTTATTGAATAAACATATTAATGTATATATTTTTTATAAATCACCTCTAGTTCACTTCAGAATAAAGCACAACTTAATTACTAAATAAAATTATCTTCCAGTCTACATATAAAATTCTCCATGCATTTTAGAAATGCAATTCTAGATTTGAGAGAGAGAAAAAGAGAGAGATACTAGATGATGCTAGGCATTCATCTGAAAAGTTGATACAACCTCCAAGCTGATTAAACAAAAGAACAGGAACTGAAATGCTGACCTTCACTTCTGATCTTTCTGACTCTCCTCTTTAGTTGAAAATTGCTTGTTAAAAGCAAGCTGGCTCCTCTTCCTGGAATTTAGTGGTTTTGGTGAGGAAGAAGCTGTAATTGGACACTTCTCAAGAGGCTCCGAGGTCAAGAGGCTCCGAGGTCTCTGACATCGGTGGTTGCTTCCAGAAGAATCGTTTTCATGATGAATTGCTGTCTTTTGTAGGGGTGAGAAGTGGTTGATGCTTTGCGGGGACTGAACTCTAGTGGATTAAGCTCGCAGATGTCTTAACAGTTTAGCTGGTTTTTAGGTGTCAGTGGATGAATTTACCTGTGACCAGGAAGATCTTAACACCCCCCTCGCCTGACCAAACTTCAGACAGGATTCTCCTCGACTCTAGGCCCCTGACCTGCCTCTTCTTAGAGCTTTTTCTTTAGAGAACTTGGAATCGTTAAGTTCTCTATCTGCCTCTGTGAGATGCAGGTCTTTTTAAAAGCTTCTTGCAGGTTTTACAGTACAGGAATGTCTTGCTCAAGCATCTGGACCAAGTCTTTGAAGTATGATCTTCAAAGAAGGAAGGGCAGGAGCCTAACTTCAGCAGAAGCCTTGCTTCAAGTGGAAAGTTACCTACTCATAAAGAGAGGGGCAAGTTTGCATTTCTTTTGGGTAAAGCAGCAATCTGCGCCCACATCCCAGCTCTATCTGAATCACAAACCAAAGTGCCATTTTTTACATTTTAGATAGATCAGTATTTCCGAACCAGCACATGGTGTGGTGTAAAGATACAAGGAGTCCAAATGAAGAGATGATTGGTGAGCTCAGAATTAAAGAAAATTAGCTGTTCTCACCTAGCTTGGAATATTTACCACTTTCACTTTGGAATATTTTTTGTTTAAAGAGTCATGACTATTGTCTAATATGAGAAAAATCTTTTCTTTAATCACTGCTGGCTGAACATGGACAGTTATTTATTTATTTTTTAATTGGAGGAAAATTGCTTTCCAATGTTGTGTTAGTTTCTGCCATACAATAAAGTGAATCAGCTACATGTACACCTATATCCCCTCCCTGTTGGACCTCCCTCCCTCCTCTCCCCATCCATCTAGGTCATCACAGAGCACCGAGCTGAGCTCCCTGTGCTATACAGCAGGTTCCCACTAGCTCTCTATTTTACACATGGTAGTGTATTTATGTCAAGCCTAATCTCCCAATTCGTCCCACCCTCCCTTTCCCTGTCATGTCCACATGTCCATTCTCTACATCTACGTCTCTATTCCTGCCCTACAAATAGGTTCATCTGTACCATTTTTCTAGATTCCACATATATGTATTAATATACAATATTTGTTTTTCTCTTTCTGGCTTACTTCATTGTTTATGACAGACTCTAGGTCCATCCACATCTCTACAAATGACCCAATTTCGTTACTTTTTATGGCTGAGTAATATTCCATTGTATATATGTACAACATCTTCTTCATCCATTCATTAGTCATTGGACGTTTATGTTGTTTCCATGTCCTGGCTACTGTAAATAGTGCTGCAATGAACATGGGGGTATATGTGTCCTTTTGAGTTACGGTTTTCTCAGGGTATATGCCCAGTAGTGGGATTGCTGGGTCATACAGTAGTTCTATTTTTAGTTTTTTAAGGAACCTCCATACTGTTCTCCATAGTGGCTGTATCAATTTATATTCCCATCAACAGTGCAAAAGGGTTCCCTTTTCTCCACACCTTCTCCAGCATTTAATGTTTGTAGATTTTTTTTAAAAATGTCTTTATTGGAGTATAATTGCTTTACAATGGTGTGTTAGTTTCTGCTGTATAACAAAATGAATCAGCTATACATATACTTATATCCCCATATCGCCTCCCTCTTGCGTCTCCCTCCCACTCTCCTTACCCACCCCTCTGGGCGATCACAAAGTACCAAGCTGATCTCCCTGTGCTGTGCGGCTGCTTCCCACTAGCTATCTATTCTACATTTGGTAGTGTATATATGTCCGTACCACTCTCTCACTTTGTCCCATCTTACCCTTCCCCCTCCCCATGTCCTCAAGTCCATTCTCTATGTCTGCGTCTTTATTCCTGTCCTGCCCCTATGTTCATCAGAACCCTTTTTTTTTTTAGATTCTATATATATGTGTTAGCATACGGTATTTGTTTTTCTCTTTCTGACTTACTTCACTCTGTATGATAGGCTCTAGGTCCATCCACCTCAGTACAAATAACTCAATTTTGTTTCTTTTTATGGCTGAGTAACATTCCATTGTATATATGTGCCACATCTTTATCCATCCTGTTGATGGACATTTAGGTTGCTTGCAGGTCCTGGCTATTGTAAATAGAGCTGCAATGAACATTGTGGTACATGACTCTTTTTGAATTATGGTTTTCTCAGGGTATATGCCCAGTAGTGGGATTGCTGGGTCGTATGGTAGTTCTATTTGTAGTTTTTTAAGGAACCTCCATACTGTTCTCCATAGTGGCTGTATCAATTTACATTCCCACCAACAGTGCAAGAGGATTCCCTTTTCTCCACACCCTCTCCAGCATTTATTGCTTGTAGATTTTTTTGATGATGGCCATTTTGACTGGTATGAAGTGATACCTCATTGTAGTTTTGATTTGCTTTTCCCTAATAGTTAGTGATGTTGAGCATCTTTTCATGTGCCTCTTGGCCATCTGTATGTCTTCTTTGGTGAAATGTCTCTTTAGATCTTCCACCCATTTTTCAATTGGTTTTTTTTGATATTGAGCTCCATGAGCTGTTTGTATATTTCAGAGATTAATCCTTTATCTGTTGCTTCATTTGCAAATATTTTCTCCCATTCTGAGGGTTGTCTTTTCATCTTGTTTATGGTTTTCTTTGCTGTGCAGAAGCTTTTAAGTTTAATTAGGTCCCATTTATTTATTTTTATTTCTATTTCTCTAGGAGGTGGGTCAAAAAAGATCTTGCTCTGGTTTATGTCAAAGAGTGTTTTTTCTATGTTTTTCTCTAAAAGTTTTATAGTGTCCTATCTTATATTTAGGTCTTTAATCAATTTGGAGTTTATTTTTTGTGTATGGTGTTAGGTAGTGTTCTAATTTCATTCTTTTACATGTAGCTGTCCAGTTTTCCACTTATTGAAGAGGCTGTCTTTTCTCCATTGTATTCCTCCTTTGTCATAGATTAGGTGACCATATGTGCATGGGTTTATCTCTGGGCTTTCTATCCTGTTCCATTGACCTGTATTTCTGTTTTTTGCCAGTACCATACTGTCTTGATTACTGTAGCTTTGTAGTATAGTTTGAAGTCAGGTAGCCTGATTCCTCCAGCTACGGTTTTCTTTCTCAAGATTGCTCTGCTATTTGGGGTCTTTTGTGTTTCCATACAAATTGTAAAATTTTTTGTTCTAATTCTGTGAAAAATGTCATTGGTAATTTGATAGGGATTGCATTGAAACTGTAGATGGTTTTGTGTAGTATAGTCATTCTCACAGTATTGAGTCTTCCAATCCAAGAACATGGTATATTTCTCCATCTGTTTATGTCATTCATCTTTAATTTCTTTCATCAGTGTTTTATAGTTTTTTGAGTACAAATCTTTTGCCTGCTTAGGTAGGTTTATTCTTAGGTATTTTATTCTTTTTATTACGATGGTAAATGGGATTGTTTCCTTGATTTCTCTTTCTGATTTTTTGTTGTTAATGCATAGGAATGCCAGAGATTTCTGTGCATTTATTTTGTATCCTGCAACCTTACCAAATTCGTTGATTAATTCTAGCAGTTTTCTGGTGACATCTTTAGGATTTTCTATGTATAGTATCATGTCATCTGCAAAACAGAAAGAGCCATGACCTTTGTCTAACATGAGAAAAATCGTTTCTTTAATCACTGCTGGCTGCACATGGACTATTCTTGAATAATTCTTCTCATTCCAGTGGGCTTAGTTTCTTTCACTGTGACAGTGTTGAACTTTACCTGAGCTCTATGACTTTGGAAAATGGCAGTGGTTAAGAAATCCCCCACTCTTTTGTGTTCCAAAAAAAAAAAGTTTTACAAAATGCAAAGAACCATCCTGCTGATATTACTTAGACAAGACTCTCAGATGAAACTCTTGTCTACTCATGACAAAAATCAGACACAGACCATCCAGATTCCTATGCTTTGTCTTGAGATTACTAGCAGAACTGTTTGTGCCCATGGACCAATTTGAACAAAATACTTGCTAACTTGACCAAACTTCAGTTGGTTGTCTTCCTTTTCCCAGGCTCCTGAACTTTGGACCATCCTTGAGTTTAAACAACAATCAGGAGATTAACCAAGCAGGGAAAATGGAACCACTGCCCCTGCCTGTCTATCTGTCCCAGAATTGTCTAGCCACTGAGAAAGACATTCCCAGTGCTATTTGGTCCCACTCATCCTACTCTCCCACCCAGTTCCTTCTTGTCTTGCGGACTCACCCCTTCCTGCCTGCCATCTGGGATGTTCTGGATCTCACAGTTGGAGTGTTCTCCCTACTGCAACAGTCCCTCTGCCCTACTGCAGTAGTCTTTTCACATAAAGGTTCTCCTTACCTAAGTCTGGATTTGTTTTTTGACACCTAAAAGACAATAGCCATTTTAATTGGTCACCAAAATTTCTTCAGTCTCTATGTTCTTCTGGTTCTCTGTTCTTATTAAACCTCTTTTCTGTTGTAATATCCCAGTTACAGATAACTACAGAAACATCTCAGGGGCAAGATGATTTTTTCATCATGTAAAACTCTGTGTAGATTGACATGCTGCAGACATGTTTGTCTCATATTCTTCAATGAAGTGCTACAACATTGTAGAATTTCTTGAATTGATTTTTACATCAATAACTCTGGAAAACTAATAAAGTTTTCCTAAGAAGCTAAGAGTGATTCAAAATTTACAAGTTGAATTTTTTGAAGCAGTGGGATTTTGATTATGCTTTTTTTTAAAAAAAAGTTCTTGTGGCTATATATTTTTACCAAGTGTCTGAATCCAACCTGAAAATTCAGGTTGGCTTCTCTCTTCCGTCTCCTGTTGCATGTGTGCAGGTAATAACAAAACTGGGGAAAAATTAAGTACATTTCAAGTGGGTTTGAGAAGTAAAGCAGGTCCAAATAGAACCACACAATGGACTCTAGATCCAAATCTGTTTAAAATCACCTGTTATTTTGGATAAGCCATGCTTTTCTGCTACAATCAGCTCCAGCCCCAGCACTCCCATGACAGCTAATGCATGTTTTCATTTTTCTGCCTCTACGATTCACCTGAAAAACATTTCCATGGAACTTGTTGTTATTTGATTTGGGGATTTAATAATGTAGAAGGAACAAGTGGAAATACCATGGCATCAGGAGAATGACCCCAAAGTAGAAGTCAGAAGACCTGGGCTCTAATAGAGGGTCTGTCATTTACTTATGGTGATCTTAGGTAGCTCAGCCTCTTCTGAGCCCCATCTTTAGGGTAATTAATTCCTGCCCCATGTGGTAATCTTAAGGACAAAAAGACAATATAGGGTAATAAGAGCTTCTTAATATTTAAGTAATATTAATACTTGTTTCACATATGTATCTCATATCTTCAGTATACTGTGAGCTACCTAAAACAGAGGACTTATAGAAGTAAACACATAATAATTGTTCAGTAAACTCTTTTGGATGTGTGATGATATATATGACTGTAAGCAATTCTAAAATAAATTCCACAAATAATTCAACAAATACTTATTGTGTGCACATTATTGTGGTAGGTCCCTTACAGATACAAAAATGGATCAGATGTGAATCCTGCCCTCCAGGCACTTACAGTCCATCAGAGGATATCAGAAATGTGTATAAGTAACAAGATAGAAGATTTTTAAAATCCTAGGAGAGGTACAGAAGCAGGGCTGTAAGAGTTCACAGGAGAAATTATTTTCTAGCTTGGAAAATCATGGATAACTTCGTGAAGAAGAAATATGACGTTATTCTGAAGCATAAAGAAAATCCGGTGATGCGGAAGGGGAGACCTTTCAGTCCAAGGGCACAAGGACCCTGGCAGGTCCTGAGTTGGCTCAGAGGGATGTGCCCAGCACTATCTGGGTGACAGCTGCACCCACTTTGGCAGAGTACGTGTGGAAGTGCAGTGGAAACTTCAAAGGCGTGTACTAGAAGAGGGCTGCCTTAAAATGATGATTCCTTGATACTTACTGACCTGTATTTTTTTCTTACAGATTAAAAAACAAACAGCACCACTACAACTTGGCATCCTTCTTAGAGTAAATTTACGCTAACATTTTTAAGTATGCTAGTTTTGGTTAGCTTTCATATATTAATCTAATATTTAGAGTTATAGGACCTAGAGAAAAATGGCAAAAAGTATAAGTTTTTGTTTTATGGCCATGAATATTATGGTTTTAGAAGAAATATTACTATAATATATTGAATTTATCTCTTTAAACATATAGAATTTGTGTTCAAACATATGCTTATTGTGTTTTTTTTTTTTTTTTTTTTTTTTTGCACGGGCCTCTCAGTGCCGTGGCCTCTCCCGCCGCGGAGCACAGGCTCCGGACACGCAGGCTCAGTGGCCATGGCCCACGGGCCCAGCCGCTCCGCGGCACGCGGGATCCTTGCGGATCGGGGCACGAACCAGCGTCCCCTGCATCGGCAGGCGGACTCTCAACCACTGCGCCACCAGGGAAGTCCTGTTGTGTTTTTTCATTTTCTTTTTCATCAAGATTTTACAGTTTGAAATGGGGAACTGTATATATGATTTTCATTCCCTCTACAGGGTACTGAGATGGAGCTGAGCGTTATGGATTTTATATACATATATGTGCATACGTGTGTATATGTATATGTATACATATACACACATTCATATATGTGTGTGTTTATATATAATAGAGAGAGAGAGAAAGTGAGAGAAATCTACTAAATATTATTCCTGCCACCGGAAAGTCATGTGATAAATTTAATAGCCATTAAATATTACAATTACATTATAATTAGCATCAAGTTTATTTTTATTGAAAAACCAGTCCTTCGTTATGTTGTACTCTTTTTTGCATAATGATGTCACTTTTATTTTTAAAATCTGATTAAAAATATACTTCTCACGCCTTTACATGGAGCACAGGAAGGGTATCTGACAGGAGTTGGGTTTTAAGGCGCCCTTGAGGTTGAAGCACCTTGGTGTCTGCCTCGTGGCCTGTGGGCCGGGGTCCCCTCGGTCACTGGCAGAAGGAGCCCATCTGAGTCTCGGCCAGACCACAGGAGGCCGTGCAGCCCAGGCTTAACCAGCAAACTAAATAAACATCTTAGAAATTTCAAAGCCCCCAATCTCCTCCCCACTCCCTTTACTTCCCTCAGACTGAAAAGCACAATCTCATCATCCCGAAAGGATGAGGAAATTGCCGAAATCCTCTCCCCAACCTGCCCCCCTGGCCCCCGGGTTCCTCTGGTGCCACCCTGAGGTTGGGGGGGACATCACTGTGTGGCTCTAACACCAGACAGGACACCAGGGAGCCTTCTGCAGTAAGCTCATGTCAGACTCTTCAAATCACAGATAAATCATCTGCCAATACATTCACTCCCCTTTCCTTCTGCTAGAGAATGTACAGATACAATTTTTTTAAAAATCCCAAATAAGTTCATTTTCCCCATATGCCGTGAAGAACGGTAGTACAAGTAGTTTCTTCTGTGAAACATGCAGTGAACTTCATTACTTATAATAAACATTGTCCCTGTATTATTTTTTGTATGGTAACTTACTGTTTCCTACTAGCAGTTATCTTTTGTTGCCATGAGAGAGAAAAAACGTAATATTTATGTAAGACTATGATGGCAGCAGATTTCTGACAAGCCCCATTTACATGGTACATTGCTCCAAAGGGTGTGTGAGTAGAAAATACAGAAGCACTATACAGACCTACTGTTACATTGGAGAAATCATGAGCCTCAAAGGAGTAATAACGGTATGCTATTAAAACCATGAATACATTTTCAGTATCTGTAGTGAAACAAGACTTTATAAATATGTAAATTTCCGTTCAACAAATCCAAAATAAAATACACTAAAAAACTGATATGTAGACAAAAGTTTATTTACACCATACAACATTTTAAATATTTTATACACAGCTGCAGCAGAGAAAGCTACTCAGAGCTTTCTAGAGAAAACTGCAATAATAAAGATGTGAAATATATTATTCATATAAAAGTGAGATTATTACTTTATTGCATTTAAAGCAATGAAGAATGTAGCTCAACAAACATTCATTTAATGACAAAAACTTTGCTTTTATATTATAAAGTAAAAAGTGTAGTAATGGCCAAACAGACTGTTATAAACTTTAAAAACTGCATAAATATATACATTGTGCTTCATGGTGAAGTTTTTTGAAAACTAAACCATATGAAGCGGTTACAACATGAATCGTTGCTTGAGGTTTATCTATAAAGTTTACCCTACAAATCCATTCCACGGGTACTTACAACACAGGGTGGTCAGGACTGTACACCTGGGCTTCTCTCCACTAGCCTGACTAGGGAGAAGTTACCAAAGCAAACACCACTGACATTTGGCATGTGGAGGTGCTGACATGAGAGAGTCACACTGTCCGGATAGAAATGTCAGGCTTCCCAAGTCTTAAGTGTCAGTGCAATACATTTTGTCTCCACCTCAGTCCATTCTGATTTTGTTAAACTTCTGTTTGAAAGTCCCCCTCCTGCACATCCAGAGGCAAATTCAGACATTTCTCCCACTCTGCTGGCCTCAGTTCCAAGGTGTCCTTTGCCTCTGTATCTAAGACATTGATTGTGGTGTAATGTTGGTATTCACTGGGGTTTTTGAAAGTGTCCCATGGATTCTTGTTTGGTGCTGGGTTTTCCTGTCGAGAAGAGAGGGGAAGAGAGTCATTTATTTGATGGCTAGGATTGCTGCTTGTTGAAATTTCCAGGAAGAGAGCCTGTTCCTAAGCTTAATCCAGTTTATGTGATTCAGAGATGATTTGAAATTGTGGCCAGCTGCAGGAAGTGGTTTTGATTTCAGTTTTCTTTCATTGAACAAATTGATGAACACCTTTTTTGAGTTACCCTAAAATCTTCCAGCAATCAAAGGAAGTGAATAGTATTAAAGAAGGCAAGGTAGATGATGTTTTGTTTTGGGGCATCTTGTGAAGTGTCAGGATGGCTATATGTTCAGGTAGGAAGGAGCATTAAGTTCCTGCTAAGATTAAATGTAGAAAATTTAAGTATTTTGTCAGAATCTTTGGAGGGATAAAAAAAATTGAGGATATGTCATAGGGCATGTTATGCAACATTAAAAGCTGTAAACCCAAACTAGCCATATTTCATAAAATGAAATTTTAGATCACTGTCTTTGTTTAGTTTCTCTGCAAGAAATTATCCTTTTTAGAATACGAAAATGCTGCTGTGTGTAATCTATTTTTTTATCTGATGTATATTCCCCACAATTTTCTATAGCACACTAGCACAAATCCTTTCAAAGAGCACACCGTTTTGGGGGAAACATATCCAGCAATATAAGCATTTTAAAAAAATGTCTACAAGTCATTTCTTCTTAAGTTTCACAGTCCACACCCTCTAATTACCTAAGATTTAAGATCTGCCTAATTATGACACCACCGAGACCTTCCATGTTATAGGTGCTCGATGACTGCATGAGCAGACATCATTTGTGGTTTTTATAGTCTGGTATTTGCTGAAAGTTAGCAGTAAAATTTCTCTATTTTAAAGAAGTATGATTTAAAGATTTCTGTAAAATGAAGGGCTTTGAATAGGATACACTAATCTGAATAACATCAAAGAACAAGAAGGAAATCATGACTGAAATCTCCTTAGACAAAACTTAAGCTAAAACAACTATGGTTGTTAAATGCGTCCTTTACTCCCTCTCCCTTCCCCCCCACCCATCCCCCACAAATTCTGGCCTTCAACTGACTATAATCAATTAGCAGGGGGAACATAAAACAAGTTCTTGAATAATTATTTGGATTCCATTCAGTATATTAAAAATCATTCTCTGGTTGGGATAGGCCAAAGAGGCGACTTACAGAAATACTTATAACTAGAAATTACGTTATTAAAATTCTCAATACATTAGATGTTTTCAGCACTTATTAGCCTTAATCATGAGGACACACAAGAAAAAATAGCTAATAGGTAAAGATTTAATAAAAAGTTATCTTTGGAGAGATGTACAGTGGATTCATTCTGATTTAGTCTAATACCCTAAAGTCTCATGAACTATATAGTCTTATAACTCTCCCCTTCTCTCTCTCTCCCTTTTTTCTTTCCCTGTCTCCTTCCTTGCTTCCCTTCAACCCATGTTTATTTACCAGCTGCTCTGTGCTGACATCGTATTAGGTTCTAGGGAGAGTCAGGTGATAAATCACTTGGTGAAAAGCACATGGTCCACCAGGGAGCATAGATTTAAAGCCCAATGCACACAGTACCAAATTCCAGTTACTCCATTCCATATGAACGTGACCTTGAACAATTTCTCTGAATCTCAACTTTACTATTTGCAAAAGAGAGATATGCTTTGTCTTTTGGGCCAAAGGAGTTGGCCAAGGGTGCAGCTCATTACCTACTTTGTGGGGCTGCAAAGATAAAAAACACAGAGGGCTCAGCATGATGCCTGATTTTAATAAATGCTCACTAGATAGTAATCATACACATCATAAAGGTGTCTATAGTTAAATGAAGGTATAAAATATACAGTCATATCCACATCTACGAGCCGGAAAAAGTGCTGAGGGAGTTCAGAGGGTGGAAATACAGCTTCCCTTTGTGGAGCACAGAGAACTTTCTGAGAAAAGTGACATTAAGGCTGGCATAGAAGAATGGGCTTTGTCATGAAGGCATATGTGTGGTTGGAGGTCGGGTGGCTGGAAAGGCACGTGTACCAAGAAGTACAAACCCAGAGAGCGTGGAGATAGGACATCTCAGAACAGTGCCAATTCATTTTAGCTGGAGTGAAAAAGAATATCAGAAAAAAACAGGCAAACGTGAACTGAAAGCCAGATCATAAGGGGCTTCGCCTGCCAGGCTACTTCCCAATTTGGAATTTATTTTGTAGGCAATGAAGAATGGTTGGACCTTCGAGGGCACTACAGGAACCTGAGCCATCAGTCATCAATGGAAAGCCATGGGGTGGATTTATCCATCTTGGAGGAGGGCTGTCTCAAGGAGCTTTCTGGGAATCCTAGCTTTGACAGAAAGTTGAATTAGTTCAATCCTAAAAGGATTCAAGATATGTAAAGTGTTAGTTCACTGGCTTTAAAAATAAAGGTTTCATTATGTTTGGAACAAGTGTGATTTTCCTTTTATATTTTAAAGATCAAGCACCATGGATACAGGAACTAAAAAGGCCCATTTTAAACACTGTCAGGATGTCTAGATTCTAATTTCAAAGAGTATTATTGCCAGTACGGGACCGATCGAATTTCCGAGAGCTTCTATTAGTGGGTAATAAATTAGTTAATGTGGTTCATCTCCTCTGGCATCCCATAGTACTCCCTGCTGAGCTGTGGTTCTCACCACTGTTCCCAAGTGTGTGGACACCCTTGAGTGGAGAAGAACCGCCACCCCCAGCAATCAGGGTGGGAACAGGACCCCCAGGGAGTGAGGGGGCTGGAAGTCAGGGGGTGGTGCCCATGGGGCCACCCATCTTCCTCTGTGCTTGGGGTGGATGGATTCTCGCGTGGAAAGTGTAAACTGTTCAACGGTCCAAAGAACGATCAACCTTGGAACAGCCCGTGGGGATCACTGAATTCCACAGGGAGAGCCACCCAGGCCAGGAAAGCTTTCAGTGGAGGCCTAAATCCTGATATAAAATTCAATCCGAGTGGGTACAAGTTCCTGATTTGATGTAACTGTTTTACGTTGGTTGGTTTGCTTTTTGAGCTCAAGTATAGAGCAGAGGCGATGTACGTAAACTGAAGCATGTGTGATAAAGGCCTGATAAATTATAAACTCAGTATAAGCCAACATGCGTGAGGCTTCCAAAAATACAAATATGGTCTTAGGCTGTATAAATAGAGAAGATTAATGGAATATGAGAACTCAGAGCCACCGGAAACATGGCCTGGGCTGCCTGCGCGTTTCCCTCAGTTCCCAGCCGGGGTTGAGGGTCTGGCAGACTTGTGAGTCCCTCCTGCCTCCATCCTTTCCTCTTTCCCTCCTTCCCTTCACCTTTTCTTCCCTCCCTCTCTTCCTTCTTTCCCTCCAGTCTACGGATCGAGGGGACAAAGGGAAAGAGAATGTGTATATTTTACATTCTAAAAGAGGGAGAATTTGGAGCTGCTGCTCGCGCGGGTGGGATCCTGATGGAGACACTCACAGGGAAAGGCTGTTAACAATGCCTACCCCTTGTAGGGATTCAGGTGCTGTCCGGGCTGGAGCAGGGAGACGGACTTAATGGTCTTTTGGTTTCCCTTTGATTCCCCACATTCTACATAATTACCATCATTTGCAGGTGCCAGGCAGGTGCTGTGAGTTAGGAGCCGGAAAAAAAGATGAAACAGACTTTATTGAGGTTTGTGTCTCGAACATGTCTTTCTCCACCCAATTATGCACTGTTCCATTAGCAATGTGCCACTATGAATTATATGACTGAATTAAGGATAGTGAACTCACTCGCACGTCCCTTATTAATCAGAACTGAATAAGGATTTTTTTCTCTGTTCTCATGTATTTAGGACAATAGTGAAGCAGCAATGACAACTATCCTCCCCACTCCTAACCTCCCAAATGATAAATATTTATAAATCCTTTCTAGAAAAGGCAGGCTGCTGCAGAGCTGTGCTGTAATTAGTAGACTATTTTGGTTGTCAGGAAACTGAGATACAGATATTTGTGCCATTAATGATTTAATACCCAGACCATACAAGGGGAAATTATAGTCATATTATAGCAGTCAGCCAGCTGTATCTGTTGCATAAGGCTTTTGGATTGGTAAACATAACCTTCTCTTAAAAAAAAAACAAAATGAAGTTTCTTCAGTTTATTTCAATGTTAGCTTTCAACATTCCAAAATGAGCAGCTAATAAGTTTAGGTCTAATCTCAATGGTGCAATTTTCATTTTCCTGCTAACTAAAAATGGACAGGTTAATATTTGGGGCAGGGGCGGTAGACGGAGAAAGAACCACTCACTACGTGTAAATGTTTTCTCTACGCCTAGTGCTGTGTTGATGATTCCACATAACACATGATTCCTGCTGTGTGGAGGAAAATAGACTGATATACACAAGCTCTTTAGAGACCAATGAAGAGTTAAAGTGTATATACTTCTGATAACCTTCATTTAACAAATGCAGATTAAACTATTAGACATGCAAGAAATCAAGAGCGGCCGTTTACTGGTCACTTACCATGCACGACCAGCATCATACTCAGTACTGAGAAGAATGCAAGAAAAACACAAAGACACATAAATTCTTGCTGTTGATAAGCTAATGATACTAATCAGGAAGCCAGGATTAAGACCCATACACATATGAAAGAATCACTAGCGTTAGAAAGTAACCCAAAATACCTTAGAGTGACATGTATTTCAGAACGCCAGAGGTTGGGAGGAGTAGGTCCAGGCAAGGCCTGCAAAAGTGTGAGGCAAAGAAGGAATGCCACGCTTGGAGAGGAGAAGCATGGGGTCAGACGGCTGTCCCAGCTCCAGCCCTCAGAGCTGAGTCTCAGCTTGTAGCATCTCAGGGTCCCACCCGCTTTGGAAAGTGCGAGGATCGAAGGAAGCGTATTATTAATGACTGTTTTTCTATGCCCAAATTAGAAGGAGAAAATTGAGGTTCAGAAATTGACCTTTGTAATTTGCTCAAGATCGTTCTTGAGCTCTCGAGTTCTTAGCAGAAGCTAACTATCTGCTAGAAAACTCAAGCAGATAGCTCTTGCTTGAGCTTTCTTCTACAGATCTTCCTCAACTTACGACAGGGTTATGTCTCACTAAACCCATCATAAGTTGAAAATATCATAAGTCGAAATGCATTCAATACACCTAACCTACTGACCATCATAGCTTAGCCCAGCCGACCTTAAAGGTGCTCAGGCACTTACCTCAGCCTATAGTTGGACAAAATCATCTAACACAAAGCCCGCTTTATACTAAAGTGTTGAATATCTCATGTAATTTATGGAATAATGCACTGAAAGTGAAAAACAGAATGGTTGTCTGGGTACAGAACGGTTGTCAGTGTATCAGTTGTTCACCTTCGTGATCTCGGGGCTGAGTGGGAGTTGTGGATCTCTGCCCCTGCCCAGCATCACGAGAGAGTACTGGACCACATCTCACTAGCCTGGGAAAAGATCAAAATTCGAAGTACGACTTCTACTGCATGCATATTGCTTTTGCACCATCATAAAACTGAAATATCTTGTCGAAGCATCATACTGATTTCTGGATGCCTGCTCCAGTGCTCTCACGAATAATGATACAGCCCTCTCTGGAGCTTTGATTGTGCCATGCACATAGTAGCTGCAAAACATCATTTTATTTGATTACATCCTACGCTAGCATTATAGTAGTGGGAATGAGTGAAGAGAATCGCTGCAATCAACAATCAAAGCCCCCAGCGCTGATGTGTATCCTGAAACTCTTTTCCCTACTCTGGTAGACAAAACCCACCACTCTAGTTTTAGGTAGCAACTCTCTCTCTCTCCATATATATATATATAAAGAGAGAGACAGATATATGTGTTATTTATATATTATACATTTATAATATATATTATCTATCTATATTATATAGGTTATATATATATTACATTTAATGACCTTAAGATGCCAGGCATTCTAATGAAAATATTTAGTCAAGTACTTGGAAATTTGAATTAGCTGACTTTTAACTCTGATGATAAAAGGTCCAAGTGAATCCAGCACATTTTTGATATATAACTAATTGCAATTAGACCTTATAATTGAGGACATTTGAAATATGAATAAAACACTTAAAGACTCTGTCATTCCTAATTGGCCCCTTAGTACATTTCAAAGCACCTTCGGGGGATTATTACTTATTTTTCAGTTTGCCACTCTTGTGTTCCCAAGACATCTGGGAGCTTCCCGAAGGCAGGGGGGACAGCTGACATGATGCATCCTTATCGTGGCATCAGGCACCGATGAAGTAAAGCATACTCACCAGACTGCTTGTATTTGGTATATCCCGAAATCTGTCCAAAGTCTGAAATTTCTGATTGAGTTCCTGAAACAGTTCCATGTGCCTCTTCCTTGTATGCATGACCTTCTGCAAAAGAGAGTAAGATGGCTCTCGTTTCTAATCTGATTTATGCGTTAAAAGAAGAGATTTAGTATTTTGCTATGCTAGTAAGGGAAATCAAGTTTTCCAGGAGCTAGAAGGTCCCAGAAGATGCCCAAAATGCAAACGGTTTGCACCAAATCCTTGTCTTATGGTCCACACTTCTGGAACATGAAGAATTGGCTATTTCTTCCACTTACAAGATTACCAAAAAATAGTTTTCTCCTGTGGGTGCATTAAAAATAGAGCAGTCATTCCTCTGTAAGGTTTTCATCATTCAAAGTTAGAGCTGTTTTACAAAAATTGTTACAATATAAAAAAAAGTTTAAAAATTTTGACTTATAAAGCACCACAGTCTCTCAGTGTTTGTCATGGGAGATATTACATTTTTATGTTTTATTTCTATAAACACTAAAATCTTAGCTGGCTGTACTAAAGGGGAAGCAAACTCCCAGGCCCTGCCATTTAAGGCTGACTCAAAGCACTAAAGTGTCTGAAATATAATGTGAGATCTGAAATCTTACACTTTCCCTGTGAATAGTGATTGAGCTTCGCAGAAGGAAAACCTGACCCATAGGTTTCACATATTTGTTTACAAAATGGTCCAGAATCTTAACACTTAGAATTCAGAGCATGAATTGTGTGGTTGATGAGCTTCTACAACCACAGATACAAATACATTGATATCCTTCATCCCTGGTGATATACTTCTTCCAACTTCATCATAACTCAACAAATCGAGTCAGAAATCAAAAATGACCTTGGGGTAAGTATAATACCATGAGCTGAATCTTTTTCTGTTACAGAGCATTTAAAAGAGCGCTAACAAAGAAGAGTTAGATAAGAGTTAGATAATAAATACCCTGTATTTACAAGTGTAAAGGAGAAAATACCTTCCTCTACTGTGATTTTTAAAAGTTAAAAATTTCAAAGTTTTGGTGGTTCTCCAAGATTATGCCTTCACGTTTGTGTAAGATTTTATAGTTTTTTTAAGCATGCGATTCATAATTCACCGTTTGCTCTTGTGGATTGCATGGGTATACTATATTCATGCCTAAGCTAGGATTTGAACATTTGGTCTATTGTTTTAATTATCAAATATTTTCAAAAGTAAGGATTTGTTTTGAAAAAAGAAATATATCTTTGGAGGAAGATCTATAATGCCCAATTTTCTTCTCAAAAGACATTTGCGTAGAACACTTTATCTCCTTGAGAACAAAAATGGCAAAAGAAAAATGCAAATGGCATTTTTAACATATCTTAAAAAGGCTTCTTCTCTCCTAGGCCAACTTTAATTTCCTATATTTAATGAATCTGTGTTTAGGCAATACTTTGTTTAGCTAATTCTTCCATTTTCACTAGCCTACTTTCATAAGAGAGAATTCTGCCATTTTAAGTCTTGCTCTACTGGATTATTTCCACCTTGGCTCTTCTGAGCTCTAGGAGTTCGCTGTTGATGAATCAGGTGGGGAAGATGGGGACATGGCACCATCACTGGTGACAGGAGCATGAAACACAGCCCCCGGCTACAGAGTGATGAACTTCCCTGCAATTTTCGGGAGAGTACAAGAAACAGATTTGCAGGGTTTACAGAGAAACACCAGACAAACGTAACTTGACTAGTGATAGCTGATGAAGACTGATGAGAGGGGGATTTGCATAAGCAACGCGATGGAGGGATATTAAGGACCAAGTAGCTGGCAAACAATGCAGTACATTCTATCCTTAGGGAGGCAAATATTTCCAGCAGCACCAGGTCCTAAGACACTGACTAAAATACGGATTTGTGTTACAAGGAATGCCTTTTTTTTTTTTTTTTTTTTTTGCAGGAACCAGAATCAGACGGTGGGGTGGGGATGGGTGGGTCTGATGACTTTCAGGGAACTTGGGGCGGGGAGGGGGGAGGAATGCTTTTAAAAAAAAACCAAAACAAAACTATAGTCATCAGAATATTGACTCTGGCTCTAACTTACAAATAGTGATTCTCATGATAACGAGTCTAACCACACAGTTACTTCGTGCTAGGGTGCAGTCGGAGTGACGTCATAGTACTGACATTTCTCTAACGATATTTCATTCTGTCAGTTAATACATATTCATGACATCTCATATTGAGCTAAACGGGGGAGTAACAATGGTGTGCAAAATCTGGCAGAGTCCCTGCCCTTTTATAGTTTGAGGTGTAATGGAGGACCTAGGTGTTAATCACATAATAACTCAAATGAAAGTTAAATTAGACCGTGGTAAGGAAAACAAGCAGTGCTGTTATAGCAGTACGTGACAGGGAAATTTGCTAAGAGAAATCCAAGTGAGGTCAGTTCCCCAATATTTCCATATTCATTTTTAAGTTTCAAATTCTCAAATCAGTTATTCCTGCATCGTGTTTGTTCTCTTTCTTCCATTTTATAAAATGCAGAGAATTCCTAGTACAACTTGTAATCTTATGCCCAAATCCCCTTTCCTCAAGGAGATCATTCCTTTCCAAAGAGATGGACTTAGTTTCTTCTAAGATGGTTGATACTACTAACACAGCAAGCCTGCTCTAACGTGGTCCTGTGGTGGGTTTGCTGTGTCATCTTCCACTTATCTTTTATTTCATCAGAGGGTCCCGACTTTGCACTGGGGAACTGTCCATCAAGGTCTTTACCTTCCAACAAAGTTCTCTTTTGTCTGTCAGTCAAAGTCACTCTGTCTCTCGTAACCAAATATCTCTGATGGGTAAAAGCATGTTTAATGAAGCAAATAAAGTGTCAAATATATCCCGTGGAAATGAGGATACATTAACCGATAGGAGTTTTTAAATCATATCCTGATTGAATGGGCAGTGCCTGATTCTGAACCGAGTGGATTTTATTTTGAGGAGATGGATTGTTAAGACATTCTCAGAAATATATATGGTGGATACCACTATGATATAACCAAAGAGCAGTTTGCAATGTTCTCCGTAAGTTCATGAAAGCTACTCTGAACCATAAAGCTCAAGGACCCTGAAATGAATATAAAGACAAATGAAAAATTTAGATGCTAAAATTCAGGGCCCTTCCTATCTAGAAACATCCTCATGCCAGATAATCATTCTTATTTGAAACTGCCATCTTAGCACAGCCAGAAATCACCATAGCAGTGATGGCCTGCTGCTTCTGAGAGGAGTGTCACATTAGGGTTGCCAAGGGGCAGCTCACGTATCTGTCATGGGCCCAGTTTGACCTTCCATGCATGATTCCTTCTTGTTCATAAACTCAAGTCCATCTTTCTGCTTTTCTTAGTGGGGAAGGTTCCATTGACAAGAAAGCCAGCATCACAGTGAATATTGGATGGTTTCTATCCCAGTAGTGTTCTGGGATAAAAACTTAAGCTGCAGTTTTAGTTGTCACAAGTAATAAGGGTTTCCCTTGCTTTATTTACTTGCCTAAATAATTATTTATTTGAAGCAGTCATGCCTTTGATTATCTTGCTTACCTAATTAGAAGTTTTCATGCTTATAAATCTTACTGGTTCATTTTGATGGCTCTTTTAGGATTTTTACAGACCTTAGTGTTTATCTGTTTACCTTTTCCTTTCTTTTGTGACCTAAACATCCTGTGTCTCAAAGAAATTGACTTCTGTGACAAAACTGTAACTCATGTGGATTTTCTATTGAAGCGATCAAATATATTCTAATTGGCAATACATATAAATTTCAGGTTCCTTCAGTTATAACGCCTTTCAAATATTACAGGCATCTTCTGCAGTAAAGATAAATGCTTGGCAATGCTCCCCTGCACTCAGATTACTATCATTCAGCCTTTTTCAAAGCTGTATTGAAGCGCTATCCCAAGAAGACCAGCCACCTAACTGCAAAAAAGTAGTGTCTCCCGAATAGCTTTTTTCACAGGACTCTTATCTTTTATTTTATATCTTTGTAATTCAAGGGAGGCAGTCTTGGCAGCCTTCTAATTGTTGGAATTAGAGAAAAAGTGATATACTGTAAAACACTTTCATGAAATTTCAGATATTTGAGAAAAATTAGGATGTGAATAAACTTCATGTCTTGAGCTCCTATTACATCCCAAACAATCTCCTTGATTAAGTACTTGGGACATATCAAATCTAACAGCTCTAGGTCTGGACAAATTTGGATTACGATCTTACTTCCGTGGCTTTCAAGTTGTGTGGTAAGAGGCCCCAAACCCAACCTCCCTTTAGCTACAGTTTCAGTAGTCAGAATAACCTTGGAAGATTGTTTGGAAGACTTAAAAAGGGCTATAAATCACATCACTGGAGCACACAGGTAAGAGCCAGAGTGGCCATTATTAGCTTTCCCAATCCTCACAATAACCCTGGGAGGTGGTGGTCCCTGTCTCACTTGACCGATTAGGAGACTTAGCTTGAGAGGCCGGTAAGGCTCCCAGCTCACACAGGTGGTGGGAGGTTGGAATCCGTTCTGAATCCAAGTGAATTCTCTCTGCATGCTGCTCGCTGTCTCAGATGGACCCCGCAGATCCAGGGAGCATCCTTTATCAGACCATTCAAGTCTGTGATTATGCCATCTCAATTCTTCTGATGGAAGAGGAGATGAAACAGTCCAGGGTGGGTGAGGGACCTTCTGTAGAGAGGCCATAAGCTCTGTGGCTATTGATCACCCTGCAATGGTCCCAAAGTACTGCAATTCTGGTCTGAAGGCTGGTCTCCTTATTTTGTCTCTGAGCACCTCGTGGGCCATGACTTTGCATCCCTGACACCTAGCACGGTGTTTGACATTCTGAAGGTGCTCGACAGATGGGTGTGGAATAACTTAAATGAATGAGATGTCATAGATACATAGGCCTTGGAAGGCCATCATAAATCTCGCCCCCTCTCGTTCTATTCAAGAGGTCTCCCCACTGGAGGGAAGACTCATTTTATTGGCCCCAGACAAAAAGCCTCCCTCTCTGTTCTGGTCCTCTTGTGCTCCCTTATTTCCCATACAAGTGTCTTATAAAGGGCCTGCAGGTGGTTTGAAACAAACTGAAGGTTTTCTCTTCCAAATTCAGAGTCTTGAATCATAGAGTTGGAATCTCTTTAAGCCTGAATTACAGATAAGATAGGCTTTACTATATATAAACTTTTAGAAATGGAAAGAAATTGCTAGAAAAAATTGGAGAATCTCCCGACTATAAACTTTAGATTATGGGGCTGGGAAATCATGTGCTGTTAGGAATCAGAAACCACTTGGCCCGAATTACCTTTTCAGTGTTAGGCGTTTATACAGCTATACTGCCAATGTCTATATTTACTCATATAAAACTAGGTTTATCTCTACTCATCTCACTGCTTTACAGGCTTCAATCCAGAGTGGGCTGTTGAATACTAGTCTGCAGTGATGGGAAAACCCATGTCAAGGAAGCAAGAGACACTGCAGGAATTAAGGTTGACTATCAAATCAAAGCCACATTGTGGGAAGGGGATGATTTATGTACTTTTCTTTGGCCAGAGTCCCAATGTATCCATAAGACAGAACCTGTAGCCATTTGAAATGTCTGACATTACAGTGTCTATTTACGTTTCAAACATGTTTCTAGTTGAATAAATATGTACTCGGGGCTTAAAAGAAACCAGACAAAAGGTCTGGAAAGACCGAATAAGGTGTGTGTGTGCATATATATATATATATGTATATAGTCACTGTCACTCAAGAGTATACTTGGCTACAAATAAATAATTTTGCAACAGTTTAAATTTAGGAGGCTACAAGAGATGGATATAGCCAAGTTTGCAGTGCTCAAATTTTTCCTCCCAAAATGTGCAGATTGACTAACAAAATGTACCCACTGCTGGGGGTCGGGGACAAAGCAGGAAGGGGACTTTTATGAAAAGGACATTTCTAAGAAATCGTATGCTTTCTATTGATATTTAGAAATTAATTTAAATTTTATTTTTTATGTCATAGCTTAGCTGTGTTCACAGTGATATAAAATCAGTATAAAATAATATTTTATCTTACTTGACTATGTTCTCCCAAATCTTCCAATAAAATTAAGTCCCCACAAAGATACTTCGTGATCACCCTGGATCGGTGCTGTCTTGTGCCTGCTGCCCACCACCATTGCCCAGAGCGAGAAGCATGGGTTTACTGGGAGCGGAGGACTCACTAGAAACGTCAAAGGAACATTCTAAGGCATGTTTAAAAGGCTGCATGGTTCCCATGGAAGAATGTGACAAGGTTTATCCCCATGGTTTTGCAAGAGAAGATACAAAATAGATACCTCTCTCCATGTATTTTTAACATGGAAAGAATAACAATGTCTATTACGGTTTCAGAATGGAGGTTTGTAATAGCGTTCCTAAGAATTCCTTGAGCTTCGTCCTCAATCCAAGACAGACACTTTAAACCACCTGCCAAATATTTTTGATTTAACATCATATTAGTCACCTTAATCCCTAAAGTATTAAAATGCAACTCATCCTAGCTAGATGTCACCTTGGCTTCCCTGGATCTGTTTGTGGTACTGGTAGGAACCCAGACTCAGACCCATAGAGCTATGTTTCTTCTGCTCCCCTGCCTTTTGACCCTATGCTCAGTTAAGGATCTGATCTTGACTCTGCAGTGTCCCTTTATCCATTTCCTTTCCTACCACCTCTAGGAAGTGGACCTTCATTTCTTCTTTCTTCGACCAGTCACTTCCTAATTTATATTTCAACTTCCTCATTCACCATACTATAATGTCTCCTTCCTATTACTGCCATATTTATCTTTCTGTAGCCCAGATTAGTCCTAAAAATATTCCTCACTAAAAATAAACAAAACAAAACACAACAGAAAAGACTTAGCAGCTTTTAGTAACAAATCAGGTAATTGTTTCCATGGTTGCAAGCCCTTCACTATATGGTTTCTAAATTTCCCCCTCTGTCTGTGCTTTTCTTCCACAGACCCCATGTTATGGTGAATTTTGACTAGCTTCTTGTTTCTTGCACATGCCACACTCAGCCAATCTCTATGCCTTTTCCTCCTCTGGGAATTTCTACCTGCCATTTCTAGCTCCTTGAGTTATATTTGATGTGGGTAACTTTGAAGTCCCATGTGGCTATCTTTGAGGTGTTACCTCCATAGTGGTCCATTTTTTACACTGCTCTCTGCCCCAACTCAGATACAGTGCTTGATCATTTTTTACTAAAGCAAGCCAGATTAAAAATTCAATTTTTCATCACTCACTCAACAAAGCCTTATTGGATGCTTATGATATACCGAGTCTCTGCTTGGAGTTGGGAATACAAATCCAATAACAGGTTTGTTCACAGAACATAGGGTCATCACTACAGTATTTTCTGTGTATTTTCCAGAAAGTAAGAATCCATGTTCCACCATTTTATGACCAGTCAACCTTTTGCTTTCTTTGCTCAATATTGTCTTGGAGATCAGCCCCATGAAAGGGCTCTTCCCATGTATGACACTTACCCACAGGGTTTTATGGATAGGTGAGTTAAGAGAATATTGTTTTCATGTGTAGTTTCTGGGGAGTGTGTGAAGGGAAGATGCTTTCAGGAGTCCAGGAGGCAAAGTTTCTCTGTCACTGACAAAATGCCTGAGTTGGCCATTGTGTGGTAAATCTTCCTGGGGTTGGGTGAGGGTTAGCAGAAAGACTGACATAAACATACTTAATTTATCCAGCCTGAATTAAAATGGGGAGGGGACAACTTGAACTCTTCTTCAAGGACCATCCATAAAGAGCAGATAGATTGTGTTAAACGTCTCAATGCGGCCATAACTTTTCTGAACACAGTCTATGAGACATCTGCTACATAAGCGTAGTTGCACGTAGACGAAGGGGAACACTACTAAATGGTTGCTTAAAAAAGAAATAATACCTCAAAGACTTTTTCTGGCAAGATTTGACACCTATAGAAATCACGCAATAACTAAAGCAATTAAAGAGCACAAGAAAATATCCAGGGTTGCAGTGTTGCCACTTCCTTTCTTTACCAGCAGATGTTTCGATAATATCCTGGCTGTATGTTGGGATCCTAAGCACAGGAAGAAGGATCCACTTAGGGAGTCTGCTACCAGTTGCCATAGAGAAAAATACAAATACAAAAGAAAAATAACAATTTTTCTAACGCCTCAAAGGACACCGTATGATTAGATCCCTTTTCAGTGCTGGCAATTACATAACTTCAGTTGGTTGCACTGAGGCTTAATTTTAGATCTAGATTTTTACTATATTTTATCACTGATGCCTAGTGGGTTAATTCCCACCTCCTTCCCTTTGTACTAACACAACAACTGATTGTTTTCAAGAATACACACACACACACACCACACACACACACACACACACACCACACACACACACACACACACACACACGCACCCTGATCCTCTCTTTTGGCTACCTGAAGAATTACTAGAAAAAACCCTAAAATATCTGTCCCTTAAAAGGCACTAAAGAATCTAAAAGTGAAGACTTTTGCTTATTTCTCTTTGAATTTATAGTCTTGATACTTTTACCTTAACAATTTAGAATATAATGAAATATTGGTTCTGTGCCAGGTTACTACAATTGAGCCACATCAGTACTAAAATGTGCCACGTAATCACTGAGGTCAGATTCATTATCATTGCTTTGTATCTTGTACAAATACTCCTGAAATATGCCTAAAAAAGACCAATTTTCCTTAGACTCTATTCAAGGTAAAATCAGGACTTGCTCACCATTGCAGTAAATAAAAACAGTTGACTCCCTTTTGATACCTGATGTGCATTACTGAGCTACAACATTCATCTACATAAATGAAATGATGGAATTATGAGTTTCCATGTTCTGGGAGGCTTCTGTAATTTTAGGACTATCAGCTAAGAGTGTTGAGTTCTATGTAAGTATCACAACAGTACAAATATGCTGGAGAAATTGATAACGTATTATATCCAATTATGTCAGCAGGCTATGAATCATATCCAATTATCAAGATGCATAAGTGCATTTTATGTGATGCTCCAACATCATTAATTTTGTGCATAGCACAAGCTGCTCAAACGGTATGATTTCAGTAATTTCTAGCATCAGTATTACAGCAGCAATATAAATTGGAAAATGAACATCTTCGTCTTGTTTATATCTGTGAAAAAGCATTTACCAAACACAGGAGCACATTGAACCAACACTTGCTATTGGAAAAAAGAGTCTGGAAGGTACCACAGGGAGCCTATGGTACCACTGACTCAAGGCAAATCAGTCCTGAGGAAGACTAGCTACCCAGCCAAAGCCCCTCACACGGCTCTCTTCACGTCCTCACTGAAGTAAAACAAACACAATTGTTTTAAATATGAAAAATCAAGAAACCGAAATTCCTACCTCCCAACAAACTGAGGGAGGTAAAAAAATTGACCAAGTTCAACTCTTAACATAAATTGTCTGCTTATCTTAGTGTTTATGAAATGGATTCTTTACTTGTCTGGAAAATCTCAGTCTTAGCATACATTTAAAGCAGTTAGAACTTAAATTTTTTTTCTACAACTAGTTATACAGTAGGGATTTTAATTAAAAATGTTTGACTTCTCATTTAATTAAAAAAAAAGTAGAACCCCTACACAGATGCACAGGGTAATATGTTTAAGTAATTATACACCAACTTTGAATTCAAGTAATTAAAATTAAAAAAATAATCCTTAGACACTTACCTCAAAGTCAAGGTCTGAATATCGTGATTTTCTTCTCTGTTAGATATTTTTTAAAAAGAAGAAAAACCAATAAAGTTATGTTCAGTCATTCAAATAAAACAAAATTTACTGCTTTCAATAAGATAATCCTGCTTCATTGTGTTATAAGTATTTCCTGCACATAAGAATCTGTGAACATTTTTATGATTTCAAACTATTCCACTCACATTATTCCATTTTCACTTTGGACTTCTTTTACAATTGAAGAATATAAATATACAATATATTTCTCTTGGCCTCTTAACTCTAATTTTTTCAATAAGGAAAAAAAATTTAAGTGAAAATTCACACAAAACATTCAATCTTGAAGGAGACTTTCGGTCTACTACAGCAAAACTACTTTATAGACACAAAGGGTTCAAAGCTGTGTGGGAAAATCATCTAGCTGTCTCAAGACCTTGCACCATCCCCCTGCAATCTTCATTTCTACCAAATTCTATCCAACCCTCTGTCTATATTCCAAAGTTCTATATAGGTCTCACCCATAAATTTCTTAGTATTTGGTAGTCCTCCATGACAGGAAAGTCCCTCTCAGTGCTAGGCATTAGGAGCTGAAGTATTTGTTCTAATTTAGTAAAATGAATAACAAACAGTCTACACCTCAGCAGGACATGGATATTGATGTAAATACCTCACTATGCTTCTGACTCTGTTAAACAGTTCCCGAATCTAGTTACAGGTAAATATGCCTTGATAAAATCAGGAAACATGATTAAAATGAAATTAATGTGATTATATAATATTAGTGCAGGGAAGGTGTTCTAAACATCTGCTCTAAGCAGTCACTGGATTCTTAGAATGATTAGCTGTAGAAGGAGATAGCTGATAAATACAGAGTTCACCAAATTGTTGGATATCAAAAGTTTCCATACAGGCTTTTTTTCTCTCTTTTATTTTTCTTTTTTGAAGAAGTGGGAATGAAATACAGGGGGAATTAATAAATATTAAACAACATGTAATATCCAGGAAGTTGGGAAAATATATGAACCTTTGGACAAACTTCTTCTGTTTTATTTGTTCCTCTTCTCCCATCCCAATAGCTATAGCATACATTTCAATAACCTACGAGGGAATCATATCCAAGATAGGTGAGAGATTCTTGTAACTGTTGAGTATCAGGAGAGAAAGAAAGGAACTAATGCAGTTTACTGGAAAATATGACTAAATTTCTCCAGTGAGAGTTAAAATCGTCACTATAGACCTGGAACCTTCCTAGGTAACCAACCTCCCCCAAAGGATGTTGCAGTAAACAGAAAGCAACATACCCAAAGAGAGATTTTGTTTAATAAAAAGTTTAGAAGTTCTGAAATCATTTGATTTTGGTGGGGCTGCTTAAAGACTGAGAGCCGCGTCTTTCAATGCCGTTGTGGAGAGCGCTGAGAAGGGGGCTGCTTTATTCAAGGGAAAGTCAGCCTGAGCTCACTTTGCTCCCTGTGGCCAGCAGACTCTAGGCCAGCCCTGGTGGCATCCTGCAAGAAGAGACGTGCGTGGGAAGCTGTTTAACCCAGCCCTCCTTCGCCATCTCCCTGCCACTGCTGTTGTCTGACTGTGCTGTGTAACAGCCAGGCTCCAGCACACTGCAACCCGCTTTGCTGTGAGATGTTAGACCAAATGTCAGGGTTTCCCTTCTGCTCTCGGACGCTTTGCCTTCTTGGCACTGTGACTCAGCAGGACACTTCTGTAAGTATACGTTAAGCAAAATTCTTTCCTAATACAGCAAAATTCAAGCATGGAAACAGTGTTAAGCAATTATTAACAGAATATAAGTCTCATGCTTTGCTTTCCATTTGAAAATTAAATAGTGAAACCTGATGAAAAATGTTCAGTTAGTCAGCAAAGAGGCCCGTCCACTGCACGTGTTGAGGGCTTCTCCATTGCAAAGGTCCTAACAGCCATGTGCTACCTTCTTCGTTGAATGCAAAGTTGTGTTGCCTAAGAACTGGAAATGTGGATGGATGCATATTGCTGAAGGCTCCCGATTTCAGGCACAAGAATAAAAGATAGGAACCCAGAGGAACGGCAGAGGTAGATTCTCCCTATGAGAGCAGATGCCACCTATGCAGATGTGAAACATAGAAAAGAAAACAGATGTACCCCCGCAAATAAGTTTCTCTCTCGTCTATTCAATTTATTAAAATCACATTCTAACCTAAGAGTATATAGCGGAACTAGCAACCTTGAGGGATTAGACTAGGAAATGAACACGTGAAGCAGATTTCAGTTGAAACAGCCGAAAGATAGTTGGGGGTAAGGTGAAGAGGTGGGCTGGAAAATACAGCAGTGAAGACTTAAAAATTAGAGAGCGGAAAAAAATGTGGCGGACTTTGAGAGTCCAAGGGAGATAAAATGTGCACGTTATTCATATCCCCACAATCCTGACCAAGTGTTCAGACCTTTTATAAAGTGCTTTCACGTTTGAACATGCTAACTGCCCTGTGGGATGGTTAGGAAAGTACTATGCATTATCCCTGTTTATGAATGAGGAAAACTGAGGACCAGAGGAGTTCAAATAACTTGCCTACTTCACCTGGGTAGTTATCACATGGGCTGGGATTCCCACTCAGGTGTTCTGCCTGCAAACCCTGTGTTTTCTCCGCTGTTGCTCAGTAACTGCTCAGTGGTGTAAGGGGTGATGGTTCATAGTCAAGGTAGTTTGCTGATTGCCCCTAGAACTCAGCAAGAATAACATTACGGGATACAGTCAATCCCAGGCTGACAGCAGTGGGACCGAGATGCTCTACAAGCATAAAGCAACGTCAGGCAGATGAACTTTTACTTGTCAATTATATTTTAAAGGAGAAAAAAAGCATCGATATGGCACTTATTTGAGAGAAAAATCGGATGGCAATTTACAATAATTTGTTTCAAATAAAATAACTTAAAATCATTCTAACATGAGATAGTTTATGAGCCATGATACAACACAGTGGCAGACTTCACTTTCATGATGGGTCTCCCATCGCAAAATCTATTTTACCTTAAAGAAGTATCTGCATTGGGAAATGTGTGATGGAATGGAAGGACCAGAATGTTAACTTCTGTTTATCAGTTCCTCATTATAACACTCATTATCTCTCAGTCTGCTTTGCAATGTGCTGGCGAGTCTTTCAAAGCACTGAAGTCTGTGGAAACTGTGACTGACTTATGTGCTCATTCAAATGTCCCTCTGAGCTCTCTGGAATGTCATTGTAAGGTAGGAAAGTGGTTAGAAAGAATGGTTATATGTTTAAAAGATGAGAATCAATGAAGAAAAGTGATCGAGTCATAACAACTTTTATGATAAGTTGATAATTGAAGAAATGCTACATACAAATTTAAAATAAGCCAGGATGGTGTTGACATATTTTAGGAAGATATAAGTCCCTTTCTCTGTACATCCCCTAGTTCCCAAATAACTTGATACAAATCATCCTTTTTGTCATAGTAGGTGACATTTCTTTTATGCTCTTTCCTTTTCTTAATTTCCCACTTAGAACTCACCCCAACTTCTGTTCTGTCCTCAACATTCCATTAAAATTCTTGTTGTCAAGGTCTCAGATGAGCTCCATCTGGACGGTTTCCAAGGTCAATTTTCTCTCCTCATCTTAATGGACTCTCAGAAGCTTTTGAAGGTTAATCCCTTCCTCATCTCTCTCAGCTTTTCCTTTTGTTTTCTTTTCCTCCTTCTTATTTGCTCTAGTTCTGTCTGCCAAGTCTCCTTTGCTGGCTCTTTCTCTTCTCCCTGACTTCTAAATGTTGAGTTCCATAGTTTTCTTTTTTCTTATATTCTCTCTTGGATGAAATCATTCATTCCCAGGGTTTTCAATACCATCTTTTAACTTGCAAACACCCTTTTCTTTCCTGTCACAGGAAATGTTGCATATCTAGTTGGTGAAGCCAGGCATTTAGGAGTCACCCTTCAGCCCTCCCTGCCTCTCATCCTGCACATCAAATCCACCAGCAGTGCCATCTGTTCTATGTCCAAAACACATCTTAATTTGCCCTCCACAGTCAAAGGCATTCTTGTCTTTTGTGTGGTTGACCTCAGTGGTCTCCTAACTGTCCTCCAGCTTTCTGCTCCACTTCTACTACCTCTCCCACTACCACTGGATCCTAAACCTTTCCATTCCAAACCATCAAAGTGATGGATGGATGGATGGAGAAATGATCATGACAGTTGCTTAACTGTCCTCAATTTTTTCTTTCATTTTACAAGGTTCTGCAAAATCTGGTCTCTTCTTCCTATTCCAACTCAGACTTAAGAAGCTTGCCCCGTGCTACATGTGTCTTCTAATCCTATGAGAATATTCCAAGCTCTTTTCTGCCCCAGGACCTCTTCACCTGCAATTTTTTTTGTCTGAAACACCCCCGATCCTTCAGCATCTCACAAGCCATGTTCCTCCTTAACTTCATTGTTCATCCCGTGGAGCTTCAGAAGGCCCCCCAGATCACCTCATCTAAAGAAGCCTGTCTCTCACACTCCATGGTTATTTCCCAGCACAGCACACTCTTTTAGATTAATCATTTGTTAACAGTTCACCATCTGTCTCTTCCATAGTGTTTATTCACCACCGGGGCAGGATCCACATCTGTCTTGGCCACTTTTATATCCCTGGCATCTATCAGAGGGTCTGGCATAATAGTAGACATTCACAAAATTATTGATGAAAGATTGAAGGAGCTACACTATGAAAGCCAAACAAATCCAAAAGAATGACTTGTATTTTGGTTGTGTTTTGTTCTTTTTCTCAGGAATACTCCAGGAGAATTTGGATAAGCATGTGGGCTATATACACAAAGAAAACCGTTTTGAATAGATCTATTGACAGCCAAGAGGATTGAGACCATTTAGAAGAATACAGGCCCACCACTAAGAGAGGGGAAAATTCTTTAGGATGATGTCAGAGTAAGAAAATGCACACCAGTATGAGGCTACTCAGAGGAATACTTAGCAAGGATGTGTATAATGGCATCTGTCCATAGCAAAGCCTTGTAGAATGATGAATAGTTTCTCAAAGGGAATACTTCATTGTTTGTGCCTTTGCAAATTAAGTTGGACAAGATACTAGAAGATTCACAGTGAGGAATAAATTCCATGGACTAATAAATGTCAATGTGACTGCCATTAAAAGTTTCCATTACAGGCTGAGCAATGAACCCACTCAAGGAGAAAGCTTTGATGTCAAATCCATTCAAAATATCTGTGTAAATGAAACTTGAGAATCATTAATTTTGAAAAATGAGTTATTTGAGCGAATTTTGCTTGTACGCCTGCATAAAAGACAAAATTTCCTAATCCAGGAGCAAAAACAAAACACTGAAGAAGGGCAAGCATTTCTTTCACCACAGCTACATGAGGAAAAAAATTTTCAAAAAAGAAAAAGATACTCTGCCCAATGGTCAGTCCTACAATGGTTTCTGTTAGTGACAGAAGTATGGCCATAACATTTTGTCTAATTTCCTGAATACTGACCTAGTACAGCAAACGAGTTTCTTTACCGATATTCAAGATATAATGGTAATGAAATAATAATCACACAACCTTACATCTGAAGTGCCCCTTACAATGTTCAAAGGGGTTTTCACATACATTATCCAATTTGATGTTCACAACAGCCATAAGGGAAGCACCTGAGATGTGCCGCTATAGCTAAAATGTTTTACCTTTCAAAACCATTATGCTGAGAGCTCTATAATTCATGTCCAGAGGAAAACTGGTGTATAAAAAGTTACCCTAGAATGGTACCCATTTATACATTTATACATTGAGAGAGATTTATCTGAGCATGTTTTGAGATACATTGTTAAGTTATATAGGAATGTTCAGAAAACCTGGAGTAGCAGAACTTTGTTTAAAAAAGAAATTGTGCAATTTACTATCTAACTCTGTTTAGTTATAAGAAAAGCTAAGGCAAAGCTAAGCTAAGCACTTAATGTGCTTACATTGGAGCAAAGTGTTTCACAGGAATCCCAGTGATGGAGGAACTGAGAAGCCACAAAAGGGACCATGAGGGAACCCAGAGATTTGCAGGAGAAGGGGCTACTGCCCACCCCCGCCCACCAGGCTGGACGGACATGGGGAGATGACACTTCGACCTAAGCCCGGGGGCTGAGGCACCTGGCAGAAGCTGGAGGCCCTACAGAACAGCTAAGGAGACATGAGGTACTGCCCAAAGCAGAAAGAGGGAGGAAAACACCCTGGATTCCTTCTTTTCCCCAGCCTCCAATCTCTCACAGTGTTTCCTAGTGGCCAGTCTTCTCACCCAGCTAGGAACCTGTATCAACCCCGAGAGACACAGGGGAAAAATGGTGAAGGTGGGCCCTGGACTTGCACACGAGGTGGGAAGGCTTTGAGTAAGGAAATGTGTCCTGTTTAGATCTACCAGCTACAAGCCATCGAATGTTCCAATAAGTCAAGACAAATATTGACCTATCTTCTTACACTGATATATCTATAATTTTTCAAAAAGTAAATAGAACCACAGCCCAAGGTTTAAACTATTGATATATCTCATAGTGCTCAATGGCTTGAGAACGCTGATACTTCTTTTTTCCCCACTTGCTTCACAGTACCTCGTAGTTTTTTGCTTTATATACATACCATGCACTCAACACATTTTGCTCATTAATTGAAAGTGAATGACTTAAATGCTGATGACAATGTTAAGCAATTAGAGGACATCTAGGACTGAAGCCATTGTGAGACATTCTACCATGTGCATATTGCAATGAATCCCTAATTGTGGAAATCTAAAGTTTTCAGAATCGCTTAACAAGTCCATTCTGGGAATGGATACAGTTCGGAAATTGGCAGATAACATATTACATGAAAGAAAGACACAAGATAATATTAAGACGGGAGAGAAGCTGGAAATGCTTTTATGCCGAAAAAACTTGATGCATTTATTAAACTTTCTACGCTGAATAATTGGGGGTTAGCTGAACAAGCTGTCCTGGAGGTTGCAGCCTTTTCTGCTGGCACTGCCTTCAGGGCTGGGGAGCCTCCCTCTTGCTTTGTTGCCTCCTGCTTATTTGAATAAATACTTCCACCCACTCTTTGGCTTTGTTTCTTTCTCCTTTGACTCTTGTTTTTCCTCGCCTGCACTCTTCCTCACAATACTGACTTCTGGGCTGCAACTGCCAGGTTTTACCCTCTTCTTTTCCTTCTCCCACCACTTCCCACTTTGTCAAATTGTGAACACCCACTCCTCTGGAGGCAACTTCCTGAATTACTAGGAACATCTTTTTATTCCATCCCTGAAAAGTCCCTGAGGCATCTGGCCGTCCTCTGCCGCCCCGGTTTCCCAGGCAGGGATGCCCCTGTGGCTGGAACCTCCCTTCTCACTCAGAGAAGACTCCAATTGTTCTATGGCCCCATGGCTGCCACATAGTCACTCACTTTCATCTCTGTATTGTCTTCTAGGTCTCAAGACACCTCCTGGCTACTGTTGCACAGCACAATCCATGCAGATACTCTAGTCATCTTTCTGCTTTTCCTCTATTGTCAGAATATCAGCTTACCTGCTGGTTCACTGCAGAGTGTGGCTCACTCTGCCCACAAAGGAAGCCACACCAGACTTTATCTGGCCACAGTCTTATCTCCAAAATCTGGCCACCACACTTCATGGCCACAGTCTTGTCTCCAAAATCTGCTAGCTGTATACATCTACACTTCATCCATTTCACGTCTTTATTCCATAAGACCAAGTGTCTGTCCAGGGTTAAATGAACTTTATAACGTTACTCTCATGCTAGTGTTCAGGCACATGACTGTCTCTTTGAGACAGCGTAAAATTGATCAGGACAGAAAGATTCCGGTCCTAGATTTGCTGTGCACTTACTCTGTGACCTTGGACAAATGGCTTTACTTCAAGGATTAGAACAACTTATCCATCGTCCAGAGGTGTCGCGAAGATTAATTAATTCACGTTTTTAAGGTGATTTGAGGATCTGCTAATGAAAGATGCTATATAAATGCTAATTTTTATTATTCATTCCCACATCTATATATTCAGCTGTCTCCTAAAATGGTCACCCTAAGCAATTACTAACTATTAAACTCTTTGAAAGAATGAAAATGAGGAACTGAAATTTCATTCTGAATCCTGAATTTTCTTCCTTTTCAAGATGTAAGCCTTGTGATTTCTAAGTCATTTAAATGCAGATCTTTTGGCTGAATCACACTTATATATGATGCTTATTCTTAATAATAAGGATATGGAGATTTGGAAAAATTACCACTGAACAAAGCAGCACTCAGAAATTCAGTCTATTGTTCAAACACATACAACCTGTACAATATCAAACCCAGCAAGGTTTTAAGCCTTTTAGACATAAAGCATTTTTATAACAAGCAAAATATTTTAATGCAATTCCATTCTAACCCCTCTAGCACACTTTAAAGAGCCATTCTATGTAGAAGACTCCATATGGTCTTTAAGATTATTTACAGCGTTATGTTATTATATGCACACTCATTGAAAATTCTTGTAAAAACTTCTGTGATTTTGCATAAATGTTATGTAGTTTGTGCTTACGTGGTCATTATTTTAGTAGACCTGCTAGTCTCTGGGATATGCAAGTTAGAGATGGAAACAGTGGCTACTCTGCTAATTCAGAATGATTGGACGCTCTTGTCTACAGGGAGTTCCAGCCACTCAAGAGTGAACTTGGACTCACTGCCCCTATGCCTTTGGTTCCAAAGAATGATTCTCCTCAGAAACCCTATTCTGTTTAGGTCTGATCTACCGACAGAATCTAGGGATTTATCTTAGATTCCCATCTACAGTAAAATTTCCTCAATGCAGCTGGGAAAACCCTCAAAATTACACCACACATCAAGTCACTCCAGCCTTTCAGGGTGTCTCTTCATCTTGGCTTCGTAGAAGGCACAGTCTTGTGGGAAGAAGGAAGGGGCAATTGCCTCTGGGCACTTTTGAACATTAGAATATTGTCAACAAACTTCTGATGGAAAGAGTAGGCAACCGATTATATTGTCTTATGAAATAATCTGTTATATTAAGACAATTGGCAATACATATTAAAAAATGCATATATTGCATTGTATATTGAACATATGCAATATATCCTCAGTGGGTTTACAACAAAACTTCAAGACAGAGGATATGAAAGTCTCATATAGAAAACAGTTACAGGAGGTATGTCAAAAGAAAACTAGACATTACTTGTCTTACTTGACTTAGATCTTACTTGATTAATTGTAATACAATATGAGTGATATTGATACCTGTTGACTACTCTTTACATCACTTTGTGGGTAGAAAGGAAGCTGAGGGGAGCTTGCTTTTCCACAAAAGCCTTGTGGTTTGACCTCAGAGTCCTGACTCTTGATCTGCTTGATTTACATCCCTCCCAAGAGTTCACAATTTAAGACCAAAACATTTAGTGGTCATAATTCTGTAAGAGCTAAGAAAAAAACATTTCCTCTGAAAGATATCAGTCTAAGGTAATAATAAAGTCTATAATCAGTGTAATGGTAGATCTCATTGAAACGTTCCAATTTTGTTATTTTAACAGCTGCCCTCACACAGAAAACCCAGACCTTGCTTAAAGTTTGTAGTGCCATCCAGAAACTACTTTAACCACCAAAAGACTTCTGGTACCCAAGAAACATCAGGAGGATCTTCTGTTTGTTTAGGAGTGCTCTACTTGGTTCCCATTATGACAGATAGGTATCATTTTAATTATAGAGGGTTCATTTTTAAAAATATGACCTCGAGAAAGGGGATTCTGATGCTCTACTGGAAAAAGCATATGTCCAGAATCTTAAACACAACATACCCCAAATTCTTAGACAATACATAACTGCAAAAGCTAATGTGACCCTTCTCCCCCAGTGCAGTGCCCCATGAATCTATCTATCTATCCATCCATCTATCTATCTATCTATCTACCTCTTATCTATTAATCAATCAGTCTATCTATCAGTGTATCATCTATCTAACTTTCAAATATCAAGGGAAGGCTTGTTCCATTGCTTACTTCTAAAGAACTCATTGATATCGTTGATCCAGTTTCACTTCTCGATAATCCCGCATTTTCATCCAACTCAGAGGCCATGAAGTTCTTCACGGCTGTGCGAGGCTCAAAGGGCAAATTCTGCATATGTTCCTGGGGTGCGAGATGTTGCTCTAAGTTCATATTGAACTGGTCCATGACAGGAGGATTCATGTTGAATTCAGGATTCACTTTGTAGTGCAATAGCCTTTCGTGGGGCAGGGTTTCCATGCCAATATTCATTTTGCTTTCTTCTTTCATTGATGGCTGGGTATTAACAGAACTTCTGGGCATCACAATATAGTCACTCTCCATCATTCTTTCTTGAGGATGAACGATGTCCATATCCGCCCCTCTCAAATTATCATCCGTACATAAGTACACAGTTCTCCGCAACTCACTGTTCTCTTTTTTCAAACATTGATTGCCCAGCTCATTCATACTCATGGGCATGTGCAGACCTGTGGGTTGCTGAATAATGACTTTGGAAATGACGTTTCCAGGCAATGTTGAATAGCTTAGCCCTTCAGGGTTTGTTCCCTTTTCTTCTTCATCATCATTTAGAGAAATCCTGGAGAGGGTGCCTGTTATTGTTGCTGCTCGGCAAGGACCAATATCCTTGTGAAGAACTGTGAATTAGAACATAGAAGTAAATAAAAGAACGTTAATGCACACTTATTGACTACTATTGTATTCTGTTGTCCCTCATTTTACTAAACATTTTCCTTAGTAAAATAAAAATTATTAAAAATTACATATCTATTTTTTGCACATGGTCCAAATTACTCAGTCACTCTGTGTTGATTCTGACATGCTCTTATAGTTCTCAGGCAGCCCACAGATAAAACATATGGGAAAACTGATGAACAGACTTTCAAAGATCTCAGTGCCTTAACCCTAAATAACTCAGCCTAACTTTTCAGGGGAAAGGTAGATTACCAGAGAAATTTTCTCCATCTGTCTACTGCAAAGGGCTTTATAAAATTATGGATATATTAACAAGAGTTTGACTTTTTCTTAAAGGGTTTTCCCCTAAAGTATTCTACAAGTTCTACTCATTAAAATACTTCTTGAGAGAGGTAATCAATGAGAATTTCATCCTACTACATCAGAAATCCCTTCAAAAATTATGCCCATCGAAAACTAATGAGCATTTATCTGTGAAGTCCATATGGTCAAGTAGATGCAGGGTTCAAAAGTATTTATCATCTTCAGCTCCATGCAGGAAAAGTAAGGCATTTTTTAACAAGATCAATCCATAAGCTCCAATGTCCTTGAGGGGGTATTAAAAGTGCCAACTGACTTTAAGCAGAAAAAAGCTATGTGAGTCTCTAAAACCTCCATTCCATTTTAAGCCTGCAAAATAATGACTTAGAAAACTTAAAAATGCATGATAACTTGTAGTAAGAAAGAGAACAAAATGAAAACATAAAACACACCAAGGAAAAACCAATCAACGGAAGAGTTCAGAATTCTTCATGAAAATATAGTTCAGTTTTTTCTCTTGTTTGCCTCTCTAGAAGGAAGAAAATCATATTTTATGTGTAATGGAGGCAGAATGACTTGAAGCCTGCTTAGTTGCGGGCAGCTGTCGGTTTTGAGGTCTGAGAGAATGAAATTCTGAAGACGTTTTCTTGGTCATGGTGGTGCTGAAAGCACAGAGAACAGCACTGTGTGCAAGGTGGTTCAACACGGCCTCCAAGTACTGCCCTATCAACAAGTAGAGCCATTGCCATTGAATGTTTTGTTAGCCATAGGTAGCTATAACTATTTGGTTTATTATCTCCTCATGAAAAGTCTCAGACATATTCAATTTTACCCATTATTATCCAGTTTTCAAATAGCATCCTAATTATTATGCATTAAAGCAGAGTTTGCAAAATAGAAGGTTCTGAATGTCTTTCCCTATTACAAAGAAGAGAAGCTTTCAAATTAATTCAAGACATGCATCATTCATGTAATATCTTTTATCTTTAGAGATACTGTATTTAATCATTGTATTAGGTCTCTTTCTTCTTAGATATTCAAGATGTAATTCACCTATACTCCAGTTAAAATTTTTAAAAATGAGCAGAAAAAAACCCCCAAAAAACAAAACAAACAAACAAAAGATGTTAAATCTACATTGCGTATTTTTTATTAATCCACAATTTGGTGTGACTTTTTATATTTAACTATAATGTTTAAAAAGTAGAATAATTCAGTTTAAAAAAGTTATTTCCAAACCTCTTAAATTAATAGATAGGTAATGAATTGTGGTTGCCAGGAACAATTTACTTGAAAATATTCAGAGATAAAGTATGTTAAATTAATAGATTTAGTAATATTCCAAATAAAATACCTTAAAATATCTCCAAATTCAGGGAAGAATATTTTTAATCCTTAACTGTAGGCAAAAATTAATCCAAAATTTATAGCAATACAATATAAAGGCTAGTTATGGGAACCTATTACATTTTATTAAGGACATATAATTTTATACTTTTATCAGTATTTTGTAAACTGTAAAGTAAACCTTGGTACTGAATATTGATCTCATAATCTGCATTTGTATAAAATACATTTAGTTTGTATTAATGTAATATGATTTGTAGTTATAGTAGCACATTTTTATCAATGATACAGCTGTCTTTGCTGAAAATTTGTATATCTTAAATATTTGGGGAAATATAATTCTTCTTATTAAGTAGTGTCGACTCTATATGAGAAATGTAACTGTTTCTTTGACTTACTTAACATGGATATCCAAATTTTGAATATAAAACATAAACAAATCGACACCACCTACACATACAAATGTGATGTTGAAGTGATGGGAATTTTGAGAGAAATTAGTCAAGTTGTGAAGCGCAAAATGCAAATAAAACCAAGACAAAGCAAAAAGCACCTGAATATTTAGCATAATCAGATATACACTCCACCCTTTGGGAAAGTGAATTTCAACAAAACTTAGGGAAAGATTATTCAGAGACCAGGAATTGAGACTTTAACACTGAATATACCTCAACATGGAAGGAAATCTTTAGAAAAACACAGGGGCAAGTTCCTGATAAGCTCAGCTAAAAAAAGGCACAGACAGAAAATGAAAAATTAAAAGAATTTTTTTCTAATAAAATAATGATACTGGCCTAATATTAAGAATACTAAATCTCAGAATACAATGAATCTGGGGAAAATGGGTATTTTAACAAAAGAGAACAAGATGAATATAACTCCTTTATTTGTAAAGTTTGGATGAAGATTTAGAAGGCATTCTTATCAAAATTTCAAAGGCCAAACAATTTCAAATGGATAGAATGGTAACCTAAAACCAGTAAGATAGTAGCAAATAGAGATAAATGCAAAGGCTAGATTTTTCATCAAGGACTAAAAAAACAAACAAACAAGAAAACCCCAGAACTTTTACAAATCATAGACTGGGAAATCCCTGACAGCTACTACAAAAAGTCTTGGGGATTTTAAATGATAATCACTTGACACTAGTACTGTACCAGCTGCTATGAAATCAGATGCAAAGGTAGATAGCATTAATACAAGGAAAGAGCCAACTGTGATAAATGCTGGCTAAGTGTGGGCAGCATAGTTAAAACTTGGGCACCATAATTTCAAATGATTGACACCTGGGGTACCATGTCTGCCTGGGAGGATGCTCTGAGGAATGAGTGAAGAAACATGGTTTGTTCAGTCTGGAAAAAAAAAAAAAAAAAAACCTAGATTGGGCTAAGTAGTATTTGCTTTCAAATATTTGGATAGTTAGGTGAAGTGGATATTCACTCTTATTCTCAAAGGCACCACGAAAACCAATGAATAAAAGGTTAAATAAGGTATATTTTGTCCCAATATAAAGAGACATTATTCATCTACTCTTGGTGGGTGTCCACAGGCTGGAGAACAGACGTCGGGAACGCTGTCCCTGGGACCCAGCTCTCTAAGACGGTGTGCGCATGCTCTGAAAATACAGCAACAAAGCTGTGATACACACACACACACCCAAACACACTCACACACAATGGCATTTCATCCTTCCAGCATGGATGAGGAAACTGAGGCACAGAGGGACATCAACTTGACTGGCCTTACACCTGACAACCAGTGATAGGTGGATGGAAGGCTTCTGTCTCCAAGTCAATGCTTTCCTGCAGTCGCAGTACTTCCAATCAACCATTTTCACTTCCTCGCATTCCCCATTCATATTCTCTCTCTCTCCCATTCCCTCCCCCTTCTCCTACATCTGCTATTACAATGTTTCCAGTTGAAAGACTCAATTTACACATTTACAGGAATATGTGATGGGTAAACCACAGAATTTTCTTTAAAATCAAAATCATAAAAATGATTCAACATCTAATGATTATATTTTCAAAATTCAAATATTCTTACCTGATCTACAAGCAATGTCTACATCCTTTTCAAAGTCTGTCTGTAACAAGAAATAATGACATAGAATCATCATTTAATGAAGACCTCAAGTGACTTTTACTGACCAAATTATCTGAAGTTAACAAATATCTGACTCTGAGATACCAGGATATTGTTTTGTGCAAAGGAAGTTTATCAAGGAATAATCAAATTGTTTTCAAGAGTATTTTCTAGAGACCACATGTTGGATAAAATCAGTGGGAACATGGTGTATGACTTTAATAAGGCAAAACTATACCCATGGTCATCTAACGCCAGATGTAAAAAAATAGAATTTCAAGGCAATTCCTTAAACCACAATAAAAAGATCGGAATGTGAAATATTATGAAGATACTTAAATAAATGTCTTTGTTATTTATATTTTTATGCATTCATTTTGAATATATTGTTTGTAATGCAATATCTTATAATACAGCTTTGTCAAATCCTTAATAGTCAAACTAGGCTCTTCTGATGATACATTTTCATGCAAATGTGACAAAAGACTTTCAGGCTTAGGAATTAAAATTGAAGATTAAACAATACTAATCTGGCCTAGAACCTGCTTAGAGTTTAGTTCCATCCTCATATTTTCCCCAAACTTTTACTGTAAACAAATTAGTTTATTTTTAATGGTGAAATTAAATTAGCCCATCTTTTTTTTTTTTTTTTTTTGCGGTGCGCGGGCCTCTCACTGTTGTGGCCTCTCCCGTTGCGGAGCACAGGCTCCGGACGCGCAGGCTCAGCGGCCATGGCTCACGGGCCCAGCTGCTCCACGGCATGTGGGATCTTCCCGGACTGGGGCACGAACCGGTGTCCCCTGCATCGGCAGGCGGACTCTCAACCACTGCGCCAGCAGGGAAGCCCAAATTAGCCCATCTTAATCAATTCTTAGATTCAAGATATCAGTATTTATCTCTTTGTTTTTAATAAGGAATTAATTATTCCTTCTCCTGTCTCAGTTACTAGTATATCGTTTAGACTGTTTTTGTGTTGCCGAATCCAAACACATCGATAATAAATCAAGCATATTACTAAGAAAACTCTATTTAAGCCATGATGTTAATGACACAGTTTAAACCTTACTTCATTTCGAAAATATACGGAAGTGGTTATGTGTAAAGTACCCCTTATCCCAACAACAGTCAGAGCTCATGTACAATGGTTGGCCTTCTTCTGGGAGTGTGTCTGTCCCTCACACTTTAGGGCAGTGGCTCTCGTCTTGGGCGGCCCCCTGGAGCCACCAATCCTGGGTTCTATCCCAGGATGCTGGTTTCCTTGCTCTGGAGTGCGGCTCCTCTGAGGAATCTGAATGGGAAGCAAGGCGAGAACCACTTCAGGTCTTGCTTTAAGACCAGATGTGCAGGTACCATCCTGTTCTGATCTGTAAACAAACATGATCCTATGGACACACTGTTAACCCTAACTCTGTGTGAGGATGAACATACCCCCTGGTGTCACCCAGAAACTCCACACTCAAACACATCAAGGGTCCAATAACAGATCCAGGACTCCTAACCAGTCCAGACAGAACCGTCATCTGGTATCAGAGTTCCAAGCCTGTGACCGAACTACAGTCAAAGTCATTCAAAATGGAATTTTGATACTATTTTACGACTAAGAATATTTGCTTATTCCCTTGAGAAATCATGACTGAATGAAGACTCAGAGGGGAATTAAAAGCTCACCATGATTTGAGCATGCCCGTTAGGAAAAGAACTGGAAGAATCAGCATTGATTGGGTCCTGACAGTTTCTCAATCGGCATCTAAATGCATCTTGAACCTGTGAAAAAAGGACAAACATTCATTTTCTTCTCTCTTGGTAATGACCAGATACTGTCCATATTGGCAATTGACTGAGAAAACCATTATCACTGTTTTTATGATCCAATACCCGTTTTGTTTACTTGGTGCACCTGGACTTTGGTCCATGCCCAGGGAATTCATCATTTACCAACATCTGTAGAGGGAGGTGCTGGGAACTCCTCAGCTGTCCCGATGCCTGTGTCTGGCTCAATACTAATCATTCTTGCCCGACGGCAGGATTATTTCCACTGCTACAAACAATATGCCTGTCTTACTATTCGGCATAATCTTCACAACAGCTTTAAACATTGGGAAAAATGAGATGACTCAATGATCTGTCCACCAAAATTGATCTGGGATTTTCCTTTTATGTCTTATGTAATGCATATTGGGGAGACCATTTCTTGTCTTGCTTCAAGTACTATGTGCCCTTATGTGCAAACAAAACAAAACAAAACAAAAAACCCACACACACAATGAAACAAAAAGGTAACAAAAACTACTCTGTTTCTGGTTGATTCTCGTGGAGAAAAAAAAGGCCACTTAGCAAAGCCGAACTCCCTTAATATACATTCACAACTGGATTCTGAGCAAAGAACAAACACATCACAAGGAAATTCGAAGAACGTTAAATCCTTTGTTAAACAGCACCTGGATAAACCTGAATAGATGAATAACAAACACACAAATCAGCCGACAGATACTCTGACGTCATGGTACCTCTATGTCTGCTGGTCCGTCCACCTCCTGCAGCTCATTAGGCCCCTAACAAGCTTGCCGGTGGGCATCACCATAAGTCAAGTCAATGGCAACGTCATTTTACTAGTATTTGGCTTTTCTGACTTCACATTATTGTTACTCCCCTCCTTGTTTATTATAATCTGTCTTATCGGGTTACCAAACAAAGCACAGATGATGCGGCATTCCTTCTATTTTCCTGAAGCACCATTGTAGGGGCCACCAAGGGAAACATAATGATGTCCAGTTTTGCAAAGCATGTATATAAAATATCCTGTCACTTGTTGTGAGATGTGCGTAGTTTATGTATTGGCCATAAAAAACCCTGAGCCTATTAAGCTGTTTTCAGCTCCTCTCACCCATTTCAAAAATTCGTTAGCAGCCTGTTTCCCAAACGGCAAGATGTGGAAAGTGACATGAAGTTTAGTTACCACCACTGAGCCCTGGCTGCAGTTCCATCATGAGACCTCTGCCCACGTGGTGGATTTCTCCCCTCAGATTCTGATCCTGGTGATGCAACCACTATGGCTGTGAATTAAGCGGGGGGTGGGCTCCATATTCTCTGACCCTTCCATTTTCTGATTCTAATATTTCTTTTTTTAACCATTTTTTAATCGAAGTATAGTTAACTTACAATGCTGTGTTAGTCTCAGGTGTACAGCAGGGTGATTCAGTTATACATATTATATATATATATATATATATATATATATATATCCTTTTTCATATTCTTTTCTGTTATAGGTTATTACAAGATATTGAGTTCCCTGTGCTATACAGTAGGTCCTTGTTTTTCATCTATTTTATCTATAGTAGTGTGTATATTCTAATATTTCTAAATCTGAAACTTTCTGGAAAAAAAGAACAAGGAGTTGTCTGATACAACTGGGTGAGGTAATTTCTTATTTCTCTTTCAGACACATCAGGAAAAGTTCAGGCTCAGTGAAATTTAGTCTGATCATCTTCTCCTGAAGAACTGGATGCATATTTGGAAGTAATTCATCCAGCTTCTCCCTTGGAGGAGACATGGCATGGACAAACTAGACTCTTTAGAAGCGAATGCTTCTTAGATTAAGAAGTCATAGCTGTGAGACATAAAGCGATACAATTAATAATCAGAAGATCGTTATACACTAGGGTAATGCGTCTCCTGTTTGCCAGATGATCTCTGCTTCTGTTACACAGAAATTTGCATTTGGGGGAAAACTCTAAGAAAGTATATCTGTTTCAGAAGAAAAATTCTAAGAACTAATGTCAGAAAAATAGGTACTTGCCAATTTTCTGTTTGTGCCCCGAGGCAACTGTTAAAGAAGCACACACTTTATAAAAGAAGATAAATAATGTGTTAGAAATGTTGCCTTCCAGGAGCTTGTCACATGAATTTGTTTCAAATCTGCTTCTGAGCACCAACACCCGTAAAATATGAAAGGTGGTCCTTGGTAAAACGAAACATTAACTCTTGTTCACCAGCCACTCTATTTTCAGGCCTTCAGAGTGCAGTTGTCAAGGATATTTTTGTCTGACAATGAAATACGGAAAAGCAACTCCTGTCAGTTTCTCTTCAAAATCCACTATCTGATTGCTTGAAGGAGATATAAAGGAAATCTCTTTTTCATAACACACACATACAAAATGGATACCTTAAACTACCAAACTCTCAAATATGACAATGGATTAAGGGCATTTCCATACTGGAGAATGATGTCAGCTCCATGAATCAGTCAATGCTAGTCACAAGAAATATAAAACAGAAAAACATAAAAAGTCTACAGTAAATTCAAGGTCATTTTACTGATCATATAAATGCCATGATTTAAGTATTGGATTCTCTGACACTTTTAGTGCCTCTGTTCCTTCTAATTCAGAAAGATTTGCAGGAGACATTCTTCTGTTTGATTAAAAAAAAAATCTTAAAAATACATTCAGGCAATCTAGCTGAACTAGCCTTAAATATTTATCCAGCACTGACAGGGAAGCGTGATTAGACTAGATTCTGTACTGTGTACTATTATCACAGAAAAGGGTGTTTCAAGCAGGACAGTACCTGTAAAATGCATCTGCAGCTATTTGAAAACATTTTGATAACTAAATGAATGTTCTATCAGGTAAACAAAGAGACTTTTATCTTTGGTGAACTAATGTGTATTGTACTTATGGAGAACAGCTAGAGGTTTTAAAAAAGCAAGTCTACAAGGACCTTAATTCCGAACAAGGAGAAAGCATAAAAACAAACAAAAGACAGACTCTCGACCTCGCTATTGCATGCTGAAATTAAAACTTTCTGTGCCCAAAGGAGCGTTTACAACGCTGGCCAATAATGGTCTTGGTGTCTTTCTTGCCTTGTGATTAAGACTGAAGAAAAATAACTGTTAGAAGATGCAGATATTTACTATTTAAGCTCCTTAAGCTGACTGACTGTGGAGAACGAGTCACTTATTTGAGGTTCCAATTTAATTTAAAATTTCTTTTTAGATATTAAAATCATTATACCTGAATTCTTCCAATATCAATCATGTTTTAAACTTATGTAGGACCAGTAAATACAATTTTTAAACAAACCCGTCTAGAATAATTAAACATTTAATACCAATTTTGGCACAGTTAAAATCTAGATTTCAAAATGTCCTCTTTTTATAATACTCTGCCATAGATCTTCCACCTTGACGTCAGACAGAGGGTTAAAAAGTATCGGGGGTGTAGCAAAGAACTGATATGTGAATAGCCCTGTAATATTTAGGAGACTTTAAGGAAACCTGGTATCATGTTGTGAAATAAAAAAGAGTGGCAAGAAACATCTCCAAAAATAAGGTGAGGTGAACACAATAAGCTAACAGGTTGTCTTCTGAAAGGATCCTGCCAGGCACCACCAAAGTTATCCCGACCAGATCCTGCTGGGGCTGCTCTAAAATCTCTTGAAAAAGCTATCAACCCTTTTCCTGTGGACAGATTCCTGGATGAGACCAGAGTTCAAAGAGGTCCACAGGGCGTGTCTCTCTCCTGTCCCTCCCCTAGGGACAGTGATTCGGTTCATCTCAGCAGCCGCCAGCGAGAGCTTCTCTGCTGGTCCCCGCTCCGACGACAGCTGGCAATGTCACTGTGAGAGTCGGTGCCAGATTTAGAGATTGCTGGGGAAGAGCAGGGAGCATTGCTTGGCAGTGCTGCAATTCAGAGGAAGCTTCAGGAGAGAGCTGCACTGTTTGAAACAGGCTCTGTATTTAGCTACAGACCCCAAAGCTTCACCTTTTAAGAAGACAGCTTTACCTCCAGTTTTTCTTCCTGAATTCCCAATTCCAGAAGATCATTTTAAGCAAAGAAAAGAAATAAAGTTACATTCTTTTTTTTTTTTTTTAAAGTTACATTCTTGTGATTTTTTTGATTGTTAGCTTGGGAGGAGAGAAGTTTCTTAAATGTTCTGGTTATTTTCTAAATCGAATATCGACTATTGTTTCTATTGATTCACAGCTGTACAAATGGCTTTTTAATTACATGAAATTTCATATAATTTCACCATTAAATGAACAAGAGTGTTGTCAATTTCATGGGTCTAATACCAATTCACAGAAGCACCATGAATGACTACACACTATTAAAATATTATTTGACCTCTCTGAGAGCAAGGGAAATGAACAAAAATGGTTTGTCATTTGCTATATGTGGAAGGGAAAATATGGACTTCGGTCCCAACTTTCAGTCCTAATGATGTTCTATCGGAATTCTCTAACACCTAAAGGATCTTTCACTTAGTCTCAAAATTCTCACAGCTTTTACTATTTTTTGTATCAGATTTGGGGGTCACATAAGCTGCCCCAGACAGCATTTCACATACAGGATCTGAAAAAATGTAACAGTATTTCTTCGGCATGCAGGAGAGAAAAGAAGGAAAGGGAAGTCATACACCAGCCACCTCCACCCATGCCTTCACCGAAGATACTTCATCATAGCCTCGCGCCATCCACGTCAAGGCAGAAAATAAAAACCTAACTCATGACCTCTTATTTCTTTTATTAATTTTAAAACTTTACTCCAAACGTACTCAACTTCCTGTCACCAGCTTAACACTGTTGCAAGCTGGGATCCTGGGGTCTGAAGAGAGAGAGAGGTGAGATTTGCCCTTTCATGCAGGCAGGCACTTGAAGAATTTTGGGTAACAGTAAGCCATGGCTGGATGCTACCTGGCGGACATGCCAGAGTTTGCCAATCTCTGCCATGAGCTCTCTGTGTCTTAATTTGTTCACTGATGCCATTGTACTAATCTGACTTCATGCTTTTGTTAACCTCCTGTATGGAGTTGGAGAACCACGCATGCAGATTAAGATGGGTAGAAATATCCATGACATAATTGCAACTATGCTCCAATCAGGAAAACCTAATCTGGAGTGAGATATAAGACTTATATTTTCCTGCCTAAGAGGTGAGATGACTATTGAGTGAAGGGAGGCTGGTGATTTCTGGGGAAAAGTATAGAGGGTTTTATATGGTCCTTCCTTGGGTCCTGTCTACGCTCCTATTTAAAGGCACTCTCTGTGCTTCCTACCCTCTGTTCCGATTAAAATCCAGCTTTATTGCGGTAGCTTTAGCCATCCTCCCACTTCCAGACACACATTCTATCTTATTAAAAACAAAACAAACAAAATCTTTAAATGTATTTCTTTTGAAAGCTTCAATTCAGCACGACCAAGATAAAGCTCTTAGCAACCCACCTCGCTCTCCCTTTAACCCAACAGCCCTCTGAGCAAGGACGAGGACCCTAACACTCCCCACCCTGGGCAACTCACCCACCTTCTAAAATCTGTTCTTCATGACACACTGTGGCCTCTCACCAAGGCTGCTGCACACCCCAAGGAGAAAGTTCTAAAACATCACTTAGTGCTGTGCCCTTAAATGTAGTCAGTTCTGTCTTTCTCTTGGTGCTGCAGTCAGAGCCACTAAAAAAAAAATCTCTCCACTTGTTTTATGCCCCCATGTGCCCCAGGTGGTCTCAGAGGAGAGTCAACTCTCTACCACTCACCACAGGCTTCATTTCTTGCAAGTCGTATGCCCGGGACCCTCTCTCCATTTTCCTCCACTTGAAACTTTCGCTTTCTTAATCAGGACCCCGTTAAGTTCTGAAGTTTCCTATCACCCACTCCCCCATCTTCAAAACCCACTGAAGCCCCTGCTCTTCAGGGGGCTGTACAATGTACCTTCTTCCGTGGTCATGAGTCCTACCTAAATTCCCTGTAGATCAAGCTGGGAGATTCATGCAACTCTCCATCTGAACTTTTTTATATGCAATACGACCTCTTTTCAAATTGCTCTCTAGTTATTTCACCACTACTGGCCTCATTTACGTTTTAAAATGATTTGGGGAGAATATTGGTTTTACATGAGATAGCTAAGGAGGCTTGTCTGCTTCATATGATCACTGTCATGTGTTTGTAAATAAGTTTGTTTATCTGTATTTTTATGAAAACAATAAGATGAAATGGGACATTGACAGAAAAAAAAAGGTGGAAGGGAGTGGGAGAAACAGAAAGAAAGAAAAGAACTGTTCATGTTTATTTTAAGCATTTGTTACAAAATCACTTCCCAGGTTTGGATGAAACTTCTGGGACCTCCTCTGGCGGATCTTGGCTCTCCTGCTAGCGCTGGGGAAAGAGAAAGATGAGCTTGGCCCTGTTACTGATGTACAGAGCAGCCCTAGGATCCTCACATACCGATACAACAAAATTATCCATTTAAGTACTTTCCTTTTTCCCTTCCTTCCAGTGAAGGGGTTTTATTGTAGCTTATTTTGTACTACAATCTTGTTATTTTACCCCTCTGACATCAAGCTGCCCGACTGTCTTAGAGCCAGGCAGAGCCAGAGACAGGAGAGATGAGAAGAATGTGAAGGCACCAGGAAAGTGGTTTCCTAGCAACAGGAACTATTTCAAAGCTTTCATAACTCTTGTGCAGTTAGAATTTCCATAGCAATGTGGAGAATAGTAAATAGTAGCTATGTCGCTATGTGCATGCTGCAAATGAATTCTTCTCAAGAAATGATGGCTAAATGAAGGAAGCACCTATATTTGTTCTGTTAGATCCTGTCTCATTACGTATGACACATATTAGTTTCCAAGATCTAGGTTTGTTGCTGAAAGTAATGTGTTGTGATAAATCAGATGGTTTAATTTTTAAAAATATTCTTATTCCCTCTTGGTGTTTGCACTTCTGTCAGTGACATCTGCTGAAGCAATTCAAAAGAGAAAGGGACTTCAGAAGAAGACCCTGTACTTCAAGAATAAGCATTTTATGAAACTGAAATATTAAGATATCAGCTCTGGAGGTCACAACAAACTGCTAGTCAAAGAACCAATTTGCTTTTTTAAAAAAGTGGAATATAATTGAGTTGAGATGGTAGTAGGATGATCCTTTCTCCTTCCCCTCCTGACTTGAAATAATTTAGGTTTTCTAATTCGAGCCACTGAAAGCAAAGCCACTTTTAAAATGGATGAAGCCCCCCACACATCACATTCAAAATGCCACAGTTACAGTATTTCATTTCTTTTCTCCTTAAACTGCAAGGCTCTCTTCCCCTCTGTGCAGACCCACCTGCTTCATAGAAGACTGTAAAAGTCAATATGGGTAAAGCCTTTTTTTGTTGTTTTATCTTTGACTTTTTTTTTTTAACATCTTTATTGGAGTATAATTGCTTTACAGTGGTGTGTTAGTTTCTTCTGTATAACAAAGTGAATCAGCTACATGTATACATATATCCCCATATCCCCAACCTCTTGCATCTCCCTCCCACCCGCCCTATCCCACCCCTCTACATGGTCACAAAGCACTGAGCTGATCTCCCTGTGCTATGTGGCTGCTTCCCACTAGGTATCTCTTTTACATTGGGTAGTATATATACGTCCATGCCACTCTCTCACTTCGTCCCAGCTTACCCTGCCCACTCCCCGTGTCCTCAGGTCCATTCTCTACATCTGCATCTTTATTCCTGTCCTGTTCCTAGGTTCCTCAGAACCATTTTTTTTTATTAGATTCCATGTATATGTGTTAGCATATGGTATTTGTTTTTCTCTTTCTGACTTCCTTCACTCTGTACGATAGACTCTTGAGTCCATCCACCTCACTATAAATAACTCAATTTCGTTTCCTTTTGTGGCTAATATTCCATTGCATATATGTGCCACAGCTTCTTTATCCATTTCTCTGTCGATGGACACATAGGTTGCTTCCAAAGCCTTTTGAATTCATATTGGATGAATCATTAAAGACTACAAACAACCACTTTATGTTAGTATGTATCAAAAATACACAGAAACAGAAATATGTTTATCTGTACCCAGTCCCTTTCTAAATTGAAGGAAATATTCCTTACATTGCTTATACACTTTTAAGAAAGAAAAAGACCAGGGAATTCCTTGGCAGTCTAGTGGTTAGGACTCTGCGCGTTCACTGCCGAGGACCCGGGTTCAATCCCTGGTTGGGGAAATAAGATCCCACAAGCTGCATGTCACAGGCAAATATATAAATATTTAAAAAATAAACATTTAGCTTAGATGCTGGCATACAGCAAGAACACCATAAATATTAAACAAATAAAAAGAAAGAAAGAAAGAAAAAGTCCATACAAATTATCTTGAATTATTGTGACGAAAATATTTTAAAGTGAAGAAAGCAGTAGGGATAAAACTGTATTCCTAGCATCTCCAATGGGATTATCAAGTAGATTACTAGATTTGAGTCATTATACAATATGTTACAGGTAGCTATTGAGACTATTTGCTTTGGTCTATTTTTATGAGATGTTTGTTCACAGGATATAGCAAGGATATGGAAAGATGCCTTATTCTCCTGGACTGTGGTTAATGCTAGGGTAGTGTGATCACAGGTACTATGAGATAGACCCATTGCTAGCGTCGGGCAACACACATTTAGAAGGTCAGAAAGAATTTCTATGAATTCAGTGAGACATCCTTATGATGTGGTCTTTGGGATTTGCAAAATTTAAACAGGGTTCTTTTGGTTTTTCGGTAACAATTGCCACTGAGGAATTCTGAGAGACTTGCCTATAACTGAAATCTGGTCTGTGTATTTATAACACTGTTACAGGGTATTTTTAAGGGTCAATGAAAAAATACTAGATATGCAAGTTTCCATTTCAGTGTTGGAATGAGAGACATGACACTCTGCTATTAATTTATCAACTATAAAATTATTCAATTTGAACTAATCATTGAAAATGCAATAATAACAGGGCCAATATCCATAGTCTTATTCCCAATAAATACAGAAAATATAGATTTACAGACACCTATTTAACAGAAGCATTTACTATATGATTTAATTACCCTTAAATCATGTTTTTGATAATTATTAGTCCAATTAGCAAGTATGGGAAAGTTCTGATGGGGTTGAATTTTTGTGCCAAATATTTTTCTTCATGTAAGCAGCACAACTTTGTGAATCAGCCAACAAAATATCTGTCACTTTAAAACCTGAATATTTTGATCATAGCCCAAGGCTTTTTAGAGAGCTTATTTCTGAAGAAAAAGAGAAGCTTATTTAGAGTTGGGATATTTTTTTCCTCTTTAACACCTAAAGTATTAATATCTTCTGAAAATCTCATGCAGATAAATCATGGATCTTGCTTACAGCCCACACTATTCATCCTTAATCGTCCATCAAAAATGTACCATGTGTCTACACACTTTGAACAATTTTGTTACATAAACATATTAGAGATAACATTAACATATTAGACATAACATTAACACAGAAGACTCTCAGGATAGTTACGGTCGGAGAAGAACATAGCTCAATTTCTTTTTTAACTTTTAAGCAACTTTGGTCTATAAAAAAATCAACTTGGAAGATTTTTAGTGCTGATATTCTAGGTAGAAATTTGTGATGTCTTGGTAACAAAGACCTAGATCAGATTTTTTAAGTGATGAAATCCCCCCTTCCCCTTGCAATGTGAAATCATTCTTCTGTTTTCATTGTTTCTCATCATACGATGTTCTGGGAATACACATGAGGGTTTATTGCTGACATCTGTATTATACTAAAGTAGCTCAGAAATACTGTTCTCCTCATCTGGTAAATGAGGTAAAAACCTTTGCTTACCATCACTCATCATTGTGAAAGCTATAGGATGTGTACTCAGATGCGCATGTGTCTTTTTGCAATGTGCACATCACAATAAAGTTCTCAAACAAGCTAGATAATGTGAAATGACAGTGGAGACCATCTTCTCAAAATTACTAGCATGGCACTGTGTCACTGTGTGTTTTAGTCACCACCGGCCCCAGAGTAAATGCTCAAATGATTCCTAAACCTTGTAAACACCATATTGGTGCTTGCAAGCACTCGGAATAATTGTTGCACCAGTTGGAAAACAATATTTTATCCCTAAACAACTCAAGTCTGAACTCCATCATTGATCTTGATGGATTTGGTGCAGGTTAGTGTCTCATGAAGGATGACTTCTTTCCTTCACTGCTGCCAACAAACCTCACCAGGACCTGGAGAAGCACTGTGATTACAGACCTACAGTCCTTGGGGACAATTACTGCCCAATCATGCTCCACTGTGTCCATATTTTGTATTTTCTGAGCATTGACATCCATATCAAAATCATCCCCTTTGAGTAACCTTAACTGCACCTTAGTACAGAGACAAAAGAACCCCTCGTTCATCTTCAACATTTTCTTTCTAAAACAAAGTCTGTCAGGTATGAGGAATGAGGTTATGCTGTGTGTAGAAGCATGAGTTAAGGAACAGGTTTAAGAAATACCATTGCAATTACATTTTAGGTACGCCGCCCATGCTCTTATCTACACCTATGATTGCATCATAGCCTCTCTTGAACCCACTGTCCCTGGCTCTTGGCACCTCTGGTTGCGTTTTTCCTTGCATCACCCCATCTGTTCTAATCTGTCACTTTCAGAGTCCAAGGAGCCCCCTTGAACTTTGCCTTTGCCTTTTCATTTCTCTTTAGCGTTGACTCCCAAACGATTGTCTTTAGAGGAGACCAGTTTTAACCTGAAGATCAAGTTATTAAAAGAAAAGATCCTATTTGTTAACATGGAAAATACTCTTCTAGGTATCATTCTTCTCTCTTGCAGAATGATCTTTCTCACCTCTCTCCGGAGAATGCAGTGGACCATGACAATCACAAAGCCTTGCAATGAATCAAACACAGCAAAAAGTATTTGAAACAAGATGGAGCGTTTGTCTGTCATGGCCAGAACTGCAGACATCCACGTCAGAGCCAGAAGGGGCAACACCACACAGGAGCTCCAAAGAGACGCCCTGTTGGAACACAGAGGAAGCGACATTACGTAGCTGCACATACGTATGCCCCAGGCGATAACCAAACCCCAGTTCAACAAAGCATTCTTGTAGGTGGCACCAAGACATTAACTTGGAAACCACAAAGCAGATAACATTTGATAGTTTTATTTATTTTTTGATAAACAATCCCACAATCGTTACAAAAGCCGTTGCAAACTATAAATATTTAAGTATGCTCTTAGCTCTAATATTAGCAAACATGATTTTTTTTTTTTCCATCGTAGCATTTTCTCACATGCACGGTAAAAGATTTGTCACAAGAAGATGTAAATGATTGGGACTAACATGGCGTTACTGGCGGTGGTGGCTGACAAAGCTGTTGTTGAAACTACTCCACACTTGGCACATTTGAGCGTCAAACCGCTATGAGGCTCACTCATCTGACTGCAAACAAACAGAACACCCACAAAAAGAACAAAATATTGAATTGTCACCAAAAAAAAAGTTGCCACTGCAAGTTAGCTTTTAAATACGATTTCATGCAGAAAAGTATATTTATCAAAGAAGAATGCTCTCTGTCGTGTTAAAGATGCATTTACACTACACATTATTTTTGTAACATTCACCGCTTAATAATATGGGCCTTTGTTACATGAGAAGCATATTTCCATAATTTACACCATAAATGGCCCTTGTGTCTACAGATCAAAGTTGCCCAATACACTGAGTTAAACAAAAGCATGTGTTTGTGTAGACATACAGTGAAAACCCTTTATTCAGACCCTTGATAATCAAACAGGTAAGGATTCCTAGCTTCAAATATTTTCAATGTCACTTACGAAAGACACGTAATATCAGTTAAAACCTTCTGAAATGTACACATGTATCTCAGAAGTCCAATATAGGGAGATATATATTTTAGGCTTTTAGTCATTTGTGGAAGATGTAGCTTTTATCTCAACATATTCATATTTGGAAATTTCTTATAGCATCAATGTACTGTCTATATTTTAGGATGATCTGAATATAGGGGCTGATGAAATTTGATGAAATATTAGTTGATAATAAAAAGAGTGATAGTTTTCTGCTTTAATAAAACACATTTAACATAGTCACCAAGTTCAAAATATTCTTTCTGCACATTTTGTCATAGACTCCAATGGCTTTTAAATGGTCTATTCAAGTCTAGAGGATATTACAGGTAAATTCAGATTCAATCTATTATCTCATAGAAGCAAAGTCACACTACGTAGAAAAACTTGACACATTTTTCTTTAGAAAAAAGTCCTTTGAAAATGACTCGTTTTTAGAACCCTATAGTTTTAGGAAAAACCAAAAAGAATTACTTGAATCAAATTTCAAAACACTTTAAAATAATTTTCTGTGGTCTCTTGTCCATTCCCATGTGATGTTTATGTCTAAAATATAGGTTTGCCCAGTAGGTTTTTCAAAAAAATAATATTGTGGTGGGCCTGTATTACTATGTGTAAAATAAAAATGGCAGAAAAGAGAAAGTCATAAGGGGCTCCTAATTCAGAAAGTCTGGTTTCTTTCAAAGACGTGCCTTCACTGTTGAATTGCACTTGGATGAGATGATAAATCTGAAAGCTATTAAGTAAAGTGACCTGTAGATCCCGTGAGAAAAATCAAAGCTCTCAGAGTTAGATATGGGGGTGGAGAATATGATTCTAAACCGTTCACTTTACTGTTTCAACCCAGGGCATATGTACTAGACACAGGTGTCCAGACTTTTCCAAATAAGAAGTAATAAGAGTCTACCCAGTTTGGTTCATGAATGCCCCAATGGCCGGTGTGTGTGTGAAACTGCTCCCAGGAGAATGCCTAGACAAGTGGTATCCACAATATCTACTTTAAAATAGTAGATGAGAAAGTTCTGTTGCAGAAAAAAAAAGAGAAAATAAAATATTTTACTTGAGATGTTCTAAAAAGACACATGTCATTGTATCTTGTTTTCATTCTTTCCAACTATAATTTTATATAAGATGTGTTGATATTTGCAATAAATTCCCCCTTGGTAAATACACTTATGTATCAGAAAAAGTTAATCTAGTTTGGGTATTACAAAACTTGTCAAACTATTGTACTATTATTTAAATATTCATTCACTCATTCCTTTATAAATCTTTACTGAGCATAAACTATATGCCTGGCAGTTTCTAATAATTGATGATAAAAAGAGGAAAGGGAATAGATAGAAGAAGTAGATAAAATGAGAGGAGGAACATCTTGGTACCATATTTGATTCTAAATAAATAATAATGTTTCAAAAGAAACACTTGTTTTATATATATATATACAAACAACCTGAAATGGTCAATATTTACAATTAGGGAGATCAATTGTTAAGTTAATCAATTAGCTTCCTGCCCAATGTTTCTTTAGATAATTCTGATTATTTGTTCTTCACTGAAGTCTTTATTACTGGTCCCACTGCTTCTCTGTGAACTAAAAATTAGCTGCAAATACTCATATCTTCTAAAAAAAGACATTCAATCACACTTTGGAATAGAGAGCAAATTTCAATCTTTAAGCTAAAATAAGATTTTCTACTATAGAAAAAATATTTAAGCCTAGAGTCATTAATTTGTTAATAGTCCTTTTCTGCTTTGGACAGTAAGCAGCATTCTGCTTCTACAACTTGTACTAACATCATCCCTATTTCTCCAGCAGTGGCCTTTGTACCAGAAAAAAAAAACAAACAAAAAACTGTTTGACTCAGTTTTTCCAGTAAAATAGGTGTAACTTCTAATGATATTTTTAGAAATAAAGGTTTAAAAATTATTATGTAGATTGAAATGGATAATTTCTAAATTCATAATCTGACAATGTTGTCATTTCTCCTAAACCTATATTATCTCTTCCAAAGAGCTATGTGAATCGAACTGGATGTTACGTATAAAATAATCAAATGAGAAAAAAATTCTGACTGAGTTTAATAAATCCTTAGCATTAAGCTCATTCTGATAATCTCGTCTCTTTTTCTGACTTCGGTGTCAGGAATAGTAAAATGATTGACAGAAGTTCAGGGTCCTTTGCAAGCCAGCTGTGCAGCTCGGTTTCTTCATTTCACCCATCATAACAATAGCCACCACCTGCTGAGTGAGTGCTTGCTATTTGCTAGAAATTCTAATGAAAGTTTTATACACATTGTATTTCATAGACTCTATTATGAGGCGAGAGTTATTATCCCCACACACAGCTAGGAAACTGCAGAGCTAAATACTGAGCGTGGATTTCTATTTTATTTTAAAGCTTTATCCTAACCACTAACCCACTCCACACCCCAATTAAAAACAATAATTATACAAGTCTACACCACTAGTGGCAGAACTGAGTTTCTATATCCAGTACCCAATATGAACAATTTATTCTAACATGATTAATCTAGGCAAGAAATAACTGAAGTAGCTATTGCTCCAATTCTAACCATACGTCAGACTAATGAGTAATAGTGTGACAGTTTCAAGTTCACATGGTATAGAAAGCTCAGTGTCTGTACAAGTTCAAGTCTGCCTATTTCAAGTTGCTTTAGAGATTCATCTGAAGTGAAGACAGTCTCTAGGTAGGAAGTGATTCCCCCTCAGAAAGGAGCCTCCAATGATGTTTTTGTTCATCACAGCAAGTTCTAATGCTTGATATGATTGATATCAAATTTTATACTGAAAGCCACTAAACCTAGTCTTTTACTAGGAAAAAAAACTGCCTGGACTATCTTGTCTTATAAATCATTACATAGATTATAAATACACAAAGGACTTGAAATTCCCACCAGTCAGTGATAAAATACCATGCCTATTAAAGAATACATAAATTATTAAAGAAATGAGAACAATTAAGGGTTAAGTTTTGAATGAAAGTACAGTCAAACAGAAAGGAGAAAGCTATAAACTTTTTATAAAAAATGATACAAAGGGAAACTCAAAGGCATTAATATTTCATTCAAGTTTTTACAAATTTATATGAGCTAACAATATAACCTTAAAAAGCTGCTATCAACCTGCTCATGAAATGTTATTAAGTCATTAGATATGGTGATATTACAATGACAGTAAAATTGAAGGACATGCTTTTCAAAATTTTATAAGTGGTTAAAATGTGCAAGTGACAATTATGAGTAACTCTTTGTAGCAAGTTATAGTGAACATGTCATAAAAATGAATACATATGATAAGAATAGTGTTTCAGAAGTGATTATTTCAAGTGAAGACTTTTTCTGATATATACAATGAATCAAAGAAAATGTAATATTTTGCCCTCCTAAGGTTTGCTGGTCCTGATTCTCTTGTGTCCCATACTGAAATTATGTTCAATCTACCCTGCTGTCCTTTGTGACTAAAACTAGGAGGTCTTTGGAAGCCCACACCCAAGGACAAGAATTTCAAGGCTAGCCTTAACATTTAATCTTATCTTACAAAGAGGCAATATGCACAAACAAATCCAGATTTTCTTAATGGTCTTTTTAATTATTTTCAGATTTTCGTCACACCTCTTTAGGAATAGCCCATTGGAAACTTGAATGACAGAATCTACCATACACACCAGTTTGTCAAGAACAAAATTCAAGGCACGGTCAAATGCAGTTGGTGACCTGGAATTGGAGTATGGGACGCACTGGTAAAGACCCTTCGAAATCCACCAGTTGCAGCTTACCCGGCTCTGTGTTTCAGCTTTCTATCTAGGATCCCATCTCTTGAAACAAGTTTATTAAATACCAAAATGCCAATCACCATGTTGACCTGTCAAATAGAAACAAAGGTTGGCCTTTCAATGATATGGAAGGGGATCGGGTCCCTGATTTTTCCTGAAAACCCACTTTTATCCATTCACAACCTCGGCAGAATTATATACTCACAATGGTAGTGATAGGAAGCACTTCTCAAATATTTTACAAGTGTGTAAAGGAAACTGGGACACTTTAACAGTGGTGTTAGTGTCTGTCTCTTAAAGGATCCTCATGAGTTGGAAAGGTGTGTGACCTTAATGTTTCAAAGTGCATTAAGCACGTTTAATTTCTATGCTTTGCAGCTTACACTGAGGAAATTAACATTCAACTGCCGAACTTTTCAATTGCCATACTATGCCAAGCTGGCATTCTTCTCTCTGAGTCATCCTTGAATAAAATAAATTGGTTAATGAGTTTTACCCTATGCCTGGGAATCAAAAGACTTTGTCTCGCAGTGTGTGGCTAGGGTGAGCCCTGGATCCAAAGGTGCTAAGGATTTGTTGTTGCTCCCAGCTGGGAGAACGGAACGCCTCGATTCTGCACAGTGTGCAGCTATTTCTCCCATGAGGTAGGGAGCATTTTACTGCACCATGCTTTTCTAGACAAAGGAGAAAGCCTCTTCAACTCAGCAGCATCCTTTAAGATGTACACTAACACTGATTTTTACAATGTGCTCCATTGAACACTTCTCAGCCTTTCCTAAGACTCTCTCACCCACTCGAAAGGTCTTTTGCATGGTACAGCTGAAATGAAATCACACATGGTTGTCTTTCTCAAGTCAAATTGTAAAAAGCTGTAGAGATTGCTGTGGTCTATTTTTCTTTAAAGATTTATTATTTATTTATTTATTTAATTTATTTATTTTTGGCTGCGTCGGGTCTTAGTTGCGGCATGCAGGATCTTACGGGATCTTCCACGAGGCATGCAGAATCTTTCGTTGCCGCGTGCAGGTTTTCTCTCTCTAGTTGTGGCACGCAGGCTCCAGGTTGCGTGGGCTCTGTAGTTGTGGCACGCGGGCTCTCTTTTGAGGCACGAGAGCTCAGGAGTTGTGGCACACGGGCTTAGTTGCCCCGCGGCATGTGGAATCTTAGCTCCCTGAACAGGGATCGAACCCACGTCCCCTGCATTGTAAGGTGGATTCTTTAGCACTGGACCAACAGGGAAGCCCCACCGTGGTCTATATGTAGCAGCTTTATTCTAAGAGCTCCCGGTTCTCTAACCTACCAGAGCTTCCTGATAAAGGAATCCAGAACAATGCTGGAACCAAGATAGATAATCAAGGAGAAATATTTTCTCCTTTTTGCCTTGCTGCCCCTCACCCTCCATGGTCAAAAGAATCTTGGTGCGACCCCCAATGCAAATGGGGAAGCCTTTACACTGAAACTAGCAGTTCCCAAGACTTCTGTTTTAAATGAAGCAGGATGACCAGTTAATAAAAAAAGAAACTTCCACTTCTCCAACATGCTTTGGGCAGACGGAACATAAAGTTGAAATCTGCTGAATTACTGGTGTAAGGAAGATCCAAAGCACCCGTTAGGTAAGGACTTAGGTGTCACTCTTCATAGTTTCCTTACAAGATGCCATTTGATCAAGAGAAAGAGTTACTCATCTTTGTACGTCTATTATTTGAACTAAAAAATAGAAAGTGTATTCCATGGAGTCTATCTACAATTTAATCAGGAGGGGATTCATCACCACTCCAAAGACCTTTTATCTTTCAATTATACACATACTTTTTGTTTCTTCATTTTAGGGTTATAGGTATGTTAACCTAGTAGCCTAGGGAAATAATTCAATTGATTAAATAAAAATTTAATGCAGCAGACAAAAATGTGTGCAATAGTTTCATTTTCCCTATGCTCTTCTAACCCTCATGCCTAGATTTTCTTTTTCTTGTGAATCACACACAGTTCCTGCTCTCTGTTATAATTTAGAGGCAGAAGGACAAGCTTTACAGGAAGAAAAGTCACGCAGAGTTATTAAGAAAGATATCGTTAGCTTCCAATTTATTGAATGAATTGTTCAAGAAACCAAAGGGTAACTTTTCAATTAGAAATCTAATTGTACAGCGGAATGGATCTTTGTATTTCATTCAGATTGTTTCTTTACTCTCTAACATTTTTCAAAGATTTATTAGGCAAGAAAGATTTGTAATCAATAAATTCAGAGAGAGAGAAAGAAAGGCAGATTAGTGGGAAATTTTCGTGTTCCTATAAACAAACATGTAAAGGAATTATTTTCTGATTCAGAAAAGAAAAATTTGTAAAACTTATGCATAACATATGGCAGGGGTTCTCAGCTGGGGCCAGGGCCGGGGGGAGATTTTTGCCCCCAGAGAACATTGAGAAATGTCTGGAGACATTTTCTGATTGTTAACAACTGAAGGGTATTATTGGTATTTAGTAGGTAGGTGTCAGGGGTGCTGATAAACACACAGGACAGCCTCACAACAAAGAAATGTCCAGCTCAAGATGTCTGCAGCACGGAGGCTAAGAAACTTTGACCCACGAACACATATTTTCTTGTTGCTATTTGGTATCAGCCACAGTTATTATTAAGAGATGCTAATAACTATGTAGCTCATACAGAGTAGTGTGAAGCTGAAATAATAATGATGAAATTCTATACATTAATGAGGAAGAATCTACCAAAACTTAAACTTCGTCACAAATGTGAAATTCCTGTAAGAGAAATCCCACACTCCCACGTTTAATTCTTCAGCCTTCAAAATAAGAATATTTTAGCGTAATAAAGGACTGAATGGCAGTTAACATTCAAATGTAAGCAAAGATTCATTGAACTTTAACATTTCTACACAATACGGAAGTGTCTCTCTAATGCAAACGAGGTAGCCTTCCTTTGCTAAGAAAACAAACTAAGTTGATTTCGGTGTTTACCAGGACAACAGCAGCTGCGGGTCCCACAAAAGCGTAGAGCAGTCCTCCTTCAAGGGAGAGCCAGCAGCTGAAAATAACATCAGATAAAAACTAACAAAAATTAGTGATAAGGGTTAAACCACTAAAGTGTGATACAAATAACTTGGAATTTTGGCATATTTCAAAGGTTTGTAGTTTAAAAAAATAGCACAGAAGAAGCGGAAAAAAGCTAAGATTAGCTCATTTAGTGAGTAAGAAATACTATATACCTCTCACAGAAAAGACGCTTTGATTATAAGGTCTTACTGTTGGGCAGTTAAAACATTTTAGACAAATTACTCTTGCAGTGAGATTTTTATACTGACTTTCAGTACAAAGGTGATGATTAAGTTTTGTAAAATGCTGCTTTACATCCATTATGGAATTTTTCAAATATACTTTGAAGCAAGAACAGCATGTTTTTAGAGTCTTGTATGTGCCATTTACCTGTTCTTCTTTGAGACCATTGAGATAGTGGGAGACATTGGTTTAAAAGCCATCATTGCAAAGAATGGATAATCTACATTTTGCATGCTTTTTTTTTTCTTCTAATTTTACTTTTTCTTAGACTACTAAAAAAATCACTGAAGATAAGCTTTTGAATAAAAATAAATACAGCTGTGTTTGTTTCAATTACTAGCTTCACCAAGAGAGGCAGGTTTGCATTGATAGAGACATGGTAACCACTTAGGTAAAAACACTCATTCTCTCATAGCAGAGGGCTGTCAAGAGGTCCCCTTGATGCAGTCATGCCCACCATTTCATGCACTTGTCTTTGACCTCTGACCCTTTCCGTATTATTTCTCAGTCCTCCGAATCAGCAGACTGCCTCCAAAGTGACCAACAATCAACAATTAACAATAACTGTTCTCTCTCTTCTAAGAACTTTTCTATATTGGCTGTGGTGGTGGTTACATGACTTATGCATTTGTTAAAACTCACAGAATTATATACACTTAATAAGGTGAATGTTACTATGTAAATCAGTGCATGCGTGCGTGCATGCGTGCGTGTGTGCGTGTGTGCATGTGTGTGTGGATTCAAAGTCTGCATCTAGTTATTGCTCCTTGGCCATAACAGTGGATAGATAAAAGTCTACTTTTCCACTTTGAGGTCGACGATTTAATATCTATTTTAAAAATAAAATACCTGGAGAAAAAGCCCTTAGTCTGATAGAATGCTTCAGTTTGGTGTCTCTGAGACTACTACTCAATTTCTACTGCATTTTTGTGTAAATTCACCTTCAAACTGATACATTCCTCATCGTATTGCATTCATTGTTAATCATACACTCCTTGAAAATTGGAACTGTGCCATCTATAATCCTACTTCTTTCCATGGCCCCAACATGGTGCCTTTCAAAAAGAGGCATGCTACTGTGAAAAGCAATAGCTTAAAGGTAATGGTGCTGTACTAGGACTGCTCTACAGCATATGCTACCAGGGAGTTTTTCTGTACTGTCGATTGCATAAGAAAAGCAAGTGCTCTGATGACATGAGTTCTTGCAATTCTTTGGAGGTTTCTTTCGGGTGGCAGGTGAAGTGGTGTCTTTTGGCACACTCTCCAGTTGGATGTACCCACCGGAGGGCCTCATTAGCAACAATCCCTATCTCAAACCTGAGCACAGTTAAACAGGACATCTCCCTTTAAGACGTATGCCTCTAATAAGATGCACATCTCTTTCCTCATTTCTCTACTGTCTCCTCAACTTGAAAGAGCAGATGAAGTAAAATATGAAAGTGCATTGCTTTACATTTGAAATATTAAATGTAGTCTTGACTTATAAATTCTCTCATAGAATGTTATAAGTATTCCAGCTCTGATTAGGGTGGGCTGACGCCACATCCCTTTTTCTCCCTTCTAATTTCTTCCACAGCCCAGGAATTTTCTAGTTTGGAGTCTATTGATTCCCTGAACTACAGGTTTCAATATGCATTACCCTAATATAGCAACAAAACTTGAACTAACGTGACATAATTTGGTGGCTACAAGTATATACTATCATCTGTGAAATCAGAAGCTCAGATCGGAATCATATTCTAAAATGTAAACATTTCAAGGTTTATCCAGTTCTTTAAAAAAGGTATCTGAGATTGAACATGCAAAGTAAATATTGAAATATTTTAGAAATTAAGGACGCTGGTCTTACAAAGACATGGGAGACTGAAACAAGAATTCTGAATAGTCCTGCAGCATTTAGTGTTTAACTTTTGTGCATTTAAGCCGCTTCCATCATTCCTCAGTAATATGACTTATACCATTGTTAATGACTCAGTGATAAAGTGCAAGCCATCAGCAGTGCCAGCCAAGACTAATGAAGCATATTTGATGATTTACTTAATAATAAACAAGATTTATCACTGTGGACGGACTTACTAGTGATCAGTGCCATATCCTTTTGTCCTGGTGAAGCCTACTGATGTGGCCACCACTAATGCTGGTAAACCTGCAAGAAAAGCATTGTCACACTTCACATTCAGCTACAACCACTGCGCACACTGGCTCAAGCAAAGCCAGAACAAACTTGGAGTGCTGAAATCGGAGGAACTACCTTCAGATGAATCACTTCATAAAGTATGTTTCCATTACAAAATTTCTTCCAAGTACAAAGACATGAGCACACCAGCTGGGTTTTTAAGTCAGCGCATTTCTCTGATGTTGCTAGGTTACCACCGCATTTGACATGGGTTTAAAGGAAACTCATAACAGAGATTTAGTATATCTTTTGTTTTTTTCCCTAGGGGTTTACACTCTTATAAAGGAAATTTATATTTATAAAATCAGAAAGGCAGAAAAAGGATGTTCTGGTGTGATGGAGTATCACAGAAATGGAACATTCAGTTGGCCTCATATCGATCCACATCAAGTTGTACTTATAATAAGATAGAAAAAATAAATCACTTACTTCTTTATGATTTACTTATAACAAGAATGTAGGAACAGGGTTAAGGGCTCGAGGAATTGATTTTTAGGCTTCCTGCCCATACTCCTTTAACAATCCTGAACAAAGTTCAGGGAATTTATGCCAGTTTTTCTTCATGAACCTCTAGGTAGGTATCACTCCGGACAATACTTAGTCCCTCTTGGCATTCAAGTGCCTGCATTCCTGCACCAATTCCGACCTGACATCTTTCGGTTTATGTTTCTATGAATCATGCTTACCTTGCTCAAGTTCAATGGAAACTCCCTGTTTTTGGCGAATGGAGTTCAGTCTAACCTAATGGTTTATCCGGTCATGCCTTTTTATCAGGAAGACCATGTTTGTGTTTTCAGGTTGAAAAATCCATCATCTTCCTGTGTCCCCTCCATCCATCTTCTTTCTTCCTATCATTTTTTCTTATTCTCTTCTGGGAATCTTCAAATGATATCACATTCCTTCACGAGGTTTAAATGATGGGAACTGTAAAGAGCACCTCTGAGGAACACACCATGTTCTTTTAAACAAATGCTGGTCTCTCCCTCTCTCTGCATATATATGATATTATATGTATGTGTATATGTATATATCTCTCTGTATATATATATATATGTGTATACACACATATATATATGTACACACATATATTTGTAATATATGTATGTATATAATTATATGTATAATGTCTCTTCCTCCCCCTTTCTTGTCCTCCATCTTCTCTTCCTTTTTCATATAGTTGACCTTTTTGATTGACCAGACCGAGTTTTTTAGAAAAAAATTCTCTTCTGGGTCCTAGCTGAAGAGCTAATAATCTTCATTCCATACAATTTAGATTTAAAAATTTTCTAAATTATTATGTTGCCCTTTGCCGTCATGAAACTCATATGCCACTATTCTGCCCACTCCCAGACCTCCTGACAGTCTAGAACCATTGGTTTAGCTTTTTTGCTACCCAGAGGAGTTTAATATTATCTGTCATCCTGGAGACCAGCTGTGCACCCTTCTCCTCAATATCATCTTTGGTAATGATGTTAAATAAGGTAGCTAAGGTTCCTGACAATTGCTACTCTTTATACTTCAAGGAAAGTCTTCATTTCCCTGCATACTGTAGTTCTTAGACCTAATCAATTCCTGATTCAACTTTAGAAGGTCTTTAACATGAAATCCAGACAAAACTTTTAAGAAACTGTAAGTACATTACATTCTCCAATCTCTTCTTAATGGTTTTCCCATTTCCCTGTGCAGACATGACATCCCCTAGCTGAAAACTGATGGATAATCCTCGTGTTCTTGGTCCTATATTTTCCAGCATGAATTATTCTGGTATGGTAATAAGTCCACTTATTTCTAATTTTTCAGGGTCCCTCTAGCATCCTATTCTCCTGTTTCCTGGTACATTAGGCATTTCTTATATATTTGGTCCAAAATTCTCCAGGTTTTTTAGTGCAGGTCTTTTGAAACTCAAAGGCAAATAAGACAAAATCCTGTTTTTTTCCCCTAAAACTAGTTTCTTAAGGGAATTAAACTAATTAATTAATTAATTATAATTAAACCAATTTATTAATTCCGATTAAACATTAGAATTGGTCCTTTGAAATGTATAGGTCTTCCAGATGTCCATTTCATAAGTCAATGTGACAGAAACTTTCCTAATGAAGAATTAATTCATCCTCAGCCCATCAGCAATTCTGTGTTTCCTTTGAGGACCCCACGGACTAGCCATGAGGTTTCACTCATGGTCTGAACAGCTTTCTCCTGTGATGCGAATAGCTCTATTGAAATGGAGTCCTCAGAGTTTTCTTGTGGGGAGAACAGTACATGGTTAGTGTACATGACTAGAACATCATGCTTTGAGCCCTGAACATCTTAAGACATTTTGTGTTTCCAGAACCTATTAGTAGAGAACGCTTTGATTCCTTGTCTGTAGATACCTCAGGTCTCATTTCCTACCACGTGGGCACTATTGATTATCAACTGCCCAGCTATGTAGTCATCTAATATTCACTCCTTTTTAAAGTTCCAAACGCTCAAAGAATGTTCAAATATGACCAGCCTCCTATATTTCCACTTCCTCATATCAAATTAGACAAAGTAGCCTGGGGATAATCACACTCTCCAGCTTCATTCATTACAGAAGTGTTCAAGGTCATTTTAACAAGAGCACAAAAGGGAATATTAATATGCTTACCCCATCCAAGGCACAAAAAGCGTTTCCTTATAAGCCGCGTCCTAATTTTTCCAGTTACAGCCATATATGATTGCCACGCCTCAGTCAAAACCCAACAGAATGAAGCCAGGAAGAAAAAGTGCAAAAATGCAGTGGTGGTTGTACAGATGCTCTGTGGAAACAGAAAAGACTCACACTTAATATGCGGGCATCACATGTCCTTCAGAAGGTTGTTAATCTCCAACCCATTGTTTTTACTTCAAATATCTACCTCTGCTTTGTGACAGAGTAATTATTTACAGAAATTAGAGACCCTGGAGTCTTTATGCTGTACATTATCTATGATAGAAAAAAATGTCCTAATTCCACTTGTGTGTTCAGTTTTTTATGAGGTGAAGCCTGAATGTAAATTTAAACTCTAGGGAGATTTAAATTAATACTTTACTTGAATTTTTTTCTTGAAACATAATTATGGGAATGATCCTTTCTTTGGGTTAATTTAAGTTACAGACATCTTGCATAATTCTTTTTGGTACATTCTTTATCCTTCCTTTTTAACCAATAATGCTCTGTTGTATTATCTGTTGATGTTAAGATTATATCGCCACAGCCTTTCAAAAGAAAAAAATTACTATGCTTTTTTATACAAGTGTGATAGTCAAGATGTAAGGGCAAAGTACAAAATGAGGTCTGGCTAATAGCCTAGAAAAAAATAGCATACGTATTTCAAAGCACTTAATACATTGCTCTGTGTTATTACACTACAATGTGTATCCTAATCAAATCATTTTGAAAAGCTAACCAAGTCACTGGCAGTACACAGCCATGATTTCAGAGACCTTTTTCTTTGTGCGACTTAATCACTTAAATGTGCCACCATTAGTTACTTGTGACTCATCTGCAAAGATGAGCAGCTTCATTTTGGTGAAGGCTGCTACTTACTTCACTACTGGTATAATTTCTTTGTGTAAATCTTGTTAAAATGCCAGTCTTTATAAACCAGTCCCAGTAAGCAAACTAATTTCTTCCTTTGTCAGTTTCAGTCTTGCTGTTTCCAAAAATTGAAAAAAAGCAAAACAGAGAGAGCTACAAAAAAAATCACTAAAAACTCATAACAAAGAAATAAAAATACAATCCCCATCCTCCCATCTCCATTCCGATCCACTATAGCAGAATATCTTTAAAAAAATTTAACCCAAATTATTCAAATTATTTGTTTATTCTTTGGAAATTCACCAGATGTTAATTTCGCTTTTCAGTTCTTTTAATCATATATAAAAAAACTTTACCATGTTTATCTCACCAGGTTGATTTAATGAGGAGGGGTAATGTACAGATGCTGAATAGGACTGTGCTAGGCAGATGGCAACTGCTTAATCGATTATGAGTATAATCATCATTTTTTTAAGTAGTACTAAAAATGCTGTTACCATTTTTCAGCATGGGATTCCTTATTTCATGTGGTACTTAAATCTACTTGGTACTTAAGTTTATTCTTACAAAACTGATGGGAGTTTGGGACTGACATGTACACACTGCTGTATTAAAAATGGATAACCAACAAGGATCTACTGTAGAGCACAGGGAACTCTGGTCAATATTATGTAACAACCCAAATGGGAAAATAATTTTAAAAAGAATAGATACATGTATATGTATAACTGAATCACTTTGCTGTACACCTGAAATAATCACAACATTGTTAATCAACTCTAATATAAAATAAAAAGTAAAAAAAAAAAGCAATCCATAAAGAAATTGATAACTTTCAGTCTGAGAAAGTCATGGATTTCCAGCACCTTCTTCCTCATCCCTTTACTCCTGTTTCAGCCATAATGCAGGAGCTTTAACCAACTGTGATTCCTCCTGCCCTTGAGACACAGACTTTTTTCCACATTGAAGTTTAAACATCTGCAGGCTGATTACTTTGCTCCTTCTTGATCTGTGGTCCCTGATCCCGATATGAATTTCAAAGATAACCCTTCCATTCAATTCCTGGACTAGTTACACTTTCTAATTCACCTGTCATTTCCTTCCAACTGGTCTTCTCCTCTCAGTTGTATGTGTTTATTGATTTATAAACTATCAGTACAGGCTTATATGAAACAATGCAAAATGTTGAAATGTTTAAATGATAAGTGCTGGAGGCACTGACATTTTGTAAGAAGTAGTAAAATGCTCAAGGTCTCACTACAGTGACTTAATTTGCTCTCGCTATATTATGCTTGTTACTTTGGGATTTATGAGACTCCCTTTAATTCTAATGTAAATTGAAATACACATAATACAAATAATTTGGGGTTACTGACATTTATATTTCGAGAATTCATGTCTCTCGGGACAATAATATGGTCACAACGTGTGTGGGGAAATATACAGTAACGAGAGAAGTAAGACCCATTTCTATGGGTGGTGGCATCCTACTATGATCAGATGAAATTCATATACATCTAGAAAGTGCTCCAAGTATGGAATTAAGCTGTCTCAACGTAATAAAGGTGTATCTGTGGACTAAAGAGGTCTAAAGTTACAAAACTAATCTTGTACGAAGGGTACAGCAAAACCCTATGATGCTATGATGCTGAGAGAGAGGGAGCTACATTTTGCTTCATTATCACGTGAAGGATCAGTATACTCAGATATACACTTCATGAAACACACACTGATTTTTCTACTGATGTCTTATATTTGCTAAGCTGTCTTTTAAAGTACAACTTTTATAAATAGCGATTTTCAAATAAAGTCTGTTATTTTCACATTTGTCCCATCAGTTTCCAGAAGGTGGCCACTCTAAGTCTGGGGCTCAGGATTCTCTGATTTCTTCTTCCACAGAACCTAAATCCCACATCAGGAACCCACAGAGATCACCCATCCTTGGATCCCCACAGTACTGGGGACTTTTCCACTTATAAACTCAAATTCTGATTTTCCTTTTCTGTCAACGTTCATGTCTTGTCTCTTGGTCAATTCTTCCTGCCACCGGACCCTCTGTGGTGATCTCCACCCTCTCACACCCTGTCTTTACTCAGCCCATGTGTGTCTACTCTCAACTCCATCAGAGCTGGGTCTTCACAGCTTGCCACTCACTAGCTCTTCAAGCTCATCATTCACTTCTTCGGCTCCTCCTTCCCTGTTGTTGATAAATATTACAAAACTTGGAAAGGTATTTAACTTGGCAAACTGAGGACAGTTTATACCTATAACCTTCACGTACACTTTTCATTGCAAATCCATAGGGACAACAGAAAAGGTTGCATAAAATAACTGGAAAGAAAAGATATGTAAACTATGGTAGACTAGGTACTGTGAGAAATGCCTGAAAAACAGAGAGCTGACGAAGGAGGAATGAAGAATACCAAGTCCAAAGCTACCCATTAGGAGCAGAGATTAAGACATGGAAAGTAGGAGATGTACGATATATGGATGATACAGAGGTTCCTACATCTGTTTAAAAGTATTTTTGGAAGAAAAAAAAGAGAGAAAATTTAGGGAGGAGGAAGCCTTTAAAGAAATATTATGGGGAAATTTCTCAGAACATTAAAGATCCTCTAGCTGGAAGACAGATACACACACACACACACACACACACACCCCAAGATCTATTGTGATGAAATCTGTGAACATCAAGAATAAAGACAAAATCCTAGAAGCTGTCAGAGTCAAAAGAAGGATTACTTCCAAAGGAATAAGAATCACCTTGACGTCAGATTCCTTGTGAGCAACCCAGGATATAAGAAGACAATAGGCTATCTTCAATATTCTAAGGGAAAATAACTTTGCAGAATTCTACACACAGCAAAACTATTATTCAGGTAGAGGCAGAAATAAAGACATTTTTTAGAATGGAAAGGAACTTTGAAGTTTATTACCTTAAGATTCTCTCTGAAAGAACTGCTAGACAATAAAAACCAATAATTATAAAAAATCCAGAAGAAAGGAATGAGACAAAAGAAGTCTCATGAATATCAATATTAAAATATGTTAAGTCTTAATAAATGTTTATTAAAAATTAAAAATATATATTTATTATATAGCCACTTGGATATATAATTCAAAATACTATCAATGAGGGCTAAAAGGTGAGACATAAAAGTTGCAAAGGAGCAGGGTAATTTAAAAGTATGTTGAAGCCTCTTTTTTTGTCTGCAGGAATATTTCAGATACTGAGTAACTCTAGATGTTAGAAAGATATGTTTGAACATTTATTTTAACAATGTTAAGGTAACCAAAAATGGTGGAAACAATATATTTGTAAAATAGTAGAAAAACTGAACTAAGAAAAATCTATCAGTGCAATTAATGGTAGGCAAAAGGGCAACTAGAAAATATAATACACAGAAAAATTAAATGAGGATAAGAATAATTCCAAACTACAGGAATCACAATAAATGGGAATGCTTTAGATTCACTAGTTAAACGTTAAGAACTTTTATCCTGCATAAAAAAAAATAAATCCAGTAATGAGTTTATAAGAGACCTCAAACACAATGACATAGGAAGACTGAGAATAAAGAGATGAAAGAGCTATATTAAGCAAATGCTAATAAGAAAAAAATCAGATGTCACAATGTTAATACTGAAAAGAACATTAAAAGAGATGAAGGACTTTTCATACTGATAAAAGGAGCAGGCCATAAAGAAGTCTCCAAAGTAACACATTTCTATGAAACTCATCACAAGTTTCCAAAGTATATGAAACAAAACCTGAGAAAACTATGAGGACAAACTGTCAAACTAAGTTTACAATGAAAGAAAACCTATAGCTCTCAGAAAGTCACAGAAAAGTGGAGAAAAATAGTAATATGGAATACTATAACAATCAGTAAAAGTGATTAATCTTCTTCCTTTGCAATATTATACATAAGAAACAACATGTGCAGTTCTTTAAAATACAAATAGAATATTTATAGCAGTTAACTAGTGCTAGGACAGAAAGTAGAATAAAATAAACTTAAGTAGTTTGATAACATACAGGACATTTTCACAAACTACAATGTAATGAGTTTAGAAATCAAAATTAAAATTCTGTACCTCTTGGGGGGAAAACTTTTAAATAATTAATAAATTAAAGAGAAATTAAATTCCAAATTATAAACTATTTAGAACTGAAAATCAGTATCAAAACTTGTGCAATTTTACTATGACAGTACTCAGGAGAGTTAAAGCCACAGATAGAAAACAAGAGAAAATGAAAATAAATGGGCCACTTAAAGAAATCAGAAGGAGTTTTATAAAGACAAAAGCAGAAATTACAAATGAAAATATGTAAAAAGAGTCAAATTGATCTACAAAACCCAAGCTGATTCAAGAGGCTAATAAAGCAGCTACACCTTTGGCTATTGTGATTTTTTAAAGAGTGGAGGAGAAAGAAAAATAAATAACATTAGGAATAAAAAATGTTATTAAAAGTATCATAAAAGAATAGCAGGTAATATATATATATAATTGAAAATCTACATAAGATGGACATTCTTCAAGAAAAACATAAATGATCAAAATTGGCCTGAGAGATAAAATTTAATCTTAGCTAAAATGGAAAGGTAGTAAAAGGTAATAAAAGAAATCTTCAAAAATGACAGAAGGTTCAGAAAAATTTACCGGCAAATTCTAACAAACTTAATGTATTATAAGTCCCATTTTATAAAATATTTTCAGGCCAAAGAAAAAGATTAGAAGTATCTGATTCATTTTACAAGGCTAGAATAACATTGACATCAAAATGAACAAGAAAACTATGAGCCACTTTCACTTATCTACATAAATGTGAAAGTATTAAATTAAAGATCAAATCCAGAAATACAGAAAAAAAGATACTAAATCACTGTCAGATAAGTGTGCCCACTAATGCAGGATGATTTCAACATTTAAAGTGACCCTCAATATAATTTATTATATTAACAGATTAAAGAAATCATGTGATCATATCAATAAATGTGAAAGAATTTGATAAAATTCAAAATCCAAAGATCATTTAAGATATCTTCATTACATATTACAAATAGAGGAGAACATTTTTACTTAATAAAGGTTATCTCTCCAAAACTTATGATTGAAAAACATATCTAATAGTGAGATATTAGAAGCATTCCCATCATGAATTAAAGCAGGCCCACCATCACTTCTACTATTCTAAATTGTATAGGAGGTCCTCACCAAAACAATATAAGAAAAAGTAATAGGAAAGGAAGAGACAATATTTTCATCATTGCAGAAATATATCTCCTTACTAGAAAACCCAAAAGGATCAATTTTTTAAACAATTGGAAATAATAAGAAGAATCAACAAGGTGGCTGCAAATAAGATCAACATACAAATATTATATTTCCTGTACACTGATATCAATATACAAAACTGACTTCCTTATATACCAACAATATCCATTGGAAGATGTAGTACAAAATTTCTAACTACTCATGACTGATTTGTCTTTCTTCTCCCTCCCAAACCATGTTAAAATGGCCAAATTTTTAAGCAACAGGAAAAAAAGAGAATAGGCAGTAGACAAGAGTGAATGAACTCAAGGCATTGACAAATTCATAAGATGCTGAGGGAAGGAGGTGTAACTGACTTAGAGTGGCAGAGAAAGTTACAGCCTAAGCTCTTGTAGGGTGAGGGGTGGTGGAAGAAATACTGACTGTAATGGAGACAATTCACCCTGCAGACCTTCAGAGGGTTTAACACGTGGAAACAGTAAGGGCCAGAAATGGAAGGAAGACCCAAGTTTGCATGGGACTGAAAAAGAGCCAGGTTGGTTGAAAACTCTACATACAGAGCAGCTGAAACTATTTCTTCCCAGCTCAATGCAGCCTAGCACTGTCACAGGGAGGCTTAGTCTTTGAAAAATTCAGTGGGTTGGGTTCTGAACTCAGACACCAGTCTCAGTGGGTAAGTGTACAAGGCAGATACAAATGTATGTATTAAACCATAGGGCCCTCCCTCTCTGTCGCCCTCACTTCTACTCCCCAAATGCCAGCAGGTCAGAGGTTAAAATTCTCCCCCAAAGGGGAAAAATCTTCATACCCTGGCTCATCCTTGATTAACATGTAGATTACCTTTCAATAAGTCCATCTATCCTAGTAGAGAACTTCAAGTCACTTTTTAGGGCCTTGCTTTTATATATGATTACACAGCAAAAGATAATTAGATAATTGAAAAAATCTTCCAACGTGGAAGAATGAAAAAAAGCCAAGCGAAGAAAAAAAAAAGTGAGGCAGGAGGAGAGATAATAGAGGTAACAGAAAAATTAAAATTTCTAAAACAGATTAAGTCCTTCAGAAACTGAGAAAAGACATTGCACCTATAAAACAAAATCACTAGGGAAAGATTATCAGATGAAGGAAAAGGTCCTATTCAAAATAACAACCAAAATTATAAAACACCTCAAATACATTTAACAAAAATGTGCAGGAGCTTCATGTAGAAAATGCTAACATTTAATTAAAGTACACAAAACAAGACATGAATAGATGGGAAATATATTATGTACATGAATTGGGAGGCTCAGTGTCATGTAAATGTCAATCTTCTCCAAACTGATAAATATATTCAATGCAATTCCCATCAATTTTTGTTTTTTTTAAGCTTGACAGGCCAATTCTAAGTCATGGAGCAAACCCAATACAAAGAATCCTCCAGGAAGTCTCAAAAGAAGAATAAAGCAGGATAGAGGTTTTCCTAATGGCATAAAAGAGAATAACGTGTAGTCAGATGATCACCATCCCCATTTGGCACATGAGGGTTTGGAGACACTAAGTAACTTGGCCCATGTTTCATGGTTACTGAATGGGGAGGAGCAGTTAAGACATTGTCTCTGACCCCAGAGCTTGTGCACTTCCTTAACTACCTAACTACACTGCATTTTGACAATGTTATTTTGCTCATTAATAGCCTAAGCCTCACAATCTTTTTCATCTTTTTCAGGTCCCAACTTTCCCCCTTACTCTTATATCAGATGGGCTTGCCTTCAACATTACTGATGAGGTACAGACCATCAATAGTATTGTTAATCTCATATTCCCTGGGACCCTTAGCTTCATCTACCTCTGCCTCCTTTCCAGAGCAGACCCTCACCCTTCCAGGAGCTGGTGTAATAGAGCTAAGAGGCAGGTTCACACACTGCTTCATCTGCTGTAAAAATGAGGATGCTGACAGCACCTATGCTGTAGGACTGTTGTAAAGGTTAAATGGCATGATCTATGTAAAGAGCTTGATACATAGTAACTACTCTCGACCCTACATTTGGTCAGCTCTATACTCTCCCCATTTAGTTAGCTTCTATATGCTTATATACATAATCTCCTAGCCTACAAGTCTGTTAAAATATCTATCTTCAACCAACAAACCAGCCAATCAACCGCCTTTTTATTGCCTTTTTTTGGACTGGTTCTCATCGGGTTGCTTTCTCTCTTTCCAGTTGTCAAAATTCTTGAAAGGTTAAGCTGTTCATCAACTTCTTTACTACCAGCTCACATATTCTCTTCTTGCCATACAACATCTCCCCTGAATTGCCCTCCCACACGAATAACCCCTGACTTCCTAATTTCCAGAGCTCATGAATGGAATTCTTTTAGTTTGCCACACAAACTTTGAACCTCAACATTCTCATGCATAATGAGATCTTTACTATATGATCTTTAAAGGCTTCCCTAGCTCTAAAATTCTACAATACCATGAATACTCTCTAATTAAAGACCTCATCAGGATATTCACTTCTTCTTGAATTAATTTAATTTTTAATTAATTAGTTTTGGAAATTTGTTTTCTCAGGAAATTATCCTTTTCATTTACATTTTCCAATGTCTTAGTATCTGGTTATATTAATATTCTCATAAGTTTTTTTTTTTTTTTCCAGTACGTGGGCCTCTCACTGTTATGGCCTCTCCCGTTGCGGAGCACAGGCTCCGGAAGCGCAGGCTCAGCGGCCATGGCTCACGGGCCCAGCCGCTCCGCGGCATGTGGGATTTTCCCCGACCGGGGCACGAACCCGTGTCCCCTGCATTGGCAGGCGGACTCTCAACCACTGCACCACCAGGGAAGCCCTCTCATAAGTTTTAAGAAATACCATTTGTTAATTTCTAAGTTTGATTATCTATATTTCTTACGTCTTATTAGGTTTATCAAAGATGTCTATTTTACTAGTTTATTTCAAATCTTAATGATTCTTTAATTCCAACTTGAAAACTATTTTACATTATTACAGTGAAGAATTTTTCAAAGTGTGAAATATAATTATTTCCTCTTTTCATTTGGCAGATTTTCAAGAATTCTAAGAACAAAACACAGTGTTTACCTTATTTCCAACATTCAAATAAGTCAGAGAGAAGGGTGTTAACATTTAAAAATAAGCAATCTTAGATAACTATTTTGTAAATATTTCAAAAAAGCAAAAGAGAAAATGCTTTTGATGAGAGATACATGATATAATAAAACCTCCATGGAACATATAGAATGCAGAGAAACCTGATTTTGTTAAAAATATGAAAAACAGAATATTGAGATGAAGCACTCCAGGGAAATATTTATAAACTATCAAACAGTATGAATATCCATATACTTTAATTTCAGCATTTATGGAGAAATCAAGAATTATTGCAGTTGTCACAACAATTTAACAATCTTAGACAAACTGAAATAATTCCTTAATATGAACGAATTCGTATTTGAATTATTTTAATACTTTCCTGTATTCACATACTGATTTGTCCATAATAAATAAATTATAAATGTGTATACCTTGCTATTCTCATGGAATAAAACATGTATTCAGTACAAGACACACACAGCATAATTTTGGGATGCATCCATAACTCTTTACATATGAATGTTGCTATGGGAAGAAATTATGACTCACCACCGTTGTGATTTTCAAAGACAGTCCTTTAAAGGCTACACTAATAATTTCCTATTTGTAATATTCAGAAAATGGTAGTTCTTACAGACTAAAAATGAATTGTTGTGAGAGTGAAATAAGATAATGGATAAAAAGGGCTTTACACAAAGGTAGTACATAACTTCACATACAGTAAGTGCACAATAAATGATTGATGTTAATAATAGGATCATAATTAAAACCTTAATCAAATACATGAAATATTTTCATTTGGCAAAACAAACTTATTTAAAGATGTTTTACTACATTTTAAAAGATGATGAGAAAACTAAGTTGTTAAGCACATCCTCTGTCTTAAACATTAATTTCACAGCAATGTTACAAGGTCAATATTTATAACTGAGGAAATGAAACTCAGTGAAGTCATGTCTGAAGTTGCACAGGTAGCAAATGAAGAAGCATGTGCTCCTTTCACTACAATATGCTGCCTGTGCCGTGAGGGACCCGATTTTGCTAATACTCATACTTATGTGGTTATACTATATCTTTTCAAGCCACCAGAAATTCTTTTTGAAATAAAAGTGTATAGCTTTTAAATAAATAGATATTATTATAAACAAACAAAAAGGATATTAAGTGATTTGTCCTTATTGTCCAAATTATCAACAAATAAAACAGAAAAATGCACCATGTAAAAGTATAGCTTTACAACAAATAACAAATGTTGGTGAGGGTGTGGAGAAAAGGGAACCCCTGTGCACTGTTGGTGGGAATGTAAATTGGTGCAGCCACTATGGAAAACAGTATGAAGTTTTCTTAAAAAACTAAAAATAGGGCTTCCCTGGTGGCGCAGTGGTTGAGAGTCCGCCTGCCGATGCAGGGGACACGGGTTCGTGCCCCGGTCCGGGAGGATCCCACATGCCGCGGAGCGGCTAGGCCCGTGAGCCATGGCCGCTGAGCCTGTGCATCCGGAGCCTGTGCTCCACAACGGGAGAGATCACGACAGTGAGAGGCCCGCGCACCACAAAAAACAAAAAAACAAAAAAACAGAAAACAAACAACCCCCCCCCCAAAAAAAAACCTAAAAATAGAGTTGCCATATGATCCAGCAATTCCACTCCTGGGTATATATCCAAAGAAAATGAAAACACTAGTTCTAAAAGATACATGCACCCCAATGTTCATAGCAGCATTATCTACAATAGCCAAGATATGGAAGCAACCTAAGTGCCAATCAGCAGATGAACAGATAAATCTACTCAGCCAAAAAAAGAATGAAACTTGCCATTTGCTACAACACGGATGAACATGAAGGGTATTATGCTTAGTGAAATAAATCAGACAAAGACAAATGCTGTATGTTATCACTTATGTGTGGAATCTAAAAAATAAAATAAATGAGTGAATAAAACAAAACAGAAACAGACTCACAGATACAGAGAACCATCTAGTGATTGCCATTGGGGAGAGAGATGGGGGAGGGGCAAGATAGGGGTAGGAGGTTAAGCGGTACAAACTATTATGCATAAAATAGGTAGGCTACAAGGATATATTTATACAGCACTGGGAATATAGTCAATATTTGTTAAAATGGAGTATAATCTACAAAAATATTGAATCACTATGTTGTATACATGAAACTAATATAATATTGTAAATCAACTATCTTTAATTAAAAAAAGAAAAAATATTGTTGAGACAGTAGGTTTCATGTTAAGTGTTCTATTAAAGACAATAACAACAAGAAAGGCACACAAGGCAACGTTGGAAAGTGTTGGATGTATCGACTACCTTGATTGTGGTGATGGTACAAATTGCGCACATTAAGTATGTGCAGTTCTTTGTATATCAATTATACTTTAATAAAGCTGTTTTTAAAAAAGTACAGTTCTGGTTATATAGATTCCACCAACACATATGCAAACGCCAAATGGAATGAATCATTAAAACCAGTAAGTGTTGTGGCTTTAAGCATCAACATTTCACAAAGTTAAATGAAAACTTTATGGTATTAAGGATTCAGTCAGAATCTTTCTGTTAATGTCACTTCTTCAGGCTCCCTCATTCCATAGCTGCTGTGACATGCTACATCAACAGCCATGTCATTTGCAGAAAACTGACAAACATCTCTCATAGACCCAGATACTTAGCCTGTGCATTGTTCCCCTTGGATGTAAAGGAAAATATCAAGAGAAGAGATATAATGGACTTTAGTTCTCTCTTGAAAACTCTTGGCTCACCATTAAAAGTTCTAATACTCGCTTAAAAGTAGTGGCACAAAACTATGATGAGGAAATGTTATTATATTATTATCTCTCTGATTCATCTTTTTTGAAAAAAAATTGAACAATAGAAGACATTGCTAAATAGTCATGTATGATATGAAATAGTTAATGAGTAAAGGGACAATATCAATGGTTGGTAAATATGAATACCTCAAACAATAATAACTCTTATTTGCTAGATTTTTATAATTTCATATTAAAATAAAGCAGCACTATTAAAAAGAAAATAAATGCTAGATAGATGTCAATAGAGATAAAAATCTGTTCCACAGATGTTAAAAATATGTATCTTGCAAAAACATGTTCCTAATTTGCAGACCTTGGAAAGTTTGTCACATATAATGGGGAAATCTGGTTCTTTGAAATATGTCCTTTGGGAATCCAAACATTTGTACATCACACACAGCAGATGCTTCATTATATACTGTTATCTCCAGACTTAGGAAATAACAATTTTATTCAAAATGAAATGAAATTAAGCCACTTGCTAAATAAGGCCAAAAGTTCATCTAAAGCTTCACTAATAACTTGGAATCTTCGAAATGTGTTATAAGCTCTAAGATACTTCTAAAAACTGACTTACATTGTGATCTGTATTTGTAGAGGAAATCATTCATCAGTGAGTGTATATCCCCTGGTTTAAGTAAGCACCATATACAGTCACTCAAAAGGGATAATAGTAACTTGTGTATAAAGTTGCCTTCAACTTGTAACAGCAGAGCAAATAAAATAAAACTCTGAAGCCTTTTTGCTGGGGTTTCTAGGCCTTGAAAATATTTTTCTGATGACTTGGAAGGCAGAGGAAGATAACAAGAAGAAGACATTTTTATATCAAGAAGACATTTATTTATTTACTGTTTATCAAGTTTAATCAACTGTCCACTTGGTATCACAAGACTATTTAAATGTGGAGTGAAAACAACTTTTGATTTAGAGACCACATGGTGTGAAAATGTCCTAGGTTTTAGAGGCAGGCTAGTAATTCTCAACTTTGGCTGGACAGGATTATCACCTAGGGAGCTCTAAAAAATATGCACCAATTAGTGCAATCCCCTAAGACTTTGATGCAATCAGTCTGGGGTGTAGCCTGGCCATTTTATAATTGTCAAGGCTCCACTTATGATTCCAATGTGCATCCAACATAGACAGTCAATAACTCCAGATGTGTGACCTTGCATACATTATTCAATTTCTCACAGTGTCAATCTTTCATTTGTCAGTTGGAAGTGAAAATACCCACTACATAGGGTCACCTTAAAATTACATATAATTGATGTAAAGTGCTTAACTCTTGGTGGGTTCTAAAAAGGATTAGCAATAATGACTATCCACGCAAATTCTCAACCTATTATAGTAACTTATCTAATCGTAGTCAGTTCCTAGAAAGAATAACAAAAATGGGCCCCTCTGCTATGCATTCATATTTTAATTTATAATGCCTATAGAACTGATATACTTCTTTATAGAACCCACTATGAAAAGAGAATCAAGTAGCTGACAATGAAAGGTGTGGAAAAAAACAAGCCAAAACAGAGTAATGGGGCTTCCCTGGTGGCTCAGTGGTTGAGAGTCCGCCTGCTGATGCAGGGGACGCGGGTTCGTGCCCTGGTCCGGGAGGATCCCACATGCCACGGAGCGGCTGGTCCCGTGAGCCATGGCCGCTGAGCCTGTGCGTCCGGAGCCTGTGCTCCGCAACGGGAGAGGCCACAACAGTGAGAGGCCCATGTACCACAAAAAAACAACAACAACAACAACACAAAAAACACAACCCCTCCCCCCCCAAAAAAAACAAAACAGAGTAATGCTGTCCTTGGTGGTGCAAGGAGGAAGGCAGACTCCTCCAGATACTTGAGGGAAAATGCCTGACGCTGAAAGACCCCCTCAGTTAAATTATGCAATTCACTCGGCCAGTTATGGGACTCCGGGCATGAAAACTTGTAGAAATCTCAAAGAACTTCTCCAAAGAACCACTTTCAAACCTGAGATTGGGTGGTTCCATTTGTGCTCACCTTTCAAATCTTTATTTCCTTATATCTGAGCCATCCAACCCCAGATATTTCCAGTCCAATATGTCTAAAAATAAACTCTTCACCCTTGCTTTTTAGCTAGCTCTTCTTTTTCTGTTTGCTATTATTGAAAGAACACCCTCATTCTCATGAATGAATGAAATCTAGATGTCAACCTTGTAATTCCCCCACAACCAATCAATTACCCATTCCTATTTGAGTATATTTAATAACGATATATTGACTCCACTGACCTTTCCATTTCCACAACCTTAGATGGGGCTGTCACGTGCTCTCTCCTGAACTCTTAGTGACAGAGTGAGATTTTGGTGCAGACCTCCCTTCTGCCGGCCCCATCTCCAGCTCCTTTAGCAGACTCCAGAGTAAGCACAGCAAGATGTCCGTGCCCCTCCCGTCAACAAGTTAATCAAGGAAAGGTCTTTGATAATTCAAAAAGAGTCATGTACAAAAATGTTCACTGCAGCACTATTTACGATAGCCAGGACATGGAAGCAACCTAAGCGTCCACCAACAGATGAATGGATGAAGAAGATGTGGCACATATATGCAATGGAATATTACTCAGCCATAAAAAGGAATGAAACTAGGTGGATGAACCTAGAGACTGTCATACAGAGTGAAGTAAGTCAGAAAGAGAAAAACAAATACCGTATGCTAACACATATATATGGAATCTAAAAAAAAAAAAAGGTCAGAAGAACCTAGGGGCAAGATGGGAATAAAGATGCAGACCTACTAGAGAATGGACTTGAGGACACGGGGAGGGGGAAGGTAAGCTGGGACAAAGTGAGAGAGGGGCATGGACATATATACACTACCAAACATAAAATAGATAGCTAGTGGGAAGCAGCCGCATAGCACAGGGAGATCAGCTTGGTGCTTTGTGACCACCGAGAGGGGTGGGATAGGGCGGGTGAGAGGGAGGGAGATGCAAGAGGGAAGAGATATGGGGACATATGTATATGTATAACTGATTCACTTTGTTATAAAGCAGAAACTAACACACCATTGTAAAGAAATTATACTCTAACAAAGATGTTAAAAAAAAAAAAAGGAAAGGTCTTTGAATATGCCTGGTATATACTAAGTGCTAAATAAATATGTGGTATCGTTATCAGTATTTTCATAATTATTAGAAGGGGATATGGGTACGAGATTTATTTTCACAATGAGAAATACTAAAGTATGTTTAAATGTTAAGTGAAGAATCAAATAGAGAGAGAAACTGTGAATCAGGAATGAGAAAAAACTGACTGCATCAAGTTCAGGAAAATTCGGACAGAAATGAAATCTAAAGCACGTGAGAAGAACGAACTTTTGAGAAGGTCCTAATTTAAAACAGGTAGAGAAGAAGAATGAGGGGGTGAAATGTAGATGACGTGGCATATTTGTGGTGGGAAAGTAAGGTCCTTCTCTGTGATGGCTGGCAGATTCTTTCTGGAGTAGGATTGAGACAGTTGCTAAAGTTATAGAAGTAGGAGGCAGATCAGAGGTTTGAGTAACTACGGAGGGACTGGGAATTCTCTTTGTTGAGAATTGGAGGGCCAGATGACAGGGAATTGCTAGGCAGCTTTGAAGCCTCTATCCAGCTGAGTGACTATGCATGTATCAGCTCATCACCACTGGAAAACCAAAGACCTAGAGCATAGGCCCCCATCCAACTCTGAAGCCAAGGATTCCAGTCCCCTGCAAAAGTCGAGAAATACTGGTTCTGCTGTTTTTCTGTTTGGATGTTTTCCTGGGTTCCATTTGCAATGGACCATCCAGTACACACATAATTCCATTTCTCCCCGCTTTGACTTCTTATTACACTCCCCTTGCCGTTGTGCTCTCAGAAGACAGAAACCAGCTCCCTGGAAACAATTCAAACTATTGCCAGGAACAAATCAAAATTTCAGCACATTGGTTGGGATATACTGAAATCACATTGTCTCAAACCCCTTATTCTGAAGCAAGATTGAAGATGTGTCTCAAGCTGCTTCTTATCTTTTAATAAACAATGACTTTTGAAAGTCTGGAACCCTGCCAGGCTAGGTTCTCAGCTTCTCAGCATGTGGGACAGACAACTATGGTCACAGTGCTGTGATCCAGATTGGACAAAAATAATAGATCGCAAAACAAACTATTTCCAGTACCATTACTTTTATAAGTAATGACTATAAATACCTTTAGGAAGACATTCATTTATTGGGAAAGAATAGTTCAGCCCAGAGAAACCCTAGATAATCTTTTTCTTTATCATGTCTTAATAGGTTTTGCCATCAAGGAATTCAGGGTCAAAATATTTCTTGAGTATCCAGTGTATGGAAAATCCTGTATTAGGCAAGTTACAATATAAACATTTTACACAAGAACATAAAACTATAAATTACTTAAGTATAAAACACATCTGCAGTGGGCTTCCCTGGTGGCGCAGTGGTTGAGGGTCCGTCTGCCGATGCAGGGGACACGGGTTCGTTCCCCGGTCCGGGAAGATCCCACATGCTGCGGAGCAGCTGGGCCCGTGAGCCATGGCCGCTGAGCCTGTGCGTCCGGAGCCTGTGCTCCGCAACGGGAGAGGCCACAGCAATGAGAGGCCCGTGTACCGCAAAAAACAAAAACAAAAACAAAAACAAAAACATCTGCAAGCAGTTATGACATATGCATGTGTTTAGTACAGATTACTGAAAGGAATAAGGTCAAGAGGATAAGGACACTTCAAATTCTGAATTTAAGTTGCTGGATTTTTGGTGTGTGTATAAAACACATTCTTGGGCTTCCCTGGTGGCTCAGTGGTTGAGAATCTGCCTGTCAATGGGGACACGGGTTCGAGCCCTGGTCTGGTAGGATCCCACATGCCGCAGAGCAACTACGCCCGTGAGCCACAACTACTGAGCCTGCGCGTCTGGACCCTGTGCTCTGTAACAAGAGAGGCCGCGATAGTGAGAGGCCCGTGCAACGCGTTGAAGAGTGACTCCCGCTTGCCACAACTAGAGAAAGCCCTCGCACAGAAATGAAGACCCAACACAGCAAAAATTAATTAATTAATTAATAAACTCCTACCCCCAACATCTTCTTTAAAAAAACAAAACAAAACAAAAACACATTCTTAACATTACTTAATTTCTTTTATCAGTACAGAATATTAGCTAAATTTTATGAGGACAATTCACTTTTAAAGCTGGAGCTTAAATGACACTAGCAAAAAATTGATTGAAAAGAGGAAGGAAGTAAAAACATTATTTTACGTTATTTTCAGAACATTAAAACATTAGCAGTATACTACATAATAACCTCATACTTTGTTTAGAAATGGTGACGGCTGGATCACAATGTTTCTGGGTTGGCCAAAACTTTATTATTAAGCTTCTTTGGTTTCAACGTGACATGTCATGCCTTATACCGTTTCCTTTTATCATATTTTAAATTTTTATTTAAAACCAAAACAGCAAAAATGTGTCAACAGGAAAAGAGGGGCGAAATCCAAAAAGTCATTAAGTCAAAAATAGATCTCACTAAATATTTTAAGTGTAGTCTTTTATTCTTATATCATGACTTTTTGCGGTACGCGGGCCTCTCACCGCTGTGGCCTCCCCCGTTGCAGAGCACAGGCTCCGGATGCACAGGCTCAGCGGCCATGGCTCACGGGCCCAGCCGCTCTGCGGCATGTGGGATCTTCCCGGACCGGGACACGAACCCATGTCCCCTGCATTGGCAGGCGGACTCACAACCACTACGCCACCAGGGAAGCCCATGACATTTAATTATACAATTTAAAGTAATGTGGATGAGCTGAGAAACTCCCTCCTTTTTTACTCACAAGCAAGAGTACAAGCGAGAGAGATCTGGGCTCAAGGTTGAGGGGGAAAGGGTGGGGAGTGCAGGAAGAGTGGAAAGGTGTCCCCGGTCATCTCTAGAGAGCTATCATTTCATTCCCCTCATTTTAGGAGGGCGAAACCCGCTCCTCTCGCCCCACCTCCAGCCTTCCCTCCTTCTATTCTTCTCCATACATTTTTGCCGTCTGAGGAGAGGTGTGGCATAGTCAAAGTTAGTGTTGGAACAGAAAAGAGAGAAGAAAGAGAATTCAGTTACATCCAGCCACCTGTCCTCCTACTTTGACCACAATGTCCTAATGCCAGGATTCCACAAGGAAGAGAGCTTTGCTGCAGAATCAACTCGATTCCAATGAACCAAATGCTACACAAATCACTGAATCAGTTCAGATCAAGCTAATATTATATAAATCATATCTATCTTTTTCTATCTACTTGTTTATCTTATTCAGTTCTCAATTACAGGCTCTCAATGCATGAGACACTCTCTTGTAGTACTTGAAGCGCTTTGAGAGGAATACACGTCCTTCCAGGTTTCTAGGATCCCATTTAATGCATGACTACAGCAAACAATGATTGTACCTCAGAATAACACAACACCTTCTTTTTTCTTCCATGAATTCAAAACCATTTTCTCTTATATTATCACAGTATCTGTTGGAAACTCCTATTTTTATGCTTATTTCAAAGATTATAGCTTTTAAGGATCAGGAATTTGTTTTCTTTTTTTCTGTTCAGTGGAATACCTGGCCCATAGATTTTATCCCGTAAATAGTTGTCCTATGAAAAAATTAAGAAAGTAGCTCTGTTATTAATAAATTCAAAGGCGATTTTGGCCTGAATATACATGCTGTTGCTTGGTGGTGATTAAGTGTGAGGAGTTATCCATTATTATTGTTGTAGAGATGACTAACTTCCTTCAATATTTGTTCACTCCTTGACCTCGTAACAGAATGTTAAAAGATAATACCTGGGCACATAAGTCTCCAGGATAAAAACTGAATTTTTCCATCCTTTCTTTTTTTTTTTTTTACGGTACACGGGCCTCTCACTGTTGTAGCCTCTCTTGTTGTGGAGCACAGGCTCTGGATGCGCAGGCTCAGTGGCCATGGCTCACACGCCTAGCCGCTCCGTGACATGTGGGATCTTCCTGGACCGGGACACGAACCCGTATTGCCTGCATCGGCAGGCGGACTCTCAACCACTGCGCCACCAGGGAAGCCCTCCATCCTTTCTTTTAAGGTCATATGATTAGATTCTTCCCAATGCAAGATAAACAAAAATAGTATGGGAACTTTGGAAAGTATCCTTTTCTTTCCCTTTTCCTTTTTGTTGTAAGATGGAAGGTTTACATGATGCCTGGAGCTTGAGCAGCCATCTTGGACACTGAGTGGAAGTTGCAAATTTAGTATGGCAGAAAAAAGTCCAAAGGAACTGAGTCCCTAATGACAGGGAGCTGCCTATATTTATATTAAGTATGGAATAAACTTTTATATCTTTTACATCACTCTTGTTTTGGATTTTCCCATAACCCAGAGCCAAAGTTAAACCTAAATATTATATTTGGTATCAATGTATAAAAGACAGACATGTATTATCATGCTCTTAATTGATAAAATATTATATATTGTGCTAGAGTAAATGCAGTCTGTGAACCAACTGGAATAAATTTTACTACTCTGCCAAGCTCTGAAGTAAATCCAAATATTTACACTCTAATATACTTTGAACCATATCTTCCTCGTCTCCACTAAATGCCCCCTCACTTAGCAATAAACAATATTTGTGAAGTGAGGTAGGTGGCTTTCCCAAAGTCACACAGTAGGGGCAGAGCAAGGACCCCAAGTCATGCCTTTTGATTTATTCCAGGTCTCATTTGCTTTCCTTCACACTGAATGCTATTAGTAGATCTGTTTGACTTGGAAATGACCAATATCATCTAAAATTATTAAACTGGAGCAGATCCTAGACATCTAAAACTTCTCACTAAACAAAATTCTCACCTTGTTCCTCCCTGCCTTTCTAGCAGATGGAAGTCAAGATTCGTGGCTTCATATTTTTCCTAGTGTGATACTGACACCAGAATATACACTTCAGTTTCAAATTTAATTCATAAGTTGGGATGAACACCTCACCAATGTATTTGAGGCTGGGGGCTCTGTAGCAAAGAGAGAGTAACATTTGTGCCAGCCACATCCCCTGACTATTCCCTCATCAGCAGGACCAGTTCCCCAACTTCTTCCATGAGGATGACCAGTTGGCTTGGGCTATTGTAGTGAATTAGAACAGCTAGGAATGCGATCCTTCTGGGATCTTTAAGTACAGATATTGAACCTAGAACTTGGGAGTGTTCTTTCTTTTGAGGAAAAAAGTTCCTACTTGCTTCAGCAAATAAAGGCAGAACCAGGTCAAGCAGAGAATTTCCAAAAGTGTCAGGGAAAGGTGAACAAGAGCCATCCAGGAGATGTGGTTACAATGTAAGCTCCCTTTGACTATTAGTTTAAGTAGGATGTTGTAGGAACTCAAAATGTATCAGTGTTCAAATTATTCAAAAACCAGAGATTATGATACTTCACTTTTTGTAACCTGACTTATTTTTTTTTGACAATCCATTTTATTTTTATTTATTTATTTTTTAACATCTTTATTGGAGTATAATTGCTTTACAATGGTGTGTTAGTTTCTGCTTTATAACAAAGTGAATCAGCTATACATATACATATATCCCTGTATCTCCTCCGTCTAGCATCTCCCTCCCACCCTCCCTATCCCACCCCTCTAGGTGGTCACAAAGCACCAAGCTGACCTCCCTGTGCTATGCGGCTGCTTCCCACTAGCTATCTATTTTACATTTGGTAGTGTATATATGTCCATGCCACTCTCTCACTTCATCCCAGCTTACCCTTCCCCCTCCCCATGTCCTCAAGTCCATTCTCTACGTTGCGTCTTTATTCCTTTCCTGTCCCTAGGTTCTTCAGAACCTGTTTTTCCTTTTTCTTTTCTTTTTTTTTTAGATTCCATATATATGTGTTAGCATACGGTATTTGTTCTTCTCTTTCTGACTTACTTCACTCTGTATGACAGACTCTAGGTTCGTCACCTCACTACAAATAACTCAATTTCATTTCCTTTTATGGCTGAGTAATATTCCATTGTATATATGTTCTATATCATCTTTATCCATTCATCTATTGATGGACACTTAGCTTGCTTCCATGTCCTGGCCATTGTAAATAGTGCTGCAGTGAACATTGTTAACCTGACTTATTTTTAATGTGGATTACTCAAGCATGGCAATATGTTTTAGATTTGCTTAAAATGCAGCAGTTAACACAAGTGTGACTCTGAAATCCATAAAAAAAAACACTATATTTTTAATCAGTTGCAATACAATTGGCTCTTTAATATCATAACTTTATAGAAGATAATGACATTAAGAGATTTTTAGAATCAAATCCACACCAATGAAAAGGAGTAATTACTGAGAATGCAATGCAGCTGGACTTAGAACTGTAGTTTTAAACTAGAGTATGAGCACAGTTGGGAAAGCAAGAAAGTTCGTGGTGGCAAAAAAAAAAAAAAAGTTATTTTTACAAGTATAACCGATACAAAATCTTAAGAACAAAGCACAGAGTAAGGAGAATGAGGGGGTAGCATTGCCCTGCAATGCAACAGAGGCTACAGTAAGAAGCTATGATCTTGTGGTGAGTAGGAATGAATAAGGTGGAACACTCTGGGAAATCTTGCTGGATCTCCAAAGTCTGCCATGTGCCTTCCTATATTCTTGGGCCCCATCCTCTTTGATAAGCACCACTGTATTATCACAGCTCGTTTAATTGTCTATCTACTCTCACTCCACACTGCCACGCACATGTTCAGATGAAAGGACCAAAGAGGAAGCTTCGGTTTGCTATAACTTTGCTGCTGTTCATCATTATAAATGTAGAATCAAGCCTGACCTGTGTTAAGAAATAAAAACTCTCAGTTGCTGAATAAATGAGTGATTGACTGAGTGAGTCATTGGATGAATGAACACTTTCTTGTCTTTGCATTGCTCTGTTTCTAGTTACTTATTTGTCTGGCTTATCTCCCTGAATGCAAGCCTCCAGAAGCAGCTCTATCTCCAGTCCACTCCTCTATTTGTTACTGAGTCACGAATGAGAAGCTCTTCTTATTTTTCCCATAAATGAGAAGAGGTAGCATCTTATATTCTATGTATGACAAAGACTGGAGACTTTGGATAAAAGCAAAATAAAAGATAAGTGTTACTGGTCTTGCTTTTACAAAGAAACTATATGTCGGATGACCATACATCAAGATGTCATTGAACTTATATAGATAATATCATGATGGTGCTGGATGACTCAATGACACACTCCTGATTTCTACGGCATAAAAGAAAATTCACAGTGATTTACTAATCCCCAGTCCAAAACCAACATGTATTTAGAATCAATGATAACAGACCATATGAGGGCTTGAAAAGTCGAGAAATCTCTGTGGTCAAGGAAACAGCCGGTATAGATTACTTACGTGAGCCTGCGGTCAGGTGGAGTGTTTACCTGCAGCTGCACAAAGTGACCATGGCCCTAGGTCTGGTTCCTCTGTGGGCTGGTTCGTTTCACTCTATTCTTTCTCCCACACCCTGACACACTAACCTTAAGGAACCCCAGAGGAACTGTGAAGGAACTTATGTGTAGAAAAGTATAAATCTAACCTTAGTTCTAGAAAGAGGATTAACGTGACCCAGGAGCCTCTCCTTTAAAGCAGAAGGGCAACAACTTAGGAAAAGCAAAAGATGACCTGATAATTCAAACAGAGGAGTAATTCATCCTCTATCAATCAACCATCTCTATTAACCAGAAAAGTAGATTGCACAGCTGTCACAATGTGAATAGCTTGAAATTAATAATCAGAGAAAGATTGAAAGATGTTCCTTTTGTCTTAGAAGCAAATATATTTAGGATAAGTATAATTTAGGAAAACTGTATATTCGATGGACATTAAAGGTCCTGGTTTTTTTTTTTTTGGTTGTTGTTTTTTTTTGTTTGATTTTGCTTTGTTTTGAGTGGCTGCTATGTGCTAGGCACTGTGCTAAGTGTTTTAGCTGCATTATTTCTAGACTTTACCATAGTCCTTCCAGGAAATATTATCACTTATTATTATTACCTTATACAGATGAGGAAAGTGAGGATCAGACAGATTAAGCAACATACTCAAAGTCCAATAAAATGTAATGAGTCATGTTAAGATTCAGATCCAGACTCACAGAACTCCTCAGCCCGTGCTTATATGACTCTGTACTTCCTCTTAAATATTGGAAAATTACAGATTCATGTATGGTACACAACAGATTTGGACACCAAAATATTCTATTAACTACACCATTTTAGAGAATAGACTAGTACATGCCTCCAAAGCTAACAATGCTGATAGAAAGTGCTACCCTTATTCTAGAGGCAGATAAACTGAGAAAAATAAAGAAATATTACACCTCCAAAGCTTTGACATACAAAGACTGACAAAATATAATTACCCAAGAAGCAAAAGGTAACATTCACTTGAGTTTAATGAGTTCAAATCAATAGACAGCTGGTCCCTGACTTACGATGGTTCAATCTACAATTTTTAAACATTATGATGGTGTGAAAGTGACAGCGGTCAGTAGAAACCCTACTTGAAATTTTGAATTTTCATCTTTTCCCAGGCTAGTGATACATGGTCTCTCATGATGCTGGGCAGGGGCAGTGATCCACAGCTCCCAGTCAGCCCCAAGATCACGATCGTGAACAACCGATAGACTGACAACAATTCTGTACCCAGACAGCCATTCTGTTTTTCACTTTCAGTGCAGTATTCCATAAACTACATGAGATATTCAACAGCTTATTATAAAACAGGCTTTGTGTTAGATGATTTTGCCCAACTGTAGGCTGATGTAAGTGTCTGAGCACCTTTAAGGTAGGCTAGGCTAAGCTATAACGGTCAGTAGGTTAGGTGTATTAAGTGCATTTTCAACTTACAATATTTTCAAAGTAGGATGGGTTTATCAGGACATAACCCCACTGTAAGTCAAGGAAGATCTGTAGTTAAAACATAAGGAAGACAGTTGCAGCATCTAAGATATCTAATTTCATTTAAAGATCCAGCAGCTGTATTTTCACTATACTCCCACTGCTAGTAGGAAAAGAGTCTAAGAAACACATTGTCCCAGAGAGAAGAGAGAACATTTAAATTTTCTTTAAACAAGTCTTTGAAATCCTAAAATCAGGGGATTGAACTTATAGAATATGTTCAAGCCATGTGGATATTATGTTTTTGTTTTGATTCAAAGCCTGGAGTAAACAAACGGGGTTTTCCATCATGATTTAATTATGCACTCAATATAATTTTGAGGAGAAAATCTATAACATTAATAACTCAAGGATTAAAAAGTTCGACTTGCTTTGCCATTCAGTTATAGAGTGGTAAAAATGCAGTTCAACTTGGAAATTAGAAAATAAGCATATGAACTCCTTTTCTTTAAACTTATGATTTGTTTAAAATTTTTGCTTAGAAGAATATTATCGAAAGAAGAAAAAAAAACAGAAATGAATGTCAAAGCAGATAAAAGATAAAAATCTATTGTTAACAACAATAACAGAGCCTGAGCCTTGAGAGCAATTACAGACTGAGGAAAGCATGCTGAATTCAAGGAAAATGTCCTTCAAAGAAGAACCAGGATTCATAGGAGATTATAATCAAGCTAATGATGGGGTCCTAGTATACAACTTAACCAAACCCCAAACTCAAAAACTAAAAGCTGCTTTTCCCAGGCCTCCCATGAAACAAAAGCTCCTCTAGAGATAGGTCAGTTTTATGGGTCATTTTTAAAATAATGTCTTTTATTGTGTAGGAGAGAAGACCTAGAATGAATATGAGCAAAACAAAACAAAACAAAAAACATAAACAACAAGAAAAAAACAAGAAAATCTTAAGAAGAAACGGACTCCAGAAGGATCAGATATCAGATGATGTGAGAGGAAGTGAATAAAGGCCAAAACTTTGTGAGATGGAAAAATGCTGAGTGTGAGGACACACCTGGTGAGAAGGGTGACCAAGGGCCTTCCCACCCCCTCCTGGACTAAATGTCAGACAGCCTTCCTCTGACTACAGGCCTCACCTCCCTTTTCTTTGAGCATTCACTTTAGGAAACGTGGAATTGTAACTCTTTCTCTGCCCCTTGGAGATGCAAATCTTCTGCCACCCAGGAATGTGTTTCTCAAGGACCTGGGAGCCACCTCTTTGAAATGGAACTGTCTGGAAGGTGGTGCCTCTCCCAATCTCTTCCGGAAGGGTCAGTAACCTTCCCCATCAACCTCCAGTGCTTTTCCAGTCGCTGATTCCAGTGTTTAATAATCCTCTTGTCTTTTGTTTCAGCAGAGTTGAATCAATCTCATTGCCCTGTTGCAACTGTCTTTCTCCTTTATTTCAATAAAAAGTCTTCCCTGCCATTTTTAACGAGTGTACAGTGCATTTTTTTTTCTTTTACAAGGGGAAGAGACTCAGTGCCATGGACTGCCTAGTGTATGGTTTCATGTGACTCACAGTAACTCCCGAGTGACCTGGACTCACATAAACCCCCAGAGGCCAAGTAACAAAAGTGAACATACTTAGTAAGTGGAAGAACAGGGATTCAAACCATGAGCTCTCTCTGTGGAAGGCCAAAACTAACAGCAGAAAGGATAGATGTTAAAAGAGTAATTTGACAGAAATTTATTGAATGTATTTTTCTTATTAGAAACAGCATCATAGGGACTTCCCTGGTGGTGCAGTGGTTAGGAATCCGCCTGCCAATGCAGGGGACATGGGTTCGATCCCTCGTCTGTGAAGATCCCACATGCCATGGAGCAACTAAGCCCGTGCTCCACAACTACTGAGCCCGTGCACCGCAACTACTGAAGCCGGCGCGCCTAGAGCCCGTGCTCCGCAACAAGAGAAGCTACCGCGATGAGAAGCCTGCGCACCACAACAAAGAGTAGCCCCCACTCGCCGCAACCAGAGAAAGCCTACATGCAACAACGAAGATCCAATGCAGCCAAAAATAAATAAATTTATAAAACATAAAAACAGCATCATAAACAAACAGAACTAAATTATCTATTTCAAGACAACTCAGAAAGTACCTTTCATGTTCGTTCGCTCGGCTCCTTCTCCTAAGGATCAGCTGGTGCCTTTCTTTCTGAGTTCATCTTGAACACTTCATGAACCATCTTTTGGAACTGTTTTGTTCTCCTCTCATTTAAGGCCCAAACCAACATCCTCCCCTACTCCACACCAGCTTTAGCCACCTGACTGCTGAGGGGGAAAACTTCAGAACTTCTCCTTTGCCTTCCTCACGCCCTAGTGATAGGAAATGAAAGTACTCTAAGTAGCTTAACCTCAAAAAGCATCCTCAAGCCAGGTTTTCTTGACGTAGTGGTTTCCTTAAGCTTTCCTACGTGGTCTATAGTATTTTACTAATAAAAAGCAGAAAGGAATTTACAGAGTAAAACTTCCTTCGTATTTATTGGGCTGCAATATATCGGTTCTGTCAAGTTCTTATGTTGATAAACAACCTCCACGGGAAACCACCATGACCTCCACTGTCATCACCACAAAACTCAAAGTACCAAGCGTTGCCAACCATGGTTTGGTTTGGCTGTGCATCAATCAGGCTGCGTTTACCCCTGAGTGAAGGTCTAAGAAAGATGGGAGTTGGGACAAATGCTGTTTCAACGTGGCAAGACCATAATCTAAGCCTATGATATAACAAACTCCTGATTTTACACTGTGGACATGCACTTGATATCTTCTGAACATCTTTTTAAAAGGCAGCTGCAAATTTTCACAGAGAATGTCTATGAATGGGTCAATCATAATCCTAGCGTAGAGTCTAATGAGCCCTGAGGTCCCCTGAAAGTGATGACAAGTCCCAAGGTGGGTTCAGACTTTTCTGCTGAGTGTGCCATCAAGTATCATGTCTTGGTCTCATCTCCCTCATAAGATGGGTGCGAGGATAACACCATGTGATGCCAGTGGATACATTTTGAAATTAAAGCCTGGTAAGTAAGGAGAATTATTTTTATTACTACAAGAGTGGCCATCTGTTTCTGAGGAATTCAAGTGAGAACATGACCATTCACTTCATAGGGCGTAATTTTCAGATAACAACATTTTCATCACCTCCTGTGCTGGGATGTTACTTGAGCTGAAAGATTCTCTGTCTCATAATTCTCTGACACGTTGAGGGTTTGGATTATTTTTAAGGAAGGCATCAAGTCCTATTAATGCTTGAAAAATATTGCCATGTTCCAAAACTTGCATTTGGGAGATGGGAGAAGTGGGGTAAGCAAGCAAATATAAAATAAGTAAATAATGATGAGATTGGAAACACTGCTGAGTCTCTTGTTTGTAACTTATTATTATAAGAAATAACCATCTATGTTGGTTATTTAACTTGATTAATTTTCATGAGTCCATTTAATTCCTTGAAATTTGTAGTGCAATTCTGTCGATTGTACTCATTACAGCTATTAACAACAATAAACCCATCTCACTTTGGACGTTCATCAACTTAGGTAACATGAATATTTTGACAGAAAGTTCCTCGTTTGGTGGGAGTCACCAACAAATCACAATTTATTGTTTAGCTTAAATACCAACAGACGCGACGAGGGTAACACAACTACTCAGACTAGCTGGAAGACATCACTAACACTCTACATATGCAAACATGATGCTACTAGTCCAACAAATGGGAAACACCTTCTCAGATTTCCTCCAAGATGGCCACGTGGTCTCCTGATTCACAGACACATCCTAGTCTAGCCTTCCCAAGTGAGTGAGGGCTGTGCCAACATTTGGAACAGAACAGACAACCAGAGGCAATACATATGAACAATCAGTGCTTCATGGCTTGGCAGTTGATTATATGGTTTACAGGTTATTGACTTTCATTCTTTGACTCCATTAAGAATGGTCTAGTACTGTCAACTGTGAAGGTAGAATATTGCACGTTATTAATAGTTCAGGTGCAAGTGTTAGAGAACTCTGTTCCCTGCCCTGGTGTTTGCATGAGGGAGCATCTTTCTCCCAGGATGGGAGAGTAACCAGTGATGCCTGCAGTCACCTCTCTCTCCTCTCTTTGTTACGTGGTTTAAGGGGTTGAACATTATTCTTCCCAGGTAGTACGGCCTCTCTCAGCCTTGGGTGCAGCCTCTCCAATCTCCCCTCCATATTCTAAATCACCCAGCCCTCTGGTGAGAAGCCTCAGGCTCTCCCTCTGATCTTCCTGTGTGTCCAGGAGAGGAAGGTCAGTTTGGAGATGGTGGAGGAACAGGATGACCAGTTACCAAAAAACGAAGGCCAAGTTCCTCAATCCAGCTCTACCCGCCACAATCCTGACCCAAGGCTTGATCTGTTTCTCAACCATGAGGCTATGATGACTACTTCAGAAATCCTGACTAAAAAATATGGGAAAGGTCTGCAACTCTTGATCACATGCAGCTCTGTTGTTTTGTTTCTGTTGTTTGTTATTTATAGATTAGATCTTGATTCCAAAGGTCCTTGCATCTTCTGACATGGATAATTGAAAATTGGCTGTAAATTTTAGTAATATCAAGCAGTCAAGTTGATTTCTTTGATTTTCCTTCTATTGTAAAAGCTTGGCAGTGTCTGCCAGGTCAGACAGAGCAGGCTTGCTGCAGTGAGAGAGGTTTACAAGCAAAGGCACAGAAGCAGGAGCAACAGAACATGACAAAAAGATCCTTGATTTTTCTCAGTAATTATGTTTCCAGTGATGATTTGGACAAGGTGATATGGAATACAGAATAGAAGTTCTAGCACCCAAATTAGGATTTTTAAAAATAAAAAATCTTATTCTTTACTAAAAAGGAGCAAAGTTCAGAAGTCAGATATATGTCAAATTCTTGTGCCTTCCAGGAAAAAACAAAGAACCACAAACCTAGGGACTGAATCATTATATAACCCAGGCAGCATCTCTCCTGAAGCGTTATCAAGAGAACAAATGTGAACATATCCAGGCCCACTGCACAGGTTTTCTCTCCATTATATAAGTACCATATGTGTAACTCTTATTTTAAGAGCTAGCAGTGTGCACTGCCCTAGTAGAATGACACGTGAAAGAGATCCAACGTGGGAAGTGTCAGAGCGGATTGCAGAGAACCCAAAGGCTGCAGCTCACCAACAAAGACTCTATATTAGGTAAGAGGCAGCATTTAGTTGAATCACTATCACTTTCCTGCCCCTCTGCCTGGCATGTTGAAATATTCCCCTTCTATTTTTCTCCATCTGTCCTATTTACCTTGTAACTCCACATGCAAATTTAGGTACAGCTAAATATATAAAGCCTTTTGAAATACGACTTATGAAATGTGCATATGTTAGGAAAAGGTTTCAATTTTCAGAAAACATTTTATACATCTGAATCTATCTCTGTAACAGGACCTGTTTTCTTTAGTTCTGATAAATGCACAGAATGACCAACTGTACACAGAAAAGATCACTGCAATCTAATGCTTTTTAGAAAGGTTTTCAGTGAACTATATCAATCAGAGCGCAGTCGGGAAAACAGAAAACTTTCTAGGTGTTTCAAGTAGAGGGAATTTAGTGCAGGAGATTGGTTAAACAGGGGAGAGAAGAGCTGAGGAGAAAAACAGAGGACAGTGATGTAACCCAGATGTGACATTAGTGGAAAGATGCCATCACCACCATCCTCGGGGGATTCCTCAAAGTCTTAGAACTGGGCAAGATGGAAGCTGCTCTGGGCTCTTCACTTTGGAAGGCCTCTCTCTGTTCCTCCCCAGCCATGTTCCTTCCTGGCTGGGAAGAACTTTCCTTCCAGAGAGAAAAAAACCTCTGAGTCAGGAGGACATACATTCCTAGATCTCATGCCCTGCCCCCTTCTAGACTATGTTCCAGGTAAACAAGTCCTGGTCTTCCCACCCAAAAGGACAAAGCTTGTCTCCAGGGCCTGAAGAAGCCTTTTACCTGGGTCTGTTCTCTCTCGGACAGCACAGATCCCTGGAGCCAAGAGGTGGCCAAGAGGAGGCAGTTATTATCAAGAGAGGAGTGGGTGGTAGTGGTGGACAGAGTTTGTCTGGGGTCTGCAGTGTCCATGTAGGTGCACTTAAAGCTCCTTACAGTGTAGACAGGAGCCAAGAGATGAAGGGAAGTGGGTAGGCAGCAAACCCGAGGCCTGAGAGTTCTGAACTTGAACCTGGCCTTCCAGCTCCAGGTTCCTCTGAGGAACTTAAAGGCTCAACACCAACTAGACTAGGGCATTAGGGGACACCTGCGGGCAGAGAACTCTTGGCTTGGACTGGCTGGAGTAAAGCAAAATGCCTGGCATCCCCACTCACAGGATTCTCATGGTTACTAGACATGGGGAAGAAGAAGGACACATAGTCAAGCTTTCTGTGTGGGAAGTAAAGCCCCCGCCCTAATGAGTAAGATAAAAGGGATGTTTATCTTGTGGATTCCCAAGCAAGTGACTTTATTTTTAAATTTTTCATTATGAAGTTGTATTTGCCACACAAAAAAAATAGGAAAATACTTTGAGTCGTATTTGATTTGTAACTTTTAAATATTGGACATATTTGTGGGCCTCCTTTTGTATCCTCACCCCAGGTTCTGCACATGCTGAGACAAGGCTGGCCAAAGCCCCCTGCTGGAGCCTTTCAGTGGGGGCTGGACTCATGTGTGGAACTGGTGGGTGGGAAATGGGACAGCCCAACGGGAACCAGAATCACAGAGGAGGAGCAGCCACTGTAAGTAGAGAAAGACCCTGTCTTCTCACCACCTCCTCTCTCTAATCATCCTCCAGAGCTTCCCATGGGTCATCCTGCCCAGGAGCCAGGAGGCAATGGAGTGTGACAAGTTTGGTTCCCTAGGATCTGGAACAGAGCAGAGCAGTGCAAAAGGCAGGGAATGGAAGTGACAGCAGACAGACAAAAGATATCCCACAAAACAAGTAAACTAATGCAGTCTGTTGTAGACTCCTTGACCTGGTCCAGATACTCTCCGAGAGCAAAAATGTAAACTATGTACACACTCTTTTCAAGTGCACATGGAACATTCTCCAGGATAAATCATATGCTAGGCCACGAAACAAGCCTCAATAAATTTGAGAGGATGGAAATTATATCAACCATTTTTTTTTTACCACAGTGGTATGAAACCTGAAATCAATTATGGAAAAAAAGGGGGAAAGAACAAACATTTGCAGACTAAACATGCTACTAAAAGACTATGGATTAATGAAGAAATCAAAGAGGAAATCACTTATATGTGGTATCTAAAAAATAAAACAAATGTATAGAGCAAAACAGAAACAGACTCATAGAAATAGAAAACAAACTAGTGGTTACCAGTGGGGGAGAGAGTGAGGAGGGGCAAGATAGGGGCATGGATTAGGAGATACAAACTAGCAAGTACTATGCATAAAGTAGATAAGCAAGAAGGATATATTGTATAGCACAGGAAATTATAGCCATTATCTTGTAATAAGTTAATGGAGTATACCCTGTAAAAATACTGAACCACTATACTGTAGACCTGAAACTAATTTAATATTGTAAATCAACTATGCTTCAACAACCAAAAAGAACTGTGCATCCAAAAAATAATATATATATACATACTATGCCTTTCTTGGTTTTATATATCAATTACTTTCTAAATAAGGGAAGGACAATTGGGGTGACCTGGGGGGCAATTTGCAAACCCTCACTGTATTTCTTAATAAGAATTTTCCATTCCACTCCCACTGTCTCTAGAAAATGTTTGCCCTGAGGTTAGGGGTTGCTACAGGCTTACCTCACTGAAGAATGCATATAAATTGGGCAGCTTCTGTAAACTGGGCTTCAGGGTAAAAAATATGGAAAATATTGTGATGAGTAACTCCATTGTGAATACTAAAAATAAATGCAGTTATTTAATGCTAATGGTAGTAAGGAAGTTGGAATTCATAATAATAATTAAGAAAATTTTAAATAAGAAGTAACAAGGTATTTTGGGAAAACTATGGATTTCTACATTTGAATCCTAGTTTTGCTGCTTATCAATGGATATTGTATACCTTTCAGTGAAATACTGATGCTCCTTGAGCCATTGTTCTCTCCTCCTTCAAACAGGGATAATATCCACCTATTTAGTGACAAGTTATAATCCAAGCGTGTAAATACTCCAGCACATGTCTGTTATGTAGCAGACACTCAAGTGATGCTTATTAATAGCTCTGATGACACTAATCACAGTAACAATAAAGAGAGTGTTGATGGAATTCTGAGGCTTATCACAAGGAAGACACATGCCCACAGGCTAAAATAGCCCTCATTTCTATTTTCCAGAAAAGCAAATGAAGACATTCTCACAAAAATTGATGTGAGAAACATTAAGCAGAGGATGACAAAGCTTCCTTTAGAAATTCATTTCCAGTGTTTAATATTTTATTCCTCATTGCTAATCTTAATGCTTGAGCTAAACTTTTTCTGTCTATGCAATCAGCTACCACTAAAGCGAAAGCGGAACAGAAAGGGTATCGTTCTGGTAAAGATGATAAACTTTGGCTTACAATTATCCTAAGGGAAGAAATACTAGCTGTTTAGAAAATGTATTTTGAGTAAAGGTCAGCCTTGTTATGAGCTTGTTTTAGATAGTCTCATGTTAACTTTAACGTATCTTTAAAAAAATTATTATATTATTTCCTTAAGGAGTTTCACAGAATTTTGCCTGGGGCACTATTATATATGGTAAACTCATAAAGGCTAGAAAATTCCTTAACTAGAGTTTGTTCAGACTTTTGCTATGAGATGTATTTACTTATTTGTTTGAAATAAAGACTCTGCTTTTTATTATAGCACTTAATGCTTGTCAAGAGTAAAAAGGAGATAGAGTTGCATGAGTGAGTTTGAACATCACACATTTTGAACTTAAGGGGCGTTAGTCGTATACTGACAAATAGAATTAAAGACTTAGAACGTGGCTCAGGTCATTAAGTAGTTATTGTCTGTCATGGCAGACAAGGAAAACGTGAATTGAAGTCACCAGTGACCTACCTGTGTCTCTCATCTCTCCTTTTTCCTCTGCCACCTCCCGCCGTCAAGGGTTAATGCTTTGACAACTCCACCATCAACCTTGTCACTAATTATTTTAGAACTAACGCTGCAGCAACTTCGGCTGGGTACGATTGCTGCTTTCCCATTTCTGTCCCTCCCTTCTGTAATTAACCTTGCTATTCTTAGCTACAAAGCACAGATCTCATGCCAGTCTCCTCCACGATTCTATTTTCTATTTCAATGGCCGGTTCCTGTCTGATTTTCTCCTGCGAAAGGGTCTGTAATCACTCAGTTATATTAATGATCTGGCCCCATCACACCCTTTTCACTCTGATAATCTTCTGCGCAATTCATCCTGGGAGTTTAGCAACTGAAACCGAATCGTTTACTTGCCGCCGGATCCGCCACAATTCTGGTCCTGAGGTGTGTGAGCATCAGGAATCGGTGACAATTAAAACGCCCACTAAGAAAATTCAGTGTTTACGTGGGGTTTTAACAGGCTTCCTTCCTGTTAACCAAGAAGATGAGGTGATTCTCCAATGGCTGTACCTCATACAGTCATGGATCACTCAGCCGCTGACTGTCTGTAAACGGGGTGCACAGGATGCAGGGCAATTAGTTACAGACGGAAGCACACCTGAAGGCCAGACACTGCTCCTGGCTCGGGCTGCCTGGCCCTATTTGCAGCGGAGCCAAACCTGCACGGCCAGGGCGGGGGTTATGGGACGGAAAGGCACAGGTGCATCTACTGCAGATCAGGTGCCTGGGCCTGGGGGGTCAAGTCCATGCACACCTGGCGGAAGCTCTTTTTGGTGCCACGTGCACGCAAGTGTCTGAGTCACAAAAGGCCATATAACCGGGTGGTTGGGGGATGCAACTGCAAAGAAAAGGCTGAGGCAGAGCTACAAAGCCTGAAATAAATCCGTTCTTACTGAATTAGGAAGGGGGACCGGCAGTGAAAAATAACTCCCCCTCTTTTTTTGTTTTGTTTTGTTTTCTTTTGGTCAGAGATCTATAAAAGTGCTAAGAAGGGATTCGGGTGGTTGTGACAACCTGGGCCTTGACTGAGGTCCACACGTGTCCCAGGCATGGCAGCTGGGTTGGGACCTCTGGTGTGTGGAGGTACATTCAGGTGATTTTCTCAGGCTGTGATGGGTGAGGGAGCTGAGGCTCTTCCACTCAGCATCATCTCTTTATTCCCTGTGAGGCCGCCTACCTCCTTGGCGATTGGTTTAAAATTCACACAATTTGTGCTGCACTCTTGGGCAGAAAACCGGGCTCTGTCTCAGGAGGTCCCCTCTGAGATGTCCTCGTGTTACTCAGGGAGCCATGGGACAGACGCCCTTCTCAACATTTATTTTAATATTTCATCAGCTACCTGCCTTTTTCTTTGGTGGTTGTTGTTTGGGAGGGAGGTGCAAATAGGCCAAAAAGAAATGAACGCATGATAGAGACGGTTTGTTTGGGGGTAGGGGTGCAAGTAGGGGTGGAAGGCCATAGAGGTAGAGGAGGACAAACAGGAACTGGGCTCCTTTGAAGGAGAGATGGCTCTGCTCGCACAAATCATGGCGCCTTGACATGCTAAGAAATCTAACTTGATGGAAAACATTTTTTTCTATCATCCCACGTATAGAGGTGTCATCATTGTCAACAGAAATTGTGCAGCAGGTCTTTAATTTAAAACAAATAAATTTTAGAAATGGTTATGAAGAACCTAGGGGCAGGACAGGAATAAAGACGCAGACGTAGAGAATAGACTTGGGGACACAGAGGGGGGAAGGGTAAGCTGGGACAAAGTGAGAGTGGCATGGACATATACACACTACCAAATGTAGACTAGATAGCTGGTGGGAAGCAGCCACATAGCACAAGGAGATCAGCTCGGTGCTCTGTGACCACCTAGAGGGGTGGGATAGGGAGGGTGGCAGGGAGATGCAAGAGGGAAGAGATATGGGGACATATGTATATGTATAACTGATTCACTTTGTTATAAAGCAGAAACTAGCACACCATTGTGAAGCAATTATACTCCAATAAAGATGTTAAAAAAAAACACAAATAAATAAACAACCACAGCGGGGTGGGGTGTGTGTGGAAAGTGAAACCACAAACTTGCTCAGAAAGTATACCAGCGTTTAAGCCAACGACTCCCTCAGGGAGTAGAGATCTGCAAGAATTGCCATTAGACTGTTGAACCTTAAGCCAGTCCATCAAGATGTAAAAATGGAAGAAGTTCGGAGTGAAACTTCATTTCAGTTGCTAGAGAATGGTAAGTGATGAACTTGAAGGAAAGCAAATGGTTTCAATTACAATGTAAAAGGTACTGTCAGGAACCAAGTTTTGTTGCTACTGCAAGTTTCAGCTGCCCCAATAACAGAACACACTGAGAATTCAAATCTCCACCTTTTTTTTTTTTTTTTAAACGTTTCTTGGAAGTTGCCACGTGTTTTAAAGTAACTTTCCCTGGACCTTAGAAAACAAAATGATTGCACTGAGACTTCTGGAGTTATATCAGTACTCTGGGGTTTCTCAATTACAGAAAAGATTCAAATAGAAATTCAGGCAATCATACGAATCACTTTCATCCACAAGACCAATTTGGTTTATTAGAGGAGAAACTGAGGCAAGTTCATATTCAGAGAGGAGTGTACAATGGAAGAGAGGGTGGGATTGCAGTCCAGGGCAGCTTGGACCCTGTCCTATCTTATCTGTGTGACCTTGGCCTTCATGAGCCCCAGTCTCCTCCACAGTGAAAAACTGGGGACAATTACACGGCCACTGGGTTGTTGTGAAGTTTCTATAAATCAACATTTGTGAAGGTACCTGGCTTGATGCCCGCCACATAATCGGCTCGTTTTTCTTTCCTACTGCAATAGTTTCTTCCATGAGAAATAGGGGTGAACACTGACACAAGTTATTTCATCTTTTAAACAGAATCCACATGTTAAAAGTTTTCCCATCATCCCCTCCTCCCCGAGGAAAGCTTAATCCATTTGGGGAGTAGAGGCGTTTGAGGTCCCTTCTCACTTAGCATCCTGTCCACTCTGCAGAGAGTGTCAAAGAGCAGACACAGTGTCCTCAGTGACGGACACAGCACGACCTTGAAGGAAGAGGTGAAGCCTGCACACACACACACCATACACACGCTACACACACACCATACACACCCTACGCACACACCATACACACCCTACACACACACCATACACACGCTACACACACACCATACACACCCTACGCACACACCATACACACCCTACACACACACCATACACACCCTACGCACACACCATACACACCCTACGCACACACCATGCACACCCTACACACACAACATACACACCCTACACACACACATGCTCAAAAACTACAGCCTCCAAACTGTTTTCAGTTTCCTTTGAGAGCACCTTCTGTTCATATATTATGAACAAAACATTATATGATGCGAGTATGGGATCCAGAGCCACAAACTTTGAAATGGCTCTCACATGCGATGGCTGAATAGACTCCATAGAACTTCTGCGTTATGTGGGCTTGATCAACGTTAGGTTGAAGAAAATCGGCAGCATGTGAGTCACGCTAACTTTACTCTTATCAGAGAGGCTGACGTAGCTGGTCACCAGCACACTATGTCTTTAACAACACAGGTATTACATAGTAATTTAATACCTGAGAAGAATGTGAAGGCTTTACGGAATCTGATTCTACCTCCTTTTATTCTGAGTTAGAATTCTGATTCCCTTTCCTTACAATGAGTTGCTCCCAAACTAAGAGTTAGATGGATTCCATGGTGGATTTAAAGATGGGGGCTTTTTAAACACAGCATTTATGCACATTTCAGTTTTGAAAAGACTCCAACACTATTTCTCCTGGTTTAATATTGGTGTTGGCAATGGCCTTCTCCACTTGGATCACGGGGCACTTTCTGGCAGACCCTTCTCTGGATCACTCTACCTTTCTGACAGCCCAGCCCCCGGCACCTGGGGTTTCTGGTACACACAGCCTTGGTGACAACAGTTAAAAAGGGAAAGTCAACAGCATCTCCTTTGCAACTTGGGGCTCCCACACTGCTGTCAGAAATGAGCCCTTGAAAGGAGGACGGAAGAGGCCCAGCATTAATGGGGGAGGAATCAGGACGGATAATTAGGTGAGGAGACTGTGAAAGCAAAGGATTACAAGAAAGGAAGATAGAGGCAAATCAGATAAGGGACAGTGAGATCAAGCAAATGTTAAAGAGAGATGGGAAAATATACGGTTTAGAAATGAAGGATATATTTCTGAAAGGTGTCTTGAACCAGAAGGAAAAAATGGCATGATTAGGAATGAAGATTGTCAGGAAAATTTAGCCAATGCCAGCCTTTCCCTAGGAAGTCATTTTTTTTTGTTCATCTTTTTTTTTTTTTTTCCCCAGAAACCTGCTTTGTAGATGCACAAGTGGGACAAGAGTGGGCCAGGGTAACAGGAAGGCCCACATTTCAGAAGCGAGAAACCAAGTCTGGGGAGAAGCCAAGCAGGGAAGCAGTCCATGATTCCTTTGCCTTCTTTCATTAGGGAGGTATTTAACTAAAGGAAAGCTCTTGATTTGTCTGCTGGTGGTAGAACTAAGCTGGCATCTGCCTAGAGAGAAGAGGTAAGACTCCAGGGGGTCCATGTAGGGAAGAGGCTAGATGGGGTGGGTGTGGACAGGTGATACAGAACCTCAAAGTACAGAGAGAGGCTTGAATATGCTGCTGCAAGTAGCTCTGGGGTAGGAGACTGTCACGTGAAAGCACCACTTTAACAACCTAAGTGTCCATCGACACAGGAATGGATAAAGAAGATGTGGTACTTATACACAATGGAATATTACTCAGCCATAAAAAAGAATGAAATAATGCCATTTACAGCAACATGGATGGACCTAAAGATGATCATACTAAGTGAAGTAAGTCAGAAAGAGAAAGATAAATACCTTTTGATATCACTTATATGTGAAATCTAAAAAAATGATACAAATGAACTTATTCACAAAACAGAAATAGACTCATAGACATAAAAAACAAACTTATTGTTACCAAAGGGGAAAGCAGGGGGAGGGATAAATTAGGAGTTTTGGATTAGCATATACACACTACTGTATATAAAATATTAATAGATAACCAACAAGGACCTACTGTATAGCACAGAGAACTATAGTCAATATTTTTTAATAATCTATAAGGGAAAAGAATATGAAAAAGAATATGTATATTATATATAGTATATTATATGTAATATATATATAATATATTAAATATAAAAACTCAATATATATATTATGTATAAAACTTTTATAAATATGTATATGTATAACTGAATCACTTTTCTATACACCTGAAACTAACACAACACTGTAAATCAACTCTACTTCAATTAAAAAGAGATTAGGATGTGAATGGGGTGGAGGATGGTTTGGAAGCAGGGGTTACTGTGAGGCTACTGGAGGAAGGTGGGTTTGTGGAGACAGAGGTAAAGGAGCCAGACTACTAATAAATTTATCAGAGGAAGTTCATGATCTCTTCCCTAACCATTCACTCTCTAGAAGCAAAGTCATTTCTATTTCCTCTGGCAGGAAACAGAAGTATTCAGACTTCTTAATATTGGGAAGAGGTACCACTATCTCAATCCCCATAGATTATTGAAACATTTACGCCTCTTGGGCAAACCCATAAATTCTTCTAAAGGAAGAACCCATAAATTCTATAGCTTTCTGTGAGTACCTTATTACTACCCAGAGGTGTTACATTTTTTATTGTCAACTTTAATCATTTCTTTATTTTCAATGAGCAACTGTATTCTTAATGCTTTTTCTCTGCAATTTCTTGACAATTTCATTTGGTAAATCTAACTTTTTATTTCCTTAGTGTTTTTCTTACAATTCTCAATTCTCCTTGATTGTTTTCTGCACCAACAAAGCCGTGATAGCTGATAGCAACCATTTTTTTTCTTCTCTCAATGTTTTTAATGAAGAAGGGTAAATCAATGCACACAAAAAATTGGTACATACCCATGACTAGACATTTCAGGAAGCCCCTTTAGTCAATTGTCAGGTTAAGTGGTAATGTTCGAGTAAATCTAAGCAAACCCAAGTTATTTTTGAAAGCAAGATACACAATGCCAAGAGAAAGAAAGTCCCACTCCAATTTGCATTTCTGTTCCTTGTAGAAAGATTCAGAGAAAGGGACAGTTGTTGAAAAGCAATAACCAGCGTTCCTGGCCCAATTTCATGTGATGCCTGGCCAGGCTTAGTCTTCATTCTGACAGTTTGCAGCCCTCTCCAGTTGCCAGTGTAGAACCCACGACACTGCTAGCCAAGCAGATCAAGTCAGCTGATATGATTCTATTCTCTGACCTTTACCAAGAACACAGCAGGGATCAATTATTTTCATTGCCCAATAACGTCCAGAGGAGAGCTGGACTACACATGTAGTGAAAAAATATGATGACTCTGCACAAAGTAAATGCATAAAGGCTGCAGCCGGAGAGAAGAGATGGAAAGTGGGAGGAAGATGGGGGGTAGCCGAGGAAATCTCAGGACCCTCGTCAGGCCAGCACTGCCAGGCAAGGTGAGGAGTGATAGACCTTCAGTTCTACTCTGCTGGACAAGCCTCCAAATAGAAATCTTAAGAACAATAGGACTTAGAGCTTCTTTGTCATCTACAAATAACAGTAGTAAAAGTAGTTTGGGGCAAAAGAAGCATCGTCATTCCAGAGCCTCTTTTGTGGAAAAAGCCAGTAGCCCATGAGTCACTGTCATTATTTTTCTTTTCAGGGAAGGGTTTACAGACTCTGGAAAGTGTCTCATGCTCTGGATTTCAGTAGGGGAATATGTGTGAAGCTCAGCTGTCAGTTGACACCACCCTGTCTGAACACACTTGCTTGGTCTAGTAATGTCACAGTTGAAAATGTGAATGCCTTACCCACTTGTGCTGAGACTTCTTTGGGATATCTGTGAATCTCTTTGAATGTATAGTTAACGAAGGAGAGTACACATCAGTTTACTGAAAAGAGTATTCATGGACTCAAAGTAAATATATGGTCTATAGTTCCTATTTGTAGTCATAGCTGCTAGCTACTGCCTTTTTCCCATATCCCGACCAATGTGCTAAACTTTCTTCACAGGAGAAGAAAACTGATGGGTGAAGAGCTCAAGTTCACACAGCCACAGTCTGAATATAGGTTCCACTACAAGAAATCAAAACAATGTTCAGCTTCTTTGGCAGGTCTTCCCTCGTGGGATGGAGAAGCCCAGCCTCTCACTGCACTGAATGGGAGGACCCTGCACAAACATGGTGGCTGTTACACAATCAGCTGGGTGGCAGGATGCTCATTCTCCAAACCCTGAAGAGAAAGGTGAAGCATGCATTGTCTGCAGCCCCTGGGCTTGCCAGCTCTGTGCAGTATCATTGGTAGATCAGTCTTACTTGATTTTCATTACAATCTAATCTCTTGCTCAAAGCATTTTCTAATTGTGTCACTACCTTGTTACCAAACAAAAGCAAAAAGATATATCTTTTAATATATCTCCCAGTCCCCCTGGCAATCTCCAAGAGAATAAAGTTTCAGTCATTTTCCCAGGTGCATCCCCCTTTATCCCACTTCCAACACCCTGTGTTTGCAGCAGCCCCTGGACTGCTAACCATTGTTCTATTCTTGTCTTGATTTTCTCCTTTGCACATTTTCCTCATTAGTCCACCTCTAGCTATTTATTTTCTGTCCATCCTTTCTTTGCTGGCCCATAGAATTTTACCTGAACCTCCCAGCTTCCATGTATCTTAAAATGCTTTGAATGGTAAGATGACTTTGCTTCTATATTTTAAGCTACTTAAAGACAGGAATTGTGCTATGTTCATTTCTATTCCTCTTACATGATCCTAACCCAGTGATCAAAAAGTATTAATATCATTACTTGCTAAGCTCCCACCCCATAAATTCAGATTTAGTTTATGCAGTTTATGGTCACCTGATAAATATTGGGCAGTTTAAACCCCAATAATCCCATTATTAATCCTTTTACATATTTTCCACCCTCCCACCTGTCCTTTATGAGAAAAACCCAAATGCAAACTCTTTATCATAACTCTGACTTAAGCCCTTTAAGTACTTTATGAAATTGAGATTTAAAAAAAAATAAATTCTTAAGAGTCATATTACCTAAATGGAGTGACCTAAGTGCATTTCAATTCACTTTTTTTTTTTTTTTTTTTTGCGGTACGCGGGCCTCTCACTGTTGTGGCCTCTCCCGTTGCGGAGCAACAGGTTCCGGACGCGCAGGCTCAGTGGCCACGGCTCACGGGCCCAGCCGCTCCGTGGCATGTGGTCTTGGACCGGGGCACGAGCCCGTGTCCCCTGCATCGGCAGGCGGACTCTCAACCACTGCGCCACCAGGGAAGCCCTTCAATTCACTTTTTAGGAAAGTAATTCAGACTCTTCACTGCCTTCTTTAAATTTATGGTTTTCTAAAATTTAGTTTTGTGAATGTGTGACTATATGTTTGTTGGGAATTTTTAACTGCTCTTTTAGATTCTCATTTAGTGCCTTTTTTCTTGAGAAAACTCGATGGGAAGTGGAAGCAAGACCCCTTGGAGGATTGGGAGAGACAGACTGTCATCTTAAGCCTCTAAGCTCTGGGTACCCACGGAGGGCCTTGACGGACGCTCACTGTGAACCACCCTTTACTCCTTGTGAGCCTCGTAAGCTGGAGGGATCCCCCCTACTGAGCTTTGCTCAGCCCCTTTCCCAAGAACATGCCTGGATCAGGACACCAATAAATTCTTAAGGAAGCTAGCTTAGCCTCGCCACCGGGGAATTTACTTTTTGCTCCAGGAACATGATTTGTCGTGCAGAATGTAATAGATTTCATTCACTGTCATAGCTCTCCATTGTGTAGCTTCATTTGGCACCCAACACAGGGCAAGGCTTTTGAATTTGCCTAAAAGGGTGGATTCCCCCAGAAGGGAACCCTAGTACACTGTTGGTGAGACTGTAAATTGGTGCAGCCACTGTGGAAACAGTATGGAGGTTCCTTAAAAAACTAAAAATAGAGCTACCATATGACCCAGCAATCCCAATCCTGGGCATATATCTGGAGGAAACTCTAATTTGAAAAGACACATGCACCCCAATATTCAGTGCAGCACTACTTACAGTAGCCAAGACATGGAAATAACCTGCATGTTCACTGACAGGTGAATGGAAAAGAAGATGTGGTACATATACATGGTGGAATACTACTCAGCCATAAAAAATGAAATAATGCCATTTGCAGCAACATTGGTGGACCTAGAGATTGTCACACTAAGTGAAGTAAGTTGGATAAAGACAAATACCATATGATATCACTTATATGTGGAATCTAAAAAAAATGATACAAATGAACTTATTTGTGAAACAGAAATAGACTCATAGACATAGAAAACAAACTTGTGGTTACAAGAGGGAAGGGGGGGGGCAGGATAAATTAGGCATTTGGGATTAACAGATACACACTACTGTATATAAAATAGATAACCAACAAGGACCTACTGTAAAGCACAGGGAACAATACTGAGTATCTTGTAATAACCTACAACAGAAAATAATCTGAAAAAGGAGATATATCTATATATATCTATATATCTATCTATATATATATATATATATATATATAACTGAATTACTTTGCTGTACACTTGAAATGAACAGAACATTGTAAATTATTTATACTTCAATAAAAAAAGAGTTGATTCTCCCAAAATGAGCCCTTCTCAATGGCCTCCCTCATCTGGCTCAGCTGGATCCTGGTCTCTCTTTCAGAGCATTCTGCCTTCCCTGGGGGTGTTCACACGCTGGGGAGCCTAGAGCTGGGCGGCACAGGTGCGTTGAGAGTGCTCTACAGGGGCTTGAACCATCCCTCCCTCACCTGAGCCGCGCCTCCGGGGTCTGTAGAGGGGTGACAGCTCCACACTGGGTGCAGCTCTTCTGCGTGAGGCGCCCACGGGAGCAACACACTAGCTGTGGATACCACACTGTCGACGGCGCTCTCGCACCACAGCTTCCTCCTCCAGTCCCCGCCTTGTTCTATTACACGTTTCCTGGAAAGTGCGTCAAAGCGCTCATTTCTGGGAATCTGTATATGTGTCTGAAAATGGGTTCACATCCCCTAATACATATGTGCCAGAGCCAGGTGCTACATGCTGTTGGGCCCGCCCTATGGGCGGAGCTCCCTGGTTCCTGTCTACCTCGGAGAGTGCTGGACCAGCGAGCGGAAAAGCAGCTGAAGGAGACCTGCCTGGGCACACAGGCTCCGGTGGCCAGGGATGCTCTAAATTACCAACAAGGCTGTTCCTTGGTCTGTGGCTCAATTAAATGCTGCCAGGCTGACTGAACTGCTTCGTTCTCCAGGTAGCATTGTCCTTTCCACTGAGCTTCATATTAATTAATTGGCCTGCTCCTGTATTTCAGGAGGGGATTCGGAAAGGCTGGTTACTAGGACATTTTAGTTTGAAAGAAAGGAGATCCCACTAAGATTCTGTTTCTCTTTACAAAGAACTTGTTGGGTTTTCTTTCTGTCTCTTTTCCAATATGTTTCTTATACATTTTGGTTGTTTCTTTTCTTTTCTTTCTTTTTTTTTTTCTTTTTTGGTAGTCACAGAAACATACAATTTTCTTTTGCCATTAAAGCCTGCTGGCAATTGCCCTTTGGAGCCCATGGATAGCTTTGTCTTTGAGAATCATGTTAGATACGCATTGTGTGCTGGTCATCATGCTAGGTTCTGGGGATGAGAGAGGTTGATTAAAATCTGTTACTTTCCAAGAAAGTAACACAGACACTTGGCTGGCACTTACTGTGTGCCAGGCACTCTGCTAAGTGCTTTTCACATATTAACTCATTTAACCTTCACAGTATTAACATGAGGTAGATATTATTCCCATTAGACATAGATAGGTAGATAGATAGATAAGGTAATTGGACACAAAGAGTTGAAAACACATGCCCAAGGTCTCATAGCCAGAGGTGATGGAGCCAGGATCCAAAACCAGGTAGTCGGAGGCCAGAGTCCTCGATTTTAATCATAATACAGTACTGCTTCTCAGGAAGACATAGAGAAACAAATATCTGTATGACACTGACATTGGTTCCACATGGGGTGGTGCCCCAAACAGGAGCTGACAGGTCGGTTCTACCTGGTGAGGTCTGGAAAAGCTTTAAGATGTGTGAGCCACAAATGTGAAGTGTTTTGTAGCTTTGCCCATTGAGATATACAGGCGATCTGGCCTCAGCCTTCTGTTATAAGGAAGAATATTGTTCTGCATACAGCAGAATAGAGAGCCAAAGTGAAAACCAGGAACGTTTATTTTTAAAAGTCCCATGTCTTGCCATCCCTCCTTCTCTGGCTGTCAGATCTCCTCTGAGGAAAGCATCTCCTGCCCGTCACTGGGGAGCCTGGCCAGGAACCAGGGACACAGACACCCCACAACTGTGGGAGGCTGCTGACTAAAGCAGCAAGAGGCTTTTCTCTAATGTATTTTTTGCCTTCTTGGAGGTTTTGTTGGAGAGGCAAGATACAAAGAAGGGGTACCAGCTGCCAAGTGTAAGAAGATGAAACTCAAAGATAGTTTCAGTTTAATGCAAGTGAACAGATCCTTCCCAAGCTCCCATGTTGCCCTTTAATTTCTAGGCAAAAGAAAAACTTAGCATCTTTCCTTAAGAGGGCTGGATTCTCTAGACATCGCAATTTTACTATGTGGCCAAAAGCGGTCCACATTTTCACTGAATTGGTTAAGCTAGCAAGTATTAACCTTGACATTGGTCATGTCAGGATGAAACCTATTTATCAAAAATTTCAAAATCAGTTCCTCTGGGATATACAAAAATATATAACTGATATCCGATAGATCAGAATCAGAGTCAAATTTTAAATGTAGGAAAGGAGGCATCATTTAAGAAACAGCTAGATAAATATACACATATATTTAAAGTGCTATCTGAGGTATCGAGGAATCAAGGAAGGGAAGTGAGAGGTGAATTCTTGGAAGAGAATTCTTGTTATAGGACTGTGAAAATCAGGACATTGGAAAAAAAAAAAGCTTTCATTTTCTTTTCCAAGAATTCCATGAAGTTCCTTATTTCTGGATCATATCTAAATGTGCTATTAATTACAGTTTAAGTATAGTGAGTACTTTTCTCTATGCCAGGGACTGCTAAGTATTTTATATATCTCTTTACTATCTTTAATCATCAAATAACTGTCTAAGACAGACAGTATTATTACTCCTATTTTACAGGTGAGGAAATCGAGGCCAAATCAGAGCAGGAAAGCAAAGACATAGGAATTTGAACCAGGAACTCACACTGTTTACCAGGATGTTGATTTACTTCTTGTAGTTGACTATGAACAAATGTTTACTAATTTTTTGAAAACCCAGTTGTCATGTCTGTAGTCCAAAAGAGTTATAGATGCAGGAGGGTTAATACAGAATGTGTTCAATTTATGCTTTTGATTAGCTGTCAATGTTATTCTGCAAAAAAACAGATTGGGTGAAGTGAAGAGCAGTACAAGGCATCAAACAATAGGTAGAAAATAATTCATGAGATAATAGGGGAATTCTAATACACCAACTGTTATACCAAATTAATTCAATACTAATATACTACCACTATGCACCATGAAGTTTTTATCAAAGTTCACTAAATTCAAATCTATGATGATTAACCCTTTTCTAATGCCTTGAAATGAGGAAGAAGTTATAGCAAAGGGTTTCTTGCTTTCTCATAAAAGCAACTGATCACAATGTCTGAGTAATTTTCATGTATGAATATATAAAAATTGTCTTTCCAGGATGCCACATGATAGGAAAATGTTAAACATCAACCATTTTTTTTCACAGTGTGTGTATGGTACATTGACATTGGAATTCTGTGAAAGTGGTTATAAGTCTCAAAACCCTATTCTTTTTTGTTGTCGTTGTTTTCGTTTTTTAATTTTATTTATTTTTGGCTGCGTTGGGTCTTCGTTACTGTGTGCGGGCTTTCTCTAGTTGTGGCGAGCAGGGGCTACTCTTCGTTGCGGTGCAAGGGCTTCTCATTGCGATAGCTTCTCTTGTTGAGGAGCACAGGCTCTAGAGCGCAGGCTCAGTAGTTGTGGCACACTGGCTTAGTTGCTCTGTGGCATGTGGGATCTTCCCGGACCAGAGATTGAACCTGTGGTCCCCTGCCTTGGCGGGCAGATTCTTAACCACTGCGCCACCAGGGAAGTCCTCAAAACCCTATTCCTTTAAGAAACATCTTGTTTTCTGTCAAAAACAGGTTTATCAAGCATCAATAAGAAAAAAGACATGGTGTGTGCAGAGGAGGATATTAGTAAAAAGTAGCACAAATGTCTCCAAGGATAGAACTTTATTCTTGGTACATGATACAATAATTAAACAGCAGTAACAGTAACATTGGGTTGGTCCAAAAGTTCGTTCAGCTTTTTCTATAACGTCTTAATGGAAAAACCCGAACGAACTTTTTGGCCAGCCCAATAGTCACCATCCATCAAAATCCTGTTATATGCCAGATACTGTTCTAAGCACTTCACTTGTATTATCTCATTTAATACTTACAACAATACTATGAGGTGTGTGCTAAGACCATTTCCCTTTTACAGATTCTGAAACTAAAACAAGAGTGACTAAATAGCTTTCCCAAGGTCTCAGAGCTGGAGAACCAGACCCCTGGCTTGTGTTCTCAACCGTCATTTCTTCTGTTTGCTAATGACAACAATGGGGCGATGATGGTGGTGATTGGAGGTGAGGGGAACACAGCCCTCTAGAAGTCATCAGTAGCAGACCACAAGTCTAAAATGTGGCCACTGTCCTCACTGAAAGCTCACATTGTGGCAGTTTCGGAGATGACAGCTGCAAACCCCTTTGAATTCCCTTGGAAATGCTTATTCTACAAATCCACAGCTCCCCCTTGAGCTGTGCTAGCTCCATGGTCACTCCACGAGATCTGGTGTCCTGTCTCCACCAGTGCATCCAATGTGCTTATGCTGATACTTGACATGCAGGACAATGGGCCACTCTGCTCACAAGAGGAAGAGCGGTGGCCGGTAGAGAACAGTGTTCCAAAATCCAGTTTGGGGTGAATGGATGGAGAAAGGGTTTAAGACTGTAGTGATGATTTTGTGTTCTTAAAGCACCCTATAAATGAGAAGGGGCCACAAGGCTGGAAGGTCCTTAGGCAGACAGGCTGTGAGGCGAAAGCAGCAAGGTGAGCTAATTCACACCATCTACATCTTGTCAATGAATCCACCCCCAGAAGAGCTGCTTGTTCCCCACTAGTGGCTGATGAGAAGACCTTGGAAAGTCTTCTCTGGGCCCTGGAAGGGTTAAACCCTTCTCATAATATCATGTACGTTAAAAAACCAAAACCTTGGCCATCATTAAAAAGTCTGCAAAAAACAAATGCTGGAGAGGGTGTGGAGAAAAGGGAACCCTCCTACACTGCTAGTGGGAGTGTAAACTGGTGCAGTCACTATGGAGAACAGTATGGAGGTTCCTTAAAAACCTAAAAGTAGAACTACCATATGACCCAGAAATCCCACTACTGGGCATATACCCAGACAAAACCATAATTCGAAAAGGTACATGCACCCCAGTGTTCACTGCAGCACTATTTACCATAGCCAAGACGTGGAAGCAACCTAAATGTCCATTGACAGAGGAATGGATAAAGAAGACTTCCATTCTAAATATATATATATATGGAAGTTTACTCAGCCATCAAAAGGAAAGAAATAATGCCATTTGCAGCAATATGGTTGGACCTAGAGTTTATCATACTAAACGAAGTGAGACAGAGAAATGTCATGTGATATCACTTATATGTGGAATCTAAAAAGAAATGATACAGATGAACTTATTTACGAAACAGAAACAGACTCACAGACATAGAGAACAGACTTGTGGTTGCCAAGGGGGAGGGGCTCAGGGAGGGAAGGACTGAGAGTTTGGGATTAGCAGATGCAAACCAGTATATATGGGATGGATAAACAACAAGGTCCTACTGTACAGCACAGGGAACTATATTCAATATCCTTGATAAACCATAATGGAAAAAATATGAAAAAGAATGTGTATATATAACTGAGTCACTTTGCTGTACAGAAGAAATTAACACAACATTGGAAATCAACTATACTTCAATAAAATTGAAAAAAATAACCCAAAACAGGCTTTCCTGGTGGCGCAGTGGTTGGGAGTCCGCCTGCCGATGCAGGGGACACGGGTTCGTGCCCCGGTCCAGGAGGATCCCACATGCCGCAGAGCGGCTGGGCCCGTGAGCCATGGCAGCTAAGGCTGCGTGTCCGGAGCCTGTGCTCCCCAACGGAAGAAGCCACAACAGTGAGAGGCCCGCGAACCGCAAAAAACAAAACAAAACAACAACAACAAAAAAAAACAAGAACAAATAACCAAAAACTTTGACAGGAATTCATCCATCTTCCTCTTTTACAGGGACTCCTTTCCTCCCCACCTGCCCTGGGGTATTTTTATTTTAGATTAATTCAGATGTGGACTGACTTATGCTTGATAGGTTATTTGCTTCTTTTTAAAAACTCATTTGAATGCCACCTGACCACAGCTCTGATTTCCTAAGATTGCTTATTTCAATTTCTTCTCCTCCATTTGGTCCTTTGCTAATATCTAGATATTTAGTGTCATTTGTGAATGTAATTAAAATGGTTGCAATTTTTCTCTTCCTTATGGTGTCCCCTCCCTCTTCCTAAGTATAAATGAAGATATTTTACAGAAATCTGGTAAATACCAGATGCTCTAGAAATCTAGGAGAATCCTCTTTTAATTCCTCATTATTTTTTTCCACAGTTCTGTCTGCATTTTCTACCTTATGGGAACAACCAGTGTTAATGCCAAATTTGAATGAAGGGATATTTTCTTATTTAATACAATTTAACACCATGCAAAGAACCACAATTAATGCTTGGTTACCATGGAAATGTTGCAATGCAAGTAAAAAGGAAGAATGGCTGGGACTTAACTTGCATTTGGTGGAATGATATTGAGAGAAACTTTATAGCATATATATTTGAATACAACGTTTTTCTTATTTTTTTGTATTCTTCTTTCCTCCAGAAAGTATTGACCATTGAAACTCAGGAGAAATCATTCCATTAACCTCAAAATACTCAGAGGTCACTATAAATAATTATTTTCATACAATTGCATGTGCTGAGAAAATGTCTGCTGAATTTTGCACTTACACCTAGCCCTGGGCACTATTTGACTTACAATTATCATTTTTGATCTTAAGGGTCTTCTTTATTCAAAATATATCAACAATTAATGCAGGGGCGGGCCATTTCATGAATTTTACAGGGAAAGCTTTCCTGACTGTGTTTCTCAGTGATATCTGGATCATACAGAACATAATCTCAGGTCCTGCCCTCCCATTCCCCCTTCCCCCAAGAAAGTGAAGTTTAAAAAATGCCTTACATAGAGGCTACTGTTGGGATTTCTAGTCCAATGCGGAATTATAATTACTCATACAGTAATATGTCTTCCTCCCTCCCTCCCTCCCTTTCTATTTTTTCACTCAAGTTTTAGTCTCGTGAGCATTTTTTCCTACAGAATTGCAGTTGAAGTAAAGATGAATGAGGAAACTATAGAGTTAATGACAACTCAAGCTCTGGAGCACTTCTGAGCTTTTGCACAAGGAATTCAACCTACTCCATGTCATGGTCAGTGGGGTTCTGGAAAGAGGCAGTGACGGTGAGATCTCAATGTTCTTGGCATCCCAGGCCTACATGACAGCACTGGGGTGCCTACTACAAGCATAGAATGGTCAGTCTCTGTAAATCCACGACAACCCCCAAAGCGTTCGCTTTCTCTTGTCAAGAACAATTCTCCTCCAAACCTACAAGGACTGACTGGGTAGGAGCTACTTATGCAGCTCACCGAATGCAGAATCTAAGTGGGGAGGGAATGGGATGGGGAGAGAAGCAGTGCACTGGTACATTTCTAAGACTTGGTTTCACTCCTTGGCCAAGGGTCCCATTGGTGTTTTATTGCTGCTCGGTCCAGACCCTCCTCGGTAAGGGGATGTACGAAGGATTTTAATCCCTTTCTGTTGCCTGATTGACTTCTTTCAGAGCGCAGCCTCATCTGTCCAGTTGGATTTAACTTTCTATTCGGCTAGAATAAAAAAAGGAAATGCAACTACCATCATGAAAGACAACTTCCTCCTCAGCACACATTTCCCACACTGCACACGCTGCTCTGTAATGAACTCCACGGTTCTTTGCTTCTTGGCATGAACACTGCAAGTCAGGTAAAAATGTTTAGCTGTGTGTGACCTGGGGATGGAAGGGTAAAACTCACAAAATTGGTTTGGCTTAGAACCCAAAGAGTTTTCCCAGAGGCGAAAGGTTTGTGTACCAGCATCGCAAACATGGATGTTTTTGTTTCTTTCTTCTCAGACATTTTGAAGTGCAACTTGGCATTGTGAACACTTCACAATGTATGGATATTCTTTTCATCTCCCGGACCTTGTTTTGCAAAATATGCCCATTTCAGCTCCTTGTAGGTTTCAGTAGAGATTTGTTGACTTGGGATGTCTCTATTCATATATTTACCTCAACTTCTGAAGAGATCACCAGCAGCACAGGACTCCCACACAGCTACCATCCAGAGCTGCCCTTTCTGTTCTTTTTTTAAATTAATTAATTAATTTATTTATTGCAATTCTAATTTTTTAATGTCCCTCTATTTTCACAGTTTTCAGGCAAAGAAAGCATTTTAGGAAGTTTAATAGACTGGCAAGCCGCCTGAGCCTTAAAACCAAGAGATTTTGAACCAGTTGGTCTCCCTGTAAGTTTAGAAACCCTATCAGTTAAAATTAGGTTTCACAGAAAATGGCAGAAACATCAAGGTAGTAATAAATTTTAAGAAATGGGTAGAAATTACTTCTCCCCCATGTAAATGTACGTAAATACAGATAATCCAAGGTGGACGAGACATTTCCATGACCACTGGGTCCCAACTTCTTTCCGTTTTTTTCTTTTTAACATCTTTATTGGAGTATAATTGCTTTACAATGGTATGCTAGTTTCTGCTGTATAACAAAGTGAATCAGCTATACGTATACATATATCTCCATATCTCCTCCCTCTTGCGTTTCCCTCCCACCCTCCCTATCCCACCCCTCTTGGTGGTCACAAAGCACTGAGCTGATCTCCCTGTGCTATGTGGTTGCTTCCCACTAGCTATCTATTTTACATTTGGTACTGTATATATGTCCATGTCACTCTCTCACTTCGTCCCAGCTTCCCCTTCCCCCTCCCCATGCCTGAGAAAACCATAATTCAAACAGAGTCATGTACCACAATGTTCATAGCAGCTCTATTTACAATAGCCAGGACATGGAACCAACCTACGTGTCCATCGACAGATGAATGGATAAAGACGTGGCACATATATACAATGGAATATTACTCAGCCATACAAAGAAATGAAACAGTTATTTGTAGTGAGGTGGATGGACCTAGAGTCTATCATACAGAGTAAAGTAAGTCAGAAAGAGAAAAACAAATACCGTAGGCTAACACATATATATGGAATCTGAAACAAACAAACAAACAAATGGCTCTGAAGAACTTAGAGGCAGGGCAGGAATAAAGACACAGACGTAGAGAACACCCTTTGTATCTTAATTCAATGCATCATCTGTTTCGCCGGGTAGCTGCTGAGCGATGCAAGTTTGCCCCAGGAACACACTGCTCTCCGCTCAGCCCGTATGCACATAAAGGCCCCTGGAGCACAGCCTTCTGCAGCGGAAGCAGAGCCGCGTCACACCTGAAGTCTCTGTAACCCTTCCACGGCTACCCAAGGCTGACTTCTTGCTTTTCCTCAGCACTAGTGGTCTCTTAGAATCACACACAAAAAACTTGAAAGCCGTCGCATTGTTCTGTGTTTAACATGCAAACATTCCCATAATTGGCCTCCAAAGAAAATGACCAAAACCAAGGGAAGAAAGCGCTTCTGATGCTGACCTCTCCTGACGCCCTGCCCGATTCCGTTTTCAACACACCGACCCCAGCTGCTGGCCTGAGTCTTTAAAATCTTGGGTAACACAAACAGCCAACACTAAGGATTTCTGGGTGCATAATACAACCCACATAAAACTAAATTTTCTGTTTTTCTAGACTGCATGCATTTACCCTTTTTTTTACCATGCTAGATGTAATCAATCAAATTGCGATTCTAAGCGGCCTCCTTTTCTTTTTGAGAAAATGGAACGTGGTGAACGTGATTTACACACGTTCCCACAGGCAAACCTGAACTTGGATTAGCGGTACCTGACCAGACCTCAGAGGCACAGAAGTGGATTTGGATGGAAAATAATTATTTTTAAAATGGTAATAAAGCAAAGAGTTACCAGGGATATAACATAGAGGGGAAACCTCAGACTCATGGAATGACTGAAAAGTATTTATCGTGTGCCCAGATGATACCAGATCGGGGAACGGGTGTGAGTCCTGGGTTGATGGCAAATCCTTCCCATCCCCTCCTCTGCCCCCAAGTCCCGCACCCTCTGTGGCTGCTCTGCCTGGGGCTCAGCTCTCACCTGTCTGTGGAATCGGCTGCCCTTTGCTTCCCCATCTCTGGTCTCTCCTGACTCCAGCCCCTCCCGTACACCGCGGCGGGCTTCGTTTCTCTCAAGTTCACTTCCCTCCCCACATCTGTACCATGGCACTCGGGGCCCATCCCAACCCAGCTTCCCCACTTCTGTTCAGTACACACTCCAGGCCCTGACTGTGCTGTGATGCTGGGTACTGCTTACCCCACTCTGTCTGTCTTTCTTGTTGGGCAAATTCCCATTTATACATCAACTGCTTTGCCAGTTCCACGTCCCCCGTGGAGCTTTCCCTAACATCTCCTCCCCACTCCCACTTGTGATGTGGGGATTGATTTCCTGTCTTCTCTTCTGAGCTAGAGAACAGCCACACTGTGTCCTAATTAATTATCTGCTGACCTGCCCATCTCCTCCAGGGCAGGAATGAAAACCATTTGTCTCTGGACCCCTAGCACCTGAGAGAAAGGAGAGCTAAAACAATAAATCTCAGCACGTATTCCAAGTTCAGATGGGAATTTCTACAACTATTGGGACCAAATTCTCCTACACCTATCTATTGGGCAGGACTTTGTGTGTGTGTGTGTGTGTGTGTGTGTGTGTGTGTGTGAGTGGGTGTGTGTATGTATGTGGGCACACGCATTTGCTTTTCGTTCATATCATTTTTTTCTTTACTTTTTTGTTCTTAATTATTTTTCTTAATTTGTTTGGAAATATTTTTTATGAGTCACTTTTCACCTTTCAGATAAGAAGAGATGTGTGGTATCTGCAACAATAAGAAATGGTGCCTTTGTGCACTGCAATTTTGCTAATAAGCAAGGAAAGATTCAGATCTTCTTAATAGGCTCTGCTAAGTCAAGAAAATGCAAGTGAGATACAGAGCCATAGTAAAGAGCAGGGGTGGCGGTGGGGCGGGGGGTGGGGGTGGGGAGACAGAGGGAGAAAGAGAGAGAGATGGAGGGAGAGAGATTGACTTACATCATTTCTGACCTGAAATGAATTCAATAATATGTTTCCCATGATGTTTTGGCTTTGAATAGGAAACTAAAATTCAGAACAAAATGTCATAATGCTACATAATTAAGGGAAGTTTGATGCTGTCTTGTTGATTTACATATTACCCAAAATAGTATTGATGAACAGAAAAGGAATGTGGATGAATGCATTTTTAAAAATTTTATTTAACTTTTTGGACTTCGGGTGTGTAATATTGGATTAACCTTAATCTCTGGTCTACGAAACAGTCTCATCACTGTTCTCTGCATGGCTCTCTTTTTTCGTTCACTGATCCATTCATTCGTGGATGTATTAATAATGTAACATGTACTCATGGCCCAGCCACACAACACAAAAGATAGGCCCTTGAAAATAGCTTTTATACAGCCATCTGATCCTTTGCCAAGTGACCCCCTCGATTCTTAACCTATGGTGACCAACTCTAAACACCTGTTAACTGAGATTGCCCTTTCCTTATTATTTGGTTTTATTTCATATTTACACATTCTCACATTGAATCCTTCCTCTGGGGAAAGGAAGTCTTTAGTCTAGTTCTTACTAGTGTTTACTACAACAGTACTGGAGAATTCTTCCATTAATGACACAATTTTTAGCTTTCCCGATTCAATGCAAATTATGCATGTCTTTATGGTAACTGATCATTTGAAGGCAAATGTTGTCAACTGATCCAAAGCCAATGAAGAGAACACTGTCGTACTACCAATTTACTGGATTGCCTGAAAAATACCTACCTCATGTAAGTTTTTCCATTTAAAATATTATTAGTCTCATCTACTGTAATAAAACAGTATGAAACAAAAATGAAAATATTTAGAAAATCAACTTACATTTGTAGACATCACTGCAATAATCTATGTGCTGTATTGAATGAATGTGGGAAAGTGCTATCTTTAACCAAACAGTGGGGCAGATAGTTGAATTTGAGATCCCAATGATTTGCAATATGATTAAGGCTTACAGTTCAAACTGTTATTAAAATTTGACTGTCAATTAAATCGACAAACAGATTTGGAGTTTTCCTCAGTGTCTTCATGCTTTAAGTTCCTCCTCAGTAAAATGTAAATAATCAGCTCTACTTCCCTTAAAAGGACAATTTGATTACTCTTAAAGTTTCTTTCAAAATAGTAGACACCTTGTTTTTCTTCTCGATATTGAAGTCTTGTAGACTGGTATATCTTATTGTTAAAAATATATTTCATTTTAATCATGCCCATAAGCCTACTCTTGACACTAAGTGTCTGGAGTTCACGTGAGAGACACTGGCCAGGTCAGGCTGATGTTTACAAAGAGGAAAGGGCATATTCCACATCCCAAGACTTATCTCTGTGACAGCCTTCCTTCTTGTTGCTGTGTGACCAACAGTATGCTCGTTTATAATTAACTCATTTAACTGATGAATGTACTTGACATTATGTACCCAAAGCTCTAATCATGAAAAGCCTAGTGATCTAAAACTCGACTTTGACAAGAATTCACTGCTGGAAGTCTAACATTAAAATGTCAGCCACAGTGGAGGAACCATGCTCATTAAGAGTAAAAGACCCATTGCAAACTTCCCAAACTGCCATAATCACACATACAACTCTGGCGAGCCAAGGAGTACAAATGAGAAACATTGCACTTTATACCTTTGTGTTCTAGAGTACTGCCCCTTAATTAAGAAAATTGCTCTCAAATTTTAATTTTACAGTCTTTATCAGTGTGTTAATACTGCACATGCTTTTGCTCATATTTAGTGAAAGAAGGATTCTATAAGACAGTGAAATATAATGTAGTTTCTAAAACACTTCAGTTGTTTTTAAATTTCGAAAGGAAGTTAGTATATATGCAATCCTATGTAATAAGCCTAAAGCACTAAGAATATGATATACTAACTAAATGAAACGTTGTAGTGATATAAATCTTACTTCTCGGACCATTTCTTAGTCCTTTCCTGTAACATCATACGATACTACAAAATGATTATTCCTGTAGGCACAGCAATCATGATATTTCTTGATTTGATTGGAGGTATAAATGATTTAATGCTTGTATTGACCATTTTAGAAATCTCAAAGCTAATGCTAATGAAATATAAAAATTATTTGATAGCTATGCATTTATGCAATTCAAATTCTAATAAAGGAGAACCATTTGAAATATAACATTTTGAATGAACAATTGTAAGCATAAACTCCTTTGTCAAAATGAACACATCAGTTTTTATCTCAAATTACAGGAACAACTATCACTTTAAGATGAATTCTTTACATTTAAAACATTTTTACATGATGGTTCCTTTTAATATTTTTTATCCTCTTCAAAGGAAATCTCAAGGAACACCTGTAGTCAATGAAGACAATTTTTAATACTTCATTTTTCTTTATATTCTAATAAACACCTCTGTATTCTGTTGTAACTTAGAACACTTTCTGGAATTAGACAAGCCTAAGTTCAACACTTGGTTCTGTCTGAACAGCTGTGTGACCTTGGGAAAGATAGTTAACATCTGTAGGTTTGAGCATACTCATTTTAAAGGGGGTTGATAAAAGAACCTATTTGAATGGATTGTTGGAGGAGAAAATGTGATGATTTATATAAAATGCTTAGCATAATATGTCACAGAAGGTAAATACTGAATACATGTTGGGTGTAATAACAATACTTATGGTGATGATGATTATAGGTAGCAGGTATAGTAGACCAACGGCACATGCGAAATATGTGAACCAAGAGAACCTCATGACCATCTGTTCATCTCATTTTAGAAAAGAAAACGTCAAGGCCCAGACAACTTCAGTGACATCCCCTCTGTGTCAGCCCTCTCGTGCTCTGTAAAGCACTCTGCTAACTAACCAGCCCAACTCCCTGCCAGCCCATTTTAGGAGCGGGTAACGCAAGGAAAGTAGCCTAAAGTTAAGGTGACTAGAGATGTTCCTCTAATGAACAGAGAGAAATCATGCATGACAGAAGAGCAAAGTTAAATCACTGTATCGATTGCTCAGAAAAATCAATAGGAAGTTTCTAGCTAAAGAGCTGCTTCTGAGCTGAGAATAAGGGGTCACAAAACCTGAGAAATAAAGGACACGGCTCCCCCCCAGGACAGGATGTGTCAATAGTTGCTGTGGATGCCCACAATGCCCTGGGAGTCTGAGAGCAAACCAGCCCTCCGGGCCACCTGAAAATGTTAGCGGGGTCACCTTGTCAAAATGGTGATGGCTTAGAGAAAAGTCTAACAGGAACAGCAATAAATTCAACTGGATATAATGTCATAACCATTTAATGTAATACTGGGTCTGACGTTGATTTCCTACCTAACCAAAAAGAAACAGACTCTTTGAGTGTACAGATCTTCCTTGATTTATGATGGGGTTACCTCCTGATAAACTCATCATAATCTGAAAATATTGTAAGTGGAAATGCATTTAATACACCTAACCTACTGATCATCATAGCTTAGCCCAGCCTAACTTAAAGGTGCTCAGATACTTACATCAACCTACAGTTGAGCAAAATCGTCTAACACGAAGCCTATTTTATAGTAAAGTGTTGGAATATCTCAGGTAATTTATGGAATACTGTGCTGAAAGTGAAAAATAGAATGGCTGTTTGGGTACAGAATGGTTGTCAGTGTATTGGTGGTTTGCCCTCGTGATTGCGGGGCTGACTGGGATCTGTGGATCTCTGCCCAGCATCACAGGAGAAGATCGGACTGCATAACACGAGCCCAGAAAAAGATCAAAATTAAAAAATGAAAGTATGGTTCCTACTGAATGCATATGGCTTTCACACCATCTTAAAATGGAAAAATTGAAATTTGAAACATTCTAAGTCGGGGACTGTCAGTGCTCAGTTCAATGCTCAAGAAAATAAGATATAGTCATTACATTTGCTTTCAAATAATTCTGTTATGAACTTGGATTTAAAAATTATAATTGGATATTATAAACACATAAAATAGAATTTCACATTATAAGAACATATTGTAAAAACTATATAATAAGTCTTCATAGTTACTTATCCAAATACTGTCACTGTACTGTTAAAATCCTTATTGTCTGATTTTTAATAAGATTCAAAAAGTTGAAAAATAATACAATGATACATAAATCTAAAAAATCATTCTAAATGTTTTCCAAGGTCGGTTAGTCAGAAAAAAACGAATCTTCATATTTTACAAATTGTGAATAGAAATATTTTTGAGTTGAGTATGCTTCCTGGTTTGTAAATAAATATTATACCTTCTTGAGTAGTTTAATGTAAATCAGAAACTGACAACTATATTGAATCAGAAATTATTTACTGATGAACCAACCATTATACAAAAGTAATATCATTACCTAAATGCCATGATTTTCAGGGCTGCACTCAGGATTTTACCGTTGTCAGAGTGATGGCAACCCTGACAAGGGATTTGCTGCCCAGTGGCCAGTGAATATCAGATGTTTATTGCAGGATGACATGAGTCCCAAATTTAGTTAAAATTGCTTAATTTAAATCTCATGAAAATTAAATAGAACTAAAATCAATTTTTCAATTGTTTTAAATAACATTTACTTTATTACAGCAATAGTTTTTAAGTCTCCAGTGGTTTCTACATAAAAGAAGCATTTTATTTGATATTTCAAATTATATTAATTATATTTATATATAATTTATATAAATAAATAAATGTGGCTTTTAAAAATAATTTAATATAAAATATTATTGGGTATTTTACTAAAATGTAACACTGAAACTGGTGAACAGATTTATACCTGGACATGTACAAATGACTTTTATGTTCTTTCTGTCATACTACATCTTTTGTAGACTGAGATTAGCCTTTTGTGCCAAGATCTCCACAGAAAGAAATGTGCATTGGCCCTCAAGGAGGAATGTCTATCTATATTTAAGTAATGCTTCCAGAGACTTTGCAAAGTCCCCCACTGTTGCAAAGTACACATAAGCACTGAAAAACTAAAATAAATGCCCCTGAATTAAAAACAAAGAAACATACAAACACATTCAGATTTTGCTTTTTTATCCATTACTGTCAACAAGAAACCATGAACACCCTGCACCATCCTTTGATAACACACACAAATATCTAATTATTACCTTTATCTATCCAGTAAATATTTCATGTCAGTCAGTAGCTCTGAACCATATTTTCCTTTTCAATTTCCTCTTTTTTTGAAATTATCAGGCAGAAAAATATAAGCAGAAAACTTACTGACATAAAAGCCCTGCTCTTTCAAAAAACTAAGAAAGCTTCTGCAAACTCTCCTTTATATTCATGTATTTTCTGAAAGGACTCAAGTAACTTGAAGTACTTCTGTAATTTTTTTCACTTATTAAGCATGTAAATAATAGGTCATGGAATGAAGCAGGGACTGAGCTGAACAAACTGCATTTGCCTGAAGGAGTCATTTGTCTTCTGTATAGGAGCAGGTTATTTCCACAAGGGAAGGTGATTCTCTTACCTCAGTCCATCATAGATTTGGGTTAAGCTAATTGAAAATGTCCTTCAGGACACATGTGGAGACAACGATCAGGGAAAATAGACAGAAAGGAAGTGACCAGGAGAACTTTCTATTTTTAAAATTAGCCAATAAGCTCCGGTTTTTGAAATCTTGGAATACAGAAGGTCATATTTTGGATTTTTTTAAATGTTGGGTTAAAATTATTTCTTATTTTTGGAACATGTAATTTGGTAACATTCATCTAAATCAGGTTAAATTTAGAGACGCTTTCATAATGAAGTTAAATTTTAATCAAATTTACAGATTTTCTTTTTAAGAAATACATAACGCTAGGCAGTTTCTCCACCTGGAAGATGGGTGCTGTTGGAAGAATCACATGGAGAGAAACTTCAGTCATGCTCATGAAGAATGTCCTTACGGAGGTGAGGGTAGGTGGCGAGGAATGAAGTGTATGGATGTTTACCTTCTGCTCTATGGATAACGGACTATCCCACCTGTGTCAACCATGCTTGTCACCTTACAGGGTCTATTATAAACTGTGTGCCCTGCCTGCAGAACAGCATCACTTGTGATGCTCTGTATGACCCTCGTTCCCTGACCTCAGCCCTCAGAGGTTCGAATTCAGTTTCATGGTCCAGTCCCAGGACTCACAGCTTTAGAAAGCTCACTGGTAACTCTGATGAGCAACGAGTGTTGAGAACCACTGTTTAAGGCAATGTTCCAATTTATTTGTTTCTGCTGAAAGGCTATTATTTGGACTTCAGCAAGAGACAGAAACAGGGAGAGAGAGTAAGGAGGCTAATTATATTTTGGATAGTGATCTTACTAAGAGAGAAATGAAAGGAACCATATTTCTTGGAATTCACAATTGACTTTCCAGAAATTTAATTCATCAGTAGAATACAATGAACAAGACAGTTGAGAATAACTTTCGACCTCTAATATAAAAACAAGTAGATATTTTTCTGGCAACTATGAAAAGATGTTTCTTTTTAATGTTGAAAAGAACTCTCAGCACAATCCATTGCTGTTATTTTGTATCCTATGGGATAGCTTGGTGAGTGTTTGAAGCGAGCTGGGATGCATACCGTTAACAGGCATATCTGAGACAAGACTTATGGAAAGAACGCAAGTAAGAGTTCACGTAGAAATCTGAGACAGCAGATGTAGCAATACATGGGTTTTTGCAGTAAAATACTCGTTATACTTGAGCATAAAGATGAGTATACTTATCTTTATTGGAGTATAATTGCTTTACAGTGGTGTGTTAGTATCTGCTTTATAACAAAGTGAATCAGTTATACATATACATACATCCCTATATCTCTTCCCTCTTGCATTTCCCTCCCTCCCACTCTCCCTATCCCACTCCTCTAGGTGGTCACAAAGCAGAGAGCTGATCTCCCTGTGCTGTGCAGCTGCTTCCCACTAGCTATCTATTTTACATTTGGTAGTGTATCTATGTCCATGCCACTCTCTCACTTTGTCCCAGCTTACCCTTCCCCCTCCCCATGCCCTCAAGTCCATTCTCTAGTAGGTTTGTGTCTTTAATCCCGTCTTGCCCCTAGGTTCTTCATGACCACATTTTTTTTTTGTTTTTTAGATTCCATATATATGTTACCATACGGTATTTGTCTTTCTCTTTCTGACTTACTTCACTCTGTATGACAGACTCTAAGTCCATCCACCTCACTACAAATAACTCAATTTTGTTTCTTTTTATGGCTGAGTAATATTCCATTGTATATGTGTGCCACATCTTCTTTATCCATTCGTCTGTTGATGGACTCTTAGGTTGCTTCCATGTCCTGGCTATTGTAAATAGAGCTGCAATGAACATCGTGGTACATGACTCTTTTTGAATTATGGTTTTCTCAGGGTATATACCCAGTAGTGGGATTGCTGGGTCATATGGTAGTTTTATTTTTAGTTTTTTAAGGAACCTCCATACTGTTCTCCATAGTGGCTGTATCAATTTACATTCCCACTAACAGTGCAAGAGGGTTCCCTTTTCTCCACACCCTCTCCAGAATTTATTGTTTGTAGATTTTTGATGATGGCCATATAAACAAATGGGACCTAATGAAACTTAAAAGCTTTTGCACAGCAAAGGAAACCATAAGCAAGATGAAAGGACAACCCTCAGAATGGGAGAAAATATTTGCAAATGAAGCAACTGGCAGAGGATTAATCTCCAAAATATACAAGCAGCTCATGCAGCTCAATATCAAAAAAACAAACAATCCAATCCAAAAATGGGCAGAAGACCTAAATAGACACTTCTCCAAAGAAGATATACAGATTGCCAACAAAGACATGAAAGAATACTCAACATCACTAATTATTAGAGAAATGCAAATCAAAACTACAATGAGATCATCTCACACTGGAGTTTTTAGCACACGAGAGCAAAGCCCTGCTGGGCTTGAAATAGCCATGGTGGTTTCTAGGTATAAATCTTAATCTATAGATCACAGATACCCTGCTTGTATTTAACTTCTGTACTGCAAGTAAAATAAATTTCCCTAGAGAGATTCCTCCTCACTTTGTAAGTTGGTTTTTCCAAGAAATTTTAATTGGATATAGTTTTTGCATAATGTTTGCCTTAGATTTGATTTGAAAAATGGGGAGAAGCAGTGACTAAAGATAGCAATTTATGTCATCTCTGGATGAGTGCATTTCTGTGTCCAAGGACATTGTCCTTGTAGCCTCTACAGTTTTGACTCCAGAGTTAAACTGGCTGCTATGAAACATAAGGAAATAAACGGAGTGGGGGGAACATTTTATTTACACAAAGGATATCTAAGTGAGGTTCACCTGGGCAGCATATACATGGAGGAATCTGATTCTGTTGCTGATTATTTGCTTTGATCAACAATCTACTTTGCTCTTTCCTCATTTGTAAAGTGAGAGGTTTTGAATGAAGCTAATCATTAAGACATTACAGTTGACACTTGACAACGTGGGATGAGGGGTACTAACCTTCCTTACTGTCCAAAACCTGCGTATAACTTACAGTCAGCCCTCCGAAAGCACGGTCCCTCCATATCAGTGTTGTTCGTCCATAGGTTCATCCGACTGTGGATGGAGTAGTACTACAGAATTTACTACTGAAAAAAATAGGTGCACAAGTGGACTGGTGCAGTTCAAAGCCGTGTCATGCAGGATCAACTGTATACAAATTCCTATGAGACATCACATCTACCTCCCTTACCATTCAATCTGCCTGAAAACTCACTTGCCCATGAAGCCTCCTCAAATTAATCAAAAAGCAGACAAGTGAACTGCCCATATTTTAACATGAGTTTGGAACTTTGAGGGCTGCAGTTCCTGAATTTAGACTCGATTGCTAAACATAAATGTAACATACACGAGACTGACACATAAGGCGAATAGAACACACGTGTCTCCGCTACATTGTTGTGACCTCCAAGTTGTGAGGAACTATGAATGCTGCTTAGGAGAAACCGTGGTTCTACTCATGGGTCATCCAAATTCCTTGTGTCAAAATGCAGAGGTCCTTTAGGGGCCACCATGCAAAAATCTCCCTTCTCATCATCATGATCCTTGAAAGAAAAATGAAATTTTTCTGAAGCATAATCAATTACCTATGTTAAATATAGCAGTTGAAGAACATTCACTGAATTAGTGACAGTTCTTCTCCCATTAGTGTATAAAGACAGAGCTGTTTCCCTCCCTTGCCTTACAAACAGCTAACTGAAGAAAGCCATAGCAAAGTGATGTTTGTTGCTTCCTTTAACACCACTTGAGAGCTATTTTTTTTTACTGAAGATAAATGATACTTATAATTAACTCTAACTTTAGCCCTTACTTTTTAATAAATAGATTCCTGAAAACTTTTCAGTCAACCAAATCCAAAATGGCTCCCTTTGGGGGAAATTTGACATCTGTATTTAGAAAATGTTTTGTGTAAAGTCTCAGATGCACTAGTATATTTAAAACATCTGTTGGAATTTTCATGTGAGATTGATGAGAAAAATTGAGGACCTGCCAATAAATGATGGATTTTTCTGGAAAGACAGGTGGAAGCAATTAAAAATAACATGTCACACTAAGGTCCTAACCACACACAGAGAAAATCATTTGTATAAGTAAAGAACTGGTATTAATAAGACCAAGGAGGATGAGGATGGAAAAAGAAATAAAACTCCTTCTCAAAAATACTCATCTTTCACATGCTTTCAAGTCTGCTTATCTTTTCTACTGAAGATTTCTAGTTTCTAAGGTACCAAAAATTTATATATGTCTAGGGAAAAAATGAAATAAAATAGTCAAGAATTAGCAGGCAAATAAAATTATCCTTTTTTCTTCAAGGTAGGATCTGTATGACCCACAGTGAAACTCTAAACAACAGCACTGTTTTCTATAGCACACACCATAATTTGATACAAGACCAGTGTATCTTGGACCCCATTCAAAGTGTGCTGACTTAAAGACAAGAAAGGGTTGGCTATTCCTGGCTCTTTGTGGCACATTATGTTATCTTTTCCCCTAAAAAAGTTACTTTTCTCCCTATGTATTCATAGGAGATACAGAATGCCTTCGAAGGCAAGGCATGCTAACATTGACTATAAATGTTTATAATCTGTTAATATTGACCCTCTAATTTAATCTCAGTTGTTTCATAAGCATTCAATAATGCTATATTTTTTCCAGCACCAAGAAAGAAATAGCAATGTGAATATGGAATTCTCAACTAATCTTAGGTTCTTGCAATTCTGGTCATACTTGACTATATACTATAAAATTTTCCTTTATTCAAAAGTGTGAAAATGCTTTGGCCTTCACTGGTAATTTTCAACTTGATTGGTTCAAATAAATGCTACATAACCTAACCAAAGACTTACCACTAATGACCAAATATTAGACATTATTATATATAATGACTTGCAAAATCATTCCATCACATGAAACATGGATTCATATATAGTCATGGGTTTATTCTTTTAGGGCTTTGTCATTTTACATGGAACCTGAATAAAAGTATAAAAAGGTTCTTGAATAAAACACTTGAATGATTTTACTGAGACTCTACAATTTTCTGATAGATGAAATAAACATATAGAATCTGGCCTATTTATATAACAATTCTACAATATTCAGCAGTCACTGAATCTGTATTTTGAGGTCAAACTTATTTTCAGCTCTATACAACTGACAGTTCTTCAGTCTAGATGAACTTTGATTTCAAAGGAATATCTTAGTCATGTTCCACAATGTTCATTGCAGCTCTGTTTACAATAGCCAGGACATGGAAGCAACCTAAGTGTCCATCAAAAATGAATGGATAAAGAAGATATGGCACATATATACAATGGAATATTAGCCATAAAAAGAAATGAAATTGAGTTATTTGTAGTGAGATGGATGGACCTAGAGACTGTCATACAGAGTGAAGTAAGTCAGAAAGAGAAAAACAAATACCGTATGTTAACACATATATATGGAATCTAAAAAAAAAAAAAAGGTTCTGAAGAACGTAGGGGCAGGACAGTAATAAAGATGCAGACATAGAGAATGGACTTGAGGACACAGGGAGGGGGAAGTGTAAGCTTGGACGAAGTGAGAGAGTGGCATGGACATATACACACTACCAAATGTAAAATAGGTAGCTAGTGGGAAGCAGCCACATAGCACAGGGAGATCAGCTTGGTGCTTTGTGACCACCTAGAGGGGTGGGATAGGGAGGGTGGGAGGGAGATGCAAGAGGGAGGAGATATGGGGATATATGTTTATGTATAGCTGATTCACTTTGTTATACAGGAGAAACTAACACACCATTGTAAAGCAATTATACTCCAATAAAGATGTAAAAAAAAAAAAAAGGAATATCTTAGTTTTTTCAGTCTCCTAATAAAACCTAAAAATATTGCAAGCTGAACTTATGGCATTTCTGAACTTCTATCAGTTCTAACAGCTTGAGACCTTTCTCTTACAAAAACATGCAATTCCCTGCAGGTTTCTAAAAAGCTTCCCAGCAGCACTCATTAAGAAAGGCCACAGCTATAGATTAGCTTTACTGCTACCATTTTCCTTTTAAAGTATTTTTTTGGAGACAGTTTCCTATTCAGTAGTGCATCTGCATATAATTATTCAAATACAAAAGCCTGCTGTAAAAGAATGTGGGGGTGATTCAAAAGCACCAAAAGCTAGTGAACTGGTGTGACTTTAGACACAACTTTGTCCTTCACTGTATTTACCAACAATTACCATTAGGAAAGATTTTTAAGAGACTGAGGGCAGATTTCGTCCATTTGCAGGTAGATAATGTTCCTAAATAAAATTTAGACTGGTTCAGATGTATAATAAATAAAATAATTTGCATCTTTGGTATACTGATGCATCATCACTAAATTGTTGGGAAAAAACTACAATAGCAACTGCTAATGTCCACATTTTGATACCAGGACACAGGGAAATGAGAATATATGAATGGAACATGCTGGTCTAAGAAGGAGTTTATGGAAATCACAACTGGACAAAAATACTGGACAAAAAATCCTTTTTCTTCCAGGTAAGAACCCTAGGCTCTTAGAGGTGTAAGGAATTTAAAGGCAGTTTCCATTGAACCCCTCCAAGCAGAGTCCAACGCTGCCCTTACTCCACCCTGGCCATCCAACCTCCACCAAACATATACACACATATTTCCATTCTGCTGTTAAGAAAACTGCCATTGAGACAGGCTAGACTTGCCTAAGATCACCTCTGGATAAGTGACAGGGTTAGGGTCTGAGACAAGGACCCCTTTGTACTAATATCAAGTTGACTCTGAAATGGTGTCTAGAAGGAGGTCCTAAGACTAAGACAAAGCAAATAGACTTATTTCTGCTCCCAGTGAGGAATGTCACTCCTTTAAGAAAGGTAAATACACTGTAGCATAGGGCCTATTATTTATGTGTGCCTAAATTAGAGACTTCTGTAAGGAAGAACGTTAAAGCCTGGTGAGACGTACGGAAGTCTATAGCCTCACTATATAAAAACATAGACACAAACTATTTCCCCCCAAATCTGTACTCATCCAGTCTGGTCTACTATGTATTAAAAGGACAAGATATTTTAAGATGTATTTTAAGTTTGACTTTCAATACTCCCCTCCCATACATCCTCTCTCCCTCCATAACATAGAGAAGTGCCAAAAACCCCTGAACTCAGCACAAAGCACATCACACACACATACATACATACATACATGAATATGATTTTGTTTATTAAAAAAATAGATTTTATACAAGGCATCCCTATGGAAGAGATGGTTTCTGATCTTGAGAATTTGAGTTAAGTAAGATTAACTTTTTTAAACTTCTAGCTAACTTTCTCCAGTTGCCAACTGCAATTTTATAGCCAGGAAAATATGGATTGCTATAACCAAAAAGGGAAAACTTACCCAGCTTAAAGAACTCCAGTACTTATTTTTATTCTCTGATGTATTCAATGCCTTCTTATATCTGATTCCATTAGTATATATAATATTTATATGTATATATAATATTTGCTGGATTATACTCTAGGACATTATTGAAAATAGATAAGTAGGGAGAAAATCTGTAAACATATTCTTGTTAAACTTTTCAAGGTGAAACTAAACATATGTTCCTGAACACAGGCACAGGGGCTACATTAAATAAATTCAGTCAGAGGGTTGACAAAGTTGGCTGCAACAAGGTTAGTCATTGAAGACTTTAAAAAGACTTAAAATTATTCCCCGTGTAGGCCCAGCTATTGTTGAGTCTCATCTGCTTGGAGCTGAGGGCTTGTATTAATTTTCTGCAAAGGTACTGACTCACTTTCTTATTAAGCAAATTTGAACTGGTATGATATTTTTGGCTTTGCCGGATTCCTTTCTCTTAATATCTTGTGCTTTTCTCCAAGAAGGTCAAAGAGTTAATGTTAATCTTCATAACATTGCTGTGGCATATTCTTATCCTTATTTGACACACAGTAAAGCTGAGGTAAGTAGAAGATTACACGGAATAGACCAAAACAGGAGAAGTATTGATGGGCAAACTTCAGCCTTGTATTCCTTACCCATTTTTTCATTTTCTGGCACAAGCTCTGAGACCAGTGATTCTGAACTAGAATGCCGATCATAACGACCGGCAGGGTATTTTCAATCTGTTCCCACCATTCCCGAGGGCAAAGTTTGGGGAGGACGTGGGGAAGGAGGGTTGAAAACTCTCCATGTGGTTCTAAATGCCCTGGCTCCTTTACCCTAATTGATGAACACTATTGTCTCAGTAGTTTCCCAATATGAGCACTTTGGTTCTTAAATGTATTTCCCTTTATAAATCATCTTTTAAATAATAATAATTTAACAATGCCTACTTTGGGACCCTGGACTATACACTGCTTAGTCTTTAGAAAAATGGTTGTGAGATCTAACATTTTTGACACATAAAGGTAATTTATTTCTTTATTGACTTTGTAATATTCACTTTATTGAATGCATTAACTTTAGTATTTAATATTTTCATACTCAGCACAATGCCCAACTTTCTTCACTCCCATATACACATGGATTCAATATGCAGACATTTCTTATGTCAACAAGTTGTCCCTTTTACCAGTATTCTATGAAAAGGACCCCAATATTATACCTTACTCACATTCCCGTAAAGTTACAAGAATAAGAAATAATCAGGTGGGATGAACTGGGAGATTGGGATTGACATACATACACTACTATGTATAAAATAGATAACTAATGAGAACCTACTGTATAGCACAGAGAACTCTACTCAGTGCTCTGTGTTGACATAAATGGGAAGGAAATCCAAAAAGGAGGGAATATATGTATACGTATAGCTGATTCACTTTGCTGTACAGCAGAAACTACAAACACAAACATTGTAAAGCAACTATACCCCAATACAAAATAATAAAAAAAGAAATAATCATGGCTGCGTGGGATTATTTTTTATATTTAAAAATATAAAAAAGCAGCTCTTCTCCATCAACAATATTTCCAATTCTGAAACTTGGTAGTTTTTCTCTAATCCTCAAGAATTCCTTTATTGATCTTAGAATTCTCCCAGCAGAAATAGTTGTCTCTTTTTTTATCCTTCTCTGTGAATACAATTCCATTTCTGAAAATGGAGCTTAAGCATTTTCTTTATGTTGCTAGCTGTGGCAATTTCATTCAAATTCCCCTTTTCCAACAAATGGGCTCTGGAGGCTTAACAAGGATCCTCTTCATGCCTGGACATGAGGCTGGGGAAGATGCATAAACACACTCCAGCCATCTCCACCGTAGACTAACAACGCCATCTCTACAAATAGATAGATCTGCCAACAAGCGTTAAGGACACTGTGTGAGCCACCCTGCGTGATTCCCCGAAGAACTGTGTTTCCCCTTGATGTGCATAGCTGAGCTCTGTTATCACCAAAAGAAATTACAAGTGGGCATCCAGTGGAGAATGTATGCTGAAAATGTACTTTGCTCATAAAACTCACACTATCCCCCTTGGAGACACTAACACAGACCAGTCAACTCAATCTTGAACCTGATCAGCAGACAAAATGGAAAATAATTAACTTTTCCCCCATCTGTGGAATGCATTTTTGTCATTTGTTTTCAACTGAGATTATCACTGCTTGTGAGCCATGGAACTAGGTAAACAGTATTTTGTTTACTTCAGATGGCATTTCTTTTTTTATTTACAACCCACAGTTAATAAACCCAAATGAGAGGACTGCTGGATGCAAGGTTGCCAGGGATGCAAATGGGTGCAGGATGGAATATAAACACATTTCAGGGGAAAAAAAAATCGGTCCTTATTGAATATGAAAAACATCAACACGGTAAATCTGGGAAATAACTATAAGATATATAGCTTTAGGGTTTACTAATCAAAGAAAATGCGTCATTTTTTTCTTGACAGTATAGAAAGTAAAAGGAAAAAAATATAGAAATTATTATGTTATACACTCCTGTTTCCATATTCCTGAAACAGCCTCACAGGGACAAATAGAAAAGGCTTTCTAATAGTAAAACACAGTTTATACTCAACAACATCCTTTCCAGTATTTGGCTTATTTTACCTTTTGAATAACAACGTTCATTGTGTTTGCATTAATAGGCAAAAGAGTGGCTATTTTCAGATATTTGGATGCTGAGCAATTTAAAGGAAGCCAGATAACAGAATACTACCTATACTTTAAAAAAAGAAAAACCTAGTCAGTGAAATTTAAAACATAAATGGTTTCCAGACCGAATATTCACTAATGGGTTTTTAAATTTGTTCTCACTCATTGGAGATGAAGTCAGAAGTGGTCTGCTTGGCATAGATTCTGTCCCTTATGCTCCTTTCTCTGCCTTAATTTGAGAACTGCTTTGCTCCCATGTAAAAAGTGTGCCTCTGACCTACTGGAGGGGAGCATAACTGCTCACTCTAAAAACGCTTTTTTTTGTGCCTAGTCGTAAGAGACATCAAGAGACAGGCCTACGTGCCTAAAGAGAAAGTGGTCCGTGAACTTTTGATCTTAGACACAATTTTGCCTCAGCTGGTAATTAACAAGCTCAAGAAATTTAAAGAGACGAATTCAGTCCGTAATTGCATATGTTTTGATGAAAATAGACACCATTTTGGAAGGAAAGCGCTCCACATTTTAGAGAAAACGTATGTAGGAAGTAATCAAGTGAAAAGTCCCAAAAGAGAGAAGGATTAAAGAACGAGGGAAAAATTGCTTGGAGCAGAATACTTTCCCTAGAGCAGGACACAGATCCCCCCATCAGTGACACTGGACACTGATTCCCCTCAACTATTTCTTGAGTTTAAACATGAACATTATACCAGAGCCAAAACAACATTGCAGTTTATGACACTCCTTTCTTTCTCAGTATCCTTATCCAATTGGTCACGATTCTACTTCATGAAGCCAATCCACACCCACTGCTACTAATTTAATAATGATAGTTATTGAAAGTAGATATCAGTTCTTCCCTACATTAACCAGAAGCACAATGCCAACAAAATCACAACAGGTTTTTTTGCAGAAATTGACAGGTTGATTCTAAAATTCATTTGGATACCCAAAGAATCTAGATCAGGCAAATCTAGACAAAGGATCTAGATTAGATAAAATAATCTTGAAAAAGAAGAATGAAATTAGAGAACTCAAACTCTGATTTCCAGACTTACTATAATTTAATTGTTTACGAAGTTACCTAAGTAATTCACAGGGGAAAGGAAAGTCCTTTCAACAGACAGTGCTGGACAATAGGGTATCCATACAGAATAAAACTGAACTCCAATCCCTACATCAGATTATATATAAAAATTATTTTGATGTACCATAGATCTACATAAAAGCTAAGACTATAAGACTCCTGGAAGATAATTTAGAAGAATATCTTCATGACCTGGAGGAGTAAGCAAAGATCTCTTATAGAATACTCACAAAACACAAACTATGAAAGAAAAATATGATAAGCTAGATTTTAAAAAAATAAAAAAAAACTTCTACTTAGCAAACAATGCCATTAATAAAATACAAAGGTAAGCCACAGACTGGGAGAAAATAATATGTACGTATATGTATCATATATATGAAAGGTATATAAACATTATATATATATATATATATATATATATATATAAAACAAAAGAGCTGCATTTAGAATACATTAGTTTAAAAACCTCTTACAAAGCAATAATAAAAAGAGAAACAATCCAATTTATAAAGGGAGGAAAGGACTTAAACAGAGACTTCACAGAAGTGGCTCTAAAATGGCCTATAAGTGCAGGAAAAAGAGCTAAACCCTATTACTTATTAGGAAAATGTAAATTTAAATGTTCACGAGGGTGTAGAACACTGGAACTATCATAGATTGCTGGTACAAATATGAAATGGTACAACAATTTTGGAAAAGTGCTCAGCAGTTTTGTTCTGTTAGAAATACTCTAACCTCTCAATATTCTGTGATAACCTACATGAGAAAAGAATCTGAAAAAGAATGAATATATGCATAGGCATAACTGAATCACTTTGCTGTACACCTGAAACTAACACGGCATTGTAAATCAACTGTACTCCAATAAAATTTAAAAAATACTCTAACTTCTTTTTAACCCAGCAATTCTACTCCTGGGTATTTAACCTAGAGAAATGAAAATACATGTCTGTCCCAAAACTTTTATAGGAAATTTAAAGCAGCTTTATTCATAATAACAAAAAACCCTGCAAATAATCCAACAGTCTCTCAGTTGGAGAAAGGATTAAAAATTTGTGGTGTATTCACACAATGGAATAACACTCAGCAACATAAAAGAACTAACTACTAATACATACAACATGCAGCTCAGAGACACTAGGATGAGGAAAAAAGCCCTGAACGAAAGGTACTCATTATTAGATTCCACTTGTATGAAATTCCAAAACAGACAGAGCTAAGGTATGATGACAGAAATCGGAAGGACGGCAGTCTCTAGGGAGGGGTGGCTGGAAGAGGACAGAGAACTTTTTATGTGGTGGGAACGTTCCCTGTCCAGATTGTGGTGTTGGTTACCTGGTGCAGGTTGGCCAACACTCATTGCATTATTCAGTGTACATCTCCCTGTGTTTACATTTTATCTCTGTGAAAATCTTATCGTGTGCTGGACACTCTCTTAGGCGTCATTTTTTTTATTTGATCCCCATAACATCCCTTCCCCACTTCTAGATTTGAAAACAACGGCAACTTCAACAACTGAGAGTTAGACATCCCCTGCATCTGTATAGGGATATTTGAGGATTGCTTGCTGTTATGTGCCAGGTGCTGTGCTGGGCTGGGGGTACACAGTGTGAATAAAGCAGACAAGGTCCCCTCCACTCTTATCTAAAAATAAGATGACGAGTTACAGTGATGGTTATGAAGAAAAAGAATGGGTTCTTTGAAAAGAGCAATGAGAAAACTATGAGTGTTTTGGTTTGGAGGAGTGGCGTTTTAGGGAAGGACTCTCTGAGTGGGTTAGACTTCAGCTGCAGTCACGTGTCAGTGAAGAGGCTAGTCTCAGAATGAAGACAGAGAGAGGGGATGGGGGACAAAGTCCTGAGGTGGGGACAGAACGTGGCCAGGCCCAGCATACAAAGATGGACATGCGTGAGTGGCCTGCTGGTCTTTGGACCAGGACGAGGGGCACAGACCAGGTGTGAGGTCATCTGGCCGCTGGCTTGCTGGGTACTCTCCATGGTGTTTTGGAAGGAAGGCCAGTGAGACAGAAACGCAGGGAAGGAGGGGATGCAATGAATATGAGCGGTGAGGGAGAGAAGGACTCTGGGTCAGGTCATGTAGGAGTTTGTGGGCTGTGTTATGGGGTCTGGATTTCATTCCAGCTGTAACAGAAGCTTCACTTCTTCTGACTGAAGGGTTTAAAGCAGACAATCTGATTTACAATATAAAAAGATCACTAGGTTAATCATTAGAGAAATGCAAATCAAAACTACAAGGAGGTACCACCTCACACAAGTCAGAATGGCCATGATCTAAAAATTTACAAACAATAAATGCTGGAAAGGGTGTGGAGAAAAGGGAACCCTCTTGCACTGTTGGTGGGAATGTAAATGGGTACAGCCACTATGGAGAACAGTATGGAGGTTTCTTAAAAAACTACAAATAGAACTACCATATGACCCAGCAATCCCACTACTGGGCATATACCCTGAGAAAACCATAATTCAAAAAGAGTCATGCACCAAAATGTTAATTGCAGCTGTATTTACAATAGCCCAGAGATGGAAACAACCTACGTGTCCATCATCAGATGAATGGATAAAGAAGATGTGGCACATATATACAATGGAATATTACTCAGCCATAAAAAGAAATGAAATTGAGCTATTTGTAATGAGGTGGATAGACCTAGAGTCTGTCATACAGAGTGAAGTAAGTCAGACAGAGAAAGACAAATACCGTATGCTAACACATATATATGGAATTTAAGAAAAAATAATGTCATGAAGAACCTAGGGGTAAGACAGGAATAAAGACACAGACCTACTAGAGAATGGACTTGAGGATATGCGGAGGAGGAAGGGTGAGCTGTGACAAAGTGAGAGAGAGGCATGAACATATATACACTACCAAACTTAAGGTAGATAGCTAGTGGGAAGCAGCCGCATAGCACAGGGAGATCAGCTTGGTGCTTTGTGACCGCCTGGAGGGGTGGGATAGGGAGGGTGGGAGGGAGGGAGATGCAAGAGGGAAGAGATATGGGAACATATGTATAACTGGTTCACTTTGTTATAAAGCAGAAACTAACACACCATTGTAAAGCAATTATACTCCAATAAAGATGTAACAATAAAAAAAAAAGATCACTAGGCTGGTGTGTGGAGAATGGAAAAGTAACTTTTGACAAATGGCACATAGCCAGTGGGTGGTAGAGCTTAAAGAGCCTTCAGGTGAGGGTAAGGGAACCCTCCACTCCACCTGAGTGATGAGACACCTAACAGCACATCCTCCACCCCCACCAGCCTCCACAGGACCGTGGCTCTCCCACATCTAATAGCAGCCCCAGGGAGATGCTGAGCAGAGCTACCCACCTAGATCACACCCACATTCCTGACTCAGAAACTGGGAGGACTGCAAATATTTATTTATGTTTAGGGCCATTAAATTGGAGGGAATTTTTTTCGCAGCAAATGATTACCTGTTTCGTTTCTATAAAAGGTGCTCTTCCTTAGGTATACAGGATTCACTTTGTAACTTTCTTTTGGAAATTAGGAAAATATATAACAAAAGTTTCTAAACAGAGAAACAGATTCTCTTATTTTTAACAAAAAGAAACAAAATTAAGTTATCTGTATGAGAACAAAAACCCAGACAACCAGAACTAATTTATATTAGTTAATATAAATATAATATATATATTTATATATAAATATAATAATTTATATTAAAAGTAATATACACTATTCTTGTCCATTATGAGAAATCACTTTAAAATACAAATAGAATTTAATTAACAATAAGAATGTAAAATAGACACAGATAAGATTCATTCAAAATCCTTTGTAGTCCTAGTTGTGTGTATATACTGATGTATCGTCTACCACAGACACATCTATAAAGATATATAAAAACTATGCGTATTGTAGTTTGACATAGAACATGTATCCAGGTCCTCATCATGAATATTTGTGAATTAAAATTTAATTTAATATATAATTTAAATTATATATAATTGGGCTTCCCTGGTGGTGCAGTCGTTGAGAGTCCGCCTGCCAATGAGGGGACGTGGGTTCGTGCCCTGGTCCAGGAAGACCCCACATGCCGCGGAGCGGCTGGGCCCGTGAGCCATGGCCGCTGAGCCTGCGCGTCCGGAGCCTGTGCTCCGGAACGGGAGAGGCCACAGCGGTGAGAGGCCGCCGTACCGCAAAAAAAAAAAAAAAAAAAAAAAAAAAAAAATTATATATAATTAAAAATGATCATTCTATGATACATTTCTACTGTTTAAGCTAATGATTTCTTCTTTACAATTGAAACTTTAATCTTTGATTCAGTTCTCTAGCAGCCTAGATAACTATAAATATTTTAATTTACACACTCTGAATTTCATAAATCTTAAATTTCATAGCTAAGACTTAAACTCAATCATATGCCTACTTCATTTTTATGAGGCTTAAGATTTAAAATGAACTGACTAGCATCACAAAAGAACTAAAGAGTGAAGTTTAATCTTCAAACACACTCATTTTTTCTGGTAATAGGCATTAGTGTTTGTGCTTTAGTTCTGAGGCTTGCTGTAGCAATGCTTATGATCTAAGATACATAATAATTATACAGTTTTTAGGCTACAGTGAGTACCGGAGGCTGAGACATGAAAAAAAGACTCTGTCTATGGTTGAACTCAGTGGGGAATTAGCTGGACTCTGCCATCCCTCTTTTCTGTGTCAGATGTTACTTTTCTGCCCAAGACTGTCAGGTGAGAGAGACTTCCTCTAATAGGGGCTTCACCATTTATTGCTGTACTTTAAGAAGTTCTCTTCTACAAAGAGCCAGCTTTGTTGTCTCATGCACTGGGCATTTGTTAGCTGCTTTTAGCTTCTTCAATTCATAAAAGGTCTTACTTGGTCGAGAGTGATTGGATTCATGTTTTATTCTCATTTTGTATATACTGGTAACCAATAGTCACCATATGAAGAAACTCTGTGTTTAGTTCTTGCTCCAAAGAAGGAATTCAAAGTGCATTTCCCTCCTTCTTATCTCTGCAGAGGCCTTTTCAGAAACTGCCACAGGTCTCCTGTTCTAGTTCTGCAGGCTATACAGACAAAACCTTGGGTGGAGATTTCAGAACTGAAGGTTATTTTTACATAAAAGCATCAGCCTAAAAATGGGCTGGCCTCAGCTGACATTGTAGTTCTTCCATTTACATGTACAGTAGATGTTTCTAGAAAACTCAAAATTGCTCACAGTTGGCAAACAGTGACTTCATGTCAAATTCAACCACATCCATGTCTTAATATCCATGCTGATGCAGCTTTTGAGCTACAACAGCTATGCTATAGCCCACAAAGTCCCAAATATTTATTATATGGCCCTTTACCCTCCAACCTTACCAAAATTTGAATTAGATTCTGAAGCACTTATGAAAATATTAGATCACTCCCTAACACCATACACAAAAATAAGCTCAAAATGGATTAAAGACCTAAATGTAAGGCCAGAAACTATCAAACTCTTAAGAGGAAAATATAGGCAGAACACTCTATGACATAAATCACAGCAAGATCCTTTTTGACCCACCCCCTAGAGAAATGGAAATAAAAACAAAAATAAACAAATGGGACCTAATGAAACTTCAAAGCTTTTGCACAGCAAAGGAAACCATAAACAAGACCAAAAGACAACCCTCAGAATGGGAGAAAATATTTGCAAATGAAGCAACTGACAAAGGATTAATCTCCAAAATTTAAAAGCAGCTCATGCAGCTCAATAACAAAAAACCAAACAACCCAATCCAAAAATGGGCAGAAGACCTAAATAGACATTTCACCAAAGAAGATATACAAACTGCCAGTAAACACATGAAAGAATGCTCAAATCATTAATCATTAGAGAAATGCAAACCAAAACTACAATGAGATATCATCTCACACCAGTCAGAATGGCCATCATCAAAAAATCTAGAAACAATAAATGCTGGAGAGGGTGTGGAGAAAAGGGAACACTCTTGCACTGCTGGTGGGAATGTGAATTAGTACAGCCTCTATGGAGAACAGTATAGAGGTTCCTTAAAAACTACAAATAGAACTACCATATGACCCAGCAATCCCACTACTGGGCATATACCCTGAGAAAACCATAATTCAAAAAGAGTCATGTACCAAAATGTTCACTGCAGCTCTATTTACAATAGCCAGAAGATGGAAGCAACCTACGTGTCCATCAACAGATGAATGGATAAAGAAGATGTGGCACATATATACAATGGAATATTACTCAGCCATAAAAAGAAATGAAATTGAGTTATTTGTAGTGAGGTGGATGGACCTAGAGTCTGTCATATAGAGTGAAGTAAGTCAGAAAGAGAAAGACAAATACCATATGCTAACACATATATACGGAATCTAAGAAAAAAAAAAAGTCATGAAGAACCTAGGGGTAAGACGGCAATAAAGACACAGACCTACTAGAGAATGGACTTGAGGATATGGGGAAGAGGAAGGGTAAGCTGGGATGAAGTGAGAGAGTGGCATGGACATATATACACTACCAAACATAAAATAGATAGCTAGTGGGAAGCAGCCGCATAGCACAGGGAGATCAGCTCGGTGCTTTGTGACTACGCAGAGGGGTGGGATAGGGAGGGTGGGAGGGAGGGAGATGCAAGAGAGAAGAGATATGGGAACATATGTATATGTATAACTGATTCACTTTGTTATAAAGCGGAAACTAACACACCATTGTAAAGCAATTATACTCCAATAAAGATGTAAACAAAAAAAAAAGAGTTCTCTTTGGCCACAAAGTTAACATAATGGACTACTGAAAACTATTATCATCTTATCTCAAGGGACTTTCACTTTTGTGAGAATATGATTTAAAACAGTTCACTTTATGTGGTTTTTTTTTTAACACTTCAGTACTTTAGAGTGTATTCAGAATTCTCATAAACATTATAAGTTATAATTATACTACATGGTTCCCTTGTTGACATTAGACACATTTCTGACCATTTCATATTAGGTACTGAGAATAGAGAAAGTTAAAAAATCATACATAGGGAGAAATTTGTAATTTCTCTACTGGTTTGATTCTAGGAGAGAAAAATAATCTTCAACCTTTCTGTCATACTCCTGGAGAATCATTCGACTTCTCAAATTCTCTCTCAGATATCCCTGCATCAAAATAAAATCTGACTTATGGTGACCTTCAAAAAGACCACAAATAACAAATGTTGGCAAGGATGGGAGAAAAGGGAACCCTTGTACACAGTTGGTGGGAATGTAAATTGGTGCAGTCACTATGCAAAACCGCATGGAGGTTTCTCAGAAAACTAAAAATAGAGTTACCACATGATTCAGCAATCTCACTTATGGGCATATATCCAAAGAAAACAAAAACACTAATTTGAAAAGATACATGCACCCCAATGTTCATAGCACTATTTACAATAGCCAAGAAAATGGAAGCAACCCAAGTGCTCATCAGCAGATGACTGGCTTAAGAAGAGGTGGTATGTGTATATAGAAATACACACACACACACAAATACACACTCACAGGTGTGAGTGCATGCACGCACACGCGAACACACACACACACACAAATACACACGGAATGGAATACTACCCAGCCATAAAAAAGAATGAAAAAATGTCATTTGCAGCAACATGCATGGACTTGGAGGACATTATGCTTAGTGAAATGTCAGATAGAGAAACACAAATACTATGTGATATCACTTATATGTGGAATCTAAAATATAAAACAAACAAATGACTATAACAAAACAGAAACAGAGTCACAGATGTAGAAAACAAACTAGGGGTTACCATGGAGAGAGGGAAGGAGGGAGGGGAAGAATAGAGGTTGGGGATTTAAAGGTACAAACTACAATGTATAAAATAAGCTACAAGGATATATTATACAACACAGGGAATATAGCCAATATTTTATAATAACTATAAATGGAGTATAATCTTCAAAAATTGTGAATCACTATGTTTACACCTGAGACTTTTATAATATCCTATATCAACTATACCTTAATTTAAAAAATTTCCAAGTAAACACCAAAAAAAAAAAAAAGAGTGACACCATTAGGCACAGCACTCTAAGCTGCCCCAATATTTTGCAAAATATTTTAGCTCTCTTTGAAGAGAGGACACTGTAAGAATGTGAAACCACGTCATTTCTAAGATTTACTGAGTCCTAATCACAATCTCTTCCTACTGTCCTGCTATGCTCTAATCACTGGAAAATTTGTCACTGCTTATTGTAAATCATATGGTGTTTAAACCAAAAAACCAGACTAGACTCAGAATGTCAGGGAGCCCCCAAATTATTTATGACCAATAGGAAGAATTTTCATCTATGCAAGGCTGGTATACCAAAAAAATATACAACCCAGTACTACCAGCCATGATATACCTCCCCCATCCCCAAACCCCCCAAACTCATTAAAAACAAATTCAAAATTGAACAAAAAGATAAAATCTGTTTTAACTTATCATCTCTCATCAAAGAAAGATCTCAGAACAAGTCTTAGGTGTTTTTCTCAACTACTTTTTCTCATCACAAAACAACAACAATAATTGACCTTGGTTGCAATTATCCCAAATAAGGCCCCCAATGTACAATTGCCTTTACTGCTGTTACATTATCCCTCATTTAATTGATAGAGCCACAGCTTCATTCATTCAGCATTTATTGATTTCATACCATGTTTAAACAAGTATTAACAGTAGTGGTTTTAAAACCTAAAAGCAGAAAAAAAAAACACCCTTAAGAATCACAGTAAGTGGGCAAGGTTGATCAGTGAATGAAAGTTGTTGGGTAATGTTGGTGCTAAAATTAGAGGTATATACCACATGCTATGGAGGTGTTGAAGGGCTTCATGAGGATGATTTACATAAGCCAACTTCCAAAGGGTGGTAGGTGCTTATCAGGCGAAGTACAGAGGGACAGAGGCAAGGGTGGGCCAAGCACACACGGGCTAGAATGCACTGGGAAGCACAGAGACGGGTCCCCCGGCGGGGAGCAATGGTGGGAGACCAGAAGCTCTGCTGGAGGCCACCTCAGCCTGGAGAGACAGGAGTTTTTTTATAACTCATCTGTCCAGAAGGAATGCCCTTTCTGTGTCCCACAAAGTCAGTTTATGTACTAGAGGCAGCCCTGAATGTACTAGAGGCAGTTCAGACCGTGAGGTTAATCTCATGAGCCCTACGGACCCACTGTAGAGCTGGAAGCAGGAGAATGACTTAATCAGGTGGGTGCTTGTTTTCCTTTAAATTTAGGATCTTTTGCACAGTAAAATGCTAATGTAAACAAAGGCTAAGGGAGCAAGACAAAAGTTGGAAGAATGTTATGCTCTTCCAGTGAGAAATCATGAAGGCCAGGTCTAAAGTGGGGTGGCTGGGATAGACACTAGGGATTGGCCAAATGGAGGAGTCCCTACATTGCCTGTAGAACGTTTCTGCACGATTGCTTGAGGATAAATGAACAGAGGTAGTCAGGGTAGGTCTGACACCCTCCAAAGCAACTACCAGTACACAAGTCTCCCCTGCTGAAGGAATGCTTTCTCTCCAGGAGTTTTGTCCAGCTCTGGAGACTGACCTAAGAACACACTGTGAATATCCAAATGGGCTTCCTTGTTCCTCAAGCTTATTTGCCTCCTGTTACTGTAACCATTCCAGTCACTCTTTGTTGTCAAGGTAATGCCCCTTCCATCTCCTTTGCTTGTTTCAAACCCATTCTTCATACTGATCTTTTGCCCTAATTTGAAGTTGACTTCAATAATGTGATCCTTGGCTCCTACCACACATAACTGGAAACGTATGGTCAGGGGACAAGAAAGCTAAAGTGGGCCAAGAGAGTCCCTCCAATCCCATACCTCTCAGTCTGTGAGCCCCATACCAACAAGGCACAATAATCCTCGCTGCCAGGAGCCTGGGGAAATCAGGAAACTAACATACCATTCTGTTCCATGGTTTGATGAAGGTTTTCAGGAACCTAGAAGAACCCTGGGAGAATTAGTAAGATGCCTCAAGATGGACTCAAATGAATCACACCTAAGCTTATTATATCCAAATCCTTTTACAAACATCACAGCAAGTCAATGAATGAGATTTTAATAAATCTACATAGGAAGCTTTAGCTTCCGCCATTGGAACCACAAATGCATTTGAGACCAAATAGACATGGATTTGGGACATTATTGGCAGGAAGTGACTTCTATGAGAGAAGTTATGAATAAACACATTCCTTTTGAAGGTTAAGAACATTATTTTACATGACTTATCAAGTGGGAATATTCATATTTGTTGGATTTCAGAGTCTCTAACTAAAACCCAGGAACCAGATTTCCTTTAAAGCATGCCATCGATCACTTAGAGGTTAAACCAGGCCCCAGGAAAATAGTCTTTATCACTACGTTGGCTTAAATTCTGTCTAGAATGGGAGACCCTAATCCTTGTAAAACTAACCACAGCTGTTAGCTCCACAGGTATAAGCCTGTGATGAATTCAAATAAATTTATTTACTTATTAATTCAATAAAGATTTATTATATATTTACCGTACTCAGATTTTATGTTGCCAATGCATTTAAGAATGAATGTAACCTAGCCCTGCCCTAAGAAGTGTATAGCCTTGTTGGAAACAGGTAACAAAATACAAGACAGTAGTTTTGCACTAAGAATGATGGAGCCTCAGAGCTGGGGTACCTAAATGTTGAGGATGGGAGAGGGCCTCACAAATGAGGAAGAGTGTCAAGGATGAGCACAAGCCAGATGAAGATGTTTGGGAAATCAGGTGGGGTGCAGGAGAGTAACAGTGCTCCAGGCTGGAGGGGAGTGAGGAATAAGCAATCACCTTGATTTTGATGAACTGTAAGCAGTTTGGTATTGCTGGTGTGACTAAAAAAAAAAGTCAGTAAAATAGACCGAAAACGAAGAGGTCAGTGCAGGTCATGTTTAAAGTTTCTCAAGTTTGATAAGCTATAGAACTCTTTCTCAATACAATTTATTCCTGAGCCCCAATACATTAATGCAAGAAAATCAGAGAATAGGAAGCTTCACAGATAAATAAAACATTCTCACCTCTTGTGTCTGAGCACAGTTTGAAAATCACTTCTGTAGGAGGTCAGACAACAATACATGTTTGCTAAGGGGAGTGGAGTGGTCGGATTTGAATTTTAGCTCCATCACTTGAGCTACAAGGTAGAGAGTGGGGTTAATGATGCTGGAAGATTAGTGAAGGTAATTCATACCTGACTGAGGCAAAAAGCTGGAGGTGAGAAATATGTGAGGGCACACATGGCACAGGGGGCTGATTTATTAGATTTACTACATGAGGAAGAAGGAGGTATCAAGGATAATGCTCAGAGTTCCAGCTTATGTAACTGGGTTGGAGACTACAGAAAGTACATGCAATTTATATATAATGTGTTTGAGTGTGGGGCAGGGACATAAATGGGAAATTTAGTGGTGAGCAGCAAATTGGACACGAGGAAATCTGAAGCTCAGAAGAGAAATTCAGAATCAGATGTATGTCCGTGAGTCATCACCATCATCACCATCACCATGATCACAAGAACTGTTTAAGGAGTGCTTACAACGTGCTTCATATGTACTCTCATGTAACCTTGACAGCAACACTGTAAGGGAGATACTGAGAGGAAGCTGAGGTCCAGGGAGGCTGAGTATCACGCTCGGGATCACACAGCTAGGAAGCAGGAGATGTAGGATGCTTGGGTCTCTCTGGCTTAAAATGCCTGCTCTTCACCTTCACCACCGAGAGATGGATGTCTCCAGGGAAGCCTGGAGAGCCTGACCCTCAAGAGAAGAGCAGACGGTTTCAGGTGGTATCAGAATGGACAGACTGGGTGGCTGAAAGCACATACTCAGTATTCCTCCTCAGAAACTGAACACGTATAGACTCAGAGGCCAGGCATGGAAGTATTGATAAATGTGTGGAGAATCTCAGTCTCTCGCAAAAGGAAGTCATGGGAGAAATAAGTGAATTAGAGAGTTCTTCACCTAATTAAAGTATTAAAATTCAAGATTTTATTTAAAAAAAAAAACACAATTCTGACAACACAAAAACATCTTCCATTAGAATAACCACAGCCTTCTAGTTTGGCCTATCTTTACTAATTATCTCTAGGTAAACTACATAACAAAAACATAACAACATGGGGCTTCCCTGGTGGCGCAGCGGTTGAGAATCTGCCTGCCAATGCAGGGGACACGGGTTCGAGCCCTGGTCTGGGAGGATCCCACATGCCGTGGAGCAACTAGGCCCGTGAGCCACAGCTACTGAGCCTGCGCATCTGGAGCCTGTGCCCGCAACAAGAGAGGCCGCGATAGTGAGAGGCCCGCGCACCGCGATGAAGAGTGGCCCCCACTTGCCGCAACTAGAGAAAGCCCTCGCACAGAAATGAAGACCGAACACAGCCAAAAATAAATAAATAAATAATAATAATAAAAAAAAACAAAAAACATAACAACACTTGATAAAGGATAAATAAGCACCGGATGTAGTAAGCAAACTTTGTAGATTATGTGACTTTTAAAAAGTGCTCCAACACAGAGTTTTTATATTTTTTGCAAGACTGAATGAAAAGACACAGGCCTATTATGTAATTCAGTGGTCCATACATAAAGAATTATGAGAGAAATTCTTTCTGAAGAGTGACAAGGAAATGTCTGCACATCTGAAATAATTTGGGAAGCTTCCTTGATTTGTCAATGAGGACTTTTGCTAGGTCTTGTAGGTCTCCTGGGACTAAAGTTAGGGTCTAACTTTGCCCTCTCACATTTAGTTATTCTTTTTCAAAATAAGGATGTCTATTCAGGATGTCTATAATTTATTTTATAACACTTTGGTATTCTCAGTATGATACTATTGATATATATGTGCCAGTTAGTTTAACCTTTAATCCTAGGAGCTGTCCAGGAATGCACAGAACAAGGCAGTCAGCTGGCATTGTATTTGAAAGGGTCATACCCCAGAGTCTTGCAGGGTCAACTGAAAGTCTTTGGGTTTAGGTAGATGTATCCACAATCAACATTTCAATTATTATCAAACTGACTAGAGGAGATTGATCTTTATTGATGAACTAGTGCCTAGTCAATTATTATGGGTTCCCTTGGTGAAAACAAAGGCGTTGAAAGATATGTAGATGAGCTAATATAGTTAAACACTTCTTAGTCTAAATAGACTGCGTGGACGATTCCATTGAAGCTTATATCCTGTACTTCATAGAAATGAGGCCCATAGTTTTACCCCCAATCATTCTGTACTCAGACACTCGATTAGGAGGATTTCTGATTGAAAGATGCTGATTGAAGGCACAGAAGTCTGTCTCTAGAGTATTGCTATGTTCACCTGAAGAGAATGTTGCATACAAGGTGTGGTCATGGTTAAAATATCTAAAATGACAGAGACCTATAGTTTCATTGAGTTTACAGAACAGGTTTTGCTCTTGATTTGCTAATAAATGTTTATCTAATAAATATCACACTGTCTGATTGAATCTAGACTTGGCTTCCTTTCATTATAACCTGGTAGTAAGGTTATAGGGAGAAGTTCTCTCTCAGAATCTTCTTGGGTGTCCACCATTATCTAACCAAAAAAAATATATATATATCCAACTGTTTTACCAAATTTGACTTCCATCAGTTAAAAAGAATGTTATAAAATGGTTAATATGATAAATCATCTCAAAGTGTTTTAGAAGAAGGTAAATATATATTTTTGTGATTAAGAAAACTATTCTCTGAATATATGGCTCAACAAAAACCATTTGCATACTTTAAGGTACAAAGGAAATTCTAAAAATAAACAACATTCAAGTGATAAAGGAACATCGTGGTTGAAATTTAAAATACACAGAGAAATCAAAGGGCAATGAAATTTTATAAGATAGCTTGAAATATAATGAAGTCAGTTATAATTACATTTTATAACTGCATTTTAAGAAGAGATAGAAGAAATGCATTTGATTCCTTTCTCTGCTACCAGCAATTGAATCTATAGTTCAAAGATTTGAATACATCATATTTTAAACAATGGGTCATTTCAGCTTGTTTCTATCCCAACTCAAAAGAAAGCAGAGATACTCAGTAGTGAGATAATTGAATCAATTATATTTCAACAAGCAATTTGGAGAAAGATCCCAGTCTGACACTTCAAAACCATTCTGGACTTCAGTATCAAATACCAGTTTTCACACAAACTAGCCATGACAACTCTCAGAGGCAGTACCAAAGAACCTATTCCTCAAGAAGCCCTCTCAATCTGCCTGCCAATGGAGGGGACACGGGCTCGAGCCCTGGTCTGGGAAGATCCCACATGCCGCGGAGCAACTAAGCCCGTGCGCCACAGCTACTGAGCCTGCGCGTCTGGAGCCTGTTCTCCGCAACAAGAGAAGGCTGCGACAGTGAGAGGCCCGCGCACCGCCGTGAAGAGTGGCCCCTGCTCGCCGCAACTAGAGAAAGCCCTCGCACAGAAATGAAGTCCCAACACAGCCAAAAATAAATAAATAAATTTATAGATATAAAAAAAAGAAGCCCTCTCAGATGCTTCCATTTTTCCAAGTGGGGAATGGTAAAGCATCAATCAAAATTTACCAGGGAAATCAAAGATAGGAATTTGATCAATTACAAAATGCCCACAGCAGCGAAGGGATCCTACACACACCCTAAAAAATATACTGTACCCACTGATAATATTTTACCTTTTTAAAATACTGTCCTGGAGTTTATACAGATCATGAGTTTATACGGATAATACATTTTCATATTTTTTTCTCTCTCTTTTTTTTTTTTGAGACATCATTAATCCTCCAAACAGTGAAGCAGGTATGGCTTTTCACATACTGCTACTTCACATATATTTAAAATGAAGTGAGGTCAATTTAATTGAATTCAGCACATGTATCGTAATAAAATATACGATTATTTCCTCTGGAAACCTGATATTGTTGAGAGAGACTAAGAATAAAATCCTACTGTGTTGTATTTTTCTCTCCTAGTCACTCCATAGTGGATTGTCCTAGGCTTGCAAGATCATCTACTCAGAGCTAGTAAAGCAAAATTAACGTAACATGAGAGAAAAACAATAATTTTTCATTTTCTTTATCATCATTACCACCTATCCCCCACTCCTCCCCACACGCATCAACAGTGTAGCAGCAGAAATCAGCACAGTCTATCTGGAACAGAACCACCAGGATCCCAAAACCATATAGAATCTATTCTGCAGAAACAGAACTAAACTGACCTTTTATTTTTTTAAACCAAGCCCATGCCGGCCATGCTTCATAATCAGAAATGAAATGTAAAACTAGACTTGTCTTATCTTGCCTTTGATGCTCATAATATTCATAGATATCTAGCAGACATTTTAATTTAAAAAAAAAACAACAGGATATTGAGAACCTGGAAAAGCAAAAATGGGCAAGCAGAATGTAATTTCTCAAAACTTCTTTAGTCTCTAAGTATCATTACCATTTAGACCTACACAACATGGTAGTCACTTGGTACATGTAGCCACTGAGCACTTGAAATGCGCTTGGCCCAAATTGTGATGTATTATAAGTATAAAACACACACCAGATTCTGAAGACTTTATTTTAAAAAACTTTAAAACATTGTATTAACATTTAAAAATATTACTTATATGTTAAGATGGTCATCTTTTGGATATACTGAGTTAAATATATTATTAAAATTGATTTTGCTTGTTTATTTTTACTTATTTTAATGTGGCTACCAAACTGTCACTATTACATACATAGCTTGCATTTGTGGCCTAGAGTGTATTTCTATTGAACAGCAATGATCCAACAGAAATACACAACAACCACTAAAATATGTGGTAAACCTTGTGGAAAATTCTACTATTTGACCATTTGGCTCAGAACTTGTAAAAACTTTGCCAGACAGCATAAAGCAGTTTTAAAAGCATATTTCCTACTGAAGACAATGATGTTTTCCATATTCTAATGAGGGACATAACTCAAGAGTGTTTGGAGGGTAAAAAATGACATGGAGACTTTGGTGGAAAAAAACAAAACAAAACAAGCTACCAGCTCAAGCTAACTCTAGCTTGAATTTTTCTGGTTCCCAGACCCAGTAAGTGATTTCTACTTCAGAGGAAAGCTCTTCTTCTTTGCACGGAGGTTCAAGGACAAACAGTTAAAGAATTGTGACCAGGTATGAACAAGTGAAGGAGCATTCCTAAGGGATCTGAGGTCCTGCCAGGTGAACAGCGAGGACAGGGGTGAGATGAGGGATTCTTCACTGCTCAGGGCTCACGGGGTGTCTCCCCTCCTTCATCCCCAGCCCTTTCCTTCCCTTCCCAGCTTGCTTGCGCCTACCCCCATCCATTTCCCCTCTGCTGGTTACTCTGCACACTTCTTTTTCCCCTCCCAATTCCAACTGCATCTCCCTCACTGTGGTCTTTCTCCTTTCTTCCTCTGACTTTCTTTTTCCCATGAATTTCTTGTTAAATTTAGGTTAAATAGTCAGAAGGTGGCCCTGAAATATATTTTAATAGACTTTACTTTGTCTCACCTTTTTTTAAGAAGACACAGGAAAGAAATGGGAAAAGAACTAAACATTCAGATACGTGAAAGGTGAAAGTGCTTTTTACTTCCACAAGGCTCCTTATTGGGCTCTTATTGGTGTTCCCTTTTTTGCTTTTGTCCTTCATGGTTAGTGACCTTCCGCTTATCCCCCCTCCACCCCCTCCCCACAGTCCTAGGGTAATATGGGTCAAGATAAAATCTTCATCAGAATCACCTAAGCAGTTTCCCAGACCTCTCTAGACCCCAAATTGTATTCTTTGGGTAGGAATCAGATTCTTAGGAGTGTAAGTTAGCAAAATAAACAAACTATCCATAATCTTTGATGTTGATGCATGTCTTACAAATATCTAATATAGTGAAAGTACCTACTGAAAAGTGCATTGGATGTTCTAAAAATGATAGCTTATAGGGAAGAAGTTCAATTATTGACTTTAGTATTTGGAAAAAAATTAAGAAAAGAACAGGCCCAAACTGACCAGCAAATATTATCAAAGCATTTTTTAACAGAATTCCTTTGAGGTTGGGGTAAGTTAATTTAAGATTTCTATTATGGGTTTCTTGGTATGTATTTCAGAGTCATTTAGCAAAAAGACTGACAGTCATTTCTCAAAAAACATGGTCATTCAACTCAAGTCATATATTTTACATTTGCTGAAAGTGTTACACAGTTAAAGAACTACAAAACTGTTTAAGTATCAAAATACTTTCTGCCTAATAAAACTTTTTGAAAAGCATAAAATCTAGAGTCACTTCCTCCTAATACTGTCTTTGGTTATTGTCTAAAATAAGTTTTTTGGCGGATTTTTCAACAGCTATGTTACACTAGTTAGCAATTTATAGTTGAATTTTAGGAATCAGTATGTTAATAAATTAGATCAAAACACAGGAAATTCTATTACAATTAGGATAATGAATTAAAATTTGTGCTTTTGATGTTCCAAGGCTTTGAACTCATAGAGCTTTGACATAATGTTTAATAAACACATATGTTTACTATTATAAACAGCCTCTCAATCCCCAAGAAATTAAGCCAAGGGAATGTATTTCTTGACTGGAATCACCAATACTTTTATTCAGAAACAAATAAAATATTTTTATTTTTAAAAATAATTTCATCAGAAGTTCCCTATTTTATCAAGAATAAACATATAGATTATCAATAGCCAACTTTATGTCACAACATAAACGCAGAAAGAGAAGCAGAATAATTACCAGTCATACCTTATTATGTGTCTGAGTCTGTCCAACCAGGATGAGGATGTTGGATGAGATGATAGACAGGCAGAAGTTAATCAGAATTATGGACCTCTCAGAGCGTATGTACCTAGCCAGAGAGAGAAAGTGTCCAACTTTAAAATTCAGCGGAAAGATGAGAAATTCTCTATTATGCAAATTGGTGGAATTCATCCAGAAAAAGACACTAACATGAAGCCTTTACATGAGAAAAAAATATTTAAAAAGTTGTTTTTAAGGAAGATTATTCTTAGAGACCCAATTTTATAGTGACATATAATATCCAAGAGACCTTAAATTTATTTTTCTTTACACATTAGTGTGGACAACATGGCACTTCTGACAGAAGCTTAATTGCACATCTGTTATCACCATAACATTCTTTACTAGAAGTATAAAATTTCTTAGGATGGTATCAGTTAGTATCATTACCTTCCTATTTGTGTATCTGTAATATGCTAATTATTATCATTTACATCAACCAGTAGAAACTGAAAACCAAAAAGAAAAACCCCACACAGATTCTGAAATATCCCCCTTATTTACGAGGAAGATGCCTTTACTCTCATGAAGCCATGAACAATTTGCACCCACCGCTTCACTCGCTCAAGTATTTTTATATAGTTAGGCTGTTACTCTTTAGGTTTTTCTTTTCCTGAATAATTGTTCCAAAACAAGAAAAAAGAAAATGAATCTTTACTGCTGAAATCTAATCCAATCCACAAATGATAATTCATCATTAGGCTGGAAAATTAGTTGGAGCCTGCCATATTTTACCCGTATGAAGAAGTATTTATATACAGTCTGTCATATAATTTTTAAGCACATCAAGAATGTAAGCCTAGGGTTAAGATGGGAATAAAAACACAGACCTACTAGAGAATGGACTTGAGGATGTGGGGAGGGGGAAGGGTGAGCTGGGACGAAGTGAGAGAGTGGCATGGACATATATACACTACCAAATGTAAAATAGATAGCTAGTGGGAAGCAGCTGCATAGCACAGGGAGGTCAGCTGGGTGGTTTGTGACCACCTTGGGGGGGGATAGGGAGGGTGGGAGGGAGGGAGAAGCAAGAGGGAAGAGATATGGGAACATATGTATATATATAACTGATTCGCTTTGTTATAAAGCAGAAACTGACACACCATTGTAAAGCAATTAAAAAAAAAAAAAAAAGAATGTAAACCATGGAGAAAACTGCTCAGAATCAAATGTTCTACCAGGTGTTTACCCTAAAAGGGTAGCAGCTATCTTGCTTTACTGTACCCTGTGGTAAATCACTGAGTGACAGTAACAAAAAGACATATTTGTTCGTGCTGTGTATTTGAGACTGTTCAATTTGTGTTAGAACATGAACTCACTGTCCACAGCCCACAGTGTGGGCTTCCCTGTGCAGTGTTCCATGGGGGTGCCAGAGATCTGGAGGCATTCTTTGGAAGGTAAAAATCTATCAAAGTTTTTACTCTCTGTTTGTGAGGAATATTTAGGCAGAGGTCCTACATTCCATCACATGTTTCAGAAAAGAAAGCAAAACAAAAACAAGAGTAATAATAAAATATACAAAGAAAATTTTTAATATAAAAGAATCTTCCTTTCTTCACAGAACAAACATAGAATGAACCTAGGTGGACCCTCAATAAAAAATGGCCTCCAGAGTAGCTTAATCTTGTCCCTGCATCATCAGTATCTAAAAATATAATAAACCACACACTGGGATGCTGAAAACATCAAATATTAAGTCGTTTCTTTTTTTTTGGTTGGGGATGTATCATTAAAACGTTTAAGGGCTGCACACAGTTGACCCTTTATGTGATATTAAAGGCTTCCATGACAGCACAAGTACACAGATGACATTACTGAAAGGCTTTCATCGATATCATTTGCTCAGTAAATAGAAAAATCATGGTAATGAAGACCTAGACTGACCACCCTGAAGAGTCTTTAGATGTTTTCATTGTCATTAACATTGTGACATTATTGCCTTAAAAATTGCTATAAAATGTCTCAACTTTCAAAACATTTCATAAATATGCTTTATGTTTTAAACAAAATTTGTGAATGCATCATTTCAATACATGGATTAAAAGGACATGCTCAGTTGCTCTGTGATGTAACAACATAATTCTACAGAACATATCTGTAGATGGAGAGAACGTAACAATGGATTCATTTTTTGATGAATATTTCTAATGAGCTACATGAGACATCAGCAAATTTCAAAGTGGTATATTATATATAAAATAATTCTGATGTTCACACATTTTACACATCATTAGAAAAGCAAAAAAAAAAAAAAAAAAAAAACACTAAACCTTTTAATTAGAAAAAAAAAAAAGCAGTAAGATCCTGACATGAGTATTATCATACAGGAATGTTACTAGGTAAATTTCATGTTTAGAAAATGCATTGAATTCGTCATGCTACAAGATTCACTTAATAGTTTATGAATCTTGAAACTTCTATCAAATTATTAATATTACTTCAATTCTTCTACCTGTAGACAATGAGTTGATGGCCACTAACGGTTAGGAATTCAAATTTATATTGTTTCTTAGTACTGTCTTCTAAACTTCTCAGTTTCATGTCAAGTTTGGATAGACACTTTCAGGTGGTAATTCCTAGAAAGCTATTGCAATAGGTGATTTTCCTGGATTTTCTGGATTACAGCAAACTTCCCTACAGACTAAATAATCCTGTACTTCTTTGATAACTTTTATATATCATTTATACTAGCAGTGTTTGTGCTAGCGTTAGCCATATGTATTGAGGCGTGAAGAGGTGTAATTGGTGGCTGAACCCTAAGTACTGAGAAATGGAACTTGGTTCTGAATACTTCAGTGAGTATGACTTATGATGCCATTGATGAATTGTGATACTATTACCTAGTATCCTGGCCCATAAACACTGCCTCATTTCCTGAGAAATACCATTCAGGCAATTGTGGGAGAGAAAGTCTTCTTCCCAGCCTTTGTCTGTCTTGCTCTTGTATTACCAGGACAATGCCTGCTTGACCGAGCCCTGAACCCTGGATTCTACTGTCTACAATGCCATGCCTAGAACAAACATTTCTTTCATTTCATGAGACTGGCCATATATTATCAGATTCCCTCATTTGGTATTTCACTACCCTGCATGGGAAGGCGGGACCTCTGTTACGTATCTGTATCAATGGATCAAGAATGTGTACATATTTTGTTTTTGTATGAAGCATGAAAATCTTAATATCTTTGACAATATAATATTCTGGACAATTAATTTTTGTCCTCAAAAGAGTAAAAAATGTAATGGAGAACAATGATTTTTTTTAAAAAAAGGATGTTAAATCAAATGATCTTTCCTTATTAAATTGTAATTAATTTTTCAATGAAATTTTTTTTTTTTTTATGGTACGCGGGCCTCTCACTGTTGTGGTCTCTCCCGTTGCGGAGCACAGGCTCCGGACGCGCAGGCTCAGCGGCCATGGCTCATGGGCCTAGCCGCTCCGCGGCATGTGGGATCTTCCCAGACCGGGGCACGAACCTGTATCCCCTGTATTGGCAGGCGGACTCTCAACCAGTACGCCACCAGGGAAGCCCTCAACGAAATAGTTTTCTATCCTCAGTAAAAGATAAGTAAAATACTAGGCCTGGCTACCTTTGCAATTTTAATATTTCCAAATATTCAGGAAATAATACATAATTATTTATTTGCTAATATGGTAACTGTTTTTAGAACATTTTAAAGTAATCAAAATGGATATAAAAATGTTTAACATTTGAAAATTTATTGGGAAGTTTAGTTATATACTAGTTATCAATATGTCAGTAGACATAATAAACTTCACAGGTCTAATTCTCATTAACAGAACAAGAACAAATCTTAGAGAACTACTACATTTTCATACAATGTCAAACAGATATAATTTCACATATTATAGAACAATATTTTTCAATCACTTTCCCTTGTTTATGTATTTTTATGACTTTTTAAAATCAGTTTGTCAAAATCTAACTTAGTGGAAACATTCAGCTGAGAAGTCTTTTCTAAAGCTTTATGGTATTACATTAATGCATTAATATTATAGAAGACTTTACACATTGAGACACACAGAAAGCATATGTTTAAAACTTAAGCATTTGGAGACCATATTTCTATAACAGAGAAATTAATTTGACTGTATCATTAAATTCTCAAGCTCAATAGCAGTTGGGATAAATATAAACAACACAGAGACTGAACTTGGGGTATTAAGAGTACCATGCTTGGGGTAAGCAACTTGTTGAAGGCTACCATCATTTGAATTGGGAAGAAAAGTGTGTGTGTGTGTGTGTGTGTGTGTGTGTGTGTGTGTGTGTGTTTTGTTTACTTTCCCATTGTAGGAAAATACAGACAAGAAAATTAAGTAAACACTTATTTAGTATTATTGAGCTCATTTATTATAGCTCAGTCACGGCAATTATAATCCTGTTTTCAAAGCACTTCTTTCAGTAAATTAAGAAAACATGAGACATATAATAGTTATTATATTCCTTGATTTAACTCTGAATAACAGAACATTCCATTTCTAGTGTATTAATTGACTACATACCTCCATAATGCTGCATAGACAACGGCTAGGGTGATCAAGGCCAAGCAAGAAAGGCCACTGCCTACAATTAGGGTAACTGAAGGTGTACTAGAGGATTCCATGATCTGTAAATTAAACAAAAGAAGCAAAAAAAAAAAAAAAAGAGAGAGAGAGAGAATTTTTAAAATAAATTAAAATAACTTCTAAACTCAACAAAACTATCCTAACACTCAAAAATAGCCAATATAGTTGTTATAGTAACCAGATAATTACCCAGTAACCACTCTGTTCACATATTCTCAACCTCTAAAATGACTAATTCTAGCTACTCCCTCTCTCCCACTGTGAAGTAATGAAGGCCTTAAGAGTTTTCAATGCTTGATTGTGGCATATACCCACTTACAGCTTTCTAAAATAAATAACTGAAGCTACAACTTGGTCAACATTAACATGTTAAATTTCATCTAGTTGAAATTTGAAGCAGTATTTATTTTTCTTCAACTAACTACAGTTCAGTTATTTCACAAAATGTATTTTGTTGAAATTTACTTTGATCCTCCCATTATGTTATCCAAATCTGGTACCTAGATATTGAAAATTTTTCAAACTTTCTGACTTTTGACAACTTTGTTCTAAGTCAAGTATTCTCTCATTTAATTTCACTAGCTTGGCCTCTAAGAATATAGAAGAAAATCAAATTTCAAGTGTAAGACCTTAGAATATATTTGTGATATTTTTTCTGTGAACAAAATATATAGAGATAATCTTCACAATGTCAATATTAGTCTCTAAATACTTGACCTTGAAAAATAAGTCTTATATCTTTTAAAACATATATAAAGATCAAAGAGATTTCTTTCTTTAGACACTAACATGGTACTAACTAATAAAATCTGCTGTTTTTCATATTTTTAGTATTGGAAGTTTAAAGAAATACACTTTAAGATCAAGTGTGTTCCAAATCTTAGATATGCACAATCAATTTTATAGGCATTTTTGGCTATCAAAATAAGGAAAAAGAGTGATGCATATTTAGGCCAGATTTAGACAGAAAGTCACATTTTTCTTAATAATTATTTTTCACCACTTCAATTTCTGAAATAATTTTTCAAAGTACATTTGATGAGGATGTTATTTTTTCTTTCAGACAGTTTATACAACTGTCTGTTTCAGAAACTAGTTTTACAAACCTATATACTTCTAAGGAATGATTTTACAGTTTCTGACAGTCTCTGCTTTCATAAAAATTTCATTTAATTAAAAAAATAAATATCCAAGGACACCCCAGAAAACCTGTACTGAAAATATCCAATGCAGATATGCAATGTGTTTGGTTATAGTGTCTGGGGTCTTCATTCTACTACCAACAGTAACCTCACAAATTCCCCAGAACAGCTTTAGAGTTCTAAAATAAAGGTTAAGCTGACAAGTATTTTTATTTGAAAGTTTGCAGCATATTAGCAATATGATTGGAGTACATCCTCAAAACTATACTGCAGAAATTTCAAGTTAGAAGACATAAAATTGAGTAGAATTTAGTTATAGCACACCAACTAGAATTCATTTCACCAAGCTACTGTAGCTAAGGAGGAGACGAACCCAATTTTGCCACCCTGCAACATTTTCCATTTCCCCATTTAAAATGCAGTTCCCTGGAGAAACACTCTCCACAATGTCCCTGCCTTTGCATTAAAGCCGTGTTTTCCCTTTGTTACTTACTATTTCTCTAGGTTGCTGAGCCAAAATGGCGAAGGTAGAGAGACGATCACATAAGCATTTCGTATGGGATGCATCGGTAAGCACAGTTTTACATCCCTGGGTGGACCAGGTTCCCAAAGACTCGTTCCTGTAGAGGGTGGGGGGGTGGGGGGGAGATCGGGATAAATACGCCTGACTGCCAAATCCGTAATGAAGAAAATGCAATTTAATTGAGAGAATCGTCTACTGTAATTCCCGTACAGGGGGAAAAAAAAAATCTACTTGTTGTTGAACAGGACGTAATTTAGATGCATCTCCAGTAATGCAAAGCGAGAGTGTTTGGAGAAAGCAGGCGGGCGGCGGTACGGCGTGCAGAGAGCTGTCCAGCGCCGGAGGTGCTGAAACCGGGACTGGCTCTGTCCAGCCCTCTGCGAGGAACGGCGGCGGCGGCGGCACGAGCAGCCGCCAGAGCGTTGGCAGCCACTTCCTATGCTCATCGGATCGTTTCAAACACTCATAGAGTGTAAAGAGGCTTTTCACATTGCATACCAGCTCTGATTCCCGTCCCGTATTTTTGGATCGTGAACGCTGACTTTTAAACCGAGGATTTCTCTGAAAAGCCTGCCTAAAACGTTAGATAGCTTGTGTTGGGTGATATAGAATCTTCTCTGTTGGTTAGGGATTTTTCCTCCCTTTAGAATTAGCTGCTGTGAAAATTTCACCCTGGAAATGGGAAGCAGCAGCAGCGGCATCAGCTGGTTCCGACTCTCATTGCCTTTGCCTGATATCCAGGGGAGTGGTGGGTTTCAGACATCAGCTTCCCACTCCACACTTCACTCAGCCCAAGCTCCTCTGAAGCCCTTGACATTTCTTCCCCTCACCCACCTCTCTGCCCCGGGGTGGAAGCATTAAGCTAACCACAAGACTGCCAGAACATTTAGAAGAATAACCCCACCTCAAAGTCCGGTAGGAATGGGGAAAGAGGGCCTGCTTCAATCTTCCCTTTGGTGTAGCCATTCAAAATTCTAAAGCATATGGTTTCTTTCCCACCCCAGCAGAACAATAAAAATGGTATCAACCTACGCCTTCTTAGTGGGGGGTGAAGATGGGGGAGAATCCTTCCACCCCCCGGCTGAACTACTCTACAGGAAGAGGAAGAAAAGAAAAAAAAAAAAGCTATAGAGTTCAACCAATCAACTTTATTATCATTACACGTGTTATATACTGAATGCACCAATTGTCACCTCCCCTCCCCCAGGCACGGAACTCTCCAAGTAGCAAACCTGTGTGTATGTGTGTGCTTAAATTTCAAACCCAATTACTATCTATGTTAAAAATCACTCTAAAACTCCAGAAGGATAACACATGGCTTGGTGTTAATTTTGATATGGTACTTTTTATTTCATCTACTCCATATCTCTGAATGCCTAAAGCTATTGGGTTAAATATGAATGCAGTCTATTTCTGAGCTATTTCAATGACAGAGGTTTCACTGTGACAGCTGGACTTCCAAGTTGAGCTGTAGAGTATAATTTACACTATCCCTTTTTGGGATTTAGATGCAATATCTTTTTAATATTCATTAATTTGATTTAAATATTGATTTGATATCACTAATATGCACGACTCAAAATACCCTTAATTACAACTTCTTTTAAAAAGGAATAGACTATATTTGGGGAGAGGTACAAAAACGTTATACCTAAGTTCACCCCAATACTTCTAAGTATTAGCCAATTAAAAATTTGGTAGCTCTCTTTTCTTTCTCATGATGTCATACAACCATGCAAAATTATATATATATATATATATATATATATATATATATTTCAGTTATATCTCAACCAACTGCAACAGTATTAAATTCCAATTCTACCTAACCAGAGCAGCACTTCAATTTATTTCATTGGCTGCCTGTCTCTTATTGTCTTGTGACAAAGAGTTAAGGCCAAATAAAAAACATTTATCTCAGCTGATTAAAGTTTAAAGAAGAAAGATACATCTAAGAAAATCTGACATGTTTTAAAACACAACATTGCATTATTAATCCTGTATGACAGCTTTACTTTAATGCACTATTTGTGCTTTCAAGATGGAGTCCAGTACCTACACTTTTCATATTATGTGGCTATGACCAATAAACTAATTCAAAGTCTTACAAGGAAAAAAGTTTACTGCAAATAAGACCTCATGAGACAAAGTGATATATTTATATCTAGGTAATGAAAGTTTGTTTACTCAAGAAAATGTTAGTATTATTAACCTTTGGCTGTCAGATGTAAAGTCTATGTTCAATATAACGTTGCTAGACTCTGAAGATCATGCAAATTTTATATGACATCTTCAGAAAAGTAGGTCAATTTACTCTGCTCTGTACAAAGATTGCAGTGCTGACCTGGCCCAGCCCCAGGCAAAACTGGGAAGTAAGTGACACTGGTCTCCATGTTTCAATCTTTCATTTCCCCCCCAAGCATGAAATGTTTCTGATCTCACTGGGCCCCTTTTGATGGGTACCTTCCTGAGGCTTACATAACTTTTCTCCTTACCTTTCTTAGGAATTATTATCCCTTTGTTGACTTTACCTGATGAAACTAATGGAAAATATTATGAGTGACTGAGTACAGCTTGATGTGCTCTCCCCAGTTTAATGCAAGTTATAAAACACAAAATAATGCATCTGATAGCAGAACACCAGAATATGATCAGATGAGTAGGAGTGAACATTTTGAAAGGTGAGGAGGTAACTTCCAACTTCTATATTTGGTTGCTTGCAAGAGCTGAGTAATAAGTGTGATGCCATCTGATGCCAAATTTTAAATTGTTTCATAAAACCTCTTGATATTTTAAAACCAGATAAAACTCTTATAAATTAGTTTTTAAAATCACTAGCATACATGTCACTACTATTACAAAAACTATAGTATATGTCACCTGTATTTTCACACATTTCATAGCTATTCTTACTGTACAAAATTCTTCGAAAGCACGGTACATGTGTCTGACTGATTTCAGGGAGACCTTGTAAAGCAAACTGATGTGTGGTAGAGCTAATGTGAAGCAAAATAGCTTCCCCAGTCTGCACAGAACAAGGTTTTAAAGCACGTGGACTATTCCAGCAGTCACATTATTCTTCTAATGTCATAGATTTGCATGCCATGATTAATGGTATATCTGTGAATTATTCTTAGTTATTAAGTCTAGCTTGTCATCAATGGGGCAAGCAAATACAATGAAATATGTATGAACATTAAAGATATAATAAGAATAACAGACTGAGGATGTCAGAAGCAAACACAAAATGATGATACACACGTTTTACTGAAAAATCACATATTTCTTTTTCATAGTGTCTTTTCTGGACATTAATTTTTTTTTTCAAATAGTTTTCAAAATAACTAGGCCTGCAGAAATTTCATATAAGCAGCATATTCTTCGTTGGCTACACCTACATTCACCCATGTTAGCTCTTAGCTGTCATCTGTACCTCTTCTCCTTCTTCCTATTATTAGGCTGGCTAAAAGAAGAAAAGAGTCTGCCTGTCCCAAGTATTTGAAAGTACATACCCACAAGGACAGAATGCTGTGAAAATATATGACACAAAATCTATTATTTCCCACCTTAATATTTATTTGAGGACTTTCCCCAATTTCCTAAGACTCTACATGATTCCTCTTTGGATCGGAGTTCATTTTTGGGGTCTGGATCTCATGGGAGAGTTAAATAATATAGCATGTGATTATATACTCTAGCATTTAAGATTAAAGAAAAAGATTATCCATTCACTCCAATGAAAAGTTGTTTAGGAAAAAACTGATAGCAAAAACTTATAGTGACACATTTCAAAACTGTTTCAAGAAATCAAACTTTTACCTTTTGAAATACCCATACAACTAAATATTCCACTTAAATCACTCTTTTATAAAACCATCTATTCTACTTCATAATACATCAGTGTGTAAAGTATTTATCATGAATAAGTTATAAACTTTAGCAGGTTTATATCTCAGGGTCGATTTTTTATTTAATTTTTATTTCATTTTAAAGTATAGTTGATTTTCTTTTTATTTAACAAACTTTTTTTAACTTAAAAAAATTTTTTTAACATCTTTATTGGAGTATAATTGCTTTACAATGGTGTGTTAGTTTCTGCTGTATAACAAAGTGAACCAGCTATACATATACATATATCCCTTTATGTCCTCCCTCTTGTGTCTCCCTCCCACCCTCCCTATCCCACCCCTCTAGGTGTTCACAAAGCACTGAGCTGATCATCCTGCGCTATGCTGCTGCTTCCCACTAGCTATCTATTTACATTTGGTAGTGTATATATGTCTGTGCCACTCTCTCACTTCATCCCAGCTTACACTTCCCCCTTCCCGTGTCCTCAAGTCCATTCGCTATGTCTGCCTCTTTATTCTTGTCCTGTCCCTACGTTCTTCAGAATCATTTTTTTTAGATTCCATATATATGTGTTAGCATACGGTATTTGTTTTTCTCTTTCTGACTTACTACACTCTATACGGCAGACTCTAGGTCCATCCACCTCACTACAAATAACTAAATTTCGTTTCTTTTTATGGCTGAGTAATTTTCCATTATATATATGTGCCAGATCTTCTTATCCATTCTTCTGTCAATGGACACTTAGGTTGCTTCTATATTCTGGCGATTGTAAATACAGCTGCAGTGAACATGATTCTTTCTGAATTATGGTTTTCTCAGGGTATATGCCAGGCAGTGGAATTGCTGGGTCATACGATAGCTTTATTTTTAGTTTTTTAAGGAACCTCCATACTGTTCTCCATCATGGCTGTATCAATTTACATTCCCACTAACAGTGCAAGAGGGTTCCCTTTTCTCCACACCCTCTCCAGCATTTATTGTTTGCAGATTTTTTGATGATGGCCATTCTGACTGGTGTGAGGTGATACCTCATTGTAGTTTTGATTTGCATTTCTCTAATGATTAGTGATGTTGAGCATTCTTTAATGTGTTTGTTGGCAATCTGTATGTATTCTTTGGAGAAATGTCTATTTAGATCTTCTGCACATTTTTGGATTGGGTTGTTTGTTTTTTTGATATTGAGCTGCTTGTATATTTTGGAGATTAATCCCTTGTCAGTTGCTTCATTTGCAAATATTTTCTCCCATTCTGAGGGTTGTCTTTTCATCTTGTTTATGGTTTCCTTTGCTGTGCAAAGCTTTTAAGTTTCATTAGGTCCCATTTGTTTATTTTTCTTGTTATTTCCATTGCTCTAGGAGGTGGGTCAGAAAGGATCTTACTGTGATTTATGTCATAGAATGTTCTGCCTACATTTCTCTCGAAGAATTTTATAGTGTCTGGCCTTACATTTAGGTCTTAATCCATTTTGAGTTTATTTTTGTGTATGGTGTTAGGGAGTGTTTTAATTTCATTCCTTTACATACAGCTGTCCAGTTTTCCCAGCACCACTTATTGAAGAGGCTGTCTTTTCTCCATTGTATACTCTTGCCTCCTTTATCAAAAATAAGGTAACCATATGTGTGTGGCTTTGTTTCTGGGCTGTCTATCCTGTTCCATTGATCTATATTTCTGATTTTGTGCCAGTACCATACTGTCTTTATTACTGTACCTTTGTAGTATAGTCTGATGTCTGGGAGACTGATTCCTCCAGCTCTGTTTTTCTTTCTCAAGATTGCTTTCACTATTTGGGTTTTTTTGTGGTCAAATACAAATTGTGAAATTTTTGTTCAAGTTCTGTGAAAAATGCCACCGGTAGTTTGATAGGGATTGCACCGAATCTGTAGATTGCTTTGGGTAGTAATTTTCACAATGTTGATTCTTCCAATCCAAGAACATGGTATATCTTTCCATCTGTTTGTATCATCTTTAGTTTCTTTCATCCATGTCTTATAGTTTTCTGCATACAGGTCTTTTGTCTCCTTAGGTAGGTTATTCCTACGTATTGTACTCTATTTGTTGTAATGGTAAATGAGAGTGTTTCCTTAATTTCTCTTTCAGATTTTTCATCATTAGTGTAGAGGAATGCAAGAGAGTTCTGTGCATTAATTTTGTATCCTGCTATTTCATCAAATTCATTGATTAGCTCTAGTTGTTTTCTGGTAACATCTTTAGGATTCTCTGTGTATAGTATCATGTCATCTGCAAACAGCGATAGCTTTACTTCTTCTTTTCTGACTTGGATTCCTTTTATTCCTTTTTCTTCTGATTGCTGTGGCTAAAACTTATAAAACTATGTTGAAAAATAGTGGTAATAGTGGAAAACCTTGTCTTCTTCCTGATCTTAGAGGAAATGGTTTCAGTTTTGCAACATTGAGGACAATGTTGGCTGTGGGTTTGCATATATGGAGTTTATTATGTTGAGGTAGGTTCCATCTATGCCTACTTTCTGGAGGGCTTTTAGCATAAATGGGTGTTGAATTTTGTCAAAATCTTTTTCTGCATGTATTGAAATGATCATATGGTTTTTCTCCTTCGATTTGTTAATATGGATTATCACACTGACTGATTTGCATATATTGAAGAATCCTTGCATTTCTGGGATAAACCCCACTTGATCATGGTGTATGATCCTTTTAATGTGCTGTTGGATTCTGTTTGGCAGTATTTTGTTGAGGATTTTTGTATCTATGTTCATCAGTGATATTGGCCTGTAGTTTTCATTCTTTGTGACATCTTTGTATGGTTTTGGTATCAGGGTGATGGTGGTCTTGTAGAATGAGTTTGGGAGTGTTCTTCCCTCTGCTATATTTTGGAAGAGTTTGAGAAGGAGAGCAGTTAGCTCTTTTCTAAAGGTTTGATAGAATTCGCCTGTGAAGCCATCGGGTCCTGGGTTTCTGTTTGTTCGAAGATTTTTTTTTTTTTTTTTTGTGGTACGCGAGTCCCTCACTGCTGTGGCCTCTCCCATTGTGGAGCACAGGCTCTGGACATGCAGGCTCAGTGGCCATGGCTCACAGGTGCCGCTTCGTGGCTGTGGGATCTTCCCGGACCAGGGCACGAACCTGTGTCCCTTGCATCAGCAGGCGGACTCTCAACCACTGTGCCACCAGGGAAGCCCTGTTGGAAGATTTTTAATGACAGTCCCAATTTCAGTGCTTGTGACTAGTCTGTTTATATTTTCCATTTTTTCCTGGTTCAGTCACAGAAGGTTGTGCTTTTCTAAGAATTTGTCCATTTTTCCAGGTTGTCCATTTTATTGGCATATCATTGCTTCTAGTCATCTCTCATGATCCTTTGTATTTCTGTAGTGTCAGTTGTTACTTCACCTTTTTCATTTCTAATTCTATTGATTTGATTCTTCTCCCTTTTTTTTCTTCATGAGTCTGACTAATGGTTTATCAATTTTGTTTATCTTCTCAAAGAACCAGCTTTTAGTTGTATTGATCTTTGCTATTGTTTCCTTCATTTCTTTTTCATTTATTTCTTATCTGATCTTTATGATTTCTTTCCTTCTGCTAACTTTGGGAGTTTTTTGTTCTTCTTTCTCTAATTGCTTTATGTGTAAGGTTAGGTTGTTTATTTGAGATGTTTCTTGTTTCTTGAGTTTGGAATGTATTGCTATAAACTTCCCTCTTAGAACTGCTTTTGCTGCATCCAATAGGTTTTGGGTCATCGTGTTTTCATTGTCATTTGTTTTTAGGTATTTTTTGATTTCCTCTTTGATTCCTTCAGTGATATCTTGCTTATTTAGTAGTGTATTGTTTAGCCTCCATGTGTTTGTATTTTTTACACATTTTTCCCTGTAATTGATATCTAGTCTCATAGTATTGTTGTCGGAAATGATACTTGATATGATTTAAATTTTCTTAAACTTATGAAGGCTTGATTTGTGACCCAAGATATAATCTATCCTGGAGAATGTTCCAAGAGCACTTGAGAAGAAAGTGTACTCTGTTGTTTTTGGATGGAATGTTCTATAAATATCAATTAAGTCCATTTTGTTTAATGTATCATTTAAAGCTTGTGTTTCCATATTTATTTTCATTTTGGATGATCTGTCCATTGGTGAAAGTGGGGTTAAATTCCCCTACTATGATTTTGTTACTGTCGATTTCCCCTTTTATGGCTGTTAGCATTTCCCTTATGTATTGAGGTGGTCCTATGTTGAGTGCATAAATACTTACAATTGTTATATCTCCTTCTTGGATTGATCCCTTGATCATTATGTAGTGTCCTTCTTTGTCTCTTGTAATAGTCTTTATTTTAAAGTATGTTTTGTCTGATATGAGAATGGCTACTCCAGCTTTCTTTTGATTTCCATTTGCATGGAATATCTTTTCCCATCCCCTTACTTTCAGTCTGTATGTGTCTCTAGGTCTGAAGTGGGTCTCTTTTAGACAGCATATATATGGGTCTTGTTTTTGTATCCATTCAGCCAGTCTTTGTCTTTTGGTTGGAGCTTTTAATCCATTTACATTTAGGGTAGTTATCAATATTTTTGTCCTATTACCATTTTCTTAATTGTTTTGGCTTGTTATTGTAGATCTTTTCCTTCTTTTGTGTTTCCTGCCTAGAGAACTTCCTTTAGCATTTGTTGTAAAGCTGGTCTGGTGGTGCTGAATTCTCTTAGCTTTTGCTTGTCTGTAAAGATTTTAATTTCTCCATTGAATCTGAATGAGATCCTTGCTAGGTAGAGTAATCTTGGTTGTAGGTTCTTCCCTTTCATCAGTTTAAATATGTCCTGCCACTCCCCCTCTGGCTTACAGAGTTTCTGCTGAAAGATCAACAGTTAACCTTATGGGGATTCCCTTGTATGTTATTTGTTGCTTTTCCCTTGTTGCTTTTAATATTTTTTCTTTGTATTTAATTTTTTATAGTTTGATTAATAGTTCTCTTGGCATGTTTCTCCTTGGATTTATCCTGTATGGGACTCTCTGTGCTTCCTGGACTTGATTGACTATTTCCTTTCCCATATTAGGGAAGTTTTCAACTATAATTCTTCAAATATTTTCTCAGTCCCTTTGTTTTTCTCTTCTTCTTCTGGACCCCTATAATTCAAATGTTGGTGTGTTTAATGTTGTCCCAGAGGTCTCTGAGACTGTGTTCAATTCTTTTCATTCTTTTTCCTTTATTCTGCCCTGTGGCAGTTATTTCCACTTTTTTATCTTCCAGGTCACTCATCTGTTCTTCTGTCTCAGTCATTCTGCTATTGATTCCTTCTAGAGAATTTTTAATTTCATTTATTGTGTTGTTCATTATTGTTTGTTTTCTCTTTAGTTTTTCTAGGTCCTTGTTAAACGTTTCTTGTATTTCTCCATTCTATTTCCAAGATTTTGGATCATGTTTACTATCATTACCCTGAATTTTTTTCATGTAGACTGCCTATTTTCTCTTCATCTTTTAGGTCTGGTGGGTTTTTACCTTGCTCCTTCATCTGCTGTGTTTCTCTGTCTTCTCATTTTGCTTAACTTACTGTGTTTGGGGTCTCCTTTTCACAGGCTGCAGGTTTGTAGTTCCCATTGCTTTTGGTGTCTGCCCCCAGTGGCTAAAGTTGGTTCAGTGGGTTGTTTAGGCTTCCTGGTGGATGAGACTTGTGCCTGTGTTCTGGTGGATGAGGCTGGATCTTGTGTTTCTGGTGGGCAGGACTGCATCCAGTGGTGTGTTTTGGGGTGTCTGTGAACTTATTATGACTTTAGGCAGCCTCTCTGCTAATGAGTGGGGTTGTGTTCCTGTCTTGCTAGTTGTTTGGCATAGGGTGTCCAGCACTGTAGCTTGCTGGTCGTTGAGTGGAGCTGGGACTTAGTTTGAGATGGAGATCTCTGAGAAAGCTTTTGCCCTTTGATATTATGTGTAGCCGGGAGGTCTCTTGTGGACCAGTGTCCTGGACTTGGCTCTCCCACCTCAGAGGCACAGGCCTGACACCTGGCCAGGGCATGTGGACCCTGTCAGCCACACGGCCAAGTACGTGGGGTGTTTCTTGCCTTTTGAGAAGTCTGAGGCCTTCTGCCAGCATTCAGTAGGTGTTCTGTAGGAGTTGTTCCAGATGTAGTTGTATTTCTTATGTATTTGTAGGGAAGAAGGTGATCTTCATGTCTTACTCCTCCACCATCTTGAAGGTCTCTCCTATGTCAGGGCTTTAATGGTCAATTTATTCAAAACCAAAATAGCTACAGCAGCAATTCTTTAAAAAATTACACACAGCTTCTGAGTACACTGTTCTTGCAATGTATGTGCACTGAAAGAAAGTAATTATTTTCCAATCATAACAGTCATTAACTTCTAAGAATTAGGTGAATCTATATCACTTTTAATGTATATGTCATACCAAAATGAATAATGCATATAGTTTCTTTGTATAAGTTATTCTTATAATACAGAAAATTTTGGAGTGCAGATAAAAAATGTTCCCAATTTTGAGTAAAAAACAGTCTTTAAGGGTAATTTCTACTTTTCAGGACATTGGAAATACTGAGAACTTTGTTATCTCTAGCAACCATTAGTATGTTAAAACACAGTGAAACATGAAATCAGGAAGTTTTGCTAGAAATAACCTTAGTGATTACCTAGCCCGTTGGTTTTCAACACTTGCTGTATATTAACGTCACCTGGAGACCTTTAAAACTTAAATCCTGAGGTGGAGTCTGGGCATTATTACTTTTCTAATGCTCCCCAGATGATTCTAGTGTGCAGCCAATGCTGAGAACCACTGATCTATCCCAACCATCTAGTTTTACAGAGGAGGAAAGTGAAGTGCAGGAAATTCAGGAAGCTTATTTTAAGGCACAGAGTGAGACACAAAGTTGGGCTTCTCATTTCCAGATTAGAGATTTTTTTTAATACTAACTTTTAGTTGTAGTCCATTTTAAAGCAGAATGTAATGAACAGTCCTATAAAAAGATCTGAATATCATGCCTATTTACACTTGCAAACAATGTGGCCCTCGTATAATGGTTTTAGCAAAGTACGATTTATCAGTGGATGAAGTTAGCTAAGGACAGATTGTCATGCTTTGGTGTTCATCCTGTTTTTTAAGTGATATATCGTATGACATGTAAAAAAACAAACATTGAGTTTATACCAGTTTTTCATGACATAAAGCATCTCTCATCTCTAGTGAGATCATTTATAGTTTGAGGTGATATAAAAGTTGAAATTACAAATTCTGAAAACATGATATTGAGTAAAAGTTATAAGCTCTTGTTTCCTTCTAAAAATATCCTCTATTTAGATACAATAGAGGATTTTCATATCAATTATCATAATGTCTGCATATAGTAATATACACTAGTATACACAGACACATATATAAATATTTTTAATTTAAAAAGAATAATACCAACATAAAGCATTTATAGTTCATTCACTGTGATGAAATTTAGGAGTAAGTACTTTGCTACCAGCAGGAAGAGAACTTATCATCCACTAGGTTGAACCTGGAATTAATAGTGACCCCTCCAGACCATAATTAACACCAGATTTCCAATTCTTTGCCTAGAAATGAACTAGTTCTAGGAACATGCTACACTTAGATCTTTCCAGCACTCCTCTGTGCATATTCATGTTTTCTGTCCAACACTAGAATATTAGTTGATAAATTCACCTCACTTTCTTTATTTATAAAATTAACACTCTCCATGCCACACTAGAATATTAGTGCTTTTGACAATTGTATCTTGTTCAGATTTGAATCTCTGACATACCGCTTTTCACTTAGTAGGGACTTAAATGTTTGTTCGGTTAATTTAATAATTATTTACACTTCAAGGGATGGCTTCTAATGCTGTTGGACCCAGACAGATTGTCTTAGCTCCAATTCATTTGCTATCCTTCAGCATATAGCAGAAATGCAGTCTGAAGAGTATCAATGGATCTTAATAGGCTTATCTATTTGCTTTTGGTCTTCAAACATCATTTGATGACGAACTCTGAAAGACTCAGCATCCTGCAGTGATTATGTTCACTCCAGCAGTGAGGCCTGAGTCTTCACTAAGCAGTCAATAAGTATTTAGTGAGTGCTTTTCAAATGCCAAAGTAGAAGACACATACAAAAAGAAAACTAACAGTTTCTTTCCTAGAAAAGTTGGCAATCTGGTTGGAAGACTATATAATCCAAGAATGTTTTCTATCTTATTTGTTTTACAAATTATTCCCGAAAATGCTGTTGATATGGCCCTTCTATTTTAAGCCACTATCATCTCCCCTCTAGATAAATATCATCACTGGGCTCCTCGTTCCTTCCCTGCTATCTATCCTCAAGTTCAATTTCAACACAGCAGCCAGAGATCCTGTTGACACATATGTGAACTCACATCACTCTTTTCAAAACTCTATCAATGGTTCTTCCCATCTCACTTGGAGTAAATGACAAAGCAGTTAAAATAACCTACAAGGACCTCTACCAGCTGGTCTGTCGTTATCGCTTTCTTTAAAAATTAATTAATTAATTTATTTATTTATTTTTGGCTACATTGGGTCTTCACTGCTGTGCGCGGGCTTTCTCTAGTTGCAGTTAGTGGGGACTACTCTTTGTTATGGTGCGCAGGCTTCTCATTGCAATGGCTTCTCTTGCTGCAGAGCATGGGCTCTAGGCATGAAGGCTTCAGTAGTTGTGGCTTGCGGGCTCAAGAGCGCAGGCTCAGTAGTTGTGGTGCATGGGCTTACTTGCTCCATGGCATGTGGGAACTTCCCGGCCCAAGGCTCAAACCCGTGTCCCCTGCATTGGCAGGCAGATTCCTAACCACTGCACCACAAGGAAAGCTCCTGTTATCACCTCTTTACCTTCCTCTCCTAACACAATACCTTTGCTCATCATTTCCAACCACACTGAGCTCTTCGATTTCTCACCTTGGCATTTTGCGCTGGCAAATCTCATGGCCAAGAATGTATTCCTCAAAGATAGTAACGTTGCTATTCCCTCATATCACGTATGTCTCTGCCCTTATGTCATTCTCCCAGAGATGTCACTGACTATCCAACTTAAAGTAGTAACTCTGCATCTGTAGTAGGTAAAAATGGGCTCAAATTCTATATAATTCTTCTCATCAAGAGGTGGAGTTTCCTTCCTCTTCCTTTGAATCTTGATAAGCCTGTGGCTTGATCTGGTCAGAAAAATGCAGTAAAAGTGATGTGTGACTTTTCCTGGAGGCCTCAAAATGTCTTACAGTTTCTACTCTCATCATCCTGAAATTCTGCTTTCATGTGAGGACAAGAAACCAGCACCAACTACCAGCCATGTGAGTGAGGCAGTATTAGATCATCCATCCCTAGGCTGAGCAGTCAGGTGACTGTAGCCTCGTGAACGACACCAGAGTAGACCAGCAGAAGAACCAACCAGCTGAACTCAGTCAAAGAGCTTTGAATCATGGAATCATGAGCATTAACATGATTCTTTCTCTAAGCCACTAAGATCTGAGGTGATTTGTTACATAGGAAGCAATACACTATCCAAGACTTTCCCACATGCCCTTGACCTTACTCTGATCTATTGTTGCCCACAGCACTTATTACATCTATTTATGTATGTATTTTTAAATTCACTTTTTGCCTGTCTTTGCTTACTAGAACGTAAACTTCCTGAGAACAGTGATATTGTTACGTTCATTTCAGTCTTCCCAGATCCTAAAACAGTGCTGGACACTTAGTAGGTGCTCAATAAATATTTGTTGAATGACTACCTGGTACAGATTTTGTCCTATTGTAGTTGGACTTTCTGACCACATTACTTCATTTGTTTATTTTTTTGTAACAAATATTTATTCATCATCAAATAGATTCAGACACTGTGCTAGGTTATTTTGTGGACATATAAATTTCCACTTTGCCTTTTGGAGCTTGAGAGCTTCAGTGGAAATTATCTTGCAGGTGTAGTGTCATTGCCACTTTGTCATAAAATACACATTAAAACCAAGAATATGTTACTCTTGAGGGTCACTGAATAATATTTACAGGAATGGTAGCACCAGTTTTATTTCCAGTAATATTATTTATTTACTTACTTACTTACATTTAAAACTGTGGTAAGAACACTTAACATGAGATCTACAGTATATACAGTTGACTGCAGGCACAGTGTTGTACAGCAGATCTCTGGAAATTATTCATCTTGGATAATTGAAACTTTGCCCCTGTAGAACAGAGACTCTCCATTTCATCCTCCCCCAGCCCCTGGCAACCATGGTTTCAGAAGTATAGGCAACAAAAGCAAAAAAAGATAAGTGGCCTCTATAAGCTAAAAAGCTTCTGCACAGCGAAGGAAGCAAACGTGAGTGAAATGGCAACCCACAGAATGGGAGAAAATACCCTCAAACCATATAAATGATAAGGGGTTACTCTAAAATATATAAGGAACTCTTACAACTCAATCATGAAAAAAAAAATTTAAAAATGGGCAAAGTATTATCTTTTTTGTTGTTTTTTAAACTAGAAATGTGAGAGTAGAAAGAAGTGTGGGAAGTAATAACATTAAGGGAACCAATCTACTGGCTTATAAATATGTATAAATATCTTCACCATGAGTTATTAATAATTAAACGTTAAAATATGCTAGCTGCCATCATTAATTAGTCAATAGGCAAATAAAAATAATCATGCTAATGAAAATAACAGCTAACATTTACTGAGTGTCTACTCAAAGTTAGGTGCTGTGGTAGATACTTTAAATACATTTATGAAAAAATCCTGAAATGAAATATCAAGGTTGGATAGTACTGACAAATAGACCTAATGCCTCCATCTGGGATCATGAGGACCCTGGAGACAAAAGAGCCTGGAGTTGGAAGGTACCTAGATATCTCCATCTGTATAAGATCCATGTAACCCCTGGACACCTATCTTTGGCTTTATTATTATATGTTTAAAATACGGAAATGGTGACTTTCCTAAGGCCATTCAACTGGTACAGGGCTATGCCAGGAACTGAGCCCGAGTCTATGTGACTTCAGAGCAGATTCCCGTCCCTCTGCTCTCTCAGAGATGAGGAGATAGGAGACGGCACGGTCTGAGCTAGGAATGCACAGGGAGAGCACCCAGAAAGGTCACGGTTTTGGGAATTAAAACCTGACAGATTGTCATACAGAGTGAAGTGAGTTAGAAAGAGAAAGACAAATATCATATAATATCACTTATATGTGGAATCTATAAGAATGGTTCAGATGAACTTATCTGCAAAACGGAAATAGAGTCACAGAAATAGAGAACAAACTTAAGGTTACCAAGGGGATAAGTGGGGGGAGGGATAGATTGGGAGATTGGGATTGACATATACACACTACTACATACAAAATAGATAACTAATAAGAACCTGCTCAATGGCACAGGGAACTCTACTCAATATTCTGTAATAACCTATATGGGAAAAGAATCTCAAAAAGAGTGGATATATGTATATGTGTAACTGATTCACTCTGCTGTACACCTGAAACTAACACAACAGTGCAAATCAAATATATTCCAATAAAATTTAATTTAAAAATACCTCACAGAAAATAGGTGGGGTGGATCTCATAAAAAGGTGATTGGAAAGGGCAAACACTTAAGAGAATAAAAAGATGTGGCTTGAGAATTGTCACTGTGGGCACAGAGGACATTAAGAACATTTGAGAGAATGATTTTCGTAGAGGTCTCAGATGGAGACTAGACTTCTGGAAGATAAAAAAAGGAACCCTGTGATATTGAAGAGGTTAGCAACAGAAGAAAAAAGACTGCATGCAAGTCAACACAGAAACATAACATTTTATCAATTATGTTTTTACTTTGAAGTAAGAATAAATCTCCTAATGCCTTCCCATGCAGACCTTAACTGTCCACTGAGAAGAGATTCTGATAGGATGTAGCAATGGTGAGACAGAAGTCCCACAGTTTGATTCAGTGTTGGTATGAGAAAGTGTTATTCGTGTCAATAAAATGAAAGAAAATTCAAGAATAAAGTTTCACTCTGTGTATGGCTGGTTCATTTTGTTGTGCAGTGGAGGCTAACACAACATTGGAAAGCAAACATACTCCAATAAAAATTAAAAAAAATTAAAAAAAATTCATTTATATCATTTTAAGCCTCTTTTGTCCTCAGAAATGTCCCCCAAATTTGTTTAGACAAATTTAAAAGAAAAAAAGAGCAGAATCAATGGGCAGAAAAAAAAAAAGAGATGGTTTGCAGGATACAGAGATAAAATTTTGAATGGAACTGGAGGGGACTGCTATAATACATTTTAATTTATTGATGAATTATGTATGGTATGTCTACTAAGGTAGCAAAAATACACTTTAGTTCTATCTATAACTGGATTAAGAAAGATTTCCAAAGTCATTCTTGGGTGTAGGTAGAAGCTCCAAAAAATTATCTTTCCTCTTATTTCTTTTTAAAACACTTTCAAATTTCTTGAACACTGAGTGTTAGTTAATCTCAAAATCACAAAATAATTCATTCTATTTGGATATTTTCCTCCCTCCAAAAAAACTGTTTATCTGGGCTAGTACCCAGTTTCTTGTCTGATATAATCTGCAACAGCTGAGATGCACAGCCTTTGAAAAGCAGGATTATTGAAATAAAATAGAGCACATGTAAACATATGTTACTTTCCACACTAGTTCTCAGATAATATGGACACAAAGCAGTCCTGGGATATGGCTAGACCATTGTCAATTTATAAAACAACAATGTGTATCCAAGCTCTGTCCAATTAAAAATTAACTTGCTCATTTCCTGATTCTAATGACTTCTATTTCTTTTTGTACAGGGTTAATTCCGAATGTGTAAAATACACATATAAAAGAGATTGAAAATATATTTGACGAATTAATTACAGTAGTTGCTTCAGGGTATTGAATTATAAGTATTTTTTGCTTCTTTATATTTTTCCCATATGACTATATTACCTCTATAATAAAAAAAAATGTTTTGTGATTCAAAAATAAAATTATATGAAATATCAAGCTAATATATCATTATCAGAAGATTAATTATTTCATAGTGTTTATTTGTAGAAAATGAATATTTCTTCAAAAGTACTTTTATAATTTGCACCACAATAGTCCCCTTACCAGAAAACTAAAGGGATAAACTTAAGGAAAATCTATATATAGCTTTAAAACTGTACATATATTTATATGTGATTCAGGAATCCAATTTTAAATGGATCCTCCAAGTCTTTTATTATTGGATATCAAAAGTCATTTTGTAGCATATAAATATTTTCTCTTAAACTACAGTAGCATTATGGCACACTGAATTGAATTAATAATGGTTGGGGTCATACACTGATGTTTAATTTTTTTACTTTCCACTATTTACCAAGGGAGGTACAATCTTATATAATCTTTTGCTAAAGTTATATAAATAATCTACCCAGATTTATAGTGATAAAGCAGACTTTGCAAACTGACATTTAACCACTGACTTACAATGGTCATCTTTAAGCTTTAGCCACTATTTTGACGAAGACCCAGTAAAAAAAGACAACTTATAAGAGAACATATAGTCCTGGACCCACAAGGGAAGGTCAGCTGTTTATCCTGGAAATTTATGCTACATATTTTGGGACAAGATGATAAATGTTGTGAATTCTTACAGGGTTCCTAGCACCTTGAAGTCAAATCACCAAACTGTTGAAAATTTTCAACCAAAAATACTTCATAAACCATTGTAAAAGGTACAGCTATGATTCACACCAGTTTTCTATAGGCAGAAATCCTGGCACAAAAAATTTAAACACAAAAAAAAAAAAAAAAAAAAAAATTTCAACACAGAATCACTGAGTAAGTGTCTAAGGCAGCTATTTGTATTATAGAACCTTTTTTTCCCCTATTCCATTTGAGATTATAATTATGATGTGGTTTGGCTGTAAACTGGTCTAGTCATACTTTTGGCACTGGGTCACGGGCCAGCTGTTTTCCAAGTTAAAAACTGGAGCACATGTCTGCAATGTTAACCTAAACTGGAAGAATAGTTCTCAACAATTTACTGTTGAGACATGAAACTGAGGTATCACTTAGGGGTAGAAGCTTAATTCACTCAAAATTCTGATGCATTATTTCTGGGATAAAGCTAAAAGTCTGTTTTTTAATATCAGAGTTATTATTTTCAAGAAACAGAAATTTTAAATCTTGGGTTAATCATACTTCAAAACTTATGATTCATCATTGCCTACACAGAAACTGAAAAAACGAGGATTCATATAGTCTAAATGACTATCTGGGTGGCACGATATTCTTAGAACTCTGAAAAAGGGAGCCCTGAGTATTTGGGGACTGTTTCTCTGTTCACTTCCTCAGTGTATTATGTGCAAATTTGGGAACGTGGATATTCACAGAGAGGAAATGGAAATGATTGTAGTGGCAGAACCAAGTATTACTGCATGCAAACACATTGACGTGAAATAAGATAGTCTATGAAAAACTGAATTCAATTAAAATATAAGCTAAGAAAATAATCTGTTCACTTCAACCAAGTGGTTCCTGGTCGTATACTTACTCAACTAACACACTAATTTTGTACCAGCCCCCAATATCACTCATCTGCAACTACTGAATTCTTTATAAACGAATCGATATCCCAGCATTGCAGTGTTGAAAGTGAAAAATCTCATTCAATAAAAGCCACCCTACAAACATTTTGTACCTACTTGATGACAGAGGTAAGTTCTTACACCAAATCAAACTTTGTAATAATGGCGTCAGTACATATTCTTTTCATCTGTTTTTTTTCCTTCTAATTAAAATTACGCTTTGAATTTACTTGAAACTAGTTTCAAAAGACCTTGCCAAGTTTCCTCCCTTTTATATCATCTATAGAATTTATGAGAAAACAAATATCCTTGTCCTGCATAGTTGTGTCATCTTTGTTTTTTAAAGTCACAGATGTGGCAACAGGAAACACAGTTTCTGGTTTCAGCACCACCACAGTACTTTTATCTGGCGGAAATCCTTAGCCTAACCTGGGACTCAGTATACTCATCTATAACATTCGACAATTGCATGTTCTATCTACCTTTTTGGAATTTGTGTTGAAAAAACTCAAGATAATAGACATCCTTACCTATTATTTATTTAGTTGCTATATGGCCCAGGCATTATTAATGGGAATGAAAATACTTTCTCTAAAGAAAGTTAAAAGTTCTATATAAATGCAATATATTATCACGATGATCACATCTACCATATTATCGACAAGAAAACCATGTCAGAGGAGTCAAGTGATGTGATCAAGACTATCCATCAAAGATACTCTCTTTTACCATTGCATCGTAACATTTCCAGGTTTAAGAGTCCGGGTTTGGAAGACCCAAAATTAAAAGAAATAAAGTAATTAATATCCTCCATGGAGAAGAAAAGAGAAGGTATGAATTGATTTTTCACCATGAATTTTTTTTATTACTATAAAGACCTAAAGAATTGAAAACAGAACCCTGAATTAGCAAATCTCTTTGTGATCACAGAATCACACAGCCAACAGCTACATCGCATATTGTTTTTAAGTCATGGGTGGCTAGCAAACTATCAAGAGAAAATGTATACACTACCAGAGGAGGGATCCATGTCATATCCTGAAATGAAATACAAAGGATGTGATCTTTCTACCTCCTAAACACTGCCAAGAAATTATCAGTGGAAACCTCCCATTCAAAGTACTCTCTCTGGAAATTATGAATATTTAAAACAAATGCCCTTAGAAGTATGGTCAAGAAGAACAATGTGTGAAATTACAAAAATGTAGTAATTTCTACAAAATTCTGGCTTTGAGGAAACTTGAAGATAGATCAAAAAGATGTTAGGCAAGTGAGGATAGAGGACCTCTACTGCTGATGAGAGTTCACAGAGAAAGCATTGTTCCCAGACTCTAGAACATCCTGGATCACCCACCTGGCCAGGCATTTGCTAAGCTAACCACTCTTGACTACATGTCAACTTGACAAGAGAGAAGCAATGGAAGCCTGTGCTTAATTCCTCAATGACAGCAGAAGCAGAAAGGATGATAAAGAAGCAGGAGTGACTTTATGTGAATTATGTAATGTGGTTTTTTTAAGTTCAGTGCTTAACAGTGCTTAATGTTTAAGTTGATTTTTAAATTCTGACATAAAAGTTGAAAGAATGGTATTCTCTGTATTCTTTGGTAGGTGAAATTAAGGCTTTTTAGGTACTGTTTTAGACACCATAAAATACTGACTTTCATCATTCAGAGAACATGAAATTTTGCTTTAACCTCATTTATTTGTAAATTTATATAAAATGTTTTAATGCCTTTTTTATGCTCTGCACAGTATAGGTTATAGAGATTTCAAAGACTGAAAGATACACAGTATAACGTGAAGACACACGCAGCTTGTCCATCTCCACTCCCAATTAAGAAAATTTCAAACCCTATAACCCAATTAGAGACTGTAAGAGTGTGGCTAGTGATCTGGTGACAAAGGGAAAGAAGTGTGTGAATCCATTTCTCAAAAGTTTGGCATTTAAAGAAATATGTGTTACATGTACTTAAATAAATGTGTTCTATCTTCTATAGGCAGAAATCCTGGCACAAAACATTTCAACACAGAATCACTAAGTAAGCATCTAAGGCAGCTATTTGTATTATAGAACATTTTTTTCCCCTATTCCATTCGAGATTATAATTATGATGTGTTGTGTTCTATCTTCCTATGTGTTCTATCTTCCTATCATGCTGTGGTTCCACTGGTACCATGGCTTCTCTGTACATTAAAAAGGTGAGCTGTGAAAATTCATGGTTGAAGGAGAGCCCTGAACTCTCCATGGCACAATTAACATTTTAATAAAAAGTCAGGACCTTTCATGTTTTGGATCTCAACTGTTTGTCGTCTGAGTGGACCTCAATCTGTTGAGCTCAGAGAATGGGGTGATTCTGTCTTAGTGAGATTTTAAACAAAAGTAGATCACACAGGCCACTGTTTCAGCTTGATACTGCTCTCTCCTTCGTTAGCAGAGCTCCCTTATATTCGAAGGTGCCATGTCAGAGTCCAACAACTAGTTTTCAGCTCTGGCTTCTTTTTTAACAGGTACAAAAACTGTACCCACAGCACTCACATTCCGGGAGTGGTTAATTGCAGGTCCCCCTCATTTGCAATGTGCAGCGGGCTAACTGCTATTTGGGGACACGATAACTTGAAAAGGAAGCATTGGGTAATGCTTGTTATTTAATTATTTACAAATCAAACTTTGCCTCATACACCAGAGGCACTAAACTTCTTAATTGGAGACAAGTTTGAAGGTCATTAAAAAGCTATTTGTTTTGAGGTTTCAAAACAAAAACTACCTTAAAAATGTTCTAATGTTTAGAAAAACATTTTTACTCCTAGATAACATCTTTCAAAAAACACTAAAAACTGGGCTTCCCTGGTGGCGCAGTGGTTGAGAGTCTGCCTGCCGATGCAGGGGACACGGGTTCGTGCCCCGGTCCGGGAAGATCCCGGAAGATCCCACATGCCGCGGAGCGGTTGGGCCCGTGAGCCATGGCCGCTGAGGCTGCGCGTCCGGAGCCTGTGCTCCGCAACGGGAGAGGCCACAGCAGTCAGAGGCCCGCGTACCGCAAAAAAAAAATACAAACAAACACTAAAAAACAATATCCTATTTTCATTACGAGGCAAAATAAAAAAACTGTCATGAGAAAAATTCCTATGGGAAAGTTTCAAGCATCTTAAAAACGAGGCTTATAATAGGAAAGCCTTCTCCGTCTTAATATAACATCACTAATATAAAATTCGAGTTGCTTCTCCCTTCTTCATATCTCATTTCTGACTACTGCAGACCCATTACTATAACGTATGTTACACATATAGCACAATATTTGTTATATTATTATTCTTATAAGGTAAAGACTGCAGAATCTCAGGGAATTTTGACTTTCTTAGTGACAAGAAAGCATAGCTCTAGTTATCTCTAAAGAAGGAACATTAATAATACACATAGATATTGAAGTAGCTCAACCACTACTTTAAATTTTGCTTACTGATTCAGTCAAGGACGGCATGCACATTTACCTATGAGTTATGTAATCTTTTAGCAAAGTTGAAGACTCCAGTGGTGTTCGTTGTGTCCTTCAGCATTCCTGTTTCCTCGTAACCATACTCAAGGATATTTTAAAAAAACTTAAAGTATAGAAATGTCTGCCATATTTAGTTGATTGATTTTATGAAGAACAGTTGTCACACGGTGTCTGCCACTGAAGTGAATGTCATCTGGAGAAGAAGACTCCAAGTCCTCCAAAGAGAATCAGACATCAACATAATGCCCCACAATATAAACTACCTATCTTTGTAGCCAACCATCTAGGATACATAGAAGATCCCAGGAAATCAGAAAGATTCCTATTGAGGATACATTTGGGAAGGCTGGTATGAAGACTGTTTATCCTCAGAATGGCACAGAGAATTCACTTTGCACAATTTCCAACATTGCAATTTTAAGACAAAGAAACAAATTACCTATGTTAAAACTTCTCTAACTCAGGCCATTAGGTGTATCTTCAATGTCCTAGAGTTTAACTGTAGCCATTTGGAGCGACAGACACAGAATCAAACATAGCCCTAGGAAGTGTAATAATGAGTTCTGGAGCAGTGGTTTTATATTACTAAGGTGGCTCCTGGACTTTTAACACACGAGACAAATGTGGATAGAAATCCACTTCACCTCCAAGTAAGAGTGATGGTACTTCATGAACTGGTTTGGGAAGACATTTAAGAACCCTGTAGATGTACAGAAAATCTGCTGTGGGCGGCACCGTAAATTTCCACTGGCTCCACCTTTGTCCAATGAGTGCTACTCTCCCCCCTTCCGGAACTGTGTTCACCTAATTAGGCTTCTTTTGCTACCAGGCTTGCCAAACAAAGCCTCCTCTAAAGGCGACAGATTCTCTACGGAAAGTCAAGCACCAAAGAAGAGGAAGAAGGGGGAGAACTTGCTTCTGGAGTCCCCTGTCTCTAGCCCCGGAGTTCAGTAGGATTTCTTTTAGGTTCTGAGTACAGACGTCCTTATGGTAACATTTATTCATATCCTTGTGAGTTTGTTGTCTTTTATATCTTACGTGAACTGTTCACTGTTAGGCAGCTTCTCTTCCCAGAACCAAAGAGATTCTTGATTTGTATATCTACACCAGGACACCAACGACCCAGGGCTGCAGTTTATACAGGAAGCTGACACAGGTAGAGCTTTATAGGTGGAAGAATATTACTAATGGATTCTAAGATTGGACTGTTATTTAAAATACGAGTAGATCCCATGTGTATAAGACTCAGTCTTGACATTAATGGGTTCAAATATTCAACAACAAGGACTTACGGACCACTCTGGACAGAAGTGTTTATACTGATATAACAATGGCTGCTTCATTTGCAGTATAATGCTTGAAAGACCTTGATCTTTTTTTCAGACGGAGATAAGGTTTTTACGGGCACACCCAAAGGTATTAACGTTAAGTGCGAAAAGAAGTGTCTCAAGACAATCTCCTAGATATCAGAGGCCTTGAATCCCTATGCAAGAGTCAGATACTCTGAGCCCAATATTCTCCATCACCTCTTTCATACCTTTGCATTTTTAAAACTAAATAGCTGTCTAGCTCCAAAGGGGTGGGGTGGCAGGGGAAAGGGATATAGTTACATTACTCTTAATTCGGCTAGGTTCAAATCTTACTTTCAGATAGACCTCAGGAAGGACTCAAGGACAGAGAACTCTCCCACCTGACAGCGAAGGGGTCCACAAAGAGAAGCGAATCAGGGTTTTGAATCATCCTAGCAGTACAAAGGAGAAAACATGCTAACACCAAATCATCCATCTCCCGCGGTCTCTTTCAGCCAAATCGAAGGCCATGCGGGACCAGCGTTGAGATCTGCTGCAGCCCAGATGGGATGTTGGCTGACACACTGCTTCCTTTGCCTTGCGGCTAAGCCACCTTGAACAAACCGCTGCATTCCTGCTGTGTCACACAGCCCTCCTTACCAGCCACGTTACCAACTGTAGATAATTTAGGACTGCTACACTCAGGAATAAGGGACAGGAAAAACAGATGCTCAAGGCTGGGTTTTACCAGTTTTATTCTGTGTGCTTCCTATCGCTTCATAAAAACTTTTTCCCCATAAGTTTTAATTGCAATCACTGTGCAGATGGCTCTTAGAGACTTGAGGTAAGGAGGCCAGCCATTGCCTCAGACACGCCTTCAGTGCGGTACTGATAAGTCCCCTCCCTTCTCAGTGACTGCTGCCAGGACTCAGGCAGAGCCTCAGAGGGTCTGTCTGTGCTTATGAGGACTATGTCTCTGGTGAGACCCCTTCTGGACCAGGCATCTGCACCACCCACTCAGGACTCAGAGAAGCTGAGGGTTCCCTCTTGTCAGTCATTGGCTGGACTGGATCCAGAGTGGCTGAAAGGAGGTGTGATGATTTATACACCCCTTTTGTTCCAGGAAGAAGGATCATGCCCTTGAGTGTCTTTTTCCTTTTCCTCAGTAAGCCCCTGCCTGGCTTCAGGACAAGATAGGCTGCAGGTGCACGTGAGGCTGGTCGTACTGTGCTGTCCCAACGCTAAACCTGAAGGCCTGCAGTCCCTCTGTTGATTGACGGCTGATTTCATCATCTCCCTGAAGACCAATAAATTCAAAGCCGCTGGGATCCCCTGCCCCTGAAATCTAAACACAGTCGCTTTCAGGACCAGTGGACGGGCTCTCTCCAGTTATTCTGGCCAAATAGATTTTGTATACTTTGGGACTCCATGGACTTTTAGGGCTTTCTAGGCTGTTTTTCTGTTTCTGCAGAACGGACACACATGGGGCTTCCTATTATATGTTCTTGGAATTGCTCTGCTCAGAGGACTCTATATCCCAGGGTTTTCTCTCTCCTCTGGTCTCTCACAGTGGGGCCTGTGGTTGAGGACATTTACGCAGCCCTGGTCTTACCCACAGGCATTGCACAGACTGTTGACAACAGTCTCACTTACCTCTGAGCTCTCCTTTGTCTGGGCGGGGGCATCAGTGCCCACCATGACCCCAACAGAGCCCTGCAGTGACTCTTCCCCTCACAAAGTGTTAAAAGCCCTTCAAATCACTAAGCTTCTTGATAGGAACCTTGATCTTGAAATAGACTTAAGCAAATTTTCTCACTAATTCTGGTTATTCAAATGCAAATGCTCCCAGGCAGCAGTCTGTGGGGATGTAAAACAGTTCTGTTTAGACCCATTAGTGCCTCTCAATCAAGCAAATTCTTTGGCCCAAGGCCTCCCATTCATCCATCCACTTAAACAAAGTGTCTACTATTGTCAGGCATTTACTAGACTTTGGGGAAGATGAAAAAAGATACTCTGTCACCAAAACCATTATCATCCTTAAAATAAGGTCAATATTTAGTAGCAACTTAAAAACATGATGGGTAGAATACACATGTATTTCTATTGTAATCTCCTTTGCCTGTAGAATATTTTGAAAATAATCTTGCATTCTAGAAAGTCAAGATAGATAAATCGGTTCAGGAGATTTAAACTTATTTTAACAATCTAGGTCAACTGTGAAGAAGAATGAATGGGTTAGCGACATTCGGCTTGAGGTTTATCAGGGCCTAAGAAATGTATTTCATTGTGTAAAAGACAGCCACCACACTTCTCCCCCTCTAACAAGAAATGACAGGAATTTTGTTCGAACTGTGGGAGGAGGTCTTTAAATCATCAAGAATATTATTATGAGAGAATGGACAAGACCACCACTAATAAACTCGTTACGATTATTAGTTTGTTTGTTTTTTATTTTTTGTTTTTCTCCCTAAGTCTTTAAAATGTCTCTAATGAGAATTGTGGGGAGAGGTTACATTAGGTCTCTTGTAGGTCTTACAATTCTATGTTACAGCAAAAAAAGCTTGAGTTTAGTCAATATTTTCCTGAAAAGAAAATGCCCTAACTTTTGAAAGCAATAGACATTTTGTTGTTGTTGTTGTAATTGGTGAATTTTGTTCAAAGATTTTTTTTTAACATCTTTATTAGAGTATAATTGCTTTACAATGGTGTGTTCGTTTCTGCTGTATAACAAAGTAAATCAGCTATACATATACATATAACCCCATATCTCCCTCTTGCGTCTCCCTCCCACCCTCCCTATCCCACCCCTCTAGGTGGTCACAAAGCACCGAGCTGATCTCCCTGTGCTATGTGGCTGCTTCCCACTAGCTATCTATGTTACATTTGGTGGTGTATATATGTCCATGCCTCTCTCACTTTGTCACAGCTTACCCTTCCCCCTCTCTGTGTCAAGTCTGTTCTCTACGTCTGCATCTTTATTCCTGTCCTGCCCCAGGTTCTTCAGAACCACAATTTTTTTTAGATTCCGTATATATGTGTTTGAATACAGTATTTGTTTTTCTCTTTCTGACTTACTTCACTCTGTATGACAGACTCTAGGTCCATCCATCTCACTGCAAATAACTCAGTTTCGTTTCTTTTTATGGCTGAGTAATATTCCATTGTATATATGTGCCACATCTTCTTTATCCATTCATCTGTCAATGGACACCTAGGTTGCTTCCATGTCCTGGCTATTGTAAATAGTGCTGCAGTGAACATTTTGGTACATGACTCTTTTTGAATTATGGTTTTCTCAGGGTATATGCCCAGTAGTGGGATTGCTGGGTCATATGGTAGTTCTATTTTTAGTTTTTAAAGGAACCTCTATACTGTTCTCCATAGTGGCTGTATCCATTTACATTCCCACCAACAGTGCAAGAGGGTTCCCTTTTCTCCACACCCTCTCCAGCATTTATACATATACACATATATATACACACACGTGCACACACACACACACATATATAATTATGTTTATGTTTATTCTGTCACCCTTTTTTTGAAGCTAGGACTAAGAACAAAAGGAAATGAGAAGAATCATAATTTATAGGTTCTCTTTTAAAATTTTACTTTGAAATAGTTTTAGACATAAAAATGTTGCAAAATAGTACATAGAATTCCTGTATATGCTTCACCCAGCTTTCCCTAATATATTAATCTGACACAACAGCAGTGCAATTAATCTAAGTCACGATATTAACCTTAGAACATACTATTAGGACTTCCCTGGCAGTCCAGTGTTTAGGACTCCGAGTTTCCACTGCTGGGGGCTTGGGTTCGATCCCTGGTCAGGGAACTAAGATCCCACATGCCGCATGGTGCGGCCAAAAAGTAAAAAAAGTAAAAAAAAAAAAAAAAAAGAACATGCTCTTAACTGGTCTGCAAACCTTACTCAAAATTCAGCCCTTGTACCTCTACTGTCCCTTCTGTGGTGGACCATCCCATCCAGGATCCTGCACTGCATTTAGTTATCCTGTCTCCCTAATCTCTAATCTGGGGTAGTTCTCATTCTTTGTCTTTCACGATCCTGACCACTGTGAAGGCTACTGACCACTTATTTTGTAGAACCTCCCTCAATTTAGATGTGTGTGCCCTTTCTTAAAAGTAGATTGAGGTTGTGAATTTTTGGCAGGAATATCACAGAAGTGATGTTTTTGTCTTACTTGGTACATCATATCAGAAAGCACATGACACACATAGGTCTTATTCCTGGTGAAGTTAACTCCAGTCACTTGATTTTGGCTGCATCTACCAGATTTCCCCACCTTTTCCATTTGTAATTAAGAAATATCTTTGGGAGATATCTATGCCCTTTTTTTTTTTTTTTTTTTTTTGCGGTACGCGGGCCTCTCACTGTTGTGGCCTCTCCCGTTGTGGAGCACAGGCTCCGGACGCACAGGCTCAGCGGCCATGGCTCACGGGCCCAGCCGCTCTGCGGCATTTTCCCGGACCGGGGCACGAACCCGTGTCCCCCGCATCGGCAGGCGGACTCCCAATCACTGCGCCACCAGGGAAGCCCTATCTATGCCCTCTTTTTGAAATTATTATAGGGGTGACTCTGGGGCACCTTTTATAGGGACAGGAAGCTTATTTCCTTCTTAACACCTAACACGCTCTACAATCATCCCCATGGCTCACTGGGCGGTGCTCCTCTTAATTTTAAACCTCAGCAGAACTGGGGAGTCAAGTCTGTACAGCCAATGTCACCAGCTTGGCTGTGGTGTTAGTCACTTTTTAGGTTGAACTTGCCAGAATTTCCTTCCACAAATACAGTGTAGTTCCTGAATAGAATGCATGGCCCAACAATATAAAGGCAGTCTCTTTGGCCTAGCAGAAAAATAAAGTGGATCTGAATCAGCAGGAATGGAGGATGCTTTAACTCAGTACCTACTCAAGCAGACTGACAGCGGTATTCAAGGGCTGCTGAGAACCCAGATCAGGTACCAAACGTGGTCATTTATTATCAAGCTGACACTCCAATGCAATACTAGCCACAACTGACAACTGGAACAAAAAGGGAATGAAAGATTTTCAAATCCATCGTGCACATCCACGTCTCTGTGCCTTTGCTAAGACTGTTCTTCCCTCTTCTCCCATTTGTATCAACGCCCTTCCTTCCTTCGTCCAGGTCAAATGCCATATCCTCTATGAAAGCATCCTTGACCTCCACCTCAGGGTTGGCAGGATTCTCCATGTCCAGATAGCATTTGTAGCAAATCCAATATTGTACACTGGTTGTTTACCTTGGTCTCTTTCACCCCTACTCAGTTTTCAGGTCCTCAGTATCAGAGACTACATCATTCTACTTGGAACCACAATATATAGCTTTGAATATATCAGGTGGTAAATACTGAGAAATTAACTACAAACTTCAAAAACACTGAAACAGTAAATGCTCTATCATTGTCTTTCTAAGTATCTACTTATTGACCCATCTATCTATCTCCTCTAGCTTTACCCTTCTGGTTACAGAAAGATTTAAGGTGACATGTAAATATATACAATGAAAGATAAATATAATAATACTAAACAAAAATAGATATGAAAAAGTAGGGGTGAGAAGAAGGGGTCAGGAGTGTATCCAGTGAAATATATTTTATAATATCCTATACTGTTGCTAGGAATGGGGTCTGTTTAAAACTAAGTCTTATGATAAACATGAAAAAAATAGTTCCAAAAATGTCATGAAGCCTAAGGAACCATGCTGTGTAGCCACAGAATGTTCTGTTTGATGATTCTATAAAAAATTAATAAACTGAAACCTCACTTAAACGGGGGGCGGGGGGAACCAGAAGGGGACCTCTCACTTCCTGTGATGATGGCAGAGCCCAGCAGGAAGAATAAAGACTCCTCTACTTTCCTGGAAGGACTCAGTCAATGAAAAGCCATGGACTCTTTGTTTGCAGCCCTCCCACCTTCTTTTCCCCTCTGTAAAAAGGTTCTCCTTCTTTTGCCATGAGAGAACTTGCAAGTGGCTCACCATGGTTGAAGACCCTGAAATGCAATTCTCTGCTGATTCCAAATAAACTCATCTTTTCTGGAGAAGTATCTGGCAGTCTATTTATTTTAGGTAAACAATTTCTTTATCCTAAAGCCAATATATAGTAAGTATTAACTTCTAAAAGCAAAACACAAAAATAATCCTTAATTCATGCAAAAGTCTTTAGTTATCGCCAGTCAAGGTTTGTTGAAACAATCCACACACCTGCTTCCCATTCGCGTTGATGAATCTGAACAAAGCTTCCTTAGAAACAGGCATAGCTACGCTACCCATAAGTAAATTCAATATGAGGGTTAAGGGCAAAGTGACTCTCCTGTTTGTTGGACTTATCTCATTCCTAGAATTAGTATATAGGGAAGAAAACTGTGTGCATTTGAAAGCTTTCTAAAGGGGAAATGGGGGAGTGAGATATGAACAAATAGCTGAATTTGTTTATGTGTGTTCACTTTAATCTTGTGCTAACTGTTCACATTCATCACAACATAAAGCGACTTCTCTGTGAAATGAATGCTTTATCTATAACTTGTACTCACTCAGGTACCTCATTAGATCAGTGGGTTAAAGTGGAACATTATTTGATCACACTACTGGAACACTTTGGTCAAGCTATGCATCAACTTTGTTACACAAGATAATATCATTTTTTCCTCTGCTTTATAAATTTAAAGCTAAAATAATGTCTGCTACCTCCCATTAGCTATCTACTGCTGCAAAGAGGCATCTCAGGCCCACAGATCAATGAGAAATTTCTAAAATCAGCAAGTTGAAAAACTGGTTCAGACTTGCTAATAAAGGTTACTTGCAAAGACCCTCAATCAAACACCACCCATTCTTCTTTTCTAATACATTAAGTTTTCTTATCAAACCAGTGCTTTCATGGTCTGTAATGGGATTTGAAATATGGATAACTAGCCAATTAAATATTTCAAATATTCCGCCTACCAAATCAAGAAAAGAGAAGTGCAGTCAAGGAGTGCAATTTTACAAATGTCCATTAATCTGGAGGAATAAAAGAAAAGGGCTTATTTCAGTATCTACTGGGGAGTCTTCTTTTTTCCCCCCTTTTCAAATAAAATTTTTATGGAAAAAATAAAACAGCTAATCACCTTTAACTTTAGATTCATTTGGAAAGAGTTGTATATTAGCTGTCTCTTGTTAGGTCATCTTTTGAAAAATTCAATGCCCCACATAAAGTGGGAACTCAAAATAGTGTGGTCTGAATTACTCTTAAATACAAAGTCTTGCATTTCTTCCATTTCAGGCTGAAGGAACTCATGCACCCACTTTAATTTTTTAAATGTAGCTGCATATGATTTATGTTTTCAGCAATTCAGCAAAATAATTGGAGGGCAATATTGGAAAAGGCCATCATCAAACACATTTCACAGCAAATAAGCGACAAGTAGAATGAGTTTTGATTTTTTTTTCTGATGTTTTATTGCAACCTTATTTGTTGCAATAGGTTGTTGCAGTATGTGTTACTGCAACCTTATTTGATTTTCTGCAAATTTACTATGTCAATGTTGGAACTTAATTGTACTGCTACATCAGAATTTATAGAGGCCAGAAAATATTAAACTTCTTTTATATTTAAGAATAAAAATAATTCCACTAAATAGAATTAAAAAGTGTAGTCGGGTTTCTCTCTTCTTCTCTTGATACATTTCTCCAGATTATGTAATTTCTGAGCATGTAGCCCAAATTCAAAAAATGCTGAGGTATGTAAAACACATGTAGCCTAGTTGTAACTCACACAGAATTGGCCTTACAAGATTACACGAGGGAGAGCAATATAATTTGGTGGCTAAGTGAATGGGATTTTGAGTCATCTACTCATATATATTCAACTAATCTTGTTCCAGGCTCAGCTGTAGCTTCTGGGGATATGGCAACAAGCAAAGCAACATTCCTGCCCATGCATTTGAGTGGGAAGAAGATGATAATATAAACCAATAAATATTTAATAGAAGGTAAACCAGAGCACGGTAGGGGCATAGTCAATGACAGAGAGAGTCCAGGGCTTCTACGTGGGCAAGTTGCCCTCTTTAAGCTCAGTTCTTACATCTTTTATGATAATGCTTACCTCACAGAGTTGTTGTAACACCTTAAATAATATAATGCAGGGAAGATGCTTCGGCAGTACCTGGCACTTAGATGCACTAAAATATATATACGTATATTGTAGACTCACAGGATTAGGTTTGCCAGAAAACCCCAGATGATATTCTCTTACACATAAAAACTGAAGGAAGGTCGCCCCGGGCTGTGTCAGGGACCCCGATTCCATCTCTTTTATTACTTCATTATGCGTGACCTCCAGTTCAAGCACGAAGATGACTGATCACGCTCCATGAGGACCATCTCCATTGCAGCCAGCATGAAAAAATAAATGGAAAGAACTTTCTCCCTTTCCCTAAGGATACTTCCTTAGAGTCACATATACCACTTCTGCTTGTGTCTCATTGACCAGAACTTGGCCAGATTTAGGTGAAAGGGAGGCTGGGACATTGGACACAAGAATTGGAATTGTTGTTTGTTTTGGTTTTTTAATTTATTTATTTATTTTTGCTGCATTGGGTCTTCATTGCTGCATGCGGGCTTTCTCTAGTTGCAGTGAGCGGGGGCTACTCTTTGCTGCAGTGCACAGGCTTCTCATTGCCGTGGCTTCTCTTTGTTGTGGAGCACGGGCTCTAGGTGCTCAGGGTTCAGTAGTTGTGGCACACGGGCTTCAGTGATTGTGGCTCGTGGGCTCAGTAGCTGTGACACACAGGCTTAGTTGCTCTGTGGCGAGTGGGATCTTCGGGACCAGGGCTCAAACCCATGTCCCTTGCATTGGCAGGTAGATTCTTAACCACTGCGCCACCAGGGAAGCCCCTATGTTCCAGCTCAAAAGGAAAGGAGTTTTTATTGTAGAAAAAGGGAAGAACAATGGTGACAGTCACAATCTCAGACACATGGGGACAGTATTATTGAAAATATTTCTTTACTAAGAACCCAGGCATGAAGAACCTCTTCCTCTGGGCCAGCTTTGAAAACCTAACATCTTCGAGGGTAGAGAAATGCTGTAATAATGAGGACCCCAGATGGTGTGGCTTAAATAAAGCTTTCTTGTATGGAGTGGACTTTAGCTAACTATTTAAGTCAATATTTTGATAATAAGAGCACTAAGCATTAATCCATTACACAATACTGTTTTAATAAGGCTTATTTCTAGCTGGGTTTGCTTTATGTTAAAAATTATACAAATTATTTAGTGTTAACTTCGGTGATGTTTTAAATGAAGGAAATATGTGAGCATATAATATAAAAAGATATTTCTAACATAATATAAAATAAATCCAGCTTTATTATACTAGATTTTGCTGTATATTACATTAGGAACATGTTAACAAGCACATCATAATTTTTAGAAATTGAAAATTCTATAAAGTATACAAAACCTACTTTCTACTTTTAGGTGTCCTTAACTTTGTCCCTTAGTACTGGAGCTATAAAAGAAATTGGTGATAATTTACAACAATTCCATAATTTTACAGTCTTGGAGACTAGGTCAGGGAGGTTAAAGGACTTGCTCAAGGAAAAACAACTAATGATGGCAACTGGAAGGTGAGTCTTCTAATTATTAGATGAGTTGTTTTGTAAAAAAAATATAAACTAGAGAATAAAAGCAGCCAAGCAGATGAATTTTATGCACCCAGGTCTTATCTTATTACCATCTTTAGACAACTTAATTCAAGAGCAGAGAGCGCACAAGACATCCAGTTATCATATATATATATATATACCTCAATTTTGTATGAATAGTTTGTTCAGATCTTTAAATACTTTGGACTTTTCATAAGTAAGAAGTTAACCATTTTCATTAGTATTACAGAAAAAAGAAATATGATTTGTGTCAACGAAAAAATATAATGTTCAATGAAAACACTTTTGCCTCATGGAAAAGGGAAAACTATTTTGAGGACTCTGGGCTTTTATATTTCACACAGAATATGTGTGAAATAACAGCTTGAGAGCCAAGCTAATTTGCAGAGAGGCTCTGAAAGTTCAAGTTAATGCGCCCAGGAAAAAGGTTAAGCTTATTCTTAGTGCACCACTGGTCAGCCAGCCAGTCAGTCAACACCATTTACTAAAAACTGAATGTGTTCAGGGCACAAGCTTTGGGAACATTAAAATATATGTGGTAGTTCTGTTTCTCATATCAAAACAGTTAATTACCATAAAGATAACTGAGAAACTTCTCAGATGAAAATCTGGCGGTGACATATATACAAAGCTAGTGGCAACCCTCTTGGCCTCTGTACAGAAGACCAGAGGGATCACTGGAATTACTCATACACAAATTTTGGTAGTGAACTGAAGAAAATTAAACCATGAGATTGCAAATGACGCATCCCATCAAAAGAGATTTCCAGTTCTTTGGAGTGACGTAGGATGTTCAGTTGTGTGGAGTTATGTGTGACGATACCGATATGATTGTTAGGTTAGAAGAAAGATGTATGAGAGATAAGGGTAGGTAGGGGTTGCAGAGAACAATGCAAGAGCAGGAAGTAGAAAGCACTGTGGCTGGAGGAGTGACCAGGGGCTAGTGACTGAAGGAACTTAAGGGCCACATTTCCAAGTCTGGCCTTCACCTTGTAGATGATAGGTCAACACTGAGATTTCAAAGGAGAAGGACACGTCTTCCACCAGCTCCAATTTCTCCTATAATTCCCAGCGTGTGTGCAATCCTAGTATAGTTAATCATGGGTGAAATAAAGGGAAGGATGAAAAAAGAAAATTAGAAGAAGTAAGAGAAGTAAGGACAAGAGAAAGGGCTCTGCAATTTTTTGACCCTAAAGCCAAGGTCTCCACTCAATCCTGACAATGCCTCTTTTTGCTGATGAATGATGTTTCACAAAGTATAGTTGTTCAAAACCTACTCAGTGATAATAACAGTAAAACTATGGCAATGATGATCTGCATATAAGACAATGCCCTTGTACTTTCCCAGATTAGAGTGTGATTTAAAACTGTTTTCACAATGTCTTTGCATAATGCAGTGTTAATTTCACATGGAGTTTTTGATGAAATACATGTATTCTTAACTGAGCTCCTCTCGGGCCTCTGCACCCTTATCCTTCAGTGCTTGGGATAAACATGTTACGTTACATGATTACTATCTGTCATGGTGTTAGTTTTCACGTACTGTTTGCTGTTATGATTAGGCACTAGCAGCTGGGAAGACTAATTTATTACTTGGCTATTATCATTGAAGGTCATGTAACTCCAACGTTCTGTTAAAGCATTTTATCACATTCTGCAGCCTCTGCCAGAGAAAGGTTTTCTTCTGGAACTCCTCAGGTTTCTGTGGAATTTATCATTTCTTCAACCAGCAAAACTGAAGCAAGTAGGTACTTATTTCTGGTGGCTGCCAATAAAGTATTTGATTTCTCAAATGCCTCTGTTCTCATAATGCAGCTTTTTCTTGATTCAGTTAGTTGTAAGAAATGGTGTTTATAAAAATTCAACTATCTGTGCCCTCTACCTTTAACTATCGGTTGGAGACTAGCTTGGTTCTAAATGTTATCTGAAATCTCAACTAGGAATAATCTTCACTGTATTATTTCAGTATGTAGAAGAATACTTTCCACTCTAGGTAATAAAAGGTCTATTGATATTGCAAGTGTAAGTTTTGGCTTATAGGATTTTGAGACAAGCAGAGAAAGAATTTATCTATCTATCTATCTATGTAAATAAATGGAATGGAAAGTATGGATTGGAATGTTTTAGAATTTAGTATAAGTGGAATAATGCAACTGGTTAAGTGTCCATGTCCTAGGTGCAAAGAAAAATAGAGTCAGAATCCACTTCAGGATATAGAAAAAGTATAGAGGTTCTTGGGATCTGTCATAGGTACCATAGAAAACTTTGCAATTAGACATTAGTTCAATCTCAGAATTCTTAATATTGAAAAACAGAAGGGGAACCTAAAACATCAATTTCATGAGACAACTCGCCTATCAACATTAGAATATTTATAACTAAAACATGGCCTCAGTAGATTAACATCTGTGAGTTAACAGAAGCAATATATCCTCAAGACAAGCCCAAGTTCAACTTCTGAATGTAGAACCCACATGAAGGATTGCAAATCTCCCTGGTGAACCAAGCTGACATGTAGGAACGTCACCATGTCCTGCTGGGACACTTTAAACAGAGTTCAAAATACTGAGAGCCATATAGTAGAACTCAGCTTTTTACCTGGCTAAGATATTTTAATCGTGATGGTGATGCCATATTTTTGGACACTTTATTTGTGTAATTTTAAATCACAAGGAGACAACAGAAGATATATTGGTATTTGGTGAAATGACAGGCTGAATTGGAGAGTGGTGGGAATATTCTGAAGGTGGTTGAAGCAGTCTGTTCAGAGAAAGAGTAGGGTCCAAGTGAGAACTCTGTAAACAAGAAGTCTCATGGAAAGAGAGATACAGTGTAGGATGGACCTGATGATAAAATCTGTGTAGTTATAATTCTAGAATGGGCAAGAGAGTGGTAGTGCTGATAATGATGAAGTTAAGAACACAGGCATATAAAGAAGGCAAAATGGTCTACTTGTGCTATTTTAACTCAGTAAAGTATAGATGTATAGAAGAGAATGGAGCCAAAATCAGAACTCTAGGAAATGGTCTCTTTTAGGAGTTAGGAAACAAAAAGTTGGAGGAATCAGAGAAAATGAGAAGGATGGAAGGGGTCAGAGAGAAAATACTACGAATAAGGCAAGACACACACACACAGATACAGACACAAAGGAGGTTGGGAAAAAACAGCAGAGAATTTCAAAATCAAGTAGGTAGTCAATAGTGCTAAGTGTCCCAGAGACAGGTTCAGAAAGAAACAGCTGAGACAAGGCCCTGGGAGCTGGAAATACTAAGGAGTCAGAGGAGGACGTGAGATCCAGCCAATGTGAGGAGAGTGCAGAGGCAGCAGGTGTAGACCCTCTCATGAAGATTGTTCAGTAAAGCACTTTAAGAAATGGGTGTTAGTTCAAGAGGAACCAGGGAAATATTTTAAGATAAGGGAGAAATAATAAGCGTGTTATTTGTTTTTGTTAGTTTATTTCTTCATTGGGAAAGAATGTGGATGGAACTGTGTGAAGAAATAGAATGATTTATGGGGCAAGGTCTTGTGACAATGGAACAACAGCAGTGATTTCTGTGTTAAAACTACAAAGTCATATGCTCTGTGAAGCATTTTTTCATCTTATGTTACTTAAACGAGTGTATTTTTTGCATTTCTTTAACAAATCAATAGCCATAGGAAAGCATGCTCTCAGTCCTTTGGGAACCGCATAGGGAATGGGTTCTAGCTTTGGCTTAGAAAAACTTCTTTTCCATTTCTATTTCCGACTGCTTTTAAAATTCCACCTTGGGGATCTAGGAATTGGCTTCTTCTAGTTTCTCCAAAGCCACCTGCTTGCAGATTTCTGTTTTAGTCTATAGCAAAGCCTGTGGGTCTCCAAGGAGATGTAGCAAAGGAGCCTTGCAGAGGCAACCACTGATCTCCCAGCTGCTTTTCTCAGATCATAATGGCCACTAGCTTTTCTACAGCTGCTTAGATTTCCATTTTGAACAGAAACATTCTATCTTTGGTTACAGTCCTCAGTTGAATAAAAATTGCATGTAGACAACACCTTGTTGGGGGCTTGGACTCTGACACTCAGCATTTTTTTTTCAGGTGTCATCAGGGTTTCTGTTCTCAGGCCTCTGCTCCTTTCTAATCCACACGTCTCTCTTTAGTAATTTGATCAGTCAACACGGGTTTGATTTCATTTGTTTACTGATGACAACAGATTGATGCTATAAAATTAGCCATAATGTTCTCTCTGCCACATCTGTGCTATATGCTTGCCAAACTAATGTCAAGGATAGGGTATCTAGAAATTGCCTTCAACTTATCACTACCAAAATAGTTGTTTTCATGAAATGCAGACACACTCTTACTCCTTGGTTTCTCCGTCCCAGTTTCTTTAAATTTCATATTGGAAATCAACACCTTGAACATGAGAATATCAGACCCAATAGAGTATTCTCTTTTAATTTTTCTGATTAAAATTTTATTTCTGGTTTAAAAAAGAAAAAAAAGGGATACATAGAGCAGAAAACTGTTAACATAAAGTTCTAGCAATTTAAGTATTAAAAACAACACTTTACTTCTATTTCAGAAAGCAAATGCCAGGGGGTGAAGCCAAGATGGTAGAGTAGAAAGACCCTGAGCTCACCTCCTCCCATGGGCACACCAAAATACCCAACTATTGAAAGGGCAACTACCTATGAGAAGGACCTGAAGACTAGGAGAAAAGATTCTTCATAACTAAAGATATAAGCGCAAACAACACAAGACTGGTATAAGGGGCAGAGACACGGTGTTGGCAAGACTCATGCCCCTGGTTGGTAACCCACAAATGGGAAGATAATCACAATGCAGAACCCCAAGGAGTGAGGGGACCCAAGGCTTACACTGGGCTCTCCAGCCCAGAGGTCTTACACCAGGAAGATAAGCCCCCAGAATGTCAGGCAGGCTTTGAAGGCCAGTGGGGTTTGTGTATGGGAGAGCCAGAGAGTTGTAGGAAACAGAGATGCTACTCTTGAAGGGCACATGCAAAATCTCACACACTCCAAGTCCCAGTGCAGAGGCAGTAATTTGAAAGCCACCTGGGTCAGACCAATTTGCTGATCCTGGAGAGCCTTCTGGAGAGGCAGGAGGCAACTGGAACTCCTCTTCAGAACAAAGATGCTGGTGAGAGTCATTTCTGGGAGCTCATTCACTATGAAGACACTGATGCTGGAAAGTGCCATTTTGCAGTCCTCCCACTAACCTATTAGATCTCCCACCAGCAGGCCAGCTCCAGCTCCAGGATCCCCGGCTCTGTAGTCCACTTCCCTGGGAACCAACCCCATCTACCAGTGGGCTGGCAGCTACTGCACAAGATGGCTGGGCCACCAACTGGGCCAGGGGTCAATCCAGGCAACCAGCATACCCACATACAGCATACCCAGTAGTCAGCACAACAACAGAAGGGTCCTGGCAGCCCACATAAGGGACATCCTTAGAGCATGTAGATCTAGTAACCAGAGGGGAGGGTGTTACCTGGCCCCATAAGATGTCTCCTACATAAAGCCACTTCTCTTAGATTGAGAAATGTACCTGACCTACCTAATACATAGAAATAAGCACAGAAAATTAGGCAAAATGAGGAGAAAGGGGAATATGTTCTGAAGTAAAGAACAAGACAAAACTCCAGAAGAAGACCTAAGTGAAGTGGAGATAAGCAATCTACATGATAAAGATTCAAGTAATGATCATAAAGATGCTCAACAAACTCAGGAGAAGAATGAATGGAGTGAGAATTTTCTTTTTTAACATCTTTATTGGAGTATAATTGCTTTACATTGTTGTGTTAGTTGCTGCTGTATAACAAAGTGAATCAGCTATACATAAACATATATCCCCATATCTCCTCCCTCTTGCATCTCCCTCCCACCCTCGTATCCCACCCCTCTAGGTGGTCACAAAGCACTGAGCTGATCTCCCTGTGCTATGCGGCTGCTTCCCACTAGCTATCTTTTACATTTGGTAGTGTATATATGTCAATGTCACTCTCTCACTTCTTCCCAGCTTACCCTTCTCCCTCCCCGTGTCCTCAAGTCCATTCTCTACATCTGTGTCTTTATTCCTGTCCTGCCCCTAGGGTCTTCAGAACTGTTTTTTTAGATTCCATATATATGTGTTAGCATACGGTATTTGTTTTTCTCTTTCTGACTTACTTCACTCTGTAGGACAGACTCTAGGTCCATCCACCTCACTACAAATAACTCAATTTCGTTTCTTTTTATGGCTGAGTAATATTCCATTGTAAACATGCGCCCCATCTTCTTTATCCATTCCTCTGTTGATGGACACTTAGGTTGCTTCCATGTCCTGGCTATTGTAAATAGTGCTGCAATGAACATTGTGGTACATGACTGTTTTAGAATTATGGTTTTCTCAGGGTGTATGCCCAGTAGTAGGATTGCTGGGTCATATGGTAGTTCTAGTTTTAGTTTTTTAATGAACCTCCCTACTGTTCTCTATGGTGGCTGCCTCAATTTACATTCCCACCAACAGCACAAGAAGGTTCCCTTTCTCCACACCCTCTCCAGCATTTATTGTTTGTAGATTTTTTGATGATGGCCATTCTGACCAGTGTGTGAGATGATACCTCATTCAACCCAATCCAAAATTGGGCAAAAGACCTAAATAGACATTTCTCCAAAGAAGATATACAGATTGCCAACAAACATGTGAAAGGATGTTCAACATCACTAATCATTAGAGAAATGCAAATGAAAACTACAGTGAGAATTTTTAACAAAGAGTTAGAAAATATAAAGAAGAACCAAACAGAGACTGAAGAATACAATAACTGAAATAAAAAAATACACTAGAAGGAATCAACAGTAAATTAGATGATACAGAAGAATGGATGAGTTAACTGGAAGACAGAGTAATGGAAATCACCCAAGACAAATTGAGAAAAGAAAAAAGAATGAAAAATTGAAGACAGTTTAAGAGACCACTGGGACAATATTAAGCACACTAACATTTGCATTATAGGGGTCCCAGAAGGAGATGAGAGAGAGAAAGGGGCAGGTAATTTATTTAATAAAATAATCGCTGAAAAATTTCCTAACCTGGAAAAGAAACACACCAGGTACATGAAGTACAGAAAGTTCCTAACAAGATAAATCCAAACAGGTCCACATCAAGAAACATTATAATTAATTATGAATTTAAAATTACAGTCAATTAAAAATGAAAAATATTAAAGATAAAAAGAGAATCTTAAGAGTAACAGGAGAAAAGGGACTAGTTACATACGAGGGGACTCCCATAAAGCTATCAGCTGACTTTTCAGCAGAAACTTTGCAGGACAGAAGGGAGTGACAGGATATATTTAAAGTGATGAAAGGGAAAAACCTACAATCAAGAATACTCTACCTGGCGAGGCTATCAGTCAGATTTGAAGGAGACATAAAAAGTTGTACAGACAAGTGGAAGCTAAAAGAATTCAACATCACTAAACCATCATTACCAAAAATGTTAAAGGGATTTCTCTAAGCAGAAAAAAAAATAACAACTAGAAATATAAAAATTATAAATAGAAAACTCTCATTGCTAAAGGCAAATGTACAGTAAAGGTACTAGATCAATTATAAAGCTAGTAGGAAGGTAAAAAGACAAAACTAGTAAAATCATCTGTACCTACAATAGGTAGTAAAGGGATTCACAAAACAAAAGATATAAAACACTAAAGAAAGTCATCAAATCACAAGAAGAGCAAAAGAAGAAGAAAGGAACAACAACAATAAAGAAAATTGTAATAACAACCAGAAAAAACGGACAAAAGGGCAATAAATACATACCTACCAATAATTACTTTAAATGTAACTGGACTAAATGCTTCAGTCAAAAGACATAGAGTGGATGAATGAATAAAGAAACAAGACTCATCTATATGTTGCTTACTCACTTTAGATCTAAAGACACACACAGACTTGAACGGGGATGAAAAAATTTATTCCATGTGAGTGGAAACAAAAAGAAAAGTGGGGTAGCAATATTTATATCAGATAAAATAGACTTTAAAACAAAGACTGTAACAAAAACAAAGAAGAACATTGCATAATGACAAAGGGTTCAATCAAACAAGAAGATATAACAATTATAAGTATATATGCACCCAACATAGGAACACCTAAATGCATAAAGCAAATACTAACAGACATAAAGGGAGAAATTTATAGCAACACAATAATAGCAGGGGATTTTAACACACCACTGATATTCATAAACAGATAATCCAGACAGAATATCAATAAGAAAACCCTGGTCTTAAAGGGTACATTAGACTAGATGAACTTAGTGGTTATATATACAGAACACTTAATCTAAAAGCAGCAGAACACATATTCTTTTTAAGTGCACACAGAACATTCTCCAGAACAGATCACATCCTAGACCACAGAACAAGGCTCAGTACATTTAAGAAGATTGAAATCATATCAAGTATCTTTTCCAACCACAATGTCATGAGACTAGAAATCATCTAAAAACATATGCTGCTGAACAACTAAGGGGTCATTGAAGAAATCAAAGTGGAAATCAAAAAATAACTGGAGACAAATGAAAATGAAAACACAATGATCAAAAAACTATAGGACACAGCCAAAGCAGTTGTTAAGAGGGAAGTTTATAGTGATACAAGTTTACCTCAGGAAACAAGAAAAACCTCCAAAAAAAATAATCTAACCTTACACCTAATGGAACCAGAGAAAGAAGAACAAACAAAACCCAATGTTAGCAGAAGGAAAGAAATAATAAAGATCAGAGTGGAAATAAATGAAATAGAGATAAAATAACAATAGAAAAAAATCAATAAAACCAAGAGCTGATTCTTTGAAAAAATAAACAAAATTAATAAGCCTTTAGCCAGATTCATCAAGAAAAAAAGAGGACCCAAATAAACAAAATCAGAAATGAAAGAGAAGTTACAACTGACATCACAGAAATACAAAGGATCTTAAGAGATTACTATGAACAATTATATACCAATAAAATGAACAGCCCAGAACAAATAAATAAATCCTAGAAATTTACAATCTCCCAAGACTGAATCAGGAAAAATTAAGAAACATGAGCAAACCAATTACCAGTAATAAACTTGAATCAGTACTCTCAACAAACAAAAGTCCAGGACAGACAGCCTGACATGTGAATTCTACCAAACATTTATAGAAGAGTGAACACCTATCCTTCTCAAAATATTCCAAAACCTTACAGAGGAAGGAATGCTTCCAAACACATTATATGAGGCCAGTATCACCCTGATACCAAAACCAGACAGACACTACAAAAAAGGAAAATTACAGGCCAATATCACTGATGAACATGGATGCAAAAATCCTCAACAATATATTAGCAAACTGAATTCAACAATACACTAAATGATCACAGACCAAGATGGGGATTATTATTATCCCCATCTACTGATGCAGAAACTGTGGCACTGACAATTTAACTTACCCAGGAGCACCCAGCTGGCTTAATAAACACTCTGATTCCCGAACCTGTGTGGTTAACGTCTGTTTATATTCCCTTTCAGCTAAAATACTTCGAATGCAGTTGGTTTACCAAGAAAGCTTGTTCTCCAGAATAGTAATGTAACACCCAAGGAAGCGTTGGCAGAGATGTGCTCAGCAATGGAAAAGAAAAGTGACAGGAATAAAGTTTTTGGTGTAAGTCTCTCCACTGCAGATATTTACTGGCACACCTTCGCTGTTGGATCATTTCTGCTTCATCTCCACGGGTACCCTTGCAGCTCTGGCAGCACCAATAATGGATCTGCATTTAGTTACATACCCAGTTGCTCTAGGGTTCTCATTATTTGCTCCAATGAGCCCAGCCCTTGAGCTAGATTCACATAAAATGATCGGACTTCTTTTGTGTTTTGATGGAGGGTGTGATTAGCAGGCATAAAATGATATTTTGGCAATTAATCCATTAATTGCTCCGAAGCAAATGTACCTGGACCACAATGTATTTAGGCACCACTGACCCACTTTTTCATTTATTCATTCATTCAGCGGATTCACAGTACTTGCGAAATAAAATCTAAACTCCTGGCTGACTCTGCGGCACTATGTGAACTGACCCTGTTAATCACGCCAGACTTGTCTCTTACAACTTTCCCCGGTGCTCCCTTATTTGCATTTTTTTTCTCTTAAATAAGCCAAACTTATTCCTGTTCCAGAGCCTTTGTAGCTGCTGCTGCCTTTGTCAGAATGACTTGCTCCCCCCAATCCTCAGATTCTCACTTGATTAGGGAATCTGCCCAAAAGTCACTTTTTCCCAGAGTCCAGAGTTCTCCCTCAATCACCTTATCTAAACACCACCCACCCTCCCAGTCCTATCCCTTCACAGTGCCTTTCCTTTCTACCACTTATCCTAAGCAATGATAGCATGTGTGTGTGTGTGTGTGTGTGTGTGTGTGTGTGTGTTCATTGCCATTTTTCTACACTAGAATATAAACTCAGGGGAGTAAGGGCTTTGTCATCCATCTATGTTACCAGCACGCTGAACAGTACTTGGTTCCCTGAAGGTGCTTGAGTGCCTAGTTTTTTTCCAGGCACTTCTAGATTCTGGATACAGCAATGAACAAGACTGACAAAGTCCTGTTCTCACAGAGCTTATACTCTGATGGGGAAGACTGATTTAAAAATAATGATGTATCATGTCAGATGGTAATGAATTAATAACTTGTATACCTACAGTACATACCGTTGTTAAGAGGTTCAGAAACACAGAACTAGAAAACATCATCCTATCTGACAAATTTACAATTATCCATATAAATATAAAAGAATAAAAGAGAATGAAAAGACAAATCAATGATTAGGGAAGAGTAAAGATGTTAGGGAATCAGAGGAGGTAAGTTTTGAATTAGGTAACAGAAGATGGGGTGGGTAGATGTGAACAAAGGGAGGAAAGGCTCCGTGCACATGAGATTAATTTTTTCCAAAGTGCTTTCTGAATCCTTCTTTATTTCAGGTTCTCCTATTTCCTCCCAGTCTTTCAATTGTCTAGCCTCTCACCTTTGGTTGACATTATACCCACATCGATAGAACACCTACACTTGATATCATTGTAATATGAAGGTTTAATTTACACCCGACTCCAAACTTTTTCTGTGCCTCACCTGCCTGAATTAGATGAGAGAAGGGGATCAGGAATCCTACACTTAGAACAGGTGAGTGGAAAAGTAAATTTGTAAAAATCAGTGGAGATTTAAGCTGAACATCTGATATACCATAGTTATTCCTTTTCCATGAAATAGCATGTTCAAGGATACGTGTGTTTCTGCACATTTTCTTATTTTGAAGTCCCGAATTCGAGGTTTTCATTTAAGTGTGTAAGTGGGTAACTGAAAAATCCACGAGTGTAAAAAAAAATCCTTAGAATAATGATAAGAAGGAAGACCTTCTTTTAAATGCTCTTAGCATACACACAAAAATAAGATGTTGGTAGGAACTTTTGGAGGTGATGGATATTTTTATGGCATGAATTATGGTGATGGTTTTATAGGTTTACACATATCTCCAAAATCATCAAGTTGTCTACATTAAATATGTGCAGTGTTTTTGTATGTCAATCGTACCTCAATAAAGTGGTTTAAAAAAATAAAGCACATTGCTTTCGAAATTTACGCAGAAGCTAAATCTAGTTACTCAATATAATATATATATATGCAACATTAAAAACAATTACCATATGTAATTACATACATATATTTAAAAAATAAAAATGCTAAAATATTTTTGATTTGAGAAAATGGCAAATATACTGGTTGAATATTAGCACTACTGAATATGAAAACAGAGAATATTAAGTTGACCAGTAAACGTTCAATTTAGACCAAAAGCTACTAGCAGAATTTTTATCTCACCTTCTGTCTTGCATTCAAGGGATCCCAGTGTACACAGTATTAATATTAACAATATAACAATGAGCTATTAGACACACACATAAACATGTACAGGTATGGTTAGCAGAGTACAAAATGCTATTATTTCTTTTTTTCTTTACAATCTGTTTACTTATTTATTTACTTTTGGCCACGCTGGGCAGCTTGCGGGATCTTAGTTTCCCAACCAGGGATGGAACCCGTGCCTTCGGCAGTGAAAGCTTGGAGTCCTAACCACTGGACTGCCAGGTATCTCCCAGTGCTATTATTTCTAATTCTCACAACAATCTGGCAGGGCAGTAGAAGTAGTATCTTTGTTGCAGCTGTAATATTGAAGTTCTGAAAGGTAAATTACTTGCCTGAAATAATGCATTCAAATCCAGGTCTATGGGAACCTAGAGTCTGTGCCTCTTCTACTCTGCCTCACTGTCTTTCATTAGATGAAAAATAATCCTTCATGAAAAACCAAGGATTTCCCTTTTTTTTTTTTTTTAAGAGTAAAGGGCAGAAGGGATAGCTTGCGTAAAGGCAAATACGTATGAAGAATTTCGCTTGTGGCGAAGAATTCCCCATGACTGGTGTGCAGACAGTGAAGAATCTTTCTTACATGCCAAAATAAAAAGTTTGGATTTTATCGTATCTAGAGAGCTGTTATTGATCAGTACCATCACCTTGTACATCTGTATCAGGGAAGGATTGCAGGAGTTAGTGTTTGTGAGGTACTTAGAACAGAACTCGGCACATAAAGCTGTGTAAGAATTAAACAAATAAATAAACAAATCTTTCATATTGTATTTTAACTATTCACTAGAAGAACTCTCTTTCTCTTATGCATGTTACTTTTTTTCCCTCTAGGGAATCTATCCATCTAAACATAAAGTAGTATGCCTACCTTCTGTAAACACTCTCATTTTAACTAATTAATTTAACTATGTATTAATTTGTTTTTATTGATGTATTATTGACGTATGACATTTACACTGGTTTCAGAGATACAACATAATGACTCGATATTTGTATATATTGCAAAATGGTCACCACAATAAATCCGAAGTCTCTTTTTAAACAAAAAGCAAAAATGGTCTCCAAAGTCTCTTTTTAAACAAAAACAAGTATACCACAGGGAACTTATTTGCTCTGCTCTTTCATTATGTAAATGTTATGGACTGAGGATTGCCCTCCCCAAATTCATATGTTGAAGTCCCAAAGCCCAGTACCTCAGAGTGTAACCCTATTTGGAGACAAAGCCTTTAAAGAGGTGACTAAGTTAAAATGAGGCCAATAGGACTGGCGCCCTTATAGGAGGAGAAAGGGACACGGGGCAGGGGTGGTGGGACATGCACAAAGAAAAGGCCACGTGAAGACACAGTGAGAGCGGGATGTTTACTAGCCAAGGAGAGAGGCCTCAGGAGAAACCAGATCTGCTTACACGTTGATCTTGGGTTTCTAGCCTCCAGAAGTTTGAGAAAACAAATGTCTGCTGCTTGAGCCACCCAGCCTGTGGTATTTCGTTACGGCAGCCCTAACAAACACAGGCAATAAAGTTGACCTGTTTGACATTTTATGAAGGCTGACATGACAGATCTATTATTGCCTGGTACTTGAGGTAGGGCTTTAATTCCCATGACATTAGTGAGGGAGAAGATCTTTGCTCTGCAGAAGTTTATGAGTTTATGCCCTGGTGCATTACACTATACACATCATAAGAGGAAGGGAAACTTCCATTTAGAAGTGATTTAAGGTTCTCTGAGTGGTATACAACTTTTATCAGAAGAATATTCATTCCTCCTTTGAAATCAACAGTTGTTTCTTAAACTCCAAATTTCTAAAGATAAATAAGGCTTGTGACATATTTATACTTTGGTGAAGCATAGAAAAGGGAGTTTGCTTAAAATGGTGTTTAGAAAGACAGTAGAGGCCAGGGAGAGAGACAGGGATTGTGATTACACAATCCTGGTACGGTGTGGGCTTGTCTGGCCTTGTATATAGAAAACTGGTACAGTGTGGCCTTGTCTGGCCTTGTATATAGAAAACCTCTTTGTGTATTGGTTTCTCCAAATGTAGAACCAATCGATGAGAACATGACCTCTCTGACAGGAAGCAAGGAGAAGGTGTGGGAAGAAGAATGGGAGAATAATGGATGAAATCTGGACTTTTGAACTGCTTCTTGCTCTACAAAGATCAGCCAGTCTTTTAAACCTTGGAACTAGTGTCTGCCATTTGTATAGCTTTGAAACAGTTCCATTAACGAAACTCTGAAAACTGAAAAAGTTCAAGTCCGATGTTTCCAAGGACCCAGTGAAAAGTAGGTATAAGTGGGGAGGCCTGTCCCTCAATTCCTAGGGCATCTGGGTGTCTCTCTCCAGTTCCACTACTGCTCAAACATAGCAGTGCCAACATGCCTGCCAGCTCGGACTTCTCCTCTATAAGCAAACACCCACCTCCGGCAATGGAATCCAGGCATTTGTCCGCTTGGTAAGCGAAAAACACTAACAGCTAACATTTAACATTAACAGCTATGTGCCAGGCAGTGCTCTCAGCACTTTACATGTAGCAGCATACTGAAGTCTCATAATCCTTTAGGGCATTATTACAATCATTATTACATTATGATTATGTACAATTATTACAAGTCACTATACTGAGGTGAGAGAAACTAAGTGCCCAAGGCCATACAGCCAATCAGCACAGAGTTGGTCTCAAACTCAGGTAGTGTAGCCCCAGAGGCTCCACTCTTAAATAGCGAGCCCTGTGGGCTCAAAGACTAACAAGATCCTATGGGATCTTGGGGACCAAGGTCCCTCTAGTATGGTTAAGAGGTTACCCTAACTAGGGGTTAAGAGAGTTGATCACCATCACGTGACTCATCAGTAGTGGAACCAGATCTGGAAGCCAATCCGTCTCACATCCAGGCTCCTTCTCATACAATCAAAAGCTGTTTTGGGCAGCAGAGAATGGAACTCAATGCTAATCCACCTCTTTGTCTTAAGCTGCCTAACCATGCCCTTATCAAGAAGGAAACAGAGAGGTATTAAGAAATTCTCCCCATCTTCTCTCTGGAACACCTGGAGAGGATGTAGTTATAGCATCCAGGCCCAAAGATAAAGGCCTCCCCAGCAATGGTACAGCCCAGGCAGCATCACCATCACCCACTGTGTATGCCGCCCTCTGGGGGACAGAACACGGCACCAAGTGCTGTGTAAGTCCAGTTGCAGGCAACCCCACACACTCTCTCAGTGCAGGTCTGTGTGGTGATACTCTTTCCCACTGCTCTTTGATTTTGAGGAAGCTTCCTTCCTATTTCCTTCACCATCTGTCATATGACTTATATTTCAAAAGAATTAAAAATGAATACACATTTCTTTTGTTGTAGACCTTTATGGAAGCTCCAGAGGTAAATGGAGAAATAAGAAGGAGAGAAATTCCAAAATGGAACTCATTGATTTGGAGATTTATAGAGAGAAGAGAGAGGGATGGGAAGGATGGGAGGAAGAACCCATCATGAGAATGAAATGAACACAGTGGATGGAAAAGACAGGTAAGGGATAGACCATTAGCTGGAGGAGGAAGACAGGTAAGGGATAGACCATTAGCAGGTCAAGGAACAGAACAGACAAAGCCTTATCTCTTTTCCTGGCTCTACCAGACCTGACACAAGTTTCCCATGGGTCAAGTTCTAAAATAATGTCATCTTAATTTATGCTCTATTTGATAGTTCACATAGCCCTTCTTGTCCCTTAATTCACAGAACAATCTGATGACATACTCAAAGCAGGTTATTATCTTACTTTCTAGGTGAGAAGACTAAGATCTGAAGGGTTAAGTAGTTCTGCAAAGGTCACACAGCTGGTCTGTGGCAGAGCCCAGGTATCCCACCTACAAACTCAGTGTTTTTTCTCCTGCAGGATGCTCCCTCTGCAGGGTGCTCTTCAATGTGGTGTCACAGTGTCAGGAAAGGGGAACTAGCATCTCGATGTCTCCAACTGCCTCTGTCTCTCTTTGTCTCCCTCCCTCTCCTGATTTTGTATGAGATTCAGCTAAGAAGAGAAGACTGAGAAAAAGTACACACACGGAAGCACACCTGCGTCCACCAACAGAGGCTATTTCCTTCATACAATTCTCCTCATCAAGACAATGAATGCAAAGGCTCATAAAGTCACAGAACACTGTGTTTTAGGTATGTTTTCTTGCTGGCAAGTACCCACCATCTCACCATCAGGCCACCTCACACTGCTCCGGCCTCCTCTGGGAGAAGAGGGAGCCGCAGAAGTGGGGCTGCTGAGTCAGGGGGAGACGGGACAGGTGTGGAGAGTGAAATGGGAGGTGGGATGAACGTGGCTGGTAGGGGCAGGCAGTCCGGAAAAACTAGCAGAGAGTAATTCACACAAGAATAGGGAGATTGGGATTGACATATATATACGCAGCTGATATTATGTATAAAATAGATAACTAAGGAGAACCTGGTGTCTAGCACAGGGAATTCCACTCAATGCTCTGTGGTGACCTAAATGGGAAGGAAATAAAAAAAAAAAAAAAAGAGGGGATATATGTGTACGTATAGCTGATTCATTTTGCTGTACGGTAGAAACTAACACAACATTGTAAAGCGACTATACTCCAATAAAAATTAATTGAAAGAAAAAGAATCTTGAAGAGTCCATTCAAGTCTTCATTTAAGAGCAAAAAGAAATCTAGTTTAAGGTAACTTAACTTGATGGTTTGTTTGGACTCATGATATTGAAACATAACAAAAAGAACATCAATTCCCCTATATAAGTTCTCAGGAAATAAGTGCTTAGCCAAGTATATGTTTCCTCCCCAAACTAACTGAATTTGCAGCAAAATGTTGCAGTCAGCAGTGAAAAACTATGATAAATATCTGTAGGTAAAAGCTCTAAGTTGGGGATGTGTCTGCCTTGTTCATCGTTGTTTCACTCCCAGCGACTTTACTGTAGAATATAATGGGTCCTGGAAAATGTCTCTTTCATGAATAAAAATGAATAAACACCCATGAATGAAACAGATACTTTTTTTTTTTTTTTTTTTTTTTGCGGTACACAGGCCTCTCACTGCTGTGGCCTCTCCCGTTGTGGAGCACAGGCTCCGGATGCACAGGCTCAGTGGCCATGGCTCACGGGCCCAGCCACTCCACGGCATGTGGGATCTTCCCGGCCTGGGGCATGAACCCATGTCCCCTGCACTGGCAGGGGGACTCTCAACCACTGCGCTGCCAGGGAAGCCAACAGATACATTTTTCAAAATATAAGCAAGAGCTCATAAGAAGGGATCAGCATTGTCTACACACAAAGAAATGGATAACACAGCTTGGTCTTCTTTGAAATAAGAAAAACAAATCATTGAAAGACTCCAAGTTTTAGAACCATTTTACCATTTTGTACTCTCGAGGAGAGAGAACTTATGGGCCGGAATTCCTGAGGCTAAGATTAAAGCTAAGTGTTATTAGATTGCTAGAACCTTGTTTGCCAAGTTGCCCTTCCCTTGCTCCCTGTAACCTAGTTTTAAATTCCCTGCTCTAGACTTAGATCAGGAAACATTCACTCACAGTGGTCCCAGAAGCGCATGTAGCTTACTTTCCAGGCAGCAAGCCGCAGTGGAGAAAACATTTAGCTAGGAGTAGGAAGACATGGGTTCCAGTCTTAGTTTCACCACTACTGACTGTGTAATCTCAAGTAAGATTCTTAATATTTGGAGGCTAATGGTATTTCACTTCAAGGGGGTAGCAATACTTGCCGAGAGAATCACATGCAGTCAAGTATATGAAAGCATTCTGTAAACTCAAAAGCCCCATACAAATATAAAACATTATTATGGTTATATTCTGAAAAGCACCTCTCTATCTTAAAACAAGATTAGATGCCGTTAGTAAATAAGATTCAATATGCTGTATGTATCTTACAAAGTAAAGAGAATAGAATTTTATTGGTGAGCAGTCTAAGGTCAACTGCTGACTCATTTTAGCAGAAATTGGCTTAAATTATAATAGAGGTACCTATTTATAATTCTGAGAGATTCCCTAAGGAGAATCATATTGAGCTAAATGGTATTTTTACCAGACAGACTTCTTTTCCACAGAAATGAATGTGAATATTAATATGTGCTACTCTGGTTACAGTCACATTAATAATTTCATAACATTCCTAACAAAGCAATAATAAAAGATGTTTATGCCTTTTTTTGTGCTGAGTCAATAGTAAATCCTGAAATCTTTCATTGCTGATGTAAAATCTTTAATATGAAAGAGCACCACTGTGGACAAATAGTAGAAAGAATTCTAAGCATGAAAAGTGCTGGTGTAAATGCAAATATCAAAACATAGTTTAACCAATAATAATTTTTAGGTGAATATTTCCCAAAGAAACTGACTCTTTGGGGGTCAATAATGAACCATTCAAGTCTCATTTCTGACTCCATGAGAGAAAAGATGTTATAATAAATTCTGACATCCATGCATTATCTCCAGTTGTGGGACTGTAGTTTTTCTTCCATTTCTAAGTGTTCCTAAAGTACCCACAGTGCTCCAGAAGAAATGATGTTAATGTCAATGGGCATCATTTCACAAGTGACTGTGGAGGAGGAACACAGAACTACTTCCTGTTCCATTAAATTCAAAAATTTACCTTTTACCATAAAATGCCAGAGAGCATTTGTGATATTTTATTTATTTTATCTTACTGTATATACTTAATTTTATTACATAGGAAGAGCATTTATAATTAAATTTCAGTTATTTGTGCAGTCCAATAACACTAAATGGAGGCAAATGGTTTATCCAGATATGCACATCCAAGCAAATTTGTCTGTTATAATTTTTATTTATTTATTTATTTTATTTATTTTTTTTTTTTTGCGGTACGCGGGCCTCTCACTGTTGTGACCTCTCCCGTTGCGGAGCACAGGCTCCGGACGCGCAGGCTCAGCGGCCATGGCTCACGGGCCCAGCTGCTCCGCGGCATGTGGGATCTTCCCGGACTGGGGCACGAACCCGCGTCCCCTGCACTGGCAGGCGGACTCTCAACCACTGCGTCACCAGGGAAGCCCTGTTATAATTTTTAAAAATTTTAAAAAGTTTAATCCCAGACGCACAGGTATTTTTAAATGAGCTTTATATTTTTTGTTTTCAATATTATGACTTGAACACACAATGGCACCCCAAAAATGTGTCTGTTGTGAAAAGTCATGAATCATAAACCTAGTAAAAAAAAGAGACTCCAGGAGGGGGACATAAGTGAAAATGGCCTTAAAATATTTCTTGGGTAGTAATTCACAGAGCAGAAGGCATTTCATGGAGAATATTCTGTTTTCTATCAGGGTAAGAAGCAAAAAACAAGAAAACGACCTTACAGTTTTATTAAAATGTTAGTTCGCTGACTCTGGACCTCACTCCCTTCTCTGACCACATCCAGAACAAGGGAATACTGATCACATAATACCTTCCTGAGAACAGAAGCTTGAGAAAGAGGACTCTTACAAAAGAAATCACACCTCAGTGTGATTGCTGAAAGGAACCAGTTTGAGTTCTTTTGGTTCACCAGCACTTTAGTTATCACTTGGACAAGCTCTAGAATAATTCATTTTCTGAATGACCCCAAATTAAAGGGACTTGACAACCTTCAGGTCCTCCTTGCTTTTTGCTGATGTCAGGACTCTCTGGGCATGCAGAGCTTGGTGGCCAGCCAATGCTGGCTCATTCTGTATCTCGAGCAGCTTTTCCCTTTCACATCCTCTGTGCTCTCCTCTCAAGAGCCTGCTCTGTCAAAACTGTGGAAGCGTCATAGAAAAGTGGGCTTTTGAAAGTTCCTATACGTAGAACATCTACCTAGACAACGTCCTTCTTTGATTTGTGTTAAAACTGATTTGCATTCTGCTTTTAAATTGGCTAAGCTCCAGGAAACAAAACTCACCAGGTAACAACTTCAAAGGGGATGTGAAGCCACAGTATGAATAATCTAACGTGAAACTAATACTGCTGGTACATTACTGCCTAAATTTCAATATTACACAAGTCATATAATTTCACTTTCAAGATAAAAATATCATTCAGTAAAGACCTGATCTAATACAGGCTATTGTCTACTAGTCCTGTCAGAAAACATCATTATACAGATGCTCCCCTGTAATTTTACTACATCACCAGGTAGCCTCATAATAAGTGCTAGCAGCTGTCATTGCTCTAAGCCTTATATCAGGTAAAACTCTTATTTCTGGCCCTTAAGGCTTCAGATTTAACATTATAGGTAAATACCCTAATTTTTTTTCGTTTTAAAGTTGTTACTTAAATGAATTACCTAGAAAAATTTTTAAAGCAAAAATGATATCGTTCTCTCTCAGTCTTACTCCCTAACCCCTACCGCAGTCCTCATATATACAAACACAAAGCAATATAAAAACCGCGAAGAAGTACACATTGCTTTTGATTCCACCTTTATAATTTCAGGAAGGAATGAGGGAAAATCAGAAAGAAAAAAAATCACATTTCAAATGTTACCTTTACCATCCTAGTTACCATTCTAATTATTGTTCTCTCATAGTTGAATCTGCACATTGGAAACTCAGTTCAGCTGTCTACCTACTTAAAAATAACCTTGCTGTGAGTGTACATGGGATTAGAGACCCAAGCAACTGGTAATAGCACAAGTTTGTTTTTAAAAAAATGTGTGTACACACACACAAACTCAGACATATATGAGCACCGGCTCTGGCTTTTCCTACTCTTACAGACTGAAATTCAGTTTGGTTCTGGTACTGGCCCAAACGGCAGATTTGAGGAAATAAGAGTTTTAGTTCAAGATTAATACAATAAGTTGGAGATTTTAGTTTATTCTGCTTAACCATTTACTTATTAAAATCTGTACTAAAAATAGTGACTGAGCTTTTACTACATGCCAGGCTATTTTTTCTTGTATTCTCATTCTACACTGGGTATAAAATAAATGGAATTGGTGATGATGGGAGCAACAGAGCTTCTATTCAAGTAAGTTTTTGTCCATCTTCACCACTGATTCTAAATTTCTAAGTGCAAGTAAATCAATGCTGCCCTTTGCTTCTATGAAAAAGATGAATAAAATGTGTTTAGATCTATTACTCTTAACATAAGAAGCATGGGGCCTATTCGTCCAGCTGTAGCCAAGGATGAAGATAACCTACAGAGTTTCATTTGCTCAGTAAAGGGTTGAGGGCCGGTCGACAATTGTTTTGTTGCTGTTTTATTCGATGGCTCATTTGAAGAATGACTTGAATGCCCAACGGAGCATCATATCCGGCCTCTTTTACCCCTCTGAGCAGGCTTTACCCAACTCCCTCTGTAGAAGAAATCTCCAACAAGGCTAAGTGATTACCCTCCCCCTACCGACACGTGTGTGTGTGTGTGTGTGTGTGTGTGTGTGTGTACACGTACACCATGTGTATTTCAAAATCTAGAATTCTGATTTCCCTTCTTTTACTCTGCTTGATCACTTTGGTCCTTTTGGCCTATTCTGTCTTGACGTGTTTGCTACTAAAAAAGAGACTTCTTACACAAAGATATTTTATTGGAAATATAAATGTATCAGGTGCCAGATTCTTGTATAAGGCTGTCATTTATCATTTGGGAGTTCACAATATGCTAACTGCTTCTCAGAGCATACAGAAGTCATCTGCATTCTTTGCAGCCTAAAAGTCAATGATAAGTAGATTCTGCCTTTGAAAGATAAGGCACGTACACATAATTTATTTCTTTCAGTTAAATGAATAGAGACCTAAATAGAACCTCATGAAATAAGATCAACATATGCTTCTTGTAAAAGAAGTGATAAGAATGAGTGAGGTCCTTTAAGAGTTTAGAAAGCACTTCACTATTCAGAGGGAATATAGTGTGAATAGTGAGAGAGAAAACGAAAGGAGAAATTCCAAGAAAGACGACTCTGGTTCTTGTACCATTACGCCGTGTTCTGTTCTGTGCTGCGCTGAAAATGTTCCTGGATCTGGTCTAATCTGGTGCCTCAGTTACATGGTAGTTTTTCTTTCATGAATGATGTGTGAGGGTTTATACACTCTCTTACCATTCCTATGGCCAAGAAGAGTTACAGTCAAAACTTTTAAACAATACATCAGTGAATAAAAGTCTGTAAAACTATAAGAAGAGGTTTCATGCTATATTATTCTCTGTTCTGCATTTTGTCAATATTAGAGTTGGATGAAGCAGGTTATGTGTACAGTACAATGATAGGTTCTTGAATTTTCATTAAACCCAACATCCAAAATGGCTGTACAAAAGAAGGTATATTTACTGCCCTGTTTTTCCATATATGTTATTTTCCTCAAAGTAGCGTTGGAAGGCTAATCCCAGTTTAGAAAATAATAAAAGAATTTATATTAAAAAATAAAAAAAATGAATTGAGGATGTTTGACAAGTCTACGTGTGTGTAATGCATGGATGGCTCTCTGTGCTTAATTTAAAAGAATCACTGTCATTCAGAGAACAACCTTCTCTCTCCACTGCATATGAAGAAAATAATTTAAAGCAAGTAATCTTCAAGTAAGGTTTAGGGCACATTATCTTCTGCCCCAACAAGTATGTCCCATGCAAATTATGAATTTAGAATAACAAGGATATTTTTCAAAACATTTTCATTTACATTGTTTTCTCTTCCCTTAGCAGTTGTTCTTCTGGGTTCATATGAAAGTATCTTTGGTCCTTTCCACAGATCCATGTGCGCTTTTTTAAAAAAGAAACCAATAAGATAGAAATATATTTTGAAAGGTCAAATTCTTCCAGTAAGGCAATAATGTCAGGCCAGTTTATAATTTTAAAATAAAAATAATGCTGATTTTAGACTTTACAGATGTTTTAGGATGGTAAATTCTATACGTGACAGAAAAATTACAAAACTCCACAGACAACTAACGTACACCCACAGATTAATGATGTATTCTGTATAGGTTTTTTTCTTTTACATCATTTTTAATTTATTACTATTTTTGTTGATGGTGGTGGAAGCTATGATGGCAACAGTCACTTTTATTTGGGTTGGAGGAAAGAAAGATTACATTTGCATTTTTCCCCAAGTCACATGAGAAGAGTCAAACTGTCACATTCATTTTCTGTTTCTTATAGCACTTAGGACATATATGTACCAAGCGATGGACATGGCACTGGAAGCCGATGGATGGGAACCCATTTCTTTATAATGGATGGACCCACACAGAGTCACTGGTTTCAAATATGATTTGTTAAGTTTATTAGGACACAGAAGTGCTTTGAAACTGTTGAATCCATTTCTTTATGGACAAACATAAACTGTCATGGCCACCAGCCTCAGCTGTTATTTGATTTATGAAGATTAAAAAAGCTTTACTCTCTTTTGCCTACACACCCTTACATTTTCTAGAGTTACTACACTAGCTTTTGTGAATTTATTTTTATTCCAATTGGAACCAAATGACTGCATTAATTAATTTTTCTTAATAATAACTGTTACCATAGTGACACGGAAGATTAAGGGCATATAATTTGTTTTTTACATTGTCCATATTCATAGGGCACAAGAAATAATATTAGGATTTTTTTTTCCATAAAAATGAGTTTTTTCAGACCTATGAAATTTTAATTTTCATTCATATCTCTTCAAGTCTATAGTATTTCAGATTGTCTAATATAAACCTCTATATCTCAGAGGATCAGAATTTAAGGGTGTGAGTTAACATTTGAGATTAAAATATGGAATTGCCTTCATTCTTCACACATATCATGTAAGTTCTTAACTGCAGGTTGAGGAAGAAAAGAACCCAATAATCTGGCCATGTCATCTTAGAAGTAGCTCAAGGATTTTTAATGTATAATACATACTTTGGTAAGGAGCTCTGTACCAGAATCTTGAGTCTAGCCCATTCAGCAATTTAAACTTGCTGGAGCACTTCACAAATTACAATTCCAATTTGAAAGAATGAAGGTCCCCTAAAGACCCACAGCATTCCAATAATTTTAAATTATTTTCCGCTTCGTAAGTTCAGAGTCCCTACTGCTTATAAAGAGACACTTAAAACAAAGTACCACAATCATTTCAAATCACCATGTATAGTGTAGGACAATTTTAAGACTGAAGTACTTGTAGGTTTTCCCATTTCATTTGAAGACTTTCAATTTGAAAGTAAGTCAAGCAGCTTTTACAATGGAACAATTCAAAATGCACTAAGTGGTTTCAAACGGAACCAAAACTATGACAAAAGTAGAGTGCACGTGGTTATAGAAAAATATAAACATAAAGTGTATCCTCTGAAATACAAAAGGAAGTTAAATTGCCCTATAAATTAATTGGCATAAAATAGTGGGAATGGGGGGGTAACATCCATATAACAGTAATATCAGATCTTTAAAGGGATAACAGAGAAAGTAGTTACTGAATTTTATAAGGAAGGATTAGAAAAAGAACTAGATCTATATTGTTGAATGTTTGATCCAGTGCTATGCTGGGGTCAGTTCCTCCAGGCTCACAAGAGTTGATCGCACACCTCGTCCTCATTCTCTACTGTTATGTAACATTATGTTGGTAGCTTGAAATAAGTCATGGTAGTAGTATTTACATCATGGAAACTGACGACGGCTACAAATTAGTTCTTTTTTCCTCTGGAGAGTTAGTTGTTAGACATTTACCAACATACCATTGGTGCATTACATCTAATTCATTTCTATGCTAGGCTCTTTCAATTGAAAGGGGCAGTGATCACTCAGATTGCCTCAGATAATGGAAAGGATAATGGTGGTTATGGGAAGAATAAGGGGAAAACGAATCTTACCCAAGAGAAGAGTCCCAGGCCAACTGGCACAAACAGAACCAAATAGTGAAGAATCAAGAGCATCGTGGAAATAACTCAAAGGTCTGTGGTTCAGACTCCAAGGCAGCTCATTCAGCTCAATATCAAAAAACAAACAACCCAATCAAAAATGGGTGGAAGACCTAAATAGACATTTCTCCAAAGAAGACATACAGGTGGCCAAGAGGCACATGAAAAGGTGCTTAACATCACTAATTATTAGAGGAATGCAAATCAAAACTACAATGAGGTATCACCTCACACCAGTTAGAATGGGCATCATCAGAAAATCTACAAACAATAAATGCTGGAGAGGGTGGGGAGAAAAGGGAACCCTCCTACACTGCTGGTGGGAATGTAAATTGGTACAGCCACCATGGAGAACAGTATGGAGGTTCCTTAAAACACTAAAAATAGAGCTACCATATGACCCAGCAATCCCACTCTTAGGCATACATCCAGAGAAAACCAGAATTCGAAAGTATGCATGCACCCTGATGTTCATTGTAGCACTGTTTCCAATAGCCAGGACATGGAAGCAACCTAAATGTCCATCGACAGAGGAATGGATAAAGAAGATGTGGTACATATATGCAATGGAATATTACTCAGCCATAAAAAATGAATAATGCCATTTGCAGCAACATGGATGGACCTAGAGATTGTCATACAGGGTGAAGTATGTCATAAAGAGAAAAACAAATACCATATAATATCGCTTATGTGCAGAATCTAGAAAAATGGTAAAGATGAACTTGTTTACAAAGCACAAATAGGGTCACAGATGTAGAAAACAAACTTATGGTTACCAAGGGGGAAAGGAGGGGTGGGATGAACTGGGAGATAGGGATTAACATATATACACTACTATGTGTAAAATAGATAGCTAATGAGAACCTACTGTATAGCACAGGGAACTCTACTCAGGGCTCTATGGTGACCTAAATGGGAAGGAAATCTAAAAAAGAGTGGATATATGTATACATATAACTGATTCACTTTGCTGCAGAGCAGAAACTAACACAACATTGTAGGGGCTTCCCTGGTGGTGCAGTGGTTAAGAACCTGCCTGCCAATGCAGGGGACACAGGTTTGAGCCCTGGTCTGGGAAGATCTCACATGCTGTGGAGCAACTAAGCCTGTGCGCCACAACTACTGAGCCTGCACTCTAGAGCCCGCGAGCCACAACTACTGAGCCTGCGTGCTGCAACCACTGAAGCCCATGTGCCTAGGGCCTGTGCTCTGCAACAAGAAAAGCCACTTCAATGAGAAGCCTGAGCACTGCAACCAAAAATAGCCCCTGCTAGCCACAACTAGAGAAAGCCCGCACATAACAATGAAGACCCAACACAGCCAAAAATAAAAATAAATAAAAATTTAAAAAATCAAAAAAAAAAGAAGCTAACACAACATTGCAAAGCAACGATATGCCAATAAAAATTTTTAAAACAGAATCCAAGGCAGCCTAGGTTCCTCAGCAGTAGGATCTTAGCTTAAGATTCCTCGGCTAGATTTCTGCTTCAGTGTGCAACTCCACACTCATTTCCCCTCTACTAGCTGGTTTCTTCGTACGCTACTTTGCAACTTCTCTCTACGTCATAGTTTATGCTTACTCATGATTTTGAATCACTCACATCTCTGTTTTGCACGTCTCTTTAAGATCCCTCCTGCCTTATGTGTGCATCTGTGTGTGTGCATGTTTTAATTTTAAGTCCTTGCTTCCTGCTAAACACTGATTATTTCTATATTTCCATGTCAAAATTACTGAGGTTGGGAAATCTGGTGAGCAAATTTCTGCCATGGAAGTCCTCTTATTGGAATCATGGAATTTTATAGAATTGAATTGTGTATTGTATGTCTTCTCTAGGTATTAATGGAAACACAATGCTAAGTAAGATTACCCCTAAATACAAGAAATTATCAATCTTTTTGACTATAAAAAATCTAGTTGTCTAAAGGACTATAGTAAAATGTAATAAAATAGAAGAAGTACAAAGATAGTGCTATGGACATTCAAAAAAAAAGAGAATATACTTCTGGCTACATGAGGGCATTTTTAAGGGAAATCGTTTAAATGGTCTTTGTAGATGGATAATTATTAGTAAAACAAAGCTTTAGAAGATGCCATTCTAGGCAGAAGAAAGAATCTGGAAATTTGGGGCCGTGTGATTCTCCACAGGTTGGTCACATTTCTGCACACCTTGAGAGCATATCACTGATGGACATTTTTCCAGGAATCTGTTCCAAGATAGAGATAGTATCTCTCTTTGGAGCAAGGGATGGGAATTCTCCCTCTTCATCACAAAATATTGAAGCTTCCTAAGCTCGGGGTTGGTGCCTCTCTTATAACACAACCCATTGTTAGCACGAGTATTTTCTCGCTCTCTGTGTCAACCTACGTGAAGTGGGGCCTGAGGAGCTGGACCCCAAAATGACGATACTCTGCTCATAGTTTTGCATTGAACAATCAGCTTTCCTTTGTCTCTGTTCCAGAGTCTCATGGAGTCTACCAGCATCTATGAAGCTGCAACCAGCCAACTTAATTGACTGCAAGTAGGAGGACATCTTGGATTCATCAGAGTTCTTGACAGAAGCACGATGAATAGGCCACATTCCACATACAGGCTGGAACCTGCATATGTTTATAGGAGACTGGAAAGAAATACTGGAATCTCTGTCTTTGACTGTCAGGATGAGGTGTTTGTATTCAGTCAGGTAGTTGGTGCTGAGCCACTGAGAGGTTTTCGAGCAGAGAAATTGTTTCAGAGACATATCTGAGAAAGGTTAGTCTGACAGCAGCGTATATATAGTTCTGATTTGAGCGAGAAGAGGAAAAGGCCAGAGAGGAAACTGCTGAGGAATGACGACACACTTGTCATTCAGGTCTGGACTGGACTAGTGGTAGTGCCAATCAACAAAGAGGTGGGCTTGACTTGAGGCCCAGGGCAGAAACAGCATTAACAAGAATCCACTATTAGCCAAACATCAAAAGGGAGGAAGAACACAGAGTGACGGATAATCCCAAAAGAAGCTTAATAGAGCCGCCATGTTTGACACAGTAATTCTCTTGGGAATCAAACCTAAGGAAATAAGCTTGAAGATAGAGGTTTATGCAGAAAGATAGTATCTCAATATCATTTATTACAGTGAAAGATTGAAAATAATTTAAATATTCAAGTTTTAGGAAGTGATAAGAAAACTATGCCATAGCCATACAACTAAAATATTTATTAAATATTCAAACTAAAAGTATTTAGTAAAATATATTTCCTTAAAAATACCTTAAGGAAATATTTTTAAAACACAGGGCTATATTTATTTGACAATATATATGAAATAAAAGAAAACATGGTATGATCTCAATTGTATAAAACTCTTCAAAAAAATTCAAAAGGAATTTAGCCACTAGGTAATGAAATTACGAGTATTTTCAACTCTACACATCTTTACCTCTTAGATAGTTTTATAATGCACACCTAGTACCTTTATAAATTTAAAAAAATAAAATTTATTTGAACTAAAAATTGGGTTTATGAACTCAACCTATGTGACTGTCAAAATGTAGTCTTATCTTTTAAAAAGAGGTATATTATAAAGGAAGAGTAAACATGAAGGACATATATCATAAATAAAACACCATTTCATTTAAAATAATGAGAGTTTTAATATTTATCAGTAAGTGACAGAAAATCCCTTTCTCCAGTTCTCTGGAATCTTCAGCCTATCAGCTAAAGTATTTTCTGCAAGAAGGGCTTAGATAACACTTGGAAGTGAACAGATTCCCATTTTCCCATGTCCACCCTTACCTTCTGCATTATCCTCTTTTTCCCTCCTGGTCACCAAACACTTTGGGTACTCTCAGCATGGTTTCATTTTCCCTGTATTCTCAGGCTTTCTCCTAGCAGTGTGGATTCACACACTGATCCATTCCCTGACCTTCTTTATCCACTGGCCATTATCTATTCAGTATTTCTCCCACTTCTTCCAGGTCCTACTCTCTGCTGGGTAACAACAAAGAGTAGTAATGACTTAAATCACATAGAAAAAAAAATCAATGCTACAAGATTAATGAACTATTGGAATATCTCTTCTGTTTACCTAATGCTTTCATTGTATGAAAATACACTTGTCCACAAACTTACGGTTACCAAAGGGGAAAGGTGGGCAGGGGAGGGATAAATTAGGAGTTTGGGATTAACATATACACACTACTATGTATAAAATAGATAAACAACAAGGACCTACTGTATAGCACAGAGAACTCTACTCAATATTTTGTAATAATCTATAAAGAAAAGAATCTAAGAATATATATATATACATATATATGTATAACTGAATCATTTTGCTGTACATCTGAAACTAACACAACATTGTAAATCAACTATACTTCAATAAAAAATAAAACTATATATATATATATAAATAAATATGCCTCCCTAAAAAAAGAAAATACACGTGTCCATCTTCATCTCCATCTTAGTCTAAGCCATCACCAGTCTTCACTTTCAACTGCAAATAGTTTTCTTACTCTTGTCTTATATACTGAGTTATCCATCAAAATGTAAATTATAAATAAACAAACAGCTAATTACAAAACTAGGCCATTTAGTCTCCTGTTTAAAAACTTACTCAGGGGCTTCCCAGTTCCCTTAGGAAAGAATGTGAATTGCTCTCCTGGCCTAGGGGGCCCCATCTGGTCTGGCCCTGCCTGTGAACTCCTGTTTCTGTATGTCCTCTGTGCACTCCAGGTGCACTGCCATTCTTCCTGTTTCCATCTCGGGCCTCTTGTGCTGTCCTGCAGGCCACAGCTCCCCAAGGAGACCTACCTGACTGCACAGAGCAGCCCTTCTCTCATGGAAAGTCTCTCTTCTGCTTGTTTACTTGTTTATTACCTTTCCTTCCCCCTTTAGTGGATCTTGTCTGTGTAGGTCACTGCTGCTCACCAGGGGAAGAGCATGATTAAATTGAGATGTAGCTGTTCTATAATGTAAATGACTCAAAATACCAGTGGTTGAAGGAAAACAGACATTTACGCCTCTCTCATGTAAAAGGAATGTGGTTAAAAATGATATGGAGGCCCCACGATCTTACTAGGAACTCAAGCTCCAATCTGTCCCCTGCTAATCCTCAGCACACAATCTCCAACCTCAAGGTCACAGCATGGTCGAGAATGCAGCTAATAACTCAAGCCATGAAGTATGAGACCTCCAGCAAGTCATACAGAACACCTCTGCTTGCATCTCACTGGCCAGATTGGGTCACATGGCCACACCTCTCTTCGAAAGGGGCCAGGAAATGGAGTGTTAATTCTGCATGGCAGTGTGTCAGAATCAAAACTCGAGGTCCATTACAGAGGAAAATAAGAAAATGGATACAGGGTAGCAATCTCTTCCATGGGATACAGGGTTAGAACAGGCTTCTTGATGTAAGTAGGGTTCTCTCTACTTTTTCTTCAGCGTTGCTCCCGAGTAGTTACAAGATACTGCTTAGCATTCTTTTGTTCACATCCAGAGAGAGAGACAGAGAGAGAGGGAGATGCACCTCAGGCTGCTTTCTCAATAGAGGAAGCACCTTTCCTATACAGCCCAGAAAGTGTCTCCTCCAACTTCATTGGTCACAACCAACAACTACGTCCAGGGGAAGGAATTGAACGTGTTAGCCTGGGGCTAAGTCATATGCACCTTTCTAGACCAGAAGTTGAGCTGCTGTGGCCCTAAGCAAAGGGACTGTGGCTAGGAGCTATGGATCCCAGATGAACAAGGAGAATAGCTACCCAGAGCAGGAGAAGGAGAAGGTGGGCAGCTCATTTTGGGGGCTGCATGTGTTTCTCAGCCCAAATCATACAAATACATGTTGAGCAAAATGCATGGTACCTCTTCGTTTTCTTCAGTTTCTTTTTTCTTTAGTTCTTGTCCTCATTAACTAAAATCAGCTCAAGTTAAGAACTGCACTGTCCAATAAGGGAGCCACCAACTACATGGGATTATGCAGCTTTAGAGAGTTAGCTCGTAGGGATTGACATGGGCTGTGAGTATAAAACACACACTGGATTTCAAAAACTTAGTATGTAAAAGAGAATGTAAATATCTCCTCAATAAATTTTATATTGATTGCATATTAAATGTTAATATTTTAGATCTACTGCATTAAATGAAAGATATGATTAAAAATAATTTTACTTTTTTTTTTTTTTTTTACTTTTGAATGTGGCTACTAGAAAATTACAAATTACATAGGCGGCTCATATTATATTTCAGTTAGACGACACTCATCAAAAAAGTTTTAGATTGTCTTCTAAGACACCGCCTTACTCAAGCTCTCCACCTGGACTTCCTCTACCTTCAAGCAAACCTGAACGACTTGCAGCTGACATGCTCTAAGTCCATACCCAAATCCCACTCCCTACTCACTTTTCAAGCTCTCGTGCCAAAAGACCATGTCTTCCGTAAAGCGGTACCATGATACCTTTCCAACTTTCTTCCCCCTTCTCTGAATACGACTTTACCTGTGCAGGTTTATGGCAGGAAACACCATTTGCTATGTATTACAATGGATTGTTTACACGGTTTAGCCCCTTTACAGACTTCATGCTTTCTTTTCTGGGCAGAAATTTTGCTTCTAAATCTTTCTATCTCCCCTTAATTCCTTGGCTGCTGTAAGACTTTAACAAAATATCTGAGGATGAGAGAATAAATAAGTGCTGCTGTAGGGGGGAAAAAAGGGGGGGGACTGATAGGCCTACTCTTGAAGAAAGGCTGAGAAGTTCAAGAGTGAGTGCTAAAGGAGAAGCAAGGGCCCCAAGGGACTTTGAAAGTGATGAAATACCAGTTAGGGGTCATAAAGAAAAAAACACTTCCTATGAAATCTAAAAGTATGCAGGTAAGAGTGCACATCATTCAAAGAATTTAGATCTAGGGGCTTTTCAGCAAAATGTTGCATTTTCTACATACACTTGAACTGAAAATGGTTCGAGGGAAAAAGTTATAGACTTGGCCTTATTATAAAAATTTGGAAAATGACTTTTGAGTGTCTCAAAGCAATTCAGTCTAAAATCCTAGTAAAATGTTCTGGGGTCCCTTAAGAGCAGCTTAAGGAAAATCCATCCAAAGCTTCTCCTTTGGGTCAACTTCCCCTCATCATTGGCACTTAGAAATTGCCGCACTCCCTGAAGCCTGTATGGTCTCCTTGAGCTGACGTCTTGGTGGAATTATTAGGTTTCAGGAGTGCACCAGAGAGCCTTCTAGTCAATTCTAAGTTTTTCTGCACTTAGCCAGCTGAGGACCCCAGGGCTGCTAAGACAGAACAGAGGCTGTGCAGGATAATCTAGCCCAAGGTCAGCCTGTAAACTATCATCTAACCAGGCCATAGCTGCCAGGAAAGAGTTCGTGAGCCACTGCATTAGACAAGGTTAAATCTTCCAGAGCTTTAAACTGGAAACCAGTAGTTATAGAATATTACCCTTCTTTATATATTCCCCCGAATCTTTATATTTAAGGTCAAAACAATCATCGGCAGCAGATTCAACTTGCAAGGTCCTTAATACTTATTGTATTTGATTTATTTTATTTATAGCACACGTGTTTTGCGATAGGTTACAGCATTGTACAACATAAATTTAAAATAAATAAAAGAACTAGGCAAAGAAAATAAGGCTTAGTAAAATCTAGTAGACGTTACATTGAGCGCATTGTACATGCTAAGAAAACCTAGATACTTGCTAAATGTGGTCGACGTATCTGAAAATAAGCTGCATTTCTAGTAGTCAGTTGTAAAACTGTATAATGAGGATTTATGGTAAGTGGGTACTTTTTTCCCAATCTACCCAACTGATCTCATTTCGCCCCAACACCATTTGCTTCCTTTTAATGTATATTTGTCCCCTACACAGAATGGCTACAGAGGAACTGTCTTTTTGCCTGCATAAAGTTCCATCTGCTTTATTTAGTATAGCAGGTACAAATTACATTATTACAAAAAGCCACTGAAAGTGAATCCCTTTGAAACATATCAAATTTTTATGGTAAATATTACAAAATAGAAACAGTAGCAACAAGTTAAATTGAGATGTTATCTTAGAGTAAAAAATTAATTTATGATAGCTTATTTTAATAAATTTAGTTTATAATTCAACTAGGCATCAGTTCTTATAACCACTGTAGACTGAATCAAATGCTGATTTTTTCCAACAGAAAACTAAGATAGAGCAAAGTGGCATTCTGCCAATAATTCTGCTATGATATGAGTAATTCTACAAATTTACTTACAGAAACTTCATGAAATCAGATCTTGCAAAATTTGGAATTTCAGTCTGCAATTGATTTGCATCAAAATGAAATTTTAAGTTGGACATTTAATGTGAGTCATAGTCAGTGAGAGACTGACTAATAAAAGGCTTTGATTGAACTGGCATGCATAAATGTTACTGTGAATTGGGTAGGTTGTTTCAATGGGGACTAGTTTTATAGAATATTACTTCATTGGAGAGTGTTTTCCTTTGAGTGACCTTTGGTTCTCCATCATCATCATCAAAACTTGGGTACTCAGATAGTGAATATTTGGGTAATTTGTATACCCCAACATTAACTAGTCATTTAAGTTTCTTTGTTGCTTCTCCATAGATTTTGTTCACCCGTGCTAGAATTCTGCTTTTAGTTCCACATTTAATAATTCAGATAACTACAACCATATTTCCTGAAACTGCTTTTTCACTGGTGAAAACGAACTTGGCCGTTGCCCTGTTCTCATCTACTTGGTGGCATACTCTTAACTTTCCATTGATTAAACAATTTTCCTTCATAGCCACTGGGTTGTAGTTTATTTGATTCTAAGCTATGCAGCAAGTCAGAATTTCAGGCCACATTGGTATAGAGGATGTCAAACTTCTTTAATTTTCTAAAAATTAATTTGTAATATGAGCCTTGATTCTGCATCCATGCTCCAGGGATGTAAATAATCTTTACTATGAGCAGATCATGCATCGTCCCTCACTCTGGACTGCAAGGTCACTCTAAATCCAACTCCAACCTAGTTATTTCTCAGAGCCCTTCTTGAACACAAAGAAAAAGTTCCATTACTGTGGGAACCTCATTGAGGTTGCCTAAGAACTTTACCCATCTCAGAGCTAGGCTCCCCTGCCTCTTGCACTGGCAACTAAGACCTCTGGAGATTGACTTAGACCCTCTGCCCGGCTCCAGTACAGGCTGCCCAGCCATTTCCATGGTGCAGCTTCTGCACTTGCTGGGGAGCAAAAAAACTCTGGGATCTGGTTATCATATTGGGCTCTCTTCAGGAATGCGCACATGTCCTTTCTGTTCTAATATTCACAAACATATCTGGGAAATGTATTATCCTCCTAGCCAGGGAAGACATTACTTAAAATTGGAGAAAACAACCAGAAAAACCCAAATTACTAAATTTAGCTGTTTGGCAAGGAAATCCAGGAAGAAACAGTGGACAATCCTAAACCAATTGGGATTAACTTGTATGCACTGAAAGGATAGAGGCATGGAATGAAAATGAGGATCAGCTTTAGAAAAGGAAAGTTTATTTCTTTTTCTGAACTTTTACCCTTAAAAGTTGTACCTTCTAGAAAATGGGAATAGGAAAATACATATAGATAATTACCTTAAATGTAAATGTACTAAATGCTCCCACCAAAAGACACAGATTAGCTGAATGGATACAAAAACAAGACCCATATATATGCTGTCTACAAGAGACCCACTTCAGACCTAGAGACACATACAGACTGAAAGTAAGGGGATGGAAAAAGATATTACATGCAAATGGAAACCAAAAGAAAGCTGGAGTAGCAATTCTCATATCAGACAAAATAGACTTTAAAATAAAGACTATTAGAAGAGACAAATAAGGACACTACATAATCAAGGGATCGATCCAAGAAGAAGCTATAACAATTGTAAATATTTATGCACCCAACATAGGAGCACCTCAATACATAAGGCAAATACTAACAGCCATAAAAGGGGAAATCGACAGTAACACATTCATAGTAGGGGACTTTAACACCCCACTTTCACCAGTGGACATATCATCCAAAATGAAAATAAATAAGGAAACACAAGCTTTAAATGATACATTAAACAAGATGGACTTAATTGATATTTATAGGACACTCCATTGAAAAACAACAGACTACACACTTTTCTCAAGTTCTCATGGAACATTCTCCAGGATAAGTCATATCTTGGGTCACAAATCAAGCCTTGGTAAATTTAAGAAAATGGAATTGTATCAAGTATCTTTTCCAACCACAACGCTATGAGACTAGATATCAGTTACAGGAAAAGATCTGTAAAAAATACAAATACATGGAGGCTAAACAATACACTACTTAATAACGAAGTGATCATTGAAGAAATCAAAGAGGAAATTAAAAAATACCTAGAAACAAATAACAATGGAGACACGACGACCAAAAACCTATGGGATGCAGCAAAAGCAGTTCTAAGAGGGAAGTTTATAGCAATACAAGCCCACCTTAAGAAACAGGCAACATCTCAAATAAACAACCTAACCTTGCACCTAAAGCAATTAGAGAAAGAAGAACAAAAAAAAACCCAAAATTAGCAGAAGGAAAGAAATCATAAAAATCAGATCAGAAATAAATGAAAAAGAAATGAAGGAAATGATAGCAAAGATCAATAAAACTAAAAGCTGGTTCTTTGAGAAGATAAACAAAATTGATAAACCATTAGCCAGACTCATCAAGAAAAAAAGGGAGAAGACACAAATCAATAGAATTAGAAATGAAAAAGGAGAAGTAAAAACTGACACTGCAGAAATACAAAAGATCATGAGAGATTACTACAAGCAACTCTAGGCCAATAAAAGGGACAACCTGGAAGAAATGGACAAATTCTTAGAAATGCACAAGCTGCCAAGACTGAATCAGGAAGAAATAGAAAATATGAACAGACCAATCACAAGCACTAAAATTGAAGCTGTGATTAAAAATCTTCCAACAAGCAAAAGCCCAGGACCAGATGGCTTCACAGGTGAATTCCATCAAACATTTAGAGAAGAGTTAACACCTACCCTTCTCAAACTCTTCCAAAATATGGCGGAGGGAGGAACACTCCCAAATTCATTCTACGAGGCCACCATCAACTTGATACCAAAACCAGACAAGGATGTCACAAAGAAAGAAAACTACAGGCCAATATCACTAAGGAACATAGATGCAAAAATCCTCAACAAAATACTAACAAACAGAATCCAACAGCACATTAAAAGGATCATATATCATGATCAAGTGGGGTTTATTCCAGGAATGCAAGGATTCTTCAATATACGCAAATCAATCAATGTGATAAACCATATTAACAAACTGAAGGAGAAAAAACATATGATCATCTCAATAGATGCAGAGAAAGCTTTTGACAAAATTCAACACCCATTTATGATAAAAACCCTGCAAAAAGTAGGCATAGAGGGAACTTTCCTCAACATAATAAAGGCCATATATGAGAAACCCACAGCCAACATCATCCTCAATGGTGAAAAACTGAAAGCATTTCCACTAAGATCAGGAACAAGACAAGGTTGCCCACTCTCATCACTCTTATTCAACATAGTTTTGGAAGTTATAGCCACAGCAATCAGAGAAGAAAAGGAAATAAAAGGAATCCAAATCGGAAAAGAAGAAGTAAAGCTGTCACTGTTTGCAGATGACATGCTACTATACATAGAGAATTCTAAAGATGTTACCAGAAAACTACTAGAGCTAATCAATGAATGTGGTAAAGTAGCAGGATACAAAATTAATGCACAGAAATCTCTGGCATTCCTATACACTAATGATGAAAAATCTGAAAGTGAAATCAAGAAAATACTCCCATTAACCATTGCAACAAAAAGAATAAAATATCTAGGAATAAACCTACCTAAGGAGACAAAAGACCTGTATGCAGAAAATTATAAGACACTGATGAAAGAAATTAAAGATGATACAAATAGATGGAGAGATATACCATCTTCTTGGATTGGAAGATTCAACATTGTGAAAATGACTATACTACCCAAACCAATCTACAGATTCAATGCAATCCCTATCAAACTGCCACTGGCATTTTTCACAGAACTAGAACAAAAAATTTCACAATTTGTATGGAAACACAAAAGACCCCGAATAGCCAAAGTAAACTTGAGAACGAAAAATGGAGCTGGAGGAATCAGGCTCCCTGACTTCAGACTATACTACAAAGCTACAGTAATCAAAACAGTATGGTACTGGCACAAAAACAGAAAGATAGATCAATAGAACAGGATAGAAAGCCCAGAGATAAAACCCACACACATATGGTCAGCTTATCTTTGATAAAGGAGGAAGGAATGTACAGTGGAGAAAGGATAGCCTCTTCAATAAGTGGTGCTGGGAAAACTGGACAGGTACATGTAAAAGTATGAGATTAGATCACTCCCTAACACCATACACAAAAATAAGCTCACAATGGATTAAAGACCTAAATGTAAGGCCAGAAACCATCAAATTCTTAGAGGAAAACATAGGCAGACCACTCTATGACATAAATCACAGCAAGATCCTTTTTGACCCACCTTCTAGAGAAATGGAAATAAAAACAAAATTAAACAAATGGGACCTAATGAAACTTCAAAGCTTTTGCACAGCAAAGGAAACCATAAACAAGACCAAAAGACAACCCTCAGAATGGGAGAAAATATTTGCAAATGAAGCAACTGACAAAGGATTAATCTCCAAAATTTACAAGCAGATCATTCAGCTCAATAACAAAAAAACAAACAACCCAATCCAAAAATGGGCAGAAGACCTAAATAGACATTTCTCCAAAGAAGATATACAGACTGCCAGCAAACACATGAAAGAATGCTCAACATCATTAATCATTAGAGAAATGCAAATCAAAACTACAATGAGGGGCTTCCCTGGTGGCGCAGTGGTTGGGAGTCCGCCTGCCAGTGCAGGGGACATGGGTTCGTGCCGCGGTCCAGGAGGATCCCACATGCCGCGGAGCGGCCGGAGCCTGTGCTCCGCAACGGGAGAGGCCGCAGCAGTGAGAGGCCCGCGTACCGCAAAAAAAAAAAAAAAAAACTACAATGAGGTATCATCTCACACCAGTCAGAATGGCCATCATCAAAAAATCTAGAAACAATAAATGCTGGAGAGGGTGTGGAGAAAAGGGAACACTCTTGAACTGCTGGTGGGAATGTGAATTGGTACAGCCACTATGGGGAACAGTATGGTGGTTCCTTAAAAAAACTAGAAATAGAACAACCATATGACCCAGCAGTCCCACTACTGGGCATATACCCTGAGAAAACCGTAATTCAAAAAGAGTCATGTACCAAAATGTTCATTGCAGCTCTATTTACAATAGCCTGGAGATGGAAACTACCTAAGTGCCCATCACCAGATGAATGGATAAAGATGTGGCACATATATACAATGGAATATTACTCAGCCATAAAAAGAAACGAAATTGAGCTATTTGTAATGAGGTGGATAGACCTAGAGTCTGTCATACAGAGTCAAGTAAGTCAGAAAGAGAAAGACAAATACCATATGCTAACACATATATATGGAATTTAAGGGGAAAAAAATGTCATGAAGAACATAGGGGTAAGACAGGAATAAAGACACAGACCTCCTAGAGAACAGACTTGAGGATATGGGGAGGGGGAAGGGTGAGCTGTGACAAAATGAGAGAGAGGCATGGACATATATACACTACCAAACGTAAGGTAGATAGCTAGTTGGAAGCAGCCTCATAGCACAGGGAGATCCACTCGGTGCTTTGTGACTGCCTGGAGGGGTGGGAGGGAGGGAGACGCAAGAGGGAAGAGATATGGGAACATATGTATATGTATAACTGATTCACTTTGTTATAAAGCAGAAACTAAGACACCATTGTAAAGTAATTATACCCCAATAAAGATGTTAAAAAAATGTACGTTCTAAAAATTCGTAACTGAGTATGTCACTTCTTGTTCTAAAACCTGCGATGACTTTCTACCAAATACAGAATAAAGTTCCTACTCCACACACTGGCCCTTCAAATCCTCCTGATTTGGCCCCAAGCTACATTTTCAACCCATCCTCTTTGTATTATAAGCTATAGACACAATTATCTATTTGCCAACATGCAGACATGTACAGAACCATAGTTTTGCTCAAGCTGCTCTCTGTAAGTGATGCACAGGTCCAGAATCCTCCTCTCTGATAGTGAAACTCTAAATAAACATGCAACAGAACAGACATGCCAAAAAACAAACAAACAAACAAACAAACAAAAACCCAGAATGTCAATGGACTAAGACTTCAGTATACTCTAATTGTTAGAATAAACAACACTCAAGAATTTCTTTTTTTAACATATATATTTTTATTGAAGTATAGCTGATATACAATATTACATAACTTACAGGTATACAATATAGTGATGTACAATTTTTAAAGGTTATACTCCTTTTATAGTTATTAAAAATATTAGCTATATTCCCCATGTTGTACAATATATCCTTGTAGCTTTTTTTTTTTTTTTTCCCTTTTTTGGTACGTGGGCCTCTCACTGTTGTGGCCTCTCCCGTTGCGGAGCACAGGCTCCGGACGCGCAGGCTCAGCGGCCATGGCACACGGGCCCAGCTGCTCCGCGGCATGTGGGATCTTCCTGGACCGGGGCATGAACCCGTGTCCCCTGCATCAGCAGGCGGACTCTCAACCACTGCGCCATCAGGGAAGCCGCATTGTAGCTTATTTTATACATAATTGTTTGTAACTCGTAATCCCCTGCTCCTATGTTGCCCCTCCCTCCTTCCCTCTCCCCACGGGTAACCACTAGTTTGTTCTCTAAATATGTGAGCCTGTTTCTTTTTTGTTTTATTCACTAGTTTGTTATAATTTTTAGATTCCACATATAAGTGATGTCATGCAGTATTTGTCTTTCTCTGTCTGACTTACTTCACTTAGCATAACACCCTCCAAGTCCATCCATGTTGTTGCAAATGGCAAAATTTTCATTCTTTTTACAGCTGAGTAGTTTTCCATTGCATATATAAACCACATTCTCTTTATCCATTCATCCGTTGATGGACACGTAGGTTGCTTCCATATCTTGTCTATTGTAAATAATACTACTATGAAGATTGGGGTGCATGTATCTTTTCGAATTAGTATTTTGGGGTTTTTTCAGATACATACACTGGAGTAGGACTGCTGGGTCCTATGGTAGTCCAATTTTTTGTTTTTTGAGGAACCTCCATACTGTTTTCTACTGTGGCTGCATCAATTTACATTCCCACCAACAGTGCACGAGGTTCCCTTTTCTCCACATCCTCTCCAGCATTTGTTATTTGTCTTCTTTTTGATGGCAGCTATTCTGACAGGTGTGAGGTGATATCTCACTGTGGTTTTGATTTGAATTTCCCTGATGATTAGTGATGTTGATCATCTTTTCATGTGCCTATTGGCCATCTGCATGTCCTCTTTGGAAAAATGTCTATTCAGGTCTTCTGCCCATTTTCTAATCAGGTTGTTTTTTTGATGTTGAGTTGTATGAGCTGTTCATATATTTTGGATATTAATCCCTTATCGGTCATATCATTTGCAAATATTTTCTCCCATTCAGTAGGTTATCTTTTTGTTTTATAGATGGTTTCCTTTGCTGTGCAAAAGCTTTTAAGTTTAATTAGGTCCCATTTGTTTATTCTTCCTTTTATTTCCTTTGCTTTAGGAGAAAGATCCAAAAAAATTTATTGCCACGATTTATGTCAAAGAGTGTTCTGCCTAGGTTTTCTTCTAAGAGTTTTATGATATCCAGTCTTACATTTAGGGCTTTAATCCATTTTGAGTTTATTTTTGTGTATGGTGTTAGGGAGTGTTCTAATTTCGCTCTTCTACATGTAGCTGTCCAGTTTTCCCAGCACCACTTATTGAAGAGACTGTCTTTTTCTCCATTGTGTATTCTTGCCTCCTTTGTCATAGGTTAACTGACAAGAAAGAATTTCTTAAATATAAAGTGAACTTGTTGTCAGTGATAGAGCCTTGGTAGAGAAGGGAGTCAGGGAGCAAACACTGACGGAGAGCTGACTGTATTCCTCAGAAGAGGGTTCCTTGCCATCACTATCAGCACATGATGGGGTTGTCTCTATAGCACAGATGGAACAATAGGCATATAGGACCTAATGATGCAACCCTGGTATTTAATATCTGTGAGCATAGGATCTTTGTCCCTTTTTGATCACTGTTGTATTCCTCAGTGCAGTGAGTGGCATATAGAGGTACTCAATACTTGTTGGAAAATTGTCTCACCAACTGCCGGAGCTCTGATCTCTGTGCTCCTGGCAATCTTTTAGTTATGATGTAACTTCTCATGCAGATATGACAACAAGGCATGAACGTACTTATCAGGGAATGGATGCTGAATTAATAAAGTATCACTTTAATTTTTATATATTGGTTTCTGACGATTTTAAGTCAAATAAATCTAAAAGCTGATGATCCTTAGAAGCACTAATACTCAAGGTTGTGAATCTACAAAGCTCAGAGTGATACTATGTGATCTTAGAGGGTGAGACTATGTGACCACACCAGGGTCCTCCTCACTGTGAGCATCTGAGATGCCAAGAGATCGTCTCTATTTAACGTCCTTTCTCCAAGCTCCAGAACCTGTTTTCATCATCTTCACCCACAGACCAGCCCTCCTAGAAGTCTTCCCAAGGCTCACCTGTTCTGTATTCTGTATTCAGATTTCATAGGAAACACTCTATCAAGGGGTTAACTCTCCCCCCACTTTTAAAGGGGGAAACTAAAATGTGCCTTGCTGAAGGATGATCACTATTACTGATAACGTAAATTTCCAAGTGCAGTGAGAGTAGTCAGTGCTTAGCAAATGGCAGCTATTTTAAGTATCGTTTCAGCAATTTGCTGATGTTTCTAATACTGCATTTTGAATCAGTTCATTTTAATAAGCATGTTTTCAGATGAACTTCTTGACTCAAGGAATTAAAATTTAACTTCCCTATGACTTGGCTTTTTCAACTATAAAATATAGATAAAAATAATACCTACTTCATAGACTTTTGTGGGATTTAAATTATGTTATATAATGTACTATACTATATATAAAAGATAACTAATAAGAACCTGCTGTATAGCACAGGGAACTCTATTCAGAGTTCTATAATGACTTATATGGAAATGGAGTCTAGAAGAGAGTGGATATATGTATATATATGGCTGATTCACTTTGCCATAGAGCAGAAACTAACACAACATTGTAAATCAATTATACGCCAATAAAAAAAACTAATTAAAATAAAAAACCTAATGGTTGCTCCCTAAGGAAGTATGGGATGTAATATATATTTAATTTCAACTCTGTTTAAAATAAAGCATCAAGTTGTTAAAAATTTTTTTTAATAAATTAAAAAAATTATATATATAAAATGGTTAGAACAGGGCCTTATGCAATTATAAGCTTGGATTCAATACTAGCCATTATTAGTAGTAGTATTAGTAATACTTCTAGAGTTTAGAGGAGTGACATGTAAGTAATGATGATTATAATATAGTAGGACAAACAACCTCAGAGGTATGTGAAAGAACCACAGGTAACCAAAGGAAATAAGGGATGATTTTTATTAGGGCCTATTGAAGGAGACTCCCCAGAACAGGTGAAAGGTGAGCTTGTTTTTGAAGGGTGATTAAAGTTTACCAAGCAGACAAGGGACAGGGTTATGAGATGAGAGCACCAACTCCAGGAAGTTACATGGAGTCCAGGAGAGCATGGTATGGTTGGTGTGCAAAGTGAGGTTAGGGGTATGACTGCTGGGGGAGAGGGTAGTGCCAGAAGATGACACAGAAGTGACAGATAGCTTGTGTCCTACTAAGCAGTTTGCATTTTATCTTGGGATTCTCAAGGTAGAGTTCCTAGACCTCTATCAGGCTTAAGAAATTGGCTTCAGGATGATCACAGACACCTAGAAACTGGGTACAGAATCTTGTGCTGTAGGTGCATTTTAAGTGGGAAAATGACCCATGGCTTTCATCAGAGTCTCAAAAGGATCTCCAGGACCAAAATGAAGGACAACTGTTATCTGTTGGAGGTGACATTCAGGATTTTAAGCAGGATCAGGTGCGGTGTTAGAAAGGTCCCTCTAGTGGCAGTGAGAAAGAAGGCTTGCAGGAGATTTGAGTGATGAGTGAGGAGACTCTCAAGTGTCCAGGCAGAGATAAGGGCCCGAGGAAGGAGGACGATGGACATGGACTGGAGAGGATGGCCACTCTCCACTTGGTGTTAGAATCACTCATTCATTCTACAAGGACCTGTGGATGCCTTATATATTCCAGGCACTGTGCTAACTGCTAGATAATATCGATAGAAAGTCCTAGTGCTTACAGAGCTTTGAAACTAAAAGAAGAAACAGAAAATGGAAAATTATCTAATTATAATTGTGATAGGTGCTATGCCTCCCCGTTAAATAGATATTTCCAGAGTTCAGGGACTGTGCCTTATTTGTCTATCTTCTAACAGTGACTTGCCCACAAGAAGTTCTTGAGTAATGCCTGTTTCATGGAATAAATATCTTGATTTATCCCTTGAGTGGTGACCTGTCACGTGGTGACCTGTTCTGAGTGGTTACCTGACCTGACAATAAACACATCTATACAGGGTTCCGAGCTGGTGCTTTCTCATCATTTAATGACAAGGTTTTGCTTTGAGAGACAAATCTTACCCTAACCTAAAGTTTGCAAGTTACAAAATAATGAATTCATTTCTTCAGGTAGTTCATGGGCTCATTTCAATGTCTGGATATGTGATTACATCTGATTGCCTCCTTTCTACTCTGGGAAAAAAATACTAGAGATACAGAGCTAAATCAGACATAACTTGCACCTTCAAAGATCTCACAACCATATGGATGATTCTGCCTTTAAGAGAGGCAGGTAATACTGAAGGAGGAACAGAGTCATACCTGTAAGTTGTCTCCTTAGGCAAGTAGGAAAACTGCTCTAGAATTTAGGAGGAATTAGAAGAAGTCAGGGTTGAAACTAGAAACAGTTCACATAATGCAATATTTGCTCTTAAACTTACTTACTCACTCAAATAATGCCATACTTTCTCACTCTTGCTGAAAGTGTTATGCGATATTTACCCATTCAACCAGCCCCTTAATCTATCCTCAGGCAATCTAGGTGATGGACATCTATTTCACCTGGTCTCTGGGTCGCTTCAAAGCCCTGGTTCCACCTACCATTCCTGAAGTGAATTGTTCAGCATCTGTAAGGCCATACTAAAAATGCATCTTGTCTCTGCCTCTTTTAATTTCTTTTCAAATGATTTGCATGGTTTCACTTGCTGATTTTCTGGGTCATAGGGAACCTTTTCAGAATTGCGTACATTTGTACTTTGTTGAGCATTGTTTATTTATCTAGTGGCAATATGGGGGGCAGCTGGTTGCAGTGCAGGCAGAAAGCCATTGCTTGATTAAGATAAAGAATCAGGGCTTTGATACACGTCTCGATGCGCACGCTAACTTTTCCATTATTGTCACTATGGCTGAAGTAGTGCTAAGGAAAACACCTACACTTGGGCCGCTGTCCGTGGAACCCGTGACTTTAAGCTGTCGTGGGCTGACGTGATGGGTAATGGTTAGAGCATCTCTGTCCCCCTCTCTCTTTTGGAGATGATTAAGAAAATGGATAACATGTTGAACTAAATGGCAGCCAAAATCAGTGACCAGGAAGTGAGAGCAGACTGAGGCAAGTGAATTGACTTACAATAAGCAAGCCAAGGAAACAGAGCTCTCAGCCAGAGGGGCTAAGCTGCCCCCTGCTGCTGCAGCAAAAGAATATGGAAACTGCTGTTGAGACTGGATGTCCATGACTCCGGGAGATGGGATGGGAACAGCTGATGGGGTGAGGCAGGCTGTCTACTTATGAATCTCCCACACTTTTAAAGCCATTTGTTTCTACCTTCAAATTAAAATCATTTTCCTTTCATTTTATGAAATGTTGCTCTATTTTTCATGTTCATTTTCTTAGCAACTTTAACAACTATTGTGTCCTTGAATATATGATTAATTTACAGCCTAGTCTAAGTTTTCAGAGAAAGAAAGGTATGGTTGAATGTCTGTACTTATGTAATTAGAACTGTCAATTGCTTTTATCTTAGAATATTCTTAGTGGCCAAGCCTAAAGTACCTTTTCCAATAGTCCAGCCTGAACCCTCTCTCGATTTAAGTACATGTTTAGTGGTAAATAAGGGGACAAAATTGTACTGAAACCCTTAATGAAATTTAACTCCACAGAGATCTTTTTATACAACCTTGAAAGTTATTTTCAAATATCTCGTTTATAGAGGAAGTTTAGACCAAAAATTGGAGGCATAATTGTTAAATATGTTGATTTAAAAAGAGTTAATTTTCAAAACATAAAAGAATATTAATTATATAAACATAAAACTTATCATGTAGATTACTGCAATAGCTTTCAAAAGTCTCACCTCCATTTTTACCTCCTCTCCTTGCTGCATCCCTCCCTGTCACTCACTTGCTTAAAATTATCTACAGCAATTGTTCTCAGACTATGGTCTCCAGACCATCGCCATTGTAATCACCTTGGCCACCAAAGACTCCAACCCCCTGGTATTCACACCCTTCCACTGAGTACGGCTGGATTTAGTGACTTATTTCTACCAAACAGAATATGGCAGATATGATGGGATGCCACCTCCAAGATTAGGTTACAGAAAGATTGTGGCTTTTATCTTGGGGCTTCTCTCTTGCTCTTCTGCTTGCTGTCTCTGAGGAAACCCAGTTGCCATGTTGTGAGTTGCCCTGTGAAGAGTCTACATGGCAAAGAATGGAGGAAGGTCGTCGGCTAAAAAATAACCCAATCAAACAATGGGCTGAAGACCTGAACAGATATTTTTCCAAAGAAGATATACAGATGGCTAACAGGCACATTAAAAGACTCTCAGCATTGCTAATTATTAAAGAAATGCAAATCAGAACAATGAGATATCACCTCACACATGTTGAAATGACCATCATCAAAGAATCTACAAATAACAAATGTTGGAGAAGATGTGGAGAAAAGGGAACACTTGTATACTCTTGGTGAGAATGTAAATTGGTGCAGCCACTATGGAAAACATTATTAAGGTTCCTCAAAAAAAAAAAAAAACAGGGCTTCCTTGGTGGCGCAGTGGTTGAGAGTCCGCCTGCCGATGCAGGGGACACGGGTTTGTGCCCCGGTCTGGGAGGATACTGCATGCCGCAGAGCAGCTGGGCCCGTGAGCCATGGCCGCTGAGCCTGCGCATCCGGAGCCTGTGCTCCGCAACGGGAGAGGCCACAACAGTGAGAGGCCTGCGTACCGCAAGAAAAAAAAAACAAAAACAGAACTACCGTATGATCCAGCAATCCCACTCCTGAGTATATATATCCTCCCCAAAATGAAAACACTAATTTGAAAAGATACATGCACCCCAATGTTCATAGCAGCATTATTTACAACAGTCAAGACATGGAAGCTACCTAATTGCCCACCAACAGATGAATGGATTTTTTTTTTTAATGTTGGGGGTAGGAGTTTATTAATTAATTAATTAATTAATTAATTATTGCTGTGTTGGGTCTTCGTTTCTGTGTGAGGGCTTTCTCTAGTTGTGGTAAGCAGGGGCCACTCTTCATCGTGGTGTGCAGCCCTCTCACTATCGCGGCCTCTCTTGTTGCAGAGCACAGGCTCCAGATGCACAGGCTCAGTAGTTGTGGCTCACAGGCCTAGTTGCTCCGCAGCATGTGGGATCCTCCCAGACCAGGGCTTGAACCCGTGTCCCCTGCATTAGCAGGCAGATTCTCAACCACTGCACCACCAGGGAAGCCCGAATGGATTAAGAAATGAACAATGGAATACTACTCAGCCATAAAAAGTATGAAATTCTTCCATCTGCAACAATGCAGATAGACCTACAGTGTCTTATTCTTAGTGAAATAAATCAGACAGAGAAAGACAAATATTGTATGATATCACTTATATGTAGAACATAAAAATAATACAAATGAATGTATATATATGCAAAACAGAAAGAGATTCACAGATAGAGAAAACAAACTTGCGGTTACCAAAGGGGAGAGTGAGAGAAGGAGGGGCAAATTAGGGGTATGGGGTTAACAGATACAAGCAACAAGGATATATTGTATAACACAGGGAATTATACCCCTTATCTTGTAATAACCTATAATGGAGTATAATGTGCAAAAATACTGCATCACTACATTGTACACTGAAGCTAATATAACACTGTAAATCAACTATACTTCAACTGAGAAAAATGGGAAGGAAGCCTTGGAAAAAAAGAAGCAGTTTCTCCTTCAGTCAAGCTTTCCAGTAAGACCACAGCCCTAGCTGACACTTGAGTGCAATCCTCACCTGGATTCTTGACCTACAAAAACTGAATAAATGTTTGTTGCTTAGCAAATTCGAGGATCTCTTCCAGACCTATTGAAGCAGAAACTTTGGGGGTAGAGGCCAGCAATCCGTGTTTATAACAAGTCCTCCAAGTGATCCTGGTGCACTTTCTTTTTTTTTTTTTAAGATTTTTTTTTTTTGATGTGAACCATTTGAAAAGTCTTTATTGAATTTGTTACCATATTGTTTCTGTTTTATGTTTTGTTTTTTTGGCCCAGAGGCATGTGGGATCTTAGCTCCCTGACCAGGAATTGAACCCGCAACCCCTGCATTGGAAGGCGAAGTCTTAACCACTGGACCGCCAGGGAAGTCCCCTGATGCACTTTCAAATTTAGAATCACTACTTTATAGGAGAAAGTCTAAAATCCTTAGCTAAGCCCACAAAACCCTTTCTACGGCTTTTTTTTTTTAACCTTTGTTCTCTCATCCTATGTCATTCATCCCTAAGAATTCTCCTCCCCATTGAATTTCAGCAGTAGCACCTGCAGCCGAAGAAGTTTTACAAGCCACTGACTGTCTTCTTAGCTGATGCAAACTATGCTAAGTAAATTGTATACATTATTTCATTAATTAATAATTATTAGAGTCATGATAGATACCACTTGAATGCAGACTACATATCTGGCCACTCTCTAGGTCATATCACATGAGAATCTCCTAACCAAACCCTGTGAAATCTATAGTGTTATTATCCCTATTTTAAAACTGAGGAAAGTAAGTTTCATAGAGGTAAAGTAAGTTGCCTAAAATCACATGGATAACTTTTAGAGTCATGATTTGGCATGAGTCTGACGATAGCCTTTGCACATGGAGCCAGCGGTCACACAGCCGGAACATGCATTTACAGCTCCTTGAGCAGTTCCTATGTTCTCTCAAGTCCCGAGGCCTCGTCCCTCTCTCTGGCATAGATACTTGCTCACTCATTCATGTTTACTGAAAGCTTATTATATGCCTGGAAATATTCCAGGCATTACAAATATAGCAGTGGAAGAAAAAGCAAACAAACCAACAGACAAAAAGTACTGCTTTGGAGCTTACATTCTAGTCGGGGATTGGAGGAGACAGCCTAAAAGGAAATATGGTTATATTAGATCTATCATCTATCATCTAGAATAGAGTTATTCTAGATGATTATTCAAAATAGCATATTATTCAAAATAGCATATAATAAATCAGGAAGTGTATAAAGAACCTGGTGGTGGTAGAGGGAGGGTGTTATGATATTAAATACAATAATTAGGGAGGCTGGAACTGAAAGATAACATTGGAGCAGATTCCTGATGCAGGAAAGGGAGGTGGTTTCTGGTTTGGGTAGGAGAATGCCATGATTGGAAATAAGCAAGTCAAGTGCAAAGGTCCTGAGGTAGGAGATGTCTACCATGTTGGTGCAATGTTAAGGAGACCTGAACAGCTGGAGTAGGCTGACTTAAGGAACAGGTAGCAGGAGAGGAGGCCAGAGAGAGAATGGAGGGCAAATATCAAGAAGGGCCACATAACATATTGCAAGGAATTTGGGGTTTTCTCTGCTTGGGATGGGGGGCAGTGGAAGGGTGTTGAGCAGAGGGAACGGCATGGTTTAACTTACATTTCAGTAGATCACTTAGGCTGATGTGTTGAGAATAGACCACAGGCCAGGGTGGGAGCAAGAAGCCCATTCGGAGTAGTTAGAAACCCATCTCAATAATCTGGGGTCTAGACCACTGATCATGGAAGCTTGGGCCATGATGACAGCAGTGGGATTCAGAAGTCTCTGTTTAAAGACAGGGCTGACAGTATTTCTAAAGGATTTGGTATAGAGTGGGAAAGAAAAGGAGTCAGCTTTTCTGGCCTGAGCATCTTGAACGATAGAGTTGTCTTTTACTGAGATGAGGAGAATGTGTAAATTGTAGGTTTGAGGGAAAAGTTCAAAATTGTGGGTTTGTATTGTTAAGTCTGCAAAGCAGAAAAGCTATCAAAGTGGAGATGTCCAAGTGGAAATCAGGTATACAGAGACATTCAGAGGAGACTTGATGCTGGAGGTACAAATCTGGAAGTCATCAGTTAATACACAATATTTAAAACCACAAGACTGGTTGAATTATTAAGAGAATGAATAGAGATAGAATCCCTGGGACTCTTTGAACAAATCTGTCTACTCAAACATAGCCCTTTCTCACTCCTTCCTGGCCTTCCTAAATATTTACATAATAAATATCTACTATCTGCTTGGCAACCAGCTGGACCTGGTTGGTCTGCTTGTTCATTTCTCTCCCCAACTACAGCAAGAACCCACTGAGCCAGGACTCATTTATATTTACCTTTCCATTCCAGGTACCTGGCATATAACAAGTTTTTAATCCATGTTTTTTGAACAAGTTGTTAACTAAAATCAACTCTACTAGGACTTGAGATAAGAAAATAAAACACAAAAATTTTTAAGAAAACAATTATAGTCTGTCCATAATAATTATGACCATGGTTAAAATGCTCTGGTGGCATTTAAGGGAAGGCTGTTCATTTTACTTTAGAACCTCTACATTCTACTAAATGATAAGAGACTTTTATTAGGACATGGAACTTAAAAGTGGGTTAGAAACTTATGGAAAAAATTTCAGAAACAATGAAAGGAGATGCATTAGGGGAGCTGAGGTCTAGTCACTTATGAGTGTCTACTTTCAGATGTGCTATAGAAATCCAAAGGACATTTTGGAACTTCAGACATTAGACTAAAGCCATACTTTCTCAGTTTCCCTCACTTGAAACCAGAGAATAATTTCACAAGACATATCAGAGAGGAAGGGGCTTGGAACCCGAGAGAAATGAGAGAAGATGAACAATGCGGCAAGAAAACTGGAGTTAGGAGTTCAGTTCTGCCTTATTTGAATCTTCAAAAAGATTGAAAAATTGTGATAATCAAATGATATTATAGTCTGCATTATGGTATTCTTTACTTTGGAGTTGGGAGAAAAGCAGCTCACTCTGGAAAGTGCTCTTATGTTCACTTTGAAGCAGATGAGAAAAAGCTGAGTGGAAGCAAATGAAAAAAAAAATGATGTCTTCAAGCAGTTTTCAGAGAAAGCTGTCACAATACTTTAGCAATGCTGGAAGACTTATAGACAGGGATACTTCTTCCCCCATAAGATCCTCCAATGAGTAGTAACAATAAGAGAAGTTTATTAGCAATGTAAATTCAAAATAAATTTTATTTTTCTTTTCCTATTTTTATGAAGCTGTATTTAATTCAAGTGAAGTATAATTCTTAGCTGGAACGTCTTTGAATTAGAGCAACACCCATCTATTACATTTACCCTGCAACTGCTCAAGCCTTGTTTGTATTGCTTTCTTTGACTGAACTTTAGCTGAGAGTGAGAAAATGAATACTTAATGTAATGTGTGTTTTTCAGTCTATGTTTAATTATCTTAGGTTACATGGAATTAGAGATATGAGAGATGGGAGAAGGAAGATTTAATTATCCAAAGCTATTTTAACAATTCAATAAACGTTCATCAATTTCATTTGGTACCCAAGGAACTTTATTAGGTTTTATGGAGGGGTAAGGGAGAAAGAAATAAAAACCAATCCCTGTTTTCAAATTATTTACAATATATTGGGTTGGCCAAAAAGTTTGTTCAGGTTTTTTCTGTTATCTTATGGAAAAACCTGGACAAACTTTTTTGCCAACCTAATAGTAAGGAGGAATCATAGAAATAAATAGTGAATAAGAAAAGCATCATAAATGCTATTAGGGTTCATACCTATTTTACTTGTATGATAAGATTAAGCAGAAGATGGCATTAAAGAGATCCAATTACTATTTGTTGAAAATATTGAATGATCTGGGAGAGTATTTCAGACAGGATGATTCTACTCCAATTAACAAAGCACCAGGCCAAAGAGGCCCAGACCAGAGAAATTTGCTAATAAAGTATACTTAAAAAGAACTCCAGATATAAGTAGTTCTCTGATTGGAGAATTCAGCATCTCAATGACTGCCGGAATCCAGTTATTCTGTGATACAATTGGGGTTTCCTCACGGTCACAGGGTGGCTGTCACCACTCCAACCATCAACTCCTCACATAGAAATATCCAAAATCACGGATGGGAAAAGGGGAACTTCTTGGGAGGATTTCTCTCTGGAATAGCTTTGACAAAAGTTGAAAATTAGCCTCATATTTTCTGAGCAACACTGGTCTTCCTATTTCCACTTTTGTCTCTTTACAATCCATTGTCCACACAGCAACCTGAAGGATCTTTCAAAAATTAAACAAATCATGTTGTTTCTTTAGCTAAAGAACCACTGTTGGAAAGGTTGTGGAAAAAAGGGAACCCTTGTGCACTCTTGGTGGGAATGTAAATTGGTGCAGCCACTATGGAGAACAATATGGAGGTTGCTCAGAAAACTAAGCAATCCCACCCCTGTGTATGTATCTGAAGAAAATGAAAACATTAATTTGAAAAACTACATGCACCCCAGTATTCATAGCAGCACTATTTGTAATAGTCAAGATATGGAAGCAACCTAAGTGTCCATCAACAGATGAATGGGCAAAGAAGATGTGAGATATATATATATATATATATATATATATATATAATGGAATATTACTCAGCCATAAAAAGAATGAAATGTTGCCATTTGCAACATGGATGGACTTGGAGGGTGTTATGCTAAGTGAAATAAGTCAGACAGAGAAAGACAAATACTGTATGATATCACATATATAGAGAAACTAAAAAATAAAACAAACTAATGAATATAACAAAAAACAATAGATTCATAGATATGGAGAAAAAACTAGTGGTTACCAGTGGGGAGAGGGAAAGGAGGAGGGGCAAGATAGGGGCATGGGATTAAGAGATACAAACTATTATGTCTAATATAAATAAGCTACAATTATATATTGTACAGCACAGGGATATATAGCCAATATTTTATAATAACTATAACTGGAGTATAACCTTTAACAATTGTGAATCACTATGTTGTACACCTGAAACTTGTAAATCAACTATACCTCAATAATAATAAAAAGAATGCACACACACACACAGACACACACACACACACACATACACAAGAACCTTAACAGAAAAAAAATTTAAACCAATCATGTTGTTCCTTTAGCTAAAGGGCCCCGTATGACTTCTCATTGTTTTTATTTTTTCTTAATATAAATTTATTTATTTATTTATTTATTTTATATATTTATTTTTGGCTGTGTTGGGTCTTTGTTGCTGCGCACAGGCTTTCTCTAGTTGTGACGAGCGGGGGCCACTCTTTGTTGCGGTGCATGGGCTTCTCATTCTGGTGGCTCCTCTCATTGCAGAGCATGGGGTCCAGGCACAAGGGCCTCAGCAGTTGTGGCTCGCCGGCTCTAGAGCGCAGGCTCCGTAGTTGTGGCGCACGGGCTTAGTTGCTCCGCCGCATGTGGGATCTTCCGGGACCAGGGCTCGAACCCGTGTCCCTTGCAATGGCAGGAGGATTCTTAACCACTGCACCACCAGGGAAGCCCCTCATCGCTTTTAGGAAATAATCAAACTCCTTACAATGTCCTAAAGACTCTGCATGATCTGATGCCAGAGAAAACTGTTTTCTCACCTAATACATCCCTCCTCACAGTGGCTTGTCCTGAGCTGCTGTCTGACACCCCGCGCCCTTCCCCCAGCCTCTCTGCTAACCCAACTGTTCTTTATCACACGATCCTGCTTTCTTTCCTTCACAGAAGCTTTCCATTTTCTGAAATCGTCTTGTTCATTAATTTGAGGGTACAGACAATGCCCATTTTTTTAACCAACACCTCGAATAATAATAACTTGTTGAAAAGGAGCTAACCATTTCTGTGAAAGGCAAGTACAATATTTTGGGGTTTAATTGACAGTAAGTCTCAATTAAATATTTTTAAATTAAATCAATCAGCATATATAAAACAATACTAATGTCTCCCAATTACAGTTATATTTTTTGACTTTCATTAAATATATATATAAGAAACATGAGGACCTATATAGACAGTGTCATATTGCCAAATCAGTGAAAAGGACTAATTTTCTTTCAGGTTTTGGCCAAATATCAGCATTCAAATAATTACTGTCATGTGATTTCTCTCATTTGCAGCTTCCAAATGCAGAAACAAAGCTTTCTCCATTTTACTTCACTATGTCTTCCTCCTCTCAGAAGCAGTTGAAATTGTTTCAGTTTTTAGAAACAGATGGTCCTATGAAAAATTTTTTAACTGATAGAGATTATTCGTACTTAGCCTCTGCTTTAGAAACAGCTCCCATGTGAGGTGACAGCAGTAGACTGATCGGGATGGATGGTGGGAGCTGGCTGCTCTTAACTCCCTATGTTGTGATGATTCAATTAATTCCTGCATCTAATAGTCCTTTAAAAATACTATCAGCTTACATTTTGTAATAATAGAGAATTCATAATGTACCTTGACAAAGGGCAAAAGGTATTATACATTGAGATACATAATGGCCTAATGTCAAATTTCATATTTTCTTGGAAGTTGAAGACTTGATTTCTTGTAGTCAAACAAAACATAGTGAACTGTTATTTCTATTTTGGCAGATGGGAAGAGCCCACACCACCTGCTTGGTGGTCGACACCGAAATGCAGATGTTTATCTTGTCCGAAAGTTAATAGAGGCAGGATTTGGGGAGATGTGTCTAGAAGGGCAACATAGCCAAGGTGTGAAATATTCAGTTGATTCCCTTTTCCCTTCTTATATATACTGGACACATCCTTCCACAGGAGGGCAATTTGTCACATTAGGTTATTAGTTACATGAGAATTAGCTCTCAAGTGTAACTAAAAAAATCAGCTCTTAGATTTCAGAACACTTGTGAAGACTATCAAGAGTTTCAGTGCTACTTAAACAACCAGATGCAGGCAAAATACATTTTCAGTGTTCTCTGTTCAGTTGATCACTTTGAAACTGTCAAAGCTACTACAATTTTCAAACCTTTAAGCTGGTCATTCTTTACTTATGAGAATACGCTATCTCAGCAAGGAGCAAGGGCCTTATAAGTGCGATGAAATCCAATACCTGTTGTCTGAAGGAGTGGATGGATGGATGGATGAAGACTGTGGCCGACTCACATACACTGTTCAGTCCAGCTCAACAGACAGTGGGCATCTAATGTGAGCCAGGCGCTGTGCTGGCCACTGGGGAAATCGACTTGAAGCTCAGGTCTTTGACCTTTAGCCCTGCCCTCTAGGGCGGAGACTGCCCATACACAGAAGCTCGTTATCACGCGCTGTGTGCTAAATCAGTGGTCGCACGAGGTGCTCTGAGCAAACAGAGGGAGGGGCTGAAGTTGCGACCTGAATTTGCCAGGCCCAGACGAAACACACGGAGAGACTTGGCAAACGGAGTAGCAGGAAGCAAGGTGTGTCTGTGTGGTGTGTTGGGAAACAATAGCCGGCTGACTGCTGGGATAATACGGCAGGTGCAGGACGAGGACAGAGCGTGATGGAGACAGGCTGGACCCTGGAGCCTCCTAAACCACGCTGAGGAACCTGCACTTTATCTAAGGAGCAAGTGGGGAACCGAAAGAAAGAGAAAATATTCTGGTAGAAAAATGGAAGATGGATTCAAAAACCAAAGACCAGGGGTCGAATCACATCTCCTACTGCAACTGTTGATTATAAGTGCAGGTCTCTCACCATCACATGAAAAGTAGGAGCTGCCGTTAAACCCCAGCATTGACCTCTTAGGGAGACAATGAATACACAAATAGGTTGGCTTTCTCGACGTCTCTAATAAGGTGGTTTAAGTTATTCCTACTGAATTCTAAGGTTGTACTTTTCTGGGGGTGGCAGTCCGAGCTAAGTCAAATGATCTTTGTCTGATGGATTCCACTTGAAATGTCCCTATTTTCTTAAACTTTACTAATTCTTCTTTAGGATAAGGCTATGGTGTTCTACATCACTGAAAAGAGCTTTCCCTTTCTGTGAAACACAGTCACATTTGGATGCAAAGTGCAAACTTCTCTCTCTTTCATTGTTCCCTCCATTTACTTTTCGTCCTATTTTTCTATAATCCTTCTTGGCCTTTTAAAAAAATTCTCCCAACCTCCCTTTCCCCATATTACTCCATCTGTTTGTGTGTCTTTAAGTCTTTAGGGTTATCAACCTTGACAAAATACCCCGTACAATTCCCTGGACCACAAGGCTATATGTTTAGAAGCAGGGAGAAGGGTGAGTCTTGAAGGACAACTTTAGAATGTTCTTCTCTCTGTCTCCATGCTACACTTTCTGGCTTCTGTAAACATCTTCTACTTTTTCAGAGTTTATAATTGAAAATCCAACTTTGTGCTGTTTTCTTGGGTTTTTCCTACATTTTAGCGATGGTTTTTTCAATATCTGGGAGTATACTTCACCCAGAATTCACTTCTAGGGCTATATATTGTTGGTTATGATGCCAAGCTCAGCACCTGAATTTGTTTTATCATCTTTTCCTTAAAACTATGGCTTAAAAATATATTAGAAAATAAGTGAGATCATAAATTAAGTGACTCAGTGCAGCTCCAGGACCCTCAGTTTAGCCAGAGATATAAATGACCCCCTTTATAATCTACTTAGACTTTTCATATAGTATCACAGTATAGTATTAAAATATAGATATAAACCCAATTTATCTACCTGCTCCACCAGCTGTCTAGATATTCAAGCAGATACTATTGTAGAGAATACTATACAAAATCAATATAAATGTGTCACTGAAAATACCTTAAACGTGTCTCAGTTGTGAAGGGTCAACTTCGATATTTGTAAGACAAAAACACATACCCAGTTCTGCTTATGAATTCAGGCACTTAACACACTTGTAGGTTTAAAAACTGTGTAGCCAACACAACTGCCCCTCTGAGTGACTTGGGATACACGGAATTAGCTGTTTGTGATGAGGGGTAAGTCACTAACTGCACCTGTAATTAATCACCTGCTCACCTAATTACAGAATCACAGACTAGGTATTCTGGAAAGCGATTCACTTTCCACACTTCAGATTAAAGATACAGATTTACATAATAGGAGAACATTTATCCCACTGATGGTTTATAAATTCACACTCAATTTGCATTCAGGAGAGTCACAATTGGGACCTGAATTTAAACACTGTCTTTCCAAGGTTTCTCTCTGGTGGTAGCTGTGGAAGCTACAAGAAGCAATGCCTCCACCAGATAAATCCATTTTGGAGTATCAAGTGTGGAATAATGCATGTCTTTTTGACAAATAAGAATAAGATGAGCTTGAAAAGAAATACAGTTACTCTTTCCTCACTCCCAAAGACCAGCTTTAAAAAACAAAAATAAAATGCGTTTGCTTTGGTTGGGCCCTTTCAAATATGAAATATAACCAACTAGCCAAACCACTTACGGTAACAGAAATATATGGACAAGTGCCCCTAGACAGGATTGTTAACAAGACATTAGCTTCATTCATTCATTCAACAAACATTTAATGACTACTTGCTCTATGCCAGGCATTGGATTAGATGTAGCAGTAAATGAAACAGACACAAATTCCTCCCCAACAGAGCTTGCATGGGGGGCAGGAACATGTAATAATCATGATAGTTAGGAAAAAGAATACAGTGTTTGGGCAGTAAATGTTAAGGAGAATAAAGAAAGTGGGAGAAGGGAGATGGGGGGTCAGTGTGGGGGAAAGGATTAATATTTCCTCCAAAGGGTGGCAGAGAATGCCCCCCAAGAAGGTGATGAAGGAGAAACTTCTAACAGAAATGAGAGGGCAAGTCCCACAGGCATCTACAGGGAGAGCGTTCCAATCAGTGCGAAGGCGGTTCTGGAGGGTGCCTGGTATGCAGGAGGGAAAGCAAGGAGGCCACAGAGATGCAGAGAACAAGGAGGAGAGAAGTAGGAAACCAAGACAGAGAGGTAATCAGGGAGCGGGTAGTTCATGCAGAGCCTTGAAGGTTGTAGTACAGACACAGGTATATTCTTTGGGTGAATAGTCTGGGAGGAGCTTTGTCTACTGATAACACAGTAAAGGAAAACGTAGGTTGTAAAGTTTGAGACATTGAGAAATTGGGGTATCTGAGTTATGAGCAAGCCTGAGTCTTCCATTTTAAGCTGATGAAATCAAAGCACAGAGCAGTTGGGATTTGCCTACATGTAGCTAGTCAAAGGCTGAATTCTAACTCAATCACATATGCTGTCTCAAAGTCTCACAGACAGGTTCAGGAAGGAATGTGTCTTAGCTTCAAGGAGGCTGGAGACTCGGAGATTAGTATCGACGAGTTTAGAATCAGTGACCCTAAGCTGAACAATCACATTAACAAAATATTGGTGGGAAAAGGAATTCTCTAACATTATGCTTTGATCTTTCTTTTGGCAAGTATTTCATTTATTGAATGTTTTTAATCTGATCATGTTCCATGAAGAAGATTTGGTTGGATTGATCTGTCCCTACATTTTCTCTTCAGGCGTTAACTCGGAGTGGTCTCACAAACTCTTTATAGGACATATAACGGTGGTTTGCTTATGCAAAGGTCATCTGTCTTGTCTATAGTTGAGTATGAGTGACGTGCATAGATGCGCAGGGCTTCCTGGGAGTGCTCTATGTCCATTTGGCTTAGTGTGTGAGGCTTGAAGCTAATTAAGTTGAGAGCATGAGGTCTTCCCCATGTGGGCATGTACCTTGGCCCTGTCACAGCTGCAGAATGCATCCCAAACCCTGGCCAGCTGCCTTGAAAATGCATGCCCTTGGTCAGAAGGACAGAACCACACAAGTCAATCACTGTGGACGGAAAAAAAATGCTCAGAGCACGTGCCATGCTAATGGTGGCATGCAGCAACCTCTTAAAGCCCACGGTGATCACTCTTCAGTTGGAATAAGGTGGTTAGTTCCCCAGCTCATGACAACAAAGACTAGATGAGCAGCAATGCTGTTTCTCAGTGTGGATGTCTCTTCTCGAGTGCAGGGGCCTCTGTTGAGAGTGTCTTTCTCAGTGGGTCTCTCTGTGTGGGGGTATGAACATGCTCTAATCTGGGATGTGATCAAGGAAGAGTGCATATTTGTTTGTTTTTCCTCTATGCTGTTGAAAGTCTGAGTTTGGTTACTATTTTCATGAATTGTCTTATTTAACCTTATTTATGAGGCTCTTGCATTCAGAGCGTAAACTTAATGATATAATATTACCAATTAGTATGTTGCTATTAAGCTTAGAGTCTTTCCACTAAGATGCTGAAAGGACCAGGTTTGAAAGAGTTCAGTGAGTCATCGAGGCTACATGTCATAGCGGCAAGAATATTCACTCTAGTTCTTGTCTGTGCTGTGCTGCTGACCAATTAACTTACCCTGAAATAGGGACATTTCATTTCTCTGGGTCTCCATAAAATAACTGCTTTAGATAAAGGGATCTCTAAATTTCCTTCAAAATATAAAATGTTTCTAGTTTGCTCACTTCATATTGAGAGTCAACGTGAAAATATGTATTTGAAGTCAAGATAGACTAGTTGAAAATGACACAAAAAGACAACCTACTGACTGAGAGAAAATATTTGCAAATTATGAGACCAACAAGGGCTTACTTTCCAAAATATAGAAACAGTTCATACAACTCAATAACAAACAAACAACCCAATCAAAAAATGGGCAGAGACATTTCTCCAAAGAAGGCATACAGGTGGTCGAGAGGCACATGAAAATATGCTCAACTTCGCTAATTATTAGAGAAATGCAAATCAAAACTACAAGGAGGTACCACCTCACACAAGTCAGAATAGCCAACATTAAAAAGTCTACAAACAATAAACGCTGGAGAGGGTGTGGAGAAAAGGGAACCCTCTTGCACTGCTGGTGGGGCTGTAAATTGGTGCAGCCACTATGGAGAACAGTACAGAGGATCCTTAGAAAACTAAAAATAGAACTACCATATGACCCAACAATCCCACTCCTGGGCATGTATCTGGAGAAAACTCTAATTCAAAAAGATACATGTACCCCAGTGTTCATTGCGGCACTATTTACAATAGCCAAGACACGGAAGCAACCTAAATGTCCATCAACAGATGAATGGATAAAGAAGATGTGGTACATATATACAATGGAATATTACTCAGCCATAAAAAAGAATGAAATAATGTCATTTGCAGCAACGTGGATGGACCTAGAGATTATCAAACTAAGTAAGTCAGACAGAGAAAGACAAGCATCAAATGACATCGCTTATATGTGGAATCTAAAATACTACATAAATGAACATATCTACAAAACAAAAACAGACTCACAGACTAGAGAACAGACTGTGGTTGCCAAGGGGGAGGTGGAAGGGGAGGGAAGGGTTGAAAGTTTGGGATTCGCAGATGCAGACTAGTATGTATAGAATGAATAAACAACAAGGTCCTATTGTATAGCATAGGGAACTATTTTCAATACCCTGTGAGAAACCATAATGGAAGAGAATATGAAAAGGGAAATATATATATATATATATATATATATATATACACATATATACATATATATATCTGAATCACTTTGCTGTACAGCAGAAATTAAAACATTATAAATCAAATATACTTCAATAAAATAAAAAAGATAGACTAGTTGTTATTAACACAGTGGGCGTTGGCCCTGGACAGACCTGTGACCTAAGCTTGTCTCCTACTTAGCAGTTACCGGGTGAGCTTGTGCAACTTGCACAAATTTGAAAAATTATCTTCTCGTTTGTAAAACAAGTATAAAAATCCAGAAATCATTTTTGGGAGGATTAACTTAGGTAACATACTTCAATAATTGAATGGCACGTAAAAGTAAACAATGGTAGCTATTAACTCTTTTTCCCACACATTTCTACATACAGTTCACAGATATGAGTCATTTCATTATATTAGTAATGTACAAATCAACACAATTCTTCACATAAAGGCAACCTTATCCAACAGATATATGTCATAATCAAGGGACAGGGAAGATACACCCACAATAAAATCTCGCACTGAAAGCAGAATGCCGGAAATTCCTGTGTCAGCAGTTACTTTTCACACTAACAGGGCACAGAAGAAGCAGTCCTAATATCAGTAGATCACTCTGCCATTTTTGGCATTTGACTGCCTGCAGGAACAAGTCATTGTGGCACTGCTGCCAGGCAGAGAAGTGGTGACAGCAGGGGGCGCACCGCTACCAGGCAGAGAAGTGGTGACAGCAGGAGGTGCGTGGGTGAGTAGAGGGGGCTGGTAAAACACTCCCTTGAGGAAGCCCGGCTGCCCCGTGAATCCAGGTATCTGGTGTTGGGACAGGCTGAGGTGAAGAAACATGAAAATAGGGTTGAAAAGCTCCAAAAATAGGAGGGTCACCATGTTCTGAGAGGCAGAACTTGGTAAGGTACCTGCTTTCATAACCACACATAGACACGAGTGGCAGTCATCTCATGTCGAGCCAATTTTTCAGTACTGATCAGTTTTCAAATAGAAACTCTTGGGCTTAGAGTAAACTCACAAATCAAGATCTGCTTGTTATGAATAGAGCCATGAGCTAATTTCAAAGTAAAATAATATTTTCCTCTAGAGTCTTCTGATGGGCATAAAGCAAGTTTTCTCCCATGAACATTTTTCCTCTTATAACCTCTGCTTTCCTTAGTCACTTGAATTATGACATGCATTTCATCATAGAGTTCTCCCTTTCAGTCTTAATGGCAGCTTTACAATGGAATATTCTTATTCCTCATTATAATTCATTAACTTAGCATTTTATAAACTTAATGTTATAAATCTCATTAATTTGGAGTTCAAGGAAGAAAAAAAATAGCAACTCCCAGTAAATAAAGAATTCGTCATATCTGATAATTCACTTTAACCACCAAAGAGCCTGACACTGGGCCAGCCTCCTTTCTCCAAGAAAAGAACTTATGGAAAAATCAAGTAAGTTGTTGATGGGAACGTGGAGGTCGGGGGTCATTAAGGATAGTGTTAACTCTCACTCTCACTTTGGCACATTTATGCTGTGAACACTTGACTACCATCGAATAAGTTTATCAGTAAACTGTGATGACACCATGATGACACCAGGTCAGGACCATTTCACAGCTATGCCTGAGCCCCAAACAGCTCTGGAAGTTAGCAGCTGAATATATTCAGGCACATGGAGGACCCTGAAATAGTTACCCATAAACTGCCTGTAGCTAGTGTCTTCCAACTACACCTTTCCTGATGCTGGGACAATGTTGCTGAGTAAAATAGATGGTACAGAGACTGCCAGCTATTCTACAAAAAGCTTTTTTTTTTTCACCTTCCTGGGAATGTAACTGAGCTGGACCCTATGGGGCCACCCCAGGACAGACCCACCCCCCCCACCATGTCCTCTGCCAGCCTTCAGTGTATAGAAAAACTTTAGTCAAAGAATAAGTTTAACCAGAGAAGTGAGAAGATTAAGAAAGGAAAACAGTCAAGCAAGACAAAATAATAATTGTTTAGCCATTAAACAATGTCAAGGGCCTTTAGTTTCTACTCAAGGGCTATAGATAATATTCTGAGCCATGTCCTTGAGCTGTTTTGCGGATGCTGAAACGCCACCAGGTGGGAGAAGTTAACTGCATGCTGCCCACAAACACGTAGACCCCAGACAGTTTGGAACCAGAAGACTGATGATGTTGACTCCCAATTACCTCCCCACCAGCCAATCAGAAGAATGTCCACGAGCTGATCACACATCCCACAACCCCACTTCCTGAAAGCCACTGGGGGCTTTCAAACCCCTTCCTGAAAGCCATCAGGGAGTTCAGGCCTTTTTGAGCACTAGATGCCTAGACTCCTTGCTTGGCACCTGTAATAAACACTGCACTTTCCTTCACCACGACCCAGTGTCAGCAGATTGGCTTTAATGCACTCGGACAAGTGGACCCGAGTTTGGTTCAGTAACAGAAACACATTACACCATACATTCCTGGCTTCTTCCCTGTCATTAGGTATGGTCATTATGTTGTTATTATATATTACATTGTATTATATTGTACTATATTGTATTATATTACATTATATTTTATGTTATGTTGTTATATTTATGATTGTATCTGTGTGTTTGTTTTTATTTAGGTATGATACAGTTTTCACCAATAAAATGTACCTAGAAGTGGTAGGCACCATTTCTAGGACTGGATCATTAAAACCTCCCATCCTTGTTCTTCCCTGTTATTTTCTACTTTCTCTTGTATGGAGTGGACCTGATCCCAAAGCGGCCTCTGCAGATATGTTGCCAATGGAAACATATCCTCCCACTGGGTTCCTGCATGACAAGTTGGAAGAAGGTCACCCTGCCAACCTCTTTATCTCCCTTACCTCATGACCTCTCAACAGGAAGAGGAAGGTATCTATTGTGTTTGAGCCACAGTAAATTAAGGAGCCCTTTCCTACAGCAGCTAGCATACTGTACCTAATATGGAGAATACTACAATTTGAGAAGCTGATGTTTCAAGCCACTGATATTTATTTATTTGCTTGTTTGTTTTAATTTACCATAGTATAAACTATTTCATCTAAACTAGCCAAGTAAGCACAGGAAATATAGGTTCACTTTATCATTTTACAAATTGGCAAGGTCTGTAGCAAAGGATAAAACTACTGAATATAACCTATTGGGCAAAGAGTAACATAGTTGACCAAAAAACAAGTCTGTATAGAGACAAGGGGAAAGGACTTTAGACGTTTATGAACTTTTACATGAGTCCACACATAACACATACAGAATGCAGGAGTTATGAGGGACAACATTGGACATCTATTTTAATTTCACATTTCAGGCCCCAAAAAGACCTTACAAAAAAGAAACACTACTGCATTTGTGGGGTAAAGAGAAAAAAAATAGTTTTTACTAGAAAAAATATTTTTTTTAAAGAAGGAAATTAACAGTGAGGAATTGAAATCTGTTCTTTACTCAATAAAATCACTGGCCCTATAGAAGATATTATCTATTCATAGTAGGTAATATGTTTAATATACAACCATAAAATGCCACAAAGAGCTGGGCATTATTCAAAGTAGAAAGATAAATATTCTCCTTTAGGTGTACATATAAATAAAATAGGCTGTTACCTGAAGTTCTGGGTTCTAAATATAGTCTGGCTATTAAAGGAAGTAAAGACACTTCAAAGAGGAACCAAGTAATCAAAAATAATCAAAGACTGAAGAATTCTTCATTTTTAAGATGGAAAAGGGTAGTAGGTAGAGAATAACCAAAAGGAATACAATCATGAAGGGAATTTTTGAAAGAAAATAGATTTGTTTGTGGAATTCTAAATTTATTGACCTAGAGAAGTAGACAGAAAATTTAATATTAAATAAAATAGGCAATTACTTTTCAATATAGTAGGATGTATATTCTGTAGCAAAAAGCATTGGTAGTATTTTGTGTGGGCAGGCCACTACATATTCACATTTGTAATTGATACATTCATAGAGAAAAATAGATGTCAGATATATATTCCTAATTGGGGGGTGGGATTTTAGGTATATAAACCTAATCATGAATTATAATTGTTTTTCCCCAGAAATTATTTTATGATACTAGTGGTACTTATAGAATATGGGAAGGGGAAAAATACAATTTTTTACTCATGATGACATTTCTTATGTTTAATTTTTTTATAGCCACAGTAGTTTGCATCTTATTTACAACTATATTCATATATATGTATATGCACACATACACACTTGTACACAGACACACACGCACACACACGGATACATACATAAACATTTAAATCTGTATATATACACACATATGTATAGTCATGCTAACTAAGGGCATATTTCTGAAATTATTTCTTTTCATTAGAGAATATGCTAGGAAAGAGATATCACAATTATTATTTAATTTTGGTCCCTGCAATTTTCTTCCTTCTTCAGTGAAGACTAAATCAAAGTTATGCTTGGTACATTTCCTTGTATTTCATTTCAATTACACAGGGAATCTCTTGGAGAGGGAACAATTTCTGTTTTACATTGTTTATTGCCACAGACTAACCTGTTATGACTTTATAAAATTCAACACTTGGCACTTTTTCTTCTTCTCTTAATTGTCCCTGTAGTCTCTTTTCCTGGTTATTATGGACCTTTTTTATCCCCAGGCAGATTTTTGAAAATCTTAAGTCAAAAATCAGGAGTTGCTGAATTTTCCAAGTCAGATTTGAAATGGGTCCTTTGGTATTGTTTAGACACAAGACATTGCAAATTCCTAGTAATAAACATGCTTTAATTTCCTGGAATTTTTTGTGCCAGGACAAGAATTTTTTTAAATAATGACATAGAAAGTGTAAATGCTATGTTATCTGTACTTACAAAATTTATATGTAGAAATTAACTCATGTATAGCCTTTCTCCTTGCTATGACAGAACATTTATTCTGTTGAGTGAAGAGAACATTTTTTTAAAAAGATAAATACACTTTTGTTGGCATCAAACTAGCCTATAGAGGACTTTTTTATGGACCTTATTGAAATCAATGGCACCAGGTAAAAATCTGAAAATACTTTACTTAAAGAGGCCTGATGTAATGCATCAAATCCTTTCCACATAAAATGTAGTTGTTATTTTTGCTGAATAGTACTTATATCTGTTAGGCTACTTCTGGAAGAAACCAGAAGATAAGTCTATAATGGACAAAAAAGGTCACTTACTTAGCATAAACAGTTCTGCTACTTATTTGGAATTTACAAAGCTCCTTCCTATTTTAACATTTGTTTGATGGTCCTTCCTTTCTCAAGGGAGTACATTGAGGCTCATTTTAAATAAAATTCTTAATGTATTTAAATTTATACCCCTCAGAACACACTGTGGAAAAAGATGATCTTTCCAGAAAACCAAAAATAACACTATCAACAGGGATTGCTTGTATGCGAAAGGTCCAGTTTACCTTTAGAAAACATACATGCTAAAACCTATGTAATCGAGCTTCCCTGGTGGTGCAGTGGCTAAGAATCTGCCTGCCAATGCAGGGGTCATGGGTTCAAGGCCTGGTCCTGGAAGGTCCCACATACCACGGAGCAACTAAGGCTGTGTGCCACAACTACTGAGCCTGCATGCTGCAACTACTGAAGCCCGCACGCTTAGAGACCATATTCTGCAATGAGAGAAGCCACCACAATAAGAAGCTTGTGCATCTCAACAAAGAGTAGCCCCTGCTCGCCACAACTAGAGAAAGCCCGCATGCAACAATGAAGACCCAACACAGCCAAAAATAAATAAATAAAATAAATTAATTTTAAAAAATCTTTAAAAAAAACAACCTATGTGATCAACCTCTGACTGAATGTATTCTATGGGAATGTTACTCTTCAAATTCTTCTTATAAGTAGCTTGTATTTCCTTACTGTCCAATTGCTCATGTATGGTCTTAAAATTAATTATTCTCCACTTATATTAGGTATGTATGTATATATGCCCCCTCAAGGGGAGAACCCACTTTGCTAGGTTCGTGAGGGCAGAAAATGTCCTTCTGATCAACTTGTATCCTTCTGTCCTTTTTCCAAAGTGGCTAGTGTTTACTACTGTACTTTAAAAAATGCAATAAGAATCACACGTGTGACGTGACACAGGAAGACCCATAATAGTTACAGAGAAGCAAAGGGCATGGCCTCTAATCTCAAGTGTGTTCTCAAAATTCAATTGGCAAAGTAAGACTCAGAAAGCTATCTGTCAACAATGTAGTGTTTGGTGACCAGAATAAATAATCAGTGCTCTAAAAGATACAGAACTTTATGTTGATGAGGAAAAGCTTTCAAGAGAAAGTGGGACTTGAACCCTCAATGGAAAGTAGGAGTTGAATATGTAGAAAAGAGTAAAGAACATAAATGGTGACAACAAAGGGAGAAGGGAGTGAATGTTCTGTAGGTTGAATGTTTATTTAAAGCAGATGTGTGGGTTGAAGACAAGATTACAGAGTAGAAGGACTTGAGCTCACCTCCTCTCATGAAAACACAAAAATCATAACTAACTGCTGAAGAACTATTGACAAAAAAGACTGGAACCTACCATAAAAAGATACCCTACAGCCAAAGACAAAGAAGACGCCATACGAGATGGTAGGAGGAGTGCATATGTGATATAATCAAATCCCATACCCACTAGGTGGGTGACCCACAAACTGGAAAATAATTATGAGGATCTCCAACAGGAGTGAGAGTTCCAAGTCCCACATCAGGCATCCCAGCCTTGGGGGCTGGCATCAGAAGGAGCCCCAGAGCATTTGGCTTAGAAGGCCAGCAGGACTTGATTATAGGAATTCCACAGGACTGGGGGAAACAGAAACTCCACTCTTGGAGGGAGGACAAAACGTCTTGTGAACATCAAGACCCAGGGAAAAAGCAGTGACTTCATAGGAACCTGGGCCAGACCTACCTGCTGGTCTTGGAGGGTCTCCTGGGGAGGTGCAGTGGGGTGGCTGTGGCTCACTGTGGGGACAAGGACACTGGTGGTGGATGTACTGGGGAGCACTCATTGGTATGAGCCCTCCTGGAGGCTGCCATTTTGACCCCAAGACCTGGCCCCACCCAACAGCTTATAAGCTCCAGTGCTGGGATGCCTCAGGCCAAATAACCAACAGAATGGGAACATCCCTTCCTATCAGTGGACAGGCTGCCTAAAGTCTTCCTGAGTCCACAGCTGCCTCTAAACATACTCCTTAACATGGCCATGCCCACCAGAAGGACAAGACCCAGCTCCACCCACAAGTGGGCAGGCACCAGTCCCTCCCACCAGGAAGCCTGCACAAGCCTCTAGATGAGCCTCACCAACCGGAGGTGGGGGGGACGTCAGACACCAGAAGCAAGAGAAACTACAATCTTGCAGCCTGCAGAACACAGACCACAAACAGAAAGTTAGACAAAATGAGATAGCAGAGAAATATGTTCCCAACAAAGGAACAAGATAAAATCCCAGAAGAACAACTAAGTGAAGTGGAGAGAGGCAATCTACTTGAAAAATAGTTCAGAGTAATGATAGTAAAGATGATCCAAGATCTCAGAAAAAGAATGGAGGCACAGACTGAGAAGATACAAAAAATGTTTAACAAACAGAAGCTGTAAAGAACAAACAGAATTGAACAATACCATAAGTGAAATGAAAAATACACTAGAAGGAATAACAGAATAAATGAGACAGAAGAAAGAAAGGTGGAAATCACTGCTGTAGAAGAGAATTAAAAAAAAGAATGAAAAGAAATGAAGACATTTTAAAAGACCTCTGAAACAACATTAAATGCACCCACAGTCACATTATAGGAGTCCCAGAAGGAGAAGAGAGAGAGAAATCTTCTGAGAAAATATTTGAAGAGATAATAGTTGAAAACTTCCCTAACATGGGAAAGGAAACAGTCACCCAAGTCCAGAAAGTGTAGAGAGTCCCAGGCAGGATAAACACAAAGAGGAACACATGGAGACACATAGTAATCAAATTGAGAAAAATTAAGGACAAAGAAAAATTAAAAAATTAAAAGCAACAAAGGAAAAGAAACAAATAACATACAAGGGAATCCCCATAAGGTTATCAGCTGATTTTTCAGCAGAAACTCTGTAGGCCAGAAGGGAGTGGCACAGTATTTTTAATGTGATGAAAGGGAAATACCTACAACCAAGAATACTCTACCCAGAAAGGCTCTCATTCAGATTCGATGGAGAATATGCTAAGAGAATTCAGCACCACCAAACTAGCTTTACAACAAATGCTAAAGGAATGTCTCTAGGTGGAAAAGAAAAGCCCATGAATAGAAACAAGAAAGTTACAAATGGGAAAGCTCACCAGTAAAGGCAAACATACAGTAAAGGTAGCAAATCATCCACACACAAATATGATATCAAAACCAGAAATTGTGAGAAGAGGAGTGTACAAATGCAGGATATTGGAAAGGCACTTGAAATTAAGAGACCAGCGACTTAAAACAATCATATATATATATATATATATATATATATATATATATATATATATATAGACTGCTATATCAAAACCTCATAGTAACAGCAAACCAAAAATCTACAATTGATACACACACACACACACACACACACAAAAGAATCCAAACACAACACTAAAGATATTCGTCAAATTGCAAGACAAAAGAACAACAAAGGAAGGGGAGAAAAAATACCTATAAACACAAATTCAAAACAATTAACAAAATGGCAATAAGAACATACATACTGATAATTACCTTAAATGTAAATGGATTAAATGCTCCATCCAAAAGACACAGACTGGCTGAATGGATACAAAAACAAGACCCATATATATGTTGTCTACAAGAGATCCACTTCATATTTAGAGACAAATACAGACTGAAAGTGAGGAGATGGAAAAAGGTATTCCATGCAAATGGAAATCAAAAGAAATCTGAAATAGCAGTACTCATATCAGAAAAAAGAGACTCTAAAATAAAGACTGTTACAAGAGACAAAGAAGGACACGACATAATGATCAAGTGATCAGTCCAAAAAAGAAGATACAAAAATTATAAATATATATTACCCAATATAGGAGTACCTCAATATGTAAGAAAAATGCTAACAGCCATAAAAGGAAAAACAACAGTAACACATTATAGTGGGGGATGGTAATATCCCTGTAATACCCCTGTAATCCATGGACAGGTCATCCAGACAGAAAATTAATAAGGAAACACAGGTCTTAAATGACACATGAGACCAAATAGACTTAATTGATATTTATAGGACATTCCATCCAAAAGCAGCAGAATACACATACTTTTCAAGTGCACATGGAAAATTCTCCAGGTGGGATCACATGCTGGGACACAAAGCAAGCCTCAGAAAATTAAGAAAATTGAAATCATATCAACCATCTTTTTCGACCACAACACTATGGTATTAGAAGTCAACTACAAGAAAAAAACTGTAAAACACACAAACACGTGGAGGCTAAACAATATGCTACTAAACAACCAATGGATCACTGAAGAAATCAAAGGTGAAATAAAAAAATATCTAGAGACAAATGAAAACAAAAGCATGACAATCCAAAACCTATGGGATGCAGCAAAAGCAGTTCTAAGAGGGAAGTTTATAGCAATACTATCTTACCTCAGGAAACAAGAAAAATCTCAAATAAACAACCTAAACTTACACCGAAAGCAATTAGAGAAAGAAGAACTAACAAAACACAAAGTTAGCAGAAGGAAAGAAATCATAAAGATCAGAGCAGAAATAAATGAAAGAGAAACAAACAAAGAAAACAATAGAAAAGATCAATGAAACTAAAAGCTGGTTCTTTGAGAAGATAAACAAAATTGATAAAACTTTAGCCAGACTCATCAAGAAAGAAAGGGAGTGGGCTCAAATCAATAAAATAGGAAATGAAAAAGAAGTTACAATTGACACTACAGAAATACAAAGGATCATAAGAGACTACTACAAGGAACTATATGCCAATAAAATGGACAACCTGGAAGAAGTGGACAAATTCTTAGAAAAGTACAATGTCCCAAGACTGAACCAGAAAGAAATAGAAAATATAAACAGACCAATGACAAATACTTAAATTGAAACTGTGATTTAAAACTTCCAAGAAACAAAAGGCCAGGAGCAGTTGGCTTCACAGGTGAATTCATTCAAAGATTTAGAGAAGAGTTAACATATATCCTTCTGAAGCTATTCCAGAAAACTGCAGAGGAAGGAACACTCTCATACTCATTTGATGAGGCCACCATCACCCTGATACCAAAACCACACAAAGATACCACAAAAAAAGAAAATTACAGGTCAGTATCACTGATGAACATAGACACAAAAATTCTCAACAAAATACTAGCAAACCAAATCTAACAATACATTAAAAGGATCATACACCATGATCAAGAGGGATTTATCCCATGGATGCAAGGACTTTCCAATATCTGCAAATCAATCAGTGTGATACAACACATTAACAAATTGAAGAATAAAAACTATATGATCATCTCAGTAGATGCGGAAAAACTTTTGACAAAAGTCAACACCAATTTATGATAAAAAATCTTCAGAAAGTGGGCACAGAGGGAACCTACCTCAACATAATAAAGGCCATATATGACAAACCCACACCCAACATCATACTGTACACTCTAAGATCAGGAAAAAGTCAAGGATGTCCACTCTCACCACTTTTTTTCAACATAGTTTTGAAATTTCTAGAGATGGCAATCAGAGAAGTAAAAGAAATAAAAGGAATCCAATTGGAAAAGTGCAAGTAAAATTTCACTGTTTGCAGATGACATGATACTATACATAAAACTCTAGAAAATTCTAAAGATGCTACCAGAAAACTACTATGAATGAATTGATGTTGGAACATCAATGAATTTGTAAAGTTGCAAGATACAAAATTTATACACAGTAATCTGTTGCATTTCTATACACTATCAACAAAAGATCATAAGGAGAAATTAAGGAAACAATCTGATTTACCATCGTATCAAAAAGCATTAAATACCTAGGAATAAACATACCTAAGGAAGCAAAAGACCTGTAGTCCAAAAACTGTAAGACGCTGATGAAAAAAATCAGATGACACAAAGAGGTGGAAAAATATACTATGTTCTTGGATTGGAAGAATCAATATTGTCAATATGACTATACTACGTGAAGCAATCTGTAGATTGTTATACTACATGAAGCAATCTACAGATTCAATGCAAATCCTATCAAATTACCAATGGTACTTTTTGCAGATCTAGAACAAAAATCAGAATTTGTATGGAAAACGGAGAATTTGTATGCAAAACGGAGCTGGAGGAATCAAGCCCCTGACTTCAGACTACACTATAAAGCTACAGTAATCACAAGAGTATGGTACTGGCACAAAGACAGACTTATAGACCAATGGAACAGGAGAGCCCAGAAATAAACCCACACACCTATGGTCAATTCATCTATGACAATGGGGGCAAGAATATACAATGGAGAAAAGACAGTCACTTCAATAATGGTGCTGGGAAAACTGGACAGCTACATGTAAAAGAATGACATAGAACATTCTCTAACACCATACTCAGAAATAAACTCAAAATGGATTAAAGTCCTAAATGTTAAGACCAGATACTATAAAACTCTTAGAGGAAAACATAGGGAGAACACTGTTTGACATAAATCATAGCAACATCTTTTTGGATCCACCTCCTGGAGTAATGAAAATAAAAACAAAAATAAACAAATGGGACCTAATTAAAAGCTTTTGCATAGCAAAGGAAACCATAAACAAAACAAAAAGACAACCTACAGGATGGGAGAAAGTATTTGCAAATGATGTGATTGACAAGGGATTAATCTCCAAAATACACAAGCAAGTCATGCAACTCAATATCACAAAAACAAACAACCCAATCAAAAATGGGCAGAAGATATAAGTAGACACTTTTCCAAAGAAGATATACAGATGGCCAAAAGGCACATAAAAATATGCTCAACATCACTAATTACTAGAAAAATGCAAATCAAAATTACAATGAAGTATCACCTCACACTTGTCAGAACGGCCATCATCAAAATGTCTACAAACAGTAAATGCTGGAGAGAGTGTGGAGAAAAGGGAACCCTCCTGCACTGTTGGTGAGAATGTAAATTGGTGCAACCACTATGGAGAACAGTATGGAAGTTGCTTAAAAAACTAATAATAGAACTACCATATGACACAGCAATCCCACTCCTAGGCACATATCCAGAGAAAACCATAATTCAAAAAGATACACGTACCCCAATGTTCATTGCAGCACTAATTACAATAGTGAAGACATTGAAACAACCTCAATGTCCATTGAGAGATGAGTGCATAGAGAAGATGTGGTGTTTATATGCAATGGAATATTAACCATAAAAAATAATGAAATAATGCTATTTGCAGCAACATGGATGGACCTAGAGATTATCATACTAAGTGAAGTCAAACAGAGAAAGACAAATATTATATGATATCATTTATATGTGAAATCTTAAAAAGATACAAATGAACATATTTACAAAACAGAAACAGACTCACAGATACAGAAAACAAACTTATGGTTACCAAAGGGGAAAGGTGTGGGGAGAGGGCTAAATTAGGAATTTGGGATTAACGTCCACATGTCACTCAAAATAAAATAGGTAAACAACAAGGACCGACTGTATAGTGCAGGGAATTCTACTCAATATTCTGTAAAAAGCTAGCTGGGAAAAGAATATGAAAAAGAATAGATAAATGTATCTATATGTAAGAACACATATATGTATATGTAAAACTGAATCATTTTGCTGTACACCTGAAACTACCACAACATTGTAAATCAACTCTATCCCAACATAAAATAAAAATTTAAAAAGTAAAGCATATGTGTGAATGATTTTTCAAATAGTCCCATTTAAATTTGTGTGCTTCAGCTGCAAACCACCACATGGACACTGTACTTGTTGCTATTACAAACTATGGACTGTATTCAAACTTCAATCTACTTTTTTCAACACCATTTAGTACTAGACATAATGAGAATGTTCAGTGTCATCTCTCTACTCTGCTTTAAATATAATTTTCAATATTAACTTTCAGTACACTACTGTTTGACCTCCATGATAATGCCACGATTTCTAATTAAATGCCTTATTCTGAAAGGCTATTGAGTTAAACACTATTCTTTTTTCTAATTTTAAGATAATTTATATTAGGTTTTAACCTTGAAATAATGGCTTTCTTCCAACATTTGAAATTCAGGGCTTCTTTTCAGAATATCACTCTGTTTTAATGGTTCTTAATTCTCATCTGGAGATTTTCACAAAAAATATAATTATAAATTGGGGGAAAACTAGCAAATAACTATGTCTTATATCATTTGGAATTAAACAAAGATTAAAAACATGTTCAGAAACAGACTGAGAGAGGTCTCTAATGGGATTTGCTTGGTGGAAGAACTACTAAAGGATGTATCTCAAGCAGATGAAAATTGATACAATAGGAAGGACTGAATTTAGAAGGAAATAATGGGAAAAGCATTTGCTAATCATATGCAGGTAAAACTTAACAGGTATGACTTTTAGAACAAAAATAACAATGCATAAATTTGGAAAGTATAAACATAAGGTGGATATCAAAGCCTGGAAAAAAATAATGAATGTCAGGAGGGCACGACAGGAGTTAAAGAGTTCCAAATCTTTGTACTGTTCTGGAAAAGGGCTGAGATACTGATCCACACTGAACTCTGTTAAATCAAATTTATAAGTTAAAAATAATGGACAACCATTAGGTGAAATGAAACAGAATATATAACTTCTAAAACCAGAGAAGGGGAAAAAGGCATCACAAAGTCTCAAATTATCTAAAAGAAAGAAACAGAGGAGAAAAAGAAGTTGGGGGTGGGGTGGGACACTTCCAAATCTACTTTAGTCAATTTAGAATAGCACTCTCCCCTCCCTTGGAAGGGTGTTAATGTCAGTGGGTGATACGAGCATGTAAGAGGGCAAAAATGTGTTGAATGAATATGAGTTGTGAACTGGGTATGTTCAGGAAGCTAAGACAACACACAACAAGAATGATAACCAGGGCTTTCCCACCATCTGTCAGGTCAACTAATCTCTACAAAAACTGCTTAGAAATAATTAGGGTAGATTATTTACTGGGAAGGGAAAACTGGTAATGAGACAGAATCTGGGAAAGGTATTCAAGGAGAGGATTGACAGTGTATTTCTGCACCAAAAAGGATCCTTAGCAGACATTTCCTTTTCTGATTTTGTACAATATAAAGACTCAGTGGATAGTAAAAAGCATCAACAGCTGTAGTCCAGTGAAATAATTCTCCTAGCATCTCACCTGAACACATGTCTGGTTTGATTCACATGGGACCACGATTGGGAGGCTGAGAGATTAGGGTGAATGTAACACAGGAAGAAATAATCTAACCACAAGTGCATATCTATTTAAAAATAAAGCTTTTTTATTTAAAATTTTCAATGTGTGATACTTTTCCCAGCCCACCAATAATGTTTTCACAGGTTTTTTCTGTTCAATATTCTCTTCTTCCAATATTCCTTCCCCCCTCACCTCAAGCAGGCTCTTTTAATTATTTTCTCCTATTTGCACCATGAAATCCTGCACTTGGGCTAATTTCCTTCTTCACTGTTTTTTATCCCCTATTCTTTCTTTGATGTTACTCTCCAACTTCCTTATTCTACACTTTTCTCTTTCACTTTTGTTTTCATCCCATCTGCATTATCTACATTTTTTAAAGAAATTCTGTTAGGTTCCAGAGGAGTTTATTTAATTCTACACACATGCACTGAATTCTTAACTCCAGTAGTTGATACTATAAGGTAGAACTCAAGAGCTGCCTAGGTTCAGATTTTTGTTACCTTACATACTTGTTGTATGGGTTTGGCCAAATCACATTTGTATTTCAGATTAACTTCAGGTTAACTCAACTGTAAAGTAAAGATAATAGTAATACTTATTTCATTAAGTTCTGAAGATTAAATAAATTAATGCATGTAAAGAGTGTAAATGAGTGCCTGACATACAGTCAGCATTTTATAAATCCTATCTATCATTATGCTTTATGCACTGTGTTAGTCTCTAGGCAGATGGACGGTTCATAGATCCATGTTCATAAGGAATTTATGGTCTAGTGGTGTTCCAGCAAGTTAAATTATCTACCCTAGGAGGAGGCTGGCGGAAACAAGCTCTACATGGAAAAAGAATTCATAAACTATAAAGAACTGGTCTTGCATGTTCACTGCATCATTATTCACAACAGCCAACATAGGGAAGCAGCCTAAGTGTCCACCAGTGGAAGAATGGATAAAGAAGATATGGAGTGCTTGCTTTGGCAGCACATGCACTAAAACTGGACTGATACAGAAGAGATTAGCATGGCCCCTATGTGAGGATGACACACAAACTTGTGAAGCGTTCCATACTTTTATGACACATTAAACAAAATGGACTTAATTGATATTTATAGGACATTCCATCCAAAAACAACAGAATACACTTTCTTCTCAAGTGCTCCTGGAACATTCTCAATAATAGGTCATATCTTGGGTCACAAATCAACCCTTGGTAAATTTAAGAAAATTGAAATTGTATCAAGTATCTTTGCCAACCACAATGCTATAAGACTAGATATCAATTACAGGAAAAAATCTGTAAAATACAAACACATGGAGGCTAAACAATACACTACTAAATAACCAAGAGATCACTGAAGAAATCAAAGAGGAAATCAAAACAAACCTAGAAACAAATGACAATGAAAACACGACGACCCAAAACCTATGGGAGCAGCAAAAGCAGTTCTAAGAGGGAAGTTTACAGCAATACAATCCTACCTCAAGAAACAAGAAACATCTCAAATAAACAACCTAACCTTACACCTAAAGCAATCAGAGAAAGAAGAACAAAAATCCCCCAAAGTTAGCAGAAGGAAAGAAATCATAAAGATCAGATCAGAAATAAATGAAAAAGAAATGAAGGAAATGATAGCAAAGATCAATAAAACTAAAGGCTGTTTCTTTGAGAAGATAAAAAAAATTGATAAACCACAAGTCAGACTCATCAAGAAAAAAAGGGAGAAGACTCAAATCAACAGAATTAGAAATGAAAAAAGAGAAGTAACAACCAACACTGCAGAAATACAAAGAATCATGAGAGATTACTACAAGCAACTCTATGCCAATAAAATGGACAATATGAAAGAAATCGAGAAATTCTTAGAAAAGCACAACCTTCCCAGACTGAACCAGGAAGAAATAGAAAATATAAAGAGACCGATGACAAGCACTGAAATTGAAACTGTGATTAAAAATCTTCCAACAAACAAAAGCCCAGGACCAGATGGCTTCACAGGTGAATTCTATCAAACATTTAGAGAAGAGCTAACACCTATCCTTCTCAAATTCTTCCAAAATATAGCAGAGGGAGGAACACTCCCGATCTCATTCTATGAGTCCACCATCACCCTGATACCAAAACCAGACAAAGACGTCACAAAAAAAGAAAAATACAGGCCATTTTCACTGATGAACACAGCTGCAAAAATCCTCAATAAAATACAAGCAAACAGAATCCAACAGCACATTAAAAGGATCACACCACATGATCAAGTGAGGTTTATAGCAGGAATGCAAGGATTCTTCAATATATGCAAATCAATCTATGTGATACACCATATTAACAAACTGAAGGATAAAAACCATATGGTAATCTCAATACATGCAGGAAAAGTTTTCGACAAAATTCAACACCCATTTATGATAAAAACCCTCCAGAAAGTAGGCACAGAGGGAGCTTACCCAAACATATTAAAGGCCATATATGACAAACCCACAGCCAACATCGTTCTCAATGGTGAAAAACTAAAACCATTTCCTCTAAAATCAGGAACAAACAGGATGCTCACTCTCACCACTTTTATTTAACACAGTTTTGGAAATTTTAGTTACAGCAATCAGAGAAGAAAAATAAATAAAAGGAATCCAAATCAGAAAAGAAATAAAACTGTCACTGTTTGCAGGTGACATGATACTATACATAGAGAATCTAAAGATGCTACCAGAAAACTACTAGAGCTCATCAATGAATTTGGTAAAGTAGCAGGATACAAAATTAATACACAGAAATCTCTTGCATTCCTATACACTAATGATGCAAAATCTGAAAGAGAAATTAAGGAAACACTCCCATTTACTGTTGCAACAAAAAGAATAAAATACCTAGGAATAAACCTACCTAAGGAGACAAAAGACCTGTATGCAGAAAACTATAAGACACTGATGAAAGAAATTAAAGATGATACAAACAGATGGAGAGATATACCATGTTCTTGGGTTGCAAGAATCAACATTGTGAAAATGACTATATTACCCAAAGCAATCTACAGGTTCAATGTAATCCCTATCTAACTGCCAATGACATTTTTCACAGAACTAGAACAAAAAAACTCACAACTTGTATGGAAACACAAAAGACCCCCAATAGCCAAAGCAATCTTGAGAAAGAAAACGGAGCTGGAGGAATCAGGCTCCCTGACTTCAGACTATACTACAAAGCTACAGTAATCAAGACAGTACGGTACTGGCACAAAAACAGAAAAATAGATCAATGGAACAGGATAGAAAGCCCAGAGATAAACCCATACACACATGGTCACCTTATTTTTGATAAAGGAGGCAAGAATATACAATGGAGAAAAGACAGCCTCTTCAATAAATGGTGCTGGGAAAACTGGACAGCTACATGTAAAAGAATGAAATTAGAACATTCTCTAACACCATACACAAAAATAAACTCAAGATGGATTAAAGACCTAAAGGTAAGACTGGACACTATGAAACTCTTAGAGGAAAACATAGGAAGAACACTCTCTGACATAAATCACAGCAAGATCCTTTTTGACCCACCTCCTAGAGAAATGGAAATAAAAACAAAAACAAACAAATGGGATCTAATGAAACTTCAAAGCTTTTGCACAGCAAAGGAAAATATAAACAAGATGAAAAGACAACACTCAAAATGGGAGAACGTATTTGCAAATGAAGCAACTGACAGAGGATTAATCTCCAAAATTTACAAGAAGCTCATGCAGTTCAATATGAAAAAAACAAACAATCCAATCCAAAAATGGGCAGAAGACCTAAATCGACTTTCTCCAAAGAAGATATACAGATTGCCAACAAACACATGAAAGGATGCTCAACATCACTATTCATTAGAGAAATGAAAATCAAAACTACAGTGAGGTACCACTAGTCAGAATGGGCATCATCAAAAAATCTACAAACAGTAAATCCTGGAAAGAGTGTGGGGAAAAGGGAACCCTCTTGCACTGTTAGTGGGAATGTAAATTGATACAGCCACTATGGAGAACAGTATGGAGGTTTCTTAAAAAACTAAAAATAGAACTACCATATGACCCAGAAATCCCACTACTGGGCAGATACCCTGAAAAAACCATAATTCAAAAAGAGACATATACCACAATGTTCACTGCAGCACTATTTACAATATCCAGGTAATGGAAGCAACCTAAGTGTCCATCGACAGATGAATGGACAAAGAAGATGTGGCACATACATACAATGGAATATTACTTAGTCATAGAAAGAAACAAAGCTGAGTTATTTGTAGTGAGGTGGATGGACCTAGAGACTGTCATACAGAGTGAATTAAGTCAGAAAGAGAAAAACAAATACCGTATGCTAACACATATATATGGAATCTAAAAAAAAGGGTTCTGAAGAACCTAGGGGCAGGGCAGGAATAAAGATGCAGATGCAGAGAATAGACTTGAGGACACAGGGAGGGGGAAGGGGAAGATTGGACAAAGTGAGAGAGTGGCATGGACATATATACACTACCAAATGTAGAATAGATAGCTAGTGGGAAGCAGCCACATAGCACAGGGCAATCAGCTCAGTGCTTTGTGACCACCTAGAGGGGTGGGATAGGGAGGGTGGGAGGGAGATGCAAGAGGGGAGACATATGGGGATATATGTATATGTATAACTGATTCACTTTGTTATAAAGCAGAAACTAACACAGCATTGTAAAGCAATTATACTCCAATAAAGATGTTAAAATAAAAAATAAATTTAAAAAAGAAGATATCTAGTATTACTCAATCACGAGAAATAACAAAATCCTGTCATTTATGACAACGTGAATGGCTCTTGAGTGCACAATACTAAGTGAAATAAGTCAGGCAGAGAAGGACAAATACTATATGGTATGACTTACATATGGAATCTAGAAAAGCCGAGCTCATGGAAACAGAGAGTACAGTGGTGGTTACTAAGGGTGGGAGGCAGGAGAAATGAAGAGATGATGGTCAAAGGGTACAAACTTCCAACTAGAAGATGAATTCCTTCCGGGGATCTATGGATAGCATTATGATTAAAGATAACAATACTGTACTACATACTTGAAAGTCTCTGAGAGGTTAGATCTGAAATGTTCTTACAACAACAAAAAGGTAATTATATGATGTGACGGAGTTGTTAGCTAACACTACAGTGGTAATCATATTGCAATGCATGTGTATCAAATCAACACACTGTACACCTTCAACTTACATGACCTTATATATCAGGTATATCCCAATAAATTGGGGGGGAAAGGACTTAGATGAGACCCATTGACTCTGTGCAAATTCAGCAACCCAGAGTAGGAGGGTACCTCAGGTTTATCCTTACATTTTTATGAAAGTCAAGTATTGTAAAGCAATAAGAATCATGGAATTATGATTAATGTGAAATTGGGATAGTAAGGCCCCTACATGGGATTAACTAAGTTCTTTGAAGATAGTCTGAAAATAACTAATTTAAACAGCATCAAAGTTACACACTGAAAAAAGGTGAAAGGAGAAAGTAGCACCATTCCATTTACATTTTTATTGTGTGGCTTGTTGAGAAAGCACTAAATATAGATTGCTTGGCTTCAAGCCTGGATCAATGATTCTTGGAGCTTTTTTTTTTCTTTTTTCCTTTGGGGAAGAGGGGTTTATATCTGCTATGTGATTCACCAAAGAGCAGAAATAGACTTTGGAAGAAATTCCAAATAGTAATTCCAGTTACTATCCATTAAAGGCAAAGAAGGAACATTTTAAATGATCAGTATTATCCCTGTAGAATAAATCATTGTCTTCAACTCATGGACTACAGGATCCCCTAACAGCTTGCTTCATTTAAACGGAGGCTTTACATTTTAATAAATTACTCTAAGCTGTGGATTTTGTCATTTTGGCTTTGGGGAATGAAGTCTTTAAGTAAAACTGCGATGTGGCAAAGATACTGAAATACGTTTGACTTTCAAATAAAGGGAGAGCTCTTAGATACTTTTTCTTGTGAACAGACAGGTGACAGTGAGGATAAGCAGACGTGTCTTAAATACTGATGATAAGCACACACAGTGTTCACAGGGGCTGGCACTTTTCATAGATTGGGGGCAGCCCTGCTACAATGTCTCACTGGAAATAGAGTAACTGGATTTTTTTTAATGGAGAATGTGTCCATATGTGAACACATTGTGCTGACTCTTAACGTGTGATTTCCTTTCTCTGTAGGGAGACAGCTCTAGTATCTCTTTAGGGGGTGGGCATGAAGGAGACTTTCAAAGGCACTTGTGTCCAAATGCCATGCCAGAAGAAACACTGTTACCTTGGTTGTAATCTTGCTGTGTGGGCCCTTGCCTCACACAAATTCCTGGGCACTGGAGCACTCCTGGAGCAAAATTTTAACATTTGGAATTTGGTAGAAGCTGATACCAAGGTGTTCACAGTATCAAGAATTTTTGGAAAAAGAAATCACACCTAATATATGAGGTTGATATATTCTGGAATAAAATATGTTCTGTAGTGCGAGCAAAGAAAGGAAGAAAGGTTAAGTTTTTTGAATACTAACCATGATTCAGCTGTTTTTTACACATTGAATTTAATACTCTTTGAGTAGTTTTTATTACATCCTCATTTTTATAACAGAGGGAAAGTAAGACGCACAGGGCTAAGTGATATGGGTCAAGTCACCCCGTGATTAAGTAGAAACTGGATTAGAAGCTACATTTGTAGTTTCAAACCTAGAAAGAACCAGACAATCCCACACTCACTTGATGGTTACAGAAAGAATCGCAATGACTGACTTCGTGTATCTGAAGATATCAGGAAAATTTTCTAACACGGCAGAGTCTACTCATGTTCAAGAATGAGAAGCCAGGAAACCACACGTAAGCAACATGAATTACAACAGCAGTCATTTCTTTTAGGATAAAGAAGAAAACAAAAATTATGGAAGTCTCCAGTTAGGTGTAAGTATCAGTACTTAATTTCCAAAAGAAATACACTATGTGGTTTAAAAAATATGCTTTCTCTTAGTATTTTCAAAGCAACATTGCCTATCAAGACTTGAATATGATGACGAAGGTGGTAATTACCATGGAACAAAAAGCACATAGCAAAATTTAATGGCAGATTTAGACGTTAACTGATATTAAGGCCTCAAACCTCAAAAACAATTTCGTGTAGTTTATGGGTCAGACTGACCTGTACAGGATCAATTTTGACAGGAGTCAGAAATCAGAAATAGACTTATAAAGGGAGAGAACATAGCTTAGGCACTGTCATGATAGAGAGAAACATGTAATTTTGAACCAGAGATTTGCAGACTGCTATGCACTTTTCATAAAACATGGCGAAATATCCAGTTTGAAAATTGCAATTTAGGAATACCATCTTCACTGACAAATAACTCAAATTTGAAGGCAAGAATTATAAAGTTTGGTTTGTTTCAAATTCATGTCAGCCAAGACATAAGCAAACAGTCATTAATATGAGGATGTCAAGAAGGAAATGATCCCAGAAACATTGTGTTACCCTTTTCCCTTCAGTGCTGAATCAAGTCATATTTACTGACTGTAAAATATGTTAAGGCAGAACCTGGTGCAAAGTCTAAGTAGAAATAATAATAAACAAAATGTGTCTTAGTGGGCTTGTAGTAAATGTTTTAATGCCATTTCTAAGCTTCAGTCTTCAGGATTGAGATTGGGAAGAGGCATCGCAGTTTCTAACCTCCTTTCCAGTTTGTAAAGGTATGAGGCAGATGGTTTGGGGCATACCATGAGTGACTTGGGATGATTCCATGTGATAACTACATTTGGACCTCAGAGATTGCTGGAACATTAATGAACGGCCATTATGGTGCCTAAACCCAATTTCAGAGGGAGACACATTTGGATATTTTATCTCTTAGCACGGAAACACAATTGCTATCTAATTAGTGATAAATTAGGTATTTTTATTAGACAATGTTTGTAAAGCACCTTACTATAATGTACATTACTGGGTATGAAGAGCTCAAAATGATACAGTCAACATTCAGCTATGGGTGGACATGAAACTCCTTTCTGTATTTATTTTAGAATTGTTCTTGGTTTTCTTCAACATGGTCCCAGTCTCAGTCAGTAGTGATTTGATAAATGTTCTCCAGCCCTACAGTTTTCTCAGTAACTTCCAGATTAAAACTTAGTATCCTTTGGGTGAATACAATCATATTCAAACATTTCCATGACCTCTTTTCCCTTTCAACTCTCTTCCCAAACTCCCTTTCCTCCTACTCTCAAACCTGACTTAAATCTGTGTCAGAAAAGACCAAAGAATATTTGCATAAAAGGAGCCTGTGAACAAATTCGTGACAGGCTGTGACTCCGGTTTGGGTCACTTCTCTGTTGGTCAGTCCTCACCTTGTCTGTCCAATGAATACATCCAGCTTCGGACTCCATGGGTGGCCTGTTTGATGGTTTGGGGGAGTCCAGCTAAGTGACCATCTACGGTCTCCTGACCTCATGCATCTCCCTGAAAAACAGTCACCTCTAATGCACAGTCTATCCCCCTGCCTTCACAGGGTCTTCTGCCTCACTGGGTGGGACGTGGGAGTCCCTTCCTTGGTCATCTTCAGGCCCATTAAAAATTACAGAATTCCCATCCTGTTCATTTTGACTTTGCAGGAACCTGAGGGAAGAGTGATTTTTGACCTTTCCTTTAATTAATTAATTATTTTTTTAATAGATATTTATTGGAGTATAATTGCTTCACAGTACCATGTTAGTTTCTGTTGCACAACAAATCCAATCAGCCATATGCATACACATGTCCCCATATCCCCTCCCTCTTGTGTCTCCCTCCCATCCTCCCTATCCCACCCCTCTAGGTCATCGCAAAACACGGAGCAGATCTCCCTGTGCTATGCAGCTGCTTCCCACCAGCCAACTATTTTACAATCGGTAGTGTATGTATGTCGATGCTACTCTCACTTCACCCCAGCTTCACCCTCCCAGCCCATGTCCTCAAGTCCATTCTCTATGTACTACCTCTTTATTCCTGCCCTGCAACTAGGTTTATCAGTACCTTTTTTTTTTTTAGATACCATATATATGTGTTAGCATATGATATTTGTTTTCTCTTTCTGACTTAATTTACTCTGTATGACAGACTCTAGGTCCATCCACCTCACTACAAAAAACTCAATTTCGTTTCTTTTTATGGCTGAGTAATATTCCATTGTATATATGTGCCACATTTTCTTTATCCATTCATCTATCGATGGACATTTAGGTTGCTTCCATGTCCTGGCTATTCTAAATAGTGCTGCAATGAACATTGGGGTGCATGTGTCTTTTTGAATTATGGTTTCCTCAGGGTATATGCCCAGTAGTGGGATTTCTGGGTCATATGGTAATTCTATTTTTAGTTTTTTAAGGAACCTCCATACTGTTCTCCATAGTGGTTGTATCACCTAATTTATTTTACAACTCTCTAATCTCTCTACAGCCCTTTGATGGTGTTGAAGAGTGGAGTAATAAGAGACGAGGTACATCCTAGCCAGGGAACTGGGTGCTAATCCCCCTTGTGAGTTGAAATCCTGAAATGTGGGAGGGAGACACATCCACAGGTGGGAACGGAGAAGACTAATGACCTTGCTGCTTCTCCCCACACACTGTCCTCAAAAGTTCCACTCCTCCCTCCAACCTCTGACCCAATCTCACCTTGCTACACTCATCCCTAGAATCTTCCTGAAGGCAAACTCCAGTGAATCCACTTGGCCTCATGTTCACCTGGGGAAGAAGAGAGTCTGGTCCGAGGGTATTAAGGTTCTTTAATTTAGGAGCTGAAAAGTTAACCACTATGGTTGTCAGCTTGGAGATCCCACTACGTAATCCGGCAAACTCATCTTAGGGTTGAAAGGGTCAATCTCTAAAGGAAGAGAAGGAAGGGAAGTTCTTGATGATATGGCCTCCCTGTGTCAAAAACTACTATGTTAGCCCTTAGACCTAAGCCACTCAAAATCCATAGTCAGAAATATGAGCTGGGGAGTGCAAACTAAAAGATGTGGACTTGACTTGTATTCCCAAATGTGGGACAGAGCACAAGCTTTTCATCGCTTTGCTGCTTTCCCAATTCACTGAAATGACATCAAATATATTTTTAAGATAAGTCCCAAGGTCCAAGTAGAAATTTTGAGACCCTGGATGCAGATGGAATGAGACTGGAAGAGAAACCAGAGTAGAGCCAACTTTCTTCAAGGTGAGAGGTGAGCATTGTTGTTTTCAAAGAAGCACTGGAGAACTTTCAGAGTCACTAAAGGAATTAAATGAAGAGGAGTTAGTCAGGTGCCCTCCTCCTGTTTAGATGCACATAGACTAATTGAGTTAAAGCTTGAGAAGTCTCCAAAGAAAGTGCTTGATCTGTCTGGGGAGGGCTCCAAATATCGATTTGGGAACTGAAGAAAGAATCAGAGTGGAGGACAGGGGGAATCTAGACTCCCACAAACGATACAGAAGAAGGGCTCACACAAGGGAAGGCAGCGCTGTCCAAGAGGGAAGTTAAGCTGGGAATTGCTTGGTCTGCCTGCTTGTTCCCTGCCCATGTGCCCTCAGAGGAAGCCTGCCTTCTACAGACCTCTACCTGGTAATGCAGACCCTGCAAGGAGCCCTTGCAGCCAAGGGGAGACTACCCATGGGATTCTCCCATGTCAGATGTATAGATACAAACAAAACACAAACAAACCATGTATTTCGTCCACTAATATGGACTGACAACTGAGCATCTCAAGGCTTCTGAAGAAAACCAATGGCAGAAAGAAAAATACCAGGAAGTAGATAGAGAATGGCAGACTCTAGAGGAAATAGAAACAATTAGGGGAAGAAAATAATTTCACATTTTTCTAATTGTTATCCTCAGGGAGATTTGATAGCATATTGCATACATAGACAAAAAATAGGCTGTTCTGTAGAAAGAATGAGTCAAAAAGTGAGAAAACATCCTTGGAAATTGAAATTATAATTGCCTTAAATTAAAAAAATATATCAAAAGAACTACTCAATGATAGAGTGAAGATACTGAATGCTGAATTAGTGACCTGGAAGATAAAGAGCTAACATTAGTTTTTCATTTGCTATGAACTCATTTACCCCACATAACATTCCTACAAGGTAGGTACCATTGTTATTACCCTCATTTTATGGATGGAGACTCACAGACAACACAGAGATTCAGTAATTAGCCAAAGGTCATACAGCAAGTAAGTGGCAAGGACAAAATTCTAACTGTGGCAGTCTGTAGTGTAGAAAAAGATAAATATATGGAAATTAAAGGGAGAAAAATTAAGAGATGTGGGAAGAGCTAGAAAATCCATCATCCTTCTTATAGGAATGTTAGAAAGGATGAGGAAATAATCTAAGAAATAACAGAAGAAATTTTCATGGTGTTGAAGAAAGATTAGAATCTAGAACTACATGAAAACAACTTTAGGAAAAAAAGAAAAAAAAACCCACTTGGACACAAACTCTATGTAAAATACAAAGATGATTAGAAATACTAAACATTATGGAGAGTTTAAACTATCATCTATGAAAAAACACAAACCAGAGTCCCATGCAATGCTACGTGGTGGGGGTCAGTGGTGACTCCAAAGTTTGTAGGGAGGATGACTTAATCCCAGAAGCTTATTTCTAGGCAAGCTCTCAATCAAATGAAAATGCAAAAGGAAGAGATCTTTGGATGGAAGCCAGATCACGTAAGTCCTCTGCCCCAACTCTCCAGTTTCTATTTCACGCCAAGTAATTCAGTCCTGACAAAGGCTCACAAGGCTTTCTATATTTTGCATCTTGTTGTCTCCATCTCTGAAATTGCTGTCACTCCTCTCTGGTCATACTGGCCACCTTGCTGATCCTAGATGTGCTCCAACTCCAGGCCTTTGCAGCCCCTCTTCTGACGAATCTCTTCCCCAAATATCCACCCAGCTCACTCCTTCACACCCATGAGGTTTAGACTCAGCTGTCACCTGAGGGACTCCTTCCTTAGGAACTCTATGTAGAATTCCCTTCCTCTCACCTCCCCATTATCTATAGCCTTCTCCCTGTTTTATCTTTCTTCATAGTGTTTATGACATAGCCTGTGTAGCATATTCTGTAATTTGCTGATCGTATTTATTGTTTGCCTCCTTCCACTGGAATATAACTTCCAGATGTGTGTCTATTTAGTGCACCGTTGTATCTCAGGCATCCAGAACAGTACCAGACACACAGAAGATCTTCAACATACTTTTGGTGAATGAATGTTGAACACTCTGCAAGAATATGATTAGAGAATTTCAGAGGTAGGAAATAAAAATTTCCAAAACAGGCAGATGAGTATTGACTTAAATTGTACTTATATGAGACAAGACTTTTAAAATCTACCTTATTATTTAATCCTGTTATATTACCTTCACTCTCTACTGAATGTAAAAAAATACAAAATGGTAGTTAATTTTTAATTTCCCAGCCTAGTGATGTTCGTCTATGCTCTGAAACTGTATTCATTTCTATGTAGACCATAATAGCTCCTCAATCAGAAACCTAGAATAAGGAAGACTATCATGACTAACTAACTATTAGGTGACACTTGGAAATCAAAATGGCAGAACCAAGCTGGTTTCAAACATACGTATAGAGTTTTGCTAAACCGCTGCCATGGCAAAAATATGTTAGTGACTTCGAATATAAAAACGCATGCTGTGTAACAAGTTCTTTAAACCTTAAAACATTCTTTGCCACCACATAGACTTGGTTTTAACGAATAGCTTGAGTTTTTTTTCTTATAACAAAATGAAAGAATAATTGAGTTTTCCTGGAAACATGCTTCCAAGACTACATCTCCCCTTATTTTTAGCTTACTTGCAGAATTCTGTAAACCCAGACACATCATACTCTACATTTTCTAGAAAAGTGGAAAAATGAACCTAAAGATTGCAAACCAAATTTAAACAGATGCTAAAAGATAACCGCATACACGTAGAGAAGCAAATTCATATTGAAACAGGTTTTTCTATTTTGTAGTAAAAATACAGACTTCTCTTTTCTTTCTATAACCAAGGGAGGTAAAGAAATTATTTAATTCAAACAATTATTCCTTCTACCAAGTCACAAAAGTAGCATCATCAATCTCACATTTGCTTAGCAGTCATCTTTACCTGCATGTTGAAGGTCTAGTGAAAGTTCAAGAAAAACTCTGATCTTCCATGTAACGTTTATTACTTCTTCTTGAAAGCAAAAGGATATTAGAAAAAAGTGTTATCCTCCCCACCCCCAGCCTCCTGTCTCCTCTTCCTAATTCTTACAAAGTGAACAGGTTTTATCTGGTTCCTCACATCAATCTGGCGGCACAGGTATTACTGTCTACCCTTTAAAAGAATAGAAATTAAGTCTCAGGTGGAGGGATCATCTTGCCCCAGTCAGGCAGGATTTGAATCCAGGTCTCCTAACTTCAGAACCCATAGTGTTCCCATGGTCCCTGTCGATGACACACAACGTTTCTCAAACTTGAGTGAGCATTAGAACCACCTGGAGGTCTGGCCAAAGCACAGACTGCTGGGCCCCATGGTTAGAGTTTCTTATGGAGAAGGTCTAGCATGGGGCCCAAGGGTATACATCTCTAACATGTTCCCAGGTGATGGTGATCCTGCTGGTCCAGGGACCACACTTTGAGAAGCACTGCAGTAAACAAATACATACCCTCCAACCTTTTGGGTTCAGAACTCCTGTTCCCTTCCCACAAACCTCGTCCATGAGTCGTTTCCTCCATCTCACTTAATGGCAACTCCATTCCTCCACAGCTCAGACCAATGTCTCTGAAGTCTTTCTTGAATCCCCTACAGCTTTCATACTGTGCATCTAATCTTGCAAACATCTTACGGCCTCTACTGCGACCATCCTGATAGAGACACCAGCATCTCTCACCCAGATCACTGAAACAGACTCACATTTGACCTTCCTGCTAATATGCTCCCTCACCTACAGCTTGTGGTAAACACAGTAGCTACAGAAAGGTACATTTAAAATGTAACTTTATGTCATTCTTCTGCTCAAACCCTGACATGACTCGTGTCCTCAGAGCCAAATCCCAAGTCCTTGTAATGGCCCGGAAGGCCCTGCACCATGTGGCCTTCAGAGCTCTCCAAAGTAACCTCTTGTTAGTCTCCCCCCTCACAGCACTCCAACCGCTCCAGACTCCTTGCTGTTCCTTGGGCAAGCCTGGCACTCTTCTATTTTATGCCTTTTACCTACCCCAGCTGACCCCTCTGGCTGGCATGCTCTGTCTCCAGAGGGTCACAGGAATACATTTTCTCACTTCCTTTGTCTTTGCTCCAATCTCCCATCTCCAATAAGGGATATGCTGGCCACACCCCTCCCCCAATCCCCACCCACATCCTTTTGCTCTACATTTTATTTTTCCCATAGCACGTATTACCTTATATAACATGATTTGCTTATGTATTGTTTCTTGTTTATAGCCTGTCTACCCATGTTAGAATAGTTGCTCTGAGAGGACAGAAATCTTCTTGTGTTTTGCTCACTTCTGTGTTCCAAATCCCTACTACAGTCTCACACACAGCAGGGACAAATAAATACTGTTGAATGAATGAGTGAATAATTATTCCTATTCATTTAACATTTCATCAGACTGATAAATTCCATGCTAACAATCTGCTCTAGAATCAGCCACTCATCAATAATTCTCTCTGAAATAACTTTTTAGCTCAGTGAGACAAAGAAATTAAAATTATCAATAATTTCTGACTTCTGTGTAAGTCAGTAGTTTTCTATGACAGTGATTAACTGGCAAAAAGCCATTTATATGGTGGCATGTGAACTCAAAATACTGTTAATAACAAACGTCAGCTTTGAGAAATCTGTAATCTAGAGTATCAGGATATGTCCATTACAACGGCAGCTCTAATTCTTTTTGAGTAGAATAAAATATGGACAAATTAGAGCTTAATTCATATTATATTCTTTTAGCGCATATTTAACATATACTCTTCATTTCAAGGGAAAAACAATATTTAGAATATTGTCACCAAAAATACAGTTTTCTTATAGATAGACCAAATATAAATTTGGTTATTAATTACTAATTAATCACTTTCAAAATTTTATATGGTAATATATTCCCATTTAAAATAAGTATATGTACATACTAAGGCACATTTTTTTTGATAAAACAGTGGCCTATTCATGGGTTTCTGGTACCAATCAGATGTTGAGAACATCTGGGACTGTGGTTTGACTCCCTAAAAAACTATTCCAACCTCCAGTCTGGTGTGACACCTTCTGCTGCAGAGGTTGGGAATCTGAAATGGAACATGTCCTAGAGGCCCTGCAGCCAGGGCTGAATGTCACTTAGTTTTCATCAACCACATGCACTCACATGAGGGCTGAAGTTAGAACTGAGATGAACAAGAAGAGCAGCGGGTACCAGGCATGCATCCCATGGTGCAGATTGGTGTCTGACTTTCTTTCCTGTAGGCAGCTTCTTGATGATAGTAGGAGTGTCACTTATCCGGGTGGCTGGCTAAGTTCTGTGTTGAGGCTTTCAGGGTCTCTTCTAGAAACTGAGCCCAGGGGATTCAGTAAGCCATTTAATACCACATGCTAACCTTGGAAAAGCGAATTGTTTCCTGGTAGTTCGACCAGAACAGAATCCCAGGTCTGGTACCTAGTCATCAATGCATGAGTTCGAACAAGCTTCTGGTCTCCAAAAGGGTGAACGATACCAGAATTACACCATATCTGGAGGGATCTCAATGTTCATGTAGTTTAGCCCTTTCATTTTACAGGTAATGAAACTGGGAGCCAACTGCTTTCTCAGTTTGATTGATGATAGAGCCACAGCTAGACATCAGGTGCCCCTGACTACCTGTTCAAAGTAATTCTTGCTATAATCACGTAGACTTGGGCCTAAGTGGTCATTACACTGTTACTTCTGTGACTTTGTAAAACACATGTATTGGTAAAAGAGTCAGAAAACAGGAAAGGGAAATCTGGATGCTGCAATCAGACAATGCTCTTATCTTCACGTTTCAAGAAAGTAATTCTAGAAATGGATGATACAGCTTTGAACTGAGGACATCAGCAATTCCTAAAACAGGCAGCAGTGAAGGGAAAGGATGCTCTTTGGAGGCCATTGCATAATAAGCTCCCGAACTTAATTTAAACCTAATTCAATAAAACACATCATACTCAGACACAAGAAGACAAGACGATAGTTACAGGGCATTGAAAATTTGTCTTGGGTTTAAAACCTTCTGCCTTAAGGCTCAAGATAATATAAAATTTAAAAACAAACTGTCCTTGATTCATCACCCTTATTTCTGAACTTGAGATAATTACTTTTTAATGTTTACTCCTGAAATATTACCTATTGCCTGTGAGAGTTTGGCTTACTGTAATATGGCTGTGATATTATTTATTAAGGGGTAATGATTTAGATGACACAAGTATATCTTTTTCTCTTCCTGCTTTTTAAAGACAGAAAAAAATTAATTTATGCCTGGTGGCTTGAGAATCACCAAAACCTCAGGAATGTGTATTCTGTTGGAATAACATACTTGGTACTTTATCCGGGGATTATACATTTCAACAGTAGTAGAGAATATAAATATAATGGAGTTCTATGCAGCCCTACCAACAGCTGTAGAAATGTATTTATTGACATGGAACTATATTAATGATACAATAAATGAAAAAGCAGGGCATAAAACTGTATATAAAGCATAAACCCATTTTTGCAACTATATTCTCGTTATATCCAGAGCCAGATCTCTATTAACATCCTGGCTAAATGATGGGATTACAGGTACTTTTTTTGTCTATACTTTTTTCCAGTTTCTTTCAGACACTATATATTGGCTTTTGTAATAAAATCATGGTAGACGATGTATCCCGAAGGCTTTGATTTATGAAGTCAGCACAGCCCAACTGGAGGGAAGGGGCATCCAGCAAGCTGACCACCGGCCAAGGTCCAGGACTGCAGTTCTGTGCCCCTTGAGGCACTAATGAAGCCCGCACACCAGCCAGGCACATTAGCACGCCTGGCATGCCTGCTGTCGCAATGTGCTCTCAGAGCTCGGTCCCAGGCCATGAGCCACCTGCCTGAGGATGGTCCATTTGTTATTGAAAGTTGTCTTCTGAAAACCATATATATGTATATTTTTTGCTCTGGCAATGAAGTTTGTTTGTTTATTTTATTGGACTATAGTTGATTTACAATGTTTTGTTAGTTTCTGCTGTTTAGCAAAGTGAATCAGTTATGCATATACATATATCCCCTGTTTTCTTAGATTATTTTCCATATAGGTCATTACAGAGTACTGAGTGGGGTTCCCTGTGCTATACAGTAGGTCCTTATTAGTTATCTATTTTATATATAGTAGTGTGTATCCATCAATCCCAGTCTCCCAATTTATCCCTCCCCACCCTGTTAACCCCTGGTAACCAGAAGTTTCTTTTCTACATCTGTGACTCTATTTCTGTTTTGTAAATAATTCATTTATATCATTTTTTTAGATTCCACATATAAGTGATATCATATGGTATTTGTCTGTCCCTGTCTGACTTACTTCACTCAGTGTGACAATCTCTAGGTCCACCCATGTCACTGCAAATGGCATTATACCTTTATCTCACTCTTGCTGTGTTACCCTTAAACAAGACACAGCTGTTGTTGGATACTATAGCTTTCAGGATCTCCACCTTCTTCATACCACCTGGGACAAAAAAATTGCCTTCAGTTTTCATTGTAATCAGTGAAAATAAGCATCCACAATCACCGATTTTTCCTGTTCCCTCCTACAGCTTACATGGGTCTCATCAAAGAAAACACTTAGCCCTGGCCAGTCAGTCCTCTGCCTGCCCCTCCATCAGGGCCTGCCCTTATTCCCCCCAACACCTGAAGTCTCTCTCTCTCTCTCAGCAGGATATATATATATATATATATATATATATATATATATATATATTCTGTTTTTCTGGAGAATCCTGACTGACACGCCCACACCTACTTTGACTTCGATGTAATAAGAGTTGGGTAATATTCAAGGATTTTGGAGCAAGAGAAAGAAGGGGGAAAGCTTGGTCTTGTCTTGCACGAGTCCATCGCTTTTCCAGGCCTCGGATTCTTTATCAGTAAAATGATGATAATAGTACTCACCTAAGGGTTCTTGTAAGGATGAAAAGTGAAGCACTTAGGACAGTGCCTGGGACAGGGTGAGTACTCAGGGGTAGTGGCTTAAAGAAAAAAAAAAGATGAAAGCCATGTTGAGATGCTATGGGTATGTTCCATTTTTTTTCTCCCAAAATGTCATTGTTTGGGTCCTTCATTGTCCTAGGCACCAGAAGTTCTGCAGAAATGCTAGTATTACACTGGGGACAGAAGAGAGCAAGTAATGCAAATCTCTGTTTTAAGATGCACTTGAAAGAGAGCTTCCTTGCTCTGTAAATTCTAATACCCAGGCTGACTCAGGGGACATGATTAATGTCTGTCTAAATCAGACCTAAAATAATAGTCATTCAATTATTTGGTACTGCAAAGCATTATTAGGAAAAGTCATAAAGATAAAAATTATACCCACTGCACCTCACAAGAAGTCTTTGAATAAATCACTTAGCTGAAGCAAAATAATTGACTGATGGCCTCAATCATGTAAGTTTATCCTCTCATTTTCATGCCAGGAAACGTTCCAACAAATAATATAAACTTCAGAACAAGGTAATATGTAAACATATTTAGTCATTTTGCATAAATATTTACAATCTATTGAAGTAAAAATTTGCTTTCTCATTTAATTTACCAAGAATTTAAAAGAAACTGGAATTATGCATTCTATTGTGGTTACTAGTTATAACTTTCTTTTATTTTAGTTTTTTTAGAACTTGAATTTCTGTTAATTTGTAAAATCACGTAAGAATTAGAAAAAGTATTTCTCTGGGGAGTAACTGGAGGGGTGTGTGTGTGTGTGTGTGTGTGTGTGTGAAATTTATGTGCATAATACACATAAAACACACATAGATATGTATATGTATAAGATGAATATTTGATGGTATTAATGTTTTAGATACGTGGAAAATTGTGCATGAGGTGCATACTTAAATTGTTTCTAGTACTCTCATCTCTATAGTATTAGAGTCCTAGAAGGTTTTAGCCAGAGGCTACACTTCTCAGCCTTTATTGCTACCTGGTGGGACACACGGTTTTGAGTAAGTGTTGGTCAATGGGACGTGAGTGGAAGCAATGTGACCAGCTACCACATCACATTCTGTAAAGGAAAGTGATCACCCTTTACCCCTTTTCTTTTCCCTTTCTGCTATTCTGCTGGGTTCAATGGAGCCTCTGCCTTTGATCCAGAGAGAAGCCAAGCAGAAGACGATAAAGTAGTACCACCTGGGAAGGGGGTGGTCCTCAGGTGAACTTGTGGACTGAGGCACTTCCCTTCCCTGGCTGGCCTGCCTGCCCACCTATGGACTCTTATGAACAGACAGGGTAACTTCTTCCTTGTTTGAACCCCTGCATTTTTAGGTCTGTTTGTTATAATAAGTTACTCTATGTCTTAAATATCGCAGGGCCCATTTGTAATCAGGTGATGCCAGTGCCCAAATGATGAGATCACTTCTGCCTGTGAGAGGACCTCAAACCACTGGGATCTATAACGGATTACTTCATGGCCACTGAAAGTGACCCAGATGCCAACACATACCCAATAGGCTACCCAGCTGGAAAAGAACTCTTTCATTCTTTCTATCAATGGTATCACAGACAGGTCTTTGAACCTGATGGCTCATATGTGCTCAATGGTTCTGTTTCTTCTGCTTTTCACAAGTCTGAAGTGAAATGATATTTTCACTAAAAATATTTTATTGCGGCAGTCACAATTATCTTGGTTCATGTCATAGAAAACCCAACCCAAACTGAGTAAACAATTAGACAAACATGTTGAGTTGTTTAGCTGAAGAATCCAGTGTTAGTGTGAAGTTCAGGTATGGCTTGAGTCAGAAGGACTCCACGATGTCACCAAGGATATACTCATATTCCTTCCTTTTTTCCATGCTGTTTCCCCATAGTTTTATCCTAATGCTGATTCCCCAAGGTCACAAGATGGTTGTAGGCAGCAACCAGGGCTTCATACCATCTCATTCAGGCCACAGAAAAGGGAGACAGTTGTTGCAGAAGAAGCCATGAGCTGTGGTTTTTATGGATGGCCCTAGGTCAGGTGCCCACCCCACATCCATCAGGTGACCTTGATTTAGGTTAGAGCCATTGCTTTGGATAGGAATAAGGTCAAACTTACACAAAAACCTATGGTTTTATATGGAGAAATGAGTGGTCCTCCTAAGGACAACTGTGATATTCTTCCCAGAAGGAATGGGATTACATGCTGGGCAGCAAAACAGCACTTAATATATTTCAACCCCAGTGTATCTGGCAGGTCCCTAAGTGACTGTAATGTGCTTAAATGAGATACGATTCTAATAATGTTTGTGTGGGGAGCATCCTATTTGTCGATAAAAGTCTCTTTATACTATAATATTATTTCATGAAACACTAAAGCATCAAGAAGGAACCAAATCCGTTTGATATTTTGAATAATGATAAAAAACATAACACATTTTCAAGAAAAATTTCCTAGATGTATCCTATTTTTGTGAGGTTGAATGTTCCCACAAATGCAAAGTTTAATCTTGCATATTCCACTGAGAAGCTGAAGAGCAAGATTTCAAAATGTTCACTGTATGTAAACTGATGATAACAAATATCCACATGAGGAAGGTTGTTAATTTTCCTGCTTTCTCTCTACACCCCTGGTGCTATCAACAGCCTGAAAGTTAGGGACTAAATGTTTATCGTTTACCACCTTAGATAAGGTGTGTATTATTCTACAAAATAAATGGGATTTAAAACTTATTGTTAATTTTAAAGCAACCTATCTTCTACCACTTTAATAAGAAAAAGGAAAAAAAGATAAGGATGAAAGTGGTTCCAAGAGAAAAGTTTGGGACTTGATTACATACGCATGATTAAAATAAATTCTACAACAATCAATGAGATTTCATCAAGACAAGATGCTTTTAAACTTCTTTATAGTAAGTTCTGTCTTTCTATAGCAATTTCCTCTCTAAAGTATGATGACTTAACAACAAGGTCCTACTTAGCACAGGGAACTATATTCAATATTCTGTAACAAACCATAATAGAAAAGAATATAGAAGAGGAAAATGTGTGTGTGTGTGTGTGTATATATGTATACATATATATATATATATATATATATATATATATAACTGAGTCACTTTGCTGTACAGCAGAAGTTAACACAACATTGTAAATCAGCTATATGTCAATAAAATTAAAGAAAATTATGATGAAATTTTTTTCCCATTTTCAACACAGAGTGACTTGGCAATCATAAATCGTTCACTACTGTTAGGGATATTTTGTCCCAAATATGGTCTTATTCCATTTTTAACTCAATACATGGAATGTTTTAATCTCATTGTTAAACATGGGAGTTATTCCAGAGTTAATACCACAGCCTAAAAACAGGAGCAACAGTTCATATAATTTTAAAAAAAAAGAAGGCAATCATAGTATCACTGTGCCATTTCCATTTTGAAAGCATCATGGTTATTAGTTATAAACAACAGTGACAATGACACCTTAAAACAGCAGAAATCACTCAACACCGTTTGCACAGGCAGGGAATTGGCCTTAGAAACTAAACTTGCTACACTAAAGCCAGCAAACAGTATTTAATCTTATCACCTTCTCACCCCACTGAGTCACCAAAACAGAGCTCTGACAAGCTACTGACCACCACCTCCAATACAGGGAGTTGGGGCAGGGGCCCTGCCGTCAGACAATCTGCAATGGAGCCCAACTCTTCCCTTGCTAGTTGGACAAGTCACTGAACCCCTGGAAAGCTCCATTTTCTCTTCTGTTAAGGCTAATAACACCTACCTCACAATTTGAGTTAGATAATGAATGTGAAGCCCCGTAGCATGCTTTCTGGTAATCAACATTACCTATTACTATTTTACTATTCTTTTTTTTTTTTTTTTTTTTTGCGGTACGCGGGCCTCTCACTGTTGTGGCCTCTCCCACTGCAGAGCACAGGCTCCGGACGTGCAGACTCAGCGGCCATGGCTCACGGGCCCAACCGCTCCGCGGCATGTGGGATCCTCCCGGACCCGGGCACGAACCCGTGTCCCCTGCATCGGCAGGCGGACTCTCCACCACTGCGCCACCAGGGAAGCCCTATTATTACTATTTTTATTCATCACTTTTATTGAGTTACATGATGTCTAGCAGAACCAGATAATGAAGCACAAAGGAATGCGAGGGTCTGGGGTGGGTGGGGCTGGGAGACCGTATCGATTCTAAACCTCTCACTGGCCCTTGGTCACTGATCTTGGAAGCATATCCAAACAGTAGGCAGCAGTAAAAGAACTTCTACATCCCCCTTTAAAGTACAAAACGACACTTCTTCCCCATTTATTTCACTAATGAGATACAGTTTCAGAAGAAATCCAACCTTGGCTAAAACATGTCATCAAACTGGCTCTCACTTTGTGTATGCTAAGAGAAACGGAATCCCAGAATCTTACAGGCCACTGTGGTGGGTAGTTTTTACAAAAGCATAGATGGGATAAGGTCACCCTCTAATTGAATGCCTTCCAGTGGCTTTCTATTGCCCTTGAACATGGCCAAACTGGAGGCGCCTGAGACACTCTCTGTTGCTTCGTAATGACCAACACTGCCCCCTCCCATCACATTTGCCCTTTACTGAGCTTCCCAGCTCAGAATATGTAAGTTATGTGATTACCTCCAAATGAGGCCCAGTTTCTTCCCCGCCCACCTGCCCCACAAGATCACTAGCATTTCAGATCCCCGAGGGCACCAAACCCTTTCCCCGCCTGAAGTCCTCTCAGCACTCCTCCAGATATCTCCCCCAGTTGACTCTTATCTGTCATCAGACCTCAGTTTGATTTTCTGTCCTCAGAAAGGCCTTGGATTCGCCTAAACTGAACTCTGATCTCCACTCCATTCTCCTCTTTCCTAGGATCTTGTCTTTGCTATCCCTGCCCTTATCCCAATCTCCCATCTCTCTCGCCAGTTACAGATGGAGCTGACCTTAGAACTCCAGTCCATTTGATTTCATTTCCCACACATACATTACCAGGCTGGTCTCACAGCCTAGGTACACACTCGGTTTTCCAACACTCGCTGTACTCAATCTCCAGGGCATCGGAATGGCAATGCAGGGAATCTCTTGGCCAAGTTTGGCAGTGACAGTCCCTCCTCAAAGGAGGAGGCCCAACAGCCTCTGTGACCTGGAGCTAAGATTCTTAGTCCTTTCCACTGACTTACTTCTTGGTCTACACAATCGAGACGGTGCCTTCTTTGGCTCCCGCTTTTTTGCTCTGTGATATATACATATATTTTTTAAATACTGTATTTTGTGACTGCTGGTAACCCACACACTCTTAGTTCACTTCTCACAATGAGAAAGCTACAGTCAAAGAAGGGTTCTAAATAAGAAGCAAAACTCTTTTATTCCTAGAACCCTGAATAATGCTTGACACTTATTAGACACAATACATATTTGTTAAATGAATAATTTTCAAGGGTTCTAATGCATATTTAATGCCATAGATTAAAATAATACAGGTTTGAAAGTGATCTTTTTATATACATTCAGTGTACTTAAAAAAAGAAACATCAGTTTTAGGAAAGCTGGATTTTTAAAACTCTTTTGCTCATCGACCTAAGCAGAAATGTATCTAAGGTTCTTGCTACTTAAAAGAGCACACAAACACACTGTGTAATTTTCTTGTAGAAGGTTAACAAAGATTGGTCATAGTCTATTGTTTTGCTATTTACGAAGAACATCAAGGATTTATTTAGACATCCTCTGATGAAGATAGTTATTGAACAGATTTAAGTATAATCGTAGCACGAAGATCCTGGATGAAGTAATACGAGTTTTGAGAGACTGGAGAGTTGGGCCAGATGTATGTTTGCATGAGTTAGTGTGCTTGGATCAAAACTGCTTCCATTTTGTTTTTTTCTGATAGGAAGGTTTTTATCCCGGCCATGTGCAGGGTCCACAGCTACACCGTACGGCTCCCCTAGTCGGGGACTCTAAGCACATTTAAATCCCGACGTGACTTCCTTCAGCTGTGTAGATACCCTGTTCCTCTCTTCCACAGCCACCAGCACACCGGTCATGTTTACACTCCCACGTACTGCAGGTATGAATGGATAATTTACAATGAGTGCTTTCCCAGAAGCACTACCCTTTACAACAGAAGTCCCTTGAGCAATGTGCCTTTTCTGGCTTTACAATATAGAAGACTATTAAAGCCTCTGGAAAACTGCTGAATCCATTGAATTCTCCAGGTGAACAAGGGGATCTGACCGTGAAGATATAACTGAAATAAGTTGACTGAAGAACAAAAGCTTTTACTGACTTAGATACTCTTCAAAATGTGATTTACTTTCTCTTGGGAGGGACGGGGGGACACAAATGTATTTTCTCACATTTTTAGTGCTGTTGGGACAGGTAAAATAAGGCCTGATAAAAGTAATAGGTGGCAGAAGTGCGGCTTCAACCTTGGCCTGTGGGGCTCTGCACACCACCATCCAGTTAAATGCAGTTTAAGCCTCTTTACTACCATATGCCTGTAAGTGCGTGGGGAGGCAGGCGCACCTCAGCTAGGTGATGATGGTGACATTGGCAAAATAATGTCAAAAATGTCAAAACGTAAAACATAAACGATGTTAGCGAACATAAAAAAAGTAACAAAATTATTATAAGGTTTGCTCATTGTTATAAAATAATGTCCTTAGGTTATTACTATTTTTGACACAAAATTTAACTTTTACAGCTGTGTTTGGTTCAGATAGCCTGGTTAATAAGAAGTCTTCTTGGAAGTCTATTTCTTAATGGGATCACAGTGATCTTTGTTTTTTAAATATGACTATTTCCAGGTTCTCTAGCTGAAGTTTACTTCATTCTGTATTTATTAATTGATTTCATAGTATTTTTAGCAACTAGGAAAAAAAATCAACTTTTTAGTCAAGGAGAAATGTATATAAAGTACGTGGTTTTCTGCAAACCAATCTGCCATGTGGCAAGGAGAACTAGTTCATGGCAAGAGGCTGGTAAAGTCAACCTCAGATTATTTTAGCAGCTGTGGTGTGGAACATACACATAGATCCGAGCTTTAGATGAGACATTTCTTGCAGTCTAGAGTTGGTGGTGCACAAGTTATACCCACTATACATCCATTCCATTTACCACTACTATTAGTATTGACTAGCGTCCTACTTCACTTACTTAAGGATCAATTCTTAAGTCATTTGATATAAACCACAGCACTAAAGCAAGTTCATTTTCCAAATGTTATCAGAACCATAGCAAATTCATATGTTGTGATATTTGGCTTCTCCCAATAAGAAGGTATTTTAAAAGAAAGATATTTTTTAGATAAAAATGGAAGAATAATGAAACAATATACATATTTGCTTAAACTTCTTTAAGGCAGGCAACAAATAACTTAATTATGAATTTTTCCTAGAAATTTCCAGAAAAGTAAATTACCAGAAAACGTGTGGATTAAAAAAAAACAATATATTGAATTATTGAGCTACTGGGGAAGTTTTTATTGAAACAAATACGTTTTAAATATTATCCCTTGGTTCCTTACCACAAATGTAGTTGGTTAGGAGTTTCCACATGTTTTCTTTATGATATTATAGAAAAGGGCAGAATATTCTTTGCACAATAATTTTATTATGTTTATAGATAATTATATCAAAGGCTGCAAGAAATCTTATAAAAACAAAAAATCACAAACTAAAGATTAACAACAAGAGAAATTTGTGTTCTGTCCTAGACCTTTAACAAATTAAAATATAAAATTTCAGGGAATCTAGAATACAAACAAAAATTTCAACCTCATAACATATTATTGTCCAGAGCCCGGCATATTCACGTGTAATTTAAATATTAATGACAGGACCCAGGAAAGCCTTGAGATAGGTTCCAATTGTTATTTAGTTTGCATACAAGTTCTCCCACTGTTACCACCTGGTAATTGTTAAACACAAATGCTTCTGCCTTAATAGATACGGCTTTATAATTATAAATGTATTTTGCAGAAGTTCTCTTGGATCTATAGATGACAAAGAGAACTTTTCTGAGTGCAAGTGTAAGAGAATCCATGCAATTACCCTTCTTCATTATTTTCACAATTCATTACAGGACAGAACTATGGATGGCAGCTATAGGAAAGAATTAAACATCTTTAATCAAGTTTAGGAGCTCATAAAGGATTTTTAAAAGTTGGATAAATGTCATAGATCTGTCATAATTAATAAATATCTAAAGGTTCATTGCTAAATGAGACCTTTTTTTTCCTTAACCAATGTATTAAGAAAAAATGATTATGGAGACAGAAGGTAAGGACATTTTACTTGATTGACAGCTGGCACACTCTAGTTATGACATGTATAATTAAATCTATAAACATAACCTGCTTAATGTAGCCATCTAAGCAGAGCTATAGAACATAGTTTTTTTGATGCCTACTTTGCTTAACGAAAATTAGCTTCTCTTGAAACATCAGCATGGTGTAAATTTCATTCCAGTAAATAATGTAACCATTTCATAGTTATGACTTATTTCTTTCAACTGAATGAAACATAATTTCAGTATATCAGAAACATCTGGACTCTTGTAAAGATCAATATAGCTGAATTTCATCTGTACGTGCCCAAATATGGATTATGCCACCTTCCTTACAGAGGTCAGCAGCTTTTCTTATTTGGTAGTTGTTTTGAGGACAACATCTGAGCACTTTATAATGTTCATTTTGAGAATACCATGGAAATGAATTCATTCCAAGCATATTTTTCTTGTTGGAATTGTGGTCATGAGAACGAATACACAATATAACACAATGTCTTTTTTTTTAAAAACAAAAAATACCAGAGGTAAAGAACAATAAAAGAATGAAATGAATACACTTTGGATTCTATGGTTGTCTATTCTTATGGAGAAATCTGAATAAATCTAAACATAAGAGTGAGCTACAGCATAAAAAAACTGCAGAGCGATAATTTATTCAAGAGCCCTCACATGAAGTATATCAAAAAAAGGTTACAAGTTTCTTTGAAAGAGGTCAGCTGTATCTGGACTCTCATTACAAGTCCAATCTATTCCATAAATCAGACGTGGCACCAGGTAGCCTCTTTTCTACCATATAATCAGTGCAAAATTACTGAAGCTCTCTTTTCCATTTGGGCTCCACCAGGAGACCTTTGTTGGCCCACTGTTCACTGATCCGTACCTTAACATCACCTTATACTCATGATGACACGAGCACCTCTGCTCCTGTTAGCCCAGGGAACGCGGCCTCAATCACAGAGCCAGAGACCTCTGATTCCTAATGCCATGTATTTAGACAGCTGCTTCTTAAAGGCTAAAATAAGGACTCCCCAGGTGGCGCAGTGGTTAAGAATCTGCCTGCCAATGCAGGGGACACAGGTTAGATCCCTGGTCCGGGAAGATCCCACATGCCGCGGAACAACTAAGCCCGTGTGCCACAACTACTGAGCCCGCGTGCCTAGCGCCCGTGCTCCACAACAAGAGAAGCCACTGCAGTGGGAGGCCTGCGCACCACAACGCTCGCCGCAACCAGAGAAAGTCTGCACGCAGTAACGTAGACCCAATGCAGCCAAAAATAAATAAATTAATTAATTTAAGAAAAATAAAGGCTAAAACACATTATAGACACAACTTTGTGTTTCTTGCAAGGAATTTCAGATGTACGTGAAAAACATTACATGTACAAAAACACACATATTTGAAATATCTTTGCAGGCTTATTCTAAGTTACTCATCATACTGACTTAACCCTATTTATAAGAATTTCAGGACAGATGCATCTCTGCTGTTTGGGATCACTTTATATAGTTCACTACAGCATATTAAATGATTCTAATGTGAAGGCTTCAAGCTGACTGACTATGCAAATTTTGTACTTAAGTGTTTTTAAGATGGAGAGTCTTAACATATTAGATCAGGAGAAAATATAGTATTCACACTGGAGTAGACTGTCTAGGTTCGAATCCAATTCTACCCTCACTAGCTTAGTGATATTGGACACATTTTTAAATTCTCTGTGCTTCATTTTCTCTTGTATAAATGGGGATGATACTATCTTATATGGCTTCATGAGATTAAACATATTTGTATCTTAAAAAAATTTGGAACAGTACCCTGCACCTAGGAAGTACCATATAAATGTTTCTCATAAGAATGGTAAATGGAAGTTCAAGTCTATTCTTTCATAGTCTACTTGTGTAAGAAAGATATAAACAGTGTGAAAACCCCAACAGTTCAGTGCCAATTCACCTCTGATTCCTGTATTTTACTCTTCAGCCCTTTGCTGTGTAGCACACATACATGATACTGACTATCTGATATTTGCACTTATAGCCCTAATGATCTTCAGCTCTCTCAAAACTTCTAAGTCAAAACAAGGAAATAAAATCGTTTTAAGAAATATTCTACACAAAATTTAATTTTGCTGTATTGTAGAGCTTTAAAGAACAACAATCTATACTCCTGGTATTAACCCACAGGGAACCAAACTATTCATTTAAACTATTCTTCACCGTGTAAGCATTGTAGATCCCTTGAGGGGAGTTGTTAATAGTGATCAGATCCAAGTTGCCCTTAATCTGGGGAACAACGTAGAGCATGAAATCTCATTTTTAAAGTTAGAAAATGCTTTCTCTCCTGTCCGGATCTTGCCATGTGTCTGGGGATGCTTGTCCAGATCTGCAGCTGGGACTTCACCAGCCTCCTTCTCCTTCCCTCTCTCTCTCCCTTCTTTTTTTTCTTTTCTTTCATTAAATCTACACTTTTTCTGATAAGGAAATTGACCTTAAAGTCTTGTTTTACAAGGCCAAAATTTAACAGTAATTGTCTTTCTGAAATTATGATACCCATTTTTTAAGTTATCTTTTGAAAAAGTTCTAGCAGCTGGAATAGTATAAGGGTCTTATCTTATTTGAAACTAGAAGCCAATGTGTGATCAAGGAGAGGTCTCTTTATGTTCCCACTGGCCCATACGCCCCAACGCATTTAATTTAGGGGAAAGGCAACTGTTTTACTTGAGTAAAAGCTCCCCAGTTATTAAAAAACGGGAGAATTTAGTTTTTGCTTTCCTTTTCTCTTTCTTAAAACCAAAGCAACTTTTCTTAGGGATCTAAGTCACACACAAAAAATATTAGTTTAGAGGAGCAGGCATTTTTCATCTGTTATGCTAGATGCTGAAATTCGTAGCTGTGAATAACATTGTTTCTCTGGTTATCACTCTGAGTATAAAGAACATGATATACACTGCAGTAAATTGGATATACCTCTCAATTGTACAACAGAATAAGCAGAAGCAAAAAATACACGGTATTTGTTGGAGGTTATCCGTGGCTCAGTATAAAAATAACTTTTTAGGATTGATTCTGAAGACACTATTTTCCCGGTGAACATTTTATGGATTGGAACAAATTTATTTTTTGGTTTTTATATTTCAGTTACTCTACATCTAGTTACAGCCTTCCAGGTGAATAATGAATAGTATGTGTTTTTCACAGAATACAAAGGACAAGAGCAATAAAAACCAAACAGTAAGGAAGATTGAAGGAAAACGTTAACATATGAGATACATTTAAGAATTATAGATGTAAACAGAATGATTTACAGAGAATTCTGCATCACAGTGGAGGGAAATTCTTTCACACATATTCCTCTGCAAATGGGTATTTCTAATAAAAGTTAAAATAATATCTAGAGGGAGGCCAGTAGTTTATTTTTTTATAGGAAATACTCCTTAATTTGTTCATGTATACATGACTTATGTGTCTAAATCTAATAATAAGGTTTAGAAAATTGACTTTAAAAGTATTTTCTACATTTGGAATGACTCCACATTTTCCTATCTTGTTCTTTATGTATATTAATGCAAGAGCCACAAATATTCACACAAAGAAACAAAGGACTGAAAACTATTCCATATTCCATGTGTAGATAGATCTCTGTGGGTGATGATTTACTTAGTTCAGCTTGCATGATACTGGGCGAGGAATGCTTAAGCAGAATTGGCCCTTGGACGGTCTCACCCAATGTACGACCTTGCATTGAATGGTGCCGAAGACCACGTTTCTGCCTTGTGGGAATGAAGGAAATCTATTTTCATCTCAGTTCCCCATCTGGTAAACACACACATGTTCAGAGTGTATATATTTGGGGGAGAATTAATGAATGGGCACCTAGGTGGTAGAAAGTATAGCAAAGTGAAAAGTGAGGAAGGCCACCCTTTTGGGAAACAGATTGGAAGCAGGGCCTTCCCTTGGATACTAAGGATGAAAGTTTTACTTACAAACTTTGTGCTAACACATAAGCAAAGAAGAGAGACTTTCTGCTAACAGCAATATGGCAGGCGTTCCTGAAACACAAGGGTTCGGAGCCCCATCATTATTGCATTATGGACTAGATAATTCTTCATTGCAGGGGACTGTCCTGTGAATTGCAGGGTATTTAACAGCATTCCTGTTCTCTACCTACTAGATGCCAGTGGACCCCCATCCCTGTGTGACATCACTGGATGTCTGCCGGGGACGGTCACCCTCAGCTGTGAACCCCCGGAAGGAACATGATGCTGATATCAAACCTGCACACCATATGTTTATAGATGTAGGAAATTAAAATTAAGTTAATTAAAGATTCCCCCAAAATTGGTGCTCGGAGAGTGCACTGGTACTAATAAAGTTTTCATTGAAATGAGATAAAATGAGAAAAATATAGGACAACATAGTGACTTTTTGTCCTAAGTAAATGTACTTCTTTTTTTCCATTAACATTTTAAAGTTATTGTTTTATGTGAAAAAATGTCCTTTCTTAATGTTCATAATAACATCAGTTTTATTTGGGTTATTCTCGTAAAATAAGTTAACAGTCATTTCTTGGGAACCAATAACATCCCAAGTTAATACCTAATAAGTATGAGTATGAATCTCATGGTGTGCTTCACTCATTCTCAAAAAAGTCTTGTGTTTTCCTAGGGTCCCAAATTAGTAACACTTGAACTTGGTAGTGCATTTTCGTCATGATTCCAGTACTCAAAGTAGTAAAACTCAGATAAGAGGCCCTCCTTCTTCAATTAAAGTTATACTTGTGTGTGCATGTGGGTGAAGAACAGAGAATACAATAAAGGAGTGGGGGGAAAGAACTGATAAAGTGGAGGCAGTTTATTCAAGTCAGAAATCATTCAATGGATAATTCAAGAAAATAACCTATTTTACCTAAATGATCTAAATCCAACTGTGTAAATGAGGCCACAGAATATCTGGTTTTAATGCTAACATAATTATACTTTTACTTTTTCTTTTCATATCGATTACTACAACTATTTCATTTATTGAATGAAATAACTCATTAATGTTTAAAGGTTTTTATCTGTTTCCTAGGATCTTTGGAGGGAAGACTATAATTTTTAGCTATGTTGAATATATTTGTGTATTATTCTGGGAAACCCTTCCAAAGTCCTTGGTATATCTAGATTTTTCCAGTATCTGCAGCAGCCCATAAGGTATATACTTATACCTCAGAGACAAACTGTTTCAAGCACATAGACATGACCAGTTAGGAATATTACATTGGGCTCTGCAGGAAATGCTTCTCATTGAACAATTCCAGGGATTACAAAAAAGTCAATGTGTTTTCAGCAAAAGATTAGTTATTTCATCCGTGACCTAGCAGTTATTTAAAATAATACATTCTTTAAGTAAAATCATTTAATCTAAAGCTGTTCATTGAGTAATATTGTCATTCATTTGAAATGTTTAAATCCATAGCATCATCTGTATTATTCTTACTAATCTGGCCACCCTGTAGAACTTAATCTGAATCATAGATATTCTAATCTCATGATGTGGTAAGTGGCATCCACATGACCTCCCTTTAAAAATTATTGAACATTCTCAAAGATAAAAGGAAACAGAATGTAATATTTACCTCTCTTTACTAGCTATAGCTTTTAAAGTGAAATCGCTTTCTTAGTGTCCTCTTTTAGTCTAATATAAGAGGACATCAGGGTCCCCTTCTAGTATTTATATACGGCAAAAATTCAAACGGCTAACTCACAGAGAGAATGAGATTTTCTTTCAGACGCAACGCAAATTCCATTTGGACTCCTGAGAGACCTTGCATTTCACTAAACATGTCACTTGAAATGCAGTGTGTAGTGTGGTTAAAACACAGAACAGAACCTCTGGGTCCCTGACCAGCTCCCTAAGATGAAATGAGGCTCTTACGGAGATCAGAAAGGTATTATTCTTTTCTGTGGCAAAGATGAGACTTAACGTGTTTGAACAGAGTGTACCAGTGACTTTTAAAACTGGGTAGCAGCTATCAGAGCACAGTCATATGCGTAGAAATGACCAGAGCAAGGTTTTTACAAAGAAAAAAGCACAAACAATAAGCAAAATTATACGGCTTGGGCTTAGGACAATATCAGATTTTAAGTTAAAAAGCTGAGAGTTTAAGTACTTAAGGCAGTGGGAGAGCTAACATTCAGAGTTTTTTTTAATAAAAACTTATAAATATTTTAGCGGCATCAAATAGTTGACATAATTGTGAATGCTCCTTTTACGCTCGGGGGAAATCCGCATGTGCGTATAGGTACACAGAATAGATGATGATTTAATGGGTGATGACCAAGGAAAAGAAGAGATCCTCCTCTTTCTTGAGCAGGAGACAATCATCGTCAATCAAAGCAAGCTCACTGAGCTTTGGAACTTGACTTGGTTTTACATCCAGATGCAAGGCATCAGCACATAAAAATGATTACTTAAATTTTAAACTTCTGATGATAGCAGTTTGCAGTGAAATATTAGGAAGGCTAAAATATTCATTTATGACCTAATGGGACTTTCCAGACTTTGTCATATTAGAAACATTTCAAATGGAGTCTTTAAAATTCCAGAAAGAAATGGAAAACTCCACTAAAAAGTGCAAAGTCAATCACAGAAAAATCTGAGACAAAACAATGAATACAAGTGTTGATTTTTAATTGTCATTAGAGGTGTTCTAGGTGCCGCAATCTTTATTTTGGATTATTGTTCATTATTTATATCTGCTCTATGTCTACTCAATATTAAAAAAGAAATCATCTGAACTAGGGTCATATGGGACATATAGAAAAGAAAAAAAAACAATATGCAATGTAACAGTACAAACAAGTGTGTGTGTGTGTGTGTGTGTGTGTGTGTGTGTGTGTGTACCATCCCAGGTTTTTGAAATACTGAAGTAATAAATGGCAATAGGCTTCTCTGTTTGCCAGGTTCTAGGAATCACTTTGTGATTACTTTGCAAGGTAAATAAATGTCTTTCATATGCCCAGAATACATGAACTAAAAAGTAAAAACAACTAAAGCACGACACTTTCTGCCAGTCAAAGCTATTAAAACATTTAGGTAAAATAAAAATCTTACTGCTAAACTCAACCTTCTTAGCTTGGACTTTAAATTTCCTCACCAGTCTCCCCTACCTTATCATCCTAATTACCATTATTTTCACTAACTAAATATGTTGGTTGTGCCTTTGAACAAACTTACTGACCACCCCCTCTATGTCTAAGCTGCTGTCAGCCATGCCTCCCAAGGACCTGTCCCCTGTGCTTCTGCAAGGCTGCACTCAACCTTCACAAAATCCACTTCAGAACTCTTTGCTGAAAGCCTTCTATGGTCAAAATTTCCCATTCTTATGGCTATTTTTTCAAATTAGAAATTGCAAAACCAATTCAGTAAATCTACTCTTCTTCTGCTTGTTCTTGGCATTTAATCCAGATTTTCTTGACTGCTAGAACACGGCGAGTGCCATATGTGAAAAGTAGCCTGCAGAAAATCACAGGCCGTTCAAAAACACGGGGTTTATTTATTCTGACTTGGGCTAATTAGAACAAAGGCATACAAGAGGGAGTGAGTTATGAAACATCCCCATGCTTGACAAAGGCCTGAAGCATAAAGGCTGCGCTGATGCCTTCTAAGAGACCTGTATCTTTGGTTAGCTTCGTGTAGCTCAAGTCAGAGGTAGCTTGTGATCTGCATTATCGTAAGCACTCCTAAAAGTGTGCTGATGTATACATCTTGAAGTTCTCTAAATAAGTTTTCTGCCTCACATAGGAGTGATCTAGGCATTGGTGGTCTCTCTACAAGTGGGTTGGGTATCCAAGCCACATTATCTGACTAGAAATTTAGATTTTTTTCAATGTACATAAGCCATTCAATTAAAAAGAAACTTTAATCTTATGTTCTATACAGATAGTCAACCATGAATATGTGAATGATATATCAGAAAAAAAGTATATTTGGTGGAATAATGAAAGCCAACATCTGGCGACCACATTATAAACACAGAATGCCACATGGCTTTCAACATCTGCTGAATAATTCAATCTCTCCTGTTCTGGGTGCCAGTTGAACTTGGATGTATGCATCCAAACGGCCAACATTAATTAGAGTTTGTGGGCTCGTCTACCGTTTGTGCTCAATCAGAAAGTAGTCTGAACTAAGAAACATCAGTACCAGCATGTCTGTTAGTAAACACAGTGGCAACTAATAAGGGAATCGTTTTAAAAAGAAGAATTTTCATCTTTAATCATTTCAATAATTTTTAGGTCAGAGCATGAGGGAATCATCAATCTTGATGTCTAGGGAAATATATCAATTACGTTTCCCTCTGCAATAGAATAAGTGTCCACAGAGAGAAGGTGAGGCATAGACCCTCTGCTTCGGCCCTTAGAGTCGTCTTCCACTGCTCTCCCTCCCTCTGCCCCGGGTCCAGCTGGTCACCAAGTTCCATTGGTTTTCAGTCACAGACACTCCTCTGACCTGTCCACACCTCTTCATTCCCTTCCACTGTCCAAACTCCTTTCTGTCTGGCCTGGATTCCTATGGGGCCTCTGAAGAAGTTTCCTTCCTGTTGCCTTGATCCCTCTGGTTCAGTTTCTTTCTCCATCACTATCTAAATTTAAATAAATATATGTTTCCTTGCAAATTTCTCTGGTTTCAATAATTTTTGTGGCTCTCCGTAACTTTGAAGAAAAAGTCCGAACTCCCTAGCAAGGCAAAAACAGCTCTCGCCTCTCTGGCTCTGACTATCCGTAGTTCTTGGGGCCGCCCACCCCCTGTACTTAGCCTCCAAGCATCGCCAGCAAGCTAGGAGCTCCAACACTACCCTCCACACCCTTACACATGCTGCTGACTCTGTTTAGAAAACTTCCTTCCTCTGCTCCCAACCCACCCATCCAGCACTCCCCTGACTATTTAATAATTCAGGCATCACTCCCGCTGAGAGACTGCCCCTGGGTCTCCTAATCTGATGGGTTCTATATGCAGTCTTTTGTTTGTCAACCGTCTCCATATGTTTACTTTTCTGTTTTTACCACTACACTAATTGTAGCTTCTTGAGGGAAGGCTTCATGATTCAGTAGATCTGAGCTGGGGCAAAATCTGTGTTTCTAACAAAGTTCTCCGATATCAGTGGTTCTCAACCGGAAATGATTCTGCCCCTCCCCATCGTCGTCGGAGACACTTGGCAACATCTGGAGATATTTTTGTTTGTCACAAGTAACGGGGAGTGGAGTGCTACCAATCTCTAGTGGGTAGAGGCCGGGATGCTGCTAAACATCCCACAGTCCAAGCTGGAGAGAAGCTGCTGGTTTGGAGACGGAGGGTGTCAGTAAATCACTAATTTACGTAACACGCACAATAGAGGCTTGGAAAAGTTCCTGATATTCCCAGGTATACTGCAAGGGAGATACTAGTTCAGAAAAAAAAAATGATGTAACTGTTCATTCATTGATTCATTCAACAAAAATTCCTTTTGATGTACAATTAGTGAGTACCTAATTGACATATATCTGACAGAATTGAAATAGTCTACTTTCTTTATAAAGTTAATGATTATGCCTAAGTTCAAGGTACATCTCAATAAATATTCTGTGTTAATATTTTTTGACACATTTAATGACAGTGTGAACTGATTTCTACCCTGCTGACATAATACTATTCATGAAAAGAAATACTATTCTGTACTTTCAATAATAGTAGAAATCTGCAAATGACTTTACTGAGCATTTTAAATATCAGAGAGCAATACAACGCTTGACCTTTAGGGCTTCAAAGAATTTCCACTAATTAACCCTTTATCTCCTTAAAATGAAAGTATCACTCCCGGGCATTTCAAGACAACTGTAAGCCTCCTTTTCTAAACCTGCAATATCAAAACATAAGAATCGTTACTTTCACCAGCTGTGGTTGATTTACCATTTAGCAGAACAAATTAAGAACTTATCAGTAATTATGAAAATAATTTCCTTCTTTTATTGAAATACTTTGCAGCCACGGCAGCTTAGCGCATTATTATTCTGGGTGGCGTAGGTGTTGTTGAAAGGCAGTGTGAAAATAAGAGGCTGAATTATGAATTCCTCCCATGAACACTGAATCACTTTGTGTTTTCTGTGGCAAAAACTTATTTTTCTCTTGAAGGGAAAAGAAGAACAAGAACATTTTAACTTTCAGAAACACATAGATTGCTATATTGAGCTAGATGACCTATCAACTCCGAAAAAGTATTTTATTCTTTATATATGTCATAAAACTCACCATTTTTGTGTAACATATCTATATGGACAAGGCAATAACCTACACAAATTTACTATAAAATTGAATACTTCAGGTTCAACTTGGTAAATATTTATTCAATGCCTACTCTGCCTAGGAACTGTTCTAGGTGCTGAAAAAGCAGAAATGGAGTGATACAGCGAGGGGATTCACAGAAACCTGGGGATGAGGGGAGGCCTCTTAAGAAAGCCAGTGGCATGCAACACCATCTAATAAGTTTTGAGTGCCTGAAACTGTAGAAAATGTACTTTCATGTCGTTAGTTTTGAAAGGTATCTTACACTTCAGCAACGTGTGATCTGTACACAGAGCCAGCCGAAAAGATCTGTCAGCATAGGACCTACGTTGAGCTGAGGCATAAATGCCTTTTAATTACAGTGATTATTCAAAGGACAGCTGCTCACTTGTGACCTAGACTCATGGACGGTCTGAGGCCATTCCAAAGGTGTTATATTTCTTTTAGCTGAAACACAAGCTAGTTGTCTATAAGCTGTTTTCTAATTCTCCCTACCTCTACCTTTTACATAGTTTCTTTTATGTTCCCAGCCTCAGTTCAGTATGTAACAGCTGTATGGAAACCAGATATTCTACTTTCCACATTTCTAACTTAAGAAGGTGGATGGTAATGGATTTAGTTAGGACAGTGATGTTAAATTCTACCTTATAAGTCTCAGCTCTCTTGTCCTGAGACTTGAAGTTGACAAAGATTAAAGAAAATAAACGAGATTCCCTCTGTAGGCAGCAGATATAGAGGCAGACTAGGACTCTTCTCTGACTTCAGTTTCAGTGTAGGCTCAAGTTTCAAACTTTAAAGCATCCATATATGTGTATGATTCCCAAAAAAGGAACTGACTGGTTGTGGACTTTGGTAAGTAGTACTTTATTGAGACTTCATGGTACATTATTACAATTATGTTTCTAATAAAAGAGCTTAGGCAGTGTGCAAAGTTTTTCTTGTTACTAGAACACTTTTGAGTGTGTGGTGGGGGGAGGGGGGCATTCCTTGCTGAGTTAATAACTTCAGAATCTGCTTAGTTACATGTATATTTCAAACACACAGGCATCCACACATAGCAATTCCCAGGTGGCTGCCACTGTGATGCTGAAAATGGTTTAAAATACTCTATTGGAAGACTTCTTTCAATGCTACTCCTATTTCCCCTCTTCCCCTTCTCCATAAAAAACAAACAAAAACCTGGCACCAGGTTTCAGGTATTTAACCATATTTTCAAATACAGTTTCATAAAACCTAGTAAACTGACCCACACATTTTTTTTTTTTTTTTTTTTCCGCGGTACGCGGGCCTCTTACTGTTGTGGCCTCTCCCGTTGCGGAGCACAGGCTCCAGACACGCAGGCTCAACGGCCATGGCTCATGGCCCAGGTACTCCGCGGCATGTGGAATCCTCCCGGACCCGGGCACGAACCCGTGTCCCCTGCATCGGCAGGCGGACTCTCAACCACTGCACCACCAGGGAAGCCCAAACCACACTTTTAAAGATCACAACTACATCAACTAGTGAGAGGGAACAATGCCACCCACTCTGAGTTAGCCTACTGAGCAACCCACCTTAGAACAGCGCTGGCTTATGAAGCTGGTGAAAATTCAGGGCAATGAAACTTACCTAGTTCTTGCTAAAGCTCAGTTCTACAAATAGCATTAAAAAGTAGTCACATAACAACAACAGGACATATGAAAAGAGCTGCTTATAGAAAGCACAGAGAGTGGCTAGACAATCTTTTGTGTATTATGTATTGACAAAATAGTGTTTTAGTCTGATATTTCAATATAGATTTCCAAATTACTTTCCTTTTTATAGACCATATTTTTTTAAAGGAAATTTAAAAAAAAATTTGCTTTTTTTTCAATTAATTAATTTATTTTTTGGTTGCATTGGTCTTTGTCGCTGCATGTGGGCTTTCCCTAGCTGTGGTGAGCGGGGGCTACACTTCGTTGCGGTGTGCGGGTTTCTCACTGCAGTGGCTTCTCTTGTTGCAGAGCCCAGGCCCTAGAGCACCCGGGCTTCAGTAGTTGCAGTGCATGGGCTCAGTAGTTGTGGCTCGCGGGCTCTAGAGTGCAGGGTCAGTATTTGTGGCGCACAGGCTTAGTTGCTCCGCGGCATGTGGGATCTTCCTGGACCAGGGCTTGAACCCATGTCCTCTGCATTGGCAGGCTGATTCTTAACCATTGCACCACAGGGAAGTCCCTAGACCATATTTATACATATATATATATTTTTTAATTTTATTTATTTACTTATTTATTTATGGCTGTGTTGGGTCTTTGTTTCTGTGCAAGGGCTTTCTTTAGTTGCGGCAAGCGGGGACCACTCTTCATCGCGGTGCGCGGGCCTCTCACTATCATGGCCTCTCTTGTTGCGGAGCACAGGCTCCAGACGTGCAGGCTCAGTAATTGTGGCTCATGGGCCTAGTTGCTCCGCGGCATGTGGGATCTTCCCAGGCCAGGGCTCGAACCCGTGTCCCCTGCATTGGCAAGCGGACTCTCAACCACTGCGCCACCAGGGAAGCCCTATACATATTTTAAATGACTTTTTTTTTTTTTTTTTTTTTTTTTTGCGGTACGCGGGCCTCTCACTGCTGTGGCCTCTCCCGTTGCAGAGCACAGGCTTCGGACGCGTAGGCTCAGCGGCCATGGCTCACGGGCCTAGCCGCTCCGTGGCATGTGGTATCTTCCTGGACCGGGCCACGAACCCGTGTCCCCTGCATCGGCAGGCAGACTCTCAACCACTGCGTCACCAGGGAAGCCCTAAATGACTTCTTTTGTTTTCAATCTTTTCAAAATATTGCATCTGCAATAGGAACTCAATTTGACTCCAAATAACATTTTTAAGATATTGTGATTATAGTTGTTACTTGATTCATAGCTCTCAAGTACAAATGAAAATGATTAAATAGTAAGTTTAACTTTTTTAATGAAAATCATGACTACTACATACATTCTTATCCTATTGCTTTTCCTCAATGGTCCCCAAAGTTAAATCTATAACCTGTGGATTTATTATCAAACTTTAAAAAACATTGGTCTCACATTTCCTAATGTTCATTCACATTTTAGATAATTTGGAAGAGAATATTATTAAAATTTTAAGAGATATTTACGAATATATAGTGAATTTCTTGGTTAATGGGGTCTAAGGAGAGATGACATTACCTATCTTTAATTATTGAATGTATTTAACACAGAAGCTGTCAAATGATTATTAACTATGGTACAAATGAACAGTTCTGAGGCTTAAAATTAAAAAAAGTCAATAGAAAATTAAATATTAAGAAAAATGTCCAGTCTGTTGTTTATAGGCTATATAAGTAGGGGAAATTTTTAGCCTAAGTCATTCAAACAGCTGAAATAATGGAGCTCTAAAATTATCTAATATCAATTCTCTGCAATTTAAACCTGGATCTTTTCAGAAACAGAACAACAGACACTGGCAAATTTAGAGAGGTTCACCAGGGACCTTTCCTTACCAGCCAGTTCCTGTTTCTTCCCATTAATACCATATCCAGTAATATTTTAACAACCTAATTTTAAAAATCCTGTCAAAAGTGTTTCCTGGAATCAGCCCAGGGCTCCTGAGAACAGTATAAACTGGAGAGAAATGTTGGATGAATTCCCAATTTTTTTAAAACATTCAGTTTAAGTAAATACTTTGACTTCAGTCACTGTGAAGATGACTGGGAGAAGGAAGGCCCGTGGGTGAGGGGCAGAGCAGGTGCAAACACTGATGAGAGTTTCCACGGCATGGGGCGTCTCTTCCGCAGCATTGCTTGGCTTTACTTTGTCCAGCTTATTTTTTCCCTTTGCATGCTATAATACTACTCATGGTATCTGACATCTTAAAAAAATTACTTTTCCAGATATATTAGGCTCATTGTTCAGACAAGGGAATATGGGTATCTATCCTTCCCTGTTAGAATATCCCAGCAAGTAACCAACAGCCCAGACTTCATTGAACTTCTGCCATGTTAAAGTCACTGGACCAAGGATGTCAGAGCAGATTCCCTGCTGATCTTCAAGACCTCCCTATGCAATAGGCAATACTATGCCCATTTTTACTTTTTAGGAATCTGAATTTTAGAGTATTTAAATATGTTAGAGTTATTTTTATTATCATAGTTTTCTATATTACTGATTAAAAAGTTGAAGCTAATTTTCAGTTTCATATCCTCAAACACGTAGGCAGCCTTACTGACAAATTGAGAGCCCCTACTTCCTATAGTATTTTCACTGAACTTTGAAGAGGAATACTGTGCAATATTATGCCTTCAAAAATTGCACTTGCCAGGGCTTCCCTGGTGGTGCAGTGGTTGAGAGTCCGCCTGCCGATGCAGGGGACACGGGTTCATGCCCCGATCCGGGAAGATCCCACATGCCGCTGAGCGGCTGGGCCGGTGAGCCATGGCCGTTGAGCCTGCATGTCCGGAGCCTGTGTTCCGCACGGGAGAGGCCACAGCAGTGAGAGGCCCACATACCGCAAAAAAAAAAAAAAAAAAAATTGCACTTTCCAGATCATTATTCATATAGTAAATAATTAACTGTAGAAAACTATACATCTAGATATCATTTGTAATATTTTGGTTTTAGAAATGCCTATGGATAAGGTCAGAGAGTTTTCCTTTCTGAATTTTAATGGCAAGTAGAAAATGAATCGACTCTGCCTATCTAGTGTTTTCTTTTTATTAATTTTCAGCTGTTTCAATTTCAGAAAATATTTAACTTTCATAGTTTATGTCTACCACTTCTCAGGTATTACACAATTTAGTTTCATAGTTGGGATAACTGTGGGACCAGAGGGACAGACACTTAGACTTTAGAGGATATATGAAGATGGAAAGCCAGACATTTAATGAAAGGTAACTGGAAAGGATCAGGAACTTCACCACCAAATGTAACAGCTAGTTAGGTAGCCTAGGAAAGCTTCTGGTCAAACCTGAGGAACCAGAGATGGATCCTGAAGTGATACCTTGCCCATTGGGAATATTTATTGTTAAATAAATATTGTATAAAAAAATCTTAGAATAAGTCAATCAAATGAATAAAAATAAATCAACTGACTTAAATAGCACTCTCTACTCTCCTATCTTGATCAAACCCACCATGACATTTTTTACCTTTTAACACACTATATAATTTATTTATCTATTATATTTATGTTCTTATCACTCTTACTTCCCCCATCCTCCCATATAAGCTCCATAAGTCAGGTATTTTTGTCTGTTCACTAATATGTGTGTCAGACACCTTGAATATCAGAACAAATAATAGGTTCTCAAGAGATATTTGTCATATGAATTAATGAATTTACTCAGCACACTAACTATTTGCAAATCTCTTTGCTAAGCATAGAATTTACAAAGGTGAATGTACTTTAGAGCAGTGCTTCCAACAAATAAGGTGAGCAGTTCAAGAATTAGAGGTGTGATAAGATATTGATTTAGATTTCCGATTTCCAGCAATAAGTTATTTTTCAGATCAGTCCTCCTATGTGAATACTGATAGAAATGCTGGAATACATGAGGAAAAATTGGGACAATGATGCAGTCCTCCTGTAGATTTGCAGCTTGGGTTGACATCACCTGGATGGTCCAGGTAACCTCAAGACTGAATTGGAATCCTGGGTAGTAGTATCACCAAGTGCTCAGAAGAGACAAAAGTAATCATCTTTGGAAGATTATACCTTAATAATAGGTCTCAAAGAATCCTCACAAATAATATTTTAAGGACAGTTAGGATGACGTAATCTGGCACACTTGGAAATAAGGTCTTATGAGTGAGAATTAAGAGAAACAAAAGACAGCAGAACAGACCCACAAAAATTCAAATACAGAAATTATTATCCATTGATTATAAAACTTCACTTACTAAGGTAAAATAAATAAAACATGTTTAAAAATACCTGCATAGGGCTTCCCTGGTGGCGCAGTGGTTGAGAGTCCGTCTGCCGATGCAGGGGACACGGGTTCGTGCCCCGGTCCGGGAAGATCCCACATGCCACGGAGCGGCTAGGCCCGTGAGTCATGGCTGCTGAGCCTGCGCGTCCGGAGCCTGTGCTCCGCAACGGCAGAGGCCACAGCAGTGAGAGGCCCGCGTACCGCAAAAAAAATAAAGAATACCTGCATAAACTAGGAAAGTCTAAAAAGTAATCTAACGGATTAAAAAATTACCAAATGGAAACTCTAGGAGTGAAAAAATGATAATAACTTAAAATCAAAACTCTATGGATAATTAAACAACAGATTAGACAGAAGTGAAGAGAAAAATAGTGAACTGAATTGTTAGGTTAAATTTTTTCCAAAATATATTACTAAGATAAAAAAAAGAAAAACAGAGCAGAAAATCAGGAAGAGAGGTTATGATACAAGGAAAATAGGAAAACAATATTCTTTAGAGTTCTAGAGAATGATGAAACACTATAGGTGAATATGTATTTGAAACAATAATGATTGCAAATTCTCCGTAACTAATAGATTAATAGTTCTCTCCACCCTTGGGCACCCTAACCTGACTCAGCTTGCAAACATTTCATTCATTTATCCCAATGTGCTGTATAATTATTTTCTATGTGTGCCAAGACATGAAAAAGGCTGGAAAACAATTTTTTGGGGCAGGAGTTGCCAATTCTTTTCTGTAAAGGACCAGATAGCAAATATTTTAAGACTTGTGGGCCATATGGTTTCCATTAAAATGACTCAATGCAACAGTTGCAGGACAAAAGCAGCCATAAACAATATGTAAACAAATAGGCATGGCTGTGTTCCAATAAAACTTTATTTACTGAAACAGGTATCGGTCTGGATTTGTCCTACAGGCTCTAGGCTACACTTTGCCAACTCCCATTTTAGAGGATGAAGGGTTACAATAAAAAACATGTGGTGCCATTTTACTCCAAATATTAGTCCTCAGAATGCACGTTAAAGGCATAATGCAATATTTCTTGAACTTTATAGCTCACAATAATGGACATAATGGGTTGTTAATAATATTAGAGGCACTTGTATAAACTTTATCAGTTAAAAGAGATAGTTTATACATTAACAAATCCAAAACTATCCTTTAGGAACTAGATTAAATTGCATAGAATCTATGATGTAATTTAAAACATTCTAAAAATTTTTCAAACATTTTAAAGGATGAAAAAAAAAAACTCCTGAAGAAAGCTGAAACAAGGTCATTTTAAATTATAATGGATTTATGAGAAAACACACAATTGTGGATATATGAAAACTTTAAAAAGTAATGTACAGTCTAAAACAGAAAAGCAAAAAAGAAAGCTTCATTTAGTTTCTTACCAATTAATCTTTAATTATATTGGTAGTTTCTCAGAAAATTAAGGTTTTTCTAATGCTTTTTGCAGTACTTTTAGAAGACTACAGTTGTTTTATGAACAGAAGCAAAAATTTTATCAATTACAAATCTGAACACCAGTAACTATTATGAATTTGGGCATGATTAATTCTGACCATGATAAAATATTTAATTTGGGCTTCCCTGGTGGCGCAGTGGTTGAGAGTCCGTCTGCCGATGCAGGGGACACGGGTTCGTGCCCCGGTCCGGGAAGATCCCACATGCCACGGAGCGGCTGGGCCAGTGAACCATGGCCGCTGAGCCTACGCGTCCGGAGCCTGTGCTCCGCAACGGCAGAGGCCACAGCAGTGAGAGGCCCGCGTACCGCAAAAAAAATAAAGAATACCTGCATAAACTAGGAAAGTCTAAAAAGTAATCTAACGGATTAAAAAATTACCAAATGGAAACTCTAGGAGTGAAAAAATGATAATAACTTAAAATCAAAACTCTATGGATAATTAAACAACAGATTAGACAGAAGTGAAGAGAAAAATAGTGAACTGAATTGTTAGGTTAAATTTTTTCCAAAATATATTATTAAGATAAAAAAAAGAAAAACAGAGCAGAAAATCAGGAAGAGAGGTTATGATACAAGGAAAATAGGAAAACAATATTCTTTAGAGTTCTAGAGAATGATGAAACACTATAGGTGAATATGTATTTGAAACAATAATGATTGCAAATTCTCCGTAACTAATAGATTAATAGTTCTCTCCACCCTTGGGCACCCTAACCTGACTCAGCTTGCAAACATTTCATTCATTTATCCCAATGTGCTGTATAATTATTTTCTATGTGTGCCAAGACATGAAAAAGGCTGGAAAACAATTTTTTGGGGCAGGAGTTGCCAATTCTTTTCTGTAAAGGACCAGATAGCAAATATTTTAAGACTTGTGGGCCATATGGTTTCCATTAAAATGACTCAATGCAACAGTTGCAGGACAAAAGCAGCCATAAACAATATGTAAACAAATAGGCATGGCTGTGTTCCAATAAAACTTTATTTACTGAAACAGGTATCGGTCTGGATTTGTCCTACAGGCTCTAGGCTACACTTTGCCAACTCCCATTTTAGAGGATGAAGGGTTACAATAAAAAACATGTGGTGCCATTTTACTCCAAATATTAGTCCTCAGAATGCACGTTAAAGGCATAATGCAATATTTCTTGAACTTTATAGCTCACAATAATGGACATAATGGGTTGTTAATAATATTAGAGGCACTTGTATAAACTTTATCAGTTAAAAGAGATAGTTTATACATTAACAAATCCAAAACTATCCTTTAGGAACTAGATTAAATTGCATAGAATCTATGATGTAATTTAAAACATTCTAAAAATTTTTCAAACATTTTAAAGGATGAAAAAAAAAAACTCCTGAAGAAAGCTGAAACAAGGTCATTTTAAATTATAATGGATTTATGAGAAAACACACAATTGTGGATATATGAAAACTTTAAAAAGTAATGTACAGTCTAAAACAGAAAAGCAAAAAAGAAAGCTTCATTTAGTTTCTTACCAATTAATCTTTAATTATATTGGTAGTTTCTCAGAAAATTAAGGTTTTTCTAATGCTTTTTGCAGTACTTTTAGAAGACTACAGTTGTTTTATGAACAGAAGCAAAAATTTTATCAATTACAAATCTGAACACCAGTAACTATTATGAATTTGGGCATGATTAATTCTGACCATGATAAAATATTTAATTTGGGCTTCCCTGGTGGCGCAGTGGTTGAGAGTCTGCCTGCCGATACAGGGGACACGGGTTCGTGCCCTGGTCTGGGAGGATCCCACATGCCGTGGAGTGGCTGGGCCAGTGAACCATGGCCACTGAGCCTACGCATCCGGAGCCTGTGCTCCACAACGGGAGAGGCTGCAACAGTGAGAGGCCCGCATACAGAAAAAAAAAAATTAATTTGTTGGGAACTGGGTAAATTTTAATTTACAAGGACTCATGTTTTGATAATGCAAGCATCTAATATTCTTATTTCTGTTAACATGTGTATAATCAAAGGGACAAAAAGTACAACACTTTTATATTATTAGAGAACTGATCATTGAGCCTGAATGGATAATGGCAAATTCCATGGAATCCTGACACCTTAGACACAAACACCATAAATTTAACTTAACTGCTTCTGCAGTTGGATCCATATGGGCTCTGAACATACCCACTGAGGCAGAATTACATCAAGTGCCATTCAGAACTAGTTATTTCTTACCACTCTAACTACAGAAAAGCAGGCATGACCTCAGAGACTATCCAGTAAAATTTAACATACTGACCCCTAGGACATATATTGAACATACTAGAAAATGCACATAACAATGTCAATTTGGAAGCTTGAATGACGTAAGATTGTCATATAGTTGTGTAATTTCTTTCCAAAGTATTGACTTCTATGAGACACTCAGTTAAATTTTAATATTTTAGAAGACAAATCTATGCAATAAGAATAATAACGCTTCTTGAAGCTAAATAGTTTTAAAATCATGTCTCTGGTTAATTGTATCAACAAAAATTCCAGGGCTCTACTGGAATCATGACTGTAAGTATGCTGAATATTTTGAATATAGACTTTCTTTTTTCATTGCTTCTCAAGAAAAGTTTTCAGTCAGGTAACTTCAGGTCTGTAAAGGATGTTTGCATTTTCCCCCCATAACAATATGACCAACGTGTTACTGTTTTACATAGCTGTTCTTAGTCTATTTTCTTTTCTTTTTCTTCCAGTTTTCTTGAGATATAATTGACATATGGCACTGTATAAGTTTAAGGTGTACAGCATAATGATGTTGCTTTCATACATCATGAAATGATTACCACAATAAGTTTAGTGAACATCCACCATCTCATATAGACACAAAATTAAATAAATAGAAAAAAGTTTTCCCTTGTGATGAGACTTGCACTCTTAACAACTTTCACATATAACATCCAACTGTGTTAATTATATTTGTCCCGTTGTACTTTACATCCCTAGAACTCATTTATCTTATAAACTGGAAGTGTGTACCTTTTGACCACCTTCATTCAATTCACCTTCTCCTCACTTCTACCTCTGGTAACCACAAATCTTATGCCTTTTTCTGTAATTTGTTTGTCTGTTGGTTGGGTTTTGAAGCATAATTGGTCTCTTTTCTTTCTTAACTATTTTATAAATTGTCTCCAAAAAGAGCTCTGCCTTGTTGTTTTTGTTCTCTTATAATAACTGTAAGTTACTGAGATTATTAACTTCTGTCCTTATCAGTTTGCCCCAAGTCTAGCAGTTTAAGGAGAGCGGTTTGAATAGAGTCTATAAAGGAGCTTTATTATTTGGTTATTATGTGGAGGGTAAAGGTTGGTTATCCAATAGTAGCAATGTTTTGTTTAATTGCTCTGAACTTCTAAGAGCTAGCAGGTCTTTCTTAAAGTGTATGTTCCTAACAGTATAACATATTTTTCCCTAATGACACAGGTATGTTGCTCATCTAAAGAGCAAGGATGGTGATAACAAGCTCTCTGGAGTGACGGGATGAGGCTAGAGAGTTCATTTTATATTTTCTAGGAATCATACCATGAGGTCAATGAAATGATGACTTCCAATATAAGTAATAAAAAGAGGATGATGTTCTGGGTATGAAGGAATAAAGATAGCAAAAGCAAAGAAGATGAATCACTTAAATTCAATTACATAACTTTGAGATAAAACAAGCCAGTGTCAGTCTCAGTCAAGATGTGATTATTCCTACTTCCAACTCCAATAAATCAATCTGAAATGTAGAGAAATGGAAAGTCTAGTCTGTAAAAGTTTTTGGTTTCAACTATAAGGTAGGCAAATAAGATATAAGTGAATTGATAAAACTGTTTATCAATAGTTAAGAAGTTACAATGAAAATTCTTGCAATTAAAACTCTCAAGGCAGGTGGGAGGGCCCCTCCCAGACTCCAGACTGGAGGAGCAGGAGAGGAGAGGAGGGCATTTGCCCCACCCACTCGAGCCCAGGAAGCCTGCTGGGCTCCCAGGTGAGGTCCCTGCCCTCTGAGACCAGGGGTGGGGGCCACTCCTGGGCCCCTTCCACTCCTTGAGCCTAAGCCCCAGCCACCACAGTCCCCAGGGCCTTTTCCAGCCCTGTGGGTCCTGAGCATTGGCCCCACCCACCACCCAAACCTTGCCCTTGCTTAGGCCCCACTCTCACAGCCAAGGCTTTTCCCTGCCTCCTTTTTTTTTTTTTTTTGTCTTCTTCCACTTTTTTACTGCTGTTGTACTGACATACCTTATGGTTGTTGATTCATCTATATTTTTATTTTTACATTCTTTCTAACAAAATTGTTAGTTAAATTTTATTTTTTACTTTGTTATTGTTCTCTTTTTTTTTTTTTTTGCCACCCCACGTGGCTTGTGGGATCTCGAATTGCAAGCACAGGATTGGACAAAAGCTCCTGCAGTGGGAGCTCCAAGTCCAAACCACTGGGCTAACAGAGAACCTCAGACCCCAGGAAATATTCATTGGAGTGAGATCTCACAGAGGTCCGCATCCCAGAACCAAGACCCAGCTCTACCCAATAGCTTACAAACTCCAGTGTTGGAAGCCTCAGGCCAAACAACCAGTAAAACAGGAACACAATTCCACGCATAAGGAAAAAAAATAGACAGCAAAAAAATATGTCACAGATGAAGGAGCAAGGTAACACCTCTAAGATCAAATAAATTAAGAGGAAATAGGCAATCTATCTGAAAAAGAATTCAGAGTAATGATAGTAAAGATGATCCAGAATCTCGGAAACAGAATGGAAGCACAGATTGAGAAAATACAAGAATTGTTTAACAAAGATCTAGAAGAACTAAAGAACAAACAAACAGAGATGAACAACATAATAACTGAAATGTAAAAATACACTAGAAGGAATCAATAACAGAACAACAGAGGCAGAAGAATGAATAAGTGAGGTGGAAGACAAAATGATAGAAATAACTGCCGGGGAGCAGAATAAAGGATAAACAATGAAAAGAATTGAAGACAAATTCAGAGACATCTGGGACAACACTAAATGCAACAACATTTGAATGATAGGGGTCCCAGAAGAAGAAGAGAAAAAGAAAGGGTCTGAGAAAATATTTGAAGAGATTATAGTGGAAAACTTCCCTAACATGGGAAAGGAAATAGTCACCCAAGTCCAGGACGCACAGAGAGTCCCATACAGGATAAACCCTAGGAAAAACACACAAAGACACATATTAATCAAACTAATAAAAATTAAAATCAAAGAAAAAATATTAAAAGTAACAAGGGAAAAACAAAAAATAACATACAAAGGAATCCCCATAAGATTATCAGCTGATTTTTCAGTGGAAACTCTGCAGGCCAGAAGAGAGTGGCAGGATATACTTAAAGTGATGAAAGAGAAAAACCTACAACCAAGATTACTCTATCTAGCAAGGATCTCATTCAGATTCAATGGAGAAGTCAAAAGCTTTTCAGACAAACAAAAGCTAAGAGAATTCAGCACCACCAAACCAGCTTTACAATAAATACTAAAGAAATTTCTCTAAGCGGGAAACACAAGAAAAGAAAAAGACCCACAAAAACAAACCCCAAACAATTAAGAAAATGGTAATGTGAACATACATATTGAGAATAACCTTGAATGTAAATGGATTTGCCCCAACCAAAAGACACAGACTGGCTGAATGGATACAAAAACAAGGCCCATATATATGTTGTCTTAGAGAGACCCATTTCAGACCTAGGGACACATACAGACTGAAAGTGAAGGGATGTAAAAGGATATCCCATGGAAATGGAAATCAAAAGAAATCTGGAGTATCAGATAAAATAGACTTTAAAATAAACTGTTACAAGAGATAAGGAGGAACACTACATAATGATCAAAGGATCAATCCAAGAAGAAGATATAACAATTATAAATGTTTATGCACCCAACATAGGAACACCTCAATACATAAGGCAAATGCTAACAACCGTGAAAGGAGAAATTGACAGTAACACAATAATAGTAGGGGACTTTAACACCCACCTACAGCAATGGACAGTTCATCTAAACAGAAAATAAATAAGGAAACACAAGCTTTAAATGACACAATAGACCAGACAGATCTAATTGATATTTACAGAACATTCTACCCAAAAGTGGCAGAATACACTTTCTTCTCAAGTGTATATAGAACATTCTCCAGGGTAGATCACATCTTGGGTCACAAATCAAGCCATGGAAAATTTAAGAAAATTGAAATCGTATCAAGCCTCTTTTCTGACCACAATATATGAAAGTGGATATCAATTACAGGAAAGAAACTGTAAAAAACACAAATATATGGAGGCTAAACAATGTGCTACTAAATAACCAAGAGATCACTGAAGAAATCAAAGAAGAAAATTTAAAATATGTAGAAACAACTGACAAGAAAAACACGATGACCCAAAACCTATGGGACACAGCCAAAACCGTTCTAAGAGGGAAGTTTATAGCAATTAAATCTCACCTCAGGAAACAAGAAAGATCTCAAACAAACAATCTAACCCTACACTTAAAACAACTAGAGAAAGAAGAACAAAGAAAACCCAAAGTCAGTAGAATGAAAGAAATCATAAAGATCAGAGTTGAAATAAGTGAAATAGAAATGAAGAAAACAATAGAAAAGTTCAATAAAATTAAAAGCTGATTCTTTGAGAAGATAAAAAAATTTGATAAACCCTTAGCCAGACTCAACAAGAAAAAAAAGGGAAAGGACGCAAATCAATAAAATTAGAAATGAAAAAGGAGAAATCACAACTGACACTGCAGAAATACAAAGGATTATATGAGACTACTACAAACAACTATATGCCAATAAAATGGACAACCACAAAGAAATGGGCAAATTCTTAGAAAAGTACAATTCTCCAAGACTGAACCAGGAAGAATTAGGAAATATAAACAGACCTATCACAAGTAATGAAATTGAAACCATAATTAAAAATCGTCCAACAAACAAAATAAAGGACCAGATGACTTCACAGGTGAATTCTATCAAACATTTAGAGAAGAGCTAACTAATCCATATCAAACTCTTCCAAAAAATTGCAGAGATAGAAACACTCCGAAATTCTTTCTATGAAGCTACACTCACCCTGATACCAAAACTAGAAAAAGATATCACACAAAAAAGAAAATTTTAGATCATAATCAATGGTGAACATAGATGCAAAAATCCTGAACAAAATACTAACAAACAGAATCCAACAGCACATTAAAAGGATCATACACCATGATCAAGTGGAATTTATTCCAGGGATGCAAGGATTCTTCAATATACACAAATCAATCAATGTGATATACCACATTAAGAAATTAAAGAATAAAAACCAGATGATAATCTCAATAGATGCAGAAAAAGCTTTTGACAAAATTCCACATTGATTTATGATAAAAACTCTCCAGAAAATGGGCATAGAGGGAACTTACCTCAACATAATAAAGGCCATATATAACAAACCCACAGCAAGCATCATACTCAATGGTGAAAAACTGAAAGCATTCACTACAATCAGGAACAAGACAAGGATGTCCACTCTCACCACTATTATTCAACATAGTTTTGGAAGCCCTAGCAATGGCAATCAGAGAAGAAAAAGAATAAAAGGAATACAAATTGGAAAAGAAGAATTAAAACTGTCACTGTTTGCCAATGACATGATATTATACATAGAAAATCCTAAAGATGCCACCAGATAACTACTAGGACTAATCAATGAATTTGGCAATGTTGCAGGATACAAAATTAATGGACAGAAATGTGTGGCATCCCTATACATCAACAATGAAAAATCAGAAAGAGAAATTAAGGCAACCCTCCCATTTACCATTGCAATGAAAAGAATAAAATATGTAGGAATAAACCTGTCTAAGGAGGCAAAAGACTTGTACTCAGCAAACTATAAAACACTGATGAAAGACATCAAAGATCACATAAACAGGTGGAGAAATATACCACATTCTTGGATTGGAAGAATCAATGTTGTGGAAATGTCTATACTACCCAAAGCAATCTACAGATTCAATGCAATCCCTATCAAACTACCAATGGCATTCTTCACAGAATTAGAAGAAAAAAATCTTACAATTCTATGGAAATACAAAAGACCCTGAATAGACAAAACAATCTTCAGAAAGAAAAACAGAGTTGGAGAAATAAGGCTCCCTGATTTCAAACTATGCCACAAAGCTACAGTAATCAAGACAGTATGGTACTGGCACAAAAACCAAAATATACATCAATAGTACAGGATAGAATGCCCAGAGATAAACCCATGCACATATGGGCACCTAATTTACAACAAAGGAGTCAAGAACATACAATGGAGAAAAGCCAGCCTCTTCAATCAGTGGTGCTGGGAAAACTGGACAGCTACATGTAAAAGAATGAAATTAGAACACCACCTAACACAAAACACAAAAATAAACTCCAAATGGATTGGAGACTTAAATATAAGACCAGACATTATAAAACTTTTAGAGGAAAACAGGAGAAACACTCTTTGACATAACCACAGCAAGATTTTCCTTTGCACAGCAAAGGAAATCAAAAACAAGACAAGAAGACAACCCTCAGAATGGGAGAAAATATTTGCAAAAGAAACAGCAGACAAAGGATTAATCTCCAAAATATACAAACAGCTCACAGAGCTCAAAATCAAAACAATCCAGTTAAAAAATGGGCAGAAGGCCTAAATAAACATTTCACCAATGAAGACATACAGATGGCCAAGAGGTACATGAAAAGATGCTCAACATCACTAATTATTAGAGAAATGCAAATCAAAACTACAATGAGTTGTCACCTCACACTGGTCAAAATGGCCATTATCAAAAAAGCTAGAAACAATCAATGCTGGAAAGGGTGTGGTGAAAAGGAAACCCTCCTACACTGTTGGTGTGAATGTAAATTGATACAACCACTATGGAAAACAGCATGGATGTTCCTTAAAAAACTAAAAATAGAACTACCATATGACCCAGTAATCCCACTACTGGGCCTATACACTGAGAAAACCATAATTCAAAAAGAGACATGCAGGGCTTCCCTGGTGGCACAGTGGTTGAGAGTCTGCCTGCCGATGCAGGGGACACAGGTTCGTGCCCCGGTCCAGGAAGATCCCATATGCCACAGAGCGTCTGGGCCTGTGAGCCATGGCCACTGAGCCTGCACGTTCGGCAGCCTGTGCTCCACAACGGGAGAGACCACAGCAGTGAGAGGCCTGCGTACCACACAAAAAAAAAAAAAAAAAAAAGGGAGACATGCACCACAATGTTCATTGCAACACTATTTACAATAGCCAGGACGTGGAACCAATCTAAATGTCCATCGACAGATGAATGGATAAAGAAGATGTGGCACATATATACAATGGAATATTACTCAGCCATAAAAAGAAACGAAATTGAGTTATTTGTAGTGAGGTGGATGGATTTAGAGTCTGTCATACAGAGTGAAGTAAGTCAGAAAGAGAAAAACAAATACTGCATGCTAACGTATATATATGGAATCTAAAAAAGAAAAAAAGGGTACTGATGAACCTAGTTGCAGGGCAGGAATAAAGAGGTAGACATAGAGAATGGACTTGATGACATGGGGTGGGAGGGCAAAGCTGGGGAGAAGTGAGAGTAGCATCAACATACATACACTACTGAATGCAAAATAGTTGGCTGGCAGGAAGCAGCAGCATAGCACAGGGAGATTGGCTCGTGCCTTGCGATGACCAAGAGGGGTGGGATAGGGAGGATGGGAGGGAGGCTCAAGAGGGAGGGGATATGGGGATATGTGTATGCATATGGCTGATTCGCTTTGTTGTGCAAGAGAAATTAACACGATACTGTGAAGCAATTATACTCCAATAAAGATCTATTAAAAAGAAAAATCTCTCAACAGAGTGACTGAGATGGCAGAGTAGGAAAACTTGGAACCCACCTCCCCCCACAAACACATCAAAAATACATCTACATATGGAACAATTCTCACTGAATCTAGCAGAAAGGCTCCTGCATAACCAAGGCTGCAAGAAATATTCCCATGTAATCAGGTAGGATGGGAAGCGAATAGATCAGTTGGGGACCTGTGCTCCTGGGAGGGAAATCAGGAAAATGGAGGTTACACAGATGGAGATCCTCCCTTGGGAGTGAGCAATTTGAGCCACATATTGAGTGCCCCAGGCATGGGGTCCAACTCTGAAAAGATGAGTACCCTAGACTGGTTGGAGGGCAGGTGGGACTAACAGGAGGTCTGTGGGGAGCCTGGACTCTGCACGTGAGGGATGTGGAAATGTTTGCTTACTCCCAAAACAAGGAAGAGAGGGTGGATTGAAATGGTGTGGATATCTGGCCGGTTTCCCATGACCACCCTGACATGTGACCCAGACGGAGCTGAGCAACCACTCTGGACCCCGTTGCTTCCTGATGCAGCTCCACAGTGGGGAAGGACTGCTCTGGCTAAGGAAAGAACTCAGCAAAAGGCACAGAGTTGACTGAGACCTGAAGAAGCATCTCAGCAGGTTGGGGGTAGCCATTACTGGCGCTCACGCAGGCCACATATCAGAAGCAGTCTGGGGCACTGACTATGGCCAGGGCCACCACAGCCTATGTCCAGATCCACACCAAGCAACCACACCAGCCCCTCTTGCTGCTGGACCTCTGGGGTGAGAGTTCCAGTGCTGGGAGAGGGGAGAGGATACATCTAGAGGGAACAAAGCCAGCTCAGACCTGACCCTCCAGGCTTTTGCTCCAGTAACTTGGGACTCAACCCTGCCCCTGATAGGTTGGTGCTTGTCACTGAGCACAGGAGAAGCCCTGCTTCACACTTTGTTCTGGCTCTCTTCCCTCCATATCCAGGCCCATCTCCTACCAAGGCAATAGCTGCCAGCACACACCAAGGAAAAATGTGACTTTTGTTCACATCAAATTCAACTCTCCCACCAAAACCACTGGGCACGTGCAGACTATATAGGAAAGCTCCTATATAAGAACACCAATTTACCACTGCATTAGGTAACACTTTCACCTAAATTCATAGGGACAGAGAAAGTTAAGCAAAATGAAAAGGCAGAGGAACTACTTTCAACTGGAAGATAAGGAGAAAACCTCTGAAAAAATAATAAAACAGAAATTTAAAATTGACCAGATAAAGAGTACAAATCATTAGGAATGCTAACTGAATTAGGGAAAAGAATAGATAAACACAGTGAGAATTTTAACAAGGAACTAGAAAATATGAAAAATAACTTATCAGAACTGAAGGATACAATAACTAAAATTAAAAACACACTAGAAGGACTTACCAAACTAAGTTATATAGAAGCACACTTCAGTGAACTGGAAGATAGAATAATGGAAATCACCCAAACAGAACAGCAAAAAGAAAAATATTTTTAAATGAGAACAGTTTAAGGGACCTCTGAGACAACGTTAAGCATACCAACATTTGCATTACAGGGGTCCCAGAAGGAGAAGAAAGAGAAGGGGATCAGGGGGACCTTCAAGATGGCAAGGAGTAAGACGTGGAGATCACCTTCCTCCCCACAAATACATCCAAAATACAACCACATGTAGAATAACTCCTACAGAACACCTACTGAATGCTGGCAGAAGACCTCAGACTTCCCAAAAGGCAAGAAACTCCCCACGTACCTGGGTAGAGCAAAAGAAAAAAGAAAAAAACAGAGACAAAAGAATAGGGATGGGACTTGCACTTCTGGGAGGGAGCTATGAAGGAGGAAAAGTTTCCACACACTAGGAAGCCCCTTCACTGGCAGAGATGGAGCTGGAGGGGGGTGGGGGGAAAGCTTTGGAGCCACAGAGGAAAGCACAGCAACAGGGGTGAGGAGGGCAAAGTAGAGAGATTCCTGCACAGAGGATGGGTGCTGACCAGCACTCATCAGCCTGAGAGGCTTGTCTGCTCACCCGCCGGGGCGGGTGGGGCTGGAAGCTGAGGCTCGGGCCTCGGAGGTCGGATCCCTGGGAGAGGACTGGGGCTGGCAGCGTGAACAGAGCCTGAAGGGGGCTAGTGCAACACAGCCAGCCGGGAGGGAGTCCAGGAAAATGTCTGGACATGCCTAAGAGGCAAGAGACCATTGTTCTGGGGTGCGCGAGGATAGGAGATTCAGAACACTGCCTAAATAAGCTTCACAGATGGGCACAAGCCACGGCTATCAGCACGAACCCCAGAGACAGGAATGAAATGCTAATGCTACAGTCACCAAGAAGCCTGTGTGTAAGCACAGGTCACTATCCACACCTCCCCTCCTGGGAGCCTGTGCAGCCCACCACTGTCAGGGTCCTGTGATCCAGGGACAACTTCTCCGGGAGAACACACGGCACACCTCAGTTTGTTGTAATGTCACGCCGACCTCTGCTGCCTCACGCTTGCCCCTCATTCCAATTTGATTACCATACCCCTTCCTCTTGCCAGCCAGAGTGAGCCAGAGCCTGCTAATCAGCTGCTCCTTTAACTCCCTCCTGTTGGGGCAAAGAACAGATGCTAGAGGGTGACCTACATGCAGAGGCTGGGCCAAAATCAAAGCTGAACCCCAGGAGCTGTTCAAGCAAAGAAGAGAAAGGGAAATTTCTCCGTACAGACTCAGGAGCAGCAGATTAATTCCCCACAATCAACTTGATGTACCCTGCATCTGTGGAATACCTGAATAGACAACAAATCATCCCAAAATTGAGGCGGTAGACTTTGGGAGCAACTGTAGTTGTGGGGTTTGCTGTGTGTGACTGAATTGTTTCTGATTTTTCTGTTTATATTAGTATAGTTTTTAGCACTTGTTATCATTGGTGGATGTGTTTATTGGTATGTTTGCTCTCTTTAAATTATTATTTATTTATTTTATTTTAATAATTTATTTTAATAATTTTTAATATTTTATTATTTATTATTATTTTTTTCTTCCTTTTTTTCCCTCTCTTTTCTTCTGAGACATGTGGCTGACAGGGTCTTTGTGCTCCAGCCTGGTGTCAGGTCTGAGCCTCTGAGGTGGGAGAGCTAAGTTCAGGATATTGGACCATCAGAGATCTACTGGCCCCATGTAATATCAATCATCAAGAGCTCTCCCAGAGGCCTCCATCTCAATGCTAAGGCCCAGCCCCACCTAATGGCCAGCAAGCTACAATGCTGGACGCCCCAGGCCAAACAGCTAGCAAGACACAACCCCACCCATTAGCAGAGAGCCTGCCTAAAGTGATAAGTTCACAGACACCCCAAAACACACCATGAGACACAGTCCTGCCAACCAGAAAGACAAGATTCAGTCCCACTGACCAGAACACGGGCACCAGTCCCCTCCATCGGGAAGCCTACACAAGCCACTGAACCAATGTCATCCACTGGGGACAGACACCAAAAACAATGGGAACTATGAACCTGCAGCCTGTGCAAAGAAGACCCAAAATACAGTAAGTTAAACAAAATGAGAAGACAGAGAAATATGTAGGAGATGAAGGAGCAAGGTAAAAACTCACCAGACCAAAGAAATGAAGAGGAAATAGGCAGTCTACCTGAAAAAGAATTCAGAGAAATGAGAGTAATGATGATCCAAAATCTTGGAAATAGAATGGAGAAAATATAAGAAATGTTTTACAAGGAGCTACAAGAAATAAAGAGCAAACAAATAATGATGAGAAACAAAACAAATGAAATTAAAAATTCTCTAGAAGGAATCAATAGCAGAATAACTGGGGCAGAAGAACAGATAAGTGACCTGGAAGATAAAATAGTGGAAAGAACAACTGCAGAGCAGAATAAAGAAAAAGGAATGAAAATTGAGGACAGTCTTAGAGACCTTTGGGACAACATTAAACACACCAACATTCAAATTATAGGGGTGCCAGAAGAAGAAGAGAAAAAGAAAGGGTCTGAGAAAATATTTGAAGAGATTATAGTTGAAAACTTCCCTAACATGGAAAAATAAATAGTCAATCAAGTTTAAGAAGCACAGAGAGTCCCATATAGGATAAATCCAAGGAGAAACACACCAAGACACATATTAATCAAACTATCAAAAATTAAATACAAAGAAAAAATATTAAAAGCAACAAGGGAAAAGCAACAAATAAGATACAAGGGAAACCCCATAAGGTTAACAGCTGAACTTTCAGCAGAAACTCTGCAGGCCAGAAGGGAGTGGCAGGACACATTTAAACTGATGAAAGGGAGAAAACTACGACCAAGATTAATCTACCCAGCAAGGATCTCATTCAGATTTGATGGAGAAATTTAAAACTTTACAGACAAGCAAAAGTTAAGAAATTCAGCACCACCAAACCAGCTTTACAACAAATGCTCAAGGAACTTCTCTAGGCAGGGAATACAAGAGAAGGAGAAGACCTACAAAAACAAACACAAAATAATTAAGAAAATGGTAATAGAAACATACATATCGATAATTACCTTAAATGTAAATGGACTAAATGCTCCAACCAAAAGACACAGACTGGCTGAATAGATACAAAAACAAGACCCATATATACGCTGTCTACAAGAGACCCACTTTAGACCTGGGGACACATACAGACTGAAAGTGAGGGGATGAAAAAAGATATTCCATGCAAATGGAAATCAAAAGAAAGCTGGAGTAGCAATTCTCATATGAGACAAAATAGACTTTAAAATAAAGACTGTTATAAGAGACAAGGAAAGGCACTGCATAATGATCAAGGGATCAAACCAAGAAGATACAAAAATTGTAAATACTTATGGACCCAATGTAGGAGCAACTCAATAGATAAGGCAAATTCTAACAACCATAAAATGGGAAATCGACAGTAACACAATAATAGTAGGGGACTTTAACACTCCATTTTCACCAATGGACAGATCATCCAAAATAAAAATAAAGAAAACACAAGCTTTAAATGACACATTAGACAAGATGGACTTAATTGATATTTATAGGACATTCCATCCAAAATCAATAGAACACACTTTCTTCTCTAGTGCCCATGGAACAGTCTCCAGGATAGATCATATCTTGGGCCACAAATCAAGACTTGGTAAATTTAAGAAAATTGAAATTGTATCAAGTATCTTTTTAAACCACAACACTATGGGACTATATATCAATTACAGGAAAAAAAAAACTGTAAAAAATACAAACACATGGAGGCTAAATATTATGTTACTAAATAACAAGTAGATCACTGCTGAAATAAAAAAGGAAATCAAAAAATACCTAGAGGCAAATGACAATGAAAACATGATGATCCAAAAGCTATCAGATGCAGCAAACTCAGTTCTTAGAGGGAAGTTTATAGCAGTACAATCCTCTCTCAAGAAAGAAGAAAAATCTGAAATAAACAACCTAAACCTACACCTAAAGCAATCAGAGAAAGAAGAACAAAAAATCCCAAAGTTAGCAGGAGGAAAGAAATCATAAAGATAAGATCAGAAATAAATGAAAAAGAAATGAAGGAAACAATAGCAAAGATCAATAAAACTGAAAACTGGTTCTTTGAGAAGATAAACAAAATTCACAAGCCATTAGCCAGACTCATCAAGAAAAAATGGGAAAAGACTCAAATCAACAGAATTAGAAATGAGAAAAGGGAAGTAAGAACTGACACTGCTGAAATACAAAGAATCATGAGAGATTACTATAAGCAACTCTATGCCAATAAAATAGACAACCACAAAGAAATGGACAAATTCTAAGTAAAGCCCAACCTTCCAAGACTAAACCATGAAGAAATGGAAAATATAAAGTGACCAAGCACAAGCACTGAAATTGAAACTGTGATTAAAAATCTTCCAACAAACAAAAGCCCAGGACCAGATGGCTTCACAGGTGAATTCTATCAAACATTTAGAGAAGACCTAACACCTATCCTTCTCAAACTCTTCCAAAATATAGCAGAGCGAGGAACATTCCCAAACTCATTGTATGAGGCCACCATCACCCTGATACCAAAACCAGACAAAGATGTCACAAAAAAAGAAAACTACAGGCCATTATCACTGATAAACATAGACGCAAAAATCCTCAACAAAATATTAGCAAACAGAATCCAACAGCAAATTAAATGGATCATACACCATGATCAAGTGGGGTTTATCCCAGGAATGTAAGGATTCTTCAATATACACAATTCAATCAATGTGATACACCATATTAACAAACTGAAGGATAAAAACCATATGATAATCTCAATAGATGCAGAAAGAGCTTTCAACAAAATTCAACACCCATTTATGTTAAAAACTGCCCAGAATGTAGGCATAGAAGGAAGCTACCTCAACATAATAAAGGCCATATATGACAAGCCCACAGAAAACATCACTCTCAATGGTGAAAAACTGAAACCATTTCCACTAAGATCAGGAACAAGATAAGGTTGCCCACTCTCACCACTAGTATTCAACATAGTTTTCAAAGTTTTAGCCACAGCAATCAAAGAAGAAAAAGAAACAAAAGGAATCCAAATCAGAAAAGAAGTAAAACTGTCACTGTTTGCAGATGACATGATACTATACATAAAGAATCCTAAAGACACTACCAGAAAACAGCTAGAGCTAATCAATGAATTTGGAAAGGCAGCAGGATACAAAATAAATGCACAGAAATCTCTTGCACACCTATACACTAATGATGAAAAATCTGTAAAAGAAATTAAGGAAACACTCCCATTTACTGTTGCAACAAAAAGAATAAAATACCTAGGAATAAACCTACCAAAGGAGACAAAAGACCCGTATGCAGAAAACTATAAGACACTGATGAAAGAAATTAAAGATGATACAAACAGATGGAGAGATAAACCATGTCCTTGGATTGGAAAAATCAACATTGTGAAAATGACTACACTACCCAAAGCAATCTACAGATTCAATGCAATCCCTATCAAACTACCAATGGCATTTTTCACAGAACTAGAACAAAATATTTCACAATTTGTATGGAAACACAAAGGACTCTGAATAGCCAATGCAATCTTGAGAAAGAAAAACTGAGCTGGAGGAATCAGGCTCCCTGACTTCAGACTATACTACAAAACTACAGTAATCAAGACAGTATGGTACTGGCACAAAAACAGAAATATAGATCAATAGTACAGGATAGAATGCCCAGAGATATACCCACACACATATGGGCACATAATTTACAACAAAGGAGGCAAGAACATATAATGGAGAAAAGACAGACTCTTCAATAAGTGGTGCTGGGAAAACTGGACAGCTGCATGTAAAAGAATGAAATTAGAACACTTTCTACCACCATACACAAAAATATACTCAAAATGGATTAAAGACCTAAATGTAAGGCCAGACACTGTAAAACTCTCAGAGGAAAACATAGGCAGAACACACTATGACATAAATTGCAGCAAGATCCTTTTTGACCCATCTCCTAGAGAACAGGAAATAAAAAGAAAAATAAACAAATGGGACCTAATGAAACTTAAAAGCTTTTGCACCACACAGGAAACCATAAACAAGAAGAAAAGACAACCCTCAAAATGGGAGAAAATATTTGTAAGTTAAGCGACTGACAAAGGATTAATCTCCCAAATATACAAGCAACACATGCAGCTCAATATCAAAAAAACCCAAAGAACCCAATCCAAAAATCGGCAGAAGACCTAAACAGACTTTCTGCAAAGAAGATATACAGATTGCCAACAAACGTGTGAAAGGATGCTCAACATCACTAATCATTAGAGAAATGCAAATCAAAACTACAATGAGGTATCACTTCACACCAGTCAGAATGGCCATCATAAAAACATCTACACACCATAAATGCTAGAGAGGGTGTGGAGGAAATGGAACCTTCTTGCACTGTTGGTGGGAATGCATATCGATACAGCCACTATGGAGAACAGTATGGAGGTTCCTTAAAAAACTAAAAATAGAACTACCATATGACCCAGCAATCCCACTACTGGGTATATACCATGAGAAAACCATAATTCAAAAAGAGACATGTACCACAATGCTCATTGCAGCACTATTTTCAATAGCCAGGACATGGCATGGAAGCAGCCTAAGTGTCCATTAACAGATAAAAGGATAAAGAAGATGTGGCACATATATATAATGGACTATTACTCAGCCATTTCAAAAAAGAAATGAAATTGAACTAGTTGTAGTGAGGTGGATGGCCCTAGAGTCTGTTACACAGAGTGAAGTAAGTCAGAAAGAGAAAAACAAATAACATACACTCACACATATATATGGAATCTAAAAGAAAAAAAAAAAAAGGTTCTGTAGAACCTAGGGCCAGGACAGGAATAAAGACACATATGTAGAGAATGGGCTTGATACATGGAGAGCGGGAAGCACAAGCTGGGATGAAGTGAGACAGTAGCATTGACATATATATACTACCAAATGTAAAATAGATAGCTAGTGGGAAGAAGCTTCATAGCACAGGGAGATCAGTTCAGTGCTTTGTGACCACGTAGTGGGGTGAGATAGGGAGATTAGGAGGGAGACGTAAGAGGGAGGAGATGTGGTGAAATATGTATACATATAGCTGATTCACTTTGTTGTAAAGCAGAAACTAACACAACATTGTAAAGCAATTATACTGCAATAAAGAGGTTAAAAAATTCTAGAAAAAGAAACTTCCTGTTTGAAACAAGTAAATACAGTCATAAGACATTATATATGAACCTCATGGTAACCACAAATCAAAAACCTACAATAGATACACAAAAACCATAGAGGAAAGAACACAAGCATACCATTAAAGAAAATCATTAACCCACAAAGGAGGAATCTAATAAGAAGAGAAGACCTACAAAAACAACCAGAAAACAAGTTGTAAAATTGTAATAAGTACATATTTATCAATAATTATTTAAATTTCAACAGACTAATTGCTTTAATCAAAAGGCATTGGGTGGCTGATTTGAGAAAAAAAAAAGACCATCTATATGCTGCTTACAAGAGACTCACATCAGAGGTCAAGAAATATACACAATGAAAGTGAGAAGATGCAAACAGAAATGTCGAAAGAAGGGTATCAGTACTCATATCAGGCAAAATAGACTTTATAAGAAACTTTCACAACAGACGAAGAAAGACATTATATGAGGATAAAGGGATCAACAAAAGAAGAGGGTATTACATTCATTACCATATATGTATGCAATATAGGAACACCTAAATATAAAAAGCAAATGTTAACAGACATACAGGGAGAAATTTATAATAGTACAATTACAGTTGGGGACTTTAACACCCCACTGACATCACTGGATGGTCATCCAAACAGAAAATCAAGAAGGCAACAGTGGTCTTAAATGACACAATAGACCAGTCGGACTTAATACATATGTACAGGACTTTACATCCAAAACCAGCAGAATACACATTCTTCTCAACTGCATATGGAACATTCTCCAGGATAGATCACATGCTAGGCCACAAAACAAGTCTCAACAAACTTGAGTGGATAAAAATTATGATATATAATCCAGGGACAACTTCCCCGGGAGAACGTACGGCAAGCCTCAGGCTGCAACATCACGCCGGCCTCTGCCGCCGCAGGCCCGCCCCACACTCCGTGACCCTCCCTACCCCCCAGCCTGAGTGAGCCAGAGCCTCCGAATCAGCGGCTCCTTTAACCCCGTCCTGTCTGAGCAAAGAACAGACGCCCTCCGGCGACCTACACGCACAGGCAGGGCCAAATCCAAAGCTGAGCCCCTGGGAACTGTGAGAACAAAGAAGAGAAAGGGAAAGCTCTCCCAGCAGCCTCAGAAGCAGCAGATTAAAGCTCCACAATAAACTTGATATACCCTGCATCTGTGGAATACCTGAATAGACAATGAATCATCCCAAATTAAGGAGCCCTGTGGATGAAAGGCTCTTGGTGCTGCAGCCAGGAGTCAGTGCTGTGCCTCTGAGGTGGGAGAGCCAACTTCAGGACACTGGTCCACAAGAGGCCTCCCAGCTGCACATAATATCAAACAGCAAAAATCTCCGAGAGATCTCCATCTCAACGCCAGCACCCAGCCTCACTCAACAACCAGCAAGCTACAGTGTTGGACATCCTATGCCAAACAACTAGCAAAACAGGAACACAACCCCACCCATTAGCAGAGAGGCTGCCCAAAATCATAATAAGTCTACAGACACCCCAAAACACACCACCAGACGTGGACCTGCCCACCAGAAAGACAAGATCCAGCCTCATCCACCAGAACACAGGCACTAGTACCCTCCACCAGGAAGCCTACACAACCCACTGAACCAACCTTAGCCACTGGGGACAGACACAAAAAACAACAGGAACTACGAACTTTCAGTCTGCAAAAAAGGAGACCCCAAACACAGTAAGATAAGCAAAATGAAAAGACAGAAAAACACACAGCAGATGAAGGAGCAAGATAAAAACCCACCAGACCTAACAAATGAAGAGGAAATAGGCAGTCTACCTGAAAAAGAATTCAGAATAATGATAGTAAGGTTGATCCAAAATCTTGGAGATAGAATGGACAATAGAATGGACAAAATGCAAGAATCAGTTAACAAGGACCTAGAAGAACTAAAGATGAAACAAGCAACGATGAACAACACAATAAATGAAATTAAAAGTACTCTAGATGGGATCAATAGCAGAATAACTGAGGCAGAAGAACGGAAAAGTGACCTGGAAGATAAAATAGTGGAAATAACTACTGCAGAGCAGAATAAAGAAAAAAGAATGAAAAGAACTGAGGACAGTCTCAGAGACCTCTGGGACAACATTAAACGCACCAACATTCGAATTATAGGGGTTCCAGAAGAAGAAGAGAAAAAGAAAGGGACTGAGAAAATATTTGAAGAGATTATAGTTGAAAACTTCCCTAATATGGGAAAGGAAATAGTTAATCAAGTCCAGGAAGCACAGAGAGTCCCATACAGGATAAATCCAAGGAGAAATACGCCAAGACACATATTAATCAAACTGTCAAAAAGTAAATACAAAGAAAACATATTAAAAGCAGCAAGGGACAAACAACAAATAACACACAAGGGAATCCCCATAAGGTTAACAGCTGATCTTTCAGCAGAAACTCTGCAAGCCAGAAGGGAGTGGCAGGATATATTGAAAGTGTTGAAGGAGAAAAACCTGCAACCAAGATTACTCTACCCAGCAAGGCTCTCATTCAGATTTGATGGAGAAATTAAAACCTTTACAGACAAGCAAAAGCTGAGAAAGTTCAGCACCACCAAACCAGCTCTACAACAACTGCTAAAGGAATTTCTCTAGGCAAGAAACACAAAAGAAGGAAAAGACCTACAATAACAAACCCAAAACAATTAAGAAAATGGGAATGGGAACACACATATCGATAACTACCTTAAATGTAAATGGACTAAATGCACCCACCAAAAGACACAGATTGGCTGAATGGATACAAAAACAAGACCCATATATTTGCTGTCTACAAGAGACCCACTTCAGACCTAGAGACACATACAGACTGAAAGTAAGGGGATGGAAAAAGGTATTTCATGCAAATGGAAACCAAAAGAAAGCTGGAGTAACAATTCTCATATCAGACAAAATAGACTTTAAAACAAAGACTATTAGAAGAGACAAAGAAGGACACTACATAATGATCAAGGGATCGATCCAAGAGGAAGATATAACAATTGTAAATATTTATGCACCCAACATAGGTGCACCTCAATACATAAGGCAAATACTGACAACCATAAAAGGTGAAATCGACAGTAACACATTCATAGTAGGGGACTTTAACACCCCACTTTCACCAATGGACAGATCATCCAAAATGAAAATAAATAAGGAAACACAAGCTTTAAATGATACATTAAACAAGATGGAGTTAATTGATATTTATAGGACATTCCATCCAAAAACAACAGAATACACATTTTTCTCAAGTGCTCATGGAACATTCTCCAGGATAGATCATATCTTGGGTCAGAAATCAAGCCTTGGTAAATTTAAGAAAATTGAAATTGTATCAAGTATCTTTTCCGACCACAACGCTATGAGACTCGATATCAATTACAGGAGAAGATCTGTAAAAAATACAAAGACATGGAGGCTAAACTATACACTACTTAATAACGAAGTGATCACTGAAGAAATCAAAGAGGAAATCAAAAAATACCTAGAAACAAATGACAATGGAGACACGACGACTCAAAATCTATGGGATGCAGCAAAAGCAGTTCTAAGAGGGAAGTTTATAGCAATACAATCTTACCTTGAGAAACAGGAAACATCTCGAATAAACAACCTAACCTTGCACTTAAAGCAATTAAAGAAAGAAGAACAAAAAAACCCCAAAGTTAGCAGGAGGAAAGAAATCATAAAAATCAGATCAGAAATAAATGAAAAAGAAATGAAGGAAATGATAACAAAGATCAATAAAACTAAAAGCTGGTTCTTTGAAAGGATAAACAAAATTGATAAACCATTAGCCAGACTCATCAAGAAAAAAAGGGAGAAGACTCAAATCAATAGAATTAGAAATGAAAAAGGAGAAGTAACAACTGACACTGCAGAAATACAAAAGATCATGAGAGATTACTACAAGCAACTCTATGCCAATAAAATGGACAACCTGGAAGAAATGGACAAATTCTTAGAAAGGCACAACCTGCCAAGACTGAATCAGGAAGAAATAGAAAATATGAACAGACCAATCACAAGCACTGAAATTGAAACTGTGATTAAAAATCTTCCAACAAGCAAAAGCCCAGGACCAGATAGCTTCACAGGCGAATTCTATCAAACATTTAGAGAAGAGCTATCACCTATCCTTCTCAGACTCTTCCAAAATATAGCAGAGGGAGGAACACTCCCCAATTCATTCTACGAGGCCACCATCACCTTGATACCAAAACCAGACAAGGATGTCACAAAGAAAGAAAACTACAGGTCAATATCATTGATGAACATAGATGCAAAGATCCTCAACAAAATACTAGCAAACAGAATCCAACAGCACATTAAACGGATCATACACCATGATCAAGTGGGGTTTATTCCAGGAATGCAAGGATTCTTCAATATACGCAAATCAATCAACGTGATACACCATATTAATAAATTGAAGGAGAAAAACCATATGATCATCTCAATAGATGCAGAGAAAGCTTTTGACAAAATTCAACACCCATTTATGATAAAAACCCTGCAAAAAGTAGGCATAGAGGGAACTTTCCTCAACATAATAAAGGCCATATATGACAAACCCACAGCCAACATCATCCTCAATGGTGAAAAACTGAAAGCATTTCCACTAAGATCAGGAACAAGACAAGGTTGCCCACTCTCACCACTCTTATTCAACATAGTTTTGGAAGTTTTAGCCACAGCAATCAGAGAAGAAAAGGAAATAAAAGGAATCCAAATTGGAAAAGAAGAAGGAAAGCTGTCACTGTTTGCAGATGACATGATACTATACATAGAGAATCCTAAAGATGCTACCAGAAAACTACTAGAGCTAATCAATGAATGTGGTAAAGTAGCAGGATACAAAATTAATGCACAGAAATCTCTGGCATTCCTATACACTAAGGATGAAAAATCTGAAAGTGAAATCAAGAAAACACTCCCATTTACCATTGCAACAAAAAGAATAAAATACCTAGGAATAAACCTACCTAAGGAGACAAAAGACCTGTGTGCAGAAAATTATAAGACACTTATGAAAGAAATTAAAGATGATACAAATAGATGGAGAGATATACCATGTTCTTGGATTGGAAGAATCAACATTGTGAAAATGACTCTACTACCCAAAGCAATCTACAGATTCAATGCAATCCCTATCAAACTACCACTGGCATTTTTCACAGAACTAGAACAAAAAATTTCACAATTTGTATAGAAACACAAAAGACCCCGAATAGCCAAAGCAATCTTGAGAACAAAAAATGGAGCTGGAGGAATCAGGCTTCCTGACTTCAGACTATACTACAAAGCTACAGTAATCAAGACAGTATGGTACTGGCCCAAAAACAGAAATATAGATCAATGGAACAGGATAGAAAGCCCAGAGGTAAACCCACGCACATATGGTCACCTTATCTTTGACAAAGGAGGCAGAAATGTACAGTGGAGAAAGGACAGCCTATTCAATAAGTGGTGCTGGGAAAACTGGACAGCTACATGTAAAAGTACGAGATTAGATCACTCCCTAACACCATACACAAAAATATGCTCAAAATGGATTAAAAACCTAAATGTAAGGCCAGAAACTATCAAACTCTTAGAGGAAAACATAGGCAGAACACTCTATGACATAAATCACAGCAAGGTCCTTTTTGACCCACCTCCTAGAGAAATGGAAATAAAAACAAAAGTAAACAAATGGGACCTAATGAAACTTCAAAGCTTTTGTGCAGCAAAAGAAACCATAAAGCAGACCAAAAGACAACCCTCAGAATGGGAGAAAATATTTGCAAATGAAGCAACTGACAAAGGATTAATCTCCAAAATTTATAAGCATTCATGCAGCTTAATAACAAAAAAACAAACAACCCAATCCAAAAATGGGCAGAAGACCTAAAGAGACATTTCTCCAAAGAAGATATACAGAGTGCCAACAAACACATGAAAGAATGCTCAACATCACTAATCATTAGAGAAATGCAAATCAAAACTACCAGGAGATATCATCTCACACTGGTCAGAATGGCCATCATCAAAATATCTAGAAACAATAAATGCTGGAGAGGGTGTGGAGAAAAGGGAACCCTCTTACACTGTTGGTGGGAATGTAAATTGATACAGCCACTGTGGAGAACAGTATGGAGGTTCCTTAAAAAGCTACAAATTGAACTACCATATGACCCAGCAATCCCACTACTGGGCATATACCCTGAGAAAACCATAATTCAAAAAGAGTCATGTACCAAAATGTTCATTGCAGCTCTATTTACAATAGCCCAGAGATGGAAACAACCTAAGTGTCCATCATCGGATGAATGGATAAAGAAGATGTGGCACATATATACAGTGGAATATTACTCATAAAAAGAGACGAAATTGAGCTATTTGTAATGAGGTGGATAGACCTAGAGTCTGTCATACAGAGTGAAGTAAGTCAGAAAGAGAGAGACAAATACCGTATGCTAACACATATATATGGAATTTAAGAAAAAAAAATGTCATGAAAAACCTAGGGGTGAAACAGGAATAAAGACACAGACTTACTAGAGAATGGACTTGAGGCTATGGGGAGGAGGAAGAGTAAACGGTGACAAAGCGATAAAGAGGCATGGACATATATACACTACCAAACGTAAGATAGATAGCTAGTGGGAAGCAGCCGCATAGCACAGGGAGATCAGCTCGGTGCTTTGTGACTGCCTGGAGGGGTGGGATAGGGAAGGTGGGAGGGAGGGAGACACAAGCGGGAAGAGATATGGGAACATATGTATATATATAACTGATTCATTTTGTTGTGAAGCTGAAACTAACATAGCATTGTAAAGCAATTATACTCCAATAAAGATGAAAAAAAAATTATGATATATAAAGTGTTTTTTTTTTCCCAAACAAAATGGTATGAAACTAGAAATCAACTACAGAAAGAAGAATCAGAAAATAACACATGGAGACCAAACAACATGGTACTAAAAAAAACAATGGTTTGATGAAGAAATCAAAGGGGAAATCAGAAAATATGCCAAGACAAATGAAAATGGAAACACAACTTTTCAAAATTTATGGCATGTATCAAAAACAGTACTAAGAGGGAGGTTTACAGTGATACAGGTCTTCCTAAAGATATAAAAAATCCTCAAATAAACAACCTAACCTGCTACCTAAATGAATTAGAGAAAGAAGAATAAACAAAGCCCAAAATCAGCAGAAGGAAGAAAATAATAAAGATCACAGAGGAAATAAAACACAGACCACAAAAAGAAAAATATAAACTCAATGAAACCAACAGCTGGTGTTTTGAAAGGACAAAAAAAATGATAAACCTTTAGCTGTCTCACCAAGAAATAATGAGGACTCAAATAGACAAAATATGAAGTGAAAGAGGAGAAATAACAACTAACACCAGAGAGATTCAAAAAATCATGAGAACAGTATGAACAGTTATATGCCAACAAATTGGACAACATAGGAAAAATGGGCAAATTTCTGGGGACCAACACCTGCCAAGAATGAAACAAGGATAAACAGACAATTTGAACAGAACAATTACCAGTAGTGAAATTGAATTTGCAATTAAAAACTTCAAGTAAACACAAGTCCAGAAGTGGACAGCTTCATAGGTGAATTCTACTAAACATATAAAGAAAAACTAATAACTATCCTTCTCAAACTATTCCAAAAATTAGAGAACACAACACTCTCAAATTCTTTCTATGAGGCCACGATTACCCTGATACCAAAACCAGACTAAGATACTACAAAAACAGACATTTACAGGCCAATATATTTGATGAATATAGATGCAAAAATTCTCAACAAAATATTAGTAAACAAAATTCAACAATATATAAAAAGGATCATACACCATGATCAAGTTGGATTTATTCCAGGGATACAAGGCTGCTTCAGCATTCACAAATCAATCAGTGTGATTCACCAAAACAACAAAAGGAAGGATAAAAATCACATGATCATCTCAATAGATGCAGAAAAAGCATTTGACAAAATTCAACATTCATTCATGATAAAAACTCACCAAAGGGGATATAGAGGGAACATATCTCAACATAATAAAGGCAATTTATGGCAAACCCACAGCTAACATCATGCTCACTGGTGAAAAACTGAAAGCCTTTCCCCTAAAATTAGGAAAAAGACAAGGATGTCTACTTTCACCACTTCTGTTTAACATAGTACTGGAAGTCCTGATCACAGTATGAGACAAGAAAAAGAAATAAAGACATCTAAATTGTAAGAGAAGAAGTACAACTCTCACTGTTTGCTGAAGATATGGTAATATACATAGAAAACCCTAAAGTCTCCACCAAAAATCAATTAGAACTAATAAATGAATTCAGTAAAGTTGCAGCATACAAGATTAATATACAGAAATCTGTTGCTTTTCTATACACTAATAGTGAACTATTAAAAAGAGAAAGCAATAAAACAATCCCACTTAAATTTGCATCAAAAAGAATAAAATACCTAGAAATAACTTAACCAAGGAGGTGAAACACCTATACTCTGAAAACTATAATACATTGAAAAAGGAAACTGAAGATGATACAAAGAAATGGAAATATACCTCATGCTCTTGGATTGGAAGTATTAATATTGTTAAAATGGCCATACTACCCAAAGAAATCTACAGATCTAATGCAATCCCTATGAAAATGACATTTTTCACAGAACTAGAACAAGTAATCCTAAAAGTCATATTGAACCATAAAAGACCCTGAATTGACAAAGCAATCTGGAGAAAAAAGAACCAAGCTGGAGGTATCTTGGTCCCTGACTTCAGACTATACTACAAAGCTACAGTATTCAAAACAGCATGATAGTGATACAAAAACAGACACATAGATCAGTGGAACAGAATAGAGAGCCCAGAAATAAACCCATGAACCTCTGGGAGAAAAGACAGTCTCTTTAATAAGTGCTGCTTTGAAAATTGGATAGCTAAGTGTAAAAATATGAAGCCAGAACACTTTATCACACCACATACAAAAATAAACTCAAAATGGGTTAAGGATCTAAATGTAAGGCCTGAAGCAATAGAACTCCTAGAAAAGAACACAGGCATAACACTCTGAGATAAATTGTAGCAATATGTTTTTGGATCTGTCTTTTAAGGCAAAAGAAACAAAATAAAATATAAATAAATGTGATCTACTTAAATGTAAACGTTTTTACACATCAATGGAAACCACTAACAAAACAAAAAGACAACCTATGGAATGGGAGAAAATATTTGCTAATAATATGACTGAGAAGGTGTTACTTTCTAAAATATATAAATAGCTCATACAACTCTATATTAAAAATCCAAACAATGCAATTAAAAAATGGGCAGAAGACCTGAAGAGACAGTTTTCCAAAGAAGACATACAGATGGCCAACTGGCATATGAAAAAATGCTCAGCAGCGGTTATCATCAGAGAAATGAAAATCAAAACCACAATAAGATATCACTTCACACCTCTCAAAATGGCTATCATCAAAAAGTCTACAAATATCAAATATTGGTGAGGACGTAGAGAAAATGGAACCCTAGTACACTGTTGCTCAGAATGTAAGTTGGTGCAGACACTATGAAAAATAATATGGAAGTTCCTCCAAAATCTAAAAATAGAACTACCACATGATCCAACAATTCCACTCCTGGGTATATATCTGAAGAAAACCAAGAACACTAATTTGAAAAGATACATGAACTCCAATGTTCATAGCAGCCCTATTTATAATAGCCAAGATATGGAAGCAACCTAAGTGTCCATTAACAGATGAATGGATAAAGAAGAAGTGATATATATATATATATATATATATATATATATATATATATATATATACTATTCAGTGATATATATATAATATATATACTACTCAGCCATAAAAAAGAATGAAATTCTGCCATTTGCAAAAATGTGGACGGACCCAGAAGATATTATGCTTAGTGAAATTAGAGAAAGACAAAATCTCTGTTTTCTTTTATATGTGGAATATAAAAAATAAATAAAATGAATGCATATAACAAAACAGAAACAGATTCACGGATATAGAGAACAAACTAGTGGTTACCAGTGAGGAGAGGGACGGGGATGGATCACAAGTTTGGGGTATGGGATTAAGAGATACAAACTATTGTGTATAAAATGAATAAGCAACAAGGATATATTGTACAGCACACAGGAATATAGCCATTATTTTGTAATAACTTTTAATGGAGCACAATCTATTAAAATGTTGAATCACTATGTTGTACTCCGGAAACTAATATAATATTGTAATCAACTATACTGCATTAAAAAAAGGAGAAAAAAACCCTCCAAAACATTTTCTGAGAATAAACATGATATTTCACAGAGCTGTTAGAATCAGATGGTGCTACTGAAACCCATGGAGAAACACTGCAGGTTCACATAAAGGAAGGATTATGGGTTTTCCAGTGAAAACCCATGTGTGTAGTCAACACACATGATCCAATAACCAAAATCCAAATTTGGAGTAGCCCAAAGAATGTGCAAATTATCAATCACACAAGTGTAATAAAAAAAACAACGAAAAAACCCACTTTTTGTAACTAAAATAAGCCTTTTTCTGAAGTGAGGAAAGTACTTTCAGTTTACTTCATGGGTCACCCATGATGAAGCATTTTCTACATCCCGTTAATCAGTTACTCAAAGCAGAATAAAAATGTCTTTTATAATTGTCTAAAACTGTTGAGCCTAAGCAGAGTAAAATAAAAAGGCTTTGTTTGGGATTATCAAGGTAGTAGATTATCACTAGAGTTAAAGTTAATTGTTTATGATGGACCTTAGTACTGTAACACGCCAAAGCATTCTCCCTTCAATCTTCCAATCTAATGATTGCTAGAAGTATATGTCACTAATAAAATGAAACATAAATGAGAATAATTCTTAAGTAAAAAAGATACCTGAGAAATATTCAAACATTTATTCTTATACAAAACTAATCAATAAGTATTTGTTGAATTCATACTATGTGCAGGTGTATCAGGCATTAGTGCAGTTAGTGAATAAGAAAGGTAAAGTCTCTCTCTTGTGGTATTTACTCTCTAGTGGGGATGACAGAGAGTAAGCAAGAAAAATAAATAAAAAGTAACAATGCATGCTGTGAAGAATGTAAAATAATGTTATATAAAGAGAACAACAGGGTAACAAGTTGGACTATGAAAGACCACCTCAAGGAGGGATGTACAAGGAGGTACGCAGAAGAACAGTTTGTACAATAAAATAAATTGAAAACCACTTCAATGCCACCAATATTGGGAATACTAGATAAATTATGATATATCTATACAATGCAGCAGGTACAAGGGATAAAACATATGTAGTGAAATTTTAAAACTTCCACAATAATCGTTGAATTAAAAATTTAAGATGACAAGTGTTATATACAGTATGACAATATTTATGTTAAAATAGTGTTAATTTCTATGGCTACACATGTGTGTCAATGCATAAGTAGATGCCTGAAATTATACATAAAAAAATATAAGTAGGAGTGACCTTGGAGAGGTGGTGGATGTGGAGACCCAAGTTATTAATGATTAATGGGGTCTTGTGCCTTAGCTGTTATGTTTTATAGTTTTACAAGTAAAAGATACTCATGCATTATTTTTGTAATTAAAATTTAACTTTAAATATTTAAAAGTAAGGCAACTTGATATTGCCAGAGGGGAGGGGAGATGGGTGTGGGTGAAATTGGTAAAGGGGGAGGTTCAAACCCTCCAGTTACAAAATGAATCGAACCTGGTAATGTAATGTACAGTACACAGGGGATGACTATAGTTAATAATATCAGATTGCAAAGTTGAAAATTGCTGCGAGTAAATCTTAAAAGTTCTTAAAGAAAAAGAATTTGTAACTATGTATGGTGACAGATGATAACTAGACTTACTGTGGTGATCATTTAGCAGTGTATACAAATAGTGAATCATATTTCACACCTCAAACTAATATAATATTATATGTCAAATATACCTCAATAAAAAATTAAGGCAATTTGATTATGTAAACCAAAATTAAAAGATAACTTCTAATTTCAATTTTGTTACTGCAATCTTGAAAACACCATTTAGATCAATGCTTTTCTGTGTAAAAAGGAATAGCCGTATCTCTTCATTAACTATTTTTAGAGGTCTTATACTCAAAGTTAACATCATTGCATCGATAAAACTATTGTGTATGTGAACATGAGAGAGTGGCATGGACATATATACACTACCAAATGTAAAATAGATAGCTGGTGGAAAGCAGCCGCATAGCACAAGGAGATCAGTTCGGTGCTTTGTGACCATCTAGAGGGGTGGGATAGGGAGGGTGGGAGGGAGGGAGACGCAAGAGGAAAGAGATATGGGAACATATGTATATGTATAACTGAATCACTTTGTTATAAAGCAGAAACTAACACACCATTGTAATGCAATTATACTCCAATAAAGATGTTATAAAAAAAACAAAAACAGAAGAACAGATGTGAAGAAAGAAAATAAAGTTGTCTTAAACTTCATTGTTTAAAACTCACCCAGAAAAGCAATTTAATGATGAAAGAGTCTGGTAAAACGTGTGATGGGATGGAAGTTCTGTCATAGTGGAAAGCTTTTTGATCACTTTTCAGATACATCAAGGAAACATGAACTGCACTGATCTCTGGAGATAATCTGATCTGAAAGGCAGCTAAGCATACCTCCTATCGCTGAATTGTTTTCTTCAAGGACAACTAAAAAGCTGAAGTTTGTAAAGCTAAGACATGTTCTTTGTGATGGATAAGAGTCAGCAGATATTAGAGAAAACAGAGCATGATTGGTTCCTAAACTTAACACTGACCTCAAGACCCAACAGTTTTATAAATTAAACTTAAAACCTTAGAAAAACTGTGAAAGCAAACCCAGAGAGGCACAGAATAAGGGAATATTGTTTCTTCTGTAATATCCCTGTAAGTCCGGAAGGTCTTTTGGAATAACCAGCACGTTCCCCTTTTTGGATCACATAGAAATACATTCTACCCACTAAAAAGGTAATAAAACTAAATAAAAGTTGGTTATTATTCATGGAGATATGCAAGTATCTGTAATCAGGTGCTTAAGATGGCATGATTTTCTTGAGTAGCAAACGTTCAATTAGATTTTTGTAGCCTTTTATTTTTCCCTAAAAAAAAAAACTAAACAGTGCCTTAGAATATACTATCAGCATCTTCTCTGGCTATTGGTAAAGAGGAAATCTTACAAAAATTCTATGACCACAGATTTCTCTATGTGGTTTTAAAAAGAAAAAAAAAAAATGACATCAGTGAGAAACATCCAGCTCATGTTATCACCAGGACAAGTTGGGATTCTCCATATGCACTACGGTTCCTAGGAGAAGAGGATCCCTAGAATATCAGAATCTATAGCAAAAAATCATGCTTAATATCATTGATTTTTCACCCACATAAATACTAGTTTAAATTACATCAGTATCCTAAGAATTAGCACATTTCCAGTAGGTTTGCTCTTTACCTAGAAAGTCTAAGAATGTCCCTCTTCTAGACTCTCCATAACTACTGATGAGAAACAAGTAACATCATAAAACCTTAGATGTAGATCCGATTTAGGGTGAAGAACATGGGGGGAAATCATAGAATACGTAGAACCCAACAATGTGGTGTGTTAACTGACAGCATATACATGGTGGTATTAGCTTTTGAGATTGATTGACATTTATCCCCCCTCCATGCAAAACAAAACAAACCAAGATTGTATAACCTGGCTACTACACTGAAATAAACCCACAGAAGTACTTAAAGTATGGGAGTCTAATTAATCCTTAATCATGGATTTTTCTGCTCTTTGAGACCTTAGAATCTCATAGGATTACCAATGAGATTAAGATGATTTTGACCAGATATATTGCAATTACTTGTTACAAACAAAGTAATACATGGAAGAATTATTCATCCTTACTATATGAATAAGAAAATTAAATGTCACTCAATGTTTTTATAACAAAACAATTTGGAAGGACCATATAAATATCGCATTACTCTGATAATAGATTCAAGGTCATACCTTGAATAGATTCAAGGTAATGTATTGGCTAAATGACCATATAGATTGCTATTTTATTCTGCGATTCTAAGCTGAATTACTAGGGCAAAATGTTGAAATAGCATCTGAGCTCCTATAATTTTAAAATATTAGAGCTTTTAAAAATCCTCATGGAATTCACATCGCAATGTGCCTTACACATCAGGTAATGCAATCCTACCTTGGGATGTAACCCGATGGCATCATCACACACAAACACATTCATCATGCTGTCCTACAGGTTCAAAAAGAAGACTGCTTTCCCTCCTAGTGTAACTCACATCCCACTAACTTATCATATTCCTGTTGACTAGAAAGCAGCTGAAATAACTTAATGTGCTTTGAATGTTTAGTCCAAAGTCATGTAAGAAAACATCTGTCACTTACGTTTTTGAGTCCCATAACACACAATAAGGATTCAAAGTACCCTAAAAATAAGCAGAGAAAGAATAAATGTATCTTGAGTACATACATAAAAAACTGAAGGATTATGTGAAATGCAAAAAGAATGGCACATTTCTTATCCTGCAGTAAGATTCTTTAAGGATTCCACCTCTATTTTTTTGCTTTAAAAATTTGCATGTCCTTTCTCATAGGTTTAATGGCCCATTTTATGAATTTTATTCATGAAAACTTTACGTTTATTCCAAACATCATAACCCATAGTTGTTTTTTTTTAAATTATAAGTGAAGGCCTCATAAATGACAAGGTACATACTTTGATGATTTCTATTTCATTTTTTTCCCCTAAAATAGTAATTGCTGGATTATTTCTTTTAAGAAGCCAAAGTATTTTCAATATCTAATATTTACAATATTTATAATAATTCAATCACAGTGCAACTTTCTGCATTAGGCACACCTGCCACTTCCTCTTCAGCCTCCAGTGGTGCAGCTTCCAAAAGGCAAGACATGGCTGCATTAATTGTCCATTTCCAGGGAGTCTGTAGACTTGCAATATTTTCTTAATCAACAGATCATATTCCTATAAAATCACATCTAATAAAACTATGGGAAAAACACGCTAAATGTTTATTCAGTTTAATCATTATGTAATGACTAGCCACAATGATCTTCAGCACGACACAATGAGTTTTCCACATTGGATTATCCACCAAGTACCTTCTGTTTTGAAGAGACTAATTGTTGGAATGTTTTTCTTTCTGTCTTTCTGTCACATTCATTGGGCCCTATTTTTCCCGTTGAAACTAACCTAGTAATTCTTCTTCTCTGATGTTGTGAGCTATCCACAGATCCTCTTCTCTTTTCTATTAAACACACTCTGTAGCTTTCAAGTTCTCTCATCCTCCACGACATTCATCTCCTGGAGCACACACTTTAAAGTGTGTCTAGGGAACCCATCCACCTGTGTCCTACCTGCACAGGACAAAGCGGTACTCTTGCCTCTGCAATGTAGGAGCCATATGCCTAATAATGCATTCCAACGGTGTATGGGATATTTTGGTAATCTTCCCCTGAGCTTGACAGGTATTATTACCCACTGAAGTCTCTCAGGAGCTTTTTGAATTCTGATTTTGACATCACATATATTCACTCTTTAACTTTGTGTCACTGCATGATTAAGAAACAAACATGGTATCTATGGGTTCATCCAACAAGTCAGTGATAAAAGTGATGAATAGGCCAAGGCAGGTGAAATTTATAGTCCTGAAACAGCCTACTGGCTGCTTCCCGCAGCGGGTCATGCTCCCTCAGAGAACCTGCCCTCGGTCTTGTTTCCAAGTAGATAATCACTGGCGTGTATCTGGCAAAGCAACATCTTTAAAAGTCTAGGCAAGTTCTTCGTGAAACACTGCCTTTCTAAGTGCTGTTCACTGAGTCCATTCTAGAATTCCACTAGGAAAAAGAAACTTAGCTCATTATTCTAAAACTGGTGAAATTTACCCCAACTTTCATTATTCATTTTAATTGGGACATTGACTAACTCCCATATTTTAGCACCATTACCATTCTCCAAAATCCCTCAAAGACCACATCTCTAATGCATCCTTCTTATCAGATGCTCATACCTATAAACTATGCTCTTAGAACATAAAAAAAATATTCCCTTCCCTGAAATGGGTTATAGCCTTACAGAGATTGAAGAGGAACACACATGGAATGTTCATGGAATAACAAAAAAAGAGACATGCTCATATAAATGTCACTAGTTGATAATTTACTTTTTAAAGGACAAATCATGGACAGAGCATCATGGCCTGTGTCAGAGAGAGTTCCATGGAATAAATGGGCCCTGTTCTAGTTCTCACAGGAGCCATAGATATGGATGTTCAAGACATGGGGAGGGCGATAGTGTTTCAAATTGGTTTCTTTCTCTGTCCTATGAGACCCGGTCTGGTTTTACCTGAAATCCTCATACAGCTTGTGACTTTCTAAGAAATCCTCAGCAGAGCTACAATGTCGTATAATAAAGTTATGCTATATTTATCTAGGGTTCTGTTCAAAAGAGCTCAGAGCACTTTCTAGAAAGAAAATTATCCCTGGAGTATGACAATGAAGGTCATGGGAGTATACATGTCATGGATATAGACTGTATGCGTAGGTGAGGACCTTGAGATTACAGGTCCTCTACATCGAGTTCACTTCTTCAGCAATGTACGAGTGAGATTAAGTTCAATCTCTATATAAACCAAAGCAGGACACTGATTATAGGATTACTGTTTCATAATTAGAGCTCATAACAGGTTACGACAAAAGATAATAATATTAGAAAAGAAATAGAATATGAACTTAATTGTTTAGATATCACCTTCCATTTTACCCCTCGAAAGACACTAATTTCCACCTTAAAACGAAAGTATAAAGGTGAGAAATGCCTCTTCTACTCTTATCCATGCCTCTGTCAACCCTCAGTTTCACCCACTACCTTCCTCACCCCTCACCCCTTAGATCTCATGATTCTCTCTCTTTCTGTCCTTGTGAAAATTTAGAAACAATTCACATGAGAATTATAGGTTCCAAAACACACCACGCAATCTTGCATTTCACTGTACATTCTGGACCTACACAAAAGACAGGCACCCCTCTGTGAACATTCATTCCAGAACAGTCACCCATACGTGGGCCTATGAGCTGAGGTCAGTTATGGAAACATCTGAAGTTTACAAAAATAAGCAGAACAAACAAACTAGAGAAATCTTAGTACCTGGATAGACCGTCACTTAGAGAATAAGAATGCGAGATGGTAAAGAAAGCAAAACCCAATGATGAATGAATTCTATACATGAAAAAAAAAAAACCCAGAAAACCTGGCTAAAGGAAACCACTTGTAAAAAATTTGTTATAATTTTCAGATACTTTTCTCAAAGGTACTCTGCTGCAAGATCTGTTATGAGGAATTTACAGAAAATCAATACAGGAAATGGCAAGCCCGAAAGAGAGCGGGAACAAAACGTAATGACAGAAGCAAGAGGCAAATAGGTAGGCTGTGAACCAACTCACAAAAGTGGATTTAAGAAAAGCATGAAACTAAGAAAGCAAAAGCTGTCAGGTAAATGAGTCAAACCGGCTAGAGAAGATTAATTTATAGAGCTGTCAATATAATTGACACTTAAAATATTAAAACTGAATGTATTTGAAAAGTTTTGGAAAGAATATGTTGTTCTTGAAAAACATATTTTTGGCCAAAGAACTGTCTCTTGACTCCACTGAAAACAGTATAGTTGAACTTGAGTTAAACATTTGTACTCACCCACTTTTAAGCGTTTAAAAATGTACCGTGACCCAAGTTTTCTAATTACCATAGATGTTCTACACAGCACTTTTAGTGCTTTAACAGTCTTTGATATTTTCTTTTACTTCTCTTCTCTGTCTCATCAAGCAAACCATTACTGATCATCCTTGACTGGTGATGGGGTTACATTCTGATAAACCCATTGCAAGTTGAAAATATCATACGTTGACAATGCACTTCATACACCTAACCTACAGAACATAGTCGCTTAGCCTAGCCTACCTTAAATGTGCTCGGAACACTTACATCGCCTACATCTGGGCAAAGTCATCTAACACAAGGCCTTTTTTAATAAAAAGCATTGAATATATCATGTAATTTATTGAATACTGTACTGGAAGTGAAAAGCAGAATGGTTGTATGGTTACAGAATGGTCATAAGTATATCAATTGTGCACCCTTGTGGTTGTGTGGCTGACTTGGAGCTGTGGACCACTGCCCAGCATCATATGAGAGTACCCTACTGCATATCTCTAGCCCGGAAAAAGATCAAAATTCAAAATTCTAAGTATGGTTTCCACTGAATGCGTATCACATTCCCGCCATCATAAAGTCAAAAAATCGTAAATTGGTGACTGTCTGTGTATCTATTTAACAATACAATACATCACTGGCTTTGTCCATGTATTTTTATAGGTGGTTCTCTCTTTTCCTCTGATCTTCATAACTTTTCTATTTTCTTGTTTGCAGAATAGGGAATTTAGACATCTTTTCTAGCCCTAGCCCTTAACGATTCTAGAATGACATTTATAAATGAATTCCTTTTCTTTTACAAAACTCTCTTCCAAGTCTTTTTTTTCCCCTATGGAATATTTTCAAAACATCTCACTATGGTATAGAGAGAAGAAGTCAGAAGAGTGAGCCAGGAAGATGATCAAAACAAGCTCATCCATTCATGCAAAAGTCACTTAGCAAACACCTGTAACATTCCAGACACCTTGGAGGCACTGGGGCTACAGCATTGAACAAAACAAAATCCTTGCCTCATACACTTAGCTATAGTGAAGGGGGCAGGGAGAGAGACAAAAAACATAAAGAAGTAAATATATATGCTAGGTGGTAATATGTGTTATGATGAAAAGTAAAATACATGAGTAGGAAAGACTGCGAAGTTGAATGGATTGCAATTTTGTATATTGAAAAGGCTTCACCAATAAGATGATACCTGAACAAATGCCTGAAGGAAGTCATTTACAGAAAAGATAAAAGTCACAATAAACATGAATGCTGAACCAAGTTACTTTAATTTTTCCTTGGTGCTTTTAAGTTCTGAATAAATTCAATTCACATGCTATCTTAATCACACTCTTGCTATCTTCATTATTTTCAAGGCATTTTCTCTGGACCTACTCTTGAATCACCTGGGATGTTGAAGAAAAATGTAGGTTCCTTGGCTCCAGGAATTTTGAGATTGGGGCTTAACTTAGGAACATACATTCTAACGACTCCCTCCACTCCTTATAATTTTTAATCGATATCATATTTGTAGAAGCATGGACACACAACAGAAATAACATGGTTACTTCACTCTGCTTTTCTTTACATTTTCGAATGCTTAGTCCTCATATGCCACAGTAAATTCCTAATCTGGAAACCTCTTAACTTTCTTGTACCTTTCATAGTCCTCTTGAAACAGAAAATATCCTCTTGTCTGTAGAGGTAAAGCAAGCTCATAGACAAAGCTTCTAAGGACTTGGAGAAGGCCAGTGACCTCCTTGTCACTCTTTCAACATTTCCAGTGCTCTGAGCAAGATGTTCCAGGGCGAGTCCTTGTGTCACATCTTCCAGTGAATTGCACATTGAGTTCTTGTACGTGGACAGGAGAAAGACTGTTCAACTGAGACTCCAAAGCCTCTCTTCATTTCCAAAACTTTAGATATAAAGGCATTACATTAATAATATCTGGATTTTGCTAAGCTTACCCTTTTTCTATCCCCACTGTTAATTGTATTTCTTATATAACTGCACAGACAGATTTTGGGAATTCCTAAGAACATTTCCAAAATACCTGACCTGACCCACAAAAGACTAATTTATATCCTGCCTATAATTCTACTACTTGAGAAAAGTCACGTTTTAAAATGTTCAGGAATGCATTCTAAGGGAAGTAAGATTCTCGTAGATGTAAATTTTTCCACAGTCAAATCTCTGACAGGTCACGAAAGCTGATCAGTGTGAAAGGGAGCCCTTTCTGGATTATGTCTTCTAACATATAAACATCTTCATAATCCCTGAAAACGTAATACACCATCCAAGGGGATGATGCAGTTGAAAAGGTATCATATCACATGCAACTCTACAACAGGAAGACAGTCTGTTGAATGTTCTCCATACCTCTTCTCAAGGTTTTGAGAGTATTTTAGCATTTCTAAGTGATACTTAAAAAGAGTTAAATCTGGGTTTAACTCTCATTTTTTGACGGGGTAGCTGACATATACCCGAAGTCCAAAGAGCCTCATTGAGAATGCAATACTTTTCTTACTTAAAAGGAAATGGAGATATGGAATTTTTCAATTTATTTGCATGAGTTCTACAGAAAGCACCTCATTGAGAACCAGTTAAATCAAGAAGATGGAAAAGGAATAGTTGTCTTTAGCTAAAGCAGAAGAGCATAGAGGCCACTGAAGTGAGGAAGGCAGAGTATGGTTCTATCAAGACAAGTCACGTCTTCCAGGACCTGGCAGCCATTCAGTTAGAACACAAGGGGAGGGCACGTGTGTAATCCAGCTTCTGCTATCTGGTTACTCAGGACCCCAACTTAACCAGATGACACTATTTTTGTGTCTCTAATTTCTTAGATATATCACTAGTCACTGAATGTACATTATTGCCTGACAAATACTTTCTATTTGACATGTGGGAAGTAGTAAAAGTAGAACCACTATCAGAAATTACTTATATGTGCATCCTTCAAAGAAAATCACTGCCTCCACATATGTGTCTTAGAGTGTCTTCCCCATATGTGACTGCATCATTTCCAACAATGGCTATACAAGTCTGGGTGCACTTCTCAAAAAACAAATGGTTTATCTGTGGGTAAAACTCTCCAAGGTTGAAGTGGCAAATAACTTTAATAAATAAACACTCAAATAACTAGATTCCATATAGATATATCATACAGCTTGTCTTTTCCTTTTATATCCAAGAGGTTGTAACAATGTGCCCTAGTAGTGCTTTTATGGGGTTGTAGCAGAGACAAGGGCTGGCCAGGCTGTTTTGCACAGTTCCAATCTATCGGCTGCCAGCAGAGAAGTTTTGCTAAATTGCTTCAAGAGCACAACACATCTACAAATATCAGAGTTGCTCCTGGCATCCTCCAGTTTTCCCTAATATCCCACCACCACCTTACAATGGCCATTCTCATTGTCTGGTGATTCCTTTAATCAAATTCCTAAAATGTTAGCATGATAATCAGCATGGAAAAATGTAATCTCTAGTTGCTAACTGACTTTCATTGAGTAATATATTATCATTATTGTAGTTTATCTGATTCAAAATGTCACTGTTACTGTATGCATATATATTATTTTCATAATCAAAAAAATAATTTTGCAATGCTCCAATACAGGGTTATTAGTTTTCTATTGCTGCTGTAACAAATTACCACATACTTAGCAGCATAGAACAACACAGATTTATTATATCACGGTTTCTGTGTGTCATGAGTCTGGTGAGCTTAGCTGGGTTTCTGCTCAAGAAATTCACAAGACTGGTATCAGAATGTTAGCAGGAATGCAGTCCTTTCTGGATATGGGGATGAATCCACATCTAGGCTCGTTCGGGTCTCAGAAAGATTCAGTTCCTTATAGTTGTAGGACTGAGGTCCACATTTCCTTCCTGGTTGATAACCAGGGGTTATTTTCAGCTTTTAGAGGCTGCCCATATTCCTTGGCTTGTGGTCCTCATCCTTCATCCTCAAAGTCAGCAATGGCAGGGTGAGTCCTTCTTACCTTGCATCTCTCTGACCATAGCCGGGAAAGGCTTTCCAATTTTAATGGATCATGTGATTAAACTGGATCTACTCACATAATCCAGGATAAATGCCCCATCTCAAGGTTCTTACCCTTAATCCCATCTGCAAAGTCCCTTCTGACATGTAATATAATATATTCACAAGTTATGGGGGTTAGGATATGGGCATCTTTGGGGGGCCACATCCTCTTTACCATACAGGGGGTGACAACTCATGCAGTCCAGGGGCCAAATCTGGCTTGCTACCTACTTTGTAAATGATATTTTGTTGTAACAGAGCCACATCCATTTTCATACATTGTCTCTGGTTGCTGTCACACTACAACAGCATAGCTGAGTAGATGAGACAAAGACCATTATAGCTCATATGTCTAACCTGACTCAACTGAAAATGTTTGCTGACCCCTGCTCCAACAATAGCATAATTAGCCTAAAATCTTTTTGAAGAATATCAATGTTGTATTATGAATAAGAATAAACTGAATGTGAAATGTAAGTGGGAAGAATGCTTACTCAAGTTTAGGAATTTAGGATAAAACCAAAAAAAAAAAAAAACTGTAGCTAGAGAATAATTTCTATCTCAATTGCAGCCATTGGCAGCACCATCAATCTACCTGTCTACTTAGCATTTCAAGACTCTCCCATAAAAACTACCAAGGGGGTTTTAAGCAGGCAAAACATCAGAAATCTTTTCCAAATGGACGCAAGCTAGGGTAGAAAAGTAAATTTAAAAGTAAAGGGATATGGGCTTCCCTGGTGGCGCAGTGGTTGAGAGTCTGCCTGCCGATGCAGGGACGTGGGTTCGTGCCCCGGTCCGAGAGGGTCCCGCATGCCACGGAGCAGCTGGGTCTGTGAGCCATGGCCGCTGAGCCTGCGCCTCCGGAGCCTGTGCTCCACAACGGGAGAGGCCACAATAGTGAGAGGCCCGCGTACCGCAAAAAAAAAAAAAAAAAAAAAAAAGTAAAGGGATAAAAACGCCCCTTTGTAGAAATCATAGATGTATAGAATGAACTTCTTTAAGCTTTGCCAAGTGAGTTTTAATTTGCTGGGTTGTTATCAGCCTTTGCTATTCATGAAAATCACTGATGAATGTTGGAATTTCTTTTCATTGTTTTTCATGTTAATGGTAAAAAGCATATTCATCACAGTTTTCCATTGTGTTTTCCACTATGATTTACAAAGGCCATGATTAATTTTAGTTTATACACATAAAACAAACTCCTTAATTTGTTAGATAGATCCTGTTAATATGCCAGCAAATACAGCAAATAAAACCGCAAGCCCCAATTCCCATGAGATCTTTTGTGAATATGACCAACTTGAGAACTACAAAAAAACCCAGTGGATTTTCCTCAGTCCTGAAAGAGAGCAGGTTGGTCCTACCTAGACCATGAGAGTTGTTGCTTAGAGGAAGAAATAAAAGGAAAGGCGAAAATAGACTGCAGAGGCTGCAGGCCAGGGTAGTCCAATGTGTCCTTCCACCAGAAATGGAACTACATTTAAGACTTTTTATTTGAAAAAAGTGAACTTTCAGGCTTGCGAAGTTGATAGAGCACGACATAACTAAAATGCATTTATTTTCTTATTCTTCTAACTCATCTTTTAACGATAAGGATGTTATATATCTTGGAAATTCACAGCAGGCTCAGATCTGTCAGGACCAAGGCATCCTAATGGTGGGTGTGAGCATGTGTGCATGCGTGTTTGCTTACGTGTGCACATATAGGTGCTTATGCTGCACTTATTTAGGTCCCAATAATGACTTTCAATAAATGTAACAATATTGATAAGTATAAATGTCACACTGAAGAAACCTTAAGTAATATGAAAAACAAAATTCTTTTTCTCAGAAAAGCAAATTTGGGATTTCCTATAATCAAGCATTTGCTATGCCCAAGCACTAAGGACCACAAACTCAGACTCTACAGATTATAACAATAAAGCCATGAGCCTAGAAAACTGAACTAAGAATACTATCTTACTCTTTAATGACTTAGGAACTGGTTAAAACTGCAAATGGCTTTGCTGAATACAATTTGAAATTTCAAGTTTTCATGTTCCATTACCTATTCCTACCAGTTCCCAAGGGCCTTATTACACTTAACATACTTTAAATGTTATTTATTTAAAAGCTTTTTTAAAAAGAACATGTTTTGTTTAAATAATGTTAACAGGCTTTTCCCTAGACTCATTATAACTATTAATTTCCTTTCTTCATTTTTTTTGCACATGGTGTATACAACAGATACAATTTGCAAGTCATTATTCTCTGCTGAGCTTAGAAAAGTGCAGCAGATACATTTGCTATAAGAAAATAGGTGAAAGTAGACAGCCTTGATATAAGCAAGATGTCATATCTAAAATAGCTCAACTTTGAAGGCAATACCAATGATAATACATCTGTATCTACATAGTTATAGTGACATTTCAGCTTGTTCTAATCAATTTTAATTTTCATGTTTAAGATACATCTTTTCTTCACATTTTAGTGAAGACTATTATATGTCAGCATAGGCTCTTTTGACTATCTCTTCAATGAAAATAAACTAAAATCAGAGCATACTTTACAAGACACTCAATAAACCAGTCATATATTCCTTCTCTCAGTGTACATTAAAGTCCTTAACAAAATCTAATCTGCATGGTAAGTATAAATATCAATACAACAAGCACTGGAAATTTTAAACAGTAAAACGTGAAGGACTGTAGGTGTGGTAAGACAATGGTGTGGGAGGTATCTATAAAGTGGAGGGAAGGGACTTCCCTGGCTGTCCAGTGGTTAAGACTCTGCCTTCCAATGCAGGGGCTGCGGGTTCTATCCCTAGTCAGGGAGCTAAGATTCTACATGCCTCGCAGCCAAAACACCAAAACATAAAACAGAAGCAATATTGTAACAAATCCAATAAAAACTTTAAAAAGCAAAGTGGAGGAAAGAAATGAGGGATGGAGGAGCCCAGAGAATCTCCACCATGTGCCTGGGAATCAGGGCGGCCTCTGAGGACAGGCACAGGTGGGCGCTGTTCCTGACACAGGACGGACGCGGGTGGCAGCACCTCGAGGCATTTTCTTCTCCAGACTAAACTTTTCTTCTTCTCCCTCAGACCCTTTGTGTAACGGATTTGTCTATATTCTCTTAAATCTAGGCCTTCCAGAGTAGAGTATTATTTTAGGAATCTGGTCAACACACTCACTCAAAGTACTGAAAGAATTAATTCTAAGTGACTTGCGATAATCATCTCACCATTCTTATATTCTGACTTTCATTGCCACTCCAGAGTGTAGCTGGTGCTTCATAAAATGTATTGACCATACACTCTGGTTTCCATATGTAGAAAATAAATTTTTTGTACATGATTTATTTCTTTTGAAATTGGGCTGACAACATATGCCCCCAGAAAAGTTTGACTCAAAGCTTAAATCTGTTCATTTCAAATAGTTCTCTTGAATTGAAATAATGAGATTGTTTTATCAACACTATTTTTAAGGTTACTCTTTCTTCAGCTTATGAAAAAAAATGCCACTTAATTAACATGTTCTTTAAATTCTCAATAGTGATTTTATCTTTATTTAGGAAAGTTTTGTGAATGTTCATTTACAGAATTGTGACATTCTGACATTGCATTGCTTTTCCAGTAAGCAATTCAGGGAATTATTATCTCTTACTGTGTTTCACCAATGCTTATAACTGGATAGACATTACCATGATAAACAATATATACAAACAAATATGTAAATAAATATTTTATAATACATGTTGAAGGTACACAGTTCCTTATTCAAAAATTATGTTAAAAGTATCTCCTAGCTTTCAGTGCAGTGATGAGATTAGGGTCATTAAAGGTATGAGGAGGTAGATATAACAGAAATAAAATACATTGTCAAAGTTAGATAGAACCCGTATGGTCATATTTTGGCAAAACTGGGAAAAGGCCAAATAGTTTAAGTATCAATCATGATGTTTAAAAGTTACTGCTGAGAGATTTGAGATTTTCATTAAACAATCTAGGAAGCTGGAACACCTTTGTAAAAAGTGGTTTATATGGAAGATAATTGTCATTTTTTAATAAAATGAAGCGGAGTTTTTTAAAATCAGCAATTATAAAATACTGGAGATGTACAGGTTTTGTAAACTAAAGGATGTGAGAATCAATTTCATCATGTCATTCACTAACTATATGAACTTGGGAAAATCACAATCATTTTGTGCTTTCCATAATTTTATGCAAAGGTCAAGTTCATAGAAACTTTGCAAGGGATTAAAAAAAAAAGCTATGTATATGCAACATATGAGACAGTTTAACACAGGAATTGTAAAAGCATAATTAAGAAAGTCTTAATAGGAATCACTTTCCTTGCCCCTTAAATCAATGATTTAGGTGTTTAAGGTGGATGCATAAAGGATAAGTAGATATTTTAAATTTCTACATAAGGCCTGAACAAGGTCTAAAGAATTTCAGTTGCAGGTGGATGGATTTAACAGAGGGTTCTTGTCATTCTGGATGGAAGAGCTGGATTTGAATCACTGGAGCACCCAAACAGTTACAAGGAGGCTCCTCTGATCCTGGGTGTAGCACAAGGGTATAGCACTTTAAAAAGCTGCTTCACTGACTCTCCTACCCTGGGGTACCCTGAAGGACATCACTGCCCTTTGCTTTATGCCGGTAGCTTCTGTTGCTGCATGCATCTTAAATCTGTGTGTTTACATGGCAGTCTTCCTCACCATGTGGCAAGACTGGTTCTTTCATCTTGATCTCCCCCACTTCTTAGCTTAGAGCCCAATAAAGATGTGGGCACTGACAAATTATTAACTATTATCCTGGAGAAATTGAAGAGAGTTTTATCATGAACAAAAGCATAGGATAATGTGTCATTTTGTTTTTATATCATACATATCTTCATAACAAATTAATTTGTTTGCAACTCTAAAGAGTTTAGAAAATGTGTTCTGGTCTTATAAGTCAAAAGAAGGAATGTTAACCTTCTTTAAAAGGTAAATTCTACAAGCAACTCAATGCCAAGTGGATGATACTTACATTAGCCAAATGAGCTAGTTCTATCTCCAGGAATGAATCAGTTGTCTTGGGTTCAGGCCTTATGGTGACCACGATGATTTTGGAATTAACGACAGTATAATTTCTGAAACAGAATAATTATGATTAAAATGAGACAGGATTGATGATGAATATTAATTCCTACTGTTCAATACATGTTGTGATGACATTTTTAATAAATGTATCCTAAGCAAAGACATAGAAAGATCGCTCAAATAGATTTAAAACATGATACTGAACTACTATTCATGGAAAGATACAGTTGATTTTTTGTTATAAATATACCCGATCTGGAACTAGAAAACTTTAGGGGGAGAAAGCTATTGCTGACTGTTACCATTTTAAAGGCAGGAAAGATGGAAAAGCAATAGCGCTAACAATTACTTAAATCTGATTCACCTGTGAGACAGGTGGATCATGAATTCAAACCTTCAGGCAATCTTTAAATGAATATAATCCTTTCATCTCAAGGTGGACCTAACCGTTTGGTTTTCCAAGAGACCAAATATTCTTGCAAAGTGCTGTCTTGGTGTTTGTTTTTAGACTATCTCAAAATTCGTTAAGATGAATGATTAGAAAGTGGTGTAGAATGAAAACAAGTAGAATTTAAATATCAATAAACTTTGTTGCTAATTACTGACCATCATTCATTTCAACAATAGAGATATACAGGCCACTTCTTTATCTCAACATGCTAGATGTAAAGAACACATTTGCATTCGGAAATATCTCACCAGTACAGTTCATTCACAAAGAAGTTTTAAATATAATCATATTTACAAGCTACAAAAAAAATTATCCCTAAATATAAACATGTAAAGTGGAACCAGCTCTTTCTTGCATATACAGGTTTTCATCCAACATATATAAAATGCTATACACCTCCTGTAATATAGAGATTTAAAGATTTTATTGTATTTTAGTTATTTGAAGAAATATATATATATATATACATATATATGTATATATATATGTGTATATATATATATATATATTCATCCTTCCTTTTTACTATTCTGGGGAATTTATAACAGGTAACAAGACAAAGTAACTTAATTTTTTTCCTCTTTTTTGTTGTTTAAGGTATTATTTATAGGCAATAAAATTCATCAACTTTAAGTGAACAGTTTAAAGCTTTTGGTAACTGTATGCTACAATGCAAGCACCACCAAATCCAGACAGACAACCCTCCACAGTTTCCTTGAGCCCCTTTGCACTTGATCCCCACATCCCTCCCCATGATTCCAGGAAGCCATGGGCATGTTGTCACTATAATTATATGATTCATTATATAGAATCATACACTACATAGACTTTTGTGTTTGACTTAATTCACGCAGCATAATGTTTTTGAGATTTATCAGTCCTGTTTCTCTTTATAGCTGAGTAGTATTTCATGACATTGAATTTGTGATCTATTCATCAGTTAAGTAAGCAACGTTTAGGTTGCTTCTGAGTTTTAGCTTTTATGATTTTTAGCAGCTATTCATATTTGCCTATCATGAATAATTGGTATACATACATTCTGGATGGACATATATTTTCATGTCTTGAGTAAATAACTATGAGTGGAATTGCTTGCTCATGTGGTAAAAGCATGTTTAATTTTATAAGTTACTGCCATACAGTTTTCTAAAATGGCTGTGTCATCAAAGTCATATAATTCTAATATCATAGAACCTCACATTCTTTGTGAAAATGTTTTCTCTAATGGGCTGATCTTTGCCACAAAATTTCACCAGAAAAAAATGCCAACTATGCCACACTTGGAGAATATATAGTAGCAGAGGAACTATAAACATATTCTGAGTGGGATAATATTTTTTAACCATATATTTAGTAATGTCAAATAACAAATTCTAGAACACTCAGGAAGTTTCATGGTACCCAGCCTAACAGAAAGATAGTAAAAAACAACAAAGTATAAATTTGTTTTCAGTATTCTTTAGGAGGAAGATGGTTGTAAACAGGGAAAGTTGGTTGACTGTTATTTATTTCATTTAATACTAAATGAGTTGGGCTTCCCTGGTGGCGCAGTGGTTAAGAATCTCCCTGCCAGTGCAAGGGAAACAGGTTTGAGCCCTGGTCAGGGAAGATCCCACATTGCTGCAGAGCAACAAACCCATGTGCCACAACTAATGAGCCTGCTCTCTAGATCCCGCAAGCCACAACTACCAGATCCCATGCGCCTAGAGCCCATGCTCCGCAACAAGAGAAGACACCACAGTGAGAAGCGTGTGCACCATAACAAAGAGTAGCCCCTGCTCATTGCAACTAGAGAAAGCTCGCACCCAAAAATGAAGACCCAATGCAGCCAAAATAAATAAATAAAATAAATAAATTTATTAAAGAAAAATACTAAATGAGTCAACTGAAGGTAAGGGGCATTGAGAAGGATATGGAAGTAAGCTCTAAATGCCAAGCTTCCTCTGCAAACTCACTCTTCCCTGTTTCTCTGTGAGCAAAAGTAATCGGGATCATGTGAGAATAGATGGGATTAACTGTGAGGTGATACCAGTTGATTAATTATGTTAACAGATCTGACAGGATTCCCAGAAAATGACAAGATATATATATATATATATCTTGCCATATATATATATATATATATATAAAACCTGGAGTTGGGGACAAAATTAATCTGTCACCACCAAAAAAATTTATGGCTATTTCTCCCAAAGAAGAGTCCTAGGGGGCTTCCCTGGTGGCTCAGTGGTTGAGAGTCCGCCTGCCGATGCAGGGGACACGGGTTTGTGCCCCGGTCCGGGAAGATCCCACATGCCGTGAAGCGGCTGGGCCCGTGAGCCATGGCCACTGAGCCTGTGCCTCAGGAGCCTGTGCTCCGTAATGGGAGAGGCCACAACAGTGAGAGGCCCGCATACCGCAAAAAAAAAAAAAAAAAAAGAAGAGTCCTAGGACACAGATGTAAGTTCCTTTTTCAGAAATGAATACATTTGAGTTCAAGTTTGGTTATCTGAAACAAAAATATTTCCACGTCACACAAACCCAATCTGCCCCCTTATTCTGGTCCTGTTTATAATCCCATTTCCCTGCAATAAATAAAACCAAATGCTAATTTATAAACTGCTAATTTTAACAAATTTTAGTTAAATTTGATCGTATACAGGTATTTTATATTATTTTAGAAGTTGTATACTGATTTACTGGAAAATACAGATGTGGGTATTCCAAACAGGAGTTTATAATGTGTCAAGATATTTATGAAGTTCTTCTTGTGTGTTTGGGCTTGTGGGTATTTTAGCCCTAGGAAACTGGATGGTGGAGATCCAAGCAGCTTAGATAAGCAGGCTTCTGTATAGTATTTACTCTGTGGCAGGTTCACCAGCTACCTAATCAGCCTGGTGGAGAAGGTTCCTAGAAGATGAAATCTGCCTTATGGCTTTTGCTAAATATGCGTGTGGGGAGTGGAGGGAGAGGGCATGTGTGTATACATATGTTAACTCATTTAGACTACATCTGAGAAGGGATGTGTGTCAATATATTTATGCATATGGATGTGCTTATAACATTATGTGAGTCCCCTCCCACCTTGAGTTACTACCATGTACTAGATCTACCCCACACCCATTAATGCTATATATGTCTCCTTCCACAAGATTATAGTTCAAGGAGGGCAAGATTTTTATCTAGCATTTATGTATCCTCATTTACATTATGCATGGCACATTTTAGGGCTAACACATATTTGAATGACTTATTAAATACCACATAATAAACAAAAATATTAAGCTTTTGGCCAATGTGATTTAAAATATGTCAATATCACGGTATCCAAATATTTAATGAAGGAAAAATAAGCAAATTTACATTATGCAGTGGCTCCCTTTTAAAAAAGTGTACAGTGTACAAAATTTCCTTAATTTATTCCATCAATTTATTCTAATTTGCATAAGTGAATACCTGGCTCCTCATGTGCCATGTCAGGCTTTGTGATCTACTAATGCTTCCTGGCTGGGTTCACATTTGTATTCACTGCTAGAAAAGCAGATCTTACAGCCAAATGGATTTCATGACTAAAGTAATAAAGATCTTTCTTGTCCTTGAGATTAGCAGTAGTCAGTATCTAAAACATTTTAAAATGTGTAGAGTTCTTTATTCAAAGAAGGCTCAAGTTATTCTTCACAATTTATACAAAGGCTTAAGGTGCTTAAGGTACATGAATCATATCTTAAAGAGAGTAAAAAAGTGACTATAAAATGCAATGCAACTGTTTGAAGAGACTCACTTTAGGTATAGGCCATACATAGGCTGAAAGTGAAAGATCTAAAATGATACTCCATACAAATGGTAACCAAAAGAGAGCAGGGATGGACATATTTGTATCAGACAGAATAGACTTTAAGCAAAAACTGTAATAAAAGACAAAGAAGAACATTATATAATGATAAAAGGATCAATTCACCAGGAAGATATAACAATTATAAATATATGTAGCTAACAGCAGAGCACTCAAAAATATGAAGCAAACATTGGCAGAACTGAAGGGAGAAATAGACAGTAACACAATAATATTAAACTATTTCAATACAATACCCTGCTTTAATAATGGATAGATCTATCAGATAGTAGATCCATACGGAAACAGAGGACTTGAACAACACTATAGATCAATTGTACGTAACAGATATATACAGAACACTCCATCCAACAGTAGCTGAATATACATTCTTCTCAAGTGGATACAGAGAATTTTCCAGAATAGATCACAGGTGAGGCACAAAAAAAAGTCTTAACAAATTTAAGACAACTGGAATCATACCAAGTAACTTTTCTGAACACAATGAAATAAAACTAGAAATCAAAGGCAAAAGGAAAACTGGAAAACTCACAAATATGTGAAAATTAAACAACACACTCTTGAACAACTAGTGGGTTAAAAAATAGATCACAAGGGAAATTAGAAAATATCTTGAGACAAATGAAAACACAACATGCCAAAACTTATGGGATGCAGCAAAAGCAGTACTGAAACAAAAATATATAGGGGTAAATGCCTCCTTTTAAAGAGAAGAAAGATCTCAAATCAATGACTTAACTTTACACCTCACAGAACTAGAATAAAAACAAACTGAACCCAAAGTTAGCTGAAGGAAGAAAATAATAAAGATTAGAGCAGAGATAAATGACATAGAGAACAGGAAAACATAGAAAACATCACCCAACTAAGAGTTGTTTGAGAAAAAAAAAAAAGATGACAAACTCTTAGCTAGAGTAACTACTAAAATAAGCAGGAAAACTCAACAAAAATCAGAATTCAAGGTGGGACATTGCAACCGATGCCACAGAAATAAAAGGATCATTAGAGACTACTATGAACAATTATATGACAACAAACTGAATAACTTAGAAGAAGCAGATAAATTCCTACAAACATACAACCTACCAAGATGGATTCATGAAGAAGTTTAAAAATCTAAGCAGACCTATAACTAGGAAGGACATTAAATCAGTAATCAAAAGCCTCTTGACAAAGAAAAAAAAAAAAAAGCCCAGGACCAGATGGCTTCACTGAATAATTCCACTGAACATTTAAAGAAGAATTAAAACCAATTCTTCTCAAACTCTTCCAAAACATTAAAGAGGAGAGTATATTTTCAAACGTATTTTATAAGGCCAGCATTACCCTGATACCAAGATCAGACAAAGATGCCTCAAGAAATGAAAACACAGGGTAATATTGATATTGAATATTGATGCAAAAATTCTAAACAAAATACAAAACCAAATTCAACAACACATTAAAAAGATCAAATACATGATCAAGAAGAATTTATCACTGGGATGCATGGTTGGTGCAACATAAGAAAATCAGTCAGTGTAAAACACCATTATTAACAGAATGAAGAACAAAAACCACATGATCATCTCAATTGATGCAGAAAAAGCATCTGAAAATTTTCAACATTCTCTCATGATAAAAATTTTCAACCAGTTAGGTATAGAAGGAATGTACCTCAACGTAATAAAGGCTATGAAAAACCCACAGCTAACATCATACTCAATGGTGAAAAACTGAAAATGTTTACTGTAAGATGAGGAACAAAGCAAGGATGTCATCTATTTCCACTTCTATTCAACATAAACCTGGAATTCTTAACAATTAGGGGATGCCTAGTAGCCTAACAATCAGGCAAGAAAGAGAAATAAAAGGCAACCAAATTGGAAAGCAAAAACCAAAATCATCTCTTTTAGTAGATGGAATGATCTTACATGTAGAAAACCCTAAAGATTCCACAAAAACCCTTTTAGAACTAATAAACAATGTGGAAGAGTTACAAGATATAACATTGACACACAAAAATCAGTTGCATTTCTATATACTAACAATGAATAATCCAAAAAGGAAATTAAGAAAACAATCCTATTTACAACAGCATTAAAGAGAATAAAATACTTAGGAATAAACTTAACTAAGAAAGTGAAGAACTTCACACTGAAAACCTGAAAATATTGTTGAAATAAATAAAAGAAGACACAAACAAATGGAAAGACATCCTATCTTCACGAACTGGAAGACTTAATATTGTTCAAATTTCCATAATACCCAAAGCAATCTACAGATCAATGCAATCCATATCAAAATACTAATGACTTTTTTGCAGGAATAGACAAAAGAAATCCTAAAATTCATATGGAATCTGAAAGGACCCTGAAGAGTCAAAATGATCTTTAAAAAGAATACGAAAGCTGGAGGTCTCATACTTCCTGATTTCAAAACATGTTACAAAACTACAGTAGGTCAAAACCATATGGTACTGGCATAAAGACAGAGACTGATTGAATAGAATAGAGAGCCCAGAAATAAACCCTCACATATATGGTCAAATTATCTTTAACAGGGTTGCCAAGGCTACCCAGTGAGGAAAGGATAATCTCTTGAAAAAATGCTGCTGGTAAAACATCCCATGTTTTCAGTATCCACATGCAAAAGAATGGAGTTGGACATTTACATTGCACCATATACCAAAATTAACTTAACGTGGGTTAAAGATCTAAACATAAGATTTGAAACAATAAAACTCTTAGAATCAAACATAAGAGAAGAGCTTCATGACATTGAATTTAGCAATGATTTCTTTGATATGACACCAAAAGTACAGGCAACAAAAGGTAAAATAGACATATGGTACAACATCAAACTTAAAAACAGTAAAGAAAACAACTGACAGAGTGAAAAGGCAATCTATGTAATAAGACAGAATATTTATAAGCCATATATAGAATAAAGAGTTAATATTGGGAATATATAAAGAAATACTAAAATTCCACAATAAAACCAAACAAATTAAAAAGATTAAAGATAAATTTTTAAAAGGTTAAAAAAGAGACAAGAGACTTAGATATCTCTCTGAAGATTATATACAAAAGGGCAATAATATATGAGAAAACACCCGACATCACTAATCATCATGGAAATGCAGGTGAAAATCACAAGGAAATATTCCTTTACATCCCTTAGGATGGCCAGGATCAAAAAAAACGGAAAATAACATGTTGACAAGGTTGTGGAGAAACCAGAAGGTTTCTGCACTGTGGTGGGAATATAAAATGGTGAAGCTGCTATGGAAAGCAGTAGGCAGAGTCTTCAAAAAATCAAAAATATAGTTACCATATGATCTAGAAATCCCACTCCTAGGTATATATGATAAAAAAATGAACTCAGGGGACTTCCCTGGTGGCACAGTGGTTAAGAATCTGCCTGCCTAATCCAGGGGACCCGGGTTCGGCCCTGGTCCAGGAAGATGCCACATGCCGCCGTACAACTAAACCCAAGCTCCACAACTACTGAGCCTGCGCTCTGGAGCCCATGTGCCACAACTACTGAGCCCATGTGCCCAAACTACTGAAGCCTACGTGCCTAGAACCCATGATTCACAACAAAGAGAAGCCACTGAAATGAGAAGCCTGCACACCGCAACTAAGAGCAGCCCCTGCTCACTACAACTAGAGAAAGCCCACACATAGCAACGAAGACCCAATGCAGCCAATAAATAATTAAATAAATAAATTTATTTATTTATTTAAAAAAAATGAACTGAGTACTTCATCAATGTCACTGAGCTAAATACATTTACTTTTAAAACTAAAATTACCCTATGGCTGCTACAACTAATGTTGGGCTAACTTAGAACTTTGAAAACTAACAAGAATTTCAACTACTGCAGCCCAGAGTGCTGTAGTCCCCCCTGCATGGACAGGACAAGTGCAGAGAGCTTGGAGGAGGGGGCCTTGAGCACCTGCGTGAGAGTGACCTGGCGGTAGATGGCGAGGAAGATTTGACTGCAGAACAACTCAGTGACAGCAGCACAGCCGAAAACACAGACCTTCAGTGACAAAGACACAGAGCAGAGGTGCTCCCCAGCTACGGCCCCAAATCATCAAAGTCCTTGCCCTCTTTTTTCCAATGGCCAGCAAAATGGAATTACCTATAAGAAAGCTTATGCCTGGGCTAATACAGCCATGTGGCTGACAGGGACTTGGTGCTCTGGCTGGGTGTCAGGTCTGAGTCTCTGAGGTGGGAGAGCTGAGTTCAGGACACTGAACAACCAGAGACCTCCCGACCCCACATAATATCATTCAGAGAGAGTTCTCCCAGAGAACTCCCAAAAGGGAGTGGCAGGACATATTTAAAGTGATGAAAAGGAAAAACCTACAACTAAGAATACTCTACCCAGCAAGGACCTCAATCAGATTCAATGGAGAAGTTTAAACCTTTACAGAAAAGAAAAGCTTAAGAGAATTCAGCCCCACCAAACCAGTTTTACAACAAATGCTCAAGGAACTTCTGTAGGCAGGAAAGACAAGAGAAGGAAAAGATCTACAATAAAAAAACCCCAACAATTAAGAAAATGGTAATAGGAACATACATATTGATAACTACCTTAAATGTAAATGTATTAAATGCTCCAATCAAAAGACATAGACTGGTTGAATGGATACAAAAATAAGACCCATATATACGCTGTCTACAAGAGACCCACTTCAGACCTAGGGACACATACAGACGGAAAGAAAGGGGATGGAAAAAAATATTCCATGCAAACGGAAATCAAAAGAGAGCTGTTGTAGCAATTCTCATATCAGACAAAATAGGTTTAAAATAAAGACTACTAAAGAGACAAAGAAGAACACTACATAAGGCTGAAGGGATCAAACCAAGAAGATCTAACAATTGTAAATATTTATGCACAAAACATAGGAGCACTTCAATATATAAGGCAAATGCTAATAGCCATAAAATGGGAAATTGACAGGAACACAATCATAGTAGGGGACTTTAACACCCCACTTTCATCAATGGACAGAACATCCAAAATGAAAATAAAGAAGGAAACACAAGCTTTAAATTAAACAAATGGACTTAATTGATATTTATAGGACATTCCATCAAAAAACAACAGAATACACTTTCTTCACAAGTGATCATGAAATATTCTCCAGGACAGATCATATCTTGGGTCATAAATCAAGCCTTGGTAAATTTAAGAAAATTGAGATCATATCAAGTATCTTTTCTGACCACAATGCTAAGAGACTAGATATTGATTACAGGAAAAAATCTGTAAAAAATAAAAACACATGGAGGCTAAACAATACACTACTAAATCACCAAGAGATCACAGAAGAAATCAAAGAGGAAATCAAAAAATACCTACAAACAAATGACAATGAAAAAACAACCCAAAACCTATGGGATGCAGCAAAAGCAGTTCTAAGAGGAAAGTTTATAGCAATACAATCCTACCTCAAGAAACAAGAAACATCTCAAATAAACAACCTAACCTTACACCTAAAGCAATTAGAGAAAGAAGAACCAAAAAAAACCCAAAGTTAGCAGAAGGATAGAAAGTATAAAGATCAGGTCAGAAATAAATGAAAAAGAAATGAAGGAAACAATAGTAATGGTCAGTAAAACTAAACCCTGGTTCTTTGAGAAGATACACAAAATTTAAACCATTAGCCAGACTCATCAAGAAAAAAAGGGAAAAAACTCAAATCAACAGAACTAGAAATGAAAAAGGAGAAGTAACAACTGACACTGCCAATATACAAAGGATCATGAAAGATTACTACAGATAACTATATGCCAAAAAAATTGACAACCTGGAAGAAATGGACAAATTGTTAGAAAAGCACAACCTTCCGATACCACACCAGGAAGAAATAGAAATATAAACAGATCAATCACAAACACTGAAATTGAAACTGTGATTAAAAATCTTCCAAGAAACAAAAGCCCAAGACCAGATGGTTTCACAGGTGAATTCTATCAAACATTTAGAGAAGAGCTAACACCTACCCTTCTCAAACTCTTCCAAAATATAGCAGAGGGAGGAACACTCCCAAACTCATTCTACGAGGCCCCTATCACCCTGATACCAAAACCAGACAAAGATGTCACAAAAAAAGAAAACTACGGTCCAATATCACTGATGAACATAGATGCAAAAATCCTCAACAAAATACTAGCAAAGAGAATTCAACAGCACATTAAAAGGATCATACACTATGATCAAGTGGGGTTTATCCCAGGAATGAAAGGATTCTTCAATATACTCAAATCAATCAATGTGATACCCCATAATAACAAACTAAAGGATAAAAACCATATGATAATCTCAACAGATGCAGGAAAATCTTTCAACAAAATTCAACACCGATTTATGATAAAAAAAAAAAAAACCCTCCAGAAAGTAGGCATAGAGGGAACTTACCTCAACATAACAAAGGCCATACATGACAAATCCACAGCCACATCATTCTCAGTGGTGAAAAACTGAAACCATTTCCACTGAGATCAGGAAGAAGACAAGGTTGCCCACTCTCACCACTAGTATTCAACATAGTTTTGAAAGTTTTAGCCACAGCAATCAGAGAAGAAAAAAGAAAGAAACGGAATCCAAATTGGAAAAGAAGAAGTAAAACTGTCACTGTTTGCAGATGACATGATACTATACATAGAGAATCCTAAAGATGCTGCCAGAAAACTGCTAGAGCTAATCAATGAATTTGGTAAAGTAGCAGGATACAAAATTAATGCACAGAAATCTCTTGCACTCCTATACATTAATGATGAAAAATCTGTAAAAGAAATTAAGGAAACACTCCCATTTACCATTGCAACAAAAAGAATACAATACCTAGGAATAAACCTACCTAAGGAGAAAAAAGACCTGTATGCAGAAAACTATAAGACACTGATGAAAGAAATTAAAAACGATACAAACAGATGGAGAGATATATCATGTTCTTGGATTGGAAAATTCAATATTGTGAAAATGACTATACTACCCAAAGCAATCTACAGTTTCAGTGCAATCCCTAACAAACTACCAATGGCATTTTTCACAGAACTAGAACAAAATGTTTCACAATTTGTATGGAAACAGAAAAGCTCTTGAATAGCCAAAGTAATCTAGAGAAAGAAAGACTGAGCTGGAGGAATCAGGTTCCCAGACTTCAGACTATATTACAAAGCTACAGTAATCAAGACAGTATGTTACTGGCATAAAAACAGAAATATAGATCAATGGAACAGGATAGAAAGCCCACAGATAAACCCATGCATATATGGTCACCTCATCCTTGACAAAGGAGGCAAGAATATACAATGGAGAAAAGACAGCCTCTTCAATTATTTGTGCTGGGATAACTGGACAGCTCTGTGTAAAAGAATGAAATTAGAAAACTTCCTAACACCATACATAAAGATAAACTCAAAATGGATTAAAGACTTAAATATAAGGTCAGACACTATAAAACTCTTAGAGGAAAACAAAGGCAGAACACTCTATGACATAAATCACTGCAAGATCGTTTTTGACCCACCTCCTAGAATAATGGAAAAAGAAGCAAAAATAAACAAATGGGACCTAATGAAACTTAAAAGCTTTTGTACAGTAATGGAAACCATTAACAAGATGAAAAGACAACCCTCAGAATGGGAGAAAACATTTTCAAATGAAGCAACTGACAAAGGATTAATCTCCAAAATATACAAGCAGCCCATGCAGCTCAATATCAAAAAAACAAACAACCGAATCCAAAAATGGGCAAAAGACCTAAACAGACATTTCCCCAAAGAAGATATACACATGAAAGGATGCTCAACATCACTAATCATTAGAGAAATACAAATCAAAACTATGATGAGGTATCACCTCACACAGGTCAGAATGGTCATCATAAAAAATCTACAAACAAGAAATGCCGGAGTGGGTGGGAAGAAGAGGGAACCCTCTTGCACTGCTGGTGGGAATGTAAATTGATAGAGCCACTACAGATAACAGTATGGAGGTTCCTTAAAAAACTAAAGATAGAACTATCACATGACCCAGCTATCCCACTACTGGGCGTATACGCAGAGAAAACCATAATTCAAAAAAAGAGTCATGTACCACAATGTTCATTGCAGCACTATTTACAGTAGCCAGGACATGGAAACAACCTAAGTGTCCATCAACAGAAGAATGGATAAAGAAGATGTGGCACATGTAAACAATGAAATATTACTTGGCCATAAAAAAGAAACAAAATTGAGTTATTTGTAGTGAGGTGGATGGACCTAGAATCTGTCATACAGAGTGAAATAAGTCAGAAAGAGAAAACAAAATACAGTATGCTGACACATATATATGGAATCTAAAAAAAAAAAAAAGTTTCTGAAGAACCTAGGGGCAGGACAGGAATAAAGACACAGATGTAGAGAATGCACTTGAGGACATGGGGAGGGGGAAGGGTAAGCTGTGACAGTGAGAGAGTGGCATGGACATGTATATACTACCAAATGTAAAATAGATACCTAGTGGGATGCAGCCTCATAGCACAGGGAGATCAGCTCAGGGCTTTCTCTCTACCTAGAGGGGTGGGATGGGAGGGTGAGAGGGAGACGCAGGAGGGAGGGGATATGGGGATATATGTATACGTATAGCTGATTCACTTTGCTATACATCAGAAACTAACACACCATTGTAAAGCAATTATACTCCAATAAAGATGTTGAAAAAAAAGATAAAAAAAAAAACTAACAAGAATTTCAAGTTAAGTTTGCTGAGGGAGGCAACACCTAGACCCACAATGAAGCCAAGTGATCAGGGATTTAAATTCACTTTCAAACAGTATGGCCCAATTAAACTCGGATTTTTGTAAAGAATGTACTGACTAGGCAATATTACAATATTTTATAGTATTAGTCATGCCAATTTGTCATCCCAATGGATAATTTTAATTTCTAATGTTCTCAATGTAGGGCATTATAAAAAGATACAGAGTATCACAAAACTACAGTATTTCATTGTAAATTCAGAATGAAGTGGGAAGGTTTAGCGTCTGGTCCTCAAACTGAAGAAAAGGTGCCCTTGAGGGAAATCAGTACTTCAGGTCCAGTGCCTTCAGGATGTATTGGTATAAAAATGATTGAACTAGAGACTGTCATACAGAGGGAAGTAAGTCAGAAAGAGAAAAACAAATATCGTATATTAATAATTTTATTACTTAATCACATTAATTAATCATATCAGTTAATTAATCTTATATTAATTATATCACATATATGTAGACTGTAGAAAAATGATACAGATTAACCTATTTGCAAAGAAGAACTAGAAACATAGACTTAGAGAACAAACATATGGACACCAAGCCGGGAAAGGGTGGGGTGGGATCAATTGGGAGATTGGGATTGACATATATACACTACTGTGTATAAAATAGATAACTACTGAGAACCTACTGTATAACACAGGGAACTCTACTCAATGCACTGTGGTAACCTAAACAGGAAGGAAATCCAAAAAAGAGGGGATATGTGTATACATATAGCTGATTCACTTTGCCATACAGCAGAAACTTAACACAACATTGTACAGCAACTATACTCCAGTAAAAATTTCTTTAAAAAGTGATTATGTTTTTGTTTTTGTATTATTTCCAATATTTTCTAGTTCAACTGTTTTTCCTGTTTGCCTTTAATTCCTATAATATTAGGAACTCAAATGGGTTCCATTTCCTAAATGTGAAAAAAATTAGCACCATTTATCTTTTATTAGGTTGGTGCACTTGACAGCAAATTTATGTGATTTTGCATTATTGACATTTCCTTTTTAAAAGATAGTTTTCATGTTAGTGGCTTATGAGAACGTTGGGGTTTTTTTGTTGTTTATTTCTTGGTTTCTTTTTTTGGAGGGTTCATCTGTATTTTTCCTGGCACTATAATACTATACTGTCATTTGCATATAATTTTAATTAGATCCTTTACAATATCTCGAGTGTTAATAGCTACATTAATGTGCCTTTTTTACGTTTCTTTTTCTTTATTTCTATTTTTTTTTCTTAAACAGGACTATATTTTCCATACATCCTACCAGGAAAACTACACATCGATCCCATACTCAAAAGTATTGTGATCTTCCTATAGAACTGGAACTTGGCTTTATTAAATGAATCAGAAAATGGGTTGATTACAACTGTTTCTTGAAGTCCTTGGCTTGAATATACTTTTTTTTCCTTAGAGTTAATTTCTGTCAGATACATTCTTACAAGTGGCATTGCTGGATCAATGAAAATGTATTTTTAAAGCCTCCTGAAGTTACCAAATTGTCCTACTAAAAGGTACTACAGTTAAAATCCTCACCAGCAGTGTGAGAACTCACCATGCTGTGGGTAGCCATTAGTTCCCTAATGTGAATGGGGTCTGTGTGGGTGGTCTCAGCTCCCCTCAAAGGACCCCTTGCCCTTGGCTGGCCAGCTTTCAGCTATCAACCTCAAAAGTGATCATGAAGGGTGGGAAGAGTCCAGGCCTTGTTGCCCATAGCCTGTGTTGGGGCCACCAAGTTGACGCCAAGCACCTTTAGCTGCCCATGCACAGCTACCTCCTCCTGGGCCTTTCAAGATTTTCTGTGGAAGGTATATGTGTATTCAAAGGAATGTAGAAATTTGTACTGCTTAAAGGAGTAGATATGAGTATCACAGAGGAAGCAGGACAGTGGAAGTGTCCTGGTTTTGGAGGACCAAAGGCTTGAGATGGACTAGAACCCACCCACCTACTGGACATATCAGCTTTGGCCAGTCAGTGAGGCAATAAGGTTCTCTTGTCTGTAGAATGAGAGTTCTGGATGGCATAACCTTTAAAGGGCTTGCAGCAGTAATGTCCACTGGCTCTATGCTTTTTACTGTAAGACATTATTCCAAAGAATACAGTTGGGAGGCTGAGAATAGCCCTTATTTAGTTTGGACTTGAGTAGAGCACATTTCCTTCAGACGAAGGCATAAATTGAATCTACTTAATTGTAAAAGGAAAGACAATCCAGCAGTAAAATAGAAATTGCAGCTTGAAGAATAGTTGAATGCATATTAGGGCAAGAGAAGAAAAGGAAATATCAAAAGGAAAGAGTCAACATGAAAAGTTACTTCTGTCTTTGTAGGAAGGAACATTTCTAAATTATATCTATTCAAAACATTATGTCAAGTTCTCCTTCTGGGTCCCCACGAGGGGAATTATGCAAAGTATTGTTTTAAAATATTGTATCAAAATAAAAAATTTCTGGAGACTTAACAGCAAGCCTAACATTATTCTGTGCCTGGGAAACTTGGCTCCAAAATATTCAACAGATAATTATTAGTAAAATGATCACAGAAGAAAATGTGTCACGAAAATTTAGTAGATAATAAGTAAACATATAGAGCAAATTTGTGTATTTTTTCATGTTGAATAAGAAGATATTTCCTTTTCTGTTGGGTTCAATTCACAGAGTCAAATTTTACAGTAAAACAACAGAATATATGTATTTTATTCCTTTGTTCCTAAAATATTTGAATAGTGTAAACACTAAACTTCTATGTACCTCATTTTTTAAAAATGGCTTATATAGAATATTTTATCAGATAAGACAGTTATTCCAGTAAACATTTCTTGGACCTGTATTATTTATTAAGCACTGTTCTGGGAGTTTTGACAGTAGAGGAGATTTAAAATCATTAAGACAGTTTGGTGAAGAGGGTTGTTCCTTAGTAAATGTTTGTTAAGTGACTATAAAACAAAGACATCACCCTTGTCCTTTGAAAGGCTTATTCTACTCACTAAACCTTCTGGAACAATGTTTTGAAAAGGAAAAAAAAAAAAAAAGCCGAGATTGCTTAGTGGTTACCTTATTTTACAGTATGAAGTAAAAGAAAATGAGAAGTAAATGCTAATATTTCACTTTTCAAATAGTGCTTAAACAAACTTTTCATCCTGAGCATTCTATTGTCATTATTTCTAATGAATCCAAAGGTGAATATTGTTTTTCTATATTCATTTACCTAATTATACTTAGAAAGTGTGAGTGGGTATACATATTCATAATTCTTATAAAAGGTTATTAAGAACTTCAAGCTAAAAAATATGTCAGAACGCCACAACCCTACAATTTTACTGAAATAAAGACAGGGAGTTTTTGAAGTTAAAAAGAACCTTTGAGTCCAACCCCATGATTTATAAAGTCAGTGACTTGTCCAAAGGCTAATCTGCATCTGTTTGTGTCCCAGGTAGTACTAGGGGGTGCAGTTCTGGACTTTTCCCAGTTTTACCCATTCAACTGCCCACAATGTCGTCATTAGTCCACCCACAAGTGACCACTACCTCTGCAATAATTTCAAAAATGTTGAAACACGTTTTTTTACAAAAAGGCTGATATCCCTAGATACACTTCCAATTCCCTTGACTGTATAGCTTTATGAAACTTGGAGTAATCTGACTTTGTGTAGGTGAGCGAGTTCTACGGTGTTATTCAAAATAAGATTAGTCATAATGAAACTCTGTTAAACATGTAGCAGGGAAACTAATTCACAATCTACAACATTTCATGTTGAATATTTTATTTGCATTCACTATGTCCCTCTGCAGCGAACAGAATGAATGTTGCATATAAAGGTGCTTCTATTTTGAAGCTGAACTGAAGGCAGATGATGACTGAGTGACTGAACAAGTTTATAAATTTCTTATTATGATAAATTGAAATTAAAACCCAAGTCATCTGATTGTGAGTTAGTGCCTAGTCTAGAATTCCTGCAAGATTAGCTTTACGCAAACGAACTCCCAGTGGAAATAAGGGCCTGACTCTGAGTATCTGGGTACTTATTTTCTTTTTTTAATACTTTATTTATTTATTTATTTATTTATTTATTTATTTATTTATTTATTTATTGTCGGCTGCATTGGGTCTTTGTTGCTGCGTGCAGGCTTTCTCTAGTTGTGGCGAGCGGGGTCTACTCTTCATTGCGGTGCGGGGGCTTCTCATCGCGGTGGCTTCTCTTGTTGCGGAGCATGGGCTCTAGGCACGCCGGCTTCAGTAGCTGTGGCTCACGGGCTCAGTAGTTGTGGTTCACGGGCTGTAGAGCGCAGGCTCAGTAGTTGTGGCACACAGGCTTAGTTGCCCTGTGGCATGTGGGATCTTCCCGGACCAGGGATGGAAGAACCCGTGTCCCCTGCATTGGTAGGCGGATTCTTAACCACTGCACCACCAGGGAAGTCCCTATCTGGGTACTTTTAACTTTACCACATTTCTCCTCAAATAAACATCATACACAGCAATAGAGGTGGTGTAACTATAAATTAATTTTAGCTGTGAGTAATCGTACAGACCAATGTGTTTTAATAAAACCCATGGCAAAGTTGAGAGTAAATATATTAGCTTTGAAAATCTGTTAGCAGAACAAAACCAAACACAAACCTATTCAAATTCAGGAAACCCAAATTCCATCCAGAGAGGAAGGGCGTTAAAGAAAGCTAGATTTCCCAGAGTTGTTTCTGTGGTCAAAACATCCCACTGGATGATCCACAGACTATAATAATAATTCACTGCACATAGATTTTCTCCAAATAATCGTGACTGACTGCAGCTGTTATTGCTTCCTTGGGAGACCTTTTCCTGATGGACTGAACTCTAATTGTTTTTATTTATTAGACCATTTGTTAGGCCCCTGGTATAACTGTATACATCATTCGCAGTCTCTCCTCTTGAAAAACTTAAAGCTTTATTCACGAGGCTGTGGGTACGTGCTCACGGCCGTGTGGCTGTATTTAACTAAAATACAACTTTGTCTCAGTTCTCCACCGTGAGGTGGGGTGGAGGAAACAGGTCACCAAGAGTGAGAACAGCACCATGCAGAGAGATGCGTATCATGTTTTCCGTACAATCTGGTAAAATAGTTAAGACGGCAGAGGAAATAAATTAATGTTGGTAGAATTACTATCTGTAATTGTTTCTTTTTAATGTCTGGGAGGAAAGAAATCAATGGATTTCTTCCAAAATTAGTCCTCTAATTGAACATTTTTCTTAATGTAACTGTAATTGAATATTTATCTAGAGGCAAATTGAGATCTTGCGCAGATGAACAAAACCAAGTATTCCCAGCCATCATGACACTCCTTTAATTTCATGTAATGCTGATGAACAGTACAAGTAAGTACAAATAAAGGGAGAAGACAGATTCATTTTAAAATGATCCGTTCTATTACAGAGCCTTGAGGTTTTCTTTCTCTTACTTTTTTTTTCCCTTGGTCTTAAAGCAAGTCATGATTAGTTACAAAAGAATTACACGGCTATAATCAGGAACCAAAATTGTCTTTCCTAGTTGTTTTTCAATGCACAATATGCTAATAAGCTGCTCATTAAATTGGTATTTTCTGTTTCATTTAAGAAAAAAGCCCTTTGTATTACCAAACTTTGTTTGACTATTTTCATAGAATGAGCTATAATCACATATTTGGAATAATTTACAGAGATTACAACAGCTTATTAATTTATAGCTTACCTCAGAGTGGGCAAAATTAGATCTAAGTTTTTGTACAGGACTGCTCCAAGAACAAAGACCGATGACTCATCTAATTCTAGAAAGAATAAAGTTTTAAAATATTAGCAAAACAGCAAGAAAAATATTGTGTCTTATAAAACTTTAATCTCCTAATTACAAGGGGATTCCAGTATCTGCCAATGCAAAGCCAGGTATAAGTAATGCCTTCTTAACTGTACCGGGCAAGTGAGCCCACACACTGCATGCATTAATTGTAGCTCCAGAAGATGTATTTTCAGTGGTTTTGTGTCATGAAGTAACTTTCCTGCAGGCTGAGACAAGAAGCGGCTGTAGTTACAGCTAAGGAGTTAAAATTCCCAATGATATGGGGGAGAGCCAATTCTCTTTTGGAGCTCTCAGTTAAAATGTCAAAATTTCCAACGTAAGAATTAAGACCACAATGTCACTCTTGAAAAGGGCCATTAAATTTTAGAGGCTACTGAAGATGTTCTTAAAACTTAATTTTTTGTTAGATTTGTTTTTAGATACCAACTCTTTTTTTCAGAAGTGAGGCAGAAACAATTATTTTGCATGGAATGGAAAATACAACACATTTCAATACCTAAACTTAAAATCTTAGGCCAAGTGCTTTACACTGGGATGAGACTGTCAACACTGAAATTTGACCCTGACAAGCTCAGGTCTATAATTTGCACTTGTATTATCTTTTTTCATTTTAATAGAGCCTTTCCTCAAGTAAATTCAGATTTAAAGCCCAAATTAGGTTTTCTATAGTTACAAAATAAGTTTAGAGTCGTGATTGCAGACTGTTTCCTAAATTGCTTAATACATGGGAACTTATGCCAAGTGTATTATTAAATTGAACTTATAAATTTTTTGTTCGAGGCTTAAATTATTTCACATATTTACCTTTTGATGATACGGGGGTAAAGATGCTCTTTGGAATGACCACCCTGTCTTCTGAGTTTCTTGCCCAGTCAACCATGCCCTTCCGTCCTTTCATTGGGAAGTTGATGTCTGTTAGAACAGAGGCCGCAGGAAGCTTCTGAATGCTAGCCACTGTGAAAAAAGAAGTAATGATGTCAACTAAAATCTTTCAGCGTTATCAAAATTGATCAAATTAAACCTTGCAGTATATTAAAAATAAAATTTCTAGTCCTAATTATATTTATCAGAGCTATAAAACGTGCTGATTCCTTAAAATTAGAGGATATTCATTAGGGCTGCTGACTTTTCCTTATTAATTTGGTTTCTGTCGCTTTCAGCAGGGATCATACAGTGACGGTCAGTGGCTGGGTGGACAATCTCATGAGCACTGACAGCTGCGGCCAACCTGGTTGTTCATGGTTGGCCTCCATTCCCATTGTTAGAATCCCCTACTGTATTTTTGTTAAATATTTTGATTAACACACCTGATTCACAGACTGACATTTTCATTTAAATCTGAACTTTGTCCTCAGAGCAAGTTTTCTGCACCTACCTCTGAACACTGTCTTTGGAACAAATATTTCCTGGATGAGATGGGGTACCGTGAAGAGATGAAAATCAAACACATTGCTCTGGGAGACAGAACTGTCAGGATTCAGATAATGAAGCACTAAAAACACCATAACCACAGAGCCAATATAATATGCAGGAGCGTTTAACGAATAGGACAGTAATAACAAACGATTCTTAAAATGCACACCCACAATTGAAAATAATAAATGTATATATGTGAATGGAGAATTCTGTCTTTACTCACAGTAAGTATTTTAACATATATTGAGAAAATTAATGAATAATATGTTTGGTAATGCCTGAATATATTTTTATTATATATATATATTATATATATACACACACATATACATCTATATATAACTACATATAACAAAACTATGATAGTAAACACTCAAGCACTTATTGAGTGCACACAGTTTCAATTAAGGAATGTAATCTGTTGAGCTTTTACATAGGTCCATACTTGTTCCACATTAAAGTATCAGGTGTTCCCTGGAAGATTTAAATGGAAATATGATGAGGAAACTCTAAAAGCTATCCCAATAAGAGAGGTGAAGTAAGAAACCATTAGACTCCTCATAAGTGGATTTCATTCAAAATAAACTTGTAATTAAAACAAGAGAGAATGAAAATTAAGAATTTAATAATATTAGTTGTATAAATCTATTACTGTACCACTGGCTCAGTTGCAAATTAAACTGGTTATGTATTACTATACTTTATTAAAGCTCTTTCAGGCAATTATACACATCCATTTTCAGCATAGGATAGAATTTCATTTGGCCTGTAATTTGACATAATAAGCTTAAAAAAGGATTTTGTAATTAAACGTTGAAGGAAAGAGGGTGCTGGGTAACTCATAAATTATTATGGATGTGAAAGGCTGTTTTTGGACAACATCTCTAATTATTTTAGTTTCTTTAATAATTCGAACAATGTAGTCTTTGTTGTCCAGAAATAACCCAGTTCATGTGTCCTAAAGGGTCCAAAGCCTTCAGTGTGTACAGATGGACAGATCAGCACATTAGTAGCATGCTTTTTCTTAAGGGCCCTACAAGCTTTATCCAATATGCAAAACTAAGTTCATCTACTTCCAAATTCCTTGACTCTAACTTTGGTTGTCTTGGTGTTTAGAGGAAATTTATTTCACCTCTCTGCTCTAAAAACTGATGAAAAGAAATGAAGGTTTTTCTGATTTCTGGTTTCTACTATAAAGGAAAACAAACAAGAGATAAACTGTTGGATCTTGAGGTCTAATAATTCTGCTGTTTCTATATACATTGGATAGAAAACAAAAATAAATAAACAAACAAAAGAAATAAATAACATACGGAGGAAGCTTATTCTGTACCAATTATATATCACTTTATCCTGAATAAATGCTGGTCTAATACCTTATTCTTAAAAATATAAAAATGAGATAATTATACATGCATGTATTTCACATTATGAAATGCATTCATTCTTCAGTTGGAGGTACATTGGGTATTAAATGATGACTATATAGATTAGATCGACTTTTGAGTCTAGACTAAAAGAATATAAAAATCAATTAGGATCACTAACTTCTGCAAGAAGTCCTTTAAGTTGCATAGTATTGAGCATCAGAAGGATATAAAAACAAACATGTATTCATTAATTTTAGTAGATATGTAGTCCATAAAGTAAGATGGTATTTTCAATAAATACATTATGAAAAGGGATATGACTTCACAGACTGATAAGCTTCAAATCTAGCCTTCAAATTATCAGTATACATGCTCTTTAAAATATTTAGTGTTTAAAATTGTACATCTTTACCTTAAACCTACTTAGGAAGATGCCTAAGGTGACACTGTGGTGCTTCATGACCCTGCAGTGATTAATTAACTTGAAAAACTATTTCCACACAGCAAAAATGATTTAAAGATGACTTTCATTTTCTCCTTCTTTCAGTCCCTGTACCAAACACTTGGACCAATCCAATCCTCAATTCCTTCCCTTCTTCACTGAAGTTCTCCAAAACCCTCAGGTAAAAATTTAGTTGCAGTTAGTCTTTAGGGAACTAGGGAGCTCAAAAGAGGTAAGATTAAAAATGAATACCTTACATATATCCAGAGAAAACCATAATTCCAAAAGATATACATGCACCCCAATGCTCATAGCAGCACTATTCACAATAGCCAAGACATGGAAGCAACCTAAATGTCCATCAACATATGAATGGATAAAGAAGATGTGGTACATATATACAATGGAATATTACTCAGCCATAAAAAGGAATGAAATAATGTCATTTGCAGCAACATGGATGGATCTAGAGATTATCATACTAAGTGAAGTAAGTCAGACAGAGAAAGAAAAATAGCTTATGATATCATTTTATATGCAGAATCTAAAAAGTGATACAAATGAACTTATTTACAAGACAGAAATAGATTCACAGACATAGAAAACAAACTGATGGTTACCATAGAGGAAGGGGTGGGGGAGGGATAAACTAGGAAGTTGGGATTAACATATACACAATACTACATATAAAATAGTAACTAACAAGGACCTACTATATAGCACAGGGAACTAAACTCAATATATTGTAATAACCTATAAGGAAAAGAATCTGAAAAAGATACAACATTATAAATCAACTATACTTCAATAAAAAAAAGAATGCCTTAAAGTATGTCTAGAGTACATACGTGTCTAGTGCTGCAAAAGGACATCAATACAAAGCATGAGGGCACAATGTACATACTTTGCTTCTGTAACAATTGCTGCATTAAAACCAATCGTGGGTATTTAGATGATAGAGCGTCTTTCCTCAAAAATTGAGAAAATGTCTTTCTTACAGAAGATTAAAGTAGTTAAAAAAAACCTCAAAGAACACAATGTCCCTGAACAAATAGGCACATCTTGAATGCTTCAAGAACTACCCGAAATTCACTGCATCATGTTTTAATTACAACTCTAGATTTGATTTCTTATGCAATAAAATAGGTGACTCATCATGGATAAACCTTGGAACAAACCCAGCTGACTTTCAGTTTGCATTTTTAATGCTGTCATTTTGCATTTGGATATGCAGCATAAAATCCTCTGACAGCATCATATTTGTTATTGGCCAAGCTCTCAAAGGATTGAGGTTCGGTATAGATTTTTGCTCATCAGAAAGCATAAGCAAATTTTTGCAAATGGGTCTAAAAGCACATGAGCTGTTCTTTTGTTTTTGTTTTTGGTAACCACTGAGCTCTCCTTTGGTTCATCAAAGCAGGTGGTGCTTCTAACCTGTTCCTGAGGAAAATCATGAGGTTTTAGCCCTTTGTCCCTATTAATTGAGGTCCTGGACGATGGGGACTCTTGTCCTTTTCATCCTTGTAATATGAATGGCCCACTACAGTTGAATCAGTTGCATCATGAACAAGAAAATAAGGGATAAATTAAGACTTTGGGATTAACATATACACACTGCTATATATAAAAAAAATAGATAATCAACAAGGACCACAGGGAACTCTACTCAATATTGTGTCATAACCCATAAGGGAAAAGAATCTGAAAAAGAATATATAAGTATATATATCACTGAATCACTTTGCTGTACACCTGAAACTAACACAACATTGAAATGAACAATACTTCAATTAAAAAAGGACATAATGATGGGCTTCCCTGGTGGTGCAGTGGTTGGGAGTCTGCCTGCTAATGCAGGGGACACGGGTTCGTGCCCCGGTCCGGGAAGATCCCACATGCCGTGGAGTGGCTGGGCCCGTGGGCCATGGCCGCTGAGCCTGTGCGTCCAGAGCCTGTGCTCCACAGCAGGAGAGGCCACAGCAGTGAGAGGCCCGTATACCGCAAAAAAAAAAGAAAAAAAAGACATAATGAGAAAAAATAAGGCATCTGGAAGGAAAATGCTAGAGAGTGAAAGTGTATGGTAAAATGGTGTAGGAAACAGCAGAATGGGCAAATGAGTGCCAGCAGAGGTAGGTGGCAGTTTACAAGAGTGGGGTAAGTGTGGACTCTGGATCTGGGCCCTGGATTCAAATCCTTGGTAGTTTAGGCTAACTATGATGTCCTAGTTTTTTAGGGCCGGTGCCAGTTCACCTCTGATATTTTGTACAATTATGATTAACATCCCCTATCACTCTCAAAAGTCTCATTTTAGAAGATAAATTCCAAGTTCATTTTATACGTTGTGTGACACTGGGCAAATTGCCTAACCTCTCTGTGCCTCAATTTCCTCTTCTGTACCATGGGAATAATAATATTATCTACCTCACTAGGATGCTGGAGGATGAAATAAGTAACTATATGCCAAGATGTGGGAGTTGGGTGCCTAACTAGGACCTGGAGCATGGGTGGTCCTATGGAAGTGTTGGCTATTCCAGTAGGTTTTCTCATAATCACTTCCAAGGGAACTTGGGAACTACCTCATTGTATGTCCATAGTATGATAAAGTATTTGACTTTTACAACAAACATTCTGTTTTGTTTGTCCTTCAGAGACCTTAGGCATGGGATTACATAGTCAAAACTTAATGTTGACTATATTCAGATGATCAAAGGCAGGAATTGCACTTAAAATAAATAGAGATCATCCTTTAGTACTTTAATGCACCACTAGGGAGTGAATAAGCCTTCCTTTTTACTTATCCCTTCCCTCCCTCTCTCCCCCCTCCCTCCCTTCCTTTTTTTCTGATAGCTTCTGCCAGAGGTAAGAGGGGCCTTCTCTGGTTATTTGGCTACACAAGGTCAGTCAGGTTAAAAATCTATTGGCTGCATCGTGAATGACAAATTCCATACTTCCGTTGCAGCCATGGCCACAGACTGCACAGTGAACTTCAAAAGCACTACTTTTAAGCACTGACCTAAGTGCTTAATGCAGTGACTCACATTCTATAATGAGTGGAGGGAACTCCCAAGGGAGGACACCTAATACTCATAGACCCTTCATTGTCGGGGGCGGATAAAGAAGAAGCTGTTTACGGGATGCCCTAAAAGCAGTCCTTCTCATTGCTCCCTTCTATTGATGTTTCCCATATATTTAAAGTTTGCATCATTTTTCACGTCGATTCAGAGGGCACAACATACAAACGGGGTCCTGACTCACCAATATTAGAAAATTGGCCAGTTATCAAAATGGAATTGCTTATGGAAAACATCACTCGATATTACTAGATGGTCACCTGCACAGTTTCAAAATCCTGTAAGTAAAACTTGGGAGGGAGGAGATGATGCATTGCATCAGTGTGTTAGAAAGCGACTCAACCATACTAGAAAAGAATATGAAAAAGAACGTATGTCTGTGTATAACGGAAACACCTTGCTGTACAGCAGAAATTAACACAACATTGTAAATCAACTCTACCTCAATAAAATAATTAAGAAAAAAAAATAAGGAACTCAGTCCTGCTCTTGAACCCATATCAAGCACATGGGGGCTGAGCAGAGCCTCTATGTAGTGTGACCCCCCTGGCACTTAGCAGCTTAAGAAGCCATTATTTTCCTATGGCAATGCTGAGTGGCTTGTAAACTCCTGAGGGCGTTTGGGAGGGAAGGGAGCACAGCTGATTTTATTGCACACTTGCCATGGCCTTGGCACTGTCATTACCTGATTCCTTAACTGATTCAGCACGTATTTATCATGTGGTTCCTCTGTGCCAGGCCCTGTTTCTAGCACAGCACTTGGCCAGATGCCTTAAACACGATACCTTATTTAATATTTAAAACAAGCCCAGGGGGTATTGGTGTTGTCAGTATCCTTCCTTTCTTAAATGAGGAAGAGGACACTTAAGTGGTGGCATTGTGATTCAAATCTCAGTTGCCTACTCAGAAGTATAGGATTTTGTACTGTGTGATGCAGTTTGATTATACCTAACACATAAACAGCAAATTTACTTTGCCTTACTGTAATATTTTTGCACTAAATATAAAAGACCGACATAGTGACTCAGTTAGAGGAAATAAAACTATCTTACTTGCCCAACAGAAAATCAAAACTAGGCACCCCTGAAGAGCAATGGTTATCAAAAGGGAATGCAGATATTATATATACACACACGTTAATTGGTCCATCATGATCTCCAACATCGTTTCCAGGAAACACTCAGACATTCAAAGAGATTTTTAGTTTCTCTCCTCCCCGCTCTATTTCCCCCATTTACTCTGTCTCCTTCCCAAAGGCTGGGATTAGAGTGTTGAGGGTTGTGGGGAAAGAACAGGCTCCCTGAGAGCAGCCTGTAGCCACCACTTCCCAGGAAACAGAGGAGGTGGGAAGTGCGTCTGCAAGGACCAGGGTGCTGAGAGCTGAGAGCATCCATCAGTTCAGCCGCCACCATCCCACCTACAGGGTGTAGCATCCCCACAACCCAGAGCAGCACACAGAGATTTAGTTGAGAAACGTTCTTCCCATTAGGAGTTCACAGATTTGTTTTAAGAGAAAAAGCAGGCTCCCCTGATATTTAAAAGTAGACAAACTTGATGGACAGTCAAGAAAGTAACTATGTGGCAAGTCAAAGATTTTTTTCAACTTGCTAGTTTCCAATGACATATTATACATAGTGAAACTTTAAATATTTCATCATTTTGTGTGTTCCTTTCTGGCATCAAAATAGAAAAACCTGTGAATTATCAGCTTCAGATTCTGTTTATTATCCATTAGCCGGTTTCGAAGCCTGGGAGCCTCTGCAGCACAAGGCCTGTTTCTTATTTCTGCTCCTGGCCTTTTTGCCAGACTTCAGTGCTCTCTATGGAGGATTTCCTCAGCTTCTTCTCAGGTCACTCCTATTCTCCAACATGTAATCCTGCTGACACACATGTTTACATGATTACATGGTACATCCCCAGGCAGACACACCACCCTTGTTCAAGCTGAACTCTCTCAACCAGGGACTGGCAAGCTACAACCTACGGTCCAGATCTGTTCTACCAGCTGTTTGTGGATGGTCTGCAAGCTAAAAGTGGTTTTCACATTTTTAAGTGGTTGAAAAACATCAAAAGAAGAATTGTATTTCTTGGCATGTGAAAATTAAATAAAATTCAAATCTCAGTGTCTACAAATAAAGCTTTATTGGAACAGACACACAATTCATTCACATGAAGCCTAGGGCTGCTTTTAGGCAACAAGAGCAGAGTTTAACAGTTACAGCAGAGACTGTACGGTCCACAAAGCCTGAAATGTTTACTATCTGGCCCTTTACAGAAAAGGTTTGCCTACCCCTGTTGCAGACATATATCGGAGAATCTATTTTTAAATATTACAATCTTTCCTTAAAGAGAAATATTTTCTAAAATATCTTATTTTCTGCACTTTTTCTGTTAACTATTGCATGTTCTTTCTGAAAGCCTTTTTCTTTCTACGCTATGTAAAATTTAATGCGGGAAATTTAACCTGATTATACCAATTTTCTTTCAAGTTTTAAAAAGGGTATGTCACTTATAAATTTTCATCTTCTCTACACAAGTGGTTCATGATTTCATTCCTCACATAAATACAAAACAAAATGTGATATGCAAATCAATTTTGCATGTATACCTGAATGGTAAAACCAAATCAATAAAGAAAATGCTTTAGGAAGTAAATTCTCCCTCTTCTCCCAACCAGTGAAATGAAGAACAGTATTCCTGTCCTTCCTTCCTAGAGGAAGGACCTTTAGATGATAATAAACCAAGTAAAAACAAATGAGAGAGTTTGTGTATGCAGCATTGTGTGTGTGTGTGTGATGTATGGTTTTGATATCTATGGGTATTCAAACCTTACCAGGGGAGTGAGGCAGGAACCTGCAAGAAGACAAGCACCCATACAGTCAGGAAACGACAACCAAGGTCAACAATCCCAGGGCTTCCCGAGACAGTAATCATCCATCCCCAGAAGAGTACTAGCAATGCCAAGTGCTACGACTTGACAGGAGAACGATCATTGTAGACTCAAGAGTTCTGTCTGGAAATTCATTCATCCAGCAAACTTCTACTGAGCGAGCCCTGAGAGTGTTGCAAGCAGGGTCTTACCACTGAGGACCTAGCAAGTGAGCAAGAGACACAAAGTCTTTGCCCTTAACAAGCTCGCAGTCTAGTGGGGGAATGCACACAGTACGTTAGTGAAGAAACAATTCAGATGATTCAAGGTTGTGACAGGTGGCATGAAAGAAATAACTGATGAGATGGCGTGTGGTCAGTCGGCCAAGAAAGGCCTCTCTGAAGAGGGAGAATGGGGGCTGTGGTTTGACAGCTGAGTATAAGTTAGGGGAAGAAGAAAGAGCCTGTGCAGACCCAGAGCCTGGAAAAGGGCTGTGATGTTCCAGAAGTAACAGAATAGCAGTGTCTGGGGTATGAGGTGAGGGAATTACTGTGCCCTAGAAAAAGAGTAACATTTTTAATAGAGCATGAAAGTTTAGGTAGAGAAGCAGTCAAACAAAGGGCTGGAGGTGACACTTTAGGCTAAGTGATCTGAGATCTGGAGCATGATCAAATTTAGAACTTAGAGATGTAAACTGGTTGTCTTCTAATTAGAAGTAATGTAAACAACGAGGTCCTACTGTAGAGCACAGAGAACTATATTCAGTATCCTGGGATAAACCACAATGGAAAAAATATGGAAAAAGTTGTATACATATACTGAGTCACGTGTTGGTACAGCAGAAATTAACACAACATTGTAAATCAATTATATGTGAATAAAATAAATTTTTAAAAAAAGAAGTAATAGTTGATAATGTGGACATGATAAGTTCCCCCCCAAAGAGAGAATACAATGGACAGATTCATTCATTCAACAAATATCAACTGAGTACCTATCACATGCCAAGTGCAGTTCTGGGCACTGGAAATACACCAGTGAACAAAACAGTTAAAGTCCCTGCCCTTGTGGGACCAGCATGGTACCTGGGGAGAGACAGGGGACGAACAAACAGAACTAGATCTAATGTCAGTAACAGTAACTGATCTACTAGAGAATGATGAGTTGGGTCGGGGACCTTTACTAAATAGTGGAAGCTTCTTTGGTCGGCTGGCCTCTGTGCAGACACCTGCAGAAGAGACATGGTGAGATGTGCCGACATCAAGAAGATGAAAGAAAAGAGGCTGAGAAGTGTAGTTTAGGAGAGATTAAGTTTTAGAGGGTAAAGAGAAATAATCAGGGAAAGACACCAAAAATAAATGGAGAGAGAAAAAGATAAACCACAATAGTAAACTAACTGTGAAACAGAAAGATGTATCTTAATAATGCCAACGTGGCTTTACAAGAAGTCAAAGGCTTTATAAAGATTATGGAAAAGGGCCACTGGTTTAGAAAAAGGAAAACCATACTCTAAACTTAGGTTCTGGCCATGCTCTACGGCAGAGTTGGTAAACTTCCTATAAAGGGCCAAAAAATAAATATTTTCAGCTTCAAGGGCCACCGAGTCTGCTAGGAGGACCTGGAAGCCGCCCCAGACAATTCATAACTGAATGGTCATGCAAGAACACGTGTATTGAATCATAGAAGAACAATTATCTGAGGTGACCAGTATTGTGGTTCTCTAGTTCAACAAACATTTTGGGGGGCAAAACTCTTGATTTCCCACCACCAAAGCACTTCTCCTCCATCTTCCTAGAAGGTACCACCAGGTACTCAAGATGTTTGAACCAAAAACGCAAGGGTTGTCCTGGTTTTCCTGCATCTCCTACAACCATCTATCAACACCATGCTTCTTCCCTCTGTCTCCTTTCCAGATCCCTCTGGAAGCCTCCAGTATCTCTCACCTGAGCTAATTCGAGGGCCGCCTGACTGGCTTCCTTGAGTCCACCCTTGTTCCTTCAAGTCCTCCTCTCAGAAACCAGAGTTAACTTTTAAAAATGCAAATCACACCATGTTGTTCTCTCACTTGAAAGAATTCAGTGGCCCATCAGTGCTTTTAGAGTAAAATCCAGATCCACACGAGGGCCTCCCAGGCTCCGCATGGCTGGCACCTGCTTGTCTGTGGATCACGGCCAAACCGCTGTCCTGCTCGCTGCCCCTGGTCTTTCCTCTCCACCACAAGGCTCTTCCTCTCCAACTAGAATATTCTTTTCTACTCTTATCCTCAAGTGTCTGCTAAACTGTGTTTTCCTTAGCTTGGTCTCTCTGAACCACCCAATCTAAAGAAGTTCAGCTCCCTCATTCCTCTCTATTATATCACCTGTTTGTTTTCTTTATGGCTCTATATTCATAGGTAAATATTATCCAGCTTTATGTTGAGTTATTATCAGCCTCACACACTGGACTACAAGCTCCGAAAGGAAAGGAATTTTACCTATTTACTGATATGTACTAGGGTCCTAACATCTAGTAGGTTTGACACAGCTCCTTGTAACTTTTTGTAATGAATGAGGTTTTCTAAAGGCTCACTAGCAAGCACTGGGGTTTAATGTGATATCTTTGGGCCCTGAAGACAAAGACACTTGGTTTTCCAATTACTTTGTGATCTTTGGCAAGTCATTTATTTGTGTTTTACTTTGACCATCTGTAAAAAGTCAATAGCCTTTCATGAGGATTAAGCCAAAGACAGCTCATTTCTTATACACAGTAGGACATGATATATGCCAATTTCCTTTTATCCTTCCCCTCAACCATTCTCCGCCTTGTATAAAACACTGTTGAAGATCCAAAATTTAAAAAGAAAAAAGTCCTTACATAGAAAGAAATTACAACCTGGTGAGACACCTGTTTCACACAAATATCTTCAGTATGGGCTGAATGAGTATAAGAACTCTTCTTCTGAACTCCAAACCTGCCTACTTCAACTCTTCAATGGTATGTCTCCAGGCATCTCCAGTGTAGCATCTCTGGAGCTTAACTCTTGATTTCCACCCACTCTTTATCAAAATATTCTTTCCCTTAGCAGCCTTTTCCATCTCTAACAGGGTACCTCCACCTACTCTTTTCTCAGGACACTAAACAGTAAGTTATCCTCCACATTCACCTGCCAGAAGCTCATTCATCACTGTGGTCACTGTTTCTCTTCCAAAACATAACTCAAACTTGGCTCCTTAACTCCTCCTTGATGGCCCCCCAAGAGTCCACCAAGACATGGAAGCAATCTAAATATCCATCGACAGAGGAATGGATAAAGAAGATGTGGTACATATATACAATGGAATACTACTCAGCCATAAAAAAGAATGAAACAGTGCCATTTGCAGCAATATGGATTGACCTAGAGATGCTCATATTAGGTGAAGTAAGTCGGACAGACAAATATCATAGAATGTCACTCATACATGGAACCTAAACAACGATACAAATGAACTTATTAACAAAACAGAAACTTATGGTTACCAAAGTGGAAACATGGAGCGGGGGAGAGATAAATCATGAGCTTGGGATGAACACACACACACTACTCTATATAAGATAGCTAACCAACAACAACAAAAAGAATGACTGTTGAGAGGAAAATGAATACAGGAGCTCTATATTTGTGAGCATCATTTCTTTCCCCTCAAGCTCAGAAAACAGTTTTGGTCTTTGGATCATAAAACCAAACAACCCAAAATAATCCCCAAATAACAATTACTCTTCCTCACTACACACATGCATGCACAAACACATAAAAGCACACACTCTAAGACTGACTGTTCTATTTCACTACAATAAGTTATATGTCATTAAAAAGGGCACACAAACCAATTACAATTTTGCTTTGCATATGTAGTCTAAATTGTACTGCTCAATAATATACTTACTTTGCTGTTAAGAAATTGATATTTTAGAAGTAAACATTACATATTTCTAATCTACTAGGATACTTTTTGAAATATTATGGATTCTTGGAATACATTTTAAAGATGATAGAGGTTATTCTCTTTAGTAAAAACATTATTACATTTTAGAGAAGGCAAAGAAAAAATTGAAGGAGTTAGGGAAAGTTAAAAGAGAATTAATCAGGCAATGAGTTTGGGGAAAGCAAAAGGAGACTGCCTAGAAAAAAGAAGAGGGTAATCAAGGCTCTCAAATAATGAAGACAAGATTCTTTAAAAGGAGGAAGGTTCATACTTCAAAAAGTAATAAAGTAGCCCAAATGGACATTGAAGTTGACCATTAAAACGTTCTGTAGTGGCAAAGGAAACGTTTCAGTATCTTCGTCCCAATTATATCCCCCTGTATTCCTATTGCACTTTAGACCCTTTTAATAATTTCAGCGTATCAAGCTTTATTTGATATCAGAATATATATTTGGATATATGAACTTGTATCCAATGTAAATCATTCCTGTATGAATTGTTCATTCCCTACGACTATAACATCTTATTTTGTAGTTATCAGCTGCAACTTGAATAAAATTACTGTCCAGTATATAAGGTTATGTGACCTTTACAGCCTGTTATTATTGGGTTTTCAATTCAGTTTAACTTTTATTAAAAAGTATCTTCATTCTTTGATGTAACTTTAAAGGAAAAAACACGACTTGTCTCCTAAGCCCATAGTATGAATTTTAATGGTATCTAAAAGAACTGCATTTCGGTTGATAAATATTTTAGGACATATACACAAGGGCACACTCATTCACACCTGCTTTCTCATATTCATATGCCACCAACCAAAACAGAAGATAAAATTAAAGAAAACACATTAACTAACTACATAAGTCATTAGTTACATTTCTAAAGTTAAAGTTCTTCACATGAAAAATTTATGTGGGCAACAAACAGACCTCATTAGGTTTCTTCAGAACATGAGCAATAGAAAAATATTCTGGACTGTGCAAAAGATATTATTTAAGGACAAAAGAGAACTAATTCATTTATGAATTCAGGAAGATTTAGCACTAGAGAATTATTTAATGCACCTATAGAGACAGTTGATACAATTTTGCAGGTGATGGATTACGTGTTAAGGGGCAGAAATTATAAAATTAAAGCCGAAAAACTTCTTCTGTATAAATCATTCAGGAGAGCTAGGATTTGACTAATGACAAATAAATACATGGAAGAGAGGAGCTTCTTAAGATAGCAAAGTGCAAGTACCAATGAAATGTTTTTGGGCCATTTGTGTCATTACACTACAGAAGACAACTGCATAACAAACTATTTCCAAACAGACAGGCATGGCACCAGTGGTTTCCCATTTAGTTACAGTAACTACCTAGAAGTCTGGGATCCTGGCTGCTTTGTTAAATAAACAATAAGTGTACTATTGAGATTAAAAATAACAACAACAACCAAACGCTTAGGGTCTTAAGTTTAGGTAGCAACTTTGCAAGCTCTCTGGAGGAGCAGACTGTACATATGGGGATGGAGTGACCTGACCAAAGTCACATACCCTATCAGTAGCAGAGCCCATATTTGGCCCTACATTGGTCCACTACCAATTACTGAGGGCCTATTACATGCCAGATGATGTGTATATCTTTAATCTTTATAATAACTCTTCAGGAAAGATATCACTACCTCTACTTTAGAAAGGAGCACACTGAGGGATTTAGAGACGAAATAACCTGCAGAAGGCCAGTTAGTTGTGATATAGCCAAGGTTTGCAGCCAGTCGGGCTCGAAAGCCAGTGTGCTTTCTTGGATACAGAACAGCATCCCTGCTACCACTGTGTTAAAAAGCATCAGTCTTTAACTTTAATCTGGGGGTCAGAGTTTTCTGCCCAATTCAGATGAGAACCTCTTTTTTTTTTTTTTTTTTTTTTGGAATTCAGTGAAGGAAACAATGGAGAAGAAGAACAATTTAGCACAGAATTCTTGATCTAACTAAATAAAATAAGACATTTGAAAAGGCGAAACCATAAAAAGAAAAAAATGAAAAAAATGTTAAAAGGGAATTAGTACTTCTTTTCTCTTCACTGGTTATTGTTGTAGAGGCAAACTGCTATTGCCATAGAGATAAACAATTATTGTCATAGAGACAGTTAAAATGGGACCGTATTTCATATTCACACAAACTTATGGCAACATCCTTCTAATACCGTCGAACAGCAAAATCAGAAGGATGGCCTCCTGTGTGACAATTTTAGTGATTCCAAATCCTTATGACATAAACCAATAGAGACCAGACATGTTATTTTATAACATTCAAATGTTGTGTTTAGTTGGCTTTAGGTTTTATGTTTCTATTCTAGCCTATAAGTGTGAGTCTATTAGATTCCGAAGGAACTGATTCAAAGAGAATGAAGTCAGACTGGGAAGACCTATCCTTCCAGCATCTTTTAGAGGCAGCATCTGCAGCGAACTAGGAAGCCATCCACTTTCCAACATGGCCCTGTGCTAATCCCACCCCTGAAAGCCTTTCCCTGATTGGAACCCTCCTCCTGATACCCAGCTGATGGACGGAGGCAAAGCATGGATTCCTTTAGGCAAAGCTCTTCACAGCTTCCTGAGGGCACAAGTCACAGTAACTTCTCTGCAGAAACTCATGTTCTCTACAGAGAATAGTTAAAACTCAAATCCAAAACCTTTGTGGTTAGGTCTAGGTGTCAACGCATGTGAAACCCAAGAATTCTGTCTGCATTCTCACCAGAAATCTTAATTTTTGAAATCGTGGTTTTCTATCTCAGGACAGCTTCCACAATTCTTGTCCCATACACCAAGATGTAGCCCTAAGGCATACCTCTTCACCGTCTCTGTAACACACATTTCATCCTTTAGGCTTTAAACTCTTCTTCCTTAGATACGCACAGCTATGCTAGAAGCCAGCGTGTCCTCTGCTTTTCCTGTTCCTGCTTCTACACTGCTGAGCACCACTGTGACAGTGTATGTTGTACATTTCCTACTGAGGTTTGTGTGACCTCATTAGGTTTCTTCAGACCATGAGCATTTTCCCTGTAAATATAAAATCCAACAGAAATGATGGGCCTAGGCCAAAGATTTGGTCTTTACCTAGGCATTCTCCCCCAGATAGTTACTGAAGGGATGGAGAACGAATGAATGACAAATATGTTCACAAAATTTTCACTGGCCAAGATATGTTATAAAAGATTCAGAAAAAAGTATCATTCAGGCATCGAAAGGTTAAGCCTCATTTTACTTTGATGTAGAAATACAGAATACATGAGTAAGATTTCCCTAGAGTCATATCAAAAGCTACAGTGAAGTTCTTTATGTGACAGAAGTAGGTTAGCGTGTGGTTGGCTGAGCAAGAAAATGAAACAAATCTTTAACTTTCAATTACTAAGATGCAAAGGGATAAAAATGCATCCACTCTGGGGCTTCCCTGGTGGCGCAGTGGTTGAGAGTCCGCCTGCAGATGCAGGGGACACAGGTTCGTGCCCCGGTCCGGGAAGATCCCACATGCTGCAGAGTGGCTGGGCCCGTGAGCCATGGCCACTGAGCCTGCGCGTCCAGAGCCTGTGCTCCGCAACGGGAGAGGCCACAACAGTGAGAGGCCCGCGTACCACAAAAAAAAAAAAAAAAAAAAAAAAAATGCATCCACTCTGAATGGAAAGCACCGATTGAGAACACATTGCGTGGGTGCCCTTAACGCTCTGGCAGCAAGGTTGTATCATGAGTATTTGTGAAAGCATTAATTCGGGAAACACTGCATAATACAAGGGATGCTTTACCAAAGCTTTTCTTGGAAAGCCTGAGGAATAAAAGTAGAAACAAACAAATAAAAACATTTTCCTATGCATTGTACTCAAATGGCACTTCTGAAAAGGGTTTCTTAGAATAACAGTCACTGTCTGATACTAAGGAATTTTCATTAAATGGATACTCAGATGATGCACACATAAGGTACTATAAGAAAGGAGGCATGCCAAAGTAGCAACATGTAGGCTCTCTATTGTTTCTTTTTTAATATATATTCCTTTTCATATTCTTTTTGGGCAGGGGAGGGATGGATTGGGAGTTTGGGATTAGCAGATGTAAACTAGTATATAGAGAATGGATAAATAACAAGGTCCTACTGTAGAGCACAGGGAACTATATTCAACATCCTGTAATAACCCATAATGGAAAAGACTCTATTCTTTCTTAACAGTAAATTAAACCAGGGTAAAGAAGTAAAAACTATTCAAGATCCAGAGACCATGTGAGAGATTCACAGCAGAGCAGTAGTTAGGATTAGAGCTAGCCGTTGGCAGAGTACAGGGACACTAGAGGGAAAGTTTAGGGCATCTAAGTTACTCAAATGAGAATGAACAGCTATTAACAATGTTTTCTAGTTCAATTTTTTTCAGGGACAAGAAGTACTATTTAATAATGACTCCATGAATAATTGTGTCCTTGAGCATGGCTGTATAAAGCAGATTAGATAGATAAACCTGGAACTATGTAACTATGTAACAATTATGTAACTATGTAACCATTATTATATGTAACTATTATGTAACTATTTTCACCCCAGTTACCTTCTAAAAGAACACAGACCTACTGTTAATTTGAAGCGCTATCCCATGATGAGAGTTTTCTATGTTGAGGTCCAGGGTTGTAATTATGTAAGTATTACTAGTAGAAATAACATTTTTTAAATTGGAGAGATAAAGGTTTGCAAAGACCTTTGCAAAGATCTTTGCAACTCGGATAATAAACTTTTATTTGTTATTTATTTTCCAAAAAAACTTAAAAAAATACAATATAGGGCTTCCCTGGTGGCACAGTGCTTGAGAATCTGCCTGCCAATGCAGGGGATACGGGTTCGAGCCCTGGTCTGGGAAGATCCCACATGCCGCGGAGCAACTGGGCCCGTGAGTCACAACTACTGAGCCTGCGCGTCTGGAGCCTGTGCTCCGCAACAAGAGAGGCGGTGACAGTGAGAGGCCCGCGCACCACGATGAAGAGTGGCCCCTGCTTGCCACAGCTAGAGGAAGCCCTCGCACAGAAACGAAGACCCAACACAACCAAAAATAAATAAATAAATTAAAAAAAAAAAAACAATATAGTTTAAGTAAGATGAAGCTGACAAGTTTATGGCTGGACTTAGTTGATCCATAAGTGTTCTTCCATTCTTGAGGTCCCAGGACTTTATAAATAGAAGAAAAAATACAAAAATGGTAGGAAAGGTAGAATTTATTTCATGTGTTAACTGGCAGCTCAATCTGTCAGCTTTAAAAAAGTCATTTGTTTTTGGTTTTTTTGTGTGTTTTTGTTTTTGTTTTTTTAAAGAAGATGTTGGGGGTAGGAGTTTATTAATTAATTAATTTATTTTTGCTGTGTTGGGTTTTTTTTCGTTTCTGTGCAAGGGCTTTCTCTCTAGGTGTGACAAGCGGGGGCCACTCTTCATTGTGATGCGTGGGCCTCTCACTATCGCGGCCTCTCTTGTTGCGGAGCACAGGCTCCAGACGCGCAGGCTCAGTAGTTGTGGCTCACGGGCCTAGTTGCTCCGTGGCATGTGGGATCCTCATAGGCCAGGGCTCAAACTCATGTCCCCTGCATTAGCAGGCAGATTCTCAACCACTGCGCCACCAAGGAAGCCCTAAAAAAGTCATTTTAATGAACAATTTCATTCTAGCTTTTGACCAAGGATTCAGAGGGTGTAATGATGACAGAATGCTCATGGCTTCAGAGGATAGAATTGCTTAAACTGCAAGAGCAAGTATTTGTGTTGGACTCAGGAACAAGACTACATAAAAAAGAAACAGCATGGTGACTATAATCAACAATCGTCTATTATATATTTGAAAGTTGCTAAGAGAGAAGATCTTAAAAATTCTCTCCCAAGAAAAAAAATTGTACCTATGTGTGGTGATGAATGTTAACTAAAGTGATTATGTTAGTCACTTCGCAATATATACATATATCGAATCAGTATGTTGTATACCTAGAACGGATAAAATGTTATATGTCAATTATATCTCGATGAAAATACTTTAAGGAAAAAATAAACCAAAGAGATTGCTTAGGATCCTAAATTTTAGAGACATTTAAATGGCCACCAAAGGAGGTTTATGACATTTGCTTATAGTATAGAGGTTTGGAAATTAACCTGTCTTGTTTTTGTAGTTGGGTTCTTGGAGATGTAGTGGAAACATTTCCTTGTCAATCTCTTTCTTGCACACCCTATTTCTAGCCATCAGTAAACTCGGTCAGACGTACCATTAAAATACCTCCAGCATCTGGCCTCTTCCCACTATTTCCCCTGGCAACTGGTCCAAACCACAGAGCTCTCTCGCCTGGCCTATTGCCATGATTTCCCTCCAGTCACCCTGTATGCACTCATACCCCTGACAGTCCGTAGTCAGAATGGTCCTTTCAGGACATATACCAGATCCGGTTGCTTTTCTGCTCAAATCCTTGAGTGGTTTTGCATCTCGTTCAGAGACCTACAGTCAAACGCCCTCCAAAGTCTGGTCCTCACTCCCCTTCCACCTCTCACAGCCCTTCTGTCAGCCACTCCACCATCAGCGGCCTCCTCCAGGCCTCTACAATGCCAAGCACGTGGACACATCCTGGACTTTGTGCTGGTTCCTTCTGCTGGAGATGGTCTGTCCCCACATGTCACCGTGCCCCATGCTCTCAAGGCACCCAGGTATATACTCAACTAGCACTTATTCCCGACCATCCCCCGCTTCCTCTCTCCCCTCTGTGTCACCCTTCTTGATGACTTGTCTTCGCATCACTTAGAACCATTGGGCATATCAGAGGGTGCTTGACTGACCTCTGTCCCTGCCGCAAAACACAAGTTCCATGAGAGCAAGAGCTTCATTTGATTTGTTCATTGAGAAATGCCCAGAACCTAAAACAGAACCTGGCACCCTCTTAAAGCCAGTTAAATCCATGCGTTATTCCCAAACTGTTACACCGACATTAGGGAGCATCTAAATGGGGTTCTCATCATATCCCCGTAAGGAGTATGTCTTTCCTACCACTAAAAGAGTCTGGTATGGCCCTTTCTCAACAGCCTCGTCAGAGCGCTTCACCCCAACCATTTGGAATAACTGTATCATAGAAAATGCAATGAGATAATTCCTATTAAATGAGAAATCATCAAAGAACTCAATGCTGCATATTATTCCAAGCCATAGTTTTAAAATGCTGCTTGAACTATTTATTTTCTCAATGGAACCAGTATGTTAGTATCATTAAAAAAAAAAAAACAAACAGGTATTTTTAGTTTGTTCTTTCTGACCTACAGAAATACCATTTGCTTCACAAGTCTAGCAAGAAAAAGTGTAGTAAGCCAGGCAGAGGATGTAGAATCTGACACTTCCAGACTCAAGTCTAGCTGACTGAACCAACATCAGGTGCTACAGATAAACAACAACAGCAAAAAGATGTTAAATTGTGTATTTTTCAGGCTCGGTGTCAACTCACTACAGCCATCTTGTTTCCAAAGAAAGGAAGTTAAACAAGTGATGGAGGTGTATGACCCACAAAATGAAGCAGTGATGGAAAGGAAAATAGGCCTAGAAAGAGAAGCCACTTTATTTTTGTAATTACATCATCAGATTGAAGACGGGTTTCTCAATTGAAGAACAAGATATTCTCTAAAGGAATGATTAAATTTACCAGTGAGTGTAAGAAGTAACACAGGTTTGATGTTGATGAGCCAGCATTGTGGAGAGAAAGGAGATGTCAAAATTGCATCATGTCATTCTTAAGATTGAATTTGGACTCAATTTCAGAAAACACCAAGTATGAATGTTCATTCTGAAAAGCCCAGCATTTCATATTTCTAAACCAAGAAGAGACAGTGATATTTAGCTTGGAAGAGAAAAATGTCTTAACATTAATGTTTTCAAGGCACTGGCCTTATTGGATTACTAGAGAAAAACTGGAACTATACTTTCCAGAATATTCTATCTCTAAGGGTGTACATAGGGGTGACTTCTGAAATTCCTTACAGCCAGTAACTTTAATATTCTGTATCTTGAGACTTTCTTAGCCTAACAATATTCCTTTTTTATCTGATACTGTCAACTTTGAAGAGTTCCTAAGGAACTGTTGTGAGATAGTGTTAAGTGGATGTAGCAACGTTGATCTGTGCAAACTAAATCCTTAGAGATAATTGTGTTAAAAGGTTACGGGTAAATCCATTGAAACCACCTAAAGAGCTTGGAAATTTAGATCTTGTTCATTGTGTCTGCACTTTTCCTGGAGAACTCTTATGTTTTACCACCAGCAATCACATAAGATTTTTCTTAACTCCACTACTCTGAACTTTATCAGCAATTGATATTAACTACAGTATTGTTCTGATATGTTCTCTCTCTCCTATTAATTACATGCCACTGATTTCCTACTGCCCTGTTCCGGAACCCCTTATACCTACTACCTCTGACTATTCTTATTCTGATATCTGTAACGATTCTTTGTTGTTGTTTTTTTCCCTCAACATTGATTTCTATTCTATAACTTACATGACCTCTTCCTAGTATAATGTGTAAATTTTATCTGCAAACAAAATATATTTCTTAACTTGGTTTATGACTATACGTACTTTTTCAGGTAATAATATATCCTAGAGATCTCTCCATAGTCATATACAGAGATATTTTTATTGAGATATAATTGACGTATAACATTAGTTTCAGATGCACAACATAATGATTCAATATTTTTATATATAGTGAAACGATGACTACAAGAAGTCTAGTTAACATCCATCACCACACATAGTCAGGATTTTTTTCTTTTTAAATATAGGCATCATCTTCCATCTTACCCCTCTTATTACTGTCCTGATCATTGAAAATGCTTTTCTGGCTTCAACCATCACTTTTATGCAGTTGACTACCAAGGGTATATCATAAATTTGACTTCTCTACCAAAACCCAAGACCACATTTTATTTTTCCACTTGAGGGGTACATTTGCATTTAAACATTAATATGTGAAAGACACTCTCAAATGTTCTTTGAATCAATATAATCCCAATTCCTCCCTTCTCTCTGACACCGCATTCAGTTACGGAATGCCATCATTTCAACCCTCAGAGTCTCAAACTGATATAAGTACATTTTGGTTTCTATTCTTACTACCGCTAACTCAAGTCTTCATTATCTCCTGCAAGGATTATTATAAAAAGCCTTCTGGTCTCTGTGTTTAAAATATGTTTCAATCTCAACAAATTTTATTTCTGCTGTGACCTGTGTCTTTCCAAGGCACAGCTCTCACCCATCGATGAAGTCTCAGGAGTTCCCTACTGTCTTCGGAATCGGGAAGCATGTGACACCATGTCTCAGCATGCCTCTCCAAGTTTATTTCATTTCCTTTACCTCCATACATAGGTATTTTTATCAAAATAGACCACGTATCCCCTAAGCACTATCTCAGCTTGGACAACTCTATACTGTTTTTGCTAAAAGAATGTTCTGGGATGTCACCATCTCCTTGTCACTCACTGTGCCTCAGGTTGGACTGTCAACAATCCAGCCATCCTTCAACATCTACACTAAATGATTCCTTCTTGAAGAACATTTTCTAGTTCCTTACATGGAACAACATCTCTCGGAATGAATCTCTGTAACATTTGGTTTCCATGACACACACCAGAGTGCACTTGGTATGTTATTCATCTATGTAATTCTTTTATGCCCACAACTGGACTGCAAACTCTTTGTAGACAAGAAGCTTATTCATTTAATGACCTGAATCACTAAGGAAAGGCTTTGCTTATAGTAAGAGACAAATTCTTTTTGTTTTTAATTGAACACAGTCAGTGGGCTGCAACATACATCACATGACAGATCCTCCTTGAATTCAGTTTGGTGAACACAATTCAGGTTTTAAGTCCAAAACTAAAACACTTAATTTCTAAAGAATAGGCTATTCTTACCAACAAATAAGGCAAACACAATATGCTACTTGAAGTGATTATGGAAAATAGACAACTAAAATCATAATAAAAAACTATAAAACACGCTGCCACAACTTTAGACAAATGCTCGAGAGCAGCTGTCATCCATGCACTTGTCCTGTAACTCTGATCAGGTGAGGTCGCATACATCCTGTTCTGTCTTGGGAACTGCAAACAGCTGGGCCTCAAACAATGTGCTTGTCTCCCCTTCAGTGCATACTCTGCTTTGTTTTACATTACTGCCTCCAAAAATTCTAAATACCTCTGAGTCATGAGTAATTTTTATCCCTTAATTCTATTTTATAATATAATACATACACAAATGTTAAGAGAATGGACAGTTTCAAGAGACAGTGGGGGTTTAATTTGGCAATTGGGAGTTTCCAGAAGGCTTTTCTGAGGGGAATTTCAGGAAAGTGATGAGAGAAGAATGGGACTGAAAAGAACCGAAGAGGAAATGTTTGGAGAGAAAGCGTAGAAATTCAGTTTAAACACTCTTCAAGAAATATTCTTGTTGAAGAAAAATAACTTGAACGCACACTAAATAATATTAAGATATAGTCCCCCGACCTAATCGATAACAAATATTTTAAAAATATATTGAAAAATTCACATTTTTCACTGAAGAAGATCACTTGAGCATATTTAGAACATGTAGAATACAACTCTAGGATAAACTGAGGCATATTGAAAATTTAAATCTCTCTGTAGCACATCAATTTTTCATATTCATTCATTTACTGAGTCATTATATAAGCTATTTAGTAGTGTTTACTAAGTGCTCACTAAATTTTATTCATTATAATTTATCGTGTGTCTATTTTGAATGTCATATTCATATGTGATATAAAAAATATTCAATTACTTTATAAATGTATTGGATTGTTTAACATCTTTGTTCATAGAATACTTTTTTCCGAGGCTTGTGTTAATAAATTTTTGAGGTCATAAGTCGTTTGAGAAATTGATCAAAGCTATGGACCTGTTCCCTCCCACAATGAACATGCTCACCTTTATACCAACATGCTCATAGTTAGCATATAAGAGCATTTCAGTTATAAAAGGTGATACAGGTAGGGACACTTTTCAGATAAAAGAAGCTTCAAAACTTTTCATTTGAATTATTTTGGAAGAAAATCTTTCCAAGACATGTCACTCATTTTCCATCTTAATCAGATTATAGAAACTTTTATCTTGATGAAGAGTGCTGTTCCCACCATATGGGCTCCACTCTGCCAGATTCTTTCAGAACTTCTTTTTCTTTATTGTTTCAGGTATTCTATCTGCTATGTATGTGATTCTAACAGTACCATCTCTGCTCCCAACCCTTTCTGTCAAAACAAGGAACCAGAAAACAGAAAACCCCAAACTATTTAAAGTTGAAATAAAATAAGCTATCTGCAAGGTTCTGAGACTCTCTTATTAAATTGTATGGTCTTTCTTTTATTTGTGGTTATTCAACTCTGTCTCTTTCTTCAAGAGCTTATCTATATTCCAGAAAAGTGAGGTGCTGTGCATATAGGCTTTATAAAAAAAAATTCGTAGTCTCTATAAGACATGATCTTTGGAAGTTCTTTAAGGAGTCTTTATAAATTTAATTTTATTTATTTTTTATACAGCAGGTTCTTATTAGTTATCTATTTTATACATATTAGTGTATACATGTCAATCCCAATCTCCCAATTCATCACATCACCACCCACCCCCTTCGTTAAGGAGTCTTATTCCAACCCACTGAAAAAAAAAATGGGCATAAGCAATAAACAAACTTTCTTAGTTACCTAGTCTCTATTTATCACTAACATGCTGTGTATATGTGTGTCTGCGAGCCTGCAAGCATGTGTGTGTGTGTGTGTGTGTGTGTGTAAGTTTGATGTTGGATAATTAATATTTGGACTTAGGACATAAAACAAATGCCAACTCACACAGTTTACAAGTTGTCACCGCAAATTATTCTCTCTGTGTGTCCTTGTCCAAAAACATTGGACATATCTGACACAACACTATAGTCATGCTTTACATATACTAGTATCAAATTGGATACCATGAAGAATGTGAATAATAAGTGATTATTATTTATATTACCCAATTTGATATGAGTGGATTGTGATGGTTAATTTTATGCGTCAACTTGACTGGGAGGGGAATGCCCAGATGGCTGGTTAAACCACATTTCTGGGTGTGTCTGTGAGGGTATTTCTGGAAGAGACTAGCATTTGAATCAGTAGATTGAGTAAAGCTCTCCCTCACCAATGCAGGTGGGCATTGTCCCATCCATTGAGGGCCTGAATAGAACAAGACGTCAGAGGAAGGGTGAATATACCCTCAGCTTATCCTGGACATCCATCTTCTCCTGCCCCTGGACATCAGCACTCCTGATTCTTAGGTCTTTGAATTCAAAGTGGGGCTTAACACCATTGGCTTTCCTGGCTCTCAAGCCTTCGGGTTTGGACTAGAATGACACCATCAGCTTTCTGGGCCTCCAGCTTGCACAGAACGGATCTTGGAACTTCTCAGCTGCTGAAATTGCATGAACCAAACTCCCAAAATAAACCTATTTCTATGTACCTACAGATATCCTATTGGTTCTGCTTCTCTGGAGAACTCTGACTAATATATGAATATACTTTGGAAAATTCTTAAATATTATTGAGAATAACCTTCTTCTGGTCATCAAACAACAGTAAGCCAGTCCCTCGACTAGTATTTGGAGAAACCAAAATAAATAAAATCTCTTTTGGGTGGTGTAATAATGTTTGGGATACTTATTCACAGAATATAACCTTTTCTTATATGGATAATCAGTGAAGCAATCAGCAGGCCAAACAATCACACTGCCCTTACACAAGACTGAAGACAATATAGGACAATATTGGTTTTATTTGCAGCATTAAACTGCTTTGTCACTATGCTTAATATACTTCTTAAAGTTTAGTGATGATAAAGGAAGTAGGCAAACCTAGGCGAAGCATAATTTTAACACAAATTTTTCAAAAATACAAGTTTGGTAAGTCAAAAGAAAGGTAAAGAGGAATAAAGATTTGCAATTTATTGATATTTATGGAATTTTTGTCGTAAGCAATACTAGTACCATAGGGCATTTGGTATGCTGTTATTCAAACAGCCTACTTTAAGTTCACATTTAAGTTACTAGACTCTAAGATTGGTTTCGGTTTTTAAAGTTTTTTCCAAACACATTCTGAAGACGTGCCATGTTTCGATCTGATAATACTTTTAATTAGCCATGCGTTTTAGAATTAGGTGCTAAGGTTAACAAAAATCAAGAAAACAATAGCTCTTTGCTTTTTCCCCCTCTGTTTTTCTTGTAAATTACTATTGTCCAAACTGGCATAGCAGCCTTCCTGGTTCCTTCCTCCCCCCAAAAAATCATAGGCCCTTAGAAGAGTGGTTCCACCTTGAATGACCAGCGTCCCCAGAATCTCTCTAGGGTTTTCCTTCCACGTTCCCCAAACTCATAACCCAACATGCTACCCCCTTTTTCCACAGATTTTACCTTTCCTCTCTTTGCCCAGACACTTTTGGAATGGACATTTAATTTGGATTTTCTCTGATTTCTGAATTCATCCTTCAATAAAGATACTATTTTCGGTCACTTTTTCTTCTCCTTGCCCATAGCAAGGACAGCTCCCTTCATTCGTGAACCAGCACAAGCTGCTGGACATCTACTCTCGGCAAAAGTCTGGGCCCTCCACCACCTCTGGAAAGTGGATTAAGGCATAACTCTAACTCGTAAGGCCTCAAGCTGCATGAAGATGGCATGTGGGCATGGAACCGTCTGCAGACCTTTGAGGTCTCCATTACACAGGTTCTCTTCAACTGAAGAATATTACCAGTAGTTAGCTATTACCAGTTACAAGTTGAGGTCACCCTGGCAGAATATATCTCAGAGTCAAATGAGTCACTATAGGAGTAAAGGACCTTCCGAAGAAATCAAGTATAAGATGAACCACCAAAGCTGTAATCATAAAAATGTTATGTTCTATACCGTGTGAACTCCCCTAGTTAATCCCTCCTCAAAGTTAGGTCTCTTCCTGATCTAGAAACTAAAACTTAAACATCCTTTGAATAAGAATGTGAGGTAAGATATTGATTTAAACACATCTTTATCTACAGTTAGTAGTCTTTATGTGAAGATTGCTAAAACATGACAATGAAAGAAAATCTGAGTCATAGTAACATCACAAGAGGAAGCTGTAAAGAAATAAAACTGTAAACATGTATCAACTCAATGCATATACTATTTAGGAAGAATAGTTCTTTGTTCTTGCAGTATTTTTAACTACAAAAAGAAATGTGCCGTTTGGTTAACATAATTGCTGTTGGCTGAATGCACAATAATTGTAGCACTGTAAGAGGCCGTGTGTAATTCCTCCCTATAAGAGACAATGTTATAGACAGCTAAAGGAAGAAAGATGTTTTCACTTTACGTGTGCTACCATTACAGAATCCACTACAGAGACCCGAGAGACACACTGTGTCCTGGAAGTTACTCATGAAAACTTCGGCAGCAACAGCATTGTGACAATGACCCCTAAAGGTCTCTGAAGTGTCCCACCCTTATGGAGATTCAGCAGTTCTTTGGGACCCCTAACAAGAAAGTGACTCGGCATCTTCATGAACAGTGTTTGCGAGACCACCAAGGCTTATTTTTTATATAATCACATAGTATATACTATATATTTTCAACATGAGATTGGATAGCAATAAACATTTGCTATATACGTGTACAGATAAATACAAGTAGGCTTAAATAAATGTATACAAATACACTCAGATGCATGCGAATGTGTGTGTGTAGGTATGTGTCTATAGTGAATATGTGGTTGGCCCATTGAAAAATCAGACACCAAATACCCACAATACATTACTCATGTAGACTCAAAGATATGAACAATGGGTACCACACTTAGAAATGTATGACTCAGATACTTGCAAAGTTTTTTAAAAATTCAGTCAGATTTTGGGAAAACATCCTATTTCTTACCTACATTTCCAGTCATTAAGTATGAATTCTGAAAGTCCATCATCCCCATTCCAACAATGTGTATAAAATCTTCAATCACCTGCATTAACTCTATTGAGCCCGGATAAATCTACAAAAATAAGCAAAGGTTAGATGGAATTTAAAAAATCTATATAATAGAATATATAACTGGAATTTTAAAAAGACACAATGAGATCATAAATGAGCTCTGATTTATTTGAAGACATTTCTCCAACTAGCAGCAGCTGTATTTTTTTTTACTTTTTAAAATTATTTTTAATCATTTTATTTTATTTTTAAATTTTTATTTATTAATTTATTTTTTAACCCATCTAACAGTTGTATATTTTTTGAACTAATGGTTGAGAATGACATCAAATGTCAGCCAGCAAGAACTCTGGAGGTGATATGATGCCGTGATTAATCCTTCATAAATCCAAGAAAACTCAAAATATCTAACAGATTGTACCCTTAGAAGCAGCATGTCTTTACTTTTGATGGGTTCCTTTCCTCACTTAAATATAACATAGAACAAACACTGAAATTTGGGGGCTTTTTACATTTTTTTTTACTTAGCATCTGTACAATGAACACTGGGGAAAAATAATTATTATTGCCATCATGAATATTTATAGACTATTAAGTTCACTGTAAAATAACTATCTTGGGAGAGACATTTATTTCTAATCATTGTAATAGCTGCTGTATGAATAATAGTGTTGGCAATACTTGCAGGATCATAAAACAGCTCTAGTATAGGTGTTTCACATGTACATATGTAAGACACACCCAACATCATCCGCCTCATACACTGCAAACAGATGAGTGTTTGCTTAAAGATGACCTGATTCTGGCAATAGCTCACAGTGAGTGGAATGTGAGGTCCATTTGAAAAGACAAATGAATTTTAGCATGTGTAACCCATCATGCTGACAAAGTCAGCCTGCATTATATAACCAGATTAAAGCAGAAAGTCTTTTGAAGTTACGTTCATTGCTTTTAGCCATTCAGCACCACTGCAGCTTCAAGCCATGAAAAATTTAAGTGCATTAGAGAATTTTAAATGGCTTTGTTTTGCAAAGGCTTGTGCAGAAGGGGGAGAGAGACTCTGATGAGCAGAAAGACATGCCGGGCAGGGTGGCCAGCAGGCACAGTGCGTATATTTTACAGGAGCTTGCGGCCGCACCCATCCAAAAATCAGACACCTCGAATGCATCGTATACTTCCTCATATATGGTTGAAGACATGAACAATGGTTATTACAGTTAGAGACGTATGGCATAGATAGTTGTAATTTTTTTTTAATTTCAGGAAGACTTGGGGACAAATGCTATTGCTTACCTATCCCATTCCCGAAATGTGTGTGAAATTTCCTCCACATTCCAAAAATGTGTGTGAAATTTCCATCAGCTCCAAACTTCCTGCTGCTACTGTATTTTTTCTTCTATTTTTGTGTAGGTGTGTGTGTCTATGAGTATGTGTAGTGTGTGGGTAAACACAAATTAAAAAGAAGAGGTTTAATCCTCCCAGTTGAAAATAGAGAAGAGACACCCTCCCTAACCCCTTGCCCCCCTCCCTTAAGAGCATTTACTTTAGAAAACTTGTAATAGTTAAATCCTTTCTCTGTCTCTTTGAAATGCGTGTAAACCTTTTTGAAAGTTAAATAGCCTCTTCCCAGCTTAAAGACCCAGGGATGTCTCTCAGTGGAAAGTCATCATCTAGATTGCTGTGCGGTGGGAGGGGCGGTGGGAGGGTTAGACCCTGACTTAAGCAGGTGCCTCACTCTGAGTTGCAAAACTGCCTGCAGTCATTAAGATATCAGAGGTCATTTTTCCTTTGGATAAAGCCAATTCACTAACAAGATGGTCATCCCAATTACCCAGTGCATTTAGGATGAACTACCTAAAGTCCTCTTACTTGAGAATTAGCTACTGTTTACCTCGAGAACACGTGTGTAATGAGTTGAACATCCGCTCATCTGTATTAAAGGATGAAGTTTCTCTGTCTTTGCAACTCTTAGTGAACTGCCTGTGAGGCACATCACATTCTGGCTTAATGCCTATTCAATAATAAAACTGTTTTCTTTCCTGTCTACTTTGGGGAGAGGTTTTCTAGGGTGGCAGCAGATTTTGTTTGTAGTTATATGTTCCCAACAGTTTTCAAATGTCATAGAGCCGGGGCTGATTTTTTTTTTTTTTTTTTTTCTGTAAAGGGTCAGAGAGTGGCTTTGTGGATCACGGGGTCTCTGTTGGAACAACTCAGCTCTGTCCTTGCTGTACCATAGCAGCCTTAGGTACTGTGGCTATGATGCCAAACTTTATTTACAAAACAGGTACCAGCCTGGATCTGGCTCAGCGGCCACAATTTACGCACTCCTGGAGAGACACAGGGGCGTTCAGTATAAAAAGGAAATATTGATCATCACAATTATCATGAATGAAATGGACCGTCCATTCCAACTACAATGATGGTGTATAAAACAGTGCTATATAGAATGCAGCCTTTTTTTTTCACTTTAGTATACTGTATTTTTAGTAGGATTCTTTAGCTAAACATAGTTTCATCCTTCATAACTGGGGTTTATGTGTAGTGAACAAACTATGAAATGACACTGTTTATTGTCCAAAAGTGTGAGTTCTAATGGCAAAACGCTTCTGACTTCAATATTCACCATTTTACTCAGCTAGTCTTCCAAATGCACACAGAGCTATGCTTTATGTTATATTTTGTTGAGACTATTCCTCTAAAATAGACAAAGGATTCTCTTTGGTAGATTTTAAACAGCTCTTATTTCTGAAGAGTTCACCCTTTGTGCCCAAAACTTGGAGACTCATTTACCACTTGGCTGCATTTATGAAAACATCGCTACAGAATAGTTGCTTTTATTTCAAATAGTTACTTCAATGAAGCATTAAGGATCATCACTACTGAAAAAAATATTTAAAAGATAAGAATATACTTAACTCAAAATCACAAGTAAATAGGTGGATTATGGATTCAGGATTTTCCATTGACAAAAAGTTCTGCCGCTCTTCATTATTTGCTCAAGTTGGGACCTTGCAGCAAATAACACCATCTGATGGATTGCAGTCTTGTTTTAAATAGGGTATTATACATTTGTCCTAAATATATCCATAATTAATAGTCTCCAGCACTCTACAAAGATGTGCTTAGCCACTTTAGAATACACTTAGCAGTGTATTCTAAGGAAAGACACCATTTTCTCACAGCGAGTGAAGGAGGTTCTCCTCTAGAATGACGCCAAGGACAAATACATAACTCAAACTAGTAGGAAAAGATAGATTCCGTGTCTTAAACTAAGGAGTGATTTTTTTTTTTTTTCTTGCTATGGCCAGAAGCACAGCACTTGTACCTGATAATGAGGTGGACCCACACTGGACTATTTTTAGAGTCTATCCATAGAGTTCCTATGATAATAGAAATAAAGGGCATGCTTTACTCCTGAAGGCCCAGAACATGATTATAAAGGGAAAGGGAGAGAGAGGGTCCACTTGAAACTCAGGAAGTATTCATTTTCAATATTGCATTGTTCTCGCGGAATTTTTTAACAAGGGTCAAGTAGAAAACGTTTACATTAAATTTCTACAGGATTTTTAAAAACATGCTTATTCTCCCTTTCTTAACTTCTAACTCACTTTTTCTGTGATTTAGAAAAAATAGTATTAACCATGTGTCAGTGAGCATAGCACAAATGGCAGGACCAGGCATTTTTAAAACAATAACTAAACCAACAAGGCTCCTTGCTACAGTTGCCATGCTTAGCAGAAAGAGAAAAAGAGCAGAATACATTTCTTGTAATGAGAACTCATTTTTACAATTCTTGGCTTTGAGTCAAAATGCACATCTGTATACATAATTCAGGTAACACGTAACAGAGTCAATACAGATGATTTTACTAGTTAGTACTCCCACAGTTTAGTTTGCAATGTGTCCTTTTATTTTTTTTTATTTTTTAAGCAATATTAAAGTGCTAGTTTATGATTTTGCTGTTTATCCCATCCATAAGTTATCTTTGTATTATAACTGAACATTTTTACATTTCTGTTTTCACAAATGTGCAATCAGGTTTACATGCTGCTTGGTAATTCTTTTTCATTTAACATTCCATTATAAGCATCTTACCACATCAATATTGATATGGCAATGTGTCCTTTTAGATTACCTGTTTTTCCTATAGTCTGTAGACAGGAAAGAAAATGATGGGTAAGGCATAGAGTCATTATGTATTAATACCTTAAAGTTAAACATTACTTAAACCTGCTCTGTTTTTTCACATTTTAAATATCATTGATTCCATAGATTGTTATGATAAAGGAGGTCACTTGTTTTCTCTAAAATTAGAACGAGATAATCTAGAATGACTTTAAAATTTTTCCTAGTATGTTCTTGGAATAGCGAGCCATTACTTTTTTCACATATTACGAAGCCTTATTTAACCAACTTCATTTTAAGTTCTGAAATAACTTCAGCTTTACCTGTTGTGCATCTTCCCATTTTTCCTTGTTGTCTTCATCTAGAAGGTTGCTAACTATTTGAAAGAAGTTCTGTAAATTAAATTAGATAAAAGGTTTAATGTTACACGAGGGAATATCTTTTCCAGCAACATCTGTTTGAACGCTGAGGGTATAAACACTTTGCAATACTGCTTGATGACCCTAACATGCTATTCTAGAAGATCTCTGAGGACCCTCCCTCAGCAACATGATTCTGGGATTTCTAGAGAATGTCACATATTCAGAAGACATCACAATAGGCACAACACTTACTTTCTATCACAGTTATATGCTCTGCATTCTACTCTGTCAGGCCACCGTATAATTATTCTTTACAAAGAAGCTCTCTTTGTAAGCTCCTGTAAGAAAGTCCCCTGTGTTTGTCTTATTAAAGTCGTCCAGTTCCCTGTGAGGAATGATTGCTACTCACACTGCTGGGTCGAAGGGCATCACAGTGAAGCCACAGGCCACGGGCAAAGCTGAGGCCAGTGAAGCCTTCCTCCTATTGGATCCTGGCTCTGCCCTTCCTGGCTATTTTACTTTAACGTTTACAACTACTTATTGCAACGACGACATGAAATTTTTCAAGTTCCTGCATGGTAAGTGCTCAGGAAGTCTTGGCTGTTTTCAAATTCCCATTCTTAAACCCCCTGCCTTTTGCAGCAAGCCAAAATGGAGGGATGTCCAAACCCTTGTCATCCCCCTGGTCCCTAACTAACTGTTGGAAACACATTGGCTTTAACGTGTTCCAGCAGTGCCTGCGATGAGTTTCGGTTTTCCCTTTCCAGGCAGACAGGCACCTCTCAGTGTTCGGTTTTTGTTTCCCACACATCGCATCGTCTGTGTCAGTACTCACTTCACACACGAGGGATCTGTACTAAAGAGAGACCTTCCTATCCTCTCACACTCGCTGTGAGCCAGGAGAGGAAAATCAGGGTGCCAGGGACATGGGGTCACAGGAGACCTAAGAAGTGTAAAGTGAAGCCTTGGCATCTGTCTGAAGCTACACGGACAGTGGTCCCTTGCTTTTATCCTCAGAGCGCACCTCTTCTGGCTGCTCCGTATGTTATGAACAGGAGCACGGCCTTACGTTGATACCTTCACTTAGGACAGGTCTCCCTTCAGGAGTTGGGGGCCAGGTAGTCACAATTTTTTAGTCTCTTCAGCCTTCTTCCCTATCCAGCCAGCTTTTCAAGATAGGTCTTTACTCTAATTCCAAAGAAATTCACCTGCGTGTTTTTAGAAGAGAAACCAAGCAGCTTCATTTCCTCTTGGGGTTTGAATCTGTTAGCATCTATATTTAATTGCCCTATTTGTGCTATTCATTTTAATAGTTCCCGGCAATCATATGGCTGAAACATGTTTCCAGTCACAACCTCTATAAAACTTACAGAATATTTTAGGCAGCTCTTGGGAAAAAAAACCGGCAAGTCTGTCTGAGACCCGTTTTCTAATTCGTTTAACCTTTTTGTACTACCAGCCATTTCTTCCACTGAAAATGTCCTGGCTGGGGTGATAACATTTCAAGGGCTTTGTCCACTGAGCTGTAATTCTACGTATGGGCAGAAAGAATTAACCTTCAGAGTTCTCCGATCGCCTGTGGCTAGTGAACTCAGTAGGGGACGTGGTGCTAGTGAGACCAAAGTTGCAGATTTCATCCCCTTTCACGCCGTCAGCCTTGCTGAGGTCCATGACCGCGCCTACGTCCTAGCCCCTGCCTGCTCTCATACAAAATGCATGCTGCTCCTAACAAGGGTACCGCAAGAATGGGAAGCAATTTGTGCCAACGCATCTCCGTTTCCGGGAAAACATTGCACAAAGCGTGTTTTAGTGACAGGGAGTCAGCAGCTCTGCGCTGTATGTCAAGGCCAGTGAGCACACGCGATTCCTTGATCAAAACGATAAATTCAGAGTTCGGTGTTTCAAAATCACCAGAGGGCATACATAAAAAACCACAGATTATTAAAATATACATTCTAGTAAGCAGAGAGTCTAAGAAAGGCGGTTGTACTATCTTCCAAGGCCAATAAATCATACTTGACTAAATGAACATGGGAATGCCGCACAGAGTAAAGCTCTCCTTCTATCTCCCAGTGGATTGAATCTGAAAATGGTCAGTTGTAGGTTCGTGTAGGGGGACAGGGGCTAAGCCTTAATATCCCAGATGGGGGAGGGGGAGGGGCATTTCCAGGGATACTGAGCTTTGCTTGTTCCTCAGTGTATCCTCGTCGCATGCAATGCCTTGCCCACAGCAGGTGGTTAATAAAGTCCTAACTTAAAGGAAACAATGAAATCACAAAGTCAGTACACCTCGCTTTCTCCAACAAGACTCAAGCATCATTCCTCTGAGTTGACCCTGCTCTAATCTGTCTCACACACGTTGAAAAAAAATGTACTTCGATATATCAATTCACTTCTACATTTGCTCAAATATCATACTGACAGATGGAACAAAGCAGAACCAAACAGAACAGCATTTTGAAGAGGGGACTCATAACCTTTCAGACCACTTGACTGAATTTTTGAGAAAAGTATAAAGCAACTTCCACGGCAGCAGATGCACAACTTCTAGAATTTTTCAAGAGCTCTGCTACCTATGGTCAGACCTCTCCTTTGATGATATGTGGATCAAGTCCCTTAGCCCCTGAATTGCATCTGACAGGTTTCTGTTTTGTTTTGATCACATCCCGATCTCTACGACCTAGACTGATTTGAAAAATTCAGCGTCCTTAGCAGAGTCTGAGTTTGGAGCTTGAACTAGGCAGACCTGCTTTAAAAATTCTCCCAACATTTATTACCTGTGTGGTACTGGGGTAACGTTGCCCACCTCCGCCTATGTTCTCTAGCCTGTGAGGCAGAGATGCTAACACCTGCAGGGCAGAGCAGCTGTGAAGCTCAGAGCTAATTCTTAGCACAGTATCTGACACACGCTAAGTGCTCAATATATGGCAGCTTTATGATTTTATTCCCTTTGTGTTATCTTTATACGACTGGCTGCATGATTTGTATTTATAGCCACATTATGGCCCATGATTTGTTCAGCAGAAAGCTCTCCTTCCTAAGAATGTCCTCTGCTGGGAGGGGTTTCAGTGTTGTGATGATGAGACACGCAGCACGTGGGAGACCCTGAGCAAACGGCTGTGGGACACCATGGGCAGGAAGCAGGACTCTGGTTTTCCTCGGCAGGAAGTATTATTAAAATCAGCACAGCAAATGCATGTCGTAAAGAGAAGCATTGATGTCTCTGCCCCAATCAAAGTGCAAGTCCTAGATTTGGCCATGTGAGACTAAAAGGACACTCGATTTTCTTTCTTATTGGAGTATAATTGCTTTACGATGTCGTGTTAGTTTCTGCTGTACAATGAAGTGAATCAGCTATGTGTATACATATATCCTCTTCCTCTTGGACCCCCGTCCCACCCTCCCACCCCTCTAGGTCATCACACAGCACCGAGATGAGCTCCCTGTGCTACACAGCAGGTTCCCACTAGCTAGCTATTTTACACCTGGTAGTGTATATATGTCTATACAAGTCCGTTCCCCACGCCTGTGTCTCTATTCCTGCCCTGGAAATAGGTTCATCTGTATCATTTTTCTAGATTCCACATACATGTGTTAATATACGATATTTGTTTTTCTCTTTCTGACTTACTTCACTCTGTATGACAGATCTTCTAGAGTAATGAAAATAAAAACAAAAATAAACAAATGAGACCTAATTAAACTTAAAAGTTTTTGCACAGCAAAGGAAACCATAAACGATAAAAGACAACATTCAGAATGGGAGAAAATATTTGCAAATGAAGCAATGGACAAAGTATTAATCTCCAAAATATACAAACACCTCATGGAGCTCAATATAAAAAACAAAACAAAACAAAACAAACAAACAACCCAACCAAAAAATGGGCAGAAGATTGAAATAGACATTTCTCCAAAGAAGACATACAGATTGCCAAGAGGCATATGAAAAAATGCTCAACATCACTAATTATTAGAGAAATGCAACTCAAAACTACAATGAGGTATCACCTCACACTGGTCAGGACACTCAATTTTATGCAAAGCAGTAAGTACGTAATTCTTTGTTCTATATCTGGTTGGCTTCCACTTGACAAATTTCTCAAGGACTCTATACAATTTTCTATAAGTATATTGAAGCACATCCTAGCATGCACTTTTGCTGAATTCCTTATTGAAAGAGAGTTGTAGGTTAGGCTCATGATCGGAGATATCTAAGCCACAAGAAACGTGTTCTCCTCCTCCTAACCCAGCAGCAAATGCCTGGGCACCGAGAGGCAGAGACAGGCCCCAAGGAACAGAGTTAAGAAGGAGAACTGAAAGCTTTCAGGAATGGTGGTCGTCCCGACATGAAATATAGAGGGATCATAAGAGAGGCTTAAAGGCTAAGCAAGGAAGCAGGGACACACCATTAGGATTAAAATGGCACAGCCCAGGACAGTCATGCATCCCCAATCCAGAGAGCAGTCGACGGCTGCAGGTCAAGCGTGATCCGGCCCCTTCCTGTCTCTCCACTCTGTCTTGAGCGATCCTGTCCCCCACTCTCTCTACTCCAGGCTCAGCAGACTTCTCCATGCATCCCAAACCTGTTTCTGCCCAGTCTCCAGACCTATATAATGCTGCTCCCTTTCTTCAACCACTTTACTTCCTGTTCTTTACTTGAATAACCCTTTTTTTGTCCTCCACGTCTAGATTTACATGCCATTTCCCCAGAAAGGCTTTCTCCCACCACCACACTGTAAGTATACAAAGTCTGCACAGTCTCTTTATGTTTCTGATTTTGAGTAGTGAAAATTTTTATTTTTCATTTACCAATACTGTCATCATTCATGCTTTGCCAAAAATCCATGGAAAAAAGAAACAGCCCATTCCTGGAAGTAATCACCTAAAAGAATAAGACGTGAAGGAAGAGGTTCTATTGACCAGAAGAGACCCTTGTTCTCTGTTCTGAGAGTCAGCTTTCCCCAGTACCTGGGGAATTACTAGTACGATGGTCTCTGGCTCTCCCGGCCTCTACGTCCATGCATGACCAACCCAGCAAAACTACTGTGCACTCACCCAAAAGGATGAATAAGTGCACCTTCACCCTAATGTAATGCAGGCAGCAGCCAGCTGTAAGGGAGCCACTCACAGGGCAGCAAACATGCGGAGTTGCAGTTGCACTGTGTAGATTTCTTTTGAAGTGTATCACACTTCGTAATTACAATGTATTTATATGATGATCAGTTTAGGGCTTCTTCTCTACCAGCTTATAATTTAGTTGGGACTGTTTCCATTTTGTTCGCTCCCGTGCCCCCAGGGTACAGCACGAGGCATAGGAAAATGTAAATACTCAAATATTTCATGTTGGCTGACTGCATGCCTACTGTGTGGAAGACCATGGGATAAACACTGGGGGAATTAAAAATCACGGATACACGGTCCCCACCTAACGTGTGGCCTCCTTTCAACACCCTCCTCTGCTCTATACCCAGGGTTCTTGTAGGTCCAGGGCAGGAGATAGGGTGCTTATTTTTACAGATCAGAAAGCTGGTTCTCCTGATTAAATACGGGATCGAACTCTTCCTATCTGAGTGGCATTTTGAAGTCTCAAGGCCGTCCTGGTCACAGACACCCACTCTTGAGAAACTGCAGGGCCTCACAAGTAGAGGACACAGTGGAGGATGTTCGGCCCTGGTCCCCTCCCAAGGAAGGGGTCTCCTCTTCCACACACAGCTGGTTCTTTGCCAAACACAGTGGAGCCCCCTGTGCACCACCACTGCTGCCCCATCCCTGATGGAGCGAGGGCTACCTTGTTCAGCAGCAGAGGGCATCGGGAGAGAGAGAAAATTACACTCCAGGCAGCAAAGCTGGGGGCTTGGGGAGGAAGAAGCCTGGGGAAGGGAACATCCCGGGGAGACTTTACCAAGAGCCCGAGTGAGACACAGCGAGGACAGAAGTGGGCATGAGGGTGGAGGTGAGGAAAGACCCAGGGGTTGCTTGAGAGGCAGAAAGGCACTCACTCCTTCAGGAACATTGCCTGAACACCTGCTGTGTACTTGGCCCTTTTCTGAGTTCAGTGAACGCAACAGTGAGCAAGACACACAAGAGTTCCTGCCCTCACGGAGCTTGCACTGTGCTGTGTAAAGAAAGGACATTTAGTAATAAGTAATCATTTAAAACAGGACTTAAGGTGATGAATCAAAAATAAAATAGTGTACGGGGCCAGGAGGGACTGGGCAGGGGAGGGCTGTGTGTGCGTGTGTGCCTGTGTGGACATGTGTATGTGGGTGTGTGTATGCGTGTATGTGCGTGGGTATGTGGGTATCTGTGTGTTTGCATGTCTATGTGCTTATGTGTATATATGTGTATGTGTGTTTGTATGTGTAATTGTGCACGTGTGTATATGTGTGTGTATGTGTGTGTGTAACTGTGTGGATGTGTGCATGTGGGTGTGTGTATGTGTATATCTGGGTATCTGTGTGGACATGTGGATGTGTTTGTGAGTTTATGTGTATATACGTGTATGTGTGTTTGCCTGTGCACACATGTGTGTGTGTGTGTGTGTGTGCACAAGGCTGCTTCAGGTGGAAGAGTCCGCAGGAAAGACTTTTCTGAGGAGGTGACATCTAAGCTGAGGACAGAGTGATGAAGGTGGCAGTCATGGGCAGGGCCGAGGAAGAGAGCCCCAGAACAACAGTGGGACGAAGGAACACAAACAGAGAGGAAGCAACGTAGCTGGCATGGCCTTGAGCAGGGAGCTAGAGGAGGGGAGGGGGAGAATATTAATACAGGATGAAAAAGAGAGTCAGGGGCTCAGACAGAGAGGGGCCTGGATCCCACCATAGTTATGTGACACGAGTTTCAGGAAAAATAAAAATCTAACGTTGGCTGCTGAAAACAGAGTACAGGAGAGTGAGAGTGAAAATGGGGAGGTCAGAAAGGAGGCCGTGTTGTCTGCTTGATTAGGGAACAAAGTGTCATGGTGATGGAGGGAGAGGGCAGAACTGGGACCAGGCCCTGGTTCCTAGAGGACGCACAGCTCCGCTGAACACGCAGAAGACACAGCAGAGCTGCATGTGCCCGGGGACTGTGGGCTCAGCTCTGTTCTGGCCGAGTGTGAGGCGCCTGGGATAGAGCTGAGAGCAGATGCCCAGCTGCCACTGTCCCTACAAGCCTGAAGCTCAAAAGGTCAAAACTTGTGAATCCTTAATCCTAGTTGAAACCTGGAGCCTTTGGGAGAAAAACTAAAATGACCAGGAATAGAGCTGAATGGGATGAACTCGAAGTTAAAACACTGGTGATAAAATAGACAGGAAGAGGACCACGTGAGGTTAGATGAGGGCTTAGGGATAAGGAAGCAGGAAGTGGGGCAGAAGGACTCTGCAGTGGGGAGGTTAAGTCAGATGAGATGGACCAAGTCTGCAGCAAGGTAAAAACCCAAAGAGTTCAAGATACAATGCCTTGGTCTCCTGTATTTTTTTAGCCTCCATGCACTTGGATGATGACACTTGCACGTGAGATGTGCAAAACCAGGAACACACCCAGGTTACAGATTAGGGCCTGGATAACTGATGTCCAATCTATGTGTATGTGTGTGTGTAACTGTGTGGATGTGATTGGGCTATGACTCTACTTCTTAGCCTCCCAGTCAAGAAAGTGTAGAGAAATAAAATTGAGTAAGAGGAATATTATTACACAAATAATCTTAGGCTTGTTCTACTGTATTTTTTAAAGCTAACTAATCCCTAAAGAGTGCTTTGCCTATTTTTTTTAATAGGTGGTCTCTCAACGGATCAGGACAAAAAGTCACGTCACTCTGGTTTAATCTTTTATCTAGAATACCTATCCTAGAAGCACATCAACTTGCCGTTGGCAATGAGAAACCCTCAAGGATTCAGGAAGCAGCAGATGATAATTAAGGATGCCCCCTGGAAGGCATCAGGGACCAAGATATACGGAGAATATGATTCAGAGACAAGAAACTGAAGCACTGGAAAACCAGAGGATCAATGGGGGGGACAAAGGGATTGGGGTATCAAGGTCAGAAGGTCAGCCGTGGGGTCACCAGCCTGGAAGGCTGTGGTCAGAGGACTCCTGCCAACAGGGCCGGGCTGTCCCAGACAGCCCAGTGTCATATGCCAGATCCAGAGGGTGTGAGAGCCGATTATTGAAGCAAATATTCCCTAACGTGCACTAGTTTAGGAGAAAAAAATCCAGAGCCTTTAAGGACACCTTTGTTTTTTTCTTCTCGTTTTAGTCACAGATATCACCGAAGCTCTGACTCATTTTGGAAACAACATGGAACAGGGGTCCAGGAATCTCGGGCTGCCTTTCCCACTAATCTCACTGCTCTGCCGAGATGGAAGACGGTACCACCTGTGGAGTTTTGGAACTGCTTGGATGGGCAACTTCCTACACGATGCTATGAGTCTTTCCAGGGCAAGTGTAGGATGGAGGGCTCCAGAGAAAGAGCAGAGAGTGGGTCTGCTTTGAGGTGCAAGTGACAACCAGAATGGGGGAGTGGAGAGAAGCAGCGTCTATTGTCAGCGCTTAGGGGGGCCAAGCGTGGTGCTGCTTTACAAATGAAGGGTAAAAACTTTAGTGATGCTAATATGATTAGGTATGTTCATCAATTATTCCCAAGAGGGAGCCCTGCCGAGCAGTCAGTCATAAAAAACATCATAACAAGTGGGGCAAAATCTTCCTCAAATCCAGACAAGGCACAAGGTGAGAAGTGATCACCGCATTTGGGCAGGCCTGGCGAATATACCAAAGGGCCACCTGGGCAGGAAACACACACACATCACAGGTTCACCCCTGGGATGCTGCGAGCAGAGCCATAGAGGTCCTGTCCCTGGGAAGATGCCTGGCACATACTTTTCTTGGCTAAAGGGAAATTCTCACAGTTCCTTCAAGATCCCCTGTTGTGCACTGAATTGTGTCTGGCCCTGATCCATATGTTGAAGCCCTTAGCCCTCAGTACCTCAGAATGTGATTGTATTTGAAGACAGGGCCTTTGAAGAGGTAATTAAGTTAAAATGAGGCTGGGTCCTAATCCAATTTGACAGGTGTTCCTGTAAGAAGAGGCATTAAGGACACACAAAATCATCAGGGGTGACACACACAGAGAAAAGGGCCATGTGAGGCCACAGGGAGAAGGCGGCTGCCTGCAAACCTGCCCACGCCTTGATCTTGGACCTCCAGCCTCCAGAACTGGGAGACAATACACTTCTGTTGTTTAAACCACCCAGTCTGTGGTATTTATTATGGCAGCCCTGCAAACTGATACATTCCCCCATAATTTTTTAAAAGAAGAATTTAATAATAAATGGAATCACAATAGAAGACTACCTGTACACCGTGCACATGCAAATCTCAACATTTTCTTGACTCTGATGGAAATAATGAGGGATTCTGAAACGACAAAACTACCTATCAGATGCTTTATCATATTTTTCTTAAGTTCCACCAAAGTCATTCATGTACATCACATGGCATGTACCAGGTGATAGGCTCCATTCCACAAATACCTAACCTTCTTAGTCGCCCTTCTTTTTTCCCCCATCTTTGTGAATACTCTATTCACCTATGGAGGTCCTCAGTCCCTCTCAGCCTGCAGCCATCTTCCAAATTTTGTTCATGGTAGGATTTATTCACATTGGTGGGTGAAGCAAGATGTGTTTATTAATATCTCACCCATTTAAGTCAGGTATTTGGCATTGAATTTCTTCTTTCCATCTTATATAATAAGGGCACATTCTCCACACTATCTAGAAAGAGCTTTTAGCTGTACACATTCTCTCTACCACAGAGAAAGAATAGGGAACCGTATCAGGCTGGAAGCATTGAAATGGCTGCATTTGTGACTTGGAGTGATTATCAGCTGGGAGTTGCCATCCTGGGCTCCTCTTGGTTCCCACAGATCCAGGCATCCTGGCTATTGATTCAAGCCATCCTCTCATCCACTTGCCAGCTAACATTGAAATGGCTTTGTGATAAAGGCCTTAAGGACTAACACTTCTTTTCTGACTTCCCTTCTCCTTGATACATTCCCTGCCCTTCTCCTCTACTAAGAGTGGGGGGAAAAAAAGAGTGGGAAAAAAAGCAGTGGCCCATTCTTGCATAGGTAATGCCATGGAGAATATTTGACCTTCCTTTGTTCCCAGGAGTGATAGCAAAATACACATCTGCACTGGCAGCAGACACCTGTGGTCCAGAGATGCTTCAGGTGTTTGCTCCATCAGAATCTCACCTTCCCGGATCATAAGGTTCGTCACCATGTTCCTTGAGCTTTTACTGTGTGCCACATGCTGTGTAAGTTTTACACAGTAACTCAACCCTCACATCAGCACTGTGCATGGGTACCATCATCCAATACAGTGGAAGAGAAATGGCAGCTCAGGGAGGTCCAGTCACCTGCCCAGCATCAGATAGTTAACAAGTAGCAGAGCCCTGACCAGAAGCTCGGGATTCTGACCACGAACAGGCACTCTGAGTCATCACGCTCTATTGCCTTCCTTACCTCTCCGACTTACGTTCCAGGAAATTATTAATCTTCTGCTGCACAATGTTCTTTAAGCAGAGGATCTCAAGTCATAAGGTACTGTCTTGTAGGCTAGAGTTATACTACAATTCCAAACCTAAAGGGCCCGTACTAGATCTTATTTAGTCAAGAGAATTAGTTTCAGCATTACATAATGGCTTTGGATTGTTAGCCATAATTGCTTCCCCATTTATCAGACCACTCTTTTGTACACAAAAAGTAAAAGCATTTCTCACTGAAAGCATCAGAGAAATAATACTCAAGAATCCTCACCTAGTGCTGGATGGGTAGCATGAGAAAGATCCAACATACGTGCTTGCCCGTCAAGTGTTTTAGGAAAGAAGATGCTTGGCTTATCCGAAATCACTAACTCTGCTTTCAGTTTAATTTCTTGATCACCTAACTCTGAGAATTTTATTTAGAATGTAGTTTGCCTTTAAGAAAGAAATTGGAAGCTGAGTTTTGAGCTTCCTATTTAATCCTAATCATTGGGAAATGAATTTTCAAGCCTAGAGAACACGTTAGACAAACAAGTGATTTTCAAACATTGGCGACCTGTTTGAGGGTCATGATTGACTTTTTATAACCAAATAGGAATGCATAGAAAATACAAGAGTGCATTACCCACAGGAAAAGGGAAATATTATTTTGAAAAAGTCTAGTTTTCAATTATATATTGAGGTAAACTGTGTGCCTTACTGTGGGTCATAGTCAAAAACATTAGGAAAACGCTGAGTTAGACCAACAAAAGTTTTGTCAGGGAACAAAAGCATGCCTGAGAAGAGACAAATCCTTGCATCCAGGAAGTTTGAGGGCAACTTTAAACAAGGCGTCTCTGTGGATACTCCATGTATGTATTCTTTCCAATTCTTCTTTCTTTACCCCCAAATATAAGCTGTCTCAGGGGCCTGCCTTTCCTTCCATTAAGTGGATCATGCCTGCTTTTCTGATCCACTGTCACTGAAACATGCTTTCTTTTTGCCAACCTCTAGGTCATTGCTGTAGCCTTTTCACGGGTTTCTTTCCCCCAGTCTTCCTTTACTCACTAATCGCCCTTATCCACCTTGGCCAGACCATCTTTCCAAAAACAGCACTCACATTTAGTAACCTTGCTCATAGAGAATAACATTCAAACTCTCCTCTAGCCTTGATTCCCGTGCCTTCACGATCGACATTTTCCAATGTGAATCCCATTTTTTCTACCAACCTTGGTCTTTTGAATGTGCCACACTCATACCATTTCTGTGGCTTTGACTGGAGTTTGATTATTGTTTCCGCACCCAGCTTGTTTCTCCAAATTCTATCTCAAGGCCTAAGGCTCCCATGAATTAGTTTCTTGTTGCTGCAGTTCAGATTCTATGTCTTGAGAGCTCCTGGAAGTGAGACACTGTACTCATATCTCTCTTCCTCATTACCGGTCTAGCCTCATTCATGAGTTAACTTTTCCTTCAATGATGTTGTAAGCAGCTTGAGAGCAAGGCCCATCTTTTCCTTTTATGTTAAGAGTAACAACGCCAGAGCTAAGGGCATTACAGAGCACCTACTCTCTGCTGGACGACTCACAAATACCATCACGTATGGGTTGTTACGTATTTAACCTGAATTACTTCTAAGCCTCGCAACAAGACTGGAAAATAGTTACCATCGAACTTCATTACTCATGAATTCCGTATCTGCAAATTCAACTCTTCGCTAAAATTTCTTTGTAACCCCCAAATCAAAGCTCATAGCTTCAAGGGCATGCACGGTGGTGAATTTGAGTCACCCATGCACAAGTGCCCAGCTCATGTCACATGGCTATGCTCTGAGATTTGGTTTCAGCTCATATCCTGTAAATATGCCCTTTTCATGGCCTATTTAATGCCCAGGTTTCTTTCCATATTTTTTATTGGTAATTTCACTGTTGAGAATGGTCATCAGCATAGTGTGGAGGTCCGTCTAGTATTCCTAAACCCAAGAAGGCTGTGTTATGCCTTATAGAGAAAATATGTGTGTTAGATAAGGTTTGTTCAGGCATGAGTTTTATATATATATATATATATATATATGTACACACACACACACACACACAATGTATATATAATAATAACATATATATTGTTATATGTACAACAATAACAGAAACACACATAAAACAGGTCATGTTTTAATTGGTCGATGAAAATTATATGACAGATTCTTGAAGGAACCCATCCTGTAGTTTCCCTATTAGTAAATGATCAGTATTCTTTCATTTTATAAAATATAACTACCATGACTAAAGAGAATAGACTGTACTACTATTTCTTCTTTAGATATGAAGAAATAAGGTAGAGAAAGATTAAGTAATGTGTCTGAAGACATCAAGATATTTATTGGACAAACTGGAATTTCAATTTGTATGTCTGATTCAACTTTGTCAAGTTCCTGGTGTGGGTGTTGTGAGTTCATCCTCCACTGATAGAATGAGACTCAGTATGAATTTTCCCAGGGGTGGAAAAAAAGACAAGCTTTCCTCTCCTTTTCTTCCTTTCTCTTAATTGGATGTTCAGAGTACTTTTCTTAGTTTTTTGTGAAGTAAATTCCTCAAATATTACTACATTACTCATAGTCACTAATTACTTGAACAAATATTTGCATGTCTACTATGCTCCAAGTGCCAAGCTAAGCCCCAGGGACCTAATTGTCTCTCCACAAGCTTAACATTTGCTGCTGAAGGGAGGTCTGAAAACAAATAACTACAATGTCATGTGAGAGACCTGCTCTAGTAGGGATATTTACAAGGTTTCAAAAAGACCAGACAATTAGGAAAACACTGAATTCTGCCTGAGATATGAAGAGAAGACTTTGGAGTAGGAATGATTTTTGAGCTGGATCCTGAAGGACTTTGGCATCAGATTGGAAATGGGAAGAATAAATTACATAGAGGACCAATATGGACAGAGGTTTGGACATATGACCAAGCCCCAAGGTTTGGAAAGAATATGCCTGAAAGGAAGGGACTTTGGGAGTAATTTTCTACCAGTTTCCCAAAATAAAACTATTACTATGTTTTATCCTTCCAAGACATAAAAGTACACTTTATTTTTTCCCCAAATTTTAACAGGTTGTAGCTATACTATCTCACTTTCATCAATGTATCAAGTCAATTGTTTACTGAATCCAGCATCACCAGGCATTTTACATAAAATGTCTTGCACATAACTACATTTAAAAGAATGTATTCTCTTTAAATCGTTTTCCTTAATCTCTCTTTGGTCTTTGCTCTTTTCCCAGTTTAAAAAAAAAAGGATAAAAAAAAGGTCAGTGGTATCTATGTAGTTATTAATTTTGTTGTTAATTAACTCAACAAACATTTGTTGAGCAGCTTCTATAGTCAAGACTCCTCTTTGGGGAGAGGATGACTTGGAGCTCGGCTAGTATCCAAAGATGGATCAGGGATATTTCTTCTTTTTCAAAGATTTGCAGATGAGTACTAATAACTCAAGACATAAAGAGATGCAGGAGAAGTGCTGCTGGAACTCAGAGTCCCAGAGTCTGTACCAAGAGACTGATTTAGGAGACGGAGACAGACAAGCCAGTCTGAAGGCATAGAGGAAGCGAAGGCCCAGAGCCAAGAACGCACAGTGCATCCAGGAAGCAGGAAGTAGTTCACTTGGCTCCAAGTCTGTGAAGGGAAAGAGGAGTCCATGTGCACGGCCGGAAAGGCAGGTGACCTACGTACGGCGGGCGTACTAGAAACCAAGACACAGGCTTCAGGTTGTCTTTGAGGAGGCCTTGGTGTCCCGCTGGAGATTTCTGACTGAGGAGTGACAGAATCAGGGCTGTCCTAGGACAGCCAATGGGACCATGGTGCACAAAATGAGGAGGGATGTTGGTAAGGGTCTGAGGGAGGATGAAAGGAAAGAGGCCATGGAAATAATGGAGGCTGGGGTAACTGGAGGCCAAGACAGGGAAACAGCAGTGGGGAGAGGAAAGACGGATGGAAGAGGCGCCGTGTAGGCTGACCCAACAGGAAAGGAAGAGAAGGGAAAAGTCAAGATGACATTACAGTTCCAGCCTACGGACCACTAATCCTACAAGGCAAAGTAGAAAATACAAGAAAACGTGGCACTCAAGATGAGTTTAGCTTACTCCATATGAAGCCTGAAGTGCTAGCCAATCGCAAGGGCCCAGAGCCCTTGAAAGTGGAGGACTGGAGTCGCAGTAAGACTGTAATCAAGCAGAGATGACAAATACGTCCAAAAGATTTGTATAAAATTGCTTGTGGAAAGTAGAATAAAAGTGGTACAAAGTTCTCTAGAATTTCAGAGACGAGACAGGTCATTTTCAGATGGAGTTTGGGGCTTGCAGGTCTGGCAGTCAGAAAGACTTGCTGGAGCTGTGCCAGGAGTTTGACGGGCAGAGACGGAAGAAGAAGGACTCCCAGAAGAGGAAGGTTTCCAGGTGCCCGAAAAGACACTAATAAAGACAGTGAAAGAGAAAAACACAGCTCCCGTTTGTGAATGACTAGGACACCAGCCTGCTGAGAATTCTGTGCGCATGTGGAGGACTAAGGAGAGAGTAGGACAGAAACGGAGGAAGGTATTTCTGATCATGCCACAAGGACACCACCACCATCAGCCACATTGCTCTATTTAAGTCAAGCCAGCTGATGTCCATGCCGAAGCCTGTGGTTACACTAATTGTTCATGGAGTCCGCGCACTCCAATGAGAAGCTCAATCATAATATGTCCCCAATACAACCTGGGATTCTTAGTTTCCTGAATTTCAGCACCTAAAACTCTTAAAGCCCTACACTCACGAGGGTTCAAAGAGGCCCGAGAGCTCACTGTGTACAGCCTTCTGCCTGATGTTTCAACGTGAACACAAGGATCTGAGGTTTTTCAAAATTACAGCTTGTATTTTATGTCAAGGGTTTCAGATGTTATTTTTCAATGTAAATGCCAATGGATAGAAGTATCTCAGAACTACAGGGAAAGGTTATACTTGGCTTACTTAGTACATTTTTAAAACTGGAAAACTCTCTCATTCTTTGTAAAGAAACAAAAGCATCTTGGGGAGTCCCTGGTGGTCCAGTGGTTAAGACTCGGCACTTTCACTGTCAGGGGCCCGGTTCCATCCCTGGTCGGGGAACTAAGATCCGGCAAGCCATGCAGTATGGCCAAAAAATAAAAAAATAAAAACAAAAAAACCTCACAAATGAATCTCTGAAATGCTCAAATGACAGTAATCTTCCACCTCCCCTCCCTACTATGTATTTTTTACAATTAAAAATGTATTACTGGGGCTTCCCTGGTGGCGCAGTGGTGGAGAGTCCGCCTGCCGATGCAGGAGACATGGGTTCGTGCCCGGGTTGGGGAGGATCCCACATGCCGCGGAGCAGCTGGGCCCGTGAGCCATGGCCGCTGAGCCTGCGCGTCCGGAGCCTGTGCTCCGCGGTGGGAGGGGCCACAGCAGTGAGAGGCCCGCGTACCGCAAAAAAAAAAAAAAAAAAAAAAAGTATTCCTGGACATTAGTGATATAATATAGAATGCAGTCCCACTAACTCTCATTGCAGCTACTTTCAGCAGTATATGCATATAATTTAAATACTATATGTACCTCTATACAAATTAGGGCATTTAATATTATTTATGAATAATTCCATGATTCCAAAAAGCCTTCTATTCCTCTTTCCCTCAATAGCTGATCAAAATAAAGCAAAACAAAGAACAAAACAAAAAAACCCACCCTCTGAATTCTCCAAGTGAAATGCAAATAAAACTCCCAAAGGAAGAGTGGGCTGAAAGAAAACTACCTGATGTGGGAATTTTGCCAAACCTTTATTTAATGAACTTCATGCCAAGATACAGGAAGAACATGATGCTAGAAACGCAAAAAAACAAGTCAACACTCTTGGCAGGCGTACATTTTAGCCTAGGCACAAGAAGAGTTAATCTGAAATGCAAACTAGAGTTGCATTAAATATGCTTTTTTTGCCATTCAACAAGCTTTGTCTTAATGGCAAAGGCAATTCTAAAACTGGATGAGTACTTAAACTTTACTATGGAAATAAATGATGCTGTTCTAGAAGTCTTCCATGACAAGAAAAATATGCTGTGAGGAGTTCCTGAATTCCTTATTTCCCTACCCAGAACAATTCTCTACTCGCCTGATATTTTCAGACAATGGTTCCACAGAATTAAACATGGCTTTCCCCCTTCTAATAGCAAAACCCCAAACAAAACTTAAACTGTGTCTTCTCTGCATGCTATAGTTAATGTGCCTTCATTATGCTTAATGTACTTTTAATAGTTTCCTGTGGCAAGATGGTGATATTAAATGTGGGAATAAAATACCCACGCTACAACCTGGAATTTGCTATAGTGCCTTTCTGCTGAGGACTCAAATCACTTCACACACATTCTCACTATCTCCTGGAGGTGCATTACGTGCATTTTACGGTTGAGGACACCGAGGTATACAGAATGACTAAGGATCTGAGGTCATTTCCAGAGCTCAGCTGAGCACGGCCTGGATGCCTTCCCCAGCAGGAGTGAGCACCCTCCCCTCCAGGCCAGGAAGCCCCCATGGTGGCTGCACTGGCTTCCCAGGACCACAACTGATCCCAAGCTCACTTGCTTTTCCTTCATGGAATCACCTCCCTTACCTGGACGCCATCAGATGCAGGGATGTAACTTGCCCTTTTAAACGTGTCTGTCACATTCCTGAGGATTTCCACGGACATCAGAAGATCACCTGCATAGAAGTTTTTCCTCTGAGTTAAATCCAGCAGTGTCTTGGTGACCTCGGACATCCCATCACCTGCCAGCATTCTCTGCCCTTTCGCAAGGTGTTCTTTGATCTGTGACGGTCAAAAGAGTGGAAAAAACATCAGAATCTTCATTACTGTTTCTCCACATATCTTCATCAAACGAATGTATTTAAAACTGCAGGGACAATGTTCCAATAGCACTGAAAGACCTGGGAGGATTTCAAAACTAAGCTGTGTGTACCCCAAACTCACATGGATAGACCTCCGCATCACTGTCCGCACTTTGGCTGACTTGACGGACTTGCCTTTTCTAGTTTTCAGAAAACAATTTAATACTTCGCAAAAAGCATGTGTTAATTTACGTTTTTAATTGAAATAAAAATTAAAAAATAATTTTGCACGTGGTAAACAGGGGAGATTGTTCAGTGAGGTGTGAGCAGAGATGGGAGATTATAAACACTTCAAAATATCCAAGCTGAGGTTAATAATTTTTGCCTTACCTCTTAAAATAAAGACATCTTTATACAGCAGCAAAAATAAAAAAGAGTTTTCACGAGGACATTTAGCTTAAGAAAGACATTTAGGTAAACTTTAAAGGACTACTATGACAGAAATGACTGAAAGCTAGATTATTTTGGCTTTATTTAAAAAAAATAAACAACAACAAAAATCTCTCAGCTAGGTTTTCAGCAGCAGAATGAACTATTGAGATGCAAGCTTAAATTAGTTTTATGGTCAGGGAAACATGCTGTCAGTTTTCATATTTGCTTATCCTCCAGCCCAAGGAAAGAAAAGCAACTTATCATGTGGAAGAATGTTAAGGAAAGAGATGGTAAAGTGACAGCAGAGATCTGTTATATGTTTACTTGTTTACTAGAAGGTTAGTCTTTGTCATCACATTGTTAAATTTATGATAACGACGACTTATCAAAGGATCATGAAATAACTAAGAACTAACACACCAGAGAAAGACTGGACTAGAAAGGTCCCAGTGTAATAACTATAATCATCAATTTCCCATTAAGGAAAGTGCCAACTAATCCTTTGAAGTATGGTAATCAATCTGAGCGAATCCTAAAGTTAGGAATTTTCTTTAAAATGGATTTTAAAAAGTGCTATCTTGACACTTCAGATATTTAACTTTTCTCTAGTCTCTAAAGCTCTGTCTAAAAATATTTTGGGAAAATAAAAATCTTCAGAGACATTCTCTGTTCCCATCGTGTTATGTTAAAAGAACATAACATATATAGGGAGTTTGTTTCTTGCCATTTTCTTATTTCATTTCTCTCCTGTCTCCCCTCAGTGGCAGCCATCACCCCCTGACTAAAGCCAGAGGATGGGTGAGACATCAGTGATCTAGTCCTTGCTTATCTCTGTGGTCTCAATGCCCATCTTAATCAAGATGCAGACACTGTGTTGGTCAATCAGAAAGGATGCTGACCTCCAGTAGAAGCCAGCTAGTGCACCACGATGATGTGTGCTACCAGGTTGACCTTCAGTCCTGCCTTTAAATTAGTGATAACTCTTTGCAATTTCCTGTTCAGGTCATGTGTGCCATCACATCCTATTTTTGCACTGGATATGCTAACCTCCTCCCTTATACTGTCTCATGTTTATACACCACTCAAATAGTTCTGCTTTTTCTAATATCTAAACAGAGTCAATCAACTCCTTGTCTGTGCTGTCTCTTAATTCTTGTATACATCAACCACTCTATCACACTGAATTAAATATAATCATTTGCTTATATGTCTTCTGGGGGTGGGCTTTCTGAACCTTGAGGGTAGGTTCCCTGCCTTCTTCACAACCTTACAACACAGCACTGTAAAAGTTTGGTAGAGTGAATTCAGTTACGATATTCTAACTAGAGCTTTATGACAAAATACGATGGAATGGGCTTTGGAGCCAGAGCTGCCTAGGTTTTTATTTAAACTATCCAACTTATTATTTGTGTAATTGAAGCCATCAGAGACTCAGTTTTTCATGTATCTTCTAAGCCTTGAAAAATATGCCTATATGGTTAAAAGTTTTAAAAATCATTTAAAAAAATTCAAATGAACTCACACAAGCCTACCATAGTCAGCACAGCTACTGTGCACGGGAAAGCTCCCTGCTTCATCATGGTCTGTGTGTCCTACATGATCTGGTCCCTGGAGACTGCTAACACTTTCCCTCAATTCACTGTGCTCTGGTCACTCTGGTCTCTTTGATCTTCCTCAACAATATTTCGTACAGGCCTGTCTCAGGGCCTTTGCATGTGCTTTTCTTTTTGCCTGGAACAGTCTTCCCACAGAGATCCACATGCTTTTTGTTATTTCCTCAGAGAGGTCTTATCTTACTTCCTATCTAAAATGGTATCTTTGTCATTCTCAATGATCTTACCCTTCTATTTATTTAGTTATTAATTTATGTATCTCACCTTTTTAAAAACTATCTCACCTTTCTTCTTAGTGCTCAACCTTACCTACCACTGTGCATCTATCTTTTGGCTTATTTGTTTTTCTGCTTCCCCCATTAGAACTTGTGAAAGAAGAGATTTTGTGTATTTTATTTACTGTTACATTCCAGTACCTAGAAGACTTACTCAATATTTTGGACAAAAGAATTAATGAACAAATGATTGAATGAGTCCTTCTAAGCTCATGTGAGGTCATGGGATCAAGTTAGGCACATTTGGAAGTCGTCCTAAACTGTTCATCAACATAGTCCATAGAAAACACTGGTATCAAACAGCATGAGATAAATCAACTACCTGACCTACAGAGACAGTGCAGCTCCTGGGCGCAAAAGTGTCTGCTTCAGCAGGTGGAGTTTGAAATGTTGAAGAGAAATGAAATTAATAAGGTCTGCATTAAAAAATGTCATAGAATTCAGTGTTCAGTTTGGTGCTGGCAATGCAAACCACAGCTGAGATGCTCAAAACCAAGGAGCACTGAGACGGTTCTCCACTAGGGATGTGGTGCAGCAACGGTCGCCAAGGTAAACTTCATCTGACTACTCAACTCAGCTCCCTATCTGTTATTTTGGCAACACCTACCTATGTCTGTGAGGGTCTAACTCAGGTAGACAAAATTCATCCTTCCCCACAAACAAAAGCATCACAGCATTGACTTGAACCTTGAGGAATACAACAGTCAGACATGTTTTCTGTTTGCAGTAAAAATAACACAGAAGGCTTTGGATGGCTCAGCTAATCAGAGCTAGGAAAGGCAGTCTTTCACGTCTGGGTCAGCACCAAATGTGGCCCAGTTAGTAGTAAATTAATAACATCACTGCCATCTGACAGCTGGAATGAATTGTTCTCAGTCCTGATCTTTGGAGACAGATGTGCCCAGACCACAACACCAGCTCTCACAATTGGCACTAATTAGCATCCTTCCTGGCATTGTCAGTGGAAGGCACCCAGCCAAGGCATAACAATACCTTGTAATGTTTGTACACACTAGCATAGGCTACTGGTAGCATTTATGAAGGATATAAAGGGTGTTCAGATAAGGCAGACCCAGAACATATTTAGGTGGAAAACAATTCCAGTCTCTTGGTCTTCCTTCCATATCAGAAGAGTCCTTACCTTGCGCCTACCCTTTCGCTACCCTTTTCTAGAATAACAAATCCATGTTTATCTGCTGGACTGTTCTGGATCATGAAGAAATAGAGTTCAGATTGGGTTTGCTCACCTCACCTTTCTCTATTTTCACACTGTTCCTTTATTTGCATCCTTAATTTTCATCTCCATGACTTAACCCTATGATTAACCTCTATGATTTTGAATCCCACCTGTTCTTCAATCTTCATTCTTCTTCAGTCTTTCCCTCTCTCAAAAATATGGCCTGAAGTTGGGTATCCTATTTAAATAACAACACCTCATGTTGCTATTTCCTTTCAACTAGTCTTCATTGTTTCTCTTCAAAATCAAAATCAGAGGTATGAAATCTGATTTGAAACCCACAACTCTTTATGTTGCAAATTAAACTCAATAATTACCTACTAAGCATTCTCTCTGGAAATCTTACTAGTATATTATGTTTAAAGAACTGTTGGAGCCATAAAACCTGGATTTAAATGTAGTTCTAATATTTACTACTTAGGAACACTGGACAGATCTTTCCTAGAATCATTTGATTTGTCTGTAAAAAACAGCAAATATCATTAGAATGTTGCTATGATGGGTTACTGCAAAGATAGAGATTAAAAGTAGACACAGTGACTGTTTCCCCTCCTTATTTTTCATCTTCAATTTCTAGTTCTTCTAAATACTAGCTATGTAATGTTTCTCATATCTATCCTTTTTACCTCTGGGCAAGATGGAGCCTGGACCAGGTCTTCAATAACTATCATCACACTCTTTTACATAGTCTCCTAACTGGTTTTACTGAGTCTTTCCCCAAGTTAAACTATCCTACCTTTCACATGTCTGGACATATCACTTCTCTGCTAAAAAAAAAAAAAAGTCCATCACAAAATCTATCCTTTTTCATATTAAATCAAATATACCCTCCATTGTTTGACTTATGAGGCCAAACAAATATAATCTTAACCAACAATTCCAATCTTTTCTCTATTTCATTTTATCCACCCAACCCTATTCTCCCATTATTTCTATTCTGTTAGTGATTATTTCAGTCCTACATTTCCATCTTTATGGCTACTTAATAATTAATCACTTTGCTTCTGAATTCCTCACAGTAGTCTTTACTATTATTATTTTTGATTTTTCAAACTGGTAATAGGAGATTGGTTCAAGATGGCAGAGTAGAAGGATGTGCGCTCACTCCTTCTTACAAGAGCACCAGAATCACAACTAACTGCTGAACCATCATCGACAGGAAGACACTGGAAATCTAAAAAAAAGATACCCCACATCCAAAGACAAAAGAGAAGCTGCAATAAGACAGTAGCAGGGGCACAATCACAATAAAATCAAACCCTATAACCACTGGTTGGGCAACTCACAAACTGGAGAACAATTATACTACAGAAGTCCACCCAGTGGAGTGAAGGTTCTGAGCCCCATGTCAGGCTTCCTAACCTGTGGGTCTAGCAATGGGAGGAGGAATCCCCAGAGAATTGGACTTTGAAGGCCAGTGGGACTTGATTGCAGGACTTTGAAAGGACTGGGGAAACAGAGACTCCACTTTGGAGAGCACACACAAAGTCTTGTGTGTACCAGGACCCAGAGGAGGGAGTAGGGACCCCACAGGAGACTGAACCAGACCTACCTGCTACTGTTGGGGGGTCTCTTGCAGAGGCAGAGGGTGGCTGTGGCTCACTGTGGGGATAAGGACACTGGCAGCAAAAGTTCTGGGAAGGACTCAATGGCATGAGCCCTGAGCCCCACCAAAGAACCTATAGTTTCCAGTGCTTGGTCACCTCAGGCCAAACAACAAACACGGAGGGAACACAGCCCCACCTTTCAACAGACAAGTAGATTAAAGTTTTACTGAGCTCTGCCCACCAGAGCAATACCCATCTCTACCCACCAGCAGTCCCTCCCACCAGGAAGCTTGCACAAGCCTCTTAGATAGCCTCATCCACCAGAGGGAAGAGAGCAGAAGCAAGAAGAACTACAGTCCTGCAGCCTGTGGAATGAAAACCACAGTCACAGAAAGAGAGAAAAAAATGAAAAGACAGAGGATTATGTCCCAGATGAAGGAATCAGGTAAAACCACAGAAAAACAACTAAATGAAGTGGAGATAGGCAATCTTCCAGAAAAAGAATTCAGAATAATGATAGTGAAGATTATCAAGGATTTTGGAAAAAGAATGGAGGCAAAGATCGAGAAGATGCAAGAAATGTTTAACAAAGACCTAGAAGAATTAAAGAACAAACATAGATGAAAAATACAATAACTGAAATGAAAAATACACTAGAAGGAGTCAATAGCAGAATAACTGAGGCAGAAGAATGGATAAGTCCCTGGAAGACAGAATGGTTGAAAACACTGCCACAAAACAGAATAATGAAAAAAGAATGAAAATAAATGAAGACAGCCTAAGAGACCTTTGGGACAACATTAAATGCACCAACAATCACATTATAGGGGTCCCAGAAGGAGAAGAGAGAGAGAAAGGACCCAAGAAAATATTTCAAGAGATTATAGTCCAAAACTTCCCTAACATGGGAAAGGAAATAGCCACCCAAGTCCAGGAAGCACAGAGAGTCCCAGTTAGGATAAACCCAAGGAGAAACATGCTGAGACACACTGTAATCAAACTGACAAAAATTAAAGACAAAGAAAAAAAATTATTAAAATCAACAAGGGAAAAATGACAAATAACATACAACGGAAATCCCAAAAGGTTAACAGCTGATTTCTCAGCAGAAACTCTGCAAGCCAGAAGGGAGTGGCATGATATATTTAAAGTGATGAAAGGGAATAACCTACAACCAAGAACACTCTACCCAGCAGGCTCTCATTCAGATTTGACAGAGAAATCAAAAGCATTACGGACAAGCAAAAGCTAAGAGAATTCAGCACCACTAGAACAGCTTTGCAACAAATGCTAAAGGAACTCCTCTAGATGGGAAAGAGACTAGCAACCTAAAACAGCCCTGTACATATATAGATTGCTATATCAAAACCTCAAGGTAACAGCAAACCCCAAAACTACAGTAGATACACACACAAAAAAGAAAAAGCAACCCAAAGACAACACTAAAGATGGTCATCAAACCACAAGAGGAGAGAACAAAAGAGAGGAAGGAAAGAAAAAAGACCTACAAAAACAAACCCAAAACAATTAAGAAAATGGCAATAGGAACACACATATCAATAATTACCTTAAATGTAAATGGATTAAATGTGCTAACGAAAAGACAAAGACTGGCTGAATGGATATGAAAACAATACCTGTATATATGCTGTCTACAAGAGACTCACCTCAGACCTAGGAATACATACAGACTGAAAGTGACTGGATGGAAGAAGGTATTCCATGCAAATGGAAATCAAAAGAAACTGGAGTAGCAATACTCATATCAGGCAAAATGGACTTAAAAATAAAGACTGCTATAAGAGTCAAAGAAGGACAATATATAACAACCAAGGGATCAAATCAAAAAGAAGATATAACAATTGTAAACATATATGCACCCAACATAGGAGGATCACAATATATAAGGCAAATACTAAGAGCCATAAGGGGAGAAACCGAAAGTAACACAATAGGAGTGGGGAACTTTAACACCCCACTTTCATGAATGGACAGACCATCCAGACAGAAAATCAGTAAGGAAATGCAAGCTTCAAATGACACATTAGACCAGATGGACTTAACTGAAATTTATAGAGCACTCAATCCAAAAGCAGAAGAATACACATTCTTCTCAAGTGCACATGGAACATTCTCCAGGATTGACCACATCCTGTGCCACAAAGCTAGCCTCGGTAAATTTAAGAAAATTGAAATCATATCAACCATCTTTTCTGACCACAGCACTATGAGATTAGAAATAAACTACAATAAATGGTAATAATTTTTTAACATCTTTTTTGGAGTATAATTGCTTTACAATTGTGTTAGTTTCTGCTGTATAACAAAGTGAATCAGCTATACATATACATATATCTCCATATCTCCTCCCTCTTGTGGCTCCCTCCCACCCTCCTTATCCAGCACCTCTATGTGGTCATAAAGCACCAAGCTGATCTCCCTGTGCTATGCAGCTACTTCCCACTAGCTTTCTATTTTATATGTGGTAGTGTATATATGTCAAAGCTACTTTCCCTCTTTATCCCAGCTTACCCTTCCCCCTACCGTTGTCCTCAAGTCCATTCTCTATGTCTGTGTCTTTATTCCTCTCCTGCCTCTAGGTTCATCAGAACTTTTTTTTTTAAATTCCATATATATGTGTTAGCATATGGTATTTGTTTTTCTCTTTCTGACTTACTTCACTCTATATGACAGATTCTAGGTCCATCCACCTCACTACAAATAGTTCAATTTCATTTCTTTTCATGGTTGAGTAATAGTCCATTGTATATATGTGCCACATCTTCTTTATCCATTCATCTGTCGATGGACACTTAGGTTGCTTCCATGTCTTGTCCTGGCTATTGTAAATATTGCTGTAATGAATATTGTAGTATATGTCTCTATTTGAATTATGGTTTTCTCAGGGTCTATGCCCAGTAGTGGGATTGCTGGGTCATATCGTAGGTCTAGTTTTAGTTTTTTAAGAAACCTCCATACTGTTCTCCACAGTGGCTGTATCAATTTACATTCCCACCAACAGTGCAAGAGGGTTCCCTTTTCACCACTCCCTCTCCAGCATTTATTGTTTGTAGATTTTTTGATGATGGCCATTCTGACAGATGTGAGGTGATACCTCGTTGTAGTTTTGGTTTGCATTTCTCTAATGATTATTGATGCTGAGCACCCTTTCATGTGTCTGTTGGAAATCTGCATATCTTCTTTGGAAAAATGTCTGTTTAAGTCTTCTGCCCATTTTTAGATTGGGTTATTGCTTTTTTGTTGATATTGAGCTGCATGAGCTGCTTGTGTATTTGGGAGATTAAGCCTTTGTCAATTGCTTCTCTTGCAAATATTTTCTCCCATTCTAAGGGTTGTCTTTTCGTTCTGTTTATGGTTTCCTCTGCTGTGCAAAAGCTTTTAAGTTTCATTAGGTCTCATTTGTTTGTTTTTATTTACATTTCTCTATGAGGTGGGTCAAAAAGGACCTTGTGATTTATGTCATAGAGTGTTCTGCCTATGTTTTCCTCTAAGAGTTTTATAGTGTCTAGGCTTACATTTAGGTCTTCAATCCATTTTGTGTTTATTTTTGTGTATGGTGTTAGGAAGTGTTCTAATTTCATTCTTTTACATGTAGCTGTCCAGTTTTCCCAGCACCACTTATTGAAGAGGCTGTCTTTTCTCTAATGTATATTCTTGCCTCCTTTATCAAAGATAAGGTGACCATATGTATGTGGGTTTATCTCTGGGCTTTCTAACCTGTTCCATTTATCTATATTTCTGTTTCTGTGCCAGTACCATACTGTCTTGATTACTGTAGCTTTTTAATATAGTCTGAAGTCAGGGAGCCTGATTCCTCCAGCTCCATTTTTCTTTCTCAAGATTGCTTTGGGTATTCGGGATCTTTTGTGTTTCCATACAAATTGTGAAATTTTTTGTTCTGCTTCCATGAAAAATGCCATTGGTAGTTTGAAAGGGATTGCATTGAATCTGTAGCCAAGAACATGGTATATCTCTCCATCTGTTTGTACCATTTTAAATTTCTTTCATCAGTGTCTGATAGTTTTCTGCATACAGGTCTTTTGTCTCCTTACGTAGGTTTATTCCTAGGTATTTTACATTTTTTGTGCAGTGGTAAATGGGAGTGTTTCCTTAATTTCTCTTTCAGATTTTTCATCTTTAGTGTACAGGAATGCAAGAGATTTCAGTGCATTAATTTTGTATCCTGCTACTTTACAAAATTCATTGATTATCTATAGTAGTTTTCTGGTAGCATCTTTAGGATTCTGTATGTATAGTATCGTGTCATCTGCAAACAGTGACAACTTTACTTCTTCTTTTCTGATTTGGCTTCCTGTTATTTCTTTTCCTTCTCTGATTGCTTTGGCTAAAACTTCCAAAACTATGTTGAATAATATTGAAGAGAGTGGGCAACCTTTTCTTGTTCCTGATGTTAGAGGAAATTGTTTCAGTTTTTCACCATTGAGAATGACGTTGGCTGTGGGGTTGTTAGATACGGCCTTTATTATGTTGAGGTAGGTTCTCTCTACGTTCACTTTCTGGAGAGTTTTTATCATAATTGGGTGCTGAATTCTGTCAAAAGCTTTTTCTGCATCTATTGAGATGATCATGTGCTTTTTTGTTTTGTTTTGTTTTGTTTTGTTTGTGGTACACGGGCCTCTCACTGTTGTGGCCTCTCCCATTGCGGAGCACAGGCTCCAGATGTGCAGGCTCAGTGGCCATGGCTCATGGACCCAGCCGCTCCATGGCATGTGGGATCTTCCCAGACCAGGGCACGAACCCATGTCCTCTGTATCGGCAGGTGGACTCTCAACCACTACGTCACCAGGGAAGCCGATCATATGGTTTTTATCCTTCAATTTGTTAATATGGTTTAACACATTGGTTGATTTGGGTAAATTGAAGAATCCTTGCATTCCTGGGATAAACCCCACTGATCATGGTGTATGATCCTTTTCATGTGCTGTTGGATTCTGTTTGGCAGTATTTTGTTGAGGATTTTTGCATCTGTGTTTGTCAGTGATATTGGCCTGTAGTTTTCTTTTTTTGTGACATCTTTGTCAGGTTTTGGTATCAGGGTGATGGTGGACTCGTAGAATGAGTTTGGGAGTGTTCCTCCCTCTGCTATATTTTGGAAGAGTTTGAGAAGGATAGGTGTTAGCTCTTCTCTAAATGTTTGATAGAATTCGCCTGTGAAGCCATCTGGTCCTGGGCTTCTGTTTGTTGGAAGATTTTTAATCACAGTTTCAATTTCAGTGCTTGTGATTGGTCTGTTTATATTTTCTATTTCTTCCTGGTTCAGTCTTGGAAGGTTGTGTTTTTCTAAGAATTTGTCCATTTCTTCCCAGGTGTCCATTTTATTGGTATATAGTTGCTTGTAGTAATCTCTCATGATCCTTTGTATATCTGCAGTGTCAGTTGTTACCTTTTTCATTTCTAATTCTATTGATTTGAGTCTTCTCCCTTTTTTTCTTGATGAGTCTGGCTAATGGCTTATCAGTTTTGTTTATCTTCTCAAAGAACCAGCTTTTAGTTGCATTGATCTTTGCAATCATTTCCTTCATTTCTTTTTCATTTATTTCTGATCTGATCTTTATGATTTGTTTCCTGCTGCTAACGTGACGTTTTTTTGTTCTTCTTTCTCTAATTGCTTTAGGTGTAAGGTTAGGTTGTTCATTTGAGATTTTTCTTGTTTCTTGAGATAGGATTATATGGCTATAAACTTCCCTCTTAAAACTGTTTTCGCTGCATCTCATAGGTTTTGGGTCATCGTGTTTTCATTTTCATTTATTTCTTGGTATTTTTTTAAATTTCCTCTTTGATTTCTTCAGTGAACTCTTGGTTATTTAGTAGTGTATTGTTTAGCCTCCATGTCTTTGTACTTTTTACAGTATTTTTACTGTAATTGATATCTAGTCTCATAACGTTGTGGTTGGAAAAGATACTTGATAGAATTTCATTTTTTTTAAACTTACCAAGGCTTGATTTGTGACCCAAGATATGATCTCTACTGGAGAATGTTCCATGAGCACTTGAGAAGAAAGTGTATTCTCCCACTTTCGGGTCGAATGTTCTATAAATATCAGTTAAATGTATCTGGTCTATTGTGTCATTTAAAGCTTGTGTTTCCTTATTTATTTTCTGTTTTGATAATTTGTCCTTTGGTGTAATTGGGCTGTTAAAGTCCCCTACTATTATTGTGTTACTGCCCTTTAGTTCTTCTAGGTCCTTGTTAAATGTTTCTTGTATTTTCTCCATTCTATTTCCAAGATTTTGGATCATGTTTACAATCATTACTGTGAATTGTTTTTCAGGTAGACTGCCTATTTCCTCTTCATTTGTTTGGTCTAGTGGGTTTTTACCTTGCTCCTTCATCTGCTGTATATTTTTCTATCTTCTCATTTTGTTTAACTTACTGTGATTGGGGTCTCGTTTTTGCAGGCTGCTGGTTCGTAGTTTCCATTGTTTTTGTTGTCTGCCCCCAGTGGGTAAGGTTGGTTCAGTGGCTTGTGTAGGCTTCCTGGTGGATGGGACTCATGCCTGTGTTTTGGTGGATGAGGCTGGATCTTGTCTTTATTGTGGGCAGTGTCGTGTCTGGCGGTGTGTTTTGTGGTGTCTGTGAACTTAGTATGATTTTAGGCAGCCTCTCTGCTAATGGGTGGGTTTGTGTTCCTGTCTAGTTGTTCGGCATAGGGTGTCCAGCACTGTAGCTTGCTAGCCATTGGGTGGAGCTGGATCTTAGCGTTGAGACGGAGATCTCTGGGAGAGCTTTCACCGATTGATATTATGAGAGGCTGGGAGGTCTCTCATGATCCAATGTCCTGAACTCAGCTCTCCCACCTCAGAAGCTCAGACCTGACACCAGGCCAGAGCAACAAGACCCTGTCAGTGACATGGCCAGGTATGTGGGGATTTTCTCACCTTTTGAGAAGTCTGAGGTCTTCTGCCAGCCTTCAGTATGTGTTCTGTAGGAGTTGTTCCACATGTAGATGTATTTTTGATGTATTTATGGGGAGAAGGTGATCTCCACATCTTACTCCTCTTCCGTCTTGAAGGTCCCCCTGCAATAGTAGACTCCACTGATGATGCCAACCTCTGCAAGAGCTAGAGGTGCAGAGACATTTTTTTCAGAGGGTTTTCAGCTTTTTTTTTTTTTTCTTTTCCTTTGTGCTTCATTTAGTTTCACTTCTTCACAGGGTGCTTCATGCAGAGGCCTCGCACCCTGCACTTCAGATCAGAGTGCCTAGTGAGAAATGGCTGTGCCAACACCTCAGCTCAGCCAGTGGTAATAATTTTAATCCAATATATTTATTCACTATTGCTTTTCAACCATTGCTTCTTACATTCTCTTCTTTTTTCTGAGCATAGTTTCCTTTCTTCTAACCTTTTAGGAGTTGTTTTAGTAAGGTTCTGTGAATGGTAACTCCTTCAATCTTTGACTTAATTTTTTTAAAGTTATGCTCACTTTCAGTTGATCTTTTTCATGGGAATGTTTATTTTTCCCTTTGCATTTTCATAATATGACTTAGTGCCTCTATTGTTGCAAAGTAGACAGCTGATATTCTGTAAATTACCAGTCTTTTCTTTGTGGTAGCTTTAGTGTTTTTCTTTGTGTTTTTAGTACAATGAGGATTATGTTTATGTGGATTTTCATGTATTTATTCATGATTCTTTTTAATCTGAATATATTACCTGTCTTCACTGTGGAAAATTCTTCAGCATTAACTCATAGAATGTTGCTTCTCCTGCAGTCTCTATGTAGTCTCTTTCTGGAATACATTTCCATTATATTATATACATTTCTATAAACTGTATACTAAATTTTCTCTTTTTACTCTTCATTTTCTAAGTTCTCCTTTATGATTTTCATTTCTTTATCTATTCTGGCTTCTGAGTGATCTTTTTTCCAAACCTAACTTCTGATCACTAATTCTTTCTTCAATTGTGCCTAATTGTCTCTTTATTCTGTTCATTAATTTCAATGACAATATTTTCCACTTATAGAAGTTCTAGTTCATCTTTTTCACAGTCTTTCATTTCTGAACTGTGCTTTCTGTTCTTTCTTTTATTGTTCAAGTTATTTTAAACAAATATGTTATAATTTCTTTCATATGTTCTAATATTTCTACTGCTTGCATTGCTAATTTCTTGATTCTTGCATTTGATAATTCTCCCTCATGATATTTGTTATTATTGCCAACTCATATTCATTAAGGTGTTTTTATCATTTGGGACCCGCATGTTGTTGTTTTGTGAAAGAGTTCTTAAAGACTAGCTTTGAGTGTGCTTCTCTGAGGGTGAGGGCCACAGGCAGTTCGATAATACTGGATAATTTTACATTAATTTCCATGTTAATTCCTTCTGTTTATGGTTCAGCTAAGAGTTTCGGTTTCTGAAAGGTCATTTCTTTCCTCTTCTTCCCAAAACCTTGTATACATTTAAATTTCTTAGACATATCCTAGACCTACAGAGTTTTCCTTGCCCATGAAACTAGAGCAATCAAGATAGTGCCAGCTTGTTGCAGGGAGCTAGGTATAGTATCATGACGTGTGTAGAAAAGGGCTCTTGTCAGTAAACCCAAGACAGCTTTAGAATCTCAGCCTCCAGCACCTAGGACTCACATATAATCTGAAACTCTCCCAGGCTGCTGAAGCATCAGCTTTCCCCTATCACTCAGGCTTTCACTTTTTCCCCCTCATTTCTGGTATGTAAGTATTTCTCTGTCTTTCTTTTGAGCTCAGCTATAACATACTATTTGAAAATATATTCTTGCTGTAGTTTATGCAGAACCTCAGTATGATCTGTGAAGTACTAGCTTGGTCCATCCCACTGTTCCTCTCCTGCTGCAGTTCCCTAATACCAACCAGAATGAACTACTCACCATTTCCCAAAGAAAGCCCACAGATGCTGCTCTTACTCCCTGACTTATGCACTTCTATAACTTTAAATGCTTGCCCCAGAACACTTTGTTAAATTGTTTTCTTTTCTCCTTCCTGAATTCTTTTCAGATAACTGCAATCATTATACAATCTCTACTTTCAAACCTCATATAAGAAATCTTGCTCTATCTTATATTATTATAGTGTTTGTGTTCTTATCTTATCCATTCTATTAGACCATAAACTCCTAAAGGGCCTGTAGTTTCTTTTTTCAATTTGTTTACCCTGTAATTTCCAGCACATCGTCTGACACACAGAGGTATCTTCTCAAATGCTTGTTAAATTAAACTGAAACCACAGAAGAATTTTCTTTTTCCTTCTGTAACTATAATCCTCAAAAGTCAACAAGGTAAAAACATAGCTGTCCACAGTTATGCAAAACAAAGAAGTATGTAATAATTAGAGAACATTTACATTTTCTGACAGAACTGCCTTTTAAATGATATCCAATTAATATACATCGGTAAATTATTTCAGAAATTTTAAACTTCTACAGTTATAGTTACAGAATTTCTACCTTTTAAAAAATAATGACAATTACAACAAAATATAGCATTTATTAAATGTCTATTTTATGGCAAGCATGGGACTATGTTTTACATGAATTATCTCATCTGATTTTAAAACGACCATTGGAGGCGCCGTAATTATCCACATTTAACAGATGAAGATGTAGAGACACAGTGTGGTGACATGAGTTCCCCAGGATTGCCTAGCTCCTAAATTGTACCAAGATTTGAGCTCAGGCAGTTGGATTCCAGGGTCCATGCTCTTAACACCACACACTTAACTAGGTTTTATACAGCACTGTTGTTAGAAACTATCAAAATGTTTCAATATTTAGAAGTCATCCTCAATCATGTTTGTTTTAAAGAGACACTGAATCTTTTTCATATGTAGAAAGAATACAAAAATCAAGAGACTTGAAGAGCAACTTTCCAGGCTGTTGAGATGCTGTCAATTATTTGAGTAGTGTTCAGTATTTTTGAATGCAATGCAGAAATGTTCCTAAAGCCATTTACCAATAAAAGATTGTGTAGGTAGTTTTACTCAAGTGGAGAGAAATGCCCCCATGGATACATGAAGGTTTCTGTTTCCCTTGGGCTTTATTTTTTTAATTCTCTTATTTTAGTTACTGAAGTAGTTCAGAAAGATTTATAATTTTAATATTTCCTATAAAATTATAATTGTCAGTGATTATACCTGCTCACATTGCTGTACTCTGTGAGCATTTTTTCTCCAAAGGACAAGCTTTAATAGTTTCTGTGTCATTCACATTTAATACTGTTGACAAGATCAACAGTGAAAGGCAAAAAAAAAAAAAAAAGTCTAAAAATAGTTGCTTTTTATACTTCTGGATTAAGCCTCCTTACTCTTTATATAGAGAGATGTGGTTAGGGTCATGGTTTAAAGAGTAGGTGTGTTTCTGAAATAACCTTATTTTTTTCACTTTATGCCTCCCACTGCCAGCCATAGTTGTCTCTATTATGAATCCTAAAAAATGGTTCATTGTAGTCACTCTGTACAAATGACACACTTTAAACATCATATATTCATATATTATTTTCAGCTTCAACTCCTACAATCCATCTGTAAGGTATATTAAAGGCTCCCACAGCTCTAAGTGGCTTCAATTAAAAGATAATTATACAAGAAACTTCTTTTCATAAAGCAATGATCTAAATATACATCTTTTGCTTCAGTTAATAACTATCATTTTCTAAGGCAAAAGTCACTCACTAAATGATGGTTTTAAATTATTTACAGGTTTATCTGGTGTCTCCAGGAAAGACAGAGATCATTCTGTATGAAAAAGAAAGTATATCTTTTGTTCTAGTACATGAATACTTCTCAATTTTCCCTATATTTGATATTTAAAAAAACATACATTCATCTTAGGACTAGGACTTCAAATATGAAAAGACAATTCTTCTCTAGAGACAATGTGATAGGGAGATTTAGTTAAATATTCCGCTGCATAAATTATATATTATTGCCCAGAACCCAGGATGAAAAGCATTTGGCCATAGGTGCATTGAGTATCATAATTTCTTGCCCCAGGAATTCCTGAAGTGAGAGAGAGGATGCCATGAATTTGAGGATTGCAAGGTATTGTTATGAGAATAAACTGAGTCATGAAGAAAACTGAGCCAGGTATACACAGTGCATATTTCCTTGTAAAACCTGGAAATTTCCAAAGTAAGAATGAGAGCACAGTAAACGTACCTCCCCACAAAAAACCTAGGAATAGCTTTAATTTCTAGTCAAAATTTAAAAGTACAATTCCCGAGCATAGGCCATAGGTAGGTGGAATTTCTTTTCTTAACACCAAAAAGATCTAGAACGATTATCAATATTCTGGCCCAGAGGACAGCACTAGAGCGTATGCATGAGCTCAAAGTAGTATGGTGGTTCCAGATCGGGACCCAAACTTTCAGGCACCTGCCCAATGGGAGGCAGAGCAGTAAGTAACCCTCCTTCTCTGAGGCTTTTTCAATTCTGTTTCTGTTACTTGGTTTCCTAGTTCTAGAGATACTGCATCAGGCAGAATGGGATAGATTATGCTGTGATAACAAACAACTCCCAAATCTCAATACCTAAAAACAAAAGATGTATTTCCCACTCACTTTACATAAGCAACCCAGGTCATCAGGGAAGCTCTGTTCATGCTAGTCACTCAGGGGCTTGGGATGACAAAGGATGAAGGATTTTGCACTGGCAAGGACATTTCCAAGACTGAAATAAGAAAGGTCACTTCCATACACAACCAATTGGCTGGAACTTCAAGGGGTGAAGAAGCACGATCCTCCCATTTGCTAGGAGAGAGAAACTAGGTGTCATTTAACATACTATGCCTTTCAATGGTACGGAGCTGGCCAGCACTAATTTAAATTCTTTGCATCCATTCAACAAAACTTCAACCCTAGATAAACTCTGCCACAGTACTTCTTAAATTGTAATGTGTATATGAATCACAAATGTAACTTTTCAAAGTGCAGGTCTGGGATAGGTTCTATATTTCTAACAAGCTCCCAGGTGTTGCTTCTACTTTTGGTCTTCAGAAAATATCTTGGCTCTACCAAATGCATTCTCTGCACCTGCATCCAAGTAGCTCAACTTTCCTGGAGACAAGTCACATCTACACTGGCTAGTTCTACTCTAAGTTCTTTATGTCACACTTTTATACCATGCAACCTTTGGCAACCCCTAAGCCACCTGCCTCAAGTTAATCTTCATCGTCTTGCCTTCTCATTTCAGAAAATGATATCACATCAGCTGCATGTTCTCGCTCAACCTTAATAAAGGGTTCCATCATCTCTCCTCTGGATTCTGCAGTGAGCTCCACAGCTTCCCATCCTGCCCTCTACAGTCTATTCCCTATAGAACGGCTCTCTGACCCTCTTTCATTATACTGAATCATATCACTCCTTACTGTCAATGGCTTCCCATTCCCCTTAGAATAAAATCCAAACTCTTAGCAAAGTCTTTAAGGCACAGAATAATTTTTTCCCTACCTAGTTCTCCAACTCCATCTCATGACACTCTCTTCTTGCTCAAAACCTCTGACCACTGGATCGAGTTTCACTTCCTTAAACACCTCATGGTTTTCCCACATACTATTCTCCCCAGTAGAATGTACACTCATGCCCTGAAAAACTCATTCTCTCCACTCTTTGCATGTCTACATCTATCTCATCTTTCAGGTGACTCTTATAATGTCATTTCCTCTTTGATATCTCACTGACTTTCTTATGTAAAATAGTCCCCAAACTTTATTCCCTATGTTGGCACTTTGTTAAGCTCCTCCAACATATCACAGTTTGGAATTATTTTGTCTCTTTTCCTGTCTACTTTATTTTGTATTTGTTGTGTGTGTCATATTCAAGTTGCATCCTTGGGTCCTTACACTGTGTTGCACCTAGTTAAAGCCCAGCAGATATTTGTAGAATAACTAATGAGTAGCTGAATGGATGGATGAATGATTAAATAATAGAGTACACTTTGCCTTATAATATTTTCCTTCGGCATTAGCCTAAACATAATTATCTGTACAAGTGTATTCCGTTAAATCATCCCATAAATAAGTTTCAAGTCAGTGGATTTCAATGCCTAAAACTAATTCTAACATTTCTTCACCAAGTCACAATAATCCGTAATAAGGGAGAAGCTTACAAATCTTCTGGGATTTATAGATATAATCAGTAATATGTTGTGCATTTTTAAAAAAGAGGAAATAAAGTATAATTTTAGAAGTATTTCATTATACAGCTTTGTAATAGACTCCCTTAAAACTCCCTGGGAAACACTATCATATGTGCCTAAAGATTTTTTTTTATATTTTATAATACAGTGAAAATTTATCAGTTTAGTAAAGTGTAGTAATTCCTGTAAGGCCAATGTGTTTGCCACTACAACTAGAAAAAAACATAAATTACGAAAATCATATTCTTCAAGCTCGCAGAGCTTCAGCGAGCTATGGATGAGATGAACTAAGTTTCCAGAAAGAAGAGATCCTTTCTGAGGTAGGCAAACAATTTCAGCCAGCTGTTATTTTTCCCCTTAGGAATGTTTGCTAAATTTTGGCAAAAAGTGAGGGGAAGGTGTGGCCAAGACAGAGGACTTCTAGGGTAGAAAGAGAAACTAATGTTCTTTGGTTGCTCAGGGCTGAAGAACTATAATGGAAATTGTAGGGTCCCTAAATATCTTACTGGGATTTTTCTCCATGAGACATTGGCTGGATTTTTGTAATGTGTAGGAAGCTGAAGAGTTAGGATAAACACTTGTAAAAAGCAGAGTGCAGTTTTCTCCATCCTTGTAAGTAGGCATTTAGAAACAAACGCCTAGTGAGGGAGGAGTCCAGCTTTAAGTAACCAGATGCCTCCCACTCAAGACATTTGATGTATTTGAAGTTGCCTGGGCAGAAATCCTGGACACTCTAAAGGGCAGAGCTGAATCTTCTACAGTTTCTCAGGGCTGATAGGATGGGCACACATGAGCTCTCTATCCAAAGCGTATAAGACACAGTGGAAAAAGGGAGACTAAGGGGATGTGGTAGTCTGATGAAAACTGCAAAACATCTTGACCCAGATGAATCCTTGGCTGTTTTAAAGTTCCTGCTCCTCATTATGTCTGAAAAAGTGGGAATGCTTTTTGGTGGGCATCAACACTGTCCCAAAATCCTACATTTGTTTTACACAATGACTGAGATTTAATTAAAAATTACTAGGGCTTCCCTGGTGGCACAGTGGTTAAGAATACGCCTGCCAATGCAGCAGTCATGGGTTCAAGCCCTGGTCCTGGAAAATCCCACATGCCGCAGAGCAGCTAAGCCCATGCACCACAACTAATGAGCCTGTGCTCTAGAGCCCGTGATCCACAACTACTGAGCCTGCGAGCCACAACTACTGAGCCTGTGAGCCACAACTACTGAGCCTGCGAGCCACAACTACTGAGCCCACAAGCCACCACTACTGCAGCCCACACGCCTAGAGCCTGTGCTCCACAACAAGAGAAGTCACTTCAATGAGAAGCCTGCGCAGCGCAACGAAGAGTAGCCTCTGCTCACCGCAACTAGAGAAAGCCCGCGCACAGCAACGAAGACCCAACGCAGCCAAAAATAAATAAACACATTTATTTTAAAAAATTTACTACATATGTCAGATGATGTGACTGATGAAAGAAAACAAAACAAGCCCTTCACAGATTATCCATCTTAGATTTTGCTGAAAAGAAATTTTAAATGACTGGTTAAAATGTTAAAGAAAACAGAGAAGAGAAGAACAAAATAAAATTTGTCCATTCTCTGATGGAGAATTCTAATAGAGTTGAAATGTTAAAAAAAAGAAACCAACTTAAAATAAAATGTATATTATAGACCAGGAGTTAGTGAACTACAGCCCGTGGGCCAAATTCAGCCCATTGCCTGTTTTTGTAAAAGTTTTATGGGAACCAAGCCATGTTCACTAATTGCCTATAGTTCCTCTTGTGTTACAACACCAGAGTTGAGTATTTAGAACAGACACCATATGGAATATAAAGTCTAAAATATTCTCTATCTTGTCCTTGAAATACATTGTAAACTTTGACATATGAATTGCTTAAAATACCAAGATTTAATTAACATCTTCCTTCCAAATTTTTTTTCAATCAGCTCCTTCAGGGTAGATAGCATTCAATAAATGTGAGCTATACGAACACTCAGTAAGCTCATCATTTTATTTAGGACCTCACGTTGAAAACTTTGGGATTGTGAAATTGAACTCAGACGCCAAAACCTTAACATGTGGTCTTGAATAAATTAAGAGCCTTCTGTCCATTTTAAAGGAAATAATGTTTTCAACGTTTCCTTGGCATTGTTGGATTCTGCAATAATTATTTGAGCTCTGGGAGTGAGGACTCTGACAAACCTGAAACTTGGCAACAGAAATAAGAAGGCAGCCATGTGCTGTGCCTTGAGTACTTAAAAGGAGGATGTCCACATTCTTTCATGAGAGGGCCAAGTAAGTAGAAATACATGTATATGAATGACAAATTAATGTTGTAATTAATAACAATAATAGTTCACATTTATTGAATGTGCACTATAGGCTAGTAACAACTCCACTTAACTGGCCGTGGGTGAACTTCCCAAATTGGTATTTTTTAAAGAACTCCCACATGGTTATTATATTCAGCCAGGATTAAAAATCTACTGATCTAGCTTCTTCTTCCCGATTTCCCTATCCCTTGCTGTGTTCTAACGTTCTACTGTTCTCTCTCTCTCCTAATAAACACTGACATCATACTGCAAAAAACTGGCAGAACAAATAACTCTTGTTCTCTCAGGCTCACTTACCTTTACTTAAGTGATGAATATTCAAAAATTAAAATCATCTGCTAGTTCCACTGGTTGGCTGGACCATAGCACTCGGTTCTTTGTGTTGCAATTGCTCATTAAAAACACAGTAAGACTTGTCCACTTTTCTGGTTCAAAATATATTTGGTGTAAACAAAACTATGGTGGCCATTGCTTTCTTCCTTTCCTCTAAATAAGCTGCAGTCATCAAATGTATTAGCCTCTTTAGGCAATGTGTTTGGCATTTGTGCAACTAGGTGGTGGCCAACAAAGTGTGATGTGTGAGAAGTTTTGTTGCAATGCAGCAAAATTCGCCTGGAAGGTAGGGAATATGGGTTAATATAAAGCATGTGCTATGATGTGATTTCTCTGGTATTATGATTCCTACTCAACTGGTGTGAAACTTACAGGATTCAAGCTACCGTAAGACATGATGAATGGCTCAAAATGAGTCACAGTGGCCAGTATGAACTTCCATGCTAGTTGTTTTGAAACATCCCCTGTAGGACTGTGAGTGTTTTGGAGTGATAAACTAAGAGTGTTACTTTAGACAAGAATGTTGACGGGCGATGTACTTCACTGGAACAGAGTGAGAATGAATAAAGTCAAGACCCCTTTTCCTGGGGTAACTGTTACTACTTAAAAAGAGACCACTAAGCTGAGTGACGTGAAGACTCTTCCCTGGAGGACCCGACGCCATGCAGCTGAGAGCCTTTCCCATTGCGGGGGACGGCAACTCCCCACTCACGCTTGTCCAAAGACCTGTTGCCAGACCAGAGATCACTGCCTCCTTCCTGGACTTTTCCAGGAGGGGTTTGTTACTCCCTCTTCTATTCTCACAACTCTGTGTTGAGTGCTTATTGTGTGTACTAAACTGAGTGATTCACTCACTCTTTGGTGTACCTCCAATCCTGTGTCACCTGCCCTCCTGCTGGGCCCTGCAAGAAGCAGCAAGTACATTCTCCACCCCAGCCTCTCTCTGTCTCTGTCTCTGTCTCCGTCTCACTCACCCTAACCTTCCACCTTAACTCTCTCTATCGTTCTCTCTCTCTCTCTCTCTCTAATTAACACTCATAAAAGTAGAGGAAAACTGGAGAAACAAGTTCTTAAACCACAATTCAAGCTCCTTGACATCCCATCCCACAAAATCAACCCTTCCATGACTAGACAGATCATTGCTCCAACTTCTGTATCTATTCATCTGCTAAATGACGTCTTGAAAAATAGAAACAGAGGTTATAAAGGACAGTGACCTCAAAGGACACATTTATACCAATTCTTCACATTTCCATGTGGAGGGACTTCTGCTAGGGGAATATCTGTGACCTTGTTCTAGAACTGTCTACCTGCAGACCGCAACCATTCTTCTAGTTCTAAGTCATCTGTCACTTCGGGTGTGTGTGTGTAGGCATGTATTTGTATGTGAATAAAAGAGAGAGAGAGAGAGAGGGAGAGAATGAGTGAGAGAGAGGACAGGGTGGGGAGGAAGAGAGAGAGAGAGAGGTACCCTGATTTTCCAGGTGCACCAGAGACAAGGCGGTCTGTTTGTTTAATTTGGGGAGGGGTGGGACTGGCCCCCTTGGTCCACAATATTCACCCATTTTCTCCAAATATTTTTATAAGTAAAAGAGACACTATTCTTAATGTGCCTGAACTCTGTGCCTATTTCTCAATAGGTTCAGAAATTATTTCTACCTTGCTTGGTACAAAATTCAAAAAATATCCCAGAATATGAAATGAAATATTAACATATGGAAAAAACACATGAACTCTCCAAGAATCCCAGAGGAATTAAGCACTTTATTCCTCTAGCCTCACTTTTTTTAAACTGTGTGCATTTGTTTCTGACTTTTTTTTAATAAACAGCAGTTGGATCATAGTGTTTAATTTTGTATCTTACAAAGTTTCCGAGAGACTTCATGAATTTTAGCTTACTGAAATTCTTCTGCAGTGGCCAAGTAAGTTCATGAAGTAATGTCATAAATCACTCCACATTTCTAGATATTTTTGGGTCAGGAAAATTGCACATGAGGGATAATACTTATTAATTTCATGTGGTTAAAATTCACGAACATTAAATCTGGTACATCACCTTCTTAGAACTCTCCAGCTGCCAGCATTCCCCTCCTGATAAGAAAAGTGGCAGAGTCATTCTTTACACAAGCATCTATGGAATATCTAGAATATGCTTAGCATTGTGTTGGGCACTAGAGAAATGAAGATTAAAAGAAATGGTTTCTGTCCTCAAGGAATTCAATAAGTGTTCAATATGACAGATTAGTGATTTTATATAGTAAACTCATTAATGACACCTTTCTGTCTATCTCAATTGGTTTATAAGTATGAGAGTTCATAGGACACACTCAGCTAATGTTTGTTGATGATAAAATGTCATTTCAAACTTAGTCTTCATATATTTTATAAAATGGGCATACAAAATATTGTAATCTATGTGGGTATGTACATATATTGTAATCTATGTGGAAAACACAGATCTACTTATTTTAAATAATTATCTGCCGTAGGTGACAATTAACATTTAATGAGTTTTATGAATATAGAGTGGCAAGAAATGGAATCCCCCAAGGAAAATAGAATATTAAATTGTGAAATGACAAACTCTACTAGAGAAGAGGCAGAGTCTCCAAGGTAATTTAAGAATTTGTAGGAGACAGAACTATTCTACATCGTAAGCACTACCTAGGTTTGCTACTCAGGCAAAGTATGTGAAGCCACAAAAGTACAAGCATGCAAGGAAGGGGATTTTATTTCCACCTCCAAGTGACTTTTCAGAGTACACATGATGAGCTCGATATACTAGGTGACCATTCTTTAAGGCATACATTGGTCCTATACTTCCCTGAACTTGTAAAAGAGAAGACCATGGTCCCTAGGCAAGTACTGGAGGCATGTACGTATGGATGTGTAAGTATGTATATATTTCTATATGTGTATATAAACAGAATTCATCAGCAAAAATACATGTGACATCTGGGACTTCCCTGGTGGCACAGTGGTTAAGAATCGCCTGCCAATACAGGGGACATGGGTTCGAGCCCTGGTTGGGAAGATCCCACATGCCGCAGAGCAACTAACCCTGTGCTCCACAACTACTGCGCCTGTGCCCTAGAGCCCATGAGCCACAACTGCTGAGCCCACGTGCCACAACTAATGAAGCTCGCAGGCCCTAAAGCCTGTGCTCCACAACAAGAGAAGCCACCGCAAGGAGAAGCCCACACACCTCAATGAAGAGTAGCCCCCACTCACCGCCACTAGAGAAAAGCCTGCGTGCAGCAATGAAGACCCAACAACGAAGACCCAACACAGCCAAAATAAATAAATAAATAAACAAATTTATTTTTAAAAACCTCACGTGATTAAAAAAATAATACATGTGACATCAATCCTATCCATCCATCCATCCACTCAATTATCCACCTGCCTACCTACCTATCTATCCATTCATCTATATCTATCTGTATTTTTCCACATGAAGCATTCAGGTTAATAACTTGTTGAGTTCTAAAATTTTACTCTTATGGAGATAATTTTTTAACACAACCCATTTTCTTTACCTGTAGATATTAATACCTCAGAGTTATAAAGCCCTTTGCTTTGCAAACATCTCACATACAGTATCTCATCTACTTTTTCTCAAAACCTCCAGAGGTGCTAAGATGAGGCTACCGTTTTCAGTTGCAAATAGCAAGCCAAGACTTGAGTGAGATCACATGACTTTTCCGAAGGACACACAACCAGAAGAAGGTGCCCCCGGCGCCAGAATCTAGGGCAGAGGATTTCAAATCAAAGGCTCAGCAGGGAGTAAGGCCTCCAGAAAGGAGGTTAAGTTTTTGAACAGTTGTACCTGGGATGCAAATTTCACCCTTGCCTCAGGTAACTGGACTGCTCCCCAGCAGAGCTTCAACCTGGGGCAGGGATGCCCACTTGCAGGTTGTGGTGGGGACTGAAGTTAATTTATGACAGTGCCCAGCTGAGTGCTTGGTCCTCTGTGGAAGCTGAATGCCCTGAGGCTGCTCCTTATTCTACAAAATCACGCACTTGATTTCTGTCTGCAAGTCAGCACGGGCGCGGACACATCGGCTGTCCAATCACTGACTGCGTGATTTCTATGCGATTCACAGTCCGAGACCATCTCTCCTGTTTCACTGAGTGTTTCTGTTTCTCTCCATTATCAGATGACCTGCATTCACAGAATGCAGACTCATTTAAATACTACTGTGCAAAACACTGAATTTAGGAAGGAAACATTTTCTGCCAACAGCTGATATTATTCATTCTTAACAAATTTGTAAAAATTGACCTATGGTTTACTTAATCCATGTAATTATTCTCATATAAATTACCATGAATAAACAAGAACTAAATATGGATATTATTCAGATTAAGTAAACAGAGTCGAATGTCTAAAATTAGGGGAAAATAAAATTCATTAAAAATTAAATTCATAAGAAAGTCTTGGTTTTATATATATATATATATATATATATATATATATTTACTTAATTCTGAAATATTTCAATTTTGAAAGAAATAAGGCTCAGTGAAGCCAAATATCACCAGATACTGATATGTACATAAATATATATTATGAAACATGTATTTGTGTGTAATCAGTATTTATGTATATATATAGAATAACATGTATGTATATATATGAATGTACATACAATAATAGAAATAAGGGTCTGTGTAGCCAAATAATCATCAGTTTAATTACGGATTTGGTAAGTAAGCATATTAGACAGCATTTGGTTTTCAGATGTTTTTAAAACGTGCTTTTTGTTTTTCTGATAATCAAATACATTTACTTCACTAAGAAGCGTTCTTATTGTACAAGCTACTTCTCCATCCACAAGCAAAAATGTTCCTTAGGACTTTTTTTTTAAGAATCAGGCTTATTTGTGAGCAACTGTAAGAAGATGGAAAGAAAACATAAGCACAACAAAACTTCAAGGCTCTTAACTGAACAGCATCCCTGCCAACGTTGGGCTCTCCAGCGGCTCCGGCTTGTATTTTGTTCTGAACCCCGAGATGTTTGTTCACACAGGAAGCTCTCTCGACTGCCAGGATGAATGACAACAGTCTCCGAAAATGACAATGACTTGCACTCGTAAAACACCAAGTGACACTTAACTGTGCTCGAAATATTCATACAGCATACTCCGTGAATAATTCAATGATATGTGGGAGAAGAGGGGCTATTTGGGGAAATGTGTCCCATAGAATGTTTTGCAAGCAGCTAATTTTCTCTGATACGATAACCCCTGTCTTTTTTTTTTTTTTTTTTGGTGTCTTAATGTCAAAATGCAGTGAGAAATTTGATACCTACATGACACAGCTTTATCATTTCCCACCTACTAAAGTTCTAAAGAATTTAATTTTGAAATGTACGGTATTTCGAAATGTCTTATGTAACACAGATTTGTGCCAATCATAATACATAGTTTAACTCTTATAGATAAGCCTGCGTAGCAGATTTTCTTCACGCCTTTCCCTCATTGGACAAGGAATCCATTCATTTAAATAGCAGGATCCAAGCAGGATCCACAAACCCCAACCCTAGGAACAAAACTCTTTAGCGCCGACTTATAAAAATTAGCTTTCTAGCACAGCCTGTTTTCCTTCAGGCATTTTTTTTTCAGAGATTTTACTGATTTGATTGTATGGCAGCAGATTAAATTCTCACACAGCGATCATTAGCAAAAAATAAACAGAGCAAGTACTAAAGCTGGCTTTTGCACCTACTGAATGCTGCAAGTGTCTGTACTCATTTGATATGCATCTTGCAAAGCTCGGCTGTTCCCAGAAGGCCACTCCGTGAAGACTGAGCGAGCAGCGTCTGCTAGCGGTGCCTGCAAGTCACAGAAACAGAGAGCTTTACGACAGGGAGGCTGCGAGGAGACACAGAACTGGGAGGCGGGCTGAAAACCTGGGTTTGTACATTTTCTCGCTTTTAACAAACATGCATGTGACATGGTTACTTTGATCATTTTTTACAATGCATATTAGTCACACGGAGAAACCACTGCATCATCAAGATTTTCCAGGTCTCTTCGTTGTCTCCACTTAGGAAGCCCTTTACTAAAATTGTTTCATTAACTGCTTATTGGACAGATTGATTTTGGGTATAGGACAAAGCATGGTGAGGAACACAGCATGCTGCTCTTGGTGGGTGGTCAACTTTGGAGGGTCATCCTACATTACCTGTGGCATTCAGTGGGCACTGATTGAAGGCCAAGTCTCCTGCTGGAGTCCTTTTCCACACCGTCGACATCAGGTAATCCTCTGGGCATATTTCATAAGGTGCTGCAATTCAGAACAGAGGGACTTGAATGCCGGTGGTGTTTATTTTTTAAATGTTGGCAATAAGCAATCCTGAAACGCACCTCAGTGACTGCAGAGAGTTTTCATTTCTTAAAAGTGTACTGTTTACTGAAATGTCAGAGATGTCTTCAGAAATAAAACACCACTAGCTTTCATTTCATTATCTACAAAATCCTCACAGAAATGTACTTTCTTTGGAAAGTGCTTACCGTGCAGGCTTTTTAAAAAGGTCATTTGGATTTGCCTATAAATTGAACATTATATTTAAGCATATACATAAAAATCTTTCCAGTATTCACCTATATTCATAAAGTTTGGGGATGTCATACAATAAAGTGATTTCTAATAAACTGAAAGCCATATCAGAATTGTTAACTGTAGGTGATACGAGTAAATAAAGGGCAAAAATACGTAACTTTTCATTTCTTCATATAAGTATGATGCCAATCATACTACATTATATAAAAATTAACAGATTTTACCTTTTAGCCTTATGCTTTTCAAAAGCTCCATTTGATTACTGAGGTGAGAAAGTTAAAGGGAATTGCAAGAATAATAGATGCACACCAGAAATATGTTCATGGAAAGCCAAAGAATTCATGAAAGAAGGTCTGTCTGGGCTTCCCTGGTGGTGCAGTGGTGGAGAGTCCGCCTGCCGATGCAGGGGACACGGGTTCATGCCCCGGTCTGGGAAGATCCCACATGCCGCGGAGCGGCTGGGCCCGTGAGCCATGGCCGCTGAGCCTGCGCGTCCAGAGCCTGTGCTCCGCAACGGGAGAGGCCACAGCAGTGAGAGGCCCGCGTACCGCGAAAAAAAAAAAAAAAAAAAGTCTGTCTATGTTGCATCAAACCTGAAGGAACACACTAGTCCTTTCTCCAGACAGAACTTCTGTTGTGCTTTCACACAGAACTGCCATTTATATGTTCTGATATTTGTCCTCACAACTTGCCCGGGATAAGTTGGGTCCTCTCATCTCTGTATCTTGCACTTAAAGGTGTGTCTGGCACACAGAAGTTGTTCAAAGTTGAGTGAATACATGAATGACTATATGGCTATAGAAATACCTTTAGTAAGTAAACAAGGACCTACAAAATAACAAGTATCTAATATATACAGGAGTGTGATGTCCAGGGAGCAATTTCTTCCTTTGGGGACAACATACTATTTAACCCATGCTAGTCTAATTCTACTGAAACTAATTCTACTTCAGAATGTATGACCTCATTAGGACCCATTACAGTTGTTAGCAGGTGAAGAATGCAGCTTGAGACATTGTCATCTTGAAATAATATTCACTTTATGATGACCTGAAATAAGATGAGTGGTTGAAACTCGTGGGCATTCAGAACTGAGAGTGGCACTGAAGATCACCTAATCCACTTCCTTCTTCTTTACCAATGGGGGCACCAGGGCCCCCAAAGAAGAGGCTTGTCTAAGGCAATGGAGCTGGTGGAGGTATCAGCAGAACTGGATTCTAGAACCCTGACTCCTGCGCACTCTCTTCGCTACGTTCACCAGGCCCGTCTTCATAAATATCCCCTCCTCACCCACCAGTGATCTCCTACTGGCCAAACCCAACACGCTCACCTCGGTCATCACTCACTAAACCTTCCCAGCAGTACTTTTTTTTTTTTTTTGCGGTGCACCGGCCTCTCACTGTTGTGGCCTCCCCCGTTGCGGAGCACAGACTCTGGACACGCAGGCTCAGTGACCATGGCTCACGGGCCCAGCTGCTCCGCGGCATGTGGGATCCTTCCGGACCGGGGCACGAACCCACGTCCCCTGCATCAGCAGGCGGACTCCCAACCACTGCTCCACCAGGGAAGCCCCCTGCAGTACTTTTTATATTGACTTCCCCCTCCTCCTTGGAAATCCTTTCTTTAGGGTCTTAGAAATCTCTTCTCTCTCAGGCCTCCACCAAGCACTTGGACCATTCTTTCTCCCTATCTCATTCCCTGCATCCTTTGCAGAATCATCCACCCCTTACATTTTCCTTATGTTAAATGCTTTCCTTAGGGCTTCCCTGGTGGCGCAGTGGTTGAGAGTCCGCCTGCCGATGCAGGGGACACGGGTTCGTGCCCCGGTCCGGGAAGATCCCACATGCCGCGGAGCAGCTAGGCCCGTGAGCCATGGCCGCTGAGCCTGCGCGTCCGGAGCCTGTGCTCGCAACGGGAGAGGCCACAGCAGTGAGAGGCCCGCGTACCGCAAAAAAAAAAAAAAAAAAAAAACAAAAACATATATATATATATATATATATAAATGCTTTCCTTAGATAATTTCAAACCTTTAATAACAGTAATAGCATTGAGCCCTTATTAGCAGTCTTACATGAATGGGCTCATTTAATTTTCCCCAACAACTTTATAAGTCAGACACTATTAGCCCCATTTATCAAAAGGGAAAACAGGCAGGCACAGAGTGGTGAATTGATATATTTTTTCGGATTCCAAATATATAAAATTTTAATTTATATTAAAAGGCAGGGTGTAAAGTGCTACAATTCTCCAGCAACTTCCTTCTTTTATGCCACATCAAAAAAGTAATCTCCAAAATGAAGAGTAATCCCATAACTTGCTGCATAAAATTTTCCATGGTTCTCCAGTTATCTGACAGGATAAAGAGGCCTGTGCTCGCTGTGATGAAATGGTCCTTCCAGCAAGCCTTAACCTCGCTCTCCAATTATGATTCACATTTATTGTCCCATGGACCAGCCACACAAAACTAACTGTCATCCTCCAGATACCCCATACCGATTTACACTTCCCTAACTTTGCAAAAGCTATATCCTCTACTTAAAATACTCTCTCCCCTCCTTGTTTTTCTGTTTGTTTGCTTGTTGTTAGTAATATTCCTGTATATCATTAAAACACATCTTAACTGGTGTATTCTCTGGGGGACCTCCCTCGGTACCTCAGTCATTGAATATACAAGTATTATATCTCTTCTCACAATGGATGGAAAACATCTGGTTACAGTGTGAACCTCCTCAATTCCTAAATTTTGCCCTTTAGGAGACCAATTATGTTTTACTTTATTTCTCTTTAATCTGCTGTAAGGAACTGCTAAGCTGTCTAGCACATAGTAGGTGTTCAGAACATGCTTGTGGAGTACATCAGTTCTACTGAGGAAACAATATAATAGACTAGCCCATCCAGTAGAACTTTCTGCCGTGACGGAAGTGGGAATTTCACTGTCCAATACGGTGGCGTCTAGTCAATGTGGCAATCGAGCACTTGAAATGTGGCAAGCAAGACTGAGAACTGAGTTTTAAAGATATCTATTTGAATTAATGTAAGTTGAAATTTTAAAAGTTACCCCACTGGACAACAATAGAACAGATGATAATTGTGTTTCTGTAAATGTCAACCAAAACTATCACAGAATATGAAAAGGAAACTTATAATACATGTTAAAACTCACAAAATGCATCATGCATAGTTTATTCCATAGTTGAATTCTATAAAATTAATTAATCTGATATAATTCTATAGAATTAATTAATTAATTAACCTGATGTTACTATGACACTTGAGTATTCTTTTTGTTTATCTATATCCAACTTCTGCTCATGGTTTCCCTCATTAACTTTTCCTTTGTAATCTTTCACTTCACTTGTCCTTTTTTCTGTTTTCAAACAATTTCTTCAGTTCCATTGATGTTGAAGTACATTTTGTAAAACTTGTTGCTATAGCTATCGGGTTTTTTTTTTTTTTTTTTCTGATTCAGGGTTGACATAAGCCAATGAAGGAGAAATTTGCACCCGGAGGTCTTCATTTCCATGTATGTTTTCAGAAAGCTTTCTACACGTATTGTTCTGGGTTTTTTTCGTTATCCATTCATCTGTTTTTGTGGGGGTTTTTGGAATTCTTTTCTTTTGTTTTGAATTTTATTTTATTTATTTTTTTATACAGCAGGTTCTTATTAGTTATCCATTTTATACATATTAGTGTATACATGGCGATCCCAGTCTCCAAATTCATCACCCCCCCCACCTTGGACACGTATTGTTATTCCCACAAGAGCACCCTGCCCCCGCCGACCTTAGGGTCAGAAAACCTGGTAATTGCAACCGTTCACCACTAGATGGCACGGGTGAGCCAACAGGGTGAGCTGTTTACCAGGCCCACACCTGGAACTGATGAGGTTCAAAATCACGGCAGGATACGGGTGATCGCTCCACTGTTATTTAAAGGTATACCACGTGGGGGAGGGTTCTTCTTTCCATGTAAGTACAACGCTGAGCCACGAAAGGAGCGTCAGCTACAAGGCGCCTCAGTCTGGCCCCTTCCTCAGCTCCCCCCCGTCCACTCTCACTGCCTCCCGGGGGCTTCTCCAACTCCAGGAGGACCCTCACCCCACAGCCTGTGCACCTGTTCTTTCTGCCCAGGACACGCCTCCCCCTTCCCTCCCTAAACCTCCTCGTGGCTCCTGTCTGCTGCCCTCAAGCTCTTCTGGAATCCCGCCTTCTCACCCCATCCCTTCCTCTGCCCGGCTGTTCTCCAAGACACCCCTCACCGTCCACTGCTACACGGTGTCCTCCCTTATTTATTAGCAGTAGTATTATTAGCCTCCTGCTAGAATGTGAGCGCCATGAAGACGGGGCTTTTTCTGTTTTGTTTCGTTCTTAACGGCACATAGCACTTATAGGTCCTGGTAAATGATAGTGGGAACTATAGACACACATGTACTTTTAACCAAAAACTACCAAATACGTTCAGAAGATCTATTTTTCCAGTACGCCAGTGCTTAAGATGACAGAGAATGAGGATGATTTTGCAAAGTACTGAGGACTGTGTATGTGTGTGTGTGTGTGTGTGTGTGTGTGTGAGAAATAGGCCAGCAGTAGGTAGTCATTTTCATTTAAGAGTAGTAAGACAGAGAAGTTAGCTACAATAGGTTTCCTAAAAATTAGACAAAATGGGTTTCCATGGTATTGGATATTTACAAAAGTTGACCTTGTAGGGCTGTGCCTGACTTGGTCAGCGTCCAGGAGACCCTGTTCAGAAGCCCCTGATATGAACTGCATACATCCTAACTGGTCAAGGAAGAAGCTGATTCAACAGTTATTTTTCCAACCACACCACTCAAGTAAGTATTAGTTCCCATTTACCTGGTGACAATCAATGTGAGGTACTTTAACCAGACCAAAAAAAAAAAAAACCCAGTAATTGTTTTAAACCTAGAGAAGTCAGCAAACTTTGTTTTCTCCTCTAAATGCATGAAACTCTGGATTCGTCATGCTTCTTGTAGATAGAAACTCAGTACACAAATGATAAGAAGGGAAGATGACAGAGGAATCAGAGGTTCAAAGTTGCAAATCGGTTCAGGATTTTCAGCTTTTTAGAAGGAATGTCAAATCCTGCAGCTGCTTTAAATATTTCATCAAAGGTGATTTGGCATCTTTGAAGATTAAATCTTAAAAAAAAATTAGTTCAGAAAATAGGTCTATTTCTGCTCATATCCAAAGCAAAAGAGTCTAGATATTAAAATGACAATTTATTTTCTTCCATCTCAGGTTTATGAAGTCCCCAGGGGTGAGAAACTTCCTGGGGTCTTCTCAGTGGCAGGAATGGAACTCATTCATCCTACAAATACTTGGGCTCCTATCATGTGCCAGTCTCCTTGGGAAGTAGTGCACAAAAAAGGACTAGACAGAGCCTCTCAACTCCAAGATGTCGAGGGCCACAGAAGTAGAGACATTACAGTGCCGTCAGCCTTCCACTATGATCAGAGGAGTCCCAGTTGCTCTAGGGGTACTTTAGGGGCGAGCAGACCAGCAGAGGATTTCCAGAAGGATGTCCAAGTTGAGATATGAAGGACAAGGGGGGAGTCAACCAACAAGGATGGGCAACTGTGCCACACGTGGCAAGACCCGGGGCAAGGAGAGCCTGGTCTATCCAAGGCATTGGGAACATCTCCCCTGGGAGAGCTGAGGCTGGACAGAGGTGGGTCACTGCAGGAGGAGGAGGGGGTGAGGGTGACGATGTCAACTAGGGGTGTGAACTTAAGGGTGAGGGAAATAGATGCCATGTTTTGAATGCTGTCCTGGCAGTTTGGAGAGTGGGTTGCAGGCGAGTGAGATGGACGTCAAGGAGGCCTGTGATGATCGAAAGGGTGTAACTGGGGAAGAAGGGCTGTGGAGTCACAGGAAGTGGCTGCAGGAAGTGGGTGGATTCCAAACGTGTTTAGGAGGAGGGATGGGCTCAGCTCCAGGGCAGGTGTAGGAGGTGAGGACAAGAGAGGGAGTAAAGATGAAACTCAGGTATCCAGGGAGAGAAGATGCTGAAAACAGTTCTGAGCGTGAGCTATCTGAGCGCATCCTGGTATCAAAACGCTGGCTGGTGTATGGCACGAAAGTGCAGGAGAGAAGCAAAAGCTAGAGACAGAGATTTGTGTTAATGTTGTTTTTGGTTTTTTTTTTCTGTTTAATGCTACCTGCGTGCACTTTGTAAATTAGAAAATGTATAATTAGCTCAGGCCATGCTGCTGTGCTCAAAATAAAAACGTATTATTGTGTAGCAATATGAAGCACTTGTTTTTTTATGCCTCAGCAAAATGGAACCACGACTCTGTTCATCAGCTGAAAGATCCCACTGTTTGCTCTCACTAGTGCAAAGATATAAAAACCCATCTGTAAGGTACAACTGTAGTTGAAGGCACAAGTATGCAGTTAGCGCGCACCCTTAAAACAAGGTGGCAATTACCTAGTGATTAGCTGTTAATCTGTCTATTCAAACTGATTTTCTGTCTCTTAAAAATAGCAAAAATTATACAGGGCTTAAATTAATTTGATGTGGAAAATTAGTTTTCACCACTTATGCTAGAATTTCAGCATTAAAGAGAAATTGATTCCAAACTGTAGAGGTGCAGGCAGAAAAAGAAAAGAAAAAAATATGCACGATGCGTGACCCCGTATTTCAAATTTCACTTGCTGCCAATTCATTAATTCTTATGTTTTGGGAACCCCCTGTGCTGGGGGGGACAGAGGTAAATAAGACAGATTCAGCCTCTGTGCTCACACAGTGTACAGCTCTAATTCAGCAGTGGAGCTTACACATGTGAAGACTTCATGCAGCTACTAATAAGGCTGAAGGGAAAAAGAGGAGTGTTCATCAGATGTGTTTCGTAATAGCCTTCCTTCTATAGAGAAGGATCGTTATCAGTATCAAGTTGCTACACCGTTACAACAGCAATATTTACACATACTATGAATTAGGCAATCTTCTAAGCGCATTAAATATTTTCATTCAAATCATTGTCATAACCTTTATAGTGGATGCAGTTATTGTCATCCCTGTAAATATGGGCAAAACAAGGCAGAGAGAGATCCCTCAGTGAGGGGGTGGTGGACCTCAGTCCATCAAACAGCTCTCTCGGCCCATTTTCAGAGAATGTTACACCATCTCTAAGCATTTGTTGCACTAAAATAAGTACATACGTATTTTGCAAAAATTTGTTTCTAAGTCTGGGAGTCAGCAAACCACGAACTTTGAATTCCCTAGCGAACAGTGTGCCTTTCAGGTTGCCTGTTTGAGCACTTGGTCTGACAATGTGTTATACGTAACACACACCCCAAAATTCTGAATTAGTATTTTTTAAATTCTATATTTCAACTTAGTCAAGGTCACCCTACTTCCAACTTGTTAGCAAAGTTAAATAATAATTTAACAGATAGCTAACTTTAACTGTGGGGAATAACTCTTAAGTAACTATCCTTGCATGAGACAAAGTTTTACACTGGAGCACCCGAGAGGTTTGTGCTGTGCTTACTTGCCTTTTTACATCATTTTCGGAACTGCTGAGGAAAACAGCCCTCCACAGCCTTCCCCAGGTCACGGCGGATGGAACAGATGATAACATTTGGAGGCACATTAGGGTGATGGGCAAGGCTACTTCAGGGTCAAGGCCGTGAGCCACGGCCTCCTGTCTTGTGAGCTGCCTTAAGGTCTTAAGAATCCCTCTTTGGGGGCTTCCCTGGTGGCGCAGTGGTTGAGAGTCCGCCTGCTGAGGCACGGGACACGGGTTCGTGCCCCGGTCCAGGAAGATCCCACATGCCGTGGAGCGGCTGGGCCCGTGAGCCATGACCGCTGAGCTTGTGCGTCTGGAGCCTGTGCTCCGCAGCAGGAGGGGCCACAACAGTGAGAGGCCCGCGTACCGCAAAAAAAAAAAAAAAAAAAAGAATCCCTATTTGGGCAAACCTGGGACCCATGCTAGGCCGACAAAATGGTTCCGAGGCCACCTTGAGGAACTCTGGCCTAAAAGAATAAGCTGGGCTGAGATTTGGGGGAACTGAGTAACTTGCTATACAGAAACTTACATATTTTTTTACCCCCAACATCTCGATGATTTATTTCTAAAGAAGGAAGGATCGTGCCACAAATTCTAACTACAAAATAAAAATAGTAGATGTGCTAAAAATGTCTATTCAAATTCTAAGTAAGTAATCGAACAGCATTTTGAAAGAGTAAAGTAAGATTATAAAACGTATTACTATCATAGTCACTTTGAAGTGTATTCACATGCTTTTACACAAATGATTTCATTACTCCAGTTATAGATTTTATGATATGCAATAAATACATTCAAAAGAGCATATATCTAAGGACCTGCTACAGTCAATGCAGAGTAGGGGATTTGGAAGGTGAAAATATATAGCTCATTTGCAATAAGCTGGAATTCTAGCTAAGAGGTATATATATATATATATAATAAAATATAATAGCAATATATAATAAGGGAAGCACAAAGCAAGTTTATAAGGGTTCAGAAAAGAAAGAGCACCCATGCAATTGTGGAAGAAAGAATGCTTAAGTGAGAAGACAACTTCTAATGGCTTGGGCTCCCAAGATGCTCCTATTTCAGTAGGTGAAGATGAGGGCCCAGGACACTAGGGGAGTCCAGGTGAATAGGAGGGCAAGCAACAGAGAAAGGACAGACTACGTGCCTCTCGATCCAGGAACCAGAGACTGCGTCTGCTTGGTTGCTTTATATACGAAGATTTGCCGTATGTACAAATGAGCCACTGATGAGGACACTCCTGTACCCAGGATCTCAGTATGCACGGAATCGGGCAGGGAACCAGAAGCCACAGAAGTTTTTTAATGAGCGAGTCCCATGACTAAGGCCATGGATAGGGGAGAATCATCAGATAAGAACCTATGTGGAAGAGGTTAGATAATGGGGTTGATGTCATAATATGGGTAATGGACATAGGAGACCTGCACTGCCCTTTAATCACTCTAATCTAAAGTATTCTATCACTGCATCCTTGAAACAATCCCCTGGGCGTGTATCATTATCTCACTTAACATATGAGGACAGAGGCCCAAGCAACCTTGGTTTGACCACACTCCCCAGACTCTTTCCGCTGGAAGGCAGTGTCCGGGGGAGGAGAAAGCAGGGCCCCAGGAGGAAAGACTTGACCCAGGTAAACTCCCCCACTGGGAAAGAGGTTGGAAAGAAGGAGGGAGAACTTCAGACAGAAAAGCTCCCCTGGGGGCATAAGGGTCTCATTTGATACCCCAGTTGGAAAGGTCTGTTAGGTGACAGTTCTCACACAGGTGACAGCTGGAGAGAGAGAGAAAGCAACCAAAGCGCCAGGGGCAGAATCTCAGGGCCATTCACGTGTCAGGATGTGTGAGGGGAGGAAAATAAGTGGGGATGAGAAGTGTCAAGGGCTAACGTTCAGGTTTAGTGTCTTGGGAGACCTTCAACCCAAAAAGGAGTTTACTAATTGCATTAATGTTCATTTTATTCATTAAAAATCATTAAGTGGTTCTTAAAATATGCTTATTTTTACTGTCAAAACAATGTGGACTGAAAGGAAGAAATAAAAAAGGTAAAACGTGCTGATTAAATTTTCTGTTTCCATTTGCGAATGATCGGCGTGTTGCCAAATATTTCTAAACGGGTCAAGGTAGAGTAATATAGGATTACAACAAACTGCTTGCTAAGTTTTTGCTGTGCAGAAGCTGTGACAGTTTTCTCCCAGCTTCATCTGATGAGCAATCTGATAAGGCAAATTATGCTAATAATTATTTCCATAGCAACAGGTTTGAATAGCAGGCCTAGAGTACTCTCTGGCATATATACTGATTATGTCAGAGCCCAGCGGTTCTCCCTTAATTCTGCCTCTAACACTGAATCGATTTGCTGTAGAATCTCGGACAGGCGCAGGTCAGGAAACCCCAACTTTTCAGGAGGATGGGAAGCTTCCCTGGAGATTGGTTAAACACCAGGTGGCCTCTCTCCCTGTGGGGTACCTTCAAGTTCTACTTTATTTCCCTCCTTTTTAGAATGTATCTGAGGTGACTTAGCAAGAAAAAAATAGGCCATTGCAGAGGAGAACAGTCAGTCCCTAGTGCCAGTCCAGTACTGCCACCACTGGACTCAGCGGTTGGTTTCAGGTGAACGGCTGGTATGAACTGTGTGGGTGTGACATTACTTGCCATGTCCAAAAGTGTGCAGTGAAACACTTGCCTTAACCTTTTGAAACTGAACAGGTAATAATATAGCTCCTTACGGGGTATACACATAACATCCGACAGCAAAAATAATAGCAATTCTAATGAAATAGGAGCTTTTTTAAAGTACTAGTAGTGATTAGTCTTGTGGTCTGGAATCAAAGAGGTAAAGCAGGTGCCAACTTGTATGTGAATATTTCGATAGAGTATGCTGGGTTTTTTAAAAAATAAATTTATTTATTTATTTATGGCTGCGCTGCGTCTTTGTTGCTGCGCGCGGGCTTTCTCTAGTTGTGCTGAGCGGGGGCTACTCTTTGTGGTAGTACACGGGCATCTCATTGCAGTGGCTTCTCTTTGTTGCAGACCACGGGCTCTAGGAGCTCGGGCTTCAGTAGTTGTGGCACGCGGACTGTAGAGCGCAGGCTCAGCCGCCATGGCTCACGGGCTTAGTTGCTCCGCGGCATGTGGGATCTTCCCGGACCAGGGCTCGAACCTGTGTCCCCTGCATTGGCAGGCGGATTCTTAACCACTGCACCACCAGGGATGCCCAGTACGCTTTTTTTTCTCTTTAAAATATGTAAATTTTACACTTACATATTTGGGTTTCCAAGAATGATTACCTTTAACCCTAAAATACGGTGGTCCACACAATTTAGAAGTCTAACTTTTTTTTTTTTTTTTTTTTTTTGCGGTATGCGGGCCTCTCACTGTTGTGGCCTCTCCCGTTGTGGAGCACAGGCTCCGGACGCGCAGGCTCAGCGGCCATGGCTCACGGGCCCAGCCGCTCCGCGGCATGTGGGATCTTCCCGGACCGGGTCACGAACCCGTATCCCCTGCATCGGCAGGCGGACTCTCAACCACTGCACCATCAGGGAAGCCATAAGTCTAACTTTTTAACTTGTCTCTAACAGAGACAAAATATTTATATTGATAGTGATTAATTAATTCCCCACTCCTCCAACTGGGAGCTGAGAACTTTAAGTCGATGTGAGCTCAGACTCCATCCTCCGCCCTGACACCCAGCCCGGATATTATCCACCTGTGTGTGTGTATAGTAGCTCAGAGCCTTGGGGGACGGAGCAGTGAAAGCACACTCCTGCTACAGAAGATCTGTGTCCTGGTGGGGCAGAGCTTCACATCAGACAGGTCCCAGTGACACCCCTCCAGCTCCCCACAAAACAGGAGTACTAGTGCTGTACAACTGGGCAGCTCTGCCTAAACCACCCTACTTTGTCTACAGCGGCTAGTTAATTGCCCTATTTTTCTGTTTTATTTTGGTTGAAACAAGAGTTGGGTAGGGAGACTTGAAATGCATTATCTGTATTTTCATTATGAACTGATTCCAGAAACAATCCCTCCTTATTTATGTGTGAAGAAGTGTGAATAAGACAAAATTCTGCAGCCTTATTCAGATGATACCTCAACTTTCAACAGTGGAGCTGAGGTGGAGAACTGTTTTCCACTCTTTGTGAGTTTTATCACTAATATTTATTTATTTAGTTAGTTAGTTACTTACTTACTTATACTCGAGGCTGGTGCAACCCAGGAGGGAATTGCAGCATCATCACCATCATCTGGGAGCTTGTTAGAAATGCAGATCTCCAGGCCTGGACCAGACCTACTGAATCAGAACCTTGCGGCAGAGGACATTGGATCCTAAATCTCTGTCTTAACAAGCCCTCTGTGGGCATCCCTGGTGGTTCATTGGTTAAGGCTCCATGCTCCCAATGCAGGGGTCCTGGGTTTGATCCCTAGTTGGGGAACTAGACTCCGCATGCCACAACTAAGAGCCGGTGCGGCCAAATAAATAAATAAAATAAATATTAAAAAATAATAAAAAATGAAACAAGCACTCTGGGTAATGCTTTTGTACTCTAAAGTTTGAGGTGCATGTATCTTTTTTAGTTATAGATTTGTCTGGAAATATGCCCAGGAGTGGGGTTGCTGGATCATATGGTAGTTCTATTTTTAGTTTTTTGAGGAACCTCCATACTGTTCTCCATAGTGGCTGCATCAACTTACATTCTCACCAGCAGTGTAAGAGGGTTCCCTTTTCTCTACACCCTCTCCAGCATTTGTTGTTTGTAGACTTTTTAATGATGGGCATTCTGACCGGTGTGAGGTGATACCTCATGGTAGTTTTGGTTTGCATTTCTCTAATAATTAGCGATGTTGAGCATATTTTCATGTGCCTATTGGCCATCTGTATGTCTTCTTTGGAGAAATGTTTATTTAGGTCTTCTGCCCATTTTTCAATTGGGTTGTATTTTTTTGCTGTTGTTATTGAGTTGTATGAGCTGTTTGAGTATTTTGGAAATTAAGCCCTTGTTGGTCTCATCATTTACAAATATTTTCTCCCAGTCTGCAGGGTGTCTTTTTGTTTTGTTTATGGTTTGCTATGAAAAAGCTTGTAAGTTTGATTAGGTCCCATTTGTTTATTTTTGCTTTTATTTCTATTGCCTTGGGAGACAGACCTAAGAAAACACTGGTATGACATATCAGAGAATGTTTTGCCTATGTTGTCTTCTAGGAGTTTTATGGTGTCACTTCTTATATTTAAGTCTTTAAGCCATTTTGCATTTATTTTTGTGTATGGTGTGAGAGTGTGTTCTAACTTCACTGATTTACATTCAGCTGTCCAGCTTTCCTAAGACCACTTGCTGAAGAGATTGTCTTTTCTCCATTGTGTATTCTTGCCTCCTTCGTTGTAGATTAATTGACGGTAGGTGTGCAGGTTTATTTCTGGACTCTCTATTCTGTTCCATTGATCCATATGTCTGTTTTTGTGCCAATACCATACTATTTTGATTATAGTAGCTTTGTAGTATTGTCTGACATCTGGGAGGGTTATGCCTCCTGCTTTGTTCTTTTTCCTCAGGATTGCTTTGGCAAGTGTGGGTCTTTTACGGTCCCATATGAATTTTAGGATTATTTGTTCTAGTTCTGTGAAAAATGTCATGGGTAATTTGATAGGGATTGCATTAAACCTGTAGATTGCTTTGGGCAGTATGGCCATTTTACCAATATTAATTCTTCCAATCCAAGAGCATGGGATATCTTTCCATTTCTTTGAATCATCTTCAATTTCCTTTATTAATGTTTTATGGTTTTCAGCATATAAGTCACCTCCTTGGTCAGTTTTATTCCTAAGTATTTTTTTTTGATGGAATTTTAAAAGGGATTCGTCCACTAAAGTTTGAGAAGCACAGCTTGGGCGATGTCGAGAGGCACTCAGAGAAGGTAGGAGCCCAAAGGAAGCAAGCATGGTGATGCTTTCTTCCTACTGAAGGAAAATTACTCAGAAACGAAATGAACGGCTCTCTTGATCTTCAAAGAAGACATAATTCTGCTGGGGAGCAATCTTGCAGAGACAGTCACTCCAGAGGGGTGGGGGGCTGTTGAGAGCTTATAGTCGGGCACATTACAGGGGGCCAAATTCCAACACAAATGCATCGCAATGTGCAAGACAAGTCTGAGCCCACAGCATCACTGCTGACTTCCCTTGGGATGAATATCTAGAGTTCAGTATCCCAGTAATTGCTCCATCTCTGGTCTAAGTTGCTGTCACCATGCACATTTATGGTATGGAACCCTTACTTCAAAGTTTTTCTCAGAACATTTAACCTGCAGGCTTCACTTGCCACTTGCAGACAAAGCAATGGTGACTCCAAAAAGGACATTTTATGTATAAATTAATTGTAACGTCTCCCTGTGAATGGAAGGTTCCAATTTAGCAACTAATGACTAAAGAGTCATACATCCTATAACTGGGCTCTGGAAAGAGCAAGCCCTTCCCTGGGAGCAGAGCAGGGAGGCCCTGGGAAGCCTGGGCTAATGTAGGCCAATCACCAGTAACTCTGCTTTCTGAATGATATTAACCAGGGGAATATTGGGGGAAAAAACCAACCAAACGAAAGATTAAAAACGGTATTTTTTCACATTGTAGCAACATAACATAATTAGGGGAGCTATTAACTTTCTACTATTTTAACCCTCAAAGCCTTGGTGTACAATAAGATTGAGATCAATGAAATCATTATTTGGTGAGGTTGACCAATTTAAAAATTGGGCAACTTAATTATCTCCCTTGTAGCTACTTTATTCTTTAACTAGCAGTATTTTTAAAAAGTAATAATATAATTTTTTAATCTCTCTAATTATCTTTTCTTATGAAGATAAGGGCATCATTGATGTCCTTTTTAATACTTTCATTTTATCTATTTACCAGGAAAGAAATATCCTAATCTTGATGGGAAAACATTTTTTATTTTCCATTGTTAGTAGATGCCATAACAGCTTTTGATTAAACCCAGATGACTAATCATTATTTTTATTAATTATCCAGACAAAGATGTGCATATATTACATTTCTCCTTCCTGACAACTGAGGGTCTCTTGGAAAACCTGATTAATTTGTTTTGTATTCAAATTAAGTGAAGCATACAAATAAATACTAGTTTGTTTGCTTCCAGCAAGAGGAAGAAAAATTAAGAGAGAACAGTACTAAAAATAATACTAGAAAAAAACATTGTTTCCAAAGAGACATTTGTTCAGGCTTTATCACTGACAAAACGAGAAAAAATGCCTTAGCAACTGTGAAGATAATTTGAAAGTTTTCTCAATTTATATTGTCAATGTGTAAATTTGGAGCAATCTAATGGCAGAAATTAGGAAACCTATGCTCTAATCATAAAGGAATATATATTAAATACAGAGAAACAATTGTGCGGAGTTGAAAAGCCAATATATAAATCAAGTCCACCGTGGAAAACTGAGTTATTTATAAATCCCGCTTTCTTGATAAAATAATCTGGGGATGACATGGCTGTGCATTGAAAAGTTAAAGGATAAATATTAAAAGTAAAAAACCTCCCTTATTTTGATAAAATTTCTATACTCTACAGAGGCAGAAAGCATTGTTGAAATTAATAGTCACATACAATTTTTAATGGATAATGTGATTTGTATGAAGGTGCAAGATTAGGATATATTTTCAAAAGCTTCGTACATATATTTATTTTTTTACCCCTGTATAAGCCCTACTTTGTGAATCGTTTAGCTGATTCAATAATTCATTTTAATTCAAAAATGTTATTTACATACTTGAGGGGATTTCAAATCATATTTTTGAAAAGAGAAAAATGAAAATGTTACGGTTAATACCAAAATTATATATATATATTATATAATCTAAAAAGTGTTTACAGCTTTATATGATAATTTTTCAATCTCCCTGAAAGCACGAAAGCCAGCGAATAAACCTAGCAAATAAGGTATAATATCTTTTTTGTAAATAGATATGTAAAATGTTTTCCAAACAGCAGGTGGCAATCTTTATAAAGCTGATCGTGGGCACCACCATCTTACCTCTATATATGCAGATAAAAGTCAGTTTTAAAGGACAAGTTAAGAACCTTGGCACGCTCAGACTAGTTCAGATAACTTCAGATATTAAAAGGGTTTTATTTAGTCATGCCTACTGTTCCAGTGAAATTTCTCCCTGGGCAAAAGAAATGTTTTTTTTTTAATGCTTCTTAATTCTTACGCAGCACAGCAGAAATTTCATGATGCTAATCTGTATAGGTATCCTTCTAAACAAGAGTCCTGCATGCTGGTTACTTCTTATCATTCTGGATTCATATGGCCTTAAGAATTAACAAAACTAATTTTGGATCTTTTTTAAGAACTAAGAAAATACTACTGATATACTGTTACCCTTAGAGTCCAGTTTCTGTTGCTATTAGTGTTGAACCATGAAAAGTCTTTAGGATTCTAAATATGGAGAAATAAAAAGTTTTGATCCCTGGATAGCTCTTAGAATTCCTTGTTTTTTCTAAATCCCAGCGGTCATGTTACATAGAAACAGAAATCCATAGTTTCCTGAACTGAAAAGGAATCTCAAACAGCTGAAGTCACCACACCTACTAGGACCAGATAGCCCAAGGATCTGTGAGCTTGCCCACAAGAGTTACTAGTGGCAACAAGGACTCTTAACTGGGTCTTCAACTTCTTTAAGTTCAGAACTTTATACCCAGCTATGAAGTTTTTAAATTCCATGCTATTAGCTTTTCCAGCATGTTTATAAAATTTTGCCAATGGTATCATTCTAAAATCCGAATTTTCACTTATTTATTGAGTCTTGAGTGTGTCAATAGTATTTTATGAAATGTACACACACTTAGGAAGGAGTCTTTGTTCTAAATGAGCTTTTAAAATATATGACCTATAATATAATATAATTTATACTCTGGGCAATTTCTGACCTTCTCTTTTTTCTATGCTCATATGTAAAATCCTCCAGTGTTGCAATACTTCCATTTTCTCACTATGAATTAAGGCGTGATGCTGTTATTTTAAAGTGAGTTCCTCACAGGAATTTCCTTTTACAGTGGGAATGGGGCAAGGGCTAGTAACTGGGGTGTCCAAGGTCACACATCAGGATGGATTAACAGCAGAATTTACAAGTTTCTGAGTTTCAACCTCGTCTCTTTACTTCCTTACCAGTCTACCTCACACTGATGTCTCTATATTTCTAGTAAAATAATCTAAGGCAGGGGCTTCCCTGGTGGCGCAGTGGTTGAGAGTCCGCCTGCCAATGCAGGGGACACGGGTTCGTGCCCTGGTCCGGGAAGATCCCACATGCCGCTGAGCGGCTGGGCCCGTGAGCCATGGCCACTGAGCCTGCGCGTCCGGAGCCTGTGCTCCACAACGAGAGAGGTCACAACAGTGAGAGGCCCGTGTACCACAAAAAATAAAAAAAAAAAAAATAATAATCTAAGGCAAGTTGTTTTGTGTTCTCAGTAAACAAGTATTTCATACAGAGAGTGAAAAAAAACAGTACCCCAACCTAATTTCAAAAATTTCTAGGCTTGTTATTGTTCAGTATGCCTACTTTGGTGTTATTACACTTTTCAATGTCATTTTTCAGCAAATAATTTAAAAATGTATAGAAGACACAGTCTATGACACATAAACAGACAAAACGTCATACATTATGGAAAGGAGTAAATTGCCACTTATTATTAGCAATACTTCCATTGAGGAAATACGGGCTTTAACTAATGACAACGTTTTCAATCCTTTTTTTTCCCCAGGTACCAAAGTGTTTCCCTGGGGACGATCTGAGCTCACTCACCAGGACATCGCTGCTCGCTGCACCTTCTCACTTCCTCGCCTGTCCCTTCACACGGCTGCCCGGTCACCGCCACACCCTGGCAGGTCCTCATTCGCCTCTCCCAGCCGCCGTCACAGGACTTGGAGCATCCGCTCCAATGACCCCACTGATTCCACTGACCATTGGCTGAAAGAAATACGTCAAGGTCAGTGGCAGTCATCCAGTGCACACTGCTTTAGGGATTCGAAAATCTGAGGCCCATGGCTGTCTGTTCAATTTTTATTACTCTACCACCATGAATAAAATGGACACAAATATTTAACTTGCTGGTCAAATCTAGAGCATTGTGATGAACAGAAGTTTCTGTAAGTTTGTCAGAAGCTGCAAATGGACATTGACCTTTACTTGTAAAGAACACGAGCTCCGTGCTAGACTTCATCAATTTAATCAAAATTTCATCTAATCTCATTAATTTCATCTAATTTAAGAATCTGTTGAATTTTGTGGCTTTATTCATGCAACATACAGTAGGATGAGCTCTGGTACAACTGGCTTCATCGACTAGAAATGTATAATTACCTGACGACGCCACGACCGTCTGGCACGATTCTGTCACATTATCTAAAGGGCAGGCATCCTTCGAAAGCAGGCATCAGGCCTCACCTGTGCACTCAGGGTTGTAGCACTCTCTGCTTTCCGCCCAGGGCCCTCTGCATTCGGAGCCCCCGTGGGCGGCTGCAGTACACTGCCGGCTCCTCTGCTGGGTCCCATTCGAGCAGGTCACGGAGCATCGGCTCCAGAAGCTCCACTCCTGCCACTGTCCATCAACTGCCAAAGCAGAAGCAGAGACAGTGTGAGGAGGTCTTCTAGGAGAGAAGGCTGTACACGGAGTACACTCATGCCTTTACTGCACTGTACAGATAATGCATTTTTTACAAATTGAAGTTCTGTGGTGGCCTGCCTGGAGCAAGCCTACAGGTGTCCTTTTCCAACAGCATTTGTTCACTTTGAGTTTTTGCGTCACACTTTGGTAATTCTGGCAATAACTCGAACTTTTTCTTGCTTATTATATTTGTTACGGTGATCTGTGATCAGTGACCTTTGATGTTAATATTGTCATTGCCTTGGGGAACCAGACACGTACAAGACAGGGAACTTAAGAGAGAAATGCTGTGTGTGTTCTGACTGCCCCACCCATTGGCTGTTCTCCCATCTCTTTCCCTCTCCTCAGGCCTCCCTGACACAACAATAACGAAATGAGGCCAATTAATAACCGTACAATGGCTTCTAAGCGTTCATGGGAAATGAAGAGTCACGCGTCTCTCACTTTAAATCAAAAACCAGAAATGGTTAAGCTTTAGTGAGGAAGGCATGTTGAAAGCTGAGATAGCCCCAAAGCTGGGTTTCTTGTGCCAAACAGGCAGCCAAGTTGTGAAAGCAAAGGACAAGTTCCTGAAGGAAATTAAAAGCGCTGCTCCAATGAACACACGAATGAAGAAAGTGAAACAGCGTTATTGCTAATATGAAGAAAATGTAGTGATAAGATAATTCATGAAGGTGGTTACTCTAAACAACAGATTTTCAGTGCGGACAAAACAGCCTTCTATTGGAAAAGGACGCCACCTATAGGACTTTCATAGCTAGAGAGAAGTCAATGCCTGGCTTCAAAGCTTCAAAGGACAGGCTGACTCTCCTTTTAGGGGTTAATGCAACTGGTGACTTTAAGTTGAAGCCAATGCTCATTTATCATCTGAAAATCTAAGGGCCTTTAACATTATGCTGAATCTCCTTTGCCTCTGCTTTATAAATGGAACAACAAAGAAGCAGGCATGACGCACATCTGTGTACAACATGGTTTACTCAATATTTTAAGCCCTCTGCTGAGACCTACTGCTCAGAAAAAAAAGATTCCTTTCAAAATATAACTGTTCATCAACAATGTACCTGGTCCCCCAAGAGCGCTGATGGAGATGGGCAATGAGATTAATGTTGTTTTTCATGCCTGCTAGTCATTTTGACTTTCAAGTCTTATTAAGAAATACATTTTGGGGCTTCCCTGGTGGCACAGTGGTTGAGAGTCCGCCTGCCGATGCAGGGGACGCGGGTTCGTGCTCCAGTCCGGGAAGATCCCACATGCCGCGGAGCGGCTGGGCCCGTGAGCCATGGCCGCTGAGCCTGCGCGTCCGGAGCCTGTGCTCCGCAATGGGAGAGGCCACAACAGTGAGAGGCCCGCGTACCGAATAGATTTTGTAAGGCTACAGCCACCATAGATAGTGATTCCTCTGATGGACCTGGACAAAGTCAATAGTAAACCTTCTGGAAAGGATTCAGCATTCTAGATGTCATTAAGAACATTCATGATTCGTGGGAAGAGGTCCAAATAGCAACATTAACAGAAATTTAGAAGAAACTGATTCCAGCCCTCATGGATGACTTTGCTGGGATTAATACTTCAGTGAAGGAATTGACTGCAGATGTGGTGGGTATAGCAAGAAAACTAGAATTAGAAGTGAAGCTTGGGGAACTCTTCTTAATATTATGTAACAACCTACATGGGAAAATAATTTGAAAAAGAATAGATACACATATATGCATAACTGAATCACTTTGTTGTACACCTGAAACTAACACAACATTGTTAATCAACTATACTCCAATACAAAATGAAATGTTAAAAAACAAGTAAAAATAAAAGTAAGGGAACATCGGGACTTCCCTGGCAGTCCAGTGGGTAAGACTCCGTGCTCCCAATGCAGGAGGCTGGGGCTTGATCCCTGATTGGGGAACTAGATCCTGCATGCATGCCACAACTAAGAGTTCACATGCCGCAACTAAAGATCCCACATGCCAAAACTAAGACCCGTTACAGCCTAAATAAATAAATATTTTTTTTAAAAAGTAACATTAAAAAAATAATAAAGGAACATGAAAAAAAAAGAACAAGCGGAGCCTGAAAATGTGACTGGATTGCTGCAATCTCATGACAAAACTTGAATGGATGAGGAGTTGCTTCTTATGGACGAACAGAGAAAGTGGATTCTTGAGATGGAATCCACTCCTGGTGAAGATGCTGTGAAGACTGTTGAAATGACAGCAAAAGATTTAGAATATGACATAAACTTAGTTGATAAAGCAGCACACACATCTGAGAGGACTGACTCCAATTTTGAAAGTAGTTCTGCTATGGGTAAAATGCTATCAAACGGCACTGCATGCTACAGAGAAATCGTTCATGAAAGACAGAATCAATCCATGTGGGAAATGTCACCGTGGTCTTATTTTAGAAACTGTCCCAGCTGACCCAACCTTCAGCAGCCACCACCCTGATCAGTAAGCGGCCACCAGCATGGAAGAAAACGCTCCACCAGCAAAAAGATTACAACTTGCTGAAGACTCAGATGATGGTTAGGATGCTTTAGCAATAACATATTTTAAAGTTAAGGTTTGTACGTTGTATGAAAGACACAATGTTATTGCACTCTTAAGAGATTACAGTCTAATGTAAACAGAATTTTTCTATGTACTGAGAAACCAAAAATTGGTGTGACTCACTTTACTGTGATATTCACTTTATTAAGGTGATCTGGGACTGAACCTGTGATATCTCTGAGGTGCCTGTACAAGGTAAAACTAACCTTGAAGATGAGTCCCGACCAAGAGACTCTAAATGAATGCAGTTAGATTTTATTAATCCCCAAACAACTATTACCTGATTCTGCACTTCTATTTACTTTATGTGTCTGGTATCTCTTTTTATTGACCACTCAACAAGCCAAGACCTTGATCTTGGAGATGGGTACAGCAAGCAATTAATACAATAAATAATGACCAGTAACTCACAGAGCTCATATTTTAGAAAAGGAACCCCTAGAATGAGTTAACTAATTAATTCCATGCTAAATAAATTAATTCTATAGCGTTGCTGCAAAGGATGATTTCAAGAAACTGTGAGATAAGAGTTTACAGAGCCTGGGGAGTCTTCCCGGACAAAGTGAGGTTTCAAGTATGCTTGAACGATAATAGGAAATCCCTAGGGAAAGGGCATGTTCCCTGAACATACACGAAGATCCTGGGCAGGACTGAATGGAGGGTGTTGTGAACAGCATCCAGAGGGCCAGGTGAATAACTACACAGAGAAGTTTGGGAAGAAGATAGAGGTCAGACTTTGCAAACTTTTGGTCAACTGTGTTACGGATTTTGCCTATTTTTCACAGATCATTAAGAAGCCATTGGAAAAAAGAAGAAAACCAAGAAAAAGAAGAAAAAGAAAGAAGCCATTGAGGGCCACACGGGAAGAACCGTGAGTGGAGAGAGGACCAAAACGATGTCCAGGTGTCTGGTGACCAGAATGGAATATAGATGGTTGAATTTGTCTTTGGAAGTTCAAATTGAGATGCATTTATTTATTCACTCATTCGAATGACTGTTAAGAATCTCTTAGTCATCAGACTCTGTGGTAGGTGTTAACAAGAAATACAAGAATTTGAATTCCAACCTCAAAAATAGGATAACAGTAAAAGAAGTACTCTACACATACAAATAAGTAAATGAAAAATTAAGAGCAATACATCTTAAGACAGCAGTGAAGACTTTCAGAGAACAGATCACACCTACTTGGGGGGTAATTATGATTTGGATAATTTAGACAAAGGAGACAGCATTCATGAAGGTATAATCCCACAGGCCACAAACTACAAGGGAACAAAGGAATCAGGCAAAAATATTTACCTAATTTAGAAGGCATAAACTAGCATGTAAGTGTTATAAATGCACCAGGATATGACTCTCTACTTTTTCCAATATCATTCCATGGCTCTTGGTCGATTTCATTACAGCGAAAGAGAGTCCACCATAAATCCAAAGTTCCAACATAAACTAATGCTGCTGTGAAAACCCACCTAAACGAGAAAGCCTGGCAGAATAGGAGTGAGTGCTTTCAACCTAATTTCAGGTCTTGCTGGTAGCTGTTAAAAAGAAGCCTGTTTAATATGTGTCTAGTGGTACTTAATAAACACTTTGTGAGATGAAAAATCACAAAATACCAATTTAATCCTCCCATTCATGCAATTTTAGCATCTCACTTTATTAAAAGTATCTGACACAATCTTATTGGCTATGTAATCCATTTGCCAGACTAAAAAGTCTAGTGAAATAAGAGGATGATACAAACTATCCATTTCCTCTCTATGTTGGCCTTGAAGATGAATGTGTTTTTCATTTCAGAATTTTGCTTTTCAAAGATAACATTTATTAAGTTTGCTTTTGAGAAGAATGGTTAAAAAAAAACCATTCATGCCTGCAGCATACGTACCATCTATTTGGCCAAAGAATATACAGGTGTTCAAATTTTTGAGAACATTCAGAAAGCAACACATAAACAAAGATGAATTAAGGGATGCCAATCTGTTTAGTGCTCAGTGAGTAGAATAAAAGAATATCTCTTTTCCTTAAGAATTCTGGTTTGAGGTAAATTTTTAGCTTTTTTTTTTTTTTTTTTAATGAATGTAATAGCTACAAACTCACTGCAAAGAACAGAGGATTAGTGTCTCTGGCTAGGAAGATGTGCACGTGGTAATGACTGAGTCAGAGATGGAATCAGAGAAGATAATTGGGCAGGGGGCTGTATTATGGACGAGGAATGAGGAAAGACCTTGCCTAAGAGAGATTAGGAAAAATATTTGTGAAGTGTTTTGCTCAGAAGTCTTTCTTTGAAAGAAGACTTTGCATCACCATTGTTAAAATTTTTCTAACATTTTAAATCCATACATTTGTAATATTAGTTCAGTCCTTTCTGCCAAACTACACATTTTCTGTTTTGGCTAAAGTTCAAGAATGAGTTAAATTAGACATTTGAGGGAACTTTTGAGGTTCACCACCACCATAAACATCAACAAAACATATATATTAGATATGAACAGTTTTGTTTATCAATCAGTTACAGAAATAAATAACAATGAAATTGAAGATGTATCAAGTGGATGTGTTTGACGTTTTATTTTACACTGAGAACTAGAAGTTTCTTTTCCTGAACATTCACTGCACCAGTATGAAAGAATGGACTTGACAAAGTAACTGATTGGATATTTTTTAAAAAGAGCAAAAACCCAATATTCCTTTAGTGTGTTATAGAGTGTGGTAAGGCAAAGTTCCATTTTCACTGTGAAAATGGAAAATTGAGAGGTTAGAAAGAGAGGAGTATGTGAATTTAATTTAAAAGATTAGACAACTGACTTATATGTACATGAAAGAGTTTCTTTAGTGCCAAACGTGGAACGTTGTTTTATTTTAGGATTTTTGTTTGTTTCTCATCCTAGAATTTAAAAAAAAAAAACTCATTAATTATGTTCTGGTGGGGAGGGATAAATTAGGAGTTTGAGATTAATATATATACACTAATATATATAAAACAAGTAAACAACAAGGACCTACTGTATAGCACCGGGAACTATACTCAATATCTTGTAATAACCTACAAGGGAAAATAATCTGGAAAAAAAAGATATATATGCATATATAATTGAATCACTTTGCTGTACACCTGAAACTAACACAACACTGTAAACCAACTATATGTCAATAAAAAAAATAAAATAGAAAACAATATCACAATATCGCTGAAATCACCTAAACCAAAACAAATAAAAAAAGATCTTTCAGGAAATGGTAGTGTCATTTTACTGAATGGGAAAAAATGAGGTTTTTGAGAGGTGGAAATTAAGAGTTCTGTTATGGGCATTTAAGCATTTTCTAGTTCAGGGATTAAATGTTGACATATTTAAAAATAAAAACCAATTATCATATGATACACCTAAGATTTCTATTTCATAACCTCTTGTCTAGGTACCACACAAGACATGAAGAGACTTTTTTCTTTTTCTCTGATGCTTAACTGGGATCCAGAGTGGTGCCGAAGATGCTTCTCCTTCAGCTGCGTTCAGGTTTGCTCTCCACCTGGGTGAGTATGGAGGCAAGAGACCACCAAGGCCCTCCCCACCCTACCACCCACCCAGATACGACTGCCTTCCAGACTCACTGCAAAACCACAAGCTTGAAAACACCTCAAAGCTTTCTTTCTAGAACTGTGTTCCTACTGAAGGCTAATTAGCACCTTGTCATCTTGTCAGAAAAGTGTTCCCGATGATTTGGGGAAATGTAAACATTCCCAAACTGGCTCCTCTGTACTCCTGAGTAAAGATGCACAGAGCATCCGCACTGTGACTGGTCTTGTTCTGTTAGACTCAGGGGAAACTGTGCAGATAAAGACCCACCAAGCTCTGCTCTCCCGGAACGTGTAGTCTGAGGGGCTGTGGTGGAGACAGATGATGATAAACAAGTAAACAAATGAGTGAACAAGAGAGTCACAGCTGGAAGTGTTCTGAAAGCAGTGTGACCACAGGAGAGCTTAGTCCCCAACACTAGAAGAAGCCAGAAACATAAGGCTCTGTGGAAGGCTCTACCCAAGTGAGGTCTTGAGGTCTAGAAAGCTTTGTGTATTCAGGGACAGAGACAAGCCTGGGGCTCGTGGGGCTCATGAAGAGGGGGACGCGGCAGGAGGTGGGTTTGGAGGGTGAGCAGAAGTCCGATCCTGGAGGGCCCGGCAGGCATGGGGCCAACAAGGTGAGGCACCACGAGAGGACTTTAAAGTAGGGAAGAAATGTGACATTTTAACCCTTCATTTTGCGGTTGTGTGTAGATTGGATTGCACAGAGACAAGAATGGGTATGGGAGACATTGGGGACTAGAGTGTAGGCCAGACATGGGTAAATGGTAGAACCTTTTACTGAACTGGGTTAGAGTAGGTTTCAAACAGGTCCGCGGGTACATAGTCCTGAAATAAGAATGTCTATTTGGAACGTGTTGAATTTGTGATGCCGTTATAGACCTAATGCAGGGAGTCTTACTCTAAATAGACTTTGTTTAAAGCTGTAGCTCCCAAATTTATTTAAAAATAAATCCTCCCTCCCCTCTTTCCCTTTTTTTTTTCCTTTTCATGGGACACCATTTGGTAAACATTGCATTAGAGGACATAATTTCTTCCATGATAGGCAGACAGGTTAAGAATCAGAACTGTCTTAGGCTTTTTACTTTCTTTTCATTTCCATCATAAGCATTTGCATTTGGATTTTTCCAGTGCTATTTTTCAATTTAAAAACTCCAAATGCCTATTTCTTAACGAACCATCCCACAAAAGGTGACTAAGAATAGAGAATGCGAGGCTGTATTTTGAAGCTGGGAGGATGCTGAGATCAGCCAGTCCTACCTTCACGTAACGTGCTTCCTTACACAACAGTGTCACTCTGGGGACACAAAGTTTTTTTACAGCAATGTGACACATGACCAGACTTTCTGGACCCAGAAGAATTAAAATTGCAATGGCTAAAACATTAGATTCCTGGGGTTTTCTGTGTTAAAGAAACTTCCTTCTGCAATTGTGTTCACCAGGAAGAAAATCCTGTCTCCGATGTGCAGGGAGCAATTCCTATGATACATTTTATCGTATTTTATTATTTAAAAAAAAAATTTATAGTTGATTTACAATGTTGTGTTAATTTCTTCTGTATAGCAAAGTGATTCAGTTATACACACACACACACACACACACACACACACACACACACACACACACACATATATATATATATTTGTTTCTATATTCTTTTCCATTCTTGTTTAACCAAGGATATTGAATATAGTTCCCTGTGACTTTCATACATTTTAATGAAAATACTATGTTTCAGTCTATTTTCTCATCTTGACCAATAACTGGTGACACTATAGTATAGGTTGGATAACAATAACCACAAGGTAAAGTCATGAATATTTTGAACACTAAAACCATCATTTCAACAACTGTTCTGGGTTGATTGCTGATGACTGATGAAGTTACCTGTAGGGAGGAATCGGGGGAGAAGAGTTCTGGCCCCTTTGAGGCTATCTGATTTAGGCTATCTGATTTGGCTCTGGTTTTTACTGAATTGGGAGTTACCCAGGGGATGGGAAAGACTCCTCTGGGATACAAGACTGAAATGCAGAAGAGCCATATGCTGAAGAGCAAAAACCTATGTTTCCTATTTGCCATTTTAAAATAAATGACAAAAGAGGAAAATCAAAATGAAATATCATGTTTAAAAATTAGAATTAAGAATAGAGGCAATCTATAGTGGTAAGGGCTAAGAAGATTAAAAAAAGAAAGGTTGGTAAGTAAATTAAGACAAAGTTTGAATGAGAAAAATATTACATAGTAAAAGAGAGCAAGCCAGGATTAAGAAAGACACAAATTTTTAAAACTCTCATAAGCTAAGCACTGAAAGATCACCAGAATAATGCTGAAAATCTGAAATGACACAAAATGAATACAATTGCCACATAATAGACTAGAAGGTTAAGATGATGAAATGCAAATTTTAATTAAAGACCAGGTTAACGAGCCAGCATTTGTGTTTTAAATTATAACACCCTCATTTTGAGACAATCAGGGACCTCTGAACCAGGGTAGGGCAAAGACTCAGGATGTTCCCTCTCTGTCCTCACAGGAATGCTCCCTGCAGAGGGACTGTGGGGAGGTCACCCTCTCACAAATGCTGAAGGATCAAAATACTAGAACCACAGGAGACCAAAGCCTCTTGCTCTAGGTAACAGATGTTAGGTTCCAGCTGTGTTCCTCAGGACCTATCGTTGGGTGGTTCTTTCCTTCTCCTTAGAGTTTATGAGTCTGAAAATATATCTGGAAACTACAACCTAATGGGATCTGTCTGGAACGGTTCTGGATTCTCAGGAATGAATTTCTCAAATGCAGGACTGCTCGGCCCCACAGACTGAAATGGGCCCTTACGCAGCTACTTCTCCCTAGAACAATCCTAGCCAAAGAATCCCTTTGAGTGTCTGATGAAGGCTATCCATAAGAAATAAAGCTCAAAAACTATCATAATATCCTGAGTTTACTTCACCAAATCCCTTGCTTTTAAAGTAATATTCCCATATAAGTCATGATCCTTGACTTCATATTGTTTTGTAGTTTTCAAGATTCTTCCACCTAATTTTAATCACATAACATTCCTATGATATAGAAGGGTAATGAATACCAGCTCTATTTTAAAAATGAAAGAAGTGAGGAATAGAAAAGAGGAAGAAGTTGCCCAAGTAAATATTTAAAATTAAGGATTGGAAAGTAAATACATAATACATAAGTAAATAAGTAAATAAATAAAATTAAGGATTGGGACTAAACCTTAATCCATGTCTTGTGAACTCCAGACCACTGAATCATATAATTATATTCATTTAAACATAGCCCCATATATAAATGAAAACTTGTCAATAGTTCTTTATGTCAGTCTTCAATCTGTCACTCACTTATTTATCCCTACCTATCCTCTATATTACTTGTACGCTACTTCATAAATATATATCAGAAAGAGAATTGTCAAAACTGAAACAAAGAGGGCCAAACTTAATTCATTGGTTCTTCCAGTCTTCAGCTACTGACAGAGGGAAAAAAAATTATTACTATGAAGTAAAATACTACAAAGAAAATTACCATAGAGCTTGAGGCTTTGAACTAAAAACTTAAGCTTTCATTTTCCCAAAATTATTTAATTTTGGAAAAGACAATATCAATTTTATTTTGCGGATATACATTATATAATTTTAATGGAGGGCCTACCTAGAAAATGCAAACATACCATATTTCTGTGAGTTTTCTCCAGCTGAATATTAATCAAAATCAAAATCATTTAAAACGGAAGCATCTAAAGTGATCAAATCACCCTGGAGGAGGAATGACCACCAAGGTGACACCCAGGTTCAGGTCTGACACTTAGCCAGACCTCAGTACTGTTGGCTACTTGCTTGGTGTCACAGCGAGGCTGTGTTATCCCCTGTTGGACCTAAAATCATCAGAAAACACATTAATAACCAGACAGGGTCACTCTGAGACTGTGATAAAAATGAGGTAAAACAAGGTCACTTCATAGACAAAGACAAGGTCCCCAGGGAACCCACAATATTCCAAACATTCTCCTCTCTCAGCTAAGATGAGGGACTCACTTCTTCACCAACTGCATCTGGTCTTCCCTCGTTCTAGATAATTTACTAAGATACCCAATCATAGCATTGTCCCCCTTCCCTGACACCATCAAATCTGGAGCAAAGCCCCACTTTTTTAAACCTTCTGTGAAATCACCCAACACAAGCCCAAACCCTTGATAAGTCTTTCCTAACACCCCCTTACTAAGATGCCCTGCAATTTCCTATGTTGATTTCCCCTCACTGCCAAGAGTAACAAACCCAACTTGTTCAACTACAAGTGTCATCCTGATGGACTCTCACTGGAGACACTGACATGATAATAATACTAGTATTAGAGAGTGTTTCCTAGTTTGCTACCTACCATGGTCTTCTCATGAAGAGGATATTACTATATTGTCCTCATTGTACAGCTGAAGAAACTAAGGATCAGAGGGGCAACACAGATATGAAAAGATGATATCTAAATTTAAATATGTGTTCTCTTGCAAAAGTCCAAGATCTTTCCCCTATAACACATTAATGTATTATTAAGTAGGCACAGAAAATGTCCTAGAAAAATTTGGATGAGTATTAAAAATTCGTACATGTCAAGAAAATCCAATCAATAGTCATCTATCGCATACCACCAGGTACAAAGATGCATGGAGAGATAAACAGGAAATAAAAGAGCATTTCCTTGTCCTCAAATATATCAATTATGAACTTGATGCTCAATTAGTGACTGCCATGAAAATTCAGAGAAAACAGAAAACATAGGTTGGACTGCCAGAAGTTCTGAGTTTGGTGATAAGAGAAACATACCCCAAAGACCCCTGAACACACACATACATACACACATCCTTCCATAGTACCACACGTAATTATTACTACAGATGAGAAGAGGAGGAAAACGAAGTTACATCACGTTTATGAGCCAGTGAATGAATCACAGTGAAATCCTTTCGTTGTTCTGTATACCTCTAGCCCACCTCCCCCCAACCAACATCAATCACTGTTCTCAGACACAGTGCACAAGTCGGTAACTAGTAACCCAAACTAGGAAATATCAGATCAGATCTACCCTTTCCTTCCTTTCTTCTCTCCTTATATGGATCTCAGGTAAGTGATTTACTTTCATCGATAAAGAAGTTGGGAGAAAGTTGGACACTGACTAAGGAAAGTATCAGATAAAAATAGGATGCCATCTCAGGCTTCCGGAAAGATGGTGGAAGAGTAAGACGCGCAGATCACCTTCTCCCCACAGATACACCAGAAATACATCTACACGTGTAACAACTCCTGCAGAAAACTTACTGAACGCTGGCAGAAGACCTCAGACCTCCCCAAAGGCAAGACTCCCCACGTACCTGGGTAGGGAAAAGAAAAAAGGAAAAACAGAGACAAAAGAATAGGGATGGGACCTGCACCAGTGGGAGGGAGCCATGAAGGAGGAAAGGTTTCCACACACTAGGAAGCCCCTTCGCGGGCAGAGACTGCGGGTGGCGGAGGGGGGAAGCTTCGGAGCCGTGGAAGAGAGCGCAGCCACAGAGGACAGCACAGCCACAGGGGTGCGGAGGGCAAAGCAGAGAGATTCCCGCACAGAGGATCGGTGCCGACCGGCACTCACCAGCCCGAGGGGCTTGTCTGCTCACCCGCCGGGGCGGGCGGGGCTGGGAGCTGAGGCTCGGGCTTTGGTCGCAGCGCAGGGAGAGGACTGGGGTTGGCAGCATGAACACAGCCTGCAGGGGGTTAGTGCACCACGGCTGGCCGGGAGGGAGTCCAGGAAAAAGTCTGGACCTGCCGAAGAGGCAAGTGACTTTTTCTTCCCTCTTTGTTTCCTGGTGCACGAGGAGAAGGGATTAAGAGCGCTGCTTAAAGGAGCTCCAGAGATGGGCACGAGCCGCGGCTAAAAGCGCGGACCCCAGAGACGTGCATGAGATGCTAAGGCTGCTGCTGCTGCCACCAAGAAGCCTGTGTGCGAGCACAGGTCACTATCCACCCCCCCCTTCTGGGGAGGCTGTGCAGCCCGCCACTGCCAGGTTCCTGGGATCCAGGGACAACTTCCCCGGGAGAACGCACTGGGCGCCTCAGGCTGGTGCAACGTCACGCTGGCCTCTGCCGCCACAGGCCCGCCCCGAAATCCGTGCCCCTCCCTTCCCCCCGGCCTGAGTGAGCCGAAGACCCGATAGCGGATCCTTTAACCCCGTCCTGTCTGAGCGAAGAACAGATGCCCTCCGGCGACCTACACACAGAGGCGGGGCCAAATCCAAAGCTGAACCCCGGGAGCTGTGCGAACAAAGAAGAGAAAGGGAAATCTCTCCCAGCAGCCTCAGAAGCAGCGGATTAAAGCTCCACAACCAACTTGATGTACCCTGCATCTGTGGAATACATGAATAGACAACAAATCATCCCAAATTAAGGAGGGGGACTTTGAGAGCAAGATTTATGAGTTTTTCTCCTTTTCCTCTTTTTGTGAGTGTGTATGTGTATGCTTCTGTGTGAGATTTTGTCTGTATAGCTTTGCTTCCACTCTTTGTCCCAGGGTTCTAGCTGTCCGTTATTTTTTTTTTTTAATTTTTTTCTTAATAATTATTTTTTATTTTAATAATTTTATTATATTTTATCTTTATTTTATTTTACTTTATCTTCTTTCTTTCTTTTTTTCTTTCCTTCCCTCCTTCCTTCCTTCCTCCCTCCCTCGCTCCTTTCTTTCTTTCCTTCTTCCTTTCTTTCTTTCTTTCTACTTCTACTAATTCTTTCTTTCTACTTTTTCTCCCTTTTATTCTGAGCCCTGTGGATGAAAGGCTATTGGTGCTGCAGCCAGGAGTCAGTGCTGTGCCTCTGAGGTGGGAGAGCCAACTTCAGGACACTGGTCCACAAGAGACCTCCCAGCTCCACATAATATCAAATGGCGAAAATCTCCCAGAGATCTCCATCTCAACACCAGCACCCAGCTTCACTCAAAGACCAGCAAGCTAAAGTGCTGAACATCCTATGCCAAGCAACTAGCAAGACAGGAACACAACCCCACCCATTAGCAGAAAGGCTGCCTAAAATCATAATAAGTCCACAGCCACCCAAAACACAACACCAGACGTTGACCTGCCCACCAGAAAGACAAGATCCAGCCTCATCCACCAGAACACAGGCACTAGTACCCTGCACCAGGAAGCCTACAAAACCCACTGAACCAACCTTAGTCACTGGGGACAGACACCAAAAACAATAGGAACTACGAACCTGCAGCCTACAAAAACGAGACCCCAAACACAGTAAGATAAGCAAAATGAGAAGACAGAAAAACACACAGCAGTTGAAGGAGCAAGATTAAAAACCCACCAGACGTAACAAATGAAGAGGAAATAGGCAGTCTACCTGAAAAAGAATTCAGAATAATGATAGTAAAGATGAGCCAAAATCTTGGAATTAGAATAGACAAAATGCAAGAAACAGTTAACAAGGACCTAGAAGAACTAAAGAGGAAAAAAAAACGATGAACAACACAATAAATAAAATTAAAAATACTCTAGATGGGATCAGTAGCAGAATAACTGAGGCAGAAGAATGGATAAGTGACCTGGAAGATAAAATAGTGGAAATAACAACTGCAGAGCAGTATAAAGAAAAAAAATGAAAAGAACTGAGGACAGTCTCAGAGACCTCTGGGACAACATTAAACGCACCAACATTCAAATTATAGGGGTTCCAGAAGAAGAAGAGAAAAAGAAAGGGACTGAGAAAATATTTGAAGAGATTATAGTTGAAAACTTCCCTAATATGGGAAAGGAAATAGTTAATCAAGTCCAGGAAGCACAGAGAGTCCCATACAGGATAAATCCAAGGAGAAATACGCCAAGACACATATTAATCAAACTGTCAAAAATTAAATACAAAGAAAACATATTAAAAGCAGCAAGGGAAAAACAACAAATAACACACAAGGGAATCCCCATAAGGTTACCAGCTGATCTTTCAGCAGAAACTCTGCAAGCCAGAAGGGAGTGGCAGGACATATTTAAAGTGATGAAGGAGAAAAACCTACAACCAAGATTACTCTACCCAGCAAGGATCTCATTCAGATTTGATGGAGAAATTAAAATCTTTACAGACAAACAAAAGCTGAGAGAGTTCAGCACCACCAAACCAGCTTTACAACAACTGCTAAAGGAACTTCTCTAGGCAAGAAACACAAGAAAAGGAAAAGACCTACAATAATGAACCCAAAACAATTAAGAAAATGGGAATAGGAACATACATATCGATAATTACCTTAAATGTAAATGGACTATATGCTCCCACCAAAAAACACAGATTGGCTGAATGGATACAAAAACAAGACCCATATATTGCTGTCTACAAGAGACCCACTTCAGACCTAGAGACACATACAGACTGAAAGTAAGGGGATGGAAAAAGATATTTCATGCAAATGGAAAGTAAAAGAAAGCTGGAGTAGCAATTATCATATCAGACAAAATAGACTTTAAAATAAAGACTATTAGAAGAGACAAAGAAGGACACTACATAATGATCAAGGGATCGATCCAAGAAGAAGATATAACAATTGTAAATATTTATGCACCCAACATAGGAGCACCTCAATACATAAGGCAAATATTAACAGCCATAAAAGGGGAAATCGACAGTAACACATTCTTAGTAGGGGACTTTAACAACACACTTTCACCAATGGACAGATCATCCAAAATGAAAATAAATAAGGAAACACAAGCTTTAAATGATATATTAAATAAGATGGACTTAATTTATATTTATAGGATATTCCATCCAAAAACAGAAGAATACACATTTTTCTCAAGTGCTCATGGAACATTCTCCAGGATAGATCATATCTTGGGTCACAAATCTAGCCTTGGTAAATTTAAGAAAATTGAAATTGTATCAAGTATCTTTTCCGAACACAATGCTATGAGACTAGATATCAATTACAGGAAAAGACCTGTAAAAAATACAAACACATGGAGGCTAAACAATACACTACATAATAACGAAGTGATCACTGAAGAAATCAAAGAGGAAATAAAAAAATACCTGGAAACAAATGACAATGGAGACACGACAACCCAAAATCTATGGGATGCAGCAAAAGAAGTTCTAGGAGGGAAGTTTATAGCAATACAATCCTACTTTAAGAAACAGGAAACATCTCGAATAAACAACCTAACCTTGCACCTAAAGCAATTAGAGAAAGAAGAACAAAAAAAACCCAAAGATAGCAGAAGTAAAGAAATCATAATAATCAGATCAGAAATAAATGAAACAGAAATGAAGGAAACAATAGCAAAGATCAATAAAACTAAAGGCTGGTTCTTTGAGAAGATAAACAAAATTGATAAACCATTAGCCAGACTCATCAAGAAAAAAAGGAAGAAGACTCAAATCAATAGAATTAGAATTGAAAAAGAAGTAACAACTGACACTGCAGAAATACAAAAGATCATGAGAGATTACTACAAGCAACTCTAGGCCAATGAAATGGACAACCTGGAAGAAATGGACAAATTCTTAGAAATGCACAACCTGCCAAGACTGAATCAGGAAGAAATAGAAAATATGAGCAGATCAATCACAAGCATTGAACTTGAAACTGAGATTAAAAATCTTCCAACAAACAAAAGCCCAGGACCAGATGGCTTCACAGGCGAATTCTATCAAACATTTACAGAAGAGCTAAGACCTATCCTTCTCAAACTCTTCCAAAATATAGCAGAGGGAGGAACACTCCCAAACACATTCTACGAGCCACCATCACCTTGATACCAAAACCAGACAAGGATGTCACAAAGAAAGAAAACTACAGGCCAATATCACTAATGAACATAGATGCAAAAATCCTCAACAAAATACTAGCAAACAGAATCCAACAGCAAAGTAAATGGATCATACACCATGACCAAGTGGGGTTTATTCCAGGAATGCAAGGATTCTTCAATATATGCAAATCAATCAACATGATACACCATATTAACAAATTGAAGGAGAAAAACCATATGATTATCTCAATAGATGCAGAGAAAGCTTTCAACAAAATTCAACACCATTTAGGATAAAAACCCTGCAGAAAGTAGGCATAGAGGGAACTTTCCTCAACATAATAAAGGTCATATATGACAAACCCACAGCCAACATCGTCCTCAATGGTGAAAAACTGAAAGCGTTTCCACTAAGATCAGGAACAAGACAAGGTTGTCCACTCTCACCACTCTTATTCAACATAGGTTTGGAAGTTTTATCCACAGCAATCAGAGAAGAAAAAGAAATCACAGGAAGCCAAATCGGAAAAGAAGAAGTAAAGCTGTCACTGTTTGCAGATGACATGATACTATACATAGAGAATCCTAAAGATGTTACCAGAAAACTACTATAGATAATCAATGAATTTTGTAAAGTATCAGGATACAAAATTAACACACAGAAATCTCTTGCATTCCTGTACACTAATAATGAAAAACCTGAAAGTGAAATCAAGAAAACACTCCCATTTACCATTGCAACAAAAAGAATAAAATATCTAGGAATAAACCTACCTAAGGAGAAAAAAGACCTATGCAGAAAATTATAAGACATTGATGAAAGAAATTAAAGATGATACAAATAGATGGAGAGATATACCATGTTCTTTGATTGGAAGAATCAACATTGTGAAAATGAGTCTACTACCCAAAGCAATCTACAGATTCAATGCAATCCCTATCAAACTGCCACTGGCATTTTTCACAGAACTAGAACAAAAAATTTCACAATTTGTATGGAAACACAAAAGAACCCTAATAGCCAAAGCAAACTTGTGACCGAATAATGGAGCTGGAGGAATCAGGCTCCCTGACTTCAGACTATACTACAAAGCTACAGTAATCAAGACATTATGGTACTGGCACAAAAACAGAAAGATAGATCAATGGAACAGGGTAGAAAGCTCAGAGATAAATCCACACACATATGGTCACCTTATCTTTGATAAAGGAGGCAGGAATGTACAGTGGAGAAAGGACAGCCTCTTCAATAAGTGGTGCTGGGAAAACTGGACAGGTACATGTAAAAGTATAAGATTAGAACACTCCCTAACACCATACACAAAAGTAAGCTCACAATGGATTAAAGACCTAAATGTAAGGCCAGAAAGTATAAAACTCTTAGAGGAAAACATAGGCAGAACACTCTATGAAATAAATCACACCGAGATCCTTTTTGACCCACCTCCTAGAGAAATGGAAATAAAAACAAAAATACACAAATGGGATCTAGTGAAACTTCAAAGCTTTTGTGCAGCAAAGGAAACCATAAACAAGACCAAAAGACAACCCTCAGAATGGAAAAAAAAATATTTTCAAATGAAGCAACTGACAAAGGATTAATCTCCAAATTTATATGCAGCTCAATAACCAAAAAACAAACAACCCAGTCCAAAAATGGGCAGAAGACCTAAATAGACATTTCTCCAAAGAAAATATACAGATTGCCAACAAACACATGAAAGAATGCTCAACATCATTAATCATTAGAGAAATGCAAATCAAAACTACAATGAGATATCATCTCACACCAGTCAGAATGGCCATCATCAAAAAATCTAGAAACAATAAATGCTGGAGCGGGTGTGGAGAAAAAGGAACCCTCTTGCACTGCTGGTGGAAATGTAAATTGATACAGCCACTGTGGAGAACAGTATGGAGGTTCCTTAAAAAACTACAAATAGAACTACCATATGACCCAGCAATCCCACTACTGGGCACATATCCTGAGAAAACCATAATTCAAAAAGAGTCATGTACCAAAATGTTCATTGCAGCTGTATTTACAATAGCCCAGAGATGGAAACAACCTAAGTGTCCATCATCGGATGAATGAGTAAAGAAGATGTGGCACATATATACAATGGAATATTACTCAGCCATAAAAAGAAACGAAATTGAGCTATTTGTAATGAGGTGGATAGACCAAGAGTCTGTCATACAGAGTGAAGTAAGTCAGAAAGAGAAAGACAAATACCATATGCTAACACATATATATGGAATTTAAGAAAACTAAAATGTCATGAACAACCTGGGGGTAAGACAGGAATAAAGACACAGACCTACTAGAGAATGGACTTGAGGATATGGGGAGGGGGAAGGGTAAGCTGTGACAAAGCGAGAGAGAGGCATGGACATATATACACTACCAAACGTAAGGTAGGTAGCTAGTGGGAAGCAGCCGCATAGCACAGGGAGATCAGCTCAGTGCTTTGTGACCGCCTGGAGGGGTGGGATAGGGAAGGTGGGAGGGAGGGAGACGCAAGAGGGAAGACATATGGGAACATATGTATATATATAACTGATTCACTTTGTTATAAAGCAGAAACTAACACACCATTGTCAAGCAATTATACTCCAATAAAGATGTAAGAAAAAAAAATTGGATGCCATCTACTTAGCAGTAGACATCAAAATTTGCATAAATAGAACCATTTCATTATTTGATGTGAGCAATATTCATCATCTCTACACAGTATCCACTTCATTATGGGGGTGATGTGTGCTTCCTAAGAGCAGGAAGCTGGGACGCTGCTCTAACATGATCCCACATTAAAACGTCACTGCCCATGACCACAACCTGCATGGTCAAATCTTGCAAAGGTGGTGAGCAGAGACCCAGTTTGTTGTTTTGAATGTTTCCTCTGCTCTCTTCTGTTCTTCACTTCTCAATGAGCCTAACCAAAGAAAACCAAGTGTGGGTCTTGGCCCACTTCTTCATCACTGACACTTTTCCCATTAAAGGTTTTCCCTTAAGAGGTTGTCTTAGGGATCTCAGGTAGGATGGCTACAAGAAAAGGAGGTTGAAACCACTTAATATTCAAATTACCACCTCTCATTGAGACTAGAGTGTTTGTATGTGTTTTTCAGAATTGCATTCAATTTTTCACATGCTTATTTCTAAATCCTCAGAAGATATTACAAATTTCTTGAGATCAAGGACTATATATTCTTCTCAGTAGTGTCTTACATCTAGTTGATACTTAATAATGCTTTATATTCAGTGAAGGTGCCTGAGATTAGCTATAAGAAATTAGGTCTAATTCTTCTAATATCTAGGAAGAATTTGAAATATTTGTACCAAACATATCTTATATAATTTAAAAACATAATGCCAAAATGTTGAGCAGAGTATAAAAATATATATTTTTTAAATCATAGCTATAAGAATTCCCTTTCAGATAGTAAGGAAATTGGGATAAAATGTGGTAAGAATTTTATCCTTTATGATGTAACTAAATCCAAGAATGGAAATAACAGAAGTCAGAAACAACACATTTATTAAGTATTCAAGATAGATCCATAATGCTCACTTTATGAGAAAATATGAGCTAGGCCAGATTTACAATTAGTATAATCATAACTCCCCAAAATTAAAGACCTAACAAAAGAAAGCCAACCAAATTTAAGGGTCTTAGAGTGGCTCCAGTGATGGTATAATACAGGTAAAACACACATGGTTACTACTTGAGTGATAAAGCAAAAACTACATCAACTTAGAAAAATGAGTTTTCTTATCTAAATTGTAACAACTCAGCATCTCTGTGTACTCATCCAAGCTTTTTCCTGCTAGAGAAAATTCATGGAAAGTGGACTATGAAAAACCTGGTTGATAACATTTTACTGATCAGTGCCATTTTATCTTTGTACTTATGGGGATCAACTGAGGTAAAAGAATTAATTAGAAACTAATATATTAAAAGAGAATCTATAGTTAGCTATAATTTTTTATTTCCCAGTGTTATCTATTTTTTCACACTCCACAGAAAAATAAGAGTGAGCTCTGACTCCCCATAAATATCACAGCTCAGCAGTTAAAAAAAATTCTAAAATTTGTCTAAATTTACTCAAATCTTTGGAAAAAAGGCAGAGCATAAATATATATGTGTGTGTCTGTGTGCCTATCTGTATGTTTACAGAGAGATAGACATAAGACAGATCATAAATAGATTTTCTGGGAATGATTTGCAAATAAAGAATCATGATTATTGACTCCCCAATATTCATAATACCTGAATACTGAATCATATGAGTTTATTCACTATTTGTAGAATTCATAACATTCTAAAAGTGATGATATTACTCAATACAACTACTACATATTTATATGTATATTCCTAAGTGTAGCAAGCCAGTAAAAGAGAACAATTAAGCTTGTTAGATGACAGTTGCTTCTCTACATTTTTGGATGTTTTTCAGTCTTCAGATGTTTTAGATTCTTAAAATTTCCAGAAGAACTTTGAATTACTGCCTTATGATATAGGATATTAACTTGGGGAATTTAGAGGGCAAATGGGACTCAGTGTGAGTTGAATAATGTGTCTGGAGCTCACTACTGGCATCCCAGCTCTGTTGCTTGCATGTAGAACACGTGACTGCATGGACAGGTGAGAAACTCTCCCAAAGAGAAGATGATGCTTATTTATAATGGTCCCATTGTCATTTTTGTTAGCCTCTGCCACTTGCCACTCCTGTCTGTGTCTTCCTCTAGAAGTGCCTTTGCTTTTCCTGGGGAGATTCTATCATTTGCTTGTTTTTATTTTCTCTCATAAATTGCAAGCCCCTTCAAGGTGGAGATCAGTCTTTTTCATTTTGTAGGTATCTGTTTTATGTGTGAATGTTTCAGCAACCTAAATAATAGCATTATGAAGACTTCTCTCTGGAGTAATGGGTGGAATTAGCAAAGTCGGTTAAAACAGAATTGAAATAGTTTGAAGGAAAAAAAATTTAAATAACATAAATACACTCTAAGAACAGACTATACAGTCTTCATAATCACATAAAGACTGTATGTCATTTATGATCTAACCATTTTATGCATCTAGCAGTGAATCTAGAAAGTCTGATTTCCTAGCAAATGTCTATCATGCTCACACGTGGTCAAGGGTGCATCCCACTCCTTAGCTGAGTGAGTGTGAGAGAATAACATCAGAAGGATTGCCTCCACACTGGTCTCTCTAGTTACAATGTGGATGCAACAGTCAATTCAGGTCTTTGGGATGGCTTATAATTTTTCCAGGAGGGAAATCCAAGTAGAGATAAAATCTTAGTGTGAATCATTAATATACCTATTTATAGAAATCCAATAAATGTGAGCATTCATTGGTACTTAGTCAAGGAAATATTATACACAATTACATATGATAGAAGCAAGGAAGGTACCCAATTTTATTTAAGCAAGAATCAATAAGCAAAGGACACATTTTCCAGTGTGACTGCATGAAGGTTGTACTCTTAATATCTCCTAGGTATCCTAGGGACCATACACTGGGACATAAATGCCAAGTTCCCCAAATCCAGAACAGGCTCACCTGGGCAGAGAGCGATATTACAAGGCTTATGATGAGTCTCGGGTCCTTCACACGGCCTTCCCCCATACTGGGGCGGAGTGCACGACCGTGTTCTTGTTCTTTGGCCTCGACCACACGTGAATGAACACAAACTCCACGGAGACCACTCCTCCCAGACTCCATGGACTGTAATAAAGCAAAGAAGCTTCAACAACAGAAGCAGAGAGGCGAAGTCAAAGATTATTTTTCTTTATAATTAAGAAAAAAACTCATCAAATAGACAAGTATGAAGATATTTTAAAAATTCAATTGAATTACTCTTATTTGTCACAAAATGTAAGTTAAGTCAGCAATCATTTAACTAATGGAAAATTGCATGTACCTCTTTTTGTATTTGAACAATTATTTATGTTATAAACTTTAAATGTTTTTATTATTTTTTTTAATGGAAACGCACCTCTCTCCCTCATAGTAAAATAGTCATGAGTTACTTCTATGTAAAAGTAACATCAACTAAATTTCTTAGAGTGATCTTCTGAAGTTAAAATTGCATTTAAATAGATAAGTGTCAATTTAATTCTTCCAACATCTACAAAGTTTCAGGATTAATAAATTTTATGGTGTCAGAGAATGAAAAAAATCTGAAAATTGATGGTACATATTTTAAACAGCTTTTTGACCTCATATTTTAGAAAACGTATTTTTGCCATTTAAAAAATGTGGGTGTTTAAAGTCACTGTCTTTTGAATAAGAGGGAAATTTCAAGAACTCTATCTACTTGCATAAGAGCCTCCTCTCTCCCCAGTTTAAAAACGAGGGGCAAATATGAAGACCTCTTTCTAATAGCCAGAAAAAAAGAAGATATCTGTCCTCTTCCAGTAACTGGATAACGCTGGAAATCCTCCTAATTAATAAAAATTCTAGAAAAAAACATATGATCTAATTAAGTTATGTCTCATATAACTATCAGTACACCAGTACTTCAAATACGCCATTACGATGAATTCACCCTTGATCGGAAATACTAACATAATTTGTGTTCCTCCATAATAACCACTGCAAATAAATGTTGACATCTTTTGCAGAAAGTCCATTAGGGTTCAAAGCTTAGGTCACTTTCTTGCACTGTCAAATCACCAATCCCATCCCAATTCTTAACATTTGGGACGGTAAGCAGTAGCACTCCATGGATAGTACAAATCAAAAGAAGCCAGGCAAAATGTCCTTTTCAATTCAAAATTCCTGTCTTGATGCTGAACCTCTGCCTTACTCTTAAAAGTTCCTCAGCAGATGTTTGATATAACACCCACTGACATGAGTAGGGGGAGTAGAAATTTATCACAAAACATGACAAAGATGTTCATTTTCTCCTCAACATTGGTCGGGGTAAGCAGAAGTGTCAGAGGACACATGCCAGTAAATATAGTACATCTAGAATATTTTGCACATTATCTGCTGACCAAGTTGTTACTTTAAAAACACAGATATGACATCCTTAATTATGAGGCAACCCGTTCTCTTCTATTTATACTATTTAGTTGCCCAACTTGTGAAAATATGTTCAAATATTGGAAAAATTAGACAAATTTAGGTAATATCCAATGAAAAATTCTTTAAGATTCTGTGAAACTTGCTGGAAAGTATATTTCAAAAATACTATACAGAAAAAGTGAGAGAAATGAAGATGTTTGCATTTTTCCCATTTAAGTCTGGGAACACCAAAGACAATTTGTATCCATTGGTATAAGAATAAATAGTAAATCTGTATTTAAGTCTAAGGAAAAAAAATACACATATACCTATATTTACATATAGGTATATATGATCAATTACAGCAAAATAATTTAAAAGTAACATATATGAATATACTGTTATGTAAACTGTACACCTGTAAGCAATTTTCGCATTTATTTCTAGTTACCAAATGTTCTCCACTTAAAAACCACCTTTTCTCCCCGATTTTCTATATAAGATGCTAATAGACTATATAGAATTTTTATTTCTGGTTCTGTTCTGTTCTGGTTCTGTTGTCTTCTATCAAATCACATTGTTGCACATGCAGTGAACAATCTCAGAAGAAAAAGCTGCTAAATTGGCAGATTTTTCTCTAAAGTCTCAAAGAAATGTTCATTAATCTTGATTATTTAGTTAAATTATGGAGCTGGAATCCTCTGAAAACTAATCTTGTTTTTTGAATTTTTTTTTTGAATTTTATTTACTTTTTTTTTATACAGCAGGTTCTTACTCACTACCTTTTAACAGCCTTTATTGCTCCATGGTGAAATTTCATGGCTTCTCCACATCAATTTTAAAAAGCAAAAATATGTTTTTTCATTTGAAAAAGACATACAATTATTAATAATTTATTTTTGATACTTGATACTATTGAATTAGTAGGAAATTGTAGCACAAATCTTGTAATTTTATGAATCCTTTTCATAAAGATTTATGACAAATATTAAATATTTTTATTTTAATGGAAATGCGTTGGATGGACTACTTTATTTTCAGTAAAGTATGAAAATCTGTAAATGATCTAGTCTATTTGAAAAATGTACCTAGAAACTAAAATCAAATTGATCCATTTTTATAATTTTCTTCTTTAGACCCTAGCTATAATATCATGTCTCTGACTTATCTAGAGACGAAATGAGGAATACACAATACCCAAATTATATTACTACCAGGTTTCTGAAATAAGTATACAAAGTATCTTGTGATTCAGATTGGGATGTATAAAATAACTCCTTTAAGTGAAAGCTTTTTTTCTTAGGGAAATAAATGGATGTGAAAACTGTGACATTGAAAAAAAAAAATCAAAACCATTCCTTAGCCTAAATCAGCTTTTTTCTAAAAGACTGGAATATAGAGTAGACTAGTGGTTCTCAACCAGGGGCAATAATGACCTCCCCCTCCCAGGAGACATTTGGCAACATCGGAGACATTTTTGGTTGTCATGGCTCAGGGGAAGAAAGGGGGCTACTGGTATCTAATGAGAAGAGGCCAGGGATGCTGCCAGACATCCCCAAATCCTCAGGCCAGCCCCACAACAAAGATTTATCCATATCGAAATGTCAGTGGTGCCAAGGTTGAGAAATCCTGGAAGAGGTCATAAAACTGTGAGTCAGAAACCAGGGCAGTAAATACATAATTTCATGTACCTCTCTATTTTTCTCAATTTACTTTCTGTTTATCCGGATCATTTTCTGCCCTGAGCAATAAGAGTTTCTGAAGACACTATGATGTCAGAGCAACACTTTTGTAAAAGGCTGGATATCTTAGGATTCGTATTAGAAATAACACATTATTATGCAATTTAAAAACTCTTTAAATGTGAATAATGTGGGTGAAAGTTTACTAATTTATAATACTATTGATTAGCCTTTAAGAGTACAAATAAATATAAGCTCTAGTTCTATCATCCCACATATTCTGTGAAAAGTGGCATTAATATTCAGTTTGTCCTTGTGTCATTTTCATTAATTAAATAGCAAATACCCTTGCTTATTCACAGTGTGACAAGTAGGTTATTTCTGAGATAATTTTCTTCTTGGGAATAAAGTATTTCAGAAAGATATTTACACTGTTCAGCGTGTTATGCTAGGTTTTAAATTCACTTTTTGTCACTGTTTTCATTATATGTTGTGTAAAAACATACATATTTACCAGCAAGACAAATAATTGAACAAAATATCGAACACAAAATATTTCATAACAATCACCATCTGAAAGGTATCACAATATCCTGTAGTGGGATACTTATTCTACATTTTTCAAATAATAAAGTTGCCGAATTATTCTTCATGTTTGGAAAATTAAAAAGAAATCAACAAAATGCTTTTGTCTTTAATTCAACATCTGAACTATAACAATGATTAAGATACGTATTTCTTATCATCAGTACTATTTAAGCAAATTTAAAAGATAAACCTACACGTATACGAAGGTGAAGAGAAACCAGTAATTAGCATGTACTTCTTCAGTAGGCATAATATTAGAAGGTTTAAGAAACTGAGGAAAAGCTTTATAATCATAGAATATTATTCAGTTTTCTGGACATGAGATGCAGGGTGAAAGGGAGTACACACTGGTCCCACTATACATGGTCTCCACGCCCAGGGAGGGGATGAATCAGCAGCCTCGGGCAGAAGGATGGAGATTCCCATATGTCAGCCAGGTGAGTGTTCATAACTAGTGTTTGGAAAGTAAGCTCTGAATCGAGAACTGTGGGGAACACTTTAGCACCCACTCAGACTTCCATTTGGGGATCTGTTTGCCATTAGAGTCTATCCCTGTATGTTGAAAGGATCTTGACTCTTCAAAAGGATGCTGATAACATAAACGTATATGTCAAGTATAGCTTAACTCTCTGTTGACACTTTTCTTGTTGCCAAGTACAGGGCACTTGATCGTGGAACCCTTAACATAAATACTGTAAATAGGGCCCAGCTTTAAGTTCTAGTCCAGGCAATGCACTTAACCCACACCCACCTGAAAATCCACTAGCATTTCCTCATGAGGTCCTTTTACCTATAAAATTTAGACACATTACAATTTCTAAAATGCCCGTCTCCTTACTGCTCTTGTTTCCCTTCTCTTGCCTAATGTACGTATGTTTGCTCTGTGACCCCTGTTATTGTCATCTTTTTTTGTTGTCTTCCCCACCCATGATCTCCTTAAGCATCTTCCCCCCTCTGTTATCTTTTTATGTTTCATTTGATGTTCTTTCTCATCTAGTCTGATTCCCTCTGATTCTCACTGACTTTTCTTATTTTCAGCGGAACCATTGCTCTTTTCCTACTAATTCTGTCTTCCCTCCCTCATATCTTTCTGCCCTGTTTATTTTTTTTTTTTAATTGAAGAATAGTTGATTTACAATGTTTCAGGTATACGTCAAAGTGATTCAGTTATGTATATATGTATATATTTTTTATTCTGCCCATTTTATCTTTTAATTCTACCTTTGTCTACCTTTGTGCCTCCCAAGCCTGTAGCAAAGGGATCTCCCACCTCACTGCAGCATTCTTCCTCCACGACTGCCCACCACTTCCTTCCCCTTTTATTTTTTCCAGCTTGCCTTTTCTTTTATTGGAAAATTTATCATCTAATCCTTTTTAAGTGTACAATTCAGCAGTGTTAAGTATATTCATAGTGTTGGGAAACAGGTCTCCAGAAATTTTTCATTCTGCAAATCCAAACTCTGTACCTATTAAACAGCTCCTCCTCCAAATTGTTTTGGAGTGGGTTGCTCTCGTCCCTTCTTCTGGGGAATTGGGATTGTCCCTGCCCCTGCCCGATGCCACCCACTCTGTACTCTTGCTTTTAGCAACTGCGGAATTAGGCTTCTCTGGAAATGGAACTTGCAGAAGACTTAAGCACATTTCACCAGATGAAAGGCGGCTGTAGTGCCAGGCCCTTTCCCTGTGCCCACCTCACTCCAGAGGCCTCTGGAAGGGCTGTGAATGCAAGTCCATTGTCAACTGCAGTGGTCTGAGTCGGCATTACCCATCCACCAAATGGCTGAGCAGAAACACAGACCTGGAGATTCACAGGATTACGTGCTTCGGACTTCTTGAAAGAAAGCCCAGAATCCTTTTAGTACTTATTTTTACATGAAAGTCAGTGGTCTGAGAAGAAGAAATGCTTATAATATGCATGTATGCACCGACGGACAAAAAAAATGTTGATGTAACATGGAAAAATCTGATCCTAAGTGGGTAAGCTATTACCTTATGCTCCATTTAACATGAAAGATCTTTTTTTTTTTTTTTTTTCCATTAGTGACTTTAAGTTTACAGAGCAGAGGATGACTCTGATGAGGGTAGGCACTTGAATGAAATAAACTAACAGAAAGTCCTTTGTCCCGGGGCACTATTTTCCCCGATGGGGTCAAATAAGTGGTAGGAAAATAGCTGACTGCCTTAAAGGCTGTATCAACCACTGCCTTAAACACTGGGTACTGATCACATTTCCAGGATGCTGGCAAATTTCACTATTCCTACAATATTTAGCTGGACATTTTCACCATCTAAAATAAGGACAGACTTGGAACCTTAAATACCATTAGAAACAGATACATAATTTCAAGCTTATAGCTGCAGTGGGTAGGGAGACACTTTTGTAATTTCTTGGCTGCTCTGAAAGCGGAAAGAATCATATACATGATAAAATTTCACAGTTGAATACAAATTACACTTATCCACTCTAATTAAAATGCCTATACCAGGTTCATATGAAAATAACACATCGTTCCAAATGCATAGCATGACACAATTCAATAACATCCACAGTTGTAGTTGCTGCTAACACTACCTGGACAGAGGGCAGTGTTATTGCAAACCCTTGATTCTCTTAATGGGCCGCTGCAGTGTGTCCCGTAAGGTGATACACAAGTTCTGGTTCGCACCTGCGACCCCTGACCACAAGTAACTGAGCATGTGCTCCACTGGGACCACTCTTCCACGCCAGATTCACCTGTGTGCAAGATAACAAATAAACATGAAATACTGTATTGAATATTCATCTAGTAAGCATCATACCAAACTGACGCTACGACACACAAGAATAATTTCAATGTAAAAACATGACAGTACATCAAAGATACACAAAAACCTTTCAGAGAAAAAGAAACTTAAAGAGAGATACTATTACGCTGATGCAAGATCCAAGCTAGCTATAACCTTGTTAGCAAGACTCCACTTCACAAATCCACTGGGCCATGGAGGCTATGAAGGGACAAGTCAGCGTTTTTCAAGAATGATTGTTGGAGCGATTCCCTTCAAGCCAATCTAAAGCTTTGTCCTTTGATGGAAGAGGAAACAAAATGTATTGCTAAACTTACTCTGGCTTTGGTGAGTAGGAATATATTGATGTATCCTTCCCCAGTCGTTTGTTCCATAATCTCCTTTCTAATGATGGATGAGGTAGGGCTCTGGGAGTTTGGGCATACCTAATTTTTATTGTGTTGAATACTCACACTTGTTTATAATTTATTCCTTGTGCAATTCCTACTTTTTCATCCTATGACAGTTATTTATTTTGTGATAATTTGTTCAAAAACATTCTACTCACAATTTTCCCCATGATGATCTACAGTAGAGAAGTAAGTTTTACTTGAAATGAAGGAAAATTCCTCTATGATTTCTCTTAATTTAATCTGGAACTAAAATTTACTAAAAAAAATAGGGCTTTAAAAGTCACTGAATGTCTGAATTCATTAACTTTCTTGGAGTAGGCATCACCCTGAGACTACGTCTAAGTTCTATTATGATCCAAAGTCATGTCCCAAGGAGACTTAAAGTCAAGAATTTCTAAGACCATATCAACAGGCTTCTAATTCTATTATGGAATGGTGTTCAGGATAGATTTTTAACTCTAATTTGAAAACTTGCAGTTGCTTTCCTACAAATACAAAATTGGGCCATTTACCTGCTGGCAGGAACTAGTTAAATTAAATTTAGACTTTGGTGAAAAAGACACTTTTTCTTCACTTGGTGAAGTGTTTCTGAAAACTCTGTATCACTGATTATATAAATCAAGGAGCAATTTATATTTTACAGATTCTGCTTAGAATTTGATTTGCCTTTAGCAGAGAATTCAACTGATAGAGTATGATGATCCATTTTCCACCTTTTTTAGAAAGGTTAATACATGACTTAGAAATGACTTGCAGTGCAACTCAAGGCATCTGGTCCACGGGCTGGGACTCTAGGACAGATGAAGTTTGGACCAGAGTGTAAGTCAACTTGCTGATCACTGAGAAGTTCTTTTTCCAAAAAACAGAGTCAGATGAAATAAAACATGTGTTTGATAAAGTAGTTCAAGTTACATTCTGGTGTAGGCTTCTTATCTCCTCGAGGGCCCATGACAACCAGGTCACAGACAAGCACTTTGAGTAGCACTGTTTGGAAGCATTTGCTCTTATACTGGTCTACAGTATGCACCCAGAGGTGTAAATAATATAATGCATTTATAACTGGATATATATCATAAGGACACAGTGGTAACTGGGATGACATATTCTATTAAATAGGACATCTTTTCAGTGTTGTGATCAGTGTTTGTCCTGGTCATGCTCTATACGTCACCCTTGATTATTTCAGTATTTTTTGCCTTTACCAATTTATATATAACTAATCTATAAAAATGTTATTCAATGACCATTTGAATAATATTTAAAGCTATGCCTCATAGTTTGTTCTTTTACATGAAAGAATACTCTATCAAGGTTAAAAATAATTATTTTAGAAACCCTATAATATGACAATTGTTAAAAAATATCTACCCATATATGTATACGTGCACATATATATTTAGCAGTGAAAAAAGCTTAAAGTTGGGGAAAATCTAATGCAAATTTTTTTCTTGTGATATTTCAACCTGTCTTTATGATGAGATTAAGTGAAGTAGAAATATTATGGTTCAATGTGATTAATTAAAAGCCAGAAAACCTTGAACATTGTGAATTCTATAATAAGTAAAATGATAAAGGTTATGAATACAATTAGTTCTATTTTTCCACAAGAGCACTGCATTGTTATGATGGCAGGAAAAGAAGGTTTAACTAAACTGAGCAATGAATCAAGATCAAGAACTATTTTTATGTGCATTTCTGTAAAATTTTGGGTTGCTTCTGAATGTATGAAGCTACAATGATGTTGAACAAGCTAGATAATGATGACTGGGTCATGAGAGATTGATAATTAGTGCTCAGAATTGGCATTATTCACTCCCCTTCCAACTGGTGGTTCATTCTGTTGATCAAAACCAAAACAAATAAATGAATAAGATATATATGGGCTTTCAAATTCTGAATCAAATCTTGCCATTGAAATACTGGCCCACCTACGAAAATGACCCCATTATATCTCAATCTATAATTTCAAGTGACATTTCCATGAAATAGTTATGATTTCCATGCTGCCACAGCGTCATCCCAAAAGGCATGAAGGCTGTTCTAGTCAAGCACATTGGGCCTTTGTGAGAAATACTTTATAGCAAAGATATTCTGTAAAAAATTCACTGACATTAAGACAGTAAAGTATACTATTTTTAATATATATGTCTTTGGAGATAGCACAAACTAATTTGGTTCCTTAACTTGTAACTTAAGGCATATTACACATTAGGTATTCTACATTATGTAGAAGGATTCAGTATCTAAGGTACTATTAAGGCTCTTTATTCTGACGCGAAACATGAAAGGGAACTGAAAAAGCACTGCTATTAAAGTCAGAAGATCTGTCGTTGATGGAAAGCTACTGCATATTAGCTCTGTGACCTTGAGAAAGTCACTTTATTTCTCTGAACCGCTCAATAAAATGAGTAATACATATACCTCAAAACCTATTTGAGAGGATTAAATGAGGTAAGGTATGGGAGTGCATTTTAAACTATAAACAAAATACTAATAAAAAATGTTGCTAGTATGTTAAAATCATGAAATTAGAAACACACAATTTTATTTTTCTGTTTTTGATAACATGTGACATACTATTTTCCCCACTGGAATAAAAGACTACTTTCCTAAACATGTTTATAGGATCATTTGATAACTATGATGTTAAAAATCATCAGTATGTATAATTAAGATGTCCTAAGCCATCTTGTTGGTATTTAATTTAGATGTCTATATTAAATATCTATATCTTATCATGGCATTTCACTTCCATCGACTATAAATAGAGCTGTGTCATAGACTATTTGAGCATTGTACAATTATGTCCAAACTAGCCGATCTCAGTTACTAAACTGACAAAAATGGTCAAGTTATTTTGATAAAGTAATGTGACTTTACTAAATATTACTCTTCTAAAAACATTGCCAGTCACATTATTACTTTATAGAAAGTTTGTTTTTAAATACTGGGTTGACTGATCATAATGATTGAAGAGGCCAGGTTACTCATTTTGAGAAGTAATTCTTAAGTTATACGGTTTGATAGCTTTTGCTTTGTTTTTCCTCATGACTAACATAAAAATATATTGTGTCTTGTTATTCAGTTTTACCCCTATTGCATTATTCTTTGTTCTCAAATTAATGCTAGCAATTACTCATCATTATTTACATGCAACACCAATTTCTTGGTTTGAAAGACAAATAGAAAAGTATAAATAAAACAACTTTTGTAGAATTTTATTGTGTTATACTGAGCTGTATTTATTCAGACTACCTTAACATTTGAAGAAAGTATAATCTCAGAAAATATTTAAGGGCAAAAAATAAAAAACCTGCTCTTTTTAGCTTTATAATTGCCTCGTGTCAAATTATGTATTTTAAAAACTATGTTAAATAATGCAGTTTTCCAGTCTTTAATCAGTATCATAGAAATGTAAATTTAAAATGTCTTATACCTGTATTTATATTTACCTATACGATATTTGGTTTAAAATGAAATAATAACTATATGTTATTCATTAGTTAAAGCATCCAATCAATATTTTCAGAACTTTAATTCTGAAGTTCATTGACTTTTCTGACTTATTGTTAACAACATGGGGAAATAGTTTTAAAGCTCCTTATGGATCTGTCTAATAAGCATTTCATTTATTTTACCAAATCATTTGTCCCTATATATTAGATACAAAACAATGCCTGGAAAATAGTGAGTAAATTAAAATGGAAACTAGTAATTCCTCACTAAGAAAATAGAATGTTCCTTGTGATTTGAATTTGCAAAAAGGTTTCTGGCTGAAAACTCTGAATTTTCTTGGTATGTGTCACAGGCAAATCCAAAAACTAAACTTATATAAAAACTCCTAGCCAAATTGCATAATATTCATGCATAAACTAATTTTGCTACATTATTGGAAATTTAAACTATGGTTCACCATTTCATTATTAAGTGACCCCAATTTTAAGGAATTTCAGTAAACCAATGTCTGCCACTTCTTTTGCAAAATGTCAGGACACCTCTAATCTTACAGAAATGCCCCATGAAACAGCACAAGAAGGAGTCTGAGTAGTCAGCCCATGCCCTGTGTCTTTACTTAGAGTCAGTCACCCCCTAATTTCTGGTCAGTAGTTGAGACTTTTTGATCCTTGTAAGGGAGAAAAATACATTTAGAAATTTGAAAATTTGCCTGAACCTGGTCATGCACTTTTGGACTTGTTCAATCAAATAGTAAAGATATAAATCACCTTTTCTTAAATAAGAAGGTGCATGAAAAGCAATCCAGATAAGCAAGTTTTCTTCATTTCTGGATTTGGCTGCAACATATATTTTTAAAAAGATAAAAAAGTGTCCTTAATGTAGAAGTTATTCTAAATGTTCTTCCTTTTCTGAGAGTTCTTTGACCTACTTGCCACTAATGTATTCAAGTCTACTATTCACCCATTACCAAGAGCACAATTCATTAAGAATATTTGCATTTTTGAGTTATAGATTCAAATCTAGTGTTCTGAATAAGTATTATCCTAAGATCACATGAACTAAAGGAAATATTCATTCTTCAAGGGAATTTCATCAAAATCAGTCTGAATGTCATGTCAAAAAGCTGGTCATGTGCTTGAAACTTCTGTATTAATAGTAAAACACATCATCTAGATTGGAATGTATAAGACTTTATGAAGACATAGATGAAACTGTTAGTTTGCAGTTTCCTGCAATAAAACTGACAGATGAAAATGTTTATAACACAGATTAATCATGTTTTCATTTAAGAATGTTCTACATTCAAAGAGGGGAAATTATAGCCCATATATTATGATGAGACAAAAGAGGAATGCATTTATTTGTTTATATATATATATATATATATATTTGGAGGGATGTATTTTAAAGTAATCTAACTTATTTAGGATTAAAAATACTATAAACCAAAAAATCATTTTTGTTGATAGCTAATTATTTGGAGTGTATTATACCTTACTAATAAAGACTGTCAACTGTTTATTATTTAGCTTATATAACAAAACTCTTTTCAAATTAAAGATATTAAATTCTAAAAAAAGTTTCTGACTAATTGCTATACACTTTAACAATCAATTAATATTTATATGATACATGACAACTGAAAAAATTTTCAACATATTAAATATTAAATTTCATCAAGTAAAGTCCTGCTTAATATATTAATTCTAAAAAAGTCCTAAAATAATCAATTATTGATGAAATAACTTTGCTGAGTTTCTTTAAAAGTTTAATGATACATTTTAAGTAGTTAATTAACATAAGTAAATAATAATATGTAAATCCTAAATGTCCCACAATGAAATCAAAATAAATCTTACACATTTTTTGTGCACTTTTCAGTTCACAGCTACTTCATTTATGGACTTTAACTGGTGACAAAAAAAAAATGGTTCAAAAAATATTAGCTCCAAAAACTGACAAATGTGCAGCAAAAGATTATGAAAACATGCAGTGGTTTCATTAAATTAACAACAATAAATAGAAAAATGTAACTAACGTATTACCAGTTTGTGCCATAAATTTAGCAGCATCAGCTTGTTCCTGAGGGACCCTTTTTTCATGAACAGATCGAGGTCGCTGACTTTTAATTGTATGATCTCCCATCATTCCAAATTCTAAAGACAGAATAAAGGTATATGAAAGCTTGTGTGTAGACATTTCTCACAAATTACATCACTGTCTCATGCAATATGTTCCTACACAGACCTAGAAGTTACTGATTAAATCCACGATTCTAAAATTTTTCGGCTGATCTGCTTGGAACATTTCTAAACTCAAATCAAAAAAATCTATAAACAAGAACAAGGTTTCAAGAAACAATGCTAACAGTCAGAGAAATGACACATCAGGTTTTAAGTCAGCTGAAGTAACAGAAATAGTGTACTCTTTTCTGATCGTGTTTTGCAGCAATACATGAGAAAAAATACAACCACAGGGCTAACTTTTGTTTTTCAGAGATAGAATCCTGATGCAAACCAGCTGTTGCTTTGCTGAAGAATCATCACCCCCGACAAGTTTTTTCAGCACATCCTTGAGGAGTGAGTGACCATGTAACCTAGCTTACCTAAGGCAAACATTCACTTGATGGACTATTTTCCCAAAGACGAGGTTGCCCTTAGTGTCCTCCAAAGCTTATAGAAAACGGTGGCTTAGATAACTCTCATTCTCTCCCGCCTTGTGCCCACATAATTCTTCATCCCTTTTCTAACCACTTGGAAGAGAGTGTTTTCTCCTTTAAAAGTTATGTTTAAGAGAGAGAATGACTCCAGGTTTCTGTTATTTAATCCTTTCAACATATACCTCCTAGGAAAGGAAAATAATCTGGGCCTAACTCAGAGACAGATGGGGGAGAGAAAAAATAAGCTGAACAAAAGAATAGATTCCACACAGCATACATTTATTTAATCTATATGCTTAGAAATCTGTAAGCATTCCATGCTTATTTCACTGTTACTGTAAAATAATCGAATAAAACCAAAGCCTGATGAATGGAGTGGTTAGTTCTGGCTCACAGGACTGTAGGTGGGGGAAGAGCATTGCTGAGGGGCAGGGGTCAGTGGTGCTCAATGTTCCAAGAAAAGTTTTGGGTCTTTAACACCAGGTCTTTCATACATGACACACATGACTGGGTAAAATATGTTCTAATGATAGTGCAAATAGATTGCTAGAACTAATAATGTCAACATTTGGGAATGGATAATTTCACCAGCTTATTGTTTTGGCTTTTCCCATCCACCTTTAAATCATCTTCTGCTAAAAGATTACAATGTACCTTGTACGATTAAGCAGTGTATTTTTTATACACAACTCTGATCTTTTATGCAAGGAGAAAAGACTAGCACATGTTTTTGTCCAGCCTGGCAGATTTCCTCATAAATATTAAAGTATGGCTCCTGACAGATTGATTTGTCAGAAATTCTTTCAAGATATTCTACCCAAGAGAACATCTCATGAGAAATCTGAGAAATCTAAATGTGTGTTTGTTTTTATCAGTTTAGATAAAATCCAAGGCAGGAAATGGAAATTTTCATAAAATGTCAGTTGCTTTAATCTCATAAAATCCATCACTGTTTTCCATTACTGCCAACATCCTTTCATTCCATTCATTTATGTGTACGTTACGTGCTGCCTAAACCATGCTTCATTCTGCTAATGAGAAGTATCTAATCACCTATCATTTAATGATTTGGGAAAGTGACCACGTAGAAAATTTATATCTAGACTCCTGCACTATCCAATATTTTGAAATATTATATATAACTGAAATTTCTCTGGATCTGAAAATAGCGAAAGAAATTTAATAGTAATTTTTATTAACAGTATGCTTTACCTTCTGTCCTCTTGAATTTATCATTTAAATTGTGTACGTGTGTGTCTATCATTTAGGGCATCTGAGTCAGAGCACATGTTCACATAAGTAATCTGGGGGCTCTGATGCTTACACTAAGGTAGTTTGGGCACCCAGAGGGCAAAGGACACCAAAGAAAGTATCCCATGCCTACAACTTCCTAACTACAAGGTAACTTTATTACCTGTTCTAGTAGAAGGCAATTCTTCAACTCGGTGGCAGCATGATAACAGCCTGCAAAATTGTTTATAGGGATTATGATCCTGAAATTTAGGGGTCTGAGGATATAGGTTGGCTCTGAGATCATTTTAAAAGTGTCATATTCAATTTTTAATGATTTCTGAAATTTAAACACGAGTAAAGTACTATTTTTTTTAAAATAGGCATTAGTATTTCAGTGAACTATTTCACATTATTAGCTGGAATGTAATTGAAGCTTCTCAAATACAAATTACAAATTTTATATTACAAATTAAATTTCCATATTCTTCACTCTAGTCACTTCTACTTATTAATAATCAATGTTATATGAGCATTAGTGCTAATGCCTTATCATGGGTCATAGCATTTAAGAAATTCTTCAATCATATGTGGACTTGATTACATAAGTTTTACATAATCGAAAGTTTAAAATAAATTTTCTGATTATTGTTACCAATATAATTTATATTAAAAATTACTTAAAAATTAAAACTATTCAATAATATGAGGTCTTGATATAACTAAATTCCCTATAAGATAGAAGACATGCTAACAATTTACTTCTTTTTCTCAGATGGAAAAGCAACACTATGGTGGTATTTTTTTAATGTGCTAGACGGATTGTTTCAGACCTTAAACAATCCTAATTTGTAAGTGAAACACATAAACTCTTATCTAATTAAGTGAGTTTCTTCTGCCAATGTTTATGTGCCAAGTGTCTGAAAAAAATCTTCTTTGTTTAAGGGTTGTTATCAATGGTAAAATTTAACAACAAATGCTATGGCTCCATCCATTTCTCACAATGGAATACTTTCAAAATATTTGTGCTCTCTTTCAAGATGATATCATATTCAATTTTCTTCATTTCTCATGAATATAAAGGCCAATTGGATCATCTAAACTTAGGGAGAAAAAGCTATCCTTTTTGCTATTATTCTCTTATTTAGTGAATATGAGTTGAGGTAAACCTTTAGCGTGTTATGCTTTCTGAATAATATCAGTTCTTCATGGTTGTTGACTTATATTCAAATGATTCTGAGGTGGCAAAGATCATATACTACATTAGTTACACGAGAAAAACAGCATAGCCAAATAAAAAGATGATCTGCTTTGGTAAAAGCAATGAAAAGCAAGTTATGAAATCAAATGAAGTCATGTACAGCATAATATTGTATATGTACATATGGTACATGGCTTATGAAAATACAGGGTTATTTCCTATATCTTTATGTTGATGGTATCGATGAACTGGTGGATAAATAACTGCGTTCATATATAAAACTCATATGGCTTTCCATGTTTAGGCACATTTTCTTATACACACTCTTTCACTGTGCTTCTTGATAAAAAGCAGTAGTCTCTGGAAGTACGATACAATCAAAGTCACATGAAAAAAAGGTTTTGAAAATCTGTTGCTTTAGGTATAGTTTTATGTCTTTTCTTCTCCCATCCAGGAATATTATAAGTAGATCGTTAAGAAACAAATACACTTGAAAACTGACTCTTGGTAGTCAATTGTCAGTCATGAAGTTTTTGTCTGGAAATCAAGGGTTATAATAATGTGAAGTCATCAAAAATTTAAAACACACACATATCCACTTGTTATTTTACCATGTTTATTCTTCAACGTATGGACAAGTAGAGCAGCAAATTAGTCGATAACAGTTATTACTGCAAACTATCTTGCAATATAAATATTAACTTCACATTGTTAGCTAGCTTTCCTTCGCATTTCTACAGAAAATATTCTAGCCCACTGTTGCTTCTCAAGAAACTCCCAGAGATATGCCCTACTTTTAATCTACAGCCAAATTGCACTACTTTTTGTCATGGAAATGGTCAAGCCAACGCAGCCTTTCTCTTATTTTCCCCCACCTGAAACATCTGCTCCTCCAGCCATGCCTGCAATAAAGCCCTCTCCAAATCCTCCTCAAATGGCACCACCTCCATGAACTAACCAACCAATCAGAATCAGCCTCTGTCTGCCCTAACTTCTGTTCTGCTTTGTATCAATAATGGACTTTTACTTATTAGACTGTGTCTTATTCCCCGAACTGGATTATGAACTTATATGGAAAGGAAGTATGTCTTACAAGTTTTAAAAGCACCTCCTGCTTTGCATATAACTGGGGCTCAATATTTATTCTATAAATAACTTTCATGCTAAGAATTGCTTCTCCAAAAGGCAAATTTCTAGATGCCTAGAACCATTTCTTTAACTTGTTTGGTGAACAGTTCAATGGGGAAAAGATAAAATTCTTAGAGAAGTACTTAAAATTTAATTATGTATGATTATGATGGTCAACATTTCTTTTGTCAACAGAGTTAACTATTGTTGCTATTGTGTCGATAAATATATTCAGATTATTATTTAAATAATTGAAATATTACTTTATTTAGAACTTAAATCTCACTGTCCCAAAACAAAGCTTAATGCCCTAAAACAATGCTTAATTTTTGTCAATAAACATTTATCAATTACTTACTGTTTTAGGTATTAAAATTACAAACATAAGTAAAATATGGTCTCTGATATTCTCACACCCAAGAAAACCCACTAAACATGGCCTGTTCCTTTCAAATACATAAAATTATTTACCTTAATCAAAACATTAAGCTGCACTTGTATGTTATTAAATTCGTTCATTTATTTTTACACTTATTGGAAACAGAGTTGGCACAATTATGTTGCATGCAGATTTTTTGTGTGCATAAGACGGCCTGGAGATATTTAGGTAGTGAAGAAGAGACCAGATCATCAGTCATTTTGATAGTCTTCTGTTTTCTGAGATTATTAAAAAATTTTTTTTTGCAATATGATTAGACGTCAAAATTGTTTTCTCTCCCTCAACAACTCTTTGTTGAGTGCCTATATAGTCAGGTGCTTTATGAAAACATAGAGCTGATTGGGAAAAAGACTATTATCTACATCATCAAAGATATTTCTAGAACTGGCATGAACTATTGGAAACAAGGAATTTTAAAATTAGACATCATTAGCTGGAATTCTGAAGAACGCTGTTTAAGAAATACATTTTACTGTTAATTATACATTAATTTCATTTTCCCAAAGAACCAAACAGGAATAGAATAAGTGGATGAAAGACAATTTCCAAAGAATTAATTCAAATTAATGACAATTATATAATAAATATCAGGAAATATTTAAATAAATTTTGAGAAAATCAAAAATTAATATTAAGAAATATTTAAAATAAATTAATACATGTTAAGAAATATTAGAAATCTGAGAAATCCATCATTAAAAGTTGAAAGGTTAACTGATATTCTTTCCTTCAAATTATTTCTTGGTTCTATTGCCGTAATTAGGTACGTGGTTATAGGCATGAAGATGCTATTTATTACAATAATAAAACAGAATCTTGCTTTTCAAAATACTCCCACAGAAATGATTTTATTAGGTAGTCGGCCATGACTCTGTTAAGTAAATGGGTGATTTTGTGGCACTTCTAAATTGGACAAAACATAGTGTAATGAAACGATATACTGATAGCATGTTTATAGAAAAAGTTTAAATGATCAGATGTTTTCAATTAAGTTGTTAAATTATGAAACCCAAACTATTTTATAGAAGAGATTGTCAAATATATTTAGTGTATATACTCTTAGTCAATGATGATATATTCTAATTCATTTTATTTCCAAATAGAAGCTTTGAAATAATTACATATAATGATAGATTCCTTTTAGAACTTTTCAAACATGTATTCAAAAATTATATTATAAAACATCTTATCTAGAATGATTCCAGGACATTTGGGGTGTAAACCCTTAAATCATCATTTTTACACTTACTCAGTCTTACTTCTGGGAAATGTTAGTAAACTGGATGCACCGTTCCATGTAAGAAATCATCAACGTGTGAAATCATGTAGGAATTATTTGTTAATATTTCTTATATATTATCCAATTGCATTTTATGATCTCATCTCTTTTTGAGATAACTTTTGGATTTTTATAAACTATCAGTAATGGTTTGCTTGAAAGATACTTTATTTGTTGGTGATGAGTAAAATAAATGTAGAAGCACAAAAATAATAAAGCAATTCTACTTCCAATAGCAACCTAGTAGGATTCATCTTTCCTTGTTGACTTGTATCAGAATTTAATTTAGCATTTTAGTACATCAGTGGCAAAATAAGATGCTATGTTGCGAGTTCCAGCACCTTTTGTAGGGGACTAAAACCCTCACACTATAAGACGTGAATAATCTTATTGCTAAAGTGGCCCAATAAGATCTTAGGGAATGTGAATTACAAGAAAGTAAACTGGGTTGTCCCTGGATGAAGCATTTCTACATTTTCCTAACAAGAACAGGGCTGGCTTGCTTTCCTGCCAACTCTCTGACATGCAGAGGGAATCAGGCCCACAGAAAGCTTCTTTGAGGCCTTATTAAGAACCCTGGAAAGTATCTCTACCCGATTAAATGTGAAACTTTTGTAGGGGTTTAAGAGGCAATGAGTGAGAAATCATGGTTTGATTTGAATTTTAGATAGATAGATTACTGTAATTGAAGAATGGATAGCAGAGTCTAGGGGAGCAAAGTTAGAGGCAACATAAACTATGAAGAGCTACTGCAATTGTCCATATACAACTATTTGTGATTGGGTAGGGCGTCGGGTTTGATCGATGGGTCACCAGCAGCTCCTAAGCCTGGGGGAGCAAATGGATGGGGTATCAGAAGTCCCAGCTTACTGCAGGTTGAGTACATCTTTGGACAATTGGGTCCAAATTGTTGGCAACTAGAGCAATTGTCAGTGTCCCAAAAGTTTACAGGGAAGTGTTTTATAAGAAAGTTTACACTTAAAAAATGTGACACTTTTAGTATGGTATTTTTGAGAGATGTTACCTTTGTATATATATTACATTATGCATACCGTATTATATGTATTATATTATGCATTCATTTAGAATGTTTAAGAAAAATGACTCCTCTATGATTTTTTAATTAAGGCTTATAGCCATATGGGACTTTTCCACTTGCTGAAGTTCAATCTCATTTCCTATAACAGTACAGCACAGAATAATTTAACTTAAAGCAATATCACTGAACGCATATTTACTGAAAGAAATAATTTAACAAGATACCCCATGAGAATAATTAGTACATTCTACACTCCAACTGAAAGTTAAAAGATGAGGTGAATTGTTGCTTCACCCAAACATCTCAACATAAATACACAGTGGGTAAACCATGAAATGGATTTTTCATGCTTTTTCATAAGGCACTGGTATCTGGATAGTTCTGAAACATATTTACTGCACTTAAACCACCTTCATGTGACTCATATGATCTCAAGCTTGTACCTGGAGGTAAGAAAGAAGTTCCTTTGTCATTTATGCTTTTTAACTCATCCATTTTGTTCCCACAGAATTTCTTTTTTAGAGAATCTATAAATATCAAAATAAATAGTTCTACTCATGTTTTACCATTTATTGCTATGTTTTTGTGTCTTATCACATAATGTTTTAGTTTACAGCAGTATCATTGTATACATGTTTACTGAAAGAAATATCAAAACTGAGTTTTTAATGAAAATGATTCCACTAAGACATACATATAGTGCTTACAGCAATTTCAAAAAATAACTATAATACTATCTTAACTATCCTCTCAATACTCTAGCTTATTTTTCAGGGACACATGAATACATGTGGATAATAGTTTCAGTATTTTTCTAGTCTATAAATTATCCTTATAATCAATTAACATATATTCAAACTTGTTTCCATCATTTATCATTATCCGTATTGAAGCCCAAGGGGCATTGTATAGAGAGAACTAAAAATGATTAGCCATTTCAAAGCAGTGTTTCAAATACCTAGAGACAAGGAAGACCATTAAACTAAGATGTGAGGTGCAGCTGAATTGTCAGGGTGGACAAATAAAGTGAAGACCAGCAGATGCAGCTCCTGTTTTGAGCATCACACCTGAAGTTCTCCAAACCTTTTTCCTCCTGTTGCAAAAGGGGATTCTGGGAACAGGGTCTCTGAGGTCTTCTGAAGCTCTAAAATTGCATTACTTTCTCAGGTCAGAAGTTGGCACATGAACATAACATACAGGCCGTCTCTCAGCAGACCTGGAGGCCTGGAGGCTCTGACCAAGGTTGACTGGGGTGTGCAGAGACACACAGGCACCCGAGTCTAAGTAAAACACAGAGTTGTAGTTGCTTCTAAAGCTTTTCTTAAGTCACTCAGTGTGGAACAGTTCCCTGGATGCATGTCTAAGCACCAAAGCAAGGTTTACTTTGCATGGGAGGTCTCAAGATTGCACAGTACTTATTTAAACACCTTAGCCAGCATCCACGCTGGAGAGGGAATTTTTTAGAAGACAATATGCTTTCAAAGGCATTGAGCATGAATAGAGTCCATTCGTTCAACAAACATTAAATGAGCAATTACTATATTCCAGACAGGATTCTAGGCACTGGTGATATAGCCATGAACAGAGTAGACAAAAATTTGTTTTTGTGAGAGAAAATTTTATAGTTATTCCTAGTCTGATAGGCAAGGCTTACAAAATCTTTCACAAATATTAAATTTACTAGCCAGCCCTTGGAAAGTTTCATTATAAGCAGTCAAATATATATGTGTCAGATTAATAACTTTTAATTTCACTCTTTCATTCACAAACTGCTTCAGATAAAACTGATTTAACTGCATGTCTCATTCATATCATTCAACAGAAATCGGTTAAGAGGACCACTTAGATGAAAATGGTTGACTCAAAAGCCGGGTCACCATATCCAAAACAATGCTGTGGTCTCATTGGTTTCTCTTCTATTATCTTCAGAGTTTTCTTTCCTTTCAATTTTAATTGATTTTGCTATACACTGATCTAGTCTCTTTATACCCCTTAAGAAAATGTTTGTTCTTTCTCATTCCATTCACTATTGTCATATTATATCCTTTATATCTTTTTATTTTTGTAAACTACCCAAGAAGACATAAATATGCTTTCATTATACCATGCCTCTCTATTTTCCTGTGGCCAGATATTTACATCTATGTTGCCTTCAGAGGAAAGACTCCTAGAAGTGGTTTTGCAGTGTGATGTCATCTCCCATCCCAAATATACTTCACAACAAATAGTGAAGGTAGGGAAAATGTTAGATTTTTTTGATCTATTTTCTGTCAAAATACAACACCCCTCTTCATCCTAATTAGTGCTTTCTCTTGTCCAATTTTGCTTGATATTAATACTATTATTGCTGCTTTGTTAACGCCTTTGCTACATTTTTTTCCATATGCCTTCTACTCTTCAGTGTCATTTTGCTTTAAGCATATATCTTATATAAAACATGTATAGTTGTATTTTAAAAATCCCATCTGATCCTCTTCCTTTTAGTAGGAAATTAAATCCATTGACATTCACTATATTTATTATAAGGTTGGACTTATTTCTTCCATCTTATATTAGGATTTCTCTTTAGCATATTTTCTTGCTGTTTCTTCATTTTTCCCCTATTTAAATTTTTTTGGATCAGTAGGAATTTTCAGTTACATTTTTTCCTCTAGTTATCCTTCTTCAATTATTCCAAGTGCTGTACACTAATTTTATCACATACACTTAAGTAATTTTTTAAATCTATCACTATCTATAGTGAATCAGTATCTGTACTCTTTCCCAAACCAAGACAAGAATTTGAGTGTGCTATCCATGTCTCACTGTCTTGATACTCACATATCATTTATTTCCAAATGATTATATATTGTGCTGCAATAATTAGACTTAACTATTAGTATCAGCTATTAGTCTATCAGTATTAATTTCTTTGTTGATCTTTCTTAGATTTGTTTAATTTTGATCAAGTACATCCTTTAACAGAGAAGAGTCTAAAATTGACTCATCTTGCCTTTACACTTGAATGCTAGTTTGGCTAGACCTAGAAATTTAAGGTCAAGAAGTTTTATCTTAGTTCCTGGACCAGGGACTGAACCTGGGCCCCCAGCAGTGAAAGTACTGAGTCCTAACCGCTGGACCACCAGGGAACTCCCAACGTCGAGAAGTTTGTTTTTCATACTGAACTTTGATGATAACTTGGACCCTGAATGCCGGTATCCAGTGTTGCCTGTGAGATATCTTCTGGTAAGAGAATTTGCTATTCTTTCTGGAAGGCTTTTTTGGGATTTTTCCTTTTATCCTTGGAAATTTTACCAATGTATGTCTAGACATCAGTCTTTCTCACTCAGCTTACTTGGTACTCTGTTCCCTTTCCATACAAGGACCAACCCTTTAGCTGAGCACACTGAGGGCTTTTCTCCAACTTCCTCTTTTCTTGGTTTCCTTCCATATCGGGGTGTGGAGGTTCAGAGTTACTGCAAGCTGCTCTCTGCTTCCATCCCAGCCCCTCTGTATCCACTAAGAACTTCCTCTGAGAAAAGTCAACCCCTGATTTCTGACTATTAAAGGATAAGTGCAAACCATATTACTTTCCATGTCGTTCTCTGAACAGTTCTCTTTCCTACTTACATAAGTCTTTCAAAAGCATATCCTCTAATTGCTCACTTTCCCCTCACCCAATAATGTCAGGCTATCTGACTTCAAGCCTCCTTCCCGGAATGAAACTGCTCTCTGGGAAGTCAGCTGCCTCTTAGAAACTGTCACGTTCATCCTGATTCCTTCAGCATTTGACACTCTCCCACGCTCCCCCGTCCCACAACTTTTCCTAAAACGTTCACCTCCCTTGGTTTTCAAAGCTGACGATTTGATTTTCTTCCTCTTCCTGACTGCCTTCCATCCATTCCATTGCTTTAGTGGCTCTTCATCCTCTAAAAGCTAAGTTTTCCCCTCGGGATTCATCTCAATACTCTCTCCCTGAGAAATTCCATCCATTCCTACAGACTCAGGTACCGCTCTTGGGCAAGCAACCATCAGTCTTCCACTCCTCTAGGCTGAACTATCTCCAGACCACCTACACTACAGTGGCCCCTAGATACTGTGACACAAACTTAGTATCTACGAAAACAAGCTAATCCCTGCCTTTACGAGAGCCGGTCCTAGATGTGCATTTCAAATTTAGTTTTAATAAACATACGGTGCTCAAGATAAATCATTTGTGAATAAAGAGCAAAATAAAAGTTGACCAGAAATAATGCAGAAAATTTTCTTAGATTTATCAAAAACATCCTGATGGACCAGTTTGGTTATGTAAAGATGGGCCTTGGCACTAAATCTGGAAAACTGAAGGTGATAGAGAGATATTATTTTGCATAATAACAGAGTAGTAATTTGAAATTTACTGAGGTTGCCAGGGAGACAAGGTGAGGCTTCCTGGGGAAAATAGAGGAAGGACGTGAGGTTAAAAGGAGAGGCTTCAGGAGTAAGGAGAGAACCGTCCAGAAAAATGGTGGAAAGTTGAGACCAGAGGAGAAAACTGTTGGATTCCATGTGGAAGGAACATCAGGATCAATTTTAAGAACACTGATACTTAAGTATAAATGTATATACTGTGCTGGGTTGAAATAAAATCCCTCTACACTACAACCAACTTTTATTAAAAGCCTATACCCTGTATTAGAAATATTTACAAAGAGGTGATTAAAGAAAAGAAAGATTGATTTCACATTGAGGTTGACAAGGGACAGAATAAAGAGAATAGCCCAGACACAAAATACAAAGCAACGATTGATGATATAGCTAAAATACATGTAAGAGTGGATGGGCAGGAACACACAAATCCTCCCTCAAAAAATCCTTAGAGATATTGGGAGTATATTGAATTTATAGTTCTAAATTATGTGGCAGATCAAGCCAAGTGTTTATTTAAAAATTATACTAAGGTAAAGATAGTCTTCCAAAGGCTGGAGAATTTGGGAGCACATCAATGATAACTGTAGGGTTACAACTTGACGTTCTTATACTGGGCTCTGGGTAGCTCATACTGTAATATATATTAAACATTGTCCCTCAGCTGATTTTGTACTTTCTGAACCATATGCAAACTCTAACCTAATCTAGCAAGGAGTCCTAAGTTGTTTACTAGTCATCACTTAACTGGGTTCTACAGGACTGGTGGCCAAGTGGCCAAGGATTGGCAGAGAGGGTTAAAGACGGCATCTCTTATATGCTAAATCCTTCCCTATTTTGGTTTAGGGCTTTTTCTTCTTCCCTCACCCCAACCTTCACAGGAGACACTAGCTTTGACTATTGTGAACAGTTTCACCAAGACTTAAGTGGGAGACGTAATTAAAGTTTTGCTTTTCTGAAGGAAAAACAATGTCTTCTTTGTGTTGTAGTTTTAATGTTTTAATGTTTTCCTTAATTATAATATCTCTTCAAATCAATGTATTCTGTATATTATTATCTCTTTGCCAGAAGTATATGTCAGGGTATGTCTTCTAGGCTGGGATCTACCTGGCATAACAAGTTATTTTAAAGTGAATATATTGGATTTTTGATGACTAAAGTTTGATGAGTCAACACTGTAAAATAGCTGTACCAAAACTCAATAGAAACTTTTGAGTTTGGGATTGACATGTACTCACTGCTATATTTAAAACAGATAACCAACAAGGACCTACCGTATAGCACAGGGAACTCTGCTTAATATTATGTAACAACTAAAATGGGAAAATAATTTGAAAAAGAATAGGTGCATGTATATGTAGAACTGAATCACTTTGCTGAAAATAACACAACATTGTTAATCAACTCTACTCCAATATAAAATATTTTTTTTTAAAAAAAAGATCATTAAGAAAAACTTTGGTTTCATTTTCTAAAGTGTGGAATTCAGGACTTTTGGTCTACTTAGCATTTAGTTGTGGTCACTAGTGTTTTACAGAGGAATATTGATAAATATGTAGAAACAATAGTGCTCAGAATGGTAAAAGAGTGAGAAATGGAGTGAAGACTGTCTCAAAAATTATAGTTTAGTGTCAGGCTTATTTTGGAAGTAAATTTTGAGTGTCCAATGGAAAAGCACTTCAGGGGAAAGAATCTAGTAGAAAAGCTAGGGAAAACTTAAAGAATCAAACTTCATTTTAGAATTATAATCTCTATAAGTACCACAAAAATAGATTCTTATTAGAATCAAACACTGGGTATGTTTAGCTTGGAAAAAAACTCAGGAAGAAATGATAATTTTCTTTGGATATCTGGAAACCTCAAGTAGCAGAAGGATTGCAAATAAATTAACTATGTTGTTTATTAAGAAAGAATTAAGGGGAAGGGTCAAATCCATAGGAAGAAATTTCTAACAAATTGGGGTCCATAAAACAGAGTGGGTGGCCATATGAAATACCAAGCTGTTGGGCTTCCCTGGTGGCGCAGTGGTTGAGAGTCTGCCTGCTGATGCAGGGGACATGGGTTCGTGCCCCAGTCTGGGAGGATCCCACGTGCCGAGGAGCGGCTGGGCCCGTGAGCCATGGCCGCTGAGCCTGTGCGTCTGGAGCCTGTGCTCCGCAACGGGAGAGGCCACAACAGTGAGAGGCACGCGTACCGCAAAAAAAAAAAAAAAAAAAAAAAAAACAAGCTGTTAATCAGTGGAAGTACTTTAGCAGTGGCTGTGCGACTAATGAGTATTGTAGCAATAATTCCTACATGGATGTATCTCGGATTCCTAGAATCTGTGATTCTTCCTGTTCCCCCAACCCCATAGTATATCAATTTTCCACTGTCATGTGTCTCCATCCAAAGCATGTTCCAAATCTGTCAAGGTCTCTTCAGCTCCACCACCACCACTCAGGTCCACACCCCACTAGCCTCCAGCACTGGGATCATTGCAATGACCTCCTAACTGCCCCCCACCCCTGTCACCACTTCTGCTTACAATCCAGTCTCCACAGAGCAGAAAAGCAGATCTTTTAAAAGATAAAACAGATACTGTAAATCCTCTTCTTAAATTCCTTTCATGTCTTCCCAACTCTTAGAATAAAATCTAAACTCCTTACTCTGGGTCTTATTAAGAGCCCTGTGTAATCTGCCCAGCCTGCATTTCAAAAACCATCTCACATCCTTCTCCCCATGACTAACTGTGTTCCAGCCGCACTGGCCTTCTTTTAGCTCCTTAAACATACATTGATTTCTTTCACTGGAAATCTCTTCTGATCTTTGCATGGTTGATTCATTCTTGTCATTTTTATCAAAGCTAAAATCTCACCTCCTTCCAGAGGTGGTCCCTGACCACCAAATACAAATACAGTCATTCTCTAAAACCTGAATTTAATTCTCTACAGAACTTATCAATATCTGTGTTATTTTTGTTTTTATGTATTTGTTTAATAACTGTATCCATCAACACACTAAAATATGAGCTTCATAAGACTAGGAGTCTTGTCTATCTTGTCCATCACCATATCTTGTGCCTTGTAACTGACTAAAAAGTACTTTGGAATGGAGAGAGAGAGGAAAAACAGAGGAAAAAGGGGAAGAACTTGATTATTATTGAATAATATCATGATCTTAATCTTACTCACTGTACTCTGGGTGACTTCCTCAGATCTACCTTCCAATTCACAAACATTCCCCTTGACAGTGTCAAATTAGTATTTAACCCATCTACTAAATTTTTAACTTCAGTGACTATATGTTTTATTTTTGGTAGTTCTATTTTTTCCAAATCTATTTTCTGTTATGTTGTTCTGTATTTATTATTTCTTTATTATTTCTATACTTTTTAAAAAAACACTTTAAACATATCTCTTTTATGGTTTATTTAAGGATTTTGCTTGTTTGTTTTCTATTTCGGAGTGTGCTCCTTGCATTACATCTGTTGATTCCCCTGCATGGCTTTTGTTTTCTCCTATATTTTATTTTATTGAGTGTTCATCTTGCACAGCATTTTCTCCCCTATGAAACTCCTATAATCCTCACTGTAAAAACATCCTTTCACAGCAGTAAATTTCTTGGTTCTAGGTTGCTATATCACAAAAGCATCAATTTCTATCATATACCTGCATGGCATGTGCTACTATTTGTTTCTTTTGTTGGGGGGTGTGCCTTTTTTCTCCCCACCAAGGCTCTTGAAAGAAGGTGAGCTTCTTTCTCACTGTTTCCTGGGGCCATCAAATAAAATTTCTCTAAACCTCCTTTGACAGAAAGGGTAATTCTGTGAGGCCCCAGGCTTTATGTAGTTGAATTGATTTTAGTTCTCCAAACCTACACAGGTTGAGGACATTCTTCTCTCCACATAGCAACAATGAAATCCTAATTCTTAACCATTTAGAGCTTATAACTATTCAAAATATTTAAAAGCCCCCAGCTTACCCCTAATACTTTGTCTTTTGTCTTTTTATTGTTGTTGTATTTTATGGACACCTATAAATCTCCTTTTATTTTCAGTGTGCCTCATTTTTGTTGTCCTAACATTTTATCCAGCATTTCTATGAGTTTTTATCAGGGCTGGGGTCCACCCACATCACTCATTCTGCCATATTGTTCGAATCCTTTCCAAAAGTTAGGTATTGTGTTTAAGTGCTATCTTCATCATGAGTTTGGTTCTATTATTATTCCCATTTTAGACATGGAGATGATGACGTTTCAAGAGGTTACATTACTTGTCCATCATTATACAGTGAGGATGTTTTGGGCTTGGGATTCAAAAAGGTCACATATAATTGATGCCCAAGCCAGACTTTCAAGTATAAGGCTATATAATTAATAGAATCCCTTTCAACTTTAAAATTAATTTTCTATCCTTGCACTTTGCATGGTTTATTTCCCTACATTGGAATATGTGGTTTCATGGTGTTAATAATGATGGAATATATAATCAGGCTAGTGTTTGCTCAGAGATTTTAATAATCTCAGCTGCAGTTCACTTCCAATTGCTTTGTAGGTTTTCCATGATACTCCATGGGAAGGAAAATATGCTAAATTAAGAGTTTCACAAAGTGAATTAATATTAAGATGCCCTAAAAAAGTATAATCTTATAGTGTCATTAACATGAGGTTGAATATAATGGAAATATTTTAATGGTGAGTAATGTATCTTACTGCTCCTTCCCTAATGTTTTCATCATTGACGATAGATGCCATTTTAACTTGCCTTTACCAAAATTTCCTTTACTGAGCATAAATAAGAAGATGCATTTATATTTTCAATAAAGAATTTAAAAGTGTGAGTACTAGGCCACATTACATTCATTCGGGAAGAGGCACATAAAAAATCAGAGAAATTTATATATTCAATCTTTCAGTTACTGAGATTGAAAAGGCATTCATTTTGGTGTCCTCTACAGACTTAAAGGTTTTCTGACTCCAATTTTAATAAAAGAATAAAACTTTACAACAGTACTCAGTTCTTCTTAGTAAATGGCCGAAAAAGAACTGAACTCCTTTACCAGACAAGCAATCCATTAATCATTCATAAAGGTCACGACTGAGCCACACAAGAACTTAATTTTTCTGCGTGACAGTGCTCTGTTTTTCTCATACCCTATGGTTTTAGAGGATCAGAATTTCCCACTACCTCAAAACACTAGCTTGACCTCAAAAACAAGTCTGGAAAAAATATTCTTCCAGACATTAAAAAAATGCAACATGAACAAATACCAAATGATGTCTGACATTTAAGAATGACCTTTGTGCAGCAAATAAAGTCATTTTCCAAAAAGCCAACATTCAAACTTTCCCAGAAACACATTTGCAAATGAAAAGACATCACCAGCTAAAACAGTAATTGCTAGCCATAAACCTTTTTTTTTTTTGCAAACACCACTAAAATTAGTGAAGTTAAATGCCCAGATTAAGAAGAAATGCTCCATCGATTCTCATGTCACTTTTGTAGCACTGTTGAATCGGTTTTGGTAACTTTACTGAATGAACATTTTCTTTTTGCTAAACTGCCTTCTCTTGCAGCCTCCTCTAAAGACGGAGAGCATCTTATGCCAGTATCCAGACAGTCTCACTGAATTTAGTGACTTACAAATTTAAAGGAGGTTCATGGTTTGCTGTCTTGACCTCAGGTTTTGCCCTTGAAATCTCACACTGATTCTATAAAAAGCAATCTCCAGGCTTCCTGGAGCAGGTTGTCTGGAAAACAGTGGTTAGAAGCATTTTGGTTCTACCCTGAGACCAGCCAGTAAGTGATATCAGCAAATACATTAACAAAGTTACCATAAAATTCTTATATGCATATACCTGGAGAAAACAATAATTCAAAAATTACATGCACCCCAGTGTTCACTGCAGCACTATTTACAATAGCCAAGACATGGAAACAACCTAAATGTCCATCAGCAGAGGAATGGATAAAGAAGATGTGGTACATATATACAATGAAGTATTACTCAGCCATAAAAGGGAATGAAATAGTGCCATTTGCAGAGCCGTGGATGGACCTAGAGACTATCATACAGAGTGAAGTAAGTCGGAAAGAGAAAAACAAGTATTGTATAATATTGCTTATATTTGGAATCTAGAAAAATGGTAAGATGAACTTATTTGCAAAGAGAAATAGAGACACAGATGTAGAGAACAAACTTATGGATACCAAGGGGGTAAGGGCGGTGGGATGAACTGGGAGATTGGGATTGACATATATACACTACTATGTATAAAATAGATAATTAATGAGAACCTACTAATAATAATGTCACTTACACTATACATTAAAGCGCAGACATTCAAAATTAGGTATGTCTGTTTTCAAGGCCTATGTTCATTGCTTTACAATATTAAAGTAAATACACAAAGGGACAGCATCCATCCCCTGAGTAAAAGTAATTCAAGTTCATTATGGAAAATAAAGATGCCAGAAAAAAAAATTATGTTTATCCCTATTCCAAAAATTTCTTAGTACTGCCAAAAATTTCTTACTACCATTATCTTCCAAGTTTTAAACTTTCTTTTGGGGGGAGGCATATGTCATAAGATGTTATGAGGTTTCCTTTAGAACTTGTACAGGGGTGACGTTATAGTGCAAAGATTTCACTGTTGAGAACAAATTTACTGAATTAAATCTCCAGCATCTGCCATGGACACAAGAACAGCTTTTACCATTGAAAGTCATCCCAAGGTAAGGGTATTGATGATGTTTTTCCCAAAAGAAGAAAAAGAGGTCTCTGGAGAATCACTGATATATTTAGGGGAGACTAAAACATTTCCTTGTTGGACATTCACTGAAATCATCAGACTTGCTTGTCAGCCATGTGTTGTCACATAAAGAGGAGAAAGCACCAGTGGGAGATGCTTCCATGAGACCACGTCAACTAAAAATACAAGAGTGGGTTAGTTTTTGTAGCTGAGGGAGGGGGATGAGGATATGGATATCTTCAGGGTTTAAAGATAACAAGATTTAGAAGGAATGGAAGTGATACCTTCTATGGGCAATCAGAAAGTCACAACATGGAATCACTTTTGAGAATTTTATGACTTCACTTTCAGTTTAAGATGAGAATGAAACTTCTTTGTGAAAATGTAGGCAGATGAACTAAGAAAGTCAATATGAGGAGATATATATATATACACACACACACACACACATATATATATATATATATTTTTTTTTTTGCAAGAAGCACTTTTAACTGGCCAAGGAAAAGGGTTTTGTTTTTGTAAAAAGTCAGATCAATATATTTCCAGGAAGTAATTTTCACCCCTACATATTTTCACATAGAGATGTTACTCTTTTTCTATTTACAGTGCTAGGTACAGACTAAGTTTTTAACAAATACTTATGGCTTGATCAGTTGGTTGAAGATAACTCAGACTTGCCTGAGGCATGGAAAGTACAGGGTGAAATAGGAGGAAAGAAATTAGAGATTGGTGAATGTGCGTGAAAAAAGACTTTCCTCTCTGGTTAATAGCTTGCCCAGGCGAGAAAGTGCATTTGAAAATTTCGAAAAGATCTCTCTCCAAGAGCAAACTATTATTAATTTCATTCTTTAAAAACAGAAAATAAAATAGTAATCTTGGTTTCTAAAGCTTCCTCATTTTAAAGCTTATTGACTTTTTCCTGTGATAAAGGTTGGGTGAGGTCTACAAAACAAAGAAGGATCAGAAACTGCTTTGGGAGAAGGCCCACATTTGGGATTGGAAGAGGAAAGTGGAACTCTGAAGTAAGATTGAGAGAAATAGTGAAAGCAGACAGAAAACCTAGGAGAGTATTTCACCAGGGAAGCCCAGCATTCAATGAATAAAAGGGAGTTTAGAAGGTTACTGGATTTGGAGACTAGGTAATCAATGGTGACCCTCAAGAATCAAATAATTTTCAAAAAGATGAAAGAGAAATAACTTGATTAGAAACAGAAAAATTAGAATTGAACATTGATAAAGCCAACAGATATGTCTTTTTGAGATTCTAACAAATGCAATGAAGAAATAAAATATGTATAAAATTAAAAGGGGAAGAGATAACCATATAACTTATTGATTTTAATATTAAGGAGAATATTATATTTGTAAATATTAGATTTTATTGAAATTAATAATTTTCAGAAAAAAATTAACAATAGTAATTCAAGAAGCAGGAAAGATACTTAATTGTCCAATAAACAAAGAGGACAGAAAATGTTGTTAAAGAACTATATGCAAATAAGGATCAGTTTCATATACCTTGGGAGAGGCTGACTTTTAAACTTTTATAACAAAGCTATTTCCTGATATACACAAAATGTTATAGAACTTGCAAAAGATGAAAAACTACCTAATTTGTTTTATAAAATTAGGATATCAAAGATAGCAAAATATAACAAACAAAATGGTTAAAAATAAAAAGCATAAAGCAAAATAATTTATGTGAAAGTCCTAAATAAAATGCTAGGATGAAATTAATAGTGCATGAGAGGAAAAGGTCTCTCACAACTGGGTAAGGTCTGTTCATGGAATTATGTATCAATATTAGAAAATCTTTGATAAAATGTATACCTTTAGAGAGATCTGGAAAAGCCTGAAATTCATCAACTTTTCTTAATTAAAATTCTTTTAAAACTAGTGTAAAACAAAGACTGTTGCCCACCCTCCAGTTCTACAAGGGGCAAGTCATTAGCCACTGCAGTCACTGACACAGTGCACCTGAAAGGAGTTCAGGATGAAAAACAGGATAAAGTGCTCTGTGCTTTGGAAAAACAGCCCCCTTAGATAGTTAGGATGCATGTCCCAGGAAAAAACGTTAGTGAGCCCAGATTCTCGCATCTTCCCATACACAGAAAAGGACTGAAACCATTAACTGAGTTGCCCACCCCTCAGGACTAGCAGTAATCTTTCACCCGGAAGTATGCTTGGCTACATGCACCCTCTTCGCCAAAATCATACACACACCGGCCTCTCCCTTTACCTCTTCAGAGGAGCAGTTCCTCAGAATTACTGACAGGCTGTCTCCTGGGCTAGAGTCCTCAGTAACGTCCCTGAATAGAATGAAAACTCACAGCTCTCACACTGTGCGGTTTTGTTTTGTTTTGCTATTTCAGCCAACACTCAGAATCCTCAATCTGATTAGGGAAAACAACCACAGAAGTATCAAATCAACAGCCTTATCATACTTAGAAACAAAACTCTAGAGACATGCTCATAAGTAAAAAGCACAAAAAAGGATGCTCATAATAACAATGATTGCTTCGCATTAGTTTGGAAGTAGAACCAACACAATTAGACTCAAAGCATTTATACAACACACATAGTGGGAAAAGAAACCAATTGTCTTTATTTGCAGACAAAATTATTTACCTAGACAGACCAACTGAAAAACTGGTAGAATTAATAAGATGTCATTATGTCTGCATATGTGATAAAATACCCCAATTAATAGCCTGACTATAATCAAAAATAATAAAGTATAAATATTTTCTTAAAGTATACTAAAATTATAACACAAGCAATTAATTTAGCAATAAATACGCAAAAGCTTTCTGAAGCAAAACTACAAACCTCAGTCAGAATTACAGAGTGCCAGACACTGTGCTTCACAGTACGACGTACAATTACCCTTCATGTATGTATAACGTTGTTTTGAGGTTTATGAAGATGAATAGCCTTGCCTAATGTCTCACAGATAAGTGGCAGGAGGAAGAGAACAGGAGGGCAAGAAAAAGGGAGGAAAAAGAGAAAGTGGTGGTTACACAGGCTAATAGTCACAGAAGAGATTTTACTGTCGAAGGCTTTCTGTACACAGTAAAGATTTGGTTTATCAGAAACATCATAAACATAAGCTAAGGTTTAACAGCAAACCGGCAAAGATATCTGTGGTACTGTTACATGAATACACAATTAATAGACAGGGCTTCCCTGGTGGTGCAGTGGTTGAGAGTCCACCTGCTGGTGCAGGGGACGTGGGTTCGTGCCTCGGTCTGGGAAGATCCCACATGCCGCTGAGCGGCTGGGCCGGTGAGCCACGGCCGCTGAGTCCGCACATCCGGAGCCTGTGCTCTGCAACGGGAGAGGCCACAACAGTGAGAGGCCCGCGTACCGCAAAAAAAAAAAAAAAAAAAAAAAAAAAAAAAAAAACAGACAAAAATGATAATAACTAATACACACGCTAACTCCACTAGCAAAGCAGATAAGATGAATTGCAAGAACAAAAATTATTTTAATAGACTAGCAAAAGTTCAAAGTGAGACAATCCTTTTAAGAGCTCATTTCACGAAGTGAACGCTCAGAGAATGCTCCTGGAATCCGAACTATCTCAACCTTTGTCTTTAGCAACAAGGCGATTTTTACCAGGAACTTTAAAACTGTCAATATTGTGTATTGACTGGGCACCTCTACTTTCCTGAATATACTAATATCTGATTCAAAATACTGGAGATGTGGTCAAACATGTATGATCAAATGTTTGTTAGTTTCTAATAGCAAACAATCAGAAACTAAGCAACTAGGAATTAATGAAATGAATGCAGCACTTAAAAACCATTACCAAGAAATTTTAATGGCAAAGGAAAATGTTCTTGCTATATTTATAAGCACAGTAAAAAAAACCCAACCAACCAAACAAGCAAACAACTCAAAAAGAAACCCAAAAGACAAAAATAGGCCCACAGTATTTACCTCTGTGTGAAATAAACAATTTTTGTGTGTCTTTATAATTCGTTGTCTTTTCCAAGTTATCCACAATGATTATACGTTATTTCTAAAAGTCAGGAAGGGAGCATTTGAAAAAAATTGTTTTCAGCACAATTCCTCTAGAATATAGGGAGGGAAAGTAAATTCATGTATTTAAGGAGAGTAGGTGGTGAGAAAATGGAGACCGTGATCAAGTTCGTCCGTTCTGTAACTGTGAAGAGAGAGGAGGAAACTGGGACAACAGCTAGAGGGAAGAATAGAGTTTGAAAACTTGGGAAACTTTTTAATCTAATTTGTAAAACTCATTTACAGTTTGGAGACAATCAAAGAACTGCTGTGAGGGCTTCCCTGGTGGTGCAGTGGTTGAGAGTCCGCCTGCCGATGCAGGGGACACGGGTTCGTGCCCTGGTCCGGGAAGATCCCACATGCCACGGAGCAGCTGGGCCCATGAGCCATGGCCGCTGAGCCTGCGCGTCCGGAGCCTGTGCTCCGCAACGGGAGAGGCCACAGCAGTGAGAAGCCCGCGTACCGCAAAAAAAAAAAAAGAAAAAAAAGAAAAAAATAAACTGCTGTGAAGCGAGGCGCCGTGCTCCATGCTGGGCAGAGATGAAGTGGAGGATGGAGGTCATGGACCAGCCTGCAGCAGGTGTCTCTGAAGTGGGACACCTGTAATTATCTGCTTGGCCAACAAGCAGAAAGGGAAGCCTGCTAGAGGCCTCATTGCTTAGTGATTAAAAGAGATCACCGCATATTTTGCTACAAAATATATCTATTCACAAGTAGCCCTACAGCTTTAGTCCATAATAAAGGAAGTGTTTTTCCTCAATCCTTATGGACAGTAAATTATGAGATCTCACAGAGTACGAAACAGGATGAACTTATTATTCGTTATTCTTAATGTCAGAGGCTCGGGAAGAGGCTTTGTGGAGTTTATGTCGGCTGCAGAAAGGATAAAAGTAGCACTGACAGCATAAACCTGAGGATGAATTAGAGGGCTCTTATATATGTATACTAAGTCATATGTTGTTCATCTTTAGGAATAGAGCTCTAAAAGCTCGACATGGTTTTGGACCTGTTATCTGGGACTATTACTAAAGATATGATTATAAAGTATAATGATGCTATACACTGGTCAGATAATGTAATACAAAGGAGACAGCTCCATCAACCTAAACATACATTTTCTTCATTATGATGTCATCCAGTATGAGCCAAAGCTGGCAGCCACACACAGTGGTCATGTCCATCTTTATAAGCGGAGTAAAATTCAATTCTCAGGTAACGGCATCAATTGTATGAACATGCCTTCCTTTAAATTACAAGAAAAGGAAGACTTACATTCTTAATGGTACTAACATCACTGAAATCACAATAGAGCTTCATTAGATTGGGTGTTTGGGGAAGAAATGGCTCTGGGGATTAGTTTCAGTATTTGAAACAGGATCATGACAGAAACATGCAAAACAGAAAGTCACAACAGAGGGTTCTTGGAGGCCCATGGTTGGAAGTATGTCCATGGAAACAACCTAAATATCTATCAATAAGCAAGAATGAAATTAGGATACAGCCAAAAATACAGACTATTTTGCAAGCAATGAAAGATGAAGCAGATGCGTGTGTATAGACTTGGAAGAACCTCCAAAGGCACATTGTGAAGTGAATAAAGTGTCACATAACTTGCACCTGATTCCATTTATTCAAACCTTCACTAAAACACGAGTGTGCTCCTGTGTGTGCTTGCATGCATGTACAAATGTCTCCGAAGGATCACACCGACATTGGTGACCTCTTTGTATCAAGGTCAGATGGGGAAGTATGAAAGTATGTGATCCGTATACTCTTGTACTGTTTGGGGTTTTTACAATAAATATTACAATACAAATTTTATAATAAATATTAACATTCATGTTAACTAGGATAATAATTTTAAAATTGACACTGAACAGTTTTTTTAAAAGTCTACAGATTACAAAATAAAAAGTCAAGTAAGTAAATTACACGAAAACTCAGAAAGGTCCTAATCCTTGTAAATCTATATAAATGAATAGGAGATTGTATACCTCACAGGCAATTGTAAGCTGGAGGTGGCTCTGGACTTCAGGCACATATAGGAGACATTTTCTAAAAGCTGAGCTTTAGGGAATGTAACTGAAGAGAGAGGTTCTCACAGTAGGAGACCACAGTGCAAATTCACTCTTCATCACTATGGCAATGCCCTGGTTTGGGCAATGATGTGGGTATCTCTTTCAAGTCACACCTAACTCAGTTCTGCAGTCAAAATGCAATGAAATACTGATCCCACTGAGCCCTGGGTCACTTCCACAGGCACGGTCGTTTGCATTATTTTGTTTCTAACATAGTTGTACTTGCAGGGACATTCTCACACAAGTCTTTTCGAAATATGATTCTCAAAATGAATACTTTCATGCCTATTTAGGCACTTTTCTCTTTATTAAAAAATTTTATTGAAGTATAGTTGATTTGCAATATTGTGTTAGTTTCAGGTGTACAGCAAAGTGAATCAGTTATACATATACATATAGCCACTCTTTTTTAGATTCTTTCCCATATAGGCCATTACAGAGTATTGATTAGAGTTCCCTGTTGGCACTTTTCCTAATGTTAATCATTAGACGAGTCCGGGGCGTGCTTTCTCAGAGATCATGTGATGCTGAAATTACTAAACTAGAAACCTGAGGTCACCCAGAAGAATGTTATACTCCCATCAAGCCTGCCTAAAATGTCCTGCCACTTAAATTTTGCTCTATCTCCTTTCATTTTCAAACTTTTAGAAGAAATAAACTTAGACCATGTTTAAAAAAGTTTAGATTGCCTAGGAAATACCTGTTATAGCTTTTTAAATACATATCAGTGCCTAAAACATGCCTTAAGAATTTCACAGGAGATCTATATTTCTGACTTCTATTTAAATGTCTGAAGATCTAGCAATTAAGGCCAGTCTTCTTCTATGGAAAAAAATTCTTTGGACTAGATAGTCCCTCTCCAGTCCTTAGTAGCTCCACGAGTTCCTAAATACCTTTCTTACCAGTTTCAGTAATTGATTTTTACCTGTTAGGACTTGTGGTTGCCAAGGGGGAGGGAGTGGGGGAGGGATGGATTGGGAATTGGGGATTAACAGATGCAAACTATTATATATAAGATAGATAAAAAATGAAGCCCTACTGTTTAGCACAGGAAACTATATTCAATACCCTGATAAACCATAATGGAAAAGAATATAAAAAAGAACATATATATATATATATGTATATATATATATCACTTTGTTGTAAGCAGAAATTAACACAACATTGCAAAAAACTATACTTCAATAAAATAAATTTTAAAAATTCTACCTGTTAGCAGCTCTAGACTTCAGAATTTCTCACACCTACATAGAATCTGGCTATTCCATCTCATAGCTCAAACCTAATGTCTGACTTTCAGACTGAACTTGGTAGAGGACCCCTTATATATGCCACTGTGTGCTGAAAGGTCTAACTAAATTATTTGGTTTGATTCCTCAAAAGGGCCTTGAGAGATGGCTAGAATTTCTTCAGATTGAGTAAGTGAGTGAGATTTAGTTATTGCTCTTAGGGTGTTATAGGTATTACAAGTGTTATCAGTATTACAGGCAGTATTGTCATTTTATCAAGTTTCAAATAGCAGTAATTCAATTGTAGGCATCCTAATTAGGTAGGACTTTCTATTAAAGAATACTAATAGGATATTGGCTGGTTAGCTCTTTCATGATTAAAAGTCTGATCCCTAGAATAATAAATACATACTGAAGCAAATAAATATGCGTTGGATAGCTTATAATGTTTTTGAAATATCATCATCAAATTTGTAATCTCGTTCCATTCATTAAGAGATAGGTACTCCGTACTTTCATGGTGGCTTTTCATTACAGGATAGATCATTTTGGCTACTTCTCGATTTTAAGTAGTAAGAGATTTAGAGCCACAATACTGTTTAACATCATCATCATCATCATTATTATTATCCTGAAGCTGTTTAACTTCAGACTGTCATATCCATTATATACTGTCATCATTTATCATTGACTGTTACTTAGAAAGTTGCTCTTGTCTCCCCAGACAATTTATCTCCTTTTCACAAAAGACTTCTTTCATGGTTAGATCACTGGGCCTATTGATAGTGAGTTCAATTCAGAAAAGGAAATTATGGGCCAATTAGTTTTTTAATCTTTGTCCCGGATTAAATTATATGTCCTAGATTTCTAGAGGAGTCCAATTAAACAATTCTATACCCATAAATACATTCTTACATATCAGAACATGTGGATTGATATTTGTTTCTATATTTCATACTCAGAGAGACTTCACAGGCAGCAGAGACCTTGCAAAGAGGTACTCCCTGGTATAAAACAATTTAAAAATACATCGAAAGCATCTTATTACATGAGGTCAGAGAGACTTTGAAATCACATTGTCTAAGCCCTTCATTCTACTCCATCACACAGAGGTTAAGTTGAGAGTTCTAGTGCCAAGTTCATTAGGTAGGACTTTTTTTCAGTTTATCAGCCAAATGGGAAAAGGAGCATATGATTATATTTGGAAAATGAATTTTTTTTCACATTTATAGCAAAGAATATAGTTAGTCCCTCCAACACCTTATCTAAACAAGATTGTAGACTCTTTCACGGCTTTTTTTCAAGGTTATCATATATATGTATACCATATATATATATATATATATGATATATATAACATAACATACAACCAAGTATATTAATCACAATTTGGTGTTGAAATCTCAACTAACAGTATCCTAATTACTTGTAGCCTGGTTTCAGAATACAGATAAGAAAATACGTGGTACAAAATTGTGGATTCTCTATACACCAGGATGACGTTACTAAAAACCTGATGCCATGAGTAATAGAAGGTTTGCAAGGAGTCATCCCTACTCTTAGTCATGTCCACTTTATGACAGTACATTATCCAGAAATATATTACTAATACAGACTTGGGGAACAGATGTAGGGGACATTGTAAGAACAATAGTGCCACAGCATGGGAAAACCATCATGTTTCATTTACTGGGAAATGAATTCCTATGTTAGAAGAGCTGCTCTTTGGAATGTCACAACAGTGGATAAGACCTTCTATAAACCCACAGATGACAGTGTTGGCAGAAGCGGTGTGGGGAAAGAAGAGTGTCTGTTTTAGTAGATGTTGCCCTTTCCATGATGGAAGTGGTTCCACTGGTTGAATGAGATATACATATCTTCAAATTAGTTTGCCTACTTGGAGAGGTCTATCCATGTACCTCCTCCCCAGACTTCCTTGTGACCAATTTTCCAAGCACGTTCCTCCCGAGTCCCTGACAATCTATCCAAGCATTTAGCCATGATCTGTGAATCTCCGTAGACCTGTACTTCTGGTTATGCAGCAGTAGGTAACAAATACACTTAAGAACATTCTTAGAAATGGAATTACAGGATCAAAGGTAATAGTAATTTTAATGATTTTGCGTTATTATTTTCCCACTACCATTAAATTTTTTCACTGCCACCAAACAATATGAGAGTATGTTCATTTGACTGCTACCTTATTGTTAATTATTATATATATATTTTTTAAATTGGTGATTTAACTACTGTGTGCCAGGCACTGTGTTTAATGTCTTATTTTATCACCTACAAGGAAAAATGTCAAGTTCCATATTTTGCGTTTACCCTCACCATAGTGTTCACGTTTTGTTCTTAGTCATCTGTTGAACACTTAATTTAAAAATATTGGTTTACTGGAGTCTTTAAATAGTATATTTTAAACTTTTAATAGTGTTATATATGCTTCACATTGTTTAGGCAGAGGTTTAAAAATATGTATATACTAATCTTTTCTAACTTTTTCTTTCTAACACATTAAATCTTAGAAAAATACTTTTCTGAGACATATGTGGTCCTATTATTGCTATATTTAGTTTTTTATATTTAACATTTTAGTCCATTTGGCTTACAGTTTGTTACATAGATATTATAATAATGATGTAAGAATGGCAAAAGCATTTATCTAAGGAATAGTTTTATCGCACACAATTTTTTTCCAAAAGCCTTTTAATATTAAGTTGTAGGTAGCTGTAAACTAATTTTTTTAAATTAACTCTTTTAGGTTACTCTTAGATGTACAGAAAATTTGGAAGATAATACACAGAGTTCCTGCCACCATACACCCAGTTTGCTCTATTGTTAAAATCTTCCATTACTATGGTACATTTGTCACTACTCATGAACCAATACTACTCATGTTACATTTTTAGTAACTAAAGTCCATATTTTTCAGATCTCCTTAGATTTTAAAGTCTTTTTTTTCTGTTCCAAGATCCCAGCCAGGACACCACATTAGATTTAGTTGTCAAGTCTCCTAAGGGTCCTCTGGGTTATGACAGCTTCCCAGACTTTCCTGGTTTTTGATAACATTAACAGTTCTGAAGAGTTCTGGTCAGGTATTTTATAGAACGTTTCTCAACTGGCATTTGCCTGATATTTTTCTTATGATTAGACTGAAGTTATGGGGCTTGGGGAGGAAGGTCACAGAGGTAAGGTACCATTCTCATCACATTATATCCAGGGTACATGCCATTAAGATGACTGATCACTACTGATGCTGACCTTGGTCACCTGGATATAATGGGGTAGTGTTGACTGGTTTCTCATCTCCACTGTGAAGTTATTCTCCCCCCTCTTGCCATACTGTACTCTTTGGAAGAAAATCATGTGTGCTGTCCAAATCTAAGGGCTGGGGAGTCATGCTCTATCTCCACTCTTTTAAAAATAAGTGCCAAAAGTAAATTTTCTCTCAAAACACTCTGGAGCTTTGCTATATATAATGTGTTTCTCTGCATTTCTCGTAGTAGATATATTAAATCTGAAGTGTTGATGTTTTACAATAAAATTATCTTCATTTCCTCTTCCTTCTGCAATCCGTTTATTTCTTCAGTATCTAACCACCCTCCCACCAGCTACACATACACCAGTTTAGATCAGTTGGTGGGTTTATTGCTAACTGTGTTCTAGCCTGGAAAAAACACGGCTGAGGTTAAACTCTAATACCTCAGTGAAGCCGGGAGAAAAAATTAAGTCTAAGGTTGATCTTGTAACCCAGGTGAGGTACCTAGACTGGCAGCTGGGTGTGGCAGGGGACCAAGAGATTTATTGACTTACAGATAAGAGAATGTTTTTTGCTTTGTTTGTTTGTTTAAAGCTATAGGCTCTGATTCTACGAATCATGTGTTAGAAACCATCTTTCTTACTATCGGGAGAAGCAAGAGAATCAAGTTGCCTAGCCCAGCAGACAGGCATTTTTATCTGTGATGATCGGGTGGGATCAGGTGACAATTTAGAATATTAGTTTTCTTTAAAATTCTTAATGAAACATCAGATGTTCAATCCCCATCTCCATTCTCATTCCCTTTACTGTTTCTCTCCTTTCCCCACATAACTTGTGCTTCCCAAGCAAGAAACAGGTTTGTGTTCTGTGAAACGTACACACCTACGAGATTACCTTTTTCTACTAGGATTTATTAAGGCAGGAAGGTGACAGTTGGGAGAGGTTACAGTCAATTAAAAAGAGAAAAACTGGTTCTTGACTAAAGGAAAATTCTTCTCATAATTTTCTGCTTGCTCCATAACTTTAGACTTGTAACTTTAAAAAAATAACTTCTCTCTCTCTCTCTCTCTCTTTCTCTCTAACAGCTAAGGACTATCAATTTTTTTTGAATTTTATTTATTGTTTTATACAGCAGGTTCTTATTAGTTAGCCATTTTATACATATTAGTGTATATATGTCAATCCCAATCTCCCAATTCATCACACCACCCACCCTCCCCCCTCTTTCTCCCTTTGGTGTCCATACATTTGTTCTCTACATCTGTGTCTCAATTTCTGCCCTGCAAACTGGTTCGTCTGTACCATTTTTCTAGGTTCCACATATATGCTTTAATATACGACATTTGTTTTTCTCTTTCTGACTTACTTCACTCTGTATGAGTCTCTAGATTCATCCACGTCTCTACAAATGACCCAATTTCGTTCCTTTTCATGGCTGAGTAATATTCCATTGTATATACGTACCAAATATTCTTTATCCATTTGTCTGTCGATGGACATTTAGGTTGCTTCCCTGATGTGTCTATTGTAAATAGTTCTGCAATGAACATTGGGGTGCACGTGTCTTTTTGAATTATGGTTTTCTCTGGGTATATGACCAGCAGTGGCATTGCTGGGTCATACAGTAATTTTATTTTTATTTTTTAAGGAACCTCCATATTGTTCTCTATAGTGGCTGTATCAATTTACATTCCCACCAACACTGCAAGAGGGTTCACTTTTCTACACACCCTCTCCAGCATTTGTTGTTTGTAGATTTTCTGATGATGCCCATTCTAACTGGTGTGAGGTGATACCTCATTGTAGTTTTCATTTGCATTTCTCTAATAATTAGTAATGTTGAGCATCTTTTCATGTGCTTCTTGGCCACCTGTATGTCTTGTTTCAAGAAATCTCTATTTAGGTCTTCTGCCCATTATTGGATTGGGTTGTTTGTTTTTTTTTAATATTGAGCTGGATGAGCTGTTTATATATTTTGGAGATTAACCCTTTGTCCATTGATTTGTTTGCAAATATTTTCTCCCATTCTGAGGGTTGTCTTTTCATCTTGTTTGTAGTTTCCTTTGCCTTGCAAAAGGTTTTAAGTTTCATTATGTCCCATTCATTAATTTTTGTTTTTACTTCCATTACTCTAGGAGGTGGATCAAAAAAGATCTTGCTGTGATTTATGTCAGAGAGGGTTCTTCTTATGTTTCCTCTAAGAGTTTTATAGTGTCCAGTCTTACATTTAGGTCTTTAATCCACTTTGAGTTTATTTTTGTGTATGGTGTTAGGGAGTGTTCTAAATGCATTCTTTTACATGAAGCTGTCCAGTTTTCCCAGCACCAATTATTGAAGAGACTGTCTTATCTCCATTGTATATCCTTGCTTCCTTTGTCATAGATTAATTGCCCATAGGTGCGTGGGTTTATCTCTGGGCTTTCTATCCTGATCCATTGATCTATATCTCTGTTTTTGTGCCAGTACCGTATTGTCTTGATTACTGTAGCTTTGTAGTATAGTCTGAAGTCAGGGAGTCTGATTCCTCCAGCTCCATTTTTTTCCCTCAAGACTGCTTTGGCTATTTGGGGTCTCTTTTGTCTCCATACAAATTTTAAGATTTTTTTGTTCTAGTTCTGTAAAAAATGCCACTGATAATTTGATATGGATTGAATTGAATCTGTAGATTCCTTTGGGTAGTACAGTCATTTTCACAATGTTGATTCTTCCAATCCAAGAACATGGTATATCTCTCCATCTATTTGTATCATCTTTACTTTCTTTCAGCAGTGTCTTATAGTTTTCTGCATACAGGTCTTTTTTCTCCCTAGGTAGGTTTATTCCTAGGTATTTTATTCTTTTTGTTGCAATGGTAAATGGGAGTGTTTCCTTAATTTCTCTTTCAGATTTTTCATTATTAATGTATAGGAATGCAAGAGATTTCTGGCATTAATTTTTTATCCTGCTACTTTACCAAATTCATTGATTAGCTCTAAGAGTTTTCTTCTGGCATCTTTAGGATTCTCTGTGTATAGTAGCATGTCATCTGCAAACAGTGACAGTTTTACTTCTTCTTTTCCAATTTGTATTCTTTTATTTCTTTTTCTTCTCTGATTCCCATGGCTAGGACTTCCAAAACTATGTTGAATAATAGTGGTAAGAGTGGACATCCTTGTCTTTTTCCTGATCTTAGAGGAAATGGTTTCATTTTTACACCGTTGAGAATGATGTTTGCTGTGGGTTTGTCATATATGGCCTTTATTATGTTGAGGTAGGTTCCCTCCATGCCTACTTTCTAGAGAGTTTTTATCCTAAATGGGTGTTGAATTTTGTCAAAAGCTTTTTCTGCATCTATTGAGATGATCATATGGTTTTTATTCTTCAATTTCTTAATATGGTGTATCACATTGATTGATTTTCATATACTGAAGAATCCTTCCATCCCTGGGATAAATTCCACTTGATCGTGGTGTATTATCCTTTTAATGTGTTATTGGATTCTGTTTCCTAGTATTTTGTTGAGGATTTTTGCATCTATTCATCAGTGATATTGGTCTGTAATTTTCTTTTTTTGTAGTATCTTTGTCTGGTTTTGGTATCAGGGTGATGGTGGCTTCATAGAATGAGTTTGGGAGTGTTCTGTTGTCTGCAATTTTTTGGAGGAGTTTGAGAAGGATGGGTGTTAGCTCTTCTCTAAATGTTTGATAGAATTCACCTCTAAAGCCATCTGGTCCTGGACTTTTGTTTGTTGGAAGATTTTTAATTACAGTTTCAATTTCATTACTTGATTGGTGTGTTCATATTTTCTACTTCTTCCTGGTTCAGTCTTGGAAGGTTATACCTTTCTAAGAATTTGTCCATTTCTTCCAGGTTGTCCATTTTATTGGCATAGATTTTCTTGTAGTAGTCTATTAGGATGCTCTGTATTTCTGCGGTGTCTGTTGTAACTTCTCCTTTTTCATTTCTAATTTTATCGATTTGAGTCCCCTCCCTCTTTTCTTCATGAGTCTGGTTAATGGTTTATCAATGTTGTTTATCTTCTCAAAGAACCAGCTTTTAATTTTATTGATCTTTACTATTGTTTTCTTCATTTCTATTTCATTGATTTCTGCTCTGATCTTTATGATTTCTTTCCTTCTACTAACTTTCGGTTTTGTTTGTTCTTCTTTCTCTAGTTCCTTTAGGTGTAAGGTTAGATTGTTTTTTGAGGTTTTTCTTGTTTCTTGAGGTAGGCTTGTATTGCTATAAACTTCCCTCTTCAAACTGCTTTTGTTGCATCCCATAGGTTTTGGATTGTCCTGTTTTCATTGTTATTTGTCTCTGGGTATTTTTTGATTTCTTCTTTGATTTCTTCAGTGATCTCTTGGTTATTTAGTAATGTACTGTTTAGCCTCCATGTGTTCGTGTTGTGTACGTTTTTTTTTCCCCTGTAACTGATTTCTAATCTCATAACGTTGTGGTCAGAAAAGATGCTTAATATGATTTCAATTTTCTTAAATTTACTGAGGCTTGATTTGTGAACCAAGATGTGATCTATCCTGGAGAATGTTCTGTGTGCACTTGAGAAGAAAGTGTAACCTGCTGTTTTTGGATGGAATGTCCTATTAATATCAATTAAGTCCATCATGTTTAATATATTATTTAAAGCTTGTATTTCCTTATTAATTTTCATTTTGGATGATTTGTCCATTGGTGTAGGTGAGGTGTTAAAGTTCCCCAATATTATTGTGTTACTGTCAATTTCCTCTTTTATAGCTATTAGCAGTTGCCTTATGTATTGAGGTTCTCCTATGTTGGGAGCATATATATTTATAATTGTTATATCTTCTTCTTGGATTGATCCCTTGATCATTATGTAGTGTTCTTCTTTGTCTCTTCTAATAGTCTTTATTTTAAAGTCTATTTTTTCTGATATGAGTATTGCTACTCCAGCTTTCTTTTGATTTCCATTTGCATGGAATATCTTTTTCCATCCCCTTACTTTCAGTCTGTATGTGTCCCTAGGTCTGAAGTGGGTCTCTTGTAGACAGCATATATATATATATGGGTCTTGTTTCTGTATCCATTCAGTGAGCCTGTGTCTTTTGGTTGGAGCATTTAATCCATTCACGTTTAATGTAATTACTGATATTTATGTTCCTATTACCATTTTCTTAATTGTTTTGAGTTTGTTTTTGTCAGTCCTTTTCTTCTCTTGTGTTTCCCACTTAGAGAAGTTCCTTTAGCATTTGTTGTAGGGCTGGTTTTTTGGTGCTGAATTCTGTTAGCACTTGCTTGTCTGTAAAGCTTTTGATTTCTCCATCGAATATGAATGAGATCCTTGCCAGGTAGAGTAATCTTGGTTGTAGGTTCTTCCCTTTCATCACTTTAAGTATATCATGCCACTCCCTTCTGGCTTGTAGAGTTTCTGCTGAGAAATAAGCTGTTACCCTTATGGGAGTTCCCTTGTATATTATTTGTCATTTTTCCCTTGCTGTTTTCGATAATTTTTCTGTCTTTAATTTTTGCCAGTTTGATTACCCTGTGTCTCGGTGTGTTTCTCCTTGGGTTTACCTGTGTGGGACTCTCTGTCCTTCCTGGACTTGGGTGGCTATTTCCTTTCCCATGTTAGGAAGGTTTTCAACTACAATCTCTTCAAATATTTTCTCAAGTCCTTTCTGTCTCTCTTCTCCTTCTGGGAGCCCTATAATGTGAATGTTGTTATGTTTAATGTTTTCCCAGAGATCTCTTAGGCTGTCTTCATTTCTTTTCATTCTTTATTCTGTTCTGTAGCAGCGAATTCCACCATTCTGTCTTCCAGGTCACTTATTCATTCTTCTGCCTCAGTTATTCTGCTATTGATTCCTTCTAGTGTAGTTTTCATTTCAGTTATTGGATTGTTCATCTCTGTTTGTTTGTTCATTAAATCTTCTAGGTCTTCGTTAAACATTTATTGCATCTTCTCAATTTTTGCCTCCATTTATTTTCCAAGGTCCTGGATCATCTTCACTATCATTATTCTGAATACTTTTTCTGGAAGGTTGCCTAGCTCCACTTCATTTACTTGTTTTTTGGGGGGTTTATCTTGTTCTTTCATTTGGTACATAGCCCTCTGTCTTTTCATCTTGTCTCTCTTTCCATGAATGTGGTTGTTGTTCCACAGGCTGCAGGATTATAGTTCTTCTCGCTTCTGTTGCCTGCCCTCTGGTGGATGAGGCTATCTAAGAGGCTTGAGCAGATTTCCTGATGGGAGGGACTGGTGGTGGGTAGAGCTGGGTGTTGTTCTGGTGGGCAGAGCTCAGTAAAACTTTAATCCGCTTGTCTGCTGATGGGTGGGGCTGGGTTCCCTCCCTGTTGGTGTTTGGACTGAGGTGACCCAACACTGGAAACTACCTGGGTTCTTTGGTGGGGCTAATGGCAGACTCTGGGAGGGCTCACGCCAAGGAGTACTTCCCAGAATTTCTGCTGCCAGTGTCCTTGTCCTCATGGTGAGACACAGCCACTCCCTGCCTCTGCAGGAGATCCTCCAACACTAGCAGGTAGGTCTGATTCAGTCTTCTATGGGGTCACTGCTACTTACCCTGGGTTCCAATGTGCACACTACTTTGTGTGTGCCCTCCAGGAGTGGAGTCTCTGTTTCCCCCATTCCTGTCGAAGTCCTGCAATCAAATCCTGCTAGGCTTCAAAGTCTGATTCTCTAGGAATTCCTCCTCCCATTGCCAGACCCCCAGGTTGGGAAGCCTGACATGAGGCTCAGAACCTTCACTACAGTGGGTGGACTTCTGTGGTATAAGTGTTCTCCAGTTTGTGAGTCACCAACCCAGCAGTTATGGGATTTGATTTTATTGTGATTGCGCCCCTCCTACTGTCTCATTGTGGCTTCTCCTTTGTCTTTGGATGTGGGGTGTATTTTTTAGTGAGTTCCAGTGTTTTCCTGTTGATGATTGTTCAGCAGTTAGTTGTTCTTCCAGTGCTCTTGCAAGAGGGAGTGAGAGCACGTCCTCCTACTCTGCCATCTTGAACCAATCTCTCCTCCAAGGTTCTTTACAGCACATTCACCTGACCCTTCAGATGTATCACCTGGCACAGTGCCCAGGACTATCTTTTGAATAGAGAATCTTCTGCATCATATCATGGCAATCTCTGACCATGGTTCCAAGGTAATGTGGATTTTTCATCTGGTCTCCTCTCTATGTAAGTGTGTATCAGGACATAAAGTACTTTCAGAAACTATTATAAATTCTCCAGTTCTTTTATATATTTTTCAAAACCCTATGTGATTATTATCTGCCAGGTCAACCAGTTCCAAGGGAATTGTAGTTTTCAGGGATTACTTGTACCTGAATCCCTATCCTTCTCCTTCTTTTATCCATCATTAAGTGTTTATGTTCCCCTTAAAAGAAGCTTCCAGTTCCATTAATCTTTTCAGTTCAAAGAAAGGCTGTGCTAACCTTGTTTCTGACTCTTGTCTTTTTCCAGAACTTTAAGTTCCCCACACGAAATTGTTGCCCACACAAAGATTTACCAGTTTTCAATTCACTTTTGTCCTCAATTCCATAACTTCCTTTAATAACAAATGAAATATTTTGTTTTTAAAAACTATTACTTTGATTCTTTATAACTTTTTTTTTGTCTGCTAGTGTAGTTCAGTTTTGTTATAAACTGTTTCTTCAAGAATATATACACTGATAACCATTCATCAAAGAAGTGACATCCCTTAACATTCCTGGCCACCTCCCCACCCCCTACATGTTCACATTTCATTTACCTGCTGTGGGCCTTGGATATTCTGTATTTGTAACAAGTTTCTTCGTGACTTTACTCATCAGGAAACACTGATATGAATAACTGACATACTGTGTAATATCTTCATCCTCTACCAAAGTCAAATTTTGAGACAGCAAGACATAACATTTATACACTAATGTTTTGAGACATGGAATATTTTCATGTGTGAGAAATTTAGTTTAATCCTCTTAAATGCTTGCATACAACAAATACTCCTCCCCTCCTATAGAACACATGGCAGATCTATGGCATAGAATACAGAGAGATTTGTTCAATTCCACCCTCTTGGTACATTCTAGAACCCCAGACCCAGAAAGATGCCCTCTTAAGCATCACAAAAATTTGCAAATCCTAGACCCTAAATACACATTCCACAAGACTTGCAAAAATAAAACAAAGAAAAATGAGAGTGCAAAAGACATTATATTTCAAGTCAGTGTGACTCATTTCAAACATTTAGTCAGGAAGTATAGTCTGCACACATTGAACTTAGGGGAAAAAAATCAGTCTCAGCAGAATCATCAGCTTGTGAAGTCAATGGAATATTTCTGAATTAAGGAAAAAGGGTATGCCAGAGTAGAGTTACATCTGGGAAAGGATTATTATGTTAATAATTATGCTCTGTTTCAGAGGGGAATGCCTTCTAGACTTTTTGTTTCTTGTGTTTAAAAAATGCATTTAATACCACTTCAATTATTTTTCCCACTCACTCCCTTTACCTATGAGATCTAGATTTTGACAACAGTGTTTTCTTTTTTTCAAAATATGCTTTTTGATAACCTAAAAATGCAATCCATTAGGAATCACCAAATGATAATGGAATCCCACCTAATTATATACACACTAGAACACTGAAATTAAAAAAATATGTTAGGGCTTCTCTGGTGGCACAGTGGTTGTGAGTCTGCCTGCCGATGCAGGGGACACAGGTTCGTTCCCCATTCTGGGAAGATCCCACATGCCGCGGAGCGCCTGGGCCCATGAGCCATGGCCTCTGAGCCTCTGTGTCCGGAGCCTGTGCTCCGCAATGGGAGAGGCCACAACAGTGAGAGGCCTGCGTACCACAACAACAACAACAACAACAATATGTTAATTCACATAGCAATTGGATTAATAGTTATTTAAAGTAACAAATTAAGCTTGTATCCTAACTCTTATGATTTGAAATGAAATGTTTATGCCCAAATGACTGGGGAACACCACATGTTCCTCAGACTCATTTAAATTTTTAAGATCAGAATGAGTTAGTGTTTTGACAGAGCTATCTAAATAATTACCTCATCTGCAATTCTCTTTTCATACTAACCAATCCATCTGTGTATACAACATGAGCTCACAAGGTAATTATCTATTTTCTAACATGCCCCTTTGGGCAAGGGAGGAAGATAAAGGAAAGACATAGTCTTTCAAGGACTCATGTTGTAATTTTCACCACTTGAGACTCATCTGCCTTTTATTTTCTCAAATTCTCTACCTAAGGAGGCATAGTCCAGCAACAAATTAATGATACAAAATTTGTAATTCACATAGTACAGAGACTCCTTCTCCAGAAGAGACATTCTAGAAGTTCAACAGTTATATCAGAAGAACCTTACAAAGCTCATAAAATATGTCTCATTTTTACGTCCCAAGTTATTATTCAGAATACTAAAACAGAGACCCATTTTGCTTTCATTCTTTAATGTAGGACATTAGCCGACTGTACTGTATTCCCATGTAGGGAAGTTTCATGATTATCTAATTAACAGGCACCACGTGCTAAGTAATGGGTCATGGAGTAACTACGTTAAATTCAACAGGAAAATGAAGGAATTAGAAAAAGGGTTCAAAAGAGAGGTTATTTTACAGTATTATTCATAAGATTATCTTCAATTTGGGGACAACTTTATTGGACTATTTTTTATACTTAAGGCTTAATTTTATATTACTAAAATATATCATTAAAAATCACATATGTCGGGCTTCCCTGGTGGCACAGTGGTTGAGAATCTGCCTGCTAATGCAGGGGACACGGGTTCGAGCTATGTTCTGGGAGGATCCCACATGCCGCTGAGCAACTAGGCCCATGAGCCACAACTACTGAGCCTGCGCGTCTGGAGCCTGTGCTCTGCAACAAGAGAGGCCACGATAGTGAGAGGCCCGTGCACCATGATGAAGAGTGGTCCCCACTTGCCACAACTAGAGAAAGCCCTCGCACAGAAACGAGACTCAATACAGCAAAAATATATAAATTAATTAATGTCAGATGGAGAGGGAAAAAAAAAGTAGTGAAATCTGTCGTCTCAGTAGCCTCTTATTTAAAATAAAATAATTCTAAAAAATCATATATATTCATTGCCCCCCCAAAAAAAACCCCACATATGTTATCTATATCCATCTATATCTATACCCATCTAAGAAAGTTCATGTTTTTCAAACAGCTTTCTGGAGTCACTCATTTGGATATGGGTCTAAATTTCAGATGAAGGAAGATATATAAGTATTTGAATAGAGTTAAAGTTAGAATTTGAAGCTGTTTTTTAAATCCAACTTTATTTCCCAGACCCTTGGCATTTACAAAAACTACACATCAGCATAAAAAATTAAATACATGGAATTTATTTTTAATTTAGATATGGAAATAAAATTAGAATTTAGTAAACTCATATTTTTGAGGTAAAATGTGCCTGCTTCATCCTAGCATATTCAGTTATACTTTATTCATTTTTGTCCTTTTATTTCCTTCTTCCATCACTGTCCTTTTCCTTTTGTATTTTTAAAAACATTCATAGTAGTGGAACAGCAAGCATAACACTGGGGGCAGGGGGGAAGAGCTGCTTGTCCTGGATATACCTTTTTAATCAGTAGATATGAACCCTCATTTTAAATACTAAGGAAAAATACTGGTTTTCATATATGTAATTTCTTTATACATAACTTTTAAAAGACAAAGGTCTTTTAAAAACTTAAAAATGATGCACCATCAATTTCATTCCTACTGAAATAAAATTTTATTAAAAGTAACATTCTCTGGTTACTTAAGTAATGGAAGCAGTTCAACAGGCCAGCTGCTTTATTTCACTCATATAATGAAAGTAAACAACTATTTTTCTGAGTGATAAATTGGTCCTAATTTCTCATGCATTTCCAAGCGAAAACAGATCATTTCACTTTCTCTAAAACGCTGTCAATATGAGAACCAAATGTTTTATTTTATTTTGTTTTCTAAATGGTACTAATGAGGCTTCCCTAGTGGTGCAGTGGTTAAGACTCCACCTGCCAGTGCAGGGGTCACGGGTTGGAGCCCTGATCTGGGAAGATCCCACATACCGCGAAGCAACTAAGCCCATGCACCACAACTACCGAGCCTGTGCTCTAGAGCCTGCAAGCCACAACTACTGAGCCCGCGTGCCACAACTACTGAAGCCCACATGCCTAGAGCCCATGCTCCACAACAAAGAGAGGCCATCCCAACGAGAAGCCCGCGCACTGCAACAAAGAGTAGCTGCCACTCGCCGCAACCAGAAAAAGCCCTCGTACAGCGACAAAGACCAACACAGTGAAAAATAAGTAAATACATAAATAAATAAATAAATTTTTAAAAATTAAAATGAATGGTAATAATAGTAGTGTCTACCTTCCATTATTATTGACAATTCCAGAAAATACCCTGAGCAAAAGTGTTGCAGTGCTTTCAAGTGTCGTAGAAACCTAAAGAATATATCAGAGGTAGGCACTGGAGGGGTAGCTAAGAAATAAAATCTTCTTCTGGTGCAGGAAGAAGCTGAGTGGAGGTAGAGAGGCTGGGAATTCCAGGCTTGAGGCTCTACAAAGTACAAAAGTTACATAACTTTATTCCACATGAAGTACTACCCAAATTGTGTCTTTCAACACATATTATTTTAGTTTCTTCTGTTTTAAAAGACTTTTCCAGGTATATATTTTACCAATCTGTTTGTATAAGTTCCTCTGAGCATTTATTTGCTGAAAACAGACTCATTTCACAGCAACAAGAGATTATTTATGGAAACTTGTTTGTAGTTACATAGTCTTTGTCAGGCAGTCTTTGTTGGTACTTGATCAACACTCAACCAATATTTATTGTGCACACACCATATACCAGGCACTCTGAGAGGTTTGAGAAATAGAAGACACACATGATTCCTGCCCTCAGGGAGTTTATAGTCCAGTAAGGGAGGCTGAGGGTAATATATAGATGATTGAGTGCAAATTATGGTCCATGGCATAAAAGAAATAAATTGTTGAGTTGGAGAATACGGGGGCCATCTGGCTATTTTAGATAAAGGGCTCAAGGGAGACCCCTCTGAGGAAGGACACTTACACGGAGACCTGAAAGACTGAGAAGAAGGGACACTAGAAAGAGCAGGGGGAAATGAGGGAGGGGCATTAGAGAAAGGAGGATGAAGGCCTGGCCTGGAAAGGATTGGCCTGCTCGGGAAGGCTGATGTGGCCGGGGCTTTGGCTGGGAGGGTGAGATTGGAGATGCCTCCTCAGAGCTGTGATGCAGTAGCTTGGACCTTACTGCAGACACTGAAGAGCCACTAGGAAATTTTAAGCATGGAAAGGACATGTTCCAGTTGCTATTGTAGGGGTGTCACTTGGTGGCTGAGTGGAAATGCAATTGCGGTGAGACAGAGTGTGTTGGTCCTCTCTGTAACGCACTTATCAATGAAGTAGCTATGTGGCTATTTAAAGTTGAAACTAGTTAAAATTAAACAATATTTACAACTCAGGTCCTCACTATTCCCATGCGGCTGCTGGCCACCAAGCTGGACCGCATAGATGGAGAACATTCCCATCAGTGCAGGACCTTCTCCAGGCAGTGATGCTCTGGGACACCATCCATATCTTCTTGGGCTCCATCCTTACCTCCTCACATTTCCACGGAACCTGCCAGCTATAAGATCTCTCTCGGCTTCCTCATCCTCACTCCTCATTTTTCCTGACTGTTCCACTTTTATGCCCATTTCTATGCCTCCTACTCCATCAAAACTTTTCTTTCCTCTTTCTCTGTTCCAGACACAGCCTTCCAGCAGCCTGTTGCACATCTTCCTAGAACAGCTACGATGGCAGTGTAAATTCAAGATGCCCATAACTGTATTATTGTTCCCTGTGACCATGAACTCCTGCTGACCCCTCTATTTTTTATTAATGGCACTACCAATGTCTTAGTCACCAGATGGAAGCGCCCTGCACTCCTTTCTCAGGCAGCCATTCGATCATACATAATCTACTTTCTTAATGTCTTACATACTTAATGTCTTACTTTCTTAATGTATTACATACTTCTTATTTCCAATGTTACCAATTAATTCTTGCCTGGGCTAATTTTATAATTTCCCCAATAAAATTCATTCCAAATCAGCATTGGTAGATACATCTTCTTGAATTAAACTTTAAACCCATGTCTCCAAAGATACTGCTGCTCAAAGATACATATTCTTTTCCCGGTACAGTACTGCTGTGAAAATAATGTTAGATTTCCGATTTTACATAGCTTGTTTGCTGTTGCAGGAACCTATCCTGTGCATTTCACCCTAAAACTTTGTTTATGCAATTCCCTTTCCATCCACAAAACATCTCACATCCACTTATGACTATCCAAACTCTCCTTTACGATCTGTCATAAATACTACTTGCTCTCTGAATTTGTTCTTTAGATTCAAAACTTGCTATTTTCTCTGGTTAATTCCCAGTAAAAGTTGTTTATTTTCTTTAACATTTTTATTGGAGTATAATTGCTTTACAATGGTGTATTAGTTTCTGCTTTATAACAAAGTGAATCAGTTATACATATACATATATCCCTATATCTCTTCCCTCTTGCATCTCCCTCCCTCCCACCCTCCCTATCGCACCCCTCTAGGTGGTCACAAAGCACCACGCTGATCTCCCTGGGCTATGCGGCTGCTTCCCGCTAGCTATCTATTTTACATTTGGTAGTGTATATGTGTCCATGCCACTCTTTCACTTTGTCCCAGCTTACCCTTTCCCCTCCCCATATCCTCAAGTCCATTCTCTAGTAGGTCTGTGTCTTTATTCCCATCTTGCCCCTAGGTTCTTCATGACCACTTTTAAGTTTTTAATGTCTTTTTTTTCTTGAGTTTAAAATTTTTCACCCTACATTACAGAGTTTATTAATTTCTTATACCTAATAATCTCTAAGATCAAAAATAGTGTGCACGTACTTATATCCAAGGAAGCATCTAACACATTTATTTAATTGAATTAAGTAGAATATACAAACATCTCCACATTCATTACAGATTTCATTGTAGCTCTCAAGGAATACCCTGCCTAGATTTATCTAGGTATCAAAAAAGTCTAATGTCCTTGTAAAGATTGCTCAAGTATAGTGTAACAGAGTTCCTTTAAAAAGTTTGGGAGTGAGAACTGAAGTCTTCCATCACTTTGGAATCACTTTATGTGGACTGCTCTTACCTGTGAAAAGAAGCATAAAATATTCTGTTTTGTTAGGGCAAAAGTATTTGCTAAGGATAAATAGAACATCCTATGTGAAATTCTTAAGTGATAGTACTTACCTGTAAGTCAACCTCTGCAAAGATTTCAATTCTCAGATTCTTTAGACCAAGTTGAATTCCTGAGAATGTAAAAGTCATGATCTGCTCTTGGATACTGAGCACAGTTTTCTCGATGGGTGGCACATACTGTGAAGGACAGATATGCTGACATCTTGATGAACTAAGTCCTTTAGTGTTCCCTTAGGACTTTATTGAAAGAAAGATTTCAAGAAAAAATACCTTTATCGTTTTAAAAATCATAATATGTACAGAAAATATCATTGAATTTTTATTATTTGCATATTCTCTTGGAGAAATCACTTGGAAGTTTTTGAAATTCATAATTATTTGATGGTCATGTATAGAGTTTTACAACAGTACTTATTATTTATACCTACATATAGCCCTATATATAATGGTATAGATAGATAGATCGATAGATACAAAAGAATATGGAAATTTTACTCCAGAAGGTTGGATTAATCTTGCAAACTCTATTAATGCCATAACTGCTGCTCATTTAGATGTCAGGGATATTTACTTGATGTCAGCTGGAGCACCAAACAGGATAGCCTAAAAGATAGATATCATACACCTGGTTCCATTAGTGCAGCTGGATAAACTCATTGTCTCAGGTCAATTAGCCATCAATCAAAATCCAGGACCCAAATGTTGATGTCACTTTTGTAAGACTCATTGTCCTAAGATGCTACTTTTTTTGTTGTTGTTATCATAACTTAAATCATGTATGGAAATCAAGATGCTGAGCTAAAAGGAAGTCTCGAATTCAATATTTGGATAAGAACAATGTTGAATTCTTTAGTCATTAGAGGTCATTAGTCACACCACTAAAACATTTTTTTTTTAATAAATTTATTTATTTATTTTTGGCTGCATTGGGTTTTCGTTGCTGCGCACAGGCTTTTCTCTAGTTGCGGCGAGCGGGGTCTACTCTTTGCTGTGGTGCGTGGGCTTCTCATTGCAGTGGCTTCTCTTGTTGCAGAGCACGGGCTCTAGGCACGCCAGCTTCAGTAGTTGTGGCTCACGGGTTCTAGAGCGCAGGCTCAGTGGTTGCGGCGCACGGGCTTAGTTGCTCCGCAGTATGTGGGATCTTCCTGGACCAGGGCTCGAACCCGTGTCCCCTGCATTGGTAGGTGGATTCTCAACCACTGCCCCACCAGGGAAGCCCCACTAAAACATTTTTGTTTAAAATTTATACACTAACAAATTCTACTTTTTTCCCCACTATCCTACCTACCCTAATTCAGCTTATCTTTCCCCTGACATCTACCTCTATCAGCCTCTGTCTTTAGACATTTCTAACACTAAAAAAAAAGTGTGCCTAAAAGAAAATACATTAATGAACATAAACTTTAATTTATTTATTTTGCAGTACGCGGACCTCTCACTGTTGTGGCCTCTCCTGTTGCGGAGCACAGGCTCCAGACGCGCAGGCTCAGCAGCCATGGCTCACGGGCCCAGCCGCTCCGTGGCATGTGGGATCTTCCCGGAACGGGGCACGAACCCGTGTCTCCTGCATCAGCAGGCGGACTCTCAACCACTGTGCCATCAGGGAAGCCCCTGAACATAAACTTTATATGCCCTACTTTCTATTCATTTGGGGCAATTAATAGATTTGAAGTTAAATGTGAAACAGTAATTCAATAAGAAATTGAGGAAGTAGTATAAAGTTTCCAAAATAATCGCTGAACGTGCTAAGAATCAAGCACACTCCTGTTTCGGGGCCTCCCCATGTGCTGTTCCCTCAGGCTTGATTTACTCAGGGAGTAAATCGTTTTGTACTATTACCGTATCTCTTATTAATACATGGAAATAATTATTAAACTGCGTTAATAAGCCCACTATTTATCTCCTGTAAATACTTGAGAAGGGTGGTTACACATACTCTGCAGAAGCATTTTCTTCTTACCCTCTCCTCTGTTCTCACCAGATTGGTCCCTGAACCCCATCAAACTCTGATTTCCCACTGTCAATCTCAAATTGTTCCTCTACCCCCAAATTTCCACCTACGTTTCTAGTTTTTATAAGGATATATTTTCTTTAAGCAACTACGATTTTGTGTAAGAAACTGAAAGGCATTGTTTTGGCATGCGGTAAGCACAGCATTTGGAAAGGGCTGCCAGTGAGAAGAGTGAAAACTCAGCTCCTGTTACCCACCAGGTATACGAGCAGAGATTTCAATTTTTATGATAATTCATGCTAACTAACTTTGAAATCTTCCATGTTATGCTGCCTGCTCAGATACTGGTGAATATAAATTTTTGCCTTCAGTGGCAGTACAGGGCTACCACTTAAATTTTGACTTTTACAAGAAATATCTCTTTTGACATATTTTAGGTATTTTTATGAAGATAATCCCCATAAGAGAATGGTCAAATAAATTACATAAGATAATGTTGGTAAATGTCACCACTTTTATTCATTTTCATTAAAACAGACATTGAATAAAGAGTTTAGTAAAATGAACACTGCTGATGTTAAAGAATACCAGGTGTTTAGTATGTGGATTTTTTGCCACGGCACAAAAAATTGTTTTGCAATAAAAGAATAGACATAACAAATCTAATTATTTCAATAATCTTTTAAAGCTAGTTGTGGGGCTTCCCTGGTGGTGCAATGGTTCAGAGTCCACCTGCCGATGCAGGGGACAAGGGTTCGTGCCCCCGTCCAGGAAGGTCCCACATGCCGCGGAGCAGCTGGGCCTGTGAGCCATGGCCTCTGAGCCTCCACGTCCGGAGCCTGTGCTCCACAATGGGAGAGGCCACAACAGTGAGAGGCCCACGTACAGCAAAAAAAAAAAAAAAAAAAAAAAAACTAGTTGTGTTGGTTGATGGTCATAAAAATATTTAAGAAATTGGTTTGAACACTTGTGGGAAATGGGCAAAGAATAAGAACAGTTCAAAAAGGAAAAATACAAATGACCTATAAATGGAACAATAAAATGTTCACCTACAAGTAACTCACAAACGCAAATTAAAACCCTGAGATATATTTTCTAGGTAGTAGACTGCTCATTGTTTTATTGTTGAAAGAGTGAGGAAATGATTATTTACATTTTCTACCTAAGGGGTTATCCACTTCTATATGAGAATTTGAAAATATGTACGATAAGCCATAAAATTGTACAACTTTGAACTAACATCGTGTTTAGAAATTTACTCCAAAGAAATAATGAGACAAATGTGTGAATACACATACACATGCAAATACATGCATGTATATATGTGTATATCTCTATATGTGTGAGTAGGCAAATATTTTATGATAACAGTATTTATAGTAGAATATATTAGAAACCATCTAAACATACTAGAAAGTTACTGAAATAAAATTTAATAAAGGTTATAGGGATGATGCTGTTTAAAATTCTTCACTGAAAAGACATTCACAACTAATTATGGTTTGAGAAAAGTAGGTCACAGAACAGTAGGTACAGAATGTTCACATTTTCAGTACATAAAATATGATCACATTTCTATAATAAAAGATATTTTATGTATATGCAGAGGAAATAAGCTGACATAAATCAGTGGTTATCTCTGGGTGGTATGATGATGGCTGATTTCAATTCTGTTTCTTTTTTCTAGTTCAGTTTTCTTAATTTGGATGAATTTTAAAAAATAACTTTGAAAGCATTTTGAAAACTTGCAAAAATATACAAGATATTTTGGTTGGAGAAAGTTTATTAAACAATGAGTTATGACTCACTGTCTGGAAAGGAACTGTGGATAGGTCCAAGAATGATTTTGGAAAGCTATTCTTGAAGAAGGAGAAAAAGGGAGTATATGTGAAACAGTCCATATTTCTGACCAGTGGTCCACTTTTACTCTCCAGGAAGAGACAAGTTATAGCACTTAAGGGTCATCATTGCCCAAGCTACACCTGGTAGAAGAAAGCCACATGGAGGGTTATATAAACAAAGTACAGCCACTAAGTAATGAGTATTGTCCTTTTGGTTTATGAAAAATATTAGTTAGAGAGAGGTAAGTAAATAATGTCAAATAAGTAAACACCAGCCCGCTAATACTAGCAAGTATAAACACCAGGATTTGACAGCAGTAGCAATACAAGTGCTTTCACCTACTATCCTAACAAGCAGGTGACAGTGTAGACTGAGACTAGACAACATTTCTAGTTGATGTGTAAGCTGTATATCTTACTGGAAAATATTGCTGTTACTAATTTACTGAATTAGAATGCATCCAACATTCCAATTGATTAATTAGTGACAAAAACTATTCCCCAAATGTATGAGGTACAAATTTCTGCTTTCTAGGACTCCTCATTTTTCCTTGAGTTCCATATCCAAACAATTACCCAGTCCTGTCTCATCTTGTTTCCTTACTTTTGTTTGATCTCTCAAAAATACTCCTTACTTTCCATTTGCATATCCATCACTCCAGTCTTTACTGACTCAGGCCAGGATTCTGACTCCAGACTTCTAAATGTGACGACCATTTCTTCTTTCCAATCCCTTTGTTAAGGCTTTCACTGGATACTTTTGACCTATTTAATTCCAGCATTTCCCTGCTCCAAAGCCTACAGGGGGTCCCTGTGACCCATATCATGAAATACACATTCTGAAGGCTGGCGTTCAGTATGATTTGCAATCAAACTGCCTGAATTCTGATTATGTCACCAAATTATAGTGACCCCAAAACATCTTCCAATTTCCCCTTCTATAATCTCCAGTACTATTGGTCCTGAGATGTCATAAACCCTCCTCTCAGGTCATTCAAATACTCTCAGTTTTTCAAGATCCCAAACGAAGTCCCTGACCACTGTGGACCTCTGAGATGTCATTGTCTGCTCAACTGATTAAGCTATTATACATGGCTTGTTTATTATAGTTTTTTGATTTCATCCTGAACTGTAAATTTGTTATGATTATTTATCATTTCCTAAGTTCACATCTTTTCTATCCAACGAGATTACAAACTCTCTGAGATGAGGAACAGAGGTACTCAAGTTGGGTAATAGTACTCCCACGTGGGAAATGAAGCCTTTGAAGGAATATCTGCAGATGCTTAAATTCCACAAGGACTCTGACATGAAATGATTTCCTTGAGAACCCAAACTTTTCAAAAAAGGCATATCTGAACAGAGCCTGCATTTCCACAGAGCTGGAACTCCCAGCTCGGGGTCTCTTCCCTCCACCGTCACAGAACTGCCCTGGAGCCCGAGGGGAGGTCGGCCTCACTGAGGCTGCTGGTTCTGGAGGAGCCCCAGTGGCTGAAGCCGTGACAGTCGTGGGGACGGCGGGCCGGTTGTTTCAACAAGTAACTTAAAGATAAAATGGAAAAACAAGGAGGTTTGTACCTGAGATCATGTTGATGTGAAACCAGGGATGGCCACCTTGTGCCAGCGTGTGGATGAAAGGCTCTTGGTGCTGCAGCCAGGAGTCAGTGCTGTGCCTCTGAGGTGGGAGAGCCAACTTCAGGACACTGGTCCACAAGAGACCTCCCAGCTCCACATAATATCAAACGGCGAAAATCTCCCAGGGATCTCCATCTCAACACCAACACCCAGCTTCACTCAACGACCAGCTAGCTACACTGCTGGAAACGCTATGCCAAACAACTAGCAAGACAGGAACACAACCCCACCCATTAGCAGAGAGGTTGCCTGAAATCATAATAAGTCCACAAACACCCCAAAACACTCCACCAGATGTGGACCTGCCCACCAGAAAGACAAGATCCAGCCTCATCCACCAGAACACAGGCACTAGTCCCCTACACAAGGAAGCCTACACAACCCACTGAACCAACTTTAGCCACTAGGAAGACACCAAAAACAACGGGAACTACAAACCTGCAGCCTGCAAAAAGGAGATCCCAAACACAGTAAGATAAGAAAAATGAGAAGACAAAAAAACACACAGCAGATGAAGGAGCAAGATAAAAACCCACCAGACCTAACAAATGAAGTGGAAATAGGCAGTCTACCTGAAAAAGAATTCAGAATAATGATAGTAAAGGTGATCCAAAATCTTGGAAATAGAATAGAGAAAATGCAAGAAACATTTAACAAGGACCAAAAGAACTAAAGATGAAACAAGCAACGATGAACAACACAATAAATGAAATTAAAAATAGTCCAGATGGGATCAATAGCAGAATAACTGAGGCAGAAGAACGGATAAGTGACCTGGAAGATAAAATAGAGGAAATAACTACTGCAGAGCAGAATAAAGAAAAAAGAATGAAAAGAACTGAGGACAGTCTCAGAGACCTCTGGGACAACATTAAACGCACCAACATTCGAATTATAGGGGTTCCAGAAGAAGAAGAGAAAAAGAAAGGGACTGAGAAAATATTTGAAGAGATTATAGTTGAAAACTTCCCTAATATGGGAAAGGAAATAGTTAATCAAGTCCAGGAAGCACAGAGAGTCCCATACAGGGTAAACCCAAGGAAAAATACGCCAAGACACATATTAATCAAACTGTCAAAAATTAAATACAAAGAAAACATATTAAAAGCAGTAAGGGAAGAACAACAAATAACACACAAGGGAATCCCCATAAGGTTAACAGCTGATCTTTCAGGAGAAACTCTGCAAGCCAGAAGAGACTGGCAGGACATATTTAAAGTGATGAAGGAGAAAAACCTACAACCAAGAGTACTCTACCCAGCAAGGATATCATTCAGATTTGATGGAGAAATTAAAACATTTACAGACAAGCAAAGACTGAGAGAGTTCAGCACCACCAAACCAGCTTTACAACAAATGCTAAAGGACTTTCTTTTGGCAAGAAGCACAAGAGAAGGAAAAGACCTATGATAACAAACCCAAAACAATTAAGAAAATGGGAATAGGAACATACATATCGAAAATTACCTTAAATGTAAATGGACTAAATGCTCCAACCAAAAGACACAGATTGGCTGAATGGATACAAAAACAAGACCCATATATTTGCTGTCTACAAGAGACCCACTTCAGACCTAGAGACACATACAGACTGAAAGTAAGGGGATGGAAAAAGATACTTCATGCAAATGGAAACCAAAAGAAAGCTGGAGTAGCAATTCTCATATTAGACAAAATAGACTTTAAAATAAAGACTATTAGAAGAGACAAAGAAGGACACTACATAATGATCAAGGGATCGATCCAAGAAGAAGATATAACAATTGTAAATATTTATGCACCCAACATAGGAGCACCTCAATACATAAGGCAAATGCTAACAGCCATAAAAGGGGAAATCAACAGTAACACATTCTTAGTAGGGGACTTTAACACCCCACTTTCACCAATGGACAGATCAACCAAAATGAAAATAAGTAAGGAAACACAAGCTTTAAATGATACATTAAACAAGATGGACTTAATTGATATTTATAGGACATTCCATACAAAAACAGAAGAATACACATTTTTCTCAAGTGCTCATAGAACATTCTCCAGGATAGATCATATCTTGGGTCACAAATCAAGCCTTGGTAAATTTAAGAAAATTGAAATTGTATCAAGTATCTTTTCTGACCACAATGCTATGAAACTAGATATCAATTAGAGGAAAAGATCTGTAAAAAATACAAAGACATGGAGGCTAAACAATACACTACTTAATAACGAAGTGATCACTGAAGAAATCAAAGAGGAAATCAAAAAATACCTAGAAGCAAATGACAATGGAGACACGATGACCCAAAACCTATGGGATGCAGCAAAAGCAGTTCTAAGAGGGAAGTTTATAGCAATACAATCCTACCTTAAGAAACAGTAAACACCTTGAATAAACAACCTAACCTTGCACCTAAAGCAATTAGAGAAAGAAGAACAAAAAAACCCCGCAAAGTTAGCAGAAAGAAAGATATCATAAAGATCAGATCAGAAATAAATGAAAAATAAATGAAGGAAACGATAGCAAAGATCAAAACTAAAAGCTGTTCTTTGAGAAGATAAACAAAACTGATAAACCATTAGCCAGACTCATCAAGAAAAAAAGGGAGAAGACTCAATAGAATTAGAAATGAAAAAAGGAGAAGTAACAACTGACACTGCAGAAATACAAAAGATCATGAGAGATTACTACAAGCAACTCTATGCCAATAAAATGGACAACCTGGTAGATATGGACAAATTCTTAGAAACGCACAACCTGCCAAGACTGAATCAGGAAGAAATAGGAAATATGAACAGACCAATCACAAGCACTGAAATTGAAACTGTGATTAAAAATCTTCCAACAGGGCTTCCCTGGTGGCACAGTGGTCGGGAGTCTGCCTGCCAGTGCAGGGGACGGGCGTTCATGCCCCGGTCCAGGAGGATCCCATGTGCTGCGGAGTGGCTGGGCCTGTGGGCAATGGTCGCTGGGCTTGCGCATCCAGAGCCTGGGCTCCGCAGCGGGAGAGTCAGCAGCGGTGAGAGGTCCACGTAACGCAAAAAAAAAAAAAAAAAAAAAAATCTTCCAACAAACAAAAGCCAGATGGCTTCACAGGCGAATTCTATCAAACATTTAGAGAAGAACAAACACCTATCCTTCTCAAACTCTTCCAAAATATAGCAGAGGGAGGAACACTCCCAAACACATTCTACGAGGCCACCATCACCCTGATACCAAAACCAGACAAGGATGTCACAAAGAAAGAAAACTACAGGCCAATCTCACTGATGAGCATAGATGCAAAAATCGTCAACAAAATACTAGCAAAGAGAATCCAACGCACATTAAAAAGATCATACACCATGATCAAGCGAGGTTTATTCCAGGAATGCAAGAATTCTTCAATATATGCAAATCAATCAATGTGATACACCATATTAACAAACTGAGGAGAAAAACCATATGGTCATCTCAATAGATGCAGAGAAAGCTTTAGACAAAATTCAACACCCATTTATGATAAAAACCCTCCAGAAAGTAGGCATAGAGGGAACTTTCCTCAACAACATAAAGGTCATATATGAAAAACCCACAGCTAACATAATTCTCAATGGTGAAAACATGAAACCATTTCCACTAAGATCAGGAACAAGACAAGGTTGCCCCCCTCACCACTATTATTCACCATAGTTTTGGAAGTTTTAGCCACAGCAATCAGAGAAGAAAACAAATAAAATTAATCAAAATTAGAAAAGAAGTAAAGCTTTCACTGTTTACAGATGACATGATACTATACATAGAGAATCCTAAAGATGCTACCAGAAAACTACTAGAGGTAATCAATGAATTTGTTAAAGTAGCAGGATACAAAATTAATGCACAGAAATCTCTGGCATTCCTATACACTAATGATGAAATATCTGAAAGTGAAATCAAGAAAACACTCCCATTTACCATTGCAACAAAAAGAATAAAATATCTAGGAATAAACCTACCTAAGGAGACAAAAGTCCTGTATGCAGAAAATTATAAGACACTGATGAAAGAAATTAAAGATGATACAAATAGATGGAGAGATATACCATGCTCTTGGATTGGAAGAATCAACATTGTGAAAATGACTGTACTACCCAAAGCAATCTACAGATTCAATGCAATCCCTATGAAACTACCACTGGCATTTTTCACAGAGCTACAACAAAAAATATCACAATCTGTATGGAAACACAAAAGACCTCGAATAGCCAAAGCAATCCTGAGAACGAAAAACAGAGCTGGAGGAATCAGGCCCCCTGACTTCATACTATACTACAAAGCTACAGTAATCAAGACAGTATGGTACTGGCACAAAAACCGAAATATAGATCAATGGAACAGGATAGAAAGCCCAGAAATAAACCCATGCACATATGGTCACCTTATCTTTGATAAAGGAGGCAGGGATGTACAGTGGAGAAAGGACAGCCTCTTCAATAAATGGTGCTGGGAAAACTGGACAGGTACATGTAAAAGTATGAGATTAGAACACTCCCTAACACCATACACAAAAATAAGCTCAAAATGGATTAAAGACCTAAATGTAAGGCCAGAAACTATCAAACTCTTACAGGAAAACATAGGCAGAACACTCTACGACATAAATCACAGCAAGATCCTTTTTGACCAACCTCCTAGAGAAATGGAAATAAAAACAAAAATAAACAAATGGGACCTCATGAAACTTCAAAGCTTTTGCACAGCAAAGGAAACCATAAACAAGACCAAAAGACTACCCTTAGAATGGGAGAAAATATTTGCAAATGAAGCAACAGACAAAGGATTAATCTCCAAAATTTACAAGCAGCTCATGCATCTCAATAACAAGAAAACAAACAACCCAATCCAAAAATGGGCAGAAGACCTAAATAGACATTTCTCCAAAGAAGATATACAGAGTGCCAACAAACACATGAAAGAATGCTCAACATCACTAATCATTAGAGAAATGCAAATCAAAACTACCATGAGATATCATCTCACACTGGTCAGAATGGCCATCATCAAAATATCTAGAAACAATAAATGCTGGAGAGGGTGTGGAGAAAAGGGAACACTCTTGCACTGCTGGTGGAATGTGAATTGGTACAGCCACTATGGAGAACAGTATGGAGGTTCCTTAAAAAACTACAAATAGAACTACCATATGACCCAGCAATCCCACTACTGGGCATATACCCTGATAAAACCATAATTCAAAAAGTGTCATGTACGAAAATGTTCATTGCAGCTCTATTTACAATAGGTAAGAGATGGAAACAACCTAAGTGTTCATCATCGGATGAATGGATAAAGAAGATGTGGCACATATATGCAATGGAATATTACTCAGCCATAAAAGGAAATGAAACTGAATTATTTGTAGTGAGGTGGATGGATCTAGAGTCTGTCATACAGAGTGAAGTAAGTCAGAAAGAAAAAGAAAAATACCGTATGCTAACACATATATATATGGAATCTAAGAAAAAAAATGTCATGAAGAACCTAAGGGTAAGACAGGAATAAAGACACAGACCTACTAGAGAATGGGCTTGAGAATATGGGGAGGGGGAAGGGTAAGCTGTGACAAAGCGAGAGAGTGGCATGGACATATATACACTACCAAACGTAAAATAGATAGCTAGTGGGAAGCAGCCGCATAGCACAGGGAGATCAGCTCGGTGCTTTGTGACCACCTAGAAGGGTGGGAGGGAGGGAGACACAAGAGGGAAGAGATATGGGGACATATGTATATGTGTAGCTGATTCACTTTGTTATAAAGCAGAAACTAACACACCATTGTCAAGCAATTATACTCCAATAAAGATGTAAAAAAGGAAAAAGAAAGGCACATCTTCATAACGCGGACCCCCTCTCTCTCCATCTCTGTCCCTTTCAGATTGTTCCCATATTTAATGAAAGCCCTAAGCTGGCCTCAGGCATCCCATGATGTACTTTCTGTCCTCTCTCTGCAGCCTCATCTCAGACACAGACCCTGTCCTGGTCCTCTGGGTGATTTCATCCCTCTGCCCAGAGCCCAGTTCTGCTTCACTCCACCTGCTGCTACGTCTCACTTCTCAGATTTCAGCTCAACACTCTCACTCTTTCAGAGAAAGTCCCAAGTCTCACTCTAGGTCAGGATCATCCCGCTATTGTCTCCATGACATACTTGCTGCACTAGTCACAATTTCTATGTGGCTACTGATTTCTGTGATGATGTGCTGTGTGTCTCCTCCTGGACCCAGGTCCCACAGCACAGAAACTGTGCCTGTCACTGCTTCATGCCTCTGCCCAGCAAGGTGCCCAACATGAGGGAAGTACTCAGAGTATAGCAAAGACGATTTTGATTCTCAAAATTAAATCTATCTTAGACTTAGATGAACTTTGGAGATCTTGAAAACCACATTTGGTAAGGGAAAAGGCAGGGACTCAAACCCAGCACATGGATTTCTAGTCAAATTCTCTTTGAATTCTGCCACTCTTATTCATATATCACTGAACAAATATCCATTGACAGAACACCAATCTAAGCAGTATGCTTAACTTCTTGTTTGACTTCAAGCCTCATTAATTCTAACTGTAATCAAATACACGAAATGTCTACAGTTTTAAAGGTATCTCGCTTCAGTACTCCCATCTGTATAGTATGGTGATTCTTCACAAAAGCAGCTTGGGGAGCCTATCAGAAGAACAGACTATAAAATATCTAATTTCTTTATCACTTTGGTACTTGGAGAAGAAGAGCTTTGATCTTTCTTTTAATCAGTTACCTAAAAGAAACATAAACATTATAACATGGTCAGTTAAGAATTAAGGGTAATGGAATACTTAAGAAAATTAATTACTCTCAAATGCCTTTCTTTAGGAAGAGTTCCACAGTGCATCTCAGAAAGACAACTTTGCCATCCTGAACATTTTCTTGCTCTGAAGGCTGTTTCCTCACACCTGACTTATAAAACCAGTAATGGAAGCAGCAGCCAATGGAACTGTATTCTTACCAAACGGATCTTCCAGGGCAATAAACATTAGGGGCCTCTTTCATATTACATTATCTCAAAAAGTCTTTTTAGATGGTGTATAAAAGTGTCTATAGTAAAAGCAGGGAAGAGGAGGAAATCTATATTGCCACAGAAAACACCTCACATAATTTGTGTAAACTAGCATAGTTGAGGTTTCTTATGTCAAGGATAAGGGAGGCATCTACAGACCATTAAAAAGAAAGGGGGTGATCCCATCCACAGAGTAAATTCAATTCAGAGAGAGAATATAAAGGATATTATCATAAAATAGAATAAGGTGATACAACGTGAAGGAAGCATAGCATTCTTTAAGACTATAATCTATTTTAAAAAAATCACAACAAAGCATCATCATTTTATTGTACGTTTAATACAATAAAATGGAAATCTATAGCTCTTCAAATGGAAGACCAGTACTACATTTACATGGAAAATTCCCAACAGGAAATGAGAACTTCATATCCTGTGGCTTAAATGTTACACGTGAAAGAATAATAACTATTATTTGCATGCAAACTATACACATTACCAATATTGAATCACTACTTCAAAAGATTCTTTTGAAATACCTCAGGACTCTACAATCTAAATATATTTTTTCCTTGTGGTAATAGAGCAATTACTGATAGTATCCATAATTTTCTGCAGAATAAGATCCATATTATGTCTCAGGTTTAGAAACAGCATTAGAGGAATATTTATGAAATTAATGGGAATGCAACATTTCTAAGTCAAAGTCAAATCACCTTTAAGAGAACATTAAAGACTGTTAATAGATCTAGTTTATCAACACTTAGGAGGATACAATAGTATACAAAAAAGGATTCATAGATTTCACATAAGCAATTATGAATGGATTATCATAATCATAGACCTGCGTACACAAAATCTGATGTAACTTGCCTAGCAAAATAAAAAACATAATTATAGTAATACTTAAATATACATCAAATATTTTGTTTACTCCAGTATGGAACAGATGAATATGATAATCATTTTTACTATTTTAAACTGAAACACAAGCATAAAGGAAGCAAATCCTTGTTTCATTCATTTATCAAATAAGTTAATTAAAAACTATCTATTAAAAGAGAGAGCTACCTTCCAAAACATGAATCAGAATGTTCCACAATGAACTCTAATCTCCAAGAGATTCCATGATCTCTGAGACTAAAACCCCATAACCCTTTGTTCAGACTGTAATGTTGCCTTATAATAGGATTTGTGTCATGACTTATCCCCAAACACCTATGCACACTAAGTGGAAAGCTACATGAAGAGAAGAAATGTGTCTTAGTCAACTTTAGATTGCAGAGAATAGAGCCCTGTGCACTCAAGATCACTTAGGAAATATTTCCTGAAGGGAACGTAGTTCACCCATTCAACATATACTAGCCACACACCTACTCTGTGCCAAAATTGTGCTAAGCACAGAACAAAGCAAACATCGTCCTTGCCCTCAAGGAGGGCTCCATATTAGATCTGTTTCTTTTACTTTAACCTTTGTGTTCTGTTACCTATGCTTAGTCATGCTAGCTCTGCGCCTTTGTAAAAGAATGTTGCCTATAGCCTGAAATATACATGACAGCCCATTCTCAAGGCTCTGACCTTTAAAGGTATAATACATTTCCATTCATATAGAGATAAAAAGTTGCAGAACAGAGAATAACATTTGTGTTGGTGGTGGTTTACAGGAACATCGTGACCTGACCTATGTGGACAGCTGCAAGAACAAAGGATTCCAGCACCAAGAAGTTTGCAATTACCAGCCACCACACCACGACCACCCCTGCCACTTTTAGTATAAAAGAAGCCTGAATTCTGATTGTGGTAAGATGGTTCTTTGGGACATTAGTCTGCCATCTTAATCTCCTGGCTTTCCAAATAAAGTCGCTGTTCCTTGCCCCGATGACTCATCTCCCCATGGTCCCCTCCCAGAGATAACCACCACTAGCATTTTGATGCATTTCCTTTTTAATGTCTCACAAACTTGATACAGATAGTGTTAAACTTTTGATTAGTTTTATATTCCCTGGCATTTTATTTTTTTTAACGTAAGATCTATACTTTTATGATTAAAAATAGACCTTTGACAACAGTGCCTAGAATATTATAGGCAGCCAATATCTGTTGAATAAATATATGAATACACTATATTAATTTGTTCTGGGGATGATGGCTCTTTTGATTTTCTTTTTCCTGTGTGCTGTGAAAAATGCCCCACCTTCGATTTGAATTGTAAAGTCTTCTCTGGTGCCTTCTTTAACTGTCTTCTTTATATAGTACAAACTCTTCAAAAAGCATTGGTTTGGTAGTTATTTACACTGTGGTATGAATTAGGAGAGTTTTGTGGTTCCCTTATGATACACAGGATATCTAGCCAGCTTGAAAGGAGAGTGTTGTTAGATGCAGTGGGAAGAGATGCTTTGGAGGGTGGGGTAGTAAAACAGATAATTCAATGTAACAGAAGCTTTGACTGTATAAACATTTTTACACTTAAAGAAAAAATTTACTTAAATGTTCCTTTTTAAAGTGATAATAATATTATGTAATTGTACAGGAAACAGGAAGGGATGACGCAGGCCATCTTTAACCCTGCAACTTATGGCCATGACTTGTTTTAGCTGCAGGAGTTGTGATCAGAGGGGGCAACCTGTCCTTCTGAGTCAATGTCACAGACAGAACCCAATAATACCCTCCCCTTAACCCCAGGCAATGGCTGTGCAAATCTGGAGGTCAAAAGTCAGGATATCTGACATACCAAAACTTCTGATAATATAACAATGTCCCCTGATTTAGAAATCTCTCCCCTTTATGTAGTTTCAAGCAGTCTGATCATACCTAACTATTATTATAAAGGGGCTACAACTTGCACATTGCCATTTTATAGAAATTGGTTTGCATCTCACAATTTGTTATGCGGTCATGTAGACAAGCTTTGAACGCAATTGACCTGGGTCAACGTGCCAGTGTAAAGAGTGAAAAGCCTCAATATCTGCTTTGGCTCATTTTATTGAATATAGGAATTAACTAATACCCCAAAATGACTTGGATGGTGCATGAGTTAAAATTTGTCAAGGCCTGATCACAGTTTGAACTCAGAAAAGATGCACATTGAAAGATTGATTCTCTGATTTAGTCTACTAATATTTCTCAGTACCTAAATACATAAAGTACCTCAGAAAACCAAAGGCCTTTGACACAAGACTCTTTTAAAATTTGAAAATAGCAGATTCAGAGAGATAGAAATATTATGATCACAAGGAAGCAAATAACTGAATTCTGAGGTCATTGAGTAAGAGGAACACCCACCAGTGGTGTTCCCTTGTGGGTTCTCTCCCTCCCCCCTCTTCTCCACCTTGCCTGCTGCCCTTTAATCTTGACTTTAAACAAGTCAATTACAAGAAGGAAACTAAGTGGTTTAATTTAGATGAGTCCAAAAAAGTCCTGATATGTTTACTTTTAAAGAATATACTGGATCTTAATTTTACTTCTCTTAAGTATATGTGTATACATATATATAATCTAGTTTTTTAAGTGATTTAAGCTATTAGAAGGTGAAGCTAATAATTTTAATAATCTTTAATAATAATTTTTAATAATCTTTATCACAAAACTGTTAACTCTGTCACTTCCATTAAGGACAATGCTCAGTGTGTAAGTTTTTGTGAACTCATATCTCATTTAATCCTTATTAATGCATTATTGTATTATTGCATCCCATCTTGCTGAATAGGAAACTGAGTTTTAATCCAAACGTTGTAGCTCTATAGCTATTACAGTTAAAGTAGATGAGAGCAAATTTGAATACTGTACCTTAAATCGCCCCAATTTAGAGGATATTTGCCTCTGCAATCATGTCCCTTTTACAACGATCATACTTGCATAGAATTCTTAGATGATACAGCTTTTAAAATAATAATCTGAACTTTTATTATGCCAATATATAGAGTTAAAAATTGTTACAAAGGTCTCATCATAACACTACTACAAGGATAGGAGAACTTTAGAATTTTTAGTAATATAGCATTTTATACAAAAAATATGCATTGTAGTCTAATTATGCTTCATTTAAGTTAATTGACTTGCTTTTGCAACTGGCTTTAGTCAGCAATATTTGATTCATGTACTGGCTATGTGATCATAATGAGTTTTAGAACAGTTAATCCATTCATTTTCATTTCTGTCATTCTCTCTGGTGCTCTCTTTCTTCCCGTATCTTTCTCTCTCTCTCTCTCAGTATAAAACAGTCTATGATTTCACTTTACAGGTACGATGGTACACATCTATAATTTTGGTTCTCTGGCATATATTTTACTCCTATATACTTATTCTCCAAGTGAAAATTCTATTTGCTCTGGGGAACCACATTTACTTCTGCTTTCGTCATGTGGTTTGGACAAGGCTGATCCTAGCTCTGTCCTCCTGGAAGGTGCTGGGGTGAGGAGGATGGAGGCCTGGGACCAGGGCCCATCCGTCAGAGCCTACTTCCTAGTGATGACAAGCTCAGGGGCGGGGATGGAACTCAGGCTGAGACAATGAAAGCCCTCCCTGGAACTTCCACTGACGTCACTGGAAAGATGCACCCTTAGGCTTTTTCTGCCAGGGGTGCCAGGCAGGAGTGGTGGAAACCTGTTTTGCCACCAACTGGAAGAGAGTCACTGAGAATGATGCCAACCAAAAGGAAAGCAGAGAAGAAAGATGGAGAGTCAGATTTCTGAGCACCTGGGTCCAGTCAATAAATAAACAAATCCTTTCTCTTCCTTAAGCTATTTTAAGTAATTCATGCAAATGAAAGAATCCTGACAAAAACTGAAGTGGTCACAGAATACACATACTTTTGTATCCTGGAGAAATTAAAGGATTATCCATTATCCCATATTTGGATCTTTAGATACTTTCCAAACTTTCATTAATATAAACAGCATAGCAATGAATAGCTAAATCGTGAAGGGTTTTCTATGGTTTGGATTATGTCTATAACTTTTAGATGATTACTGGGTAATGAGAATTATTTTTTACAGTTTTGCCAACAATCCATCGAAGTTACTGCAAACGCTTCACCCTCAGCAAAATGATTAAATTTTTTGAACAGGCAAAATAAACCAATCTTCTGGACCAGGTAGCTATATATAAACATGACTTTAATTAAGTTCCTCGAAATTTTATCTCTCTCTAATAATAACAGAATAAGCACTTAAAACCCTGTGAACTTAAATCAGGATAAAAATAATGAAATGTTTTCCAATAAGTACAAGGATAAAAGAATATAAACCACTATTTTAAAAGTTACTCTAAAAGATTTTCTTGAATATATTAAAATCTAAATGGAGTAAAATAAAAGAGAGAAATTTTGAGCTTTAATATAATGAAAAGTTACAGCAACAAGAATTATAGTCATTGTGGAAAAGCTGACATGATCCTATGTGAAAATTAAACACTCAAATTCCACTAAATATCACAGATTCTAGTCATTTCTTTATTTCCTAATGAAGTTGGTCATATATGGCCTGATCTTGATTAGGTACTTGAATAGTGAAATAAAATTACTTGACCTCAAGTTTTAAAAAAGGGAACAAGATTGAGCTGTCAACTTTGCAACAAAATTTACCTTTTATGATGATTATTCTAGTTAGCAACTAAGATGGTCTACTAACCAGAAGTGTTGCTATACATTATTTTTAAACTGTATTTTCCTGTTTCATCTCTTACTATACATCAATGTAAAGTACTTTTTCACAAATGAATTGCGAGGAAGGAAATATCTTCTTATCTTCAATACTTCAGAAAGAATATTCGGATATGTCTAATTAGCTAAGACTCATTAAAATTGAGGATGTGCTGGGAACAAAGCCCCCTTAGGAATATCCATTTGGAAGACTTCCCTCCACTTCAATGAAAGCATGATAAGTGAAGAAATATCAGTAAAAAAAGATGATGGGCTTTTTATGGGGATAAAGTAGTCTTATGTGGACAGGAAATATTTTTTATCATTCCAAGTTATGAGAATGTTCTATGGTTTGCTTAGGGATTGTCTTGAATCTAAATACAAAGTATAATAAATCCCTAATCCTTTCTTTTAAACTTATGTGTTATTCTTCACCATATTTTTCTAAATGGTGACAACTTTCTATGTGTATGTATAACTGTTCTCAAACGCTGCCACCTAAAGGTTAAAGTTGGGCACAGCCTAATAATGTCTAGAAACCAAAAAAGTACAGAACCTGAAGATTCACAGAAATCCAATCATCTCATTATATCCATGTGTTAATTTACATATACACTTATCTACCTGAATGTTTTGAAGAGAAATATAGAAGTAAACTATTAAATATTTAATGAATATTTTATAATGACCTTACCAAATAAAAAAGGTAAAATAATCAAGAATGACTTAAATATGTACCAAAACACTACTACTACTACTATTACCACTACTGAAAATTAAAAAGATGTTTTATGGGTCATTTTACAAATTAAAATGTTTGAAGTATTTTTTCTGATTAAACATTTAAGATTATGATATAGCTAAATGAGACCCATTTTTGTCAACGCATTATTGGCTGGTTATAAATTGATATTTCTAATTTTGAGAAAGGTCAGTAAAATCCATCATGCAACCTAGTTAAAATCACCAATAAAAAGCAACCTTGGCCATACGTAAAAATACTGAACACACTTGATCTGAAAATATTTTGCAGAAGGCAAATGTCCAGGTCAAATCCAGATGACTACCGTATATCCAGGAAAGACAATACTTAAATGTAACTGTTAACCTGCCTAATGATTTTATAATGGTGCTTTTAGTAACCCACAAGAAGAATACACAATACAACACAGTATTCTTAAACTTATGCAATGTTATATGTCGATTACATCTAGATAAAAGCTGGAAAAAATTAAATTATGTAAACTTACAATTAAATTGTATTAAACACAAAAGAAAATAAAGAACAAAGCAAAATAAACATTTTGCAGTGTTTATTCATTACTTCCCATAAAGATTAACATTATCTGGAAAATTCTGGCCAGCAAAAAGTTATTCTAGGAATAGATGGGAGATAATTCCCTGGAGGAAAAATAAATCAGCCACCTGTTGACACCATCGAAAACCCTTTGGTATGATTATATATTTATCAAAATCTTCTTCAATACTTTCAAGTCCCAGGCACTTGCTATGAAGGCATTACATAGTGTCACCTTTAGAAATCAATAAAATATTGCTTTGGCTTTTATACCTCTCTCTTATGAATTTAGTTAAGACGGGTCTGTTTATCAAGGATTGATCATCTCCTGGTAGAATGATACAGTTTGGCTTCAGAAGCCACAAAGAAGGCTCTGCAGATTCCACCAAGAAAGACACAGTTCATGGAGGGAGTCCTACACAAACAGCAGGTCACCTTTCTGTCGGATGTCTTTTTAGCTGTGATTCATCTTGTGTCTGTGTATAATCATCTCAAGACAGGAAGGTCCTTGAAGGCAGAGACTCTCCATTTGGTTCATTCGACCTCTAAGCTCTGGTATAGTCAATACATATTTACTGATTGAATGAATAAATGCATTGTTTATATTTAAAATTAAAATGTATACAGTTGTTTATTAAATCAGACGTGAATGGAAATAAGTTTCAAATATAAAATTTTACAAATTCATATCTAAAATAACTTCCATGAAGCTTCATTTTAGCTTATGCTTTAGCACTGAATAGAAAACATTGATAAATTAATTTCAACACACAGTGTATGGACAATAACAGAGCTTGTAATTTTCTTGGGCAAACGTGGTACACATTACTAAGCTTCCCATTTGAAATTTTTTAAAAAAATTAAAACTGCTTGTCTAATAAAATATTCTCAGAAAAATTTTCACTTATTAACACCAAAATCATTTACTTGAAATAAGGTAATTTGGTTGTATTTTTTAATGTGATTAAAATAGTATCAACAGAGTTATACTTAAAATATGTTGACACTTTGGAACTCAGAAGGCAGAGACTCAAATCCCACCACCTTTCTGTTACTTCAACAAAATACTCAATTTCCTTAACCCTTAAAACGGCAATAATAATACTTGTAAACACATAGGAATGTTGTGTCAGCATAATGAAACAAAATAAAATCTGAATAAATGATAGGTATGCATCAGGAAGAGGAAGAACATCTGGTAATTGACTTGAGCTCTTTCTTATAGTTCTAAGTGGACATGTGCCCTTGTTGCTAGATGTGGTCCTAGGACCATGTCATCAGCTGGGGGAAACCATTTGTTTTATGTGCAATGGCTCGCTTTCAAGCTTCCCATTTAACCCTAACAAAAGTGTCAGCTGATTTAGGCAAGTATTGATAAGAAAAAGATCTAAGACCCAATGTTTTTTTTGTTTTGTTTTACAGTTTTGCTTTGGAGAAAAAAAAAAGAAGGAAAGAAAACATTTGTACCCACACTGATGCTTGCGGTGGGTTGTAATCAGGGCACTGCTGTCTGCGTCAGGACCAGTTATCGTTAACACCCAGGCTTTCACTCACAACATGAGGCATCGTGGGACCAAGCTTGCTCCCAGCATATACCTTTGCTCCACTTAATATAACATTCAGTCATCAGCCTACTTTACTCATGACTCCTTAATTCAGATTCATGAACAGCAAATGTACTATGTGAATCATGATCACAAAGTCATGGGACACACTCATGGATGGACAGATTAACTGAACAATTTCATTGCAAATTCCATGAAAGTCACTAATAGTTATTTAATACATGGTCATCAATGTTAATAATTAATGGACAGTGGCTTTATTTGAATTTCAAGTATGGAATTCCACTAGGATCTGGCTCTATACATATGAGTTACTAAAATATTAATACTGGCCTCCTCAGTTTTCCTAAAATCATATGGTTTTTGTTTAAGGAACATAAAGAGCATTTTCAAGTTTGCCTAAATATGAAGCTTAACATACTGATGCATAGAAAGCTAATTCAGGGCATAGGGAAATTTTTATTTATTATTAACTTTCTAAGAGGCCGGGGTGTAATCCAGACCAAATGCTCCTTGAGGTAGGAATTTTAAAAGGTATATTTAAGAGTTTACGGTTAATAATTCATAATCCATAATTCATAGTTTTGAAAAATTTATAGTCATAAGAGTCAAGCTTGGAAACTTGAGTGTTACCTGAAAGTGTAATAATAAATTATGAAGGTACAACATGTTATTTCCCAGAAGGTCATGTTTTAAGAAAACAGTTACAGTAGCAATATTTATGTGAATTCATACATTTTTATATTTGCCGGAAGCACCTTTAAGAACAGAAGCATTTATTATCGGGAATATTATCCCATCTATCAGAAAACCCCAACATTATAAACAATATCACATGGCATAAAACATATGCACAGGCAGCACTTCCGAAAGTCAGATCTCAGAGTCGGTACCTACTGTGATGTGTGGAATATTAGCATCTAGAGATCTTCAGTCTGGAATCATTGGATTTATACTGTTTAACAACCAATATAATTCTAGAGCTTTCATTTAATATTTAGGATTTTCTGAGTTATGTTAACTAATTTGGAATGAAGAGAGAATATACGCTAAATTTTTATAAAATAAAAAGGTCCTTCAAAACATACCGAATTACCTTTAGAGAAATGTAATGTAAGCATTTTGAATATTTAATACACTTCCCGAGTATAATGAAGTTATCATTCCTTCATACTCCCCTCACTAAGAATGAGTACTTTATTAATGTTGCTTCTTTGGTGAAGAAACTTGGATCTTGTAAAATCTTGCACTTTTCACTGTTGGAATTCAGTCAATAATCTAAGGTTGAATCTTACACATTATTACTTCAATGTTATTGAAAACAGCAACTGAAGTCATTGGTATATCACGACACTTCCCTCAGGGCACACAGAACCTTGTCCCCCCGCCCCCCTTTCTCAGCTTCCCTAATTTAATCCTCACTGCTGATGCAATGACTCCTGTTTTACCACTGGCACGTACAGCACCCACATCTGTTATCCTAAATGTTGCCCCAGTTATTTCTTCTCCAGGGATTAATGGCCTTACATCCAGAGGATTTTCATTAGCCTTCAGAGAGAAAAATACATGAAATATAGCTGTAATCCAAACTACAATCTTACAAAGAGTAGCCAAACCTAAAACCAGAAATGATTAGAAATGATTCACCTGCTGTTTAGAAATGATTTTCATCCATTTTCTTTGCTGAGACTGATTCAGAATTACACAAAGCTAATGCATTTACCATACTACATTTTCTTTTAAAGACTTTTTGATGCAGACCATTTTTAAAGCCTTTGTTGAATTTGTTACAATATTGCTTCTGTTTTATGTTTTTTTGGTATTTTGGCCACGAGGCATGTGGGATCTTAGCTCCCCGACCAGGGATCGAACCTACACCCCATGCATTGGAAGGTGAAGTCTTAACCACTGGACAGCCAGGGAGGTCCCAATCATACTATGTATTTATGCTACATATTTTAACACATCTTGAAGGATTTGTCACAATTTTAGTCATTGCAAACTCTTCATTTATAAGTGGCTAGCTCAGTTCTTTTGATTTCTAGCAATGCCGTTTTCCAAAAATCAGCATGTCTTCCAGGAGCTAAGGACATAGAGAAACACGTGTAGTTGTGGGTTTGTGGAAACTGGAGAAGGATCAGTCTGTAGCCATTAGGTAAGTGCGTTTATGAGTCCAAACAACCAAATATTCAATACATTTCTCTCCTAACTCCTGTTCTTTCCCTCTCTCTCTCTCTCTCTCTCTCTCTCTCTCTCTCTCTCTATATATATATATATATATATATAGTTAATATTTATTTATAAGTATTTATTTATATTTACATATATTTTGTGTTTGTGTGTGTGAAATGATCTTAGAATGTTTGAACTTCCTCAACCAACAATAAAATACATTAAAATTCTAATTATGGTCCTAGAACTTGTCAAAGTACCTCTAAATGGGTCACCAATACAGAACCACTGTGTCTTTTCTGTTCAGAGCAGCTAAGCACGAGGAAGCCCTTTTGAACTTATATTCCAGGTTACACTTAAGAGCAAATATAGCCACGTAAACCGTAACTTGATTACAGTTTTTATGGGTTCGTTATTGCAAGAAGTAGATCCTTAATTCAATGATAAGGTAACATAAATCCCAGGATTAATAAAGAACTCATTCTCAAAAGCATTTGACCAATATTTTTGACGTATATTACAAACCAAACAGTAAACACTGACAAAGCCTAATCTAGAGACTTTAAAAATTCTATATAGGAGAATTAAAGAAAAATGAAGCTTAAAAAAATATGACAGACTTTCAATCCAACGAGCTGATTGTTCTTCTATTTCTTGCTTTCTCTTCTCATACATTTCTTTTTAAAAAATCCCTTTCCTAGTTGTTTCTTCTGTTCAAATCATACCTTCCCAACAATTGTTTTCACCTTCTCCATACTTTCTTTCTTTTTTCCTATCGGTAGCAACTTAGCTATTGCATTATTTAAAATAAATAACAGGTTGCTAAGTCAGTACACAGTAGCTCTACAGGCAAACAAATGCTATTTAAGGCTGGTATATACTTATCTTCAAAAAGCCTCTCATTTCCTGCACCCTGACAGGAGTCATTGGCTGCTACAAATTCTGTAAATATTGCCGTAACTGAATTATAGTAGGCTTTCTAACTGCTATCCAAGTGTCAGAGCCTCATACATATGGATATTTATACCTTTTCTTTAAACCACTGTTTTATTGAAGTCTAGTTAATTTACAACGTTGTGTTAGTTTCAGGTGTACAGCACAGTGATTCAGTTATATATGTATATGTATATACATGTATATACCTATATATATCTATTCTTTTTCAATTCTTTTCCATTATAGGTTATTACGAGACATTGAATATAGTTTCCTGTGCTATATGGTAGGTCCTTATTGTTAATCTATTTTACACATAGTAGTGTGTATATGTTAATATCCAATTCCTAATTTATCTCCCTTTATTTATACACCTTTTATTTATATGAAAAGTACAGCAAGAGAAAGTTAATTTATAAAATGTAATTGAAATCATAAAATTAGTTATAATCATTGAAAATAATTAAATTTGTTATATAAAATCTTGGCGCAAGTTTAAGCATCAGAGATGATCTTAGGAAGACACAGATCCTGTCTAAAGAAGAAATAGATTAACTCTAGTGAAATACTATTTACTCCATAAAAATGTTCTCTCTTGCTTTTTAGGTAGATTTTAGGGTGATAAAAACAAATTTAATTTGACAAGAGGGTAATGGGGGTCCCACATTTTGATGAGTATGACATATGTCTAATAGATATCTGTTGAAGACAAAATTTTTCCTTCATGGATGACACCTCAATGTTTTCACCTGTGAAAGATGGGCTAGATCAGGGGTCAAAACCTCAAGCATCTTTGGAGGTTATGCAGGTACTAAGTTGTGAAATTTACTGTTTGCAAGGCCACGGGGATGAGGGGGTCTGTGGAAACCTGGAGGAGACACACCCCTCTATAGGGCTCAGTTGTAGACTCAGCTTCACCTGATGGCCAGACAAGCCCAGTGTATTTTCAAGCTGATTTTGATTTTTCAAAATAAGCTGAGAATCAAGATGTCTATGTGAAATTTCCAAATATTTAAAATATTAAGGAGGCCAAGCACGACTGTGGTTGAAAGCTGTCTATGAGTCACCAGTTGGTTTTTTCCAGAGCCAGTGCCCTAAAACTCCCCTACAACACCCATATGGCAGTGTGTTTAGTGGTCATTTCTCATGGGAAACTCAAGGCAATGATGTCACTGGTTTTGGACATGCTGTGAAAATCCTGTGGCTACTACATCAAGAAAGATGAGTTTGTCTTACACTGCACAAGAATATTGTTGCTTTTTAAAGCCCTGTGTGTGTGTGTGTCTGTGTGTGTGTGTGTGTGTGTGTCCCTTACATAAAGTTGGATTTTAAGATAGCTCTTCATGATTTTCCTTATGTGAGAGTGATTTCAGAACTCTAATTCAATTGAAAACTTAGATACTTTTTCTTATTTTCTTTATATTGGGAATATTACTTTTACATTGTATTCATAAATGGAATGATCTAGCTGACTTGACTATACAAATATTGCTTACTAAGTTTTACTGTCAGCTATTATTCTTTGCAACATAAACGCTCAATTTGATCTTTGATTTTCCTGCATGATTTCTCTCCTTGTTTCCAGTCTAGAAAATTTAAGCTTCTATAGATATAATTATCAACCTAAATTTGAAGCATGCATATGGCATACTCAAAAAACTAAAGATATTCCTTAAATTTTCTATTGCAGAAAAATCTCTCTGAAATCTCTCTGTGGTTTCAGTCATAGTTAAAATTATAAATATATAAAGAACTATGTATGTCAACTATAAGCTATTCACATTTCTGAAAGGACTATGAATTTGGGGTTGTTTTTCCTATTCCTATATTTAGCAAGTGAACGATAGATGGAATTAGTAATTGCAATGATAAATGCATAATAATTGAAATGCAAGCATCTTGTAATTAGTTTCTCTCTGATGAACTTTAGCTTCCAGTTGACTGCTGAGAAAGATAAAATCTTTGAGGTTAAACACATTAGTTTCATTGGTATCTTCTGCAAAGGATTCATTTTGCTTTGAGAGGCATCAGCAAAACCAAAGCATAAAGTTTTAGAGCTGGATGGGATGCTGAGATGAAATTCACACACACACACACACACACACCACTATCTGCCAGTCTTGTCTCCAGAGTTATATTCAGTGTATAAAATACTTCTCGTTACTAGCCTTCCAGGAGTTTGTATTATTGGATTGCAAAGCTGCATGTCATCACACATTTGGCATATGTCTACACAGAAATATTGCACAAATGTGTATTATAATATTTATTCAAAACATCTCAGAGAATGATAATAATAGTTATCAAGGTTATGACAATTCCTTAACTAGATTTTCCAAAATAAACCTAAAAATAGCAGCATTTTATATTCACTTAAAAACAGGCATTTGGAGAGCAAGGGAAAATAAATGTTTATTTTAAATGTGCACTGTGAAACTACTGTATAATTGCTTAAGCCAAATTTTGTGGCTTTCATTTACAAATTAGATCGTTCTGTATAAAATGATACGTGGTCCCCACTAGGAACACCATCCTAGACGTAACGGCATGTAAAGTGGGACTAGTGCCAAAACTGGACACAAAGAATTTTTAAGCAACTCTTCTTTCTGAAGAGAGGTGCCTGGAAATTGGAGCCAGATCTCTTCCCCGTGGGTCGCTAAGAATCAAGAAATTACAGAACCCCTCCTTATCTCTATCTAGTAAATAGATGGGGGAAGAGCACAGGTGGAGTGAAGGTGGCTACATCTTGTGAAAATTTGATGCTACCGCTTGGAGGCCATGGTGAAAAGGAGGGGGACTCCCATGATGTTGCATGGCCGGACATCTGCTGGGGTAATAGATTTACTCCTGTGACTCAGGCCCTTTGGTCAAAAGAGAACTGGAGAGAGACAGCAGGGAGGGTGGATGGAGGGGGTAGGAGTGGCCCCTACATGCCACATATACACGTTTGGTAGAGGAAGGTGTCCATGGACCACAGGGACACGGAAGGCAGACGAGGCCTTGAATCCTTCCGCTGGCAGCCCACGCAGGATGAGCCTTCATCTCCTCGATGAAGGGACCCCTGCGGCTGGAGGGTGTCCGTACTCCACGAGGGGTGAGGGCTAAGAGGGCTGCAGGGTCAGTTCCAGAAGGATCTCCCACTCCCACACTAGGGAACTGAGCTGCGGGAAGGGCCCTGCAGGAACCCCCCCCCCACCAGACACCAGAATTTTGTCCTATCATCACAGAGAAGGTGAACCCTAAGAGTGAGATGGGGTGAGAAAAGGCAGACCCTTCTCCTCCCTTACCACTCCAGGCCCCTCAGCCAGGGCCAAGTTTGTGCTTGGAAAAGAAGAGAAAATGAAATATTAAGCAAGTTTGAGAACTGAATTGGGCTTTTAATAACCAAATTCATTCCCAAGAAAAATTAGCAAAATATCCAAAACGTTGTTAAGGGATAGGAAAGGGTCTGAGGACAATTGTAAGATTAAAGAAAAAAGAAAAAAAAAAACACCTATTTTAGATTAAACTTCCCCCTGAGTTAAACCCCTCAATAAACTGGGGTTTCAGCAAGACTCAGGTTACTTTTGGTCTTTATTCTATTCTGTTCTTTGAATCTATATTTGGAGAAGAGGTAGCTGAAACTAGAGGTGCAAATAACTCTGCAGACCAAGATTTATAGGCGGCAGACAAGTTCATCATTCCTTCAAATCCTTCAAGAGGCCAAAGATAATAAAAACTTAGGGTATATTGTTTAGTTTTTCAATTTGAGTCAGAGCCTAAGAAGACTAAGAAACATAGTCCCGCTCTAATCAACACCTCATTCATACAGCACTGGCGCTATTTATCATCTAGCGAACTAATAACCTAACAACAGCCAACTATCTTCAGGAATCTAGTGTTTCAAACCTCAGGGCCTGAGTAGACGAGACTGAGTAGACGAGACTGAAATAAAATCTACTGAGGTTTTAACTGAAGCCAAGAGCAAATGAACCGGCCAGTATCTTGAGCAGAGAAGATGCTGTCTTCACACACTTAACTCTTCACTTATACTAATTAGGATTCACGAGCAGAAGCATAAAAAGACTCCAAATAATGGTGACTCAAACAAAAGAGAAGTCATTTACTTTGCCCTTAATTCGGGGGTCTCTTTGTCAGCTTTCCACTTCATCATCATTACGGTGTGACTCTTATCCTCTCCTCACCAAGGGAGGGCTGTGCGTTCTAAGCAGTTGGATAGAGAGAGGCAGAAAAGCACACCGCTTCCTTTAAGGCTGTGTCCTGAAAATGGTACACTTTCCCTCCATCTCTTTGTCCAGAACTAAATCACAAGGCTGCTCCTTCCTGGCTGCTGGGGTCCAAGTGAAAGTGAAAGTTTTACTACAGTAGAGGGAGTGTATAGGGGCCAACTAGCAACCAGCATTTACTAACACATACATCACTTTTACGACAAGCTTAACTAGACATAGATAAAGTCATATCTAGGAATTAACTAATCGTATATTCTGGACAGTCCAAATAAGTATTACAAACTCATGCACTAAGTTTTATTCACACAAGAGCCCTTATATCCACACTATTAGTTTTTACCCTGATCAAATAATTTTGATTATATGGTACAAAGCCCACAGTTCAAGAGAAGCAACCAGTTATAAGAAAGGAGAGGAGATGAAAAAGGAAGACATACCAGATTGTAGTGAGCTCTGGTAGCCCAAAAGCAAATGTAACTAAGAAAAAGACACAACTCAAACAGCACAGAGATCTAGAATATTTAGTATATTTTACCCTACAAGTATCCCTGGAATAATGACCGAGGCTCATTATGAGCCTTCAAAAAAGGCTGGGCTCTTTTAAGGAAGGCAGTGTTGAATGTAATGCAGGTTTGGAGTGGCTCAGTTAAGCTGCTTTCTGTGCTTACAGACAATAATCACCAGGCATTTCAAAGACTCAGTTATTCGGAAAAATCCATTCTCCATGTAAGCCAGATATCTGAGAGTTTCACTTTAATGTGTCCCTGTGTGCATTCTTAAGTGTGTTCATCAATAAACAGCTTTTATGTTTTTAGACATACAGATTTTTAAAACGTGTGAGATTATAAATTGATTGCATTACACATAAGGAGGATTATAAATTTTATTGAATATCAATAACTAGGGTTCATAATCATTCTAATAGATACATTCATTTTACCCTGAAACGACATTATAACTTGTCCTAATTGTTAAAGTATTCCAAATTACCCTAAACTTGTCCCAGTCAATGTGCAATGAGAAACACTATAGACTGTCTTGTTTTATGAATATAAGGTAATTTTAATAACTAACTTTTAATATTAAATTAAATGAGAATTTCTATTAATATACTTCTCTTAGATGAATACATCTGACTATTTCTTCTCATCTGTACTGATAAAATTGGATTTATGAGTATTTAAAATATCTCTGAAAATCCAAATAGGTGGCAAATAGAATGTGTCAATTAATGAAAAGAAAATGACTCTTTTAGTTTCACGTTCCTTATAGAATGTCTTGTGGGAAAATGCAGATAACTGGCAAACATTTGGGGATTAAAATGGTGATAAGTATGCACAAAACTTACAATATGAAAATTGTAGTAAAATGAAAATAAAACATAATTATTAACTTCGGGGAAGACAAAAAGTAGTGAATAAAAGGAAAAGTAATCATAGCTGTGAATATCATCTATATAATCATAATAATGTAAATATTTGACACTGATCTACACCAAAATTATGACCCAATCCTATGAAGAATCTTTCAAGGGTGCACATGTGTGACAGAGCAGGGAAAGAAAGAGAGGCACCAATTCTGATCTTCTGTAGTGAAAAGTTAAGAAATCATTTCTAAAACTGCAAGTCAAGAGGAAGCAGTACAAACATATCCTGCTGAGACTTGAAGGTGAACACTGAATTCTTCATCCAAGAAGTGGTGGCTTTAACAGTAAGAAGAAGAGTACAGGATTCTTATTTTATGAACAATCTTTTATTTATATTTTTGATCTTTTAAACTAAAAATAAGAACAAAAGTAGACAAAGTGGGGGGAGGGAAATTTAACACACAGAAGCCAGGCAAGCTTGGCTAAGGCAGCTCAGGCAGACACTGTCACATACTGATGCTTTCTGTGATTTGCAGCAAATTACTCGATCTCTCTAAGCATCGGTGCTCCTAACCCCATTGTTGTAAAATAGGATAATACCTTCTTCACGGAATCACCGTAAAGATGAAAGATTATGTTGGTAAAGAGTTAACACCGCATATGGTTAAGTGCACAGGGTCCTGCTTAGTCCCTTTCTGCTCTCTCCTGGGTTGTTATTATTGTGTAATAAAATAGGATGGAACACTGACTGTTCCCATTTCATCCATGGTGTCTATAGGGTAAATAGCAGACACAAAAATGAGAGAGACATACCCCATAGACAGAATTAAATGAAGTAATAGTTGAAAACCAATGTCATAACTTTTGTAGTTTTTAAAATTTTTATTGAAATATAGTTGATTTACAATTTAATTTTTATTGAAATATAGTTAATTTCAGGTGTATGGCAAAGTGATTCCTATATATTATTTTCTTTTTTATTGGGGTATAGTTGCTTCACAAGGTTGTGCTAGTTTCTGTTGTACAGCAAAGTGAATCAGCTATATGTATACATATATCCCCTCTTTTTTGGATTGCCTTCCCATTTATGTCACCACAGAGTACTGAGTAGACTTCCCTGTGCTATACAACAGGTTCTCACTAGTTATCTATTCCATACATAGCCATGTATACATGTCAATCCCAATCTCCCAATTCATCCCATGTCCCCACTTGGTGTCCATACATTTGTTCTCTACATCTGTGTCTCTATTTCTGCTTTGCAGATAGGTTCATCTGTACTGTTTTTCTAGATTCCATATATATGCGTTAATATACGATATTTGTTTTTCTCTTTCTGACTTAACTGCTCTCTGTATGACAGTCTCTAGGTCCATCCACATCTCTACAAAAGACCCCATTTCATTCCTTTAAATGGCTGAGTAATATTCCATTGTGTATATGTACCACATCTTTTTTATCCATTCCTCTGTTGATGGACATTTAGGTTGCTTCCATGTCCTGGCTACTATAAATAGTGCTGCAATGAACATTGGGGTGCATGTGTCTTTTTGAATTATGATTTTTCTCAGGATATATGCCCAGTAGTGGGCATTCTTTTCCATTATTGGTTACTACAAGACATTAATAATAATGAGTATTAATTCCCTGTACTATACAGTAGGTCCCTGTTTGTTATCTATTTTATATATAGTAGTGTATATAGGTTAATCCCAAACCCCTAATTTATCTCCCTCCACCACTTTTCCCTTTTGGTAACCATAAGTTTGTTTTCTATGTCCGTGAGTCTATTTCTGTTTTGTAAATAAGTTCATTTGTATCATCCTTTTTTAGATTCCACATATAAGTGATATCATATGATATTTGTCTGACTTACTTCACTTAGTATGATAATCTCTAGGTCCATCCATGTTGCTGAAAATGGCATTATTTCCTTCTTTTTTATAGTTGAGTAATAGTCCATTGTGTATATTATACCACATCTTCTTTATCCATTCATCTCTTGATGGACATTTAGGTTGCTTCCATGTCTTGGCTATTGTAAACAGTGCTGCAATGAACATTGGGGCGCATGTGTCTTTTTGAATTAGTTTTCTCTGGATATATGCCCAGGCCTGGGATTGCTGGATCATACGGTAACTCTATTTTTCTCCACACCCTCTCCAGCATTTATTATTTGTAGATTTTTTGATGATGGCCATTCTGACTGGTGTGAAGTGATACCTCACGGTAGGTTTGATTTGCATTTCTCTAATAATTAGTGATGTGGAGCATCTTTTCATGTGCCTGGTGGCCATCTGTAGGTCTTCTTTAGAGAAATGTCCATTTAGATCTTCTGCCCATTTTTCAATTGGGTTGTTTATTTTTTCCCATGTGGATCAAGAATATCGAAGGTGGTCAGAACGTGAAGACGAGGGGTTTGTGAAGACATTTATTTGGAAAGAGTCATAGTAGATCCCCTCCCCCTATAAGAAATTGTTGCTGGAGTCAAGGCCTGCTCTTCTTCTTAACCCTAGAGTGAGGGCATTTCCGTAAGATAAGTTGGAGAGCCGGAAATAAGTTCCCTGTGGTTGGGAGCCAGGGCAGGACAGTGCCTGACTCACTTCTGGGAAAGCAAGAGTGGCCAAGGGCAACAGCATAAGATAACAACAGTAGTAGTAGTAAATAACAGCATGCATTCATCTAGCCCTCACAATATGCCAGACACTAAGCACTTAACAGGTACAGTTTCACCTTATTTAATTCTCACAGCTTCCTAAAGGGCATGAGGACTCTGAAGGTGCCATAGATAGAAAATGGTGGAATCTGGGTTTGAACGGAGAAAATCTGGCTCCTAGAATGCTTGTGTCTAAAAATTATGCCAGGCTAATTATCACTTAAGATGAGATTCAACTACAATTGAGTACCTTGCCAAAAAGAAACTGAGGGGACTGAATTTTGACATGGTCTCTTTGACAATGAAATATGCCACATTTGCACATTTGTGCAACTGTGGTATACTGAAGAGTGCATAAAATGTTCCAGTTAGACAGCTGGTGAGTGGTAGAGCTGGAATGCAAACTAGTCGAGCTGGAATATAAAGTCCAGGCATCGTCCAGTCAACTAGAGTCAGATTCATAACCTGCAAACAGAGGGCAATAGGATATATTTCATATGGTCTTTTGTTTTTCAAAAGCAATGACTAGCACAGTGGTTCTCAAAATGTGGTCCAGGAACCGCTTGGGGCACCCAAGATACTTTTGGGGTCCACAAGGTCAAAATCATGCACAGGTAAAAGATCCACTTGAAGTTCAAAACAAACCAACAGACTTTGATGTAATGGGTGTGCAATGTGTATTGATATGGCTTCCAAGTTTACGTTTAACTAACTTTAAAGAAAATACCACTTATTGAGTTTTAGGGTAGCGCCAAATAATACCCATAGTTATTTGAAAAGGATATTAAAGAATCCTCCCTTTTTGAACCACCTATCTGTGTGAGGTTTGATTTTCTTCTTACACAGAGTCAAAATAGCATATCAGCATATACATAGTCTAAGAGCAAAACATACACACTCAATGCAGAAGCAGATACCGAAATCCAACTACCTTCCATATACCCAGACGTTAAAGATATTTGCAGAAACATAAAATGATGCCACTCTTCCCATTATTTTTTGTTTTATTTTGAAAAATACAGTTATTTTTCATAAAAGATTATATTGCTACTAATATGCCATAGATTTATTATTTTATTTTAAATGAACTAACACATACTTTAAACTTTTCCCAGTTTAATTTCAATTAATAGATATAACCCATATAAACAAAAATTTGGGGAGCTCCTCAATAATTTTTAAGCATGTAAAGTAGTTCTGAGTGTAAAATGCTTGAGAAAAATTGGCCCAATAAATACCAATACCTTCTCCCTTAATTTGGTCAGTAATGGGTATAGTTTTTTAAAAAATCTTTTAAATTTTTATTTCTCATTGCAACTTAAAAAAAAGTCATTCTACTATGTAATAATGTACTAGTTCTGAATGCCTATGTTATTCAGTTGCATAAGCATTGTGGAATTGTTACTAATCCAGTACATTCTTAATATTTAGCAAAACAATGAAGCCTATAATGTTATCATTTTTCCATTGCTCTTTACAGAGTAAAGTTTATCGTCATCCAACACCCTGTTTCAAAATTATTTTGTTTAATAATGGTGTATATTGGAGAACACAAATGACTGATCATCTCAAATAGAAAAGCAATCTATAATACCTGAGGAAAAAAGGATACACCTTTAGCACAATATATTTATTTTAAGAAATCACTAATAACATAAAGGTTTTGAACTAGAAATTACAGTTGCTTTTAGTTTTGAGGGGTTTTTGTTGTTTTGTTTTACTTAAGTATTGAAATTTTAATTTTATGAATCACAAAGCTTATTTTCTAGTACACTCTCATTCAGACAGTAGACATGAAACTATTTGAAGACTCTATAAAGTAAAGCTATATCTGCTATTTACAAACATTTAAAATTAGAGTTCTTGTTGTCTTTAAAGAGCCTATCCCACAAGCACCTTGGTTGTAGATATTTGAAGATGTTTAGAGTTTATACCTACTAAGAGGCAGGCATCAAAGAGTTAAACAGAAAATTGAACTTTCGTAAAGGAAATAATAATGCAGCACACAGCAAAAGACATGGGGCTCAAGGGGAGCTCTTTTATGTCAAAATAAGTTTGGAGACAGGTTCCTTCCTGACCAAAGCTGTCCTGCTTGGGTCTAGCTCCTTAGGCAGAGACAGGAGCGGTGAGAAGCTACACGCAGGAGGAGGGTACAGGGAGGGGTTCTCGGAGCAGGTCCAGCAAGAGCCAGGATGCCCTTCATGGATACCATGCCCTGAAGGAGAAATGAAGACAGATGGGGGAGAGCCTGGGGTCTGCAGCCGTGGGGACACAGTGTGGAGGGCAGAAACTGGGTCAAGTTCAGATCAGAAAGAAATGTGCCCTAGCTTCAGAGTTGGAGAGAATGAAGTTGAATACGCAGTGGATAACATCTGGCAGTTGAGACTCTAAACCTGCAAAACCCTGGCACAGACAGGACATTACTTTTCTTCGTAGCCAAACCCTTTGCCAGGATGAGAAAATTCCTGATGGGCTGGTCACCTCTCTGCACCACTCAGCCCAGCTCTAAAAGCTGAGCTCCTGAACTTGCAAAGATGCAAACTAAATAGAGAAAAACTATTTCCAGAAAACTAGCAGCCATGGGCAGAGATCTGCAGAGACTGCCCAAGAGAAGGAAACAATAAGTGCTATAGAGGGACAGTTGATAGAGTCTGGGCCCACAGAATCTTTGATCAAGCCAAGACAGAAAACCTTTAGAATGAGTCTTGATAGGAAGAAGCAGCAGTCCTTATACAGATCACTACAAAACAAACACAGCAAGAAACAAGCAGATGGTGCAGAATTAAGAATCAGGATGAATAATAAAAGGTCTGTAGAGGACAGGGTTGAAGAAAATTCCCTTTGCACACACGTGGTTAAGGATTCCAGCACTTCCCTGTTCTGCAAGACTGAAAGTAAACATCACAGCTCCAATATTTGTAATCTATGCTATTCTTATTCATGTTTCAGTGAACTTTCTAATAAACTGTATACATTATGTTCCATGTGTGATCTCAGTCATTCTCACATCATTTACCTTGTATTTTGCAAGTCCAAGTTCGAACAACCTCTTCACTTAGTGTTAAATGAAGACATAAAACAGATCCCAGTTCACAGATACTGAGAATATTCCCAGACGCAGCAGATAGCAGTGCTACACCCCTCACAGAGCTATGTTTAATTATGTTTGTTACTCAAAATATTAACAGAAACATTTCAGATTTTAGTTGTTTTCCCCACTGCCCACATGTTGTTGCTCTGTGTAATAACATTTTTGATTTCATATTTCTTCCAATAACAAAATCTGGGTTGTATTTTTACTTAGAAAGATAAGAATCACTATAGAATGAAAAACATTATTAAATATTTTGCCAACAGTTGAATGAAACCACTCATTTTTTCAAACTTATGGTTATTAAATATGGGGCTTCAAAATCTTTTGAAAACAATACAGGTTATGAAATCTCCACTCAATTATAACGTAAGTTAATTGTTTTTTTCCCAAATGCCTTTTCCTTTTTACTTACTCTGGGTGATTTCTGTCAGATATTATTGTACAAAGATATATCATACGTTGTTCTGCTCTGGCTTGTCATGATTGCAGAAAAGATTAGAAGTTTACCCATGGGTAAAAATAAATTATATACACTAATGAATAAGAGTTGCAGGAGAAAAAAAAAAGTCTGGTCTCTAGAATGTACACAAAGCAAACGATACATAATTTCAGGGATGAATTTAAACACTGATCCTGGTCAAATTGATCCCATCTGCACTGAGGACATTTCTGTTGCTGAGCGATACACACAGCTCATCATTTAATATTCCAGTCACAAAGGTGACACGGTTTCCATTTGTGGCATTTTGCTCAATTGAGCCTAAAGAAGTAACTCATTATTCCATACTCAGAGCCAACATTTTCTACTTGAGACACAATTCTAACAAAATTAATGTGAGAGGAGGATAGTATTAATTCATTTCCAGCTAAATTAGTTCTCCCGTCTTTGACAGCCTGCGTTGCCCCCGTGTGCAGGATTGAAAGCCACAGGGTTTTATTTAAAGAAAAAAATAGGTTTAGAACTTAAAAGACACAGATTATGCTCACGTAGCATTTTTTGCAGAGGGACACCATTAAAAAGATGTCACTAATGATGCTGACATAAATCCTAAAAGGTATACGTTTTGTTTGTTTGTTTTAAGTGAAAATGTTTAATGATGCCAAAATACATTTATTTACCCCTGAAACAAAACAATTTCAGATGGCCTTTATGAGTTTTTTTATCAATAACTCCAGTGTTTACCCACAGTATTTAAAGATACACGTTATTGGGTATATACTGACACAGTTTTCTACTAACTGTATAAAATAATTTGAGCATTTTAATCAGAGATCCATTACCATAATTCTTTTATTTTGCTATATTAGGCTAACTTAGTGTACCCAAAATATACTTAGCTTTAAAGACTCCTAAACCCTTTACAAAAATGCTTTTATCTGTGGAGACCTTACTAATTAAATATAAAAGACATTAAGTACAAATATGATTTTTCAAATACAGAGGCTGTAATTCAAATTGAATTCAAATTCAAGGCTGTTACAAAATAGCTGATAAATCTAGACACTCATGATTAGAACATATTTGTAAGTACCTGGCCTTTGATATATGATTTTTAATATCAGGTTTTAAAAAAATGAAGAAATATAAATTACCAGTTTATTTAAAAAAGTAGATTAAAGCATAAGGACTTAAATATCTACTATGATAGATTATAATAATCAATGTTGAAATGAATAGTCAATAGAGATTTTAAATATGTGCTTGTGCCTTGCACATGTAAGAAAAGAAAATGTGCTCATTGTATAATGTAAATAAATAGCTTACATTTTTACAAATCAGTCAACAATATCAGAGGATAAACTGGCTCTGTGAAAATCATATGTTTAATGCAACTTTTATTTACTAGGCTGAAGCTCTTCAAAGTTATTTTACCTACCAATCAGAGGAAAAAAAATTCAGAGATACATTTAAGGACCATCCACATACATTATGATAAACTTTCTGTTGTTAACTAAGGGCTGTTTTACAAATGCAAGATATTTTTAAATGTCACAGTTCATGTAGCATAATTGTCTCAGAAATATAATGATCATAAAAATTATATGTGGTGTTGGGAAAGTAATTTGACAATGTATGTGCAGAATTTTAAGATTAAAAAGGGACTTCTGGGTTAAGATGACTAAAATATCTTCAGAGTATTAGCATTTTCTCCACCGATACCTAACCATGAACAAAAAAGGATCACACACACACACAAAATAACCAATAGTATCCAGACAAGAAACTAGGCTAACATAATTCAATGATCTTCAAAAACTAGCAAGCGGGCTTCCCTGGTGGTGCAGTGGTTGAGAGTCCGCCTGCCGATGCAGGGGACACGGGTTCGTGCCCCGGTCCGGGAAGATCCCACATGCCGCAGAGCGGCTAGGCCTGTGAGCCATGGCCGCTGAGCCTGCGCGTCCGAAGCCTGTGTTCCGCAGCGGGAGAGGCCACAACAGTGAGAGGCCCGTGTACCATAAAAAAACAAAACAAAACAAAAAAACTAGCAAGCAAGACAGGGAGAGAGAGAAGACTTAGATGAAGAAAAAGAGGAAGAAAGAGAGAAAAAGAGAGAAGAGAGAGGGAGAGGAGTGATACAAGCCAGGGACATGCTCTCTGGGGTGGGGTTGCTGAGGTCAGCCCTTGCTGGCACCTTTCTCTGCCTCTATACTACTGAGTCACACACTTGATAACCCTCAGTAAGGGTACTTAACCTGTAGGGAAGTAAATCTGAATGGGCATCCTTATTAGTAAAGTGCAGTAGAAGTGAAGATTCTGGAAGATATGAAATGAATTGGAGGGCTGATCCAAAGTCCAAGGGTTAACCCTTTGAAAATCATATATACCTTCACCCTTAAAGTCAGATGAAGTTAATCCAGAATTGAATATTTGACAAAATTTCAGATGGAGAGAAAACTCTAACAAACACTGTGCACCACCTCAGCTCAACCTCCTACTTCCACTCACTCTGTCATGCTATAAAGCACAGCAAGCTCAGCTCAGTGCTCTGTGACAACCTAGGTGGGTGGGATGGTGGGGTGGGAGCGAGGCCCAAGAGGGAGGGAATATAGGTACACATATAGCTGATTCACTTCACTGTACAGCAGAAACTAACACAACATTGTAAAGCAAGAATATTGCAATTAAAAATTTTTTTTAATTAAAAAAAATTAACCTATGACAAAGGAGGCAAAAATATACAATGGAGAACAGACAGTCAATTCAATAAGTGATGCTGGGAAAACTGGACAGCTACATTTAAAAGTGAAATGAGAACATTCTCTAACACCGTATACAACAATAAACTCAAAATGAATTAAAGGCCTAAATGTAAGACCAGACACTATAAAACTCCTAAAGGAAAACATAGGCAGAACACACTTTGATATAAATCACAGCAAAAATTTTTTGGATCTGTCTCTTACAGTAAAGGAAATAAAAGCAAAAGTAAACAAAGAAACCTAATTAAACTTAAAAGCTTTCGCACAGCAAAGGAAACCATCAATGAAACAAAAAGACAACCTAGTGGATGGGACAAAATATTTGCAAATGATATGGCTGATAAGGGGTTGATATCTAAAATTTGTAAACAGCTCACACAACTCAACATCAAAAAAACAAACAATCCAATAGAAAATGGGCAGAAGTGAATAGACATTTTTCCAAAGAGGAAGTGAAGATGGACAACAGGCACATGAAAAGATACTCAACATTGATAATCATCAGGGAAATGCAAATCAAAACCAAAATGAAATATCACCTCACACCTGTCGGAATGGCTATCATAAAAAAAATAACAAATGTTGGCAAGGATGTGGAGAAGAGGGAACTTTCCTACGTTATTGGTGGGAATGTACATTGGTGCTGCCACTGTGGAAAACAGTATGGAGTTTTCTCAAAAAGCTAAAATTGGAAATAAAAATATGACCCAGCAATTCCATTCCTGGGTATATATACACACCCCAAAAAAAACCCCAAAACCCCCAAAACATTAGTTTGAAAAAATACATGCACCCCAATGTTCATAGCAGCATTACTTAAAATTGTGAAGGTATGGAAACAACCTAAGTGTCCATCAAAAGATGAATGGATAATGAAGAAATGATATATATATATACAAGGGAATACTCAGCCATAAGAAAGAATGAAATATTGCCTTTTGCAGCAACATAGATGGACTTGGAGGATATTTTGCTAATAGAAATAAGTCAGACAGAGAAAGACAAACACTGTATGATATCACTTACATGTGGAATCTAAAAAAATATAACAAGCTAATAAATAAAAAAGAAGCAGACTCACAGATATAGAGAACAAACTAGTAGTGGTTACCAATGGATTACCAGTGGTTACCACAGTTTAGTAGTGGGGGAGTGGGAAGCACAAGTTATTGTGTGTAAGGTGAGCTCAAGGATGAATTGTACAATGCAGGGAATATAGCTAATATTTTGTAATAACTGTACATGGAAGTAACCTTTAAAATTGTATAAAATTTTTAAAATAAATTTAGATACATGCAACCAAAAAAAAAAAAAAACCACAACAACAACAGGATAAGAAAACCAAATGTACGGCCCTCAATCTGCAGCTCCAAAAGAATACTTAACTGGTGTCGGATATAGTGGGAAGAGAACAAACATGTCAACCATATTTTATCAGAGCAGATAAGGCCTTTGTAGAATTCCCAATATGAGCAACTAAAGGCAGAAAGACCAAGTTTCTAACATCGAAGAAAAATAACTCATGGAACAAAATAGAATTCCTCACAATTATTTCATGATATAAAATAACACTGAGAATGTGAATTCTGCAAAAATGAGCTCAAAGATGAGATGAAACGACTACATGAAATTAAAATGCTTATCAGAAAATTGAGAACACAAATCAAGGATCACAATTCCAACATTACATAACAATACATAATATAGAAACAGTAGAAACAAAATTGATTAAAGATCAAATAAGTGATAATCAAGTAATGAAATTGAAACTGTGATTAAAAATCTTCCAAACAAACAAAAGTCCAGGACCAGATCACTTCACAGGTTAATCCTATCAAATGTTTAGAGAAGAGCTAACACCCATACTTCTCAAACTCTTCCAAAAAACTGCACAGGGTAGAACACTCCCAAACGCATTCTACAAGGCTACCATCACCCTGACACCAAACCCAGACAAAGATATCACAAAAAAAGAAAATTACAGGCCAGTATCACTGATAAACATAGACGCAAAAATCCTTGACAAAATACTAGCAAACAGAATCCAACAGCACATTAAAAGGATGATACACTGTGATCAAATGGGATTATTTCAGGGATTTAAGGATTCTTCAATATATGCAAATCAATCAATGTACACAATATTAATAAATTAAAGAATAAAAACAATATGATCATCTCAATAGATGAAGAAGAAGCTTTAGACAAAGTTCAACACACATTTATGATAAAAACTTTCCAGAAAGTGAGCATAAAGGGAACCTACCTCAACATAATAAAGGCCACATACAACAACCACGCAGCAAACATCATTTCAGTGGTGAAAAACTGAAAGCATTTCCTCTAAGATCAGGAACAAAACAAGGGTGTTCACTCTCTCCACTATCATTCAACATAGATTTGGAAGTCCTAGCCAGGGAATCAGAGAAGAAAAAGAAATAAAAGGAATACAAATTGGAAAAGAAGAAGTAAAGCTGTCACTGTTTGCAGATGACATGATACTATACATAGAAAATCCTAAAGATGCCACCAGAAAACTCTTAGAGCTAATCAATGAATTTGGTAAAGTTGCAGGATACAAAATTAATACACAGAAATCTCTTGTACTCCTATACACTAACAATGAAAGGGCAGAAAGAGAAATTAAGGAAACAATCCCATACACCACTGCAAAAGAAAGAATAAAATACCTAGGAATAAACCTACCTAAGGAGGCAAAAGACCTGTATGCAGAAAACTATAAGACGCTCTTGAAAGAAATCAAAGATGACACAAACAGATGGAGAGGTATACCATGTTCTTGGATTGGAAGAATCAATATTGTGAAAATGACTATGCCACCTAAAACAATCTACAGATTCAATGCAATCTCTATCAAATTACCAATGGCATTCTTCACAGAACTAGAACAAAAATTTTACAACTTGTATGGAAACACAAAAGGCCCCCAATAGCCAAAGCAATCTTGAGAAAGAAAAACGGAGCTGGAGGAATCAGGTTCCCTGACTTCAGATTACACTACAAAGCTACAGTAATCAAGACAGTATGGTATTGGCACAAAAACAGAAATATAGATCAATGGAACAGGATAGAAAGCCCAGAGATTAACCCACACACCTAGTCTATGACAAAGGAAGAAAAAATATACAATGGAGAAAAGACAGCCTCTTCAATAAGTGGTGCTGGGAAAATTGGACAGTTACATGTAAAAGAATGAAACTAGAACACTCTCTAACATCATACACAAAAATAAACTCAAAATGGATTAAAGACCTAAATGTAAGGCCAGACACTATAAATCTTAGAGGAAAACAGGCAGAACACACTTTGACATAAATCACAGCAACATCTTTTTTGACCCACCTCCTGGAGTAAGAAAAATTAAAACAAAAATAAACAAATGGGACTTAATGAAACTTAAAACCTTTTGCACAGCAAAGGAAACCATAAAGAAGACAAAAAGACAACCCTCAGAATGGGAGAAAATATTTGCAAACAAAGCAACTGACAAAGGATTAATCTCAAATATATATAAGCAGCTCATACTGCTCAGTATCACAAAAAACAAACAATCCAAACAAAAAATGGGAGGAAGACCTAAATGTACATTTCTCCAAAGCAGACATACAGATGGCCAACAAACTCATGAAAAGATGCTCAACATCACTAATTATTAGAGAAATGCAAATCAAAACTATAATGAGGTATCACGTCACATGAGTCAGAATGGCCTTCATCAAAAGATCTACAAACAATAAATGCTGAAGAGGGTGTGGAAAGAAGGGAACCCTCATACACAGTGGTGGGAATGTAGATTGATACAGCCACTATGGAAAATAGTATGGAGGTTCCTTAAAAAGCTAAAAAACAACTACCATATGACCCAACAATCCCACTACTGGGCATATACCCAGAAAAAAACATAATTCAAAAAGACACATGCACCCCAATGTTCATTGCAGCACTATTTACAATAGCCAGGACGTGGAATCAACCTAAGTGTCCATCAACAGATAAATAGATAAAGAAGATGTGGCACATATATACAATGGAATATTACTCAGCCATAAAAAGGAATGAAATTGGGTCATTTGTAGAGACGTGGATAGACTTAGATAGTGTCATACAGAGAGAAGTAAGTCAGAGAAAGAAAAGCAAATATCATATAATAATGCATATATGTGGAATCTATAAAAATGGTATAGGTTATCTTATTTGCATAGCAGAAATAGAGACACAGACATAGAGAACCAATGTATAGATATCAAGGGGGAAAGGAGTCAGGTGGGAGGAATTGGGAGACTGGGATTGACACACATACAGTATTGATAATATGTATAAAATAGACAACTAATGGGAACATACTGTATAGCACATGGAACTCTACCTAATGCACTTTGGTAACCTAAATGGGAGGGAAGTCCAAAAAGGAGGGGATATCTGTATGTGTATGGCTGATTCATTTTTTTTGTGCAGTGGAGGCTAACACAAAAGTGTAAAGCAACAATACTTCAATAAAAACTAATTTAAAAAATTTAAAAAAAAGATCAAATAAGTGATTTGAGGAAACAACTGAGGTTTGTATAGTGAATGCTAATTTTTTTAATGTAAGGGATTAAAATGATTAAAGTAAAACAAATATAGAAGCAAGACAAAGGGAATCCAGCATAAAGATCATTTATGTTCATGAAGTAGAGGTGCCCACAAATGCAAAAGAAGATGCATATTAAATCTCTAATATAACTCCCTCAATGAAGAACTGAATCTACACATTAAAGAATACACTGTGTTGGGCTTCCCTGGTGGCGCGGTGGTTAAGAATCCGCCTGCCAATGCAGAGAACATGGGTTCAAGCCCTGGTCCAGGAAGATCCCACATGCCGCAGAGCAACTAAGTCCATGCGCCACAACTACTGAAGCCCATATGCCACAACTACTGAAGCCTGTGCACCTAGAGCCCATGCTCCATGGCAAGAGAAGCCACTGCAATGAGAAGCCTGTGCACCACAATGAAGAGTAGCCTCCGCTTGCCACAACTAGAGAAAGCCCGCACGCAGCAACAGAGACCCAACTCAACCAATAAATAAATAATAAAAATTAAAAAAAAAAAAGAATACACTGTGTTTCAAACAAATTTAATACAGAATAGTCAATGTCAAGACATGGCCTGGTCAACCTACTGACTCTACAGAGTCCCCTAGTCTCCCTTAAAAAATTCCTTAATAAACATCAGGCTAGCAGGAGATATTTCCAACTTTCAATGCAAGAGGTAATAAAGCAATGTCTACAACGTTCTAGGGTAACAAAAGTGTAACCCAAGAATTCTATAACCAGTCAAGATGTTATTTATGTGAAAAGGCAATAGGCAGATACTATTCTTAAATAGGAAAAACCTGAGATAATGCAATGCCCAGAAGCCCTTGTTGAGAAAACAAAAATGAAACAAACAAATACAGGTAGAGCATTAATATGTCCAATTAAGAGATAAATGAAAATAAACACTGAGGAATTAACAAGCTATGGCAAAAGTACTGGTGAGGCACATGAATCCATTTACACACAGAAATATTAATAACACCCCACGGGATCTCAGGTTATGGAACAAAATATGAATGTCATATTGGACATGGGAAATGTAAAAACAATAATATGCCTTGTTAAAATGAGTTGTAATATATTCATCTTTTAAACAGAGTTGATAGAGTTAAAATTGAAGTAGATAGTTTGGGGAAAATGACTCTAATTTAAAAAAATGTATACTTCCTTCTCCATTCTCTTCTGTCTTCCTTTGCCTTTTCCCTCCTTTCCTGACCTCTTCTCCACTCTCTATCCCAGTCTCTTTAACCTTAGAGGCATACTTTAAGAAGTACTAAGTTTAGTGAAGAATCATTTGTTTGACACTAAAATTTTTCATTTTCGTATCAGTTTATTTTTCTTCTATGAAATTCAGATGAAACTAAAGTTAAGGTTTTTACTTAAAAACACATCTATACTACAGTTCCCATATTATAAATTATTTCTGTGTTTTCATCCATCCAGCAACCCATGCACCCAGATATTTAGCTGTATTTCTGCAAAGAGAGAAGGAAACTGGTGCATTGAAAGATGGGCTGGTGTCCAGCTAATGTTCAAAGTTATTATTTTAGAGTGGTAGAATTTAAATTTTCATCTTTAATTTTCAGTATTACTTGTATTCTTTAAGCATGTATAATTATACCTCCCAAAATGAAATATATTTTTCTTTAAAAACTGGAAGCAAATGTGTAAAAATGGTGTACTATTCAAATTTTCAGTAGCTGACTCCTAATGGAAGATTAATGACAGGTTTAATTTGGATACTCTGGGTATTTAACAATGTGTATACAATTTAGCTACTCATCCCTTGATATTTCCTCTCTTAAGATATCATTTTAAATTTTATCAAACCATTTTAAAAATCATAAATCTGAATTTAACTTAACTGTGCAATTTAGATGAGAGTGCCTGCATTCTGGTCTTTCCTTAGACTTTCCTGCAAAATCTCCAGACACAGATTCTAAAACGATATTAGTAAAAATATGTCATAAAGTACCTCCACTGGGAAATATTTAATTTAAGAACATTCATGTTTTCCAAAAGCCATTTTTCATGATTCAAGAACCATTTTTCACGTAAAAAACATCAAAGCAAATATCATTCCTTTTCAAAGACTTCCTGATAAACAACTCAAACATTTAATTCACCACAAGTCTGAGTGAGCATTAACACTTTTAAAAAAATGAATCAGCCTTAGAGAGCAATCTTCTGTCTTTCCTCTAAAAAATTTAAGTGAGGTTATGGCCTTCTTATTTACTGGGAAGAAACATCAAAATTTGCATTAGTCTTTGAACTGTCAACATTCAAAATTCAACAGACAATTCACATAATGCTAATGTCACCTCAGAAAAAGATTTTTAATGTTAGTATATATATATATATATATTAATTATTAAGTTTTATTAAATTTTGGTAGCATTGATCAAGGAAAGAATAATAACTTCTAGGGTGAAATAAATTTCAGCAAAACAAATGAACAAAAGCACTTTTACATTATTTTGCTCCTCAGTTAGAATTTTCCTTTTCCCTGTTGATCTTGAAACTGTGAGTCTGTAAACCATACAAAAAATACAATAAGCATATTTTAGTAGAATTATGTAAAACATGGTAGAAATAAATGTTATGAGTCTAAGAAAGAGAAGACCCTTTAAAAATATAAATGGAATCTAGAAAAATGGTACAGATGACCTGGTTAGCAAGGCAGAAATAGACACACAGATGTAGAGAACAAACACATGGACAACAAGCTGGGGAAGAGGGGAGTAGGATGAACTGGGTGATTGGGATTGACAAATATACACACTAATATGTATAAAATAGATAACTAATGAGAACCCGCTGTATAGCACAGGGAACTCCATTTTACTGTACAGTAGAAACTAACATAACATTGTAAAACAACTATACCCCAATTAAAAATATATATATATATATATATGGGATATTTGGCAGTTAGTTCCTTAGATCAATGCAAAACAATAGCCATTATGTTGTTTCTATGCTCTTAAGAGTCAATATATTTATAGGAAAAGCTGATTTTATTTTTATTTTTTCAATTATTTATTTACTTATGGCTGTGTTGGGTCTTCGTTTCTGTGCGGGGGCTTTCTCCAGTTGTGGCAAGCGGGGGCCAGTCTTCATCACAGTGCGCGGGCCTCTCACTATTGCAGCCTCTCTTGTTGCGGAGCACAGGCTCCAGACGCGCAGGCTCAGTACTTGTGGCTCACGGGCCTAGTTGCTCTGTGGCATGTGGGATCTTCCCAGACCAGGGCTCGAACCTGTGTCCGCTGCATTGGCAGGCAGATTCTCAACCACTGTGCCACCAGGGAAGCCCAGAAAAGCTAATTTTAAATGAAAACACTGAAAACTTGAATTTCAACCTGTCTTCCTAGTTAGTATTTGTTAACAGTGAAGATTAGCATTTTTTCTTCAGCTCTTTAGATGAAAGTTTTTATTGTTGTTGTCAATGGGAATAATAAAGTGTCATTTATTTATACAGTATTTACCAAAGCGCAAGAGGAAGTAAAGAGACCCTGGGGCTTAATATCCAATGTAGAAGATTTATGCTTTTTCTTTCATCTCTCTTAATTGCTTTTTTTTTTAATTTTATTTTTTTATACAGCAGGTTCTTATTAGTTATCTATTTTTTACATATTACTCTATACATGATAATCCCAATCTCCCAATTCATCACACCACCACCCCCGCCACCTTCCCCCCTTGGTGTTCATACGTTTGTTCTCTACCACTGTGCCTCAATTTCTGCCCTGCAAACCGGTTCATCTGTACCATTTTTCTGGGTTCCACATATATGCGTTAATATACGATATTGGTTTTTCTCTTTCTGACTTACTTCACTCTGTATGACAGTCTTTAGATCCATCCACGTCTCCACAAATGACTCAATTTCATTCCTTTTTATGGCTGAGAAATATTCCTTTGTATATATGTACCACATCATCTTTATCCATTCATCTACTGATGGGCATTTAGATTGCTTCCACGTCCTGGCTATGGTAAATAGTGCAGCAATGAACATGGGTGCATGTGTCTTTTTGAATTATGGTTTTCTCTGGGTATATGACCAGTAGTGGCATTGCTGGGTCATATGGTAATTCGACTTTTAGTTTTTTAAGGAACCTCCATACTGTTCTCCATAGTGGCTGTATCAACTTACATTCCCACCAAGAGTGCAAGAGGGTTTCCTTTTCTCCACACTCTTTCCAGCATTTGTTGTTTGTAGATTTTCTGGTGATGCCCATTCTAACTAGTGTGAGGTGATACTTCACTGTAGTTTAGATTTGCATTTCTCTAATAATTAGTGATCTTGAGTAGCTTTTCATGTGCCTCTTGGTCATCTGTATCTCTTCTTTCAAGAAATCTCTATTTAGGTCTTCTGCCCGTTTTTGGATTGGGTCGTTTGTGTTTTTAATATTGAGCTGCATGATCTGTTTATATATTTTGCAGATTAATCCTTTGTCCGTTTATTCATTTGCAAATATTTTCTCCCATTCTGAGGGTTGTCTTTACGACTTTGTTGCAGTTTCCTTTGTTGTGCAAAAGCTTTTAAGTTTCATTAGGTCCCGTTTATTTTTATTTTCATTTCCATTACGTTACGAGGTGGATCAAAAAAGATGTTGCTGTGATTTAAGTCAAAGAGTGTTCTTCCTATGTTTTCCTCTTAGAATTTTATAGTGTCTGGTCTTACATTTAGGTCTCTAATCCATTTTTGTGTGTGTGTGGTACACGGGCCTCTCACTGTTGTGGCCTCTCCCATTGTGGAGCACAGGCTCTGGATGTGCAGGCTCAGTGGCCATGGCTCACGGGCCTAGCCACTCCATGACATGTGGGAACTTCCCAGACCGGGGCACAAAACCGTGTCCCATGCATCGGCAGGCGGACTTTCAACCACTGCACCACCAGGGAAGCCCTCTAATCCATTTTGAGTTTATTTTTCTGTATGATGTTAGGGAGTGTTCTAATTTCATTCTTTTACATGAAGCTGTCCAGTTTTCCCAGCACCAATTATTGAAGAGACTGTCTTTTCTCCATCATATAACCTTGCCTCCTTTGTCATACATTAGTTGACAATAGGTGCGTTTGTTTACCTCTGGGCATTCTATCCTGTTCCATTGATCTATATTTCTGTTTTTGTGCCAGTACCATATTGCCTTGATTACTGTAGCTTTGTATAGTCTGAAGTCAGAGAGTCTGATTCCTCCAGCTCTGTTTTTTTTCCCTCAAGGTCACTTTGACTATTCAGGGTCTTTTTTGTCTCCATACAAATTTTAAGATTTTTTTTGTTCTAGTTCTGTAAAAAATGCAATTGGTAATTTGATAGGGATTGCATTCAATCTGTAGATTCCTTTGGGTAGTATAGTCATTTTCACAATATTGATTCTTCCAATCCAAGAGCATGGTATATCTCTCCATCTATTTCTATCACATTTAATTTCTTTCATCAGTGTCTTATAGTTTTCGGCATACAGGTCTTTTATCTCCCTAGGTAGGTTTATCCCTAGGTACTTTATTCTTTTCATTGCAATGGTAAATGGGACTATTTCCTTAATTTCTTTTTCAGAATTTTCATCAATAGTGCATAGGAATGCAAGAGATTTCTGTGCATTAATTTTGTATCCTGCAACTTTACCAAATTCATTGATTAGCTCTAGTAGATTTCTGGTGGCATCTTTAGGATTCTCAGTGTATAGTATCATGTCATCTGCAAACAGTGACAGTTTTACTTTTTCTTTTCCGATTTGGATTCCTTTTATTTCTTTTTCTTCTCTGATTGCCATGGCTAGGTATTCCAAAACTATGTTCAATAATAGTGGTGAGAGTGCACACCTTGTCTTCTTCCTGATCTTAGAGGAAATGGTTTCAATTTTTCACTATTGAGAATGATGTTTGCTGTGGGTTTGTCATATATGGCCTTTTTTATATTGAGGTAGGTTCCCTCTATGCCCCCTTTCTGGAGAGTTTTTATCATAAATGGGTGTTGAATTTTGTCCAAGGATTTTTCTGCATCTATTGAGATGATCATATGGCTTTTCTTCTTCAGTTTGTTAATATGGTGTATCACATTGATTGATTTGCATATATTGAAGAATCTTTGCATCCCTGGGATAAATCCCACTTGATCATGGTGTATGATCCTTTTAATATTTTGTTGGATTCTGTTTGCTAGTACTTTTTTGAGGATATTTGCATCTATATTCATCAGTGATATTGGTCTGTAATTTTCTTTTCTTGTAGTATCTTTGTCTGGTTTTGGTATCAGGGTGATGGTGGTCTCATAGAATGAGTTTGGGAGTGTTCCTTCCTCTGCAATTTTTTGGAAGTTTGAGAAGGATGGGTGTTAGCTCTTCTGTAAATGTTTGATAGAATTCACCTGTAAAGCCATCTGGTCCTGGACTTTTGTTTGTTGGAAGATTTTTAATTACAGTTTCAATTTCATTACTTGATTGGTGTGTTCATATTTTCTACTTCTTCCTGGTTCAGTCTTGGAAGGTTATACCTTTCTAAGAATTTGTCCATTTCTTCCAGGTTGTCCATTTTATTGCCATAGAGTTGCTTGTAGTAGTCTCTTAGGATGCTTTGTATTTCTGCGGTGTCTGTTGTAACTTCTCCTTTTTCATTTCTAATTTTATTGATTTGAGTCCTCTCCCTCTTTTTCTTGATGAGTCTGGCTAATGGTTCATCAATCTTGGTTAGCTTCTCAAAGAACCAGCTTTTAGTTTTATTGATCTTTGCTATTGTCTTCTTTGTTTCTATTTCATTTATTTCTGCTCTGATCTTTATGATTTCTTTCCTTCTACTAACTTTGGGTTTTGTTTGTTCTTCTTTCTCTAGTTCCTTTAGGTGTAAGGTTAGGTTGCTTATTCGAGATGTTTGTTGTTTCTTGAGGTAGGAATGTATTGCTATAAACTTCCCTCTTAGAACTGCTTTTGCTGCATCTCGTAGGTTTTGTATCGCCATGTTTTCATTGTCATTTGTCTCTAGGTATTTTTTGATTTCTTCTTTGATTCTTCAGTGATCTCTTGGTTATTTAGTAACGTATTGTGTAGCCTCCATGTGTTTGTGTTTTTTACGTTTTTTTTCCCTGTAAACTGATTTCTAATCTCATAGTGTTGTGGTCAGAAAAGATGCTTGATATTATTTCAATTTTCTTAAATTCACTGAGGTTTGATTTGTGACCCAAGATATGATCTATCCTGGAGCATGTTCTATGCGCACTGGAGAAGAAAGTGTAATCTGCTGTTTTTGGATGGAATGTCCTATAAATATCAATTAAATCTATCTGGTCTATTGTGTCATTTAAAGCTTGTGTTTCCTTAGTAATTTTCTGTTTGGATGATCTGTCCATTGGTGTAACTGACGTGTTAAAGTACCCCACTATTATTGTGTTACTGTCGATTTCCTCTTTTATAGCTGTTAGCAGTTGCCTTATGTGTTGAGGTGCTCCTATGTTGGGTGCATATATATTTATAATTGTTATATCTTCTTCTTGGATTGATCATTTGATCATTATGTAGTGTCCTTCCTTGTCTCTTATAACATTCTTTAAAGTCTGTTTTATCTGATATGAGTATTGCTACTCCAGCTTTCTTTTGATTTCCTTTTGCACGGAATACCTTTTTCCATCCCCTCACTTTCAGTCTGTATGTGTCCCTAGGTCTGAAGTGGGTCTCTTGTAGACAGCATATATATGGGTCTTGTTTTTGCATCCATTCAGCGAGCCTGTGTCTTTTGGTTGGAACATTTAATCCATTCCCGTTTAAGGTAATTATCAATATGTATGTTCCTATTACCATTTTCTTAATTGTTTGGATTTGTTTTTGTAGGTCCTTTTCTCCTCCTGAGAAGAGAAGTTACTTTAGCATTTGTGGTAGAGCTCTTAATTGCTTTTTTTTTAATGTTTTTTTAAATTACTTACCACTGTGTTGTTTTCTGTTTTAAATGTTTTAAAAGTCCTTTTTAATTCATAAACTTTTTTCACTTTTATTTAACAAATTGTTATTTAATTTTACAGTGTGCTTAATAAATTTTAGCACTTCCTCATATTTAAGTCTCTGAGGTTTTTAAAAAGTATTTTACATTGATACCTTTTTTGGACTTAATTTCTCAGTCGTATGATAGAAGTTCTTAAATTTTTACTTTGTTAATACCTCTTTCCTTTTTTTTTTCATTATTCTTTTCTTTTGCAAATGTCATTCTCTCCTGGTTCCTTTTGAACATGGATTTTATACTTTAGTTACACCTTCTGATTTCATATGCTTAACAGTGGCCAAAGGGGAACAGGATTGGAAGGTTACGACTAGACAAAGTCTACACCACCAACAGGAGATTTGAACTTCTTCCTAGCAGTTAGCATCTGTGTAAAATTAGCTCATCAAAAAGTCATATCCCTGGGTACTTGGAAGAATGGAAGAGTAAACATCCCCAGGACAGTAAGTACTGTTCACATAGAAATGGTAAACTTGACCTTTTAGAATTATGCTGTCTTTGACATTCTACATAATCAAGTCATCATATAAGAAGCTGTACAGGGACTTCCCTGGTGGTGCAGTGGTTAAGAATCCACCTACCACTGCAGGGGACATGGGTTTAAGCCCTAGTCTGGGAAGACCCTACATGCCACGGAGAAACTAAGCCCATGAGCTACAACTACTGAGCCTGCACCCTACAGCCTGCAAGCCACAACTACTGAGCTCACGTACCACAACTACTTAAGCCCATTCACCTACAGTCTGTGCTCTGCAACAAGTGAAGTCACCGCAATGAGAAGACTGAGCACTGCAACAAAGAGTAGCTCCCACTCACCAGGGCCAAAAATAACTTAATCAATTTTTAAAAAACGGAAGCTCTACATTCTGAAGTTCATGGTTTCAGATAAACTTTGACTAAGTGTGCTACAACACTGGAGTAGAATGATGGCAGAATAATATATACAACTTCACCTGACCTTCCTGAGAAGCTAGATGGTGACAAACTCCTATGAGAAAATGACAGAAGAGGTTCTTGTATTTCTATCACAGGACGTAGATGAAGATCATATTTCTAATTTGTACCACTGTGTTCACAACTAATCATAGCAAGGAAGTGAGAGAGAGCGACTCTGAGATCATGTGCCCATTTAGCCTTCCCTTTTGTGTTGACTTCCAGGAACTGAGAGCTGATTTAGTCCCACTTCTGGTCTAGTCTTTGCCTTGACTTAATTTTGTTCCAATTATCTGCTCATATTCTACATGTCTCTCTAAGCTACTTCAAACAGATTTTGGAATAAAGAGGAGTTAAAAAATCAAACACACACAGACACATGAAATAGTCACCAAACAACCCTTTAAATTAGTTGAAGCATCTCGTCCACTTTGCTTATCAGCATATAAGGCATGGAGAGGTGAAGCCATTTATATAAACCAAGTCAGTATATAAGTAACAGATCTAGAACTCTAAACTTAGGATCCGAGTCCTACTTAAACCAATGTTCTTTTCAATATCTCATTTGGCTATGCTACAAATTTTAATTTTACTAATAGAAGAGTTTACTAAATAAAAGGAATATACAGTTGCTTGCTGTTATATCCAATCTGGATTGGTAGTATTTGCAAATAAGGTAACAGTGGAATAAGAAAAGGGGACAAAGAAGTAAACCCAGTTCTGTTCAGGAATAAAAGTGTGTTGTTGTTATCATTTGTTTCCATTAATACTTTGATAAGAGCAAAAAAACAAAGTGAGGCAAATTGCTGCCTATGATCCAGGAGCTACATTTCTGCATGTGTTGTAGTAAACAGCTGAGCTGCAGGGGGCAAGGGGACCAGTGTTAGAGCAGGCTGATTGTTCCGACAAGACATTATCATGACAGAGCTAATGTTAATTCCTCAGTTTTGAAGAGACTTTGGGAAATGGGCCTAGTAACACATGAAGCTTCTGGAAAGCCATGTTTACCACAACATCTACTGACTGGTTTCTGAAGCCAGCATCCTGGTAACAGTCTGCAGAGTTCCTGGCATACCTTTACTATTATATTCCAGGTTGGTATTTCCCAATATAGTTTTTTTTTTCTTTTTCTGAATTCTGATTTTTCCCTCTGATTATTTTTTCACATGAAAGTGAAAATGTAGGAGTTGAAAATTCAAGATCCGGAATGAAGGCAATGGCCATCAGAATAGGCTTGGAAGTTAACCTTGATGGGAGATATTACAGCTCAGCTTGAGATGCTGTTTGGTGGTTGCTACTACAAATAGATTTTGAACCTGGTTAAACCCTTAGACAGCAGCATCCTTCTTAAAGAGTGTGAGTGGGAGTCCAAGTACAAGGGTGGCTCTAAATGATAAATTCACTCAGATGAAGCTTGGCCTTCAGAAGCCATGCAAGAGACCCCAGGTCAACAAACCAATTTTTCAAATGAGAAAGACTATACTCCCATCTTGGAAGGTTATCTTTAAGCCCATATCTATTTCTTGGGCTAGGACCATAAACTATCCCTGAATGACACAACTCAGTTTTTAGCCTATTTCAAGTCTTCAGAAAGAGCAAATGAAACTTTTTATTGATACCCCTTTTTCTTTAAAGGACATGTACTTAAAAGAAACTCTTGCATTTATCTACCTTACACTATACAAATTACAGATTAATTTTACTATATTATTTATAAAAATATTTGAATAGTTGCACAAATAACACAGTTATGCTCTATATAAAGTGAATATATTATATAAGAATTAATTTAAGGCAAAAATATATCAACCATAAGACTTTTACACGTTTTGTGTTTATTTTTCTAGTTTGAATTATTAGCATCTGTATTCATTCTTATATTCTCACGCATCTTATGGTGTAGCAAGTAACAAAAGGACTGGCCTTACGAATCAAGATTGTTAATTAATTCCTGTACCCCAGGAAAGCTTCATAGCCAGCAAGTTAGTTATAGAACAAAGCTTATTAGTTGTGCTGTGTTTTCATCCAGTTCCTGGTTTCTGGTGTGTATCATTCTAGGAAGTAATGCATTTCTTCCTGTCCAAGGGTTTGAGTAGGAAAGAGATGGTGGAGCAGCAGGATCAGTGGTTGGATTGGTGAGTGCGGGGCTGCAGGGGGGAAAGCCAAAAGTTTTTCAATTTCTCTAAATTTTTTTTTTTTTTTTTTTGGCTGCATTTGGTCTTCGTTGCTGCACGTGGGCTTTCTCTAGTTGCAGCGAGCGGGGGTTACTCTTCGTTGCGGTGAGCGGACTTCTCATTGTGGTGGCTTCTCTTGTTGTGGAGCACGGGCTGTAGGCCTGTGGGCTCAGTAGCTGTGGCTTGTGGGCTCTACAGCACAGGCTCAGTAGTTGTGGAACACGGGCTAGTTACTCCGCGGCATGTGGGATCTTCCCAGACCAGGGATCAAACCCGCGTCCCCTGTATTGGCAGGAGGATTCTTAACCACTGTGCCACCAGGGAAGCCCTCAATTTCTTGAAATTAGCATCCTCACAAGGAAGATTCCTTTTTTTGAGGCACATGGACTTTTAACACCCTGAGTTCCCAATCAAATGAAAATGAATGTTGAAGTCATAAGCACCGTACCTTCATGTTGTTTTCACCCTCCATCCACACATCCTCTTTCAGAGTTTACTCTTAAAATAAGGTGCATGGAGATGAAAGAAGAAATTATGCATTGCTATTCTTTAAAATAACAGTTAAAGATCCGGAAATAAGGTTGCCTTGCCTGGTTCTTCTTTCTGAAACTAACCAACAAGAATACAAATATGGGAAAGAAGAACTTGTCTTGGTGAAACTAGAAAATGGCCACAATCCTGACGAAGGATCTAGGAAGATGGGCAGCGAAGAGCAGTAAAAACTGGTCCTGGTCCAGGGAAGAAGTATAGAGGGCCTCCCTGCTCTGCAGCTCTCAGGCAGCACACGGCCCACAGTGTCAGGCCAGTGTCCCTCATCTAGAAAGACAAGATGGACCTGTGAGGGCAGATACGCAGGAAATCCCTGAGCTCCTCATTCCAGGGCAGCAGATGGGAAAACACACATCTGTGGCATCTCCAACACAAGGCAGGCTTTTGATTTGTCCCATGGAGGAGAAAAATCACCTCTGTGCCTGTGCTTTGGTGTATTAGAGTAAAGCAAGGGGTGATGCCCAGGACTGGTGACATGTAATGAATCGCTGGGAGCCTACCCGCAGCCCTGCTAGCCAAGAGCAGAAGCGATCTCCCTGCAATGTGGAGTGGGGGATGCTGGAGGGGCGCAGCCCCAGCATAAACCAGCTAATACCCCACTAGCTCACCTCCCCACGCCAAAATTACAAAACTGCTTGTCCAGGGAAAAGAGATCACCTCTACTAAACAGTGAGTACGATTCCGGAAGAAAACCGATTTTAAGCAAACTCAAGTCGAAAAAGTGCCACAAGGAAAAGAAAATGACATGAAAAGCTAGAGGCAGATGAAGAATCTATAGCAGAAAAATTATGCTGTAAAATAGACAAAAAAACTATAAAAGACTCCCTGAAACCCAAGAAATTGCAGAAGTTATGACCTCTCTAATACATGAACTCTCTAAATGAATGTAAGGGCTCAAAAAGTAAAAAACAAAACAAAAACAGGAGATGAAATTTGAGCTGGAAGAGCCAGAATAAAAATGAAAAAGAAAAACAACGGTAATAGGATTATGCCTCATGTTTATGTGGGATGTAATTTGTTTCCTTAATGACTCATCTAGACGATTTTCATTTACATTTAGGATAGTTATTTTTTCCTAAGATAATTGAAAAAGAAACATAACACACACTTCTTTCTTATGAAAATAAGAGGACAAGGAAGCACCACACATCATTTGCAAACATTTTGTCTAAATATAAACTCCACGGGAAAATCAATCACTTCAAATCACTGAACAACTACTTAAATTGATTGCAGTGATATCAATTCAAGCTGAATCAGAAAATTAGTGTCGGCAAATGATGGCAAGTCAGACCGCCTAACTCCTCTGTGCCGCCTGTCAAGACCCCTCCAGCCCCCAGAAAGCAGCAGGTGAGTACATGGAAAGCATCGAATATGTCTCCTTACTTTAGCAGACCTAATACTAAGCGTCTTATCTTGAAGTCCCGCTGTATAAGCGCACAGTATTTTATGTATATCTACTTATTAAGGTGGTCTGATGATTCCATTCTGTAACTAGTGTTGACAAAAACTCCTGAACTTTCTTTTAAAATTTTCCCCTAATACAGTGTGCAAAATATTTTAAGGGTTGACATGACATAAATAAATACATTTAAAAAGTTTTTAAATGGCCTAGATATTGGTTTTCTCAACTGAAATATTTTCTATCTAACAAAGTCATAATGTTTAGTTTGAGAAAAAAAAATATTTATGCCTGATTTGTCCAAAACTTAAAGGCTTGACCCAGATTCTTGAAAACAGAATCGTGAACTTGATTTTGTAAACAGTATTTCACAAGCCCTTCTGAATTTGGGCAGGATCTTAGTATTTTCCTGCTTCAGTGACTCATCAGATCAGAGCAAGAGGCCACCCATAAATATATTCTTCCAGGCTCCCTCCACACTGAACAGATGGAGTATCCATGAATAAATGCAGCAAATCTAACTCAGAATATAAAAAAAACTGCGGAAACATCAGCTGAAGTATTCTCCTGAAGGAGTTCATCTTGGCTGCAGTCTTCTTGATTTCTGGTCCTCCACACAAGGTGGCTATTTTTTAAGTTGCTTCGTTTTATAACTTTTGAATTCAGATCAACTAGTTACAGAATGGAACCATCAGGCTACCTTAAACCTTTTATATTTTTGATTTTTAAAAGTAAACTTTACACGTAGATATACACAAAATCTTAGGCACAGTCCCATTATTATTTTAACAATATCCTATTGTTCCCGAATTAAAATAATACTGGCCCACACTCAGGAGAACTTGAAGTTCAAGTAATTATTCTTACAAGTAATTATTCATACACAGTTGGTTATTATCTTTGTGTTGATCTACACACACCTTCCCTTGGTTGAAATTAGACCCCTGTACATTAACAATGAAAGGGAGGAGAGCATGGGGACCTCAAGACCCTGCTGTGAGGGCACGCGGCTTTGGGTATTGTACAGACTGGAAAAGGGACCAGAGCTGATCAGAATGATGTCAAAGAGTTTATTGGTCTCGGTTTACAAGTTCCTTTTCTTTGTGTGGCACAATTATGTTGATTTATAAATACAATATGGTTCCCAGATTATCAGATTCATTTTCATTCATTTACCAATCCTTATTAATTACTTATACATAAGCACTGTTCTTGGTGCAGACGGTACTGCAGAGATCAAAGCAGACATGAAGCTTACACTCTAGTGCAAAGGAAAACGATTTCCTCTTGACTGGTTATAATATCAAACAAATTAACATTTTCTTTTCCCTTTTTTTTTTCATCTTTTCTAATTCCAGAAAATATGTTTGCTTTAATTTTTTTGAGGTAATAACTACAAATTTTTTTTCCAGCAATACTAGAAGTAAATCATGTATAAGTTATGAACCTTTTTAGCAGAGTAATTGTCAAGAAAATAGTTATTTTTTTCCATTTTAAATAAATTTGCAGTAATATTAATGAACTATTGTTTTAGTAAGTTTAATAATATTTAGCAAGTTGATATACTGATTTCAGGAAAATAGGAAGATAATAAAGATTCTGACTTCAAATAATTTTTCATCCTTTAAAGTAAGAATGCTTAACTAGTTAAAATAATAATGATTTTTTTCTTTTAACTACTTGCAAATATAAATACAATAATACTTTAGTTCAATGATTAGATTTCAACTTTTAGATTTGACTAAAGCCACAACCTGAACGACTTGATATATTGTGTTCCTTTGACAGTAAAAGGCCTTCATAGTACCAATAATATAATAAACTGAGTAACTATAATATTTTCAATCTTCGTATTCCCATACTTATTCAATTTTTTAGTTAGTTTAGTTTTTATACACTACCTTAACATTTTTTTTTTTTTTTTTTTTTTTTTTTTTGCGGTATGCGGGCCTCTCACAGTTGTGGGCTCTCCCGTTGCAGAGTACAGGCTCCGGAAGCGCAAGCTCAGTGGCCATGGCTCACGGGCCCAGCCGCTCCGCGGCATGTGGGATCTTCCCGGACCGGGTCACGAACTCGTGTTCCCTGCATCGGCAGGCGGACTCTCAACCACTGCGCCACCAGGGAAGCCCTTAACATTATTTTTAACGAAAAAATTTTGCATTCTACCTATTAATTTGTTTCATTTATAAAATAATTTTCTTAAAATAATTGAGCATGAAAAGTTATTTGTAATCGAATCAAGAAATATTACAGTATCTTGGATTTGTAGATTGCCTATATATGCTCTTTCCCATACAGAATGGAGATGGCTATTTTGGTTTAAAATCATAGGCCTTTGAAATAAACATGTCTTTTTAAAAGTCATGCTTTAAAACATGAGACAGCCTTATATTCCTTACGTGTGGGCTGACTGTATTTCTGAGCACACTGCTGGTGACAGCACGCAGGAAGGTACACAGCGAGCAGATGCTAACAGGTCAATATTGGAGGATCATGAATACAGGGAATTCAGGTCTCAGGCAGCACAAAAAATATGTGCTGTTCCTTAAGAGCAAACATGCTACTGATCCAGACTGAATAGATATGTTCTTTGAACTCATTTTCCAGGTATGTAAATGGATTTGTAAATAGTTTTTCCACTTCTGTCTACCCACTGCCCCTTTATTTTTAACCAATATTCCACAGCTGCAAATGTGGCCAAGGTTAAGACTGAATCTGTGACTCTGAGAAAAAGAGCTAAAAGCCGCACACAGAACTCAAATCCTAGGTTGATCATATTAGTACCACACTGTAACCAATCTAATCACTAGTCAAAGCTGTAAGAAGAAAATTAAAGAAGCTAATTTGAAAAACTGTGAAACCCACAATGTGATTTGTTTTCATTGAGGCAGGAGCAAAATTTAATCTCATCAAACCGGATAAATGATTTTTGTTGATATTTTGTTGATATGATATATTGAGAAACATTTTACTTTATCTCTAGTTTTGGATTTTGGGTCTGGAGGCAAAGCAATGTGGGAAACTCAGAGATGAGTCAGAAGAGTCCTCTCACCAGGGAAATTAAGAGTTTAGTTGAAGACGTGAAATACCTAAATAATTACAAAACAAAGATTAAAAAATGATGTATCTTTAAGACTATAATGATATAGATGTTTTAATAAATGGTAACTTAATCAGCATTATACTTTATGTACACTTTATTCATAGAAGCATAGTTATTTTAATGATTGAGTTAAATACTTTCTGAATGTCTTCAGTCTGTTCTTACAAATATGGTTATGTCATATAACCTTAAGGATATTAATGTTAATTCTATTCAATCCTACTAGGTTCTGGATACTTTGGATACAAAGTCCAATTTAGAACATATGCTTTAAAATACACATAGGTAATTAAAATGAAAGGCTGTGATTTAAACTCCTTAATATTGGGACACCAACAAGAAAAGGTAGCCACGAGGTTCATAATTCAATCACTGACCATGATCCTGGTAGCAATGTCATCATTGACTCTGTAAGTCCATCTGGGCTCAGATCATGGTAAGAACAGTCAAAAGTGATCTGCAAGAGGGTTTGGCATTCTAATGATGGATGGCTGGAAATACCCTTTGGGGCAGGGGACATAATTTACGATATAATTAGGATAACTGTTTTCCCCAATCTCTGAAGCACAATTTATTTTGTCATTTCATTTGACTTTCTCCAGAATCTGATCCTTTTGACCATCTCCCTCTTCTTAACACTATCCCCTCTTGACTTCCCAGCCCTTTTTCTCTCCTGGTCCCGTTCCCACCTCCCGTTGACCTTCTCAGCTAATGGCTTTCCCAGAGATCCACACTTGACCATCTTCTCCCCACAGCCCACAGGCTTTCTCCAGGAGGTCTCATTCATTACCCTATTCAATGACTCTGAAACCTTAACAAGGTAGACCAGTGTGTCTCACTGACAGAAAATCAGTTTTGAGTAATCTGATAAATACAACTCAGTCTTCTCTCTTGGGTTCTACCCTCATTTTCTCAACTGCTGAATGACCTTCCACCTAAACAGTCCACAAAAATCCACATGTCCAAAATCGTTAAAATGAGGCTTTCCTTCTGTCTTCTCCACTTTATCATTCATCATTTGCCTTAATGAGAAAGAAGCCTTGGGGACACTGTGCCATCTTTGTTCTTTTACACTCACAGCTTGTTCATCACCATGGTTCCTATTGTGACTCTACAACTTTTCCAAGTGTGTCCTTTCTCTATACTCCTTTTCTGTTTGGCAGTCAATTACTGACATTTTCAGGTCTATGGTATTTTTAAGCATATAATTTCCGGCCACCTAGGCACAAAAAATGTCAGTGAATTAAGTTCAGGAAAGGAATTCACTTTGCTTTTCTAAATTTTTATATACCAGTTGGTTTCATTTAAACTGAAAGACATTATTATTGTCTCTTAAAGCAAATAACATGTAGACGTGAGAACTAGGACAGAAATTCCAAGTTCTATATATTGCTTTTAAACACTGCATCTGTGGTTGGAATTGAGAGATGTAGGTGACAGAAAAAGTTGCTTGACATTATAAATTCTAAATCTGAATATGAACCTTTGCTTCCTTTGAATTCTCTCCTCTTCCCTCCTTTATCTAGCATTTTATTGTCCATATGACAGTAAAGCGAAAGGTATTTCCAGTTTTGATACCATTATAGATCTTAAAATGTCAAAAATAACACTTGCTAATGGAGACTGTTAACTGGCTCTGATTATGATTCACAAGAAATCCAAACATTTCTTAAAACCAGCCTCATCTATCACTATTCTGCTCTAAAGTGAAAGTTTAGACCGCTCGGAATATATCTGCTATGACAGTAAGATCTTAGTTGCTTACTGCTCTGCTTAAACAAGGTACAATTCTACTCACTGATGATCATTTTGTAAATTCAGTATGTCTGAAGAGCAGATGTAGCTATCTATTTCAAATACTCATTCTTTTCATTATGTTCTATCTCATACGAGATTATTTTACTTTGTCTTCTAATAATAGTAAATTCCATTCAGAACATATTCTATTTTAATCAATGTGCAAAACAATACTCTTGTTTTGTGATAGTCATTTAAATATGAATGTGGGAAAATTAATAACAATTAACCTGAATAATCTGACTTCTAAGTGAGCTCTTTTGATTATACTTCAATTCAAAAGCAGATCCCAAGAAAGAAGTACCTGAAGGTACCTAATGTATTTGTCAATAAAAATGTTTCCTGTTTTATATTCATCAAAAACAGGACATTAGGTATTAAAACAGTTCTATTAAAAGCATGCTGAATAATTAATATTTTCTCTTTATCACAGCTTATTAACTCCTTCTAACAAGAAGGCACTGCTGAGCATGGTGATTTCACTTTGAATCAACACAAGGCAAAGAATCAAACCGGCGCATGCGCACCACAACACTCAAGTTACCGAAGTTAATACATCTTTGAAAAAAGATGAATTCTTTCTAAAAGATTAAATTAATTCTATATTAAGGAGAATATGAATTTTTCATCCCCTGCCTCTATTGATGCTAAAATAATACAGAGTATTGCACTAAAGATCCAAGTAATTTTATATAACACCTCACCCCACCATAATTCCTTCATTCCCTTGGCTTTGTGTCATAAATTTCTCTACTCATTTTCATGCCATGAACTGTTAGGACTGACTTTTGCTTTGGCACTGCAGCAATGATATTATAGCAGTTATTTGAAAGGTACATGGATTAAACCTTGTCTGTTCTACCTGATATATGGACTCCATGAGACATCAATTAAAGGGATAATACGGACCTTGAGGCTGCACTTTTAGGGATGGAACTTCTTTTAAAGTGAATGAAAGATTCTTTAAATTCTGCAGTGCTTTACAATTTTCAAAAGTTTCACACACATTATTTCATATAACTCCATAATAACCATTTTCTTTTTTTTTATTCCTTACCTCTCTATTCCCCCTCTTCTCTTCCCTCTCCCCACTGGTAACCACTAGTTTGTTCTCTATATCTGTGTCTGCTTCTTTTTTGTTTTATTCCCTAGTTTGTTGTATTTTTTAGATTCTACATATAAATGATATCATACAGTATTTGTCTTTCACTGTCTGACTTATTTCACTAAGCATAATGCCCTCCAAGTCCATCAATGTTGTTGTTCCATTCGTTTTTATGGCTGAGTAGCATACCATTCTATATATACCACATCTTCTTTATGCATTCATCTGCTGATGGAAACTTAGACTGTTTCCATACCTTGACAGTTGTAAATAGTGCTACTATGAACGTTGGGGTGCATGTATCTTTCAACTTAGTGTATTTCTTTTATTCAGATATATGCCCAGGAGTGGGATTTCTAGGTCATATGGTAGTTCTATTTTTAGTTTTTTGAGAAACCCATGTACTGTCTTCCACAGTGCCTGCACCAATTTACATGCCCACCAACAGTGTATAGGGGCCCTTTTTCTCCACATCCAAAAGCCAACATTTTATTTGTGTTCTTTTTGATAATAGTCATTCTGAAAGGTGTGAGGAAATGTCTCATTGTGGTTTAGATTTCCATTTCCCAGATGATTAGCCATGTTGAGCATCTTTTCATGTGCCCAATGGCCATCTGCATTTCCTCTTTGGAAAAGTTTCTATTCAGTTCTTCTGCCCATTTTTTAATTGGATGGTTTATGGAGGTTTTTTTGATATTGAGTTGTCTGAGCTGTTTATATATGTTGGATATTAATCCCTTACCAGTCATATCATTTGCAAATATCTTCCCCCATTCAGTAGGTTGTCTTTTCATTTTGTCCACGGTTTCCTTTATTTTTCTTTTAATTATGCAGCAGTCTCTTTCTGTGTCACACATACTGTTAATTGCCATTTCTACCTTGTAGACTCCGTTCACACAGTGGGCACATGCAGAGGGACAGCACGGTCCCTGCCCCTCAGGTGTGGAATTCGGTCTGTACACTCTAGCACTCTCCTGATAACCACACAAGCAGCAAGCATCAGGACCAAGCACTCTTTTATAATAAGTCCCCTATCTACGAACCTTCACGCTGCGAACTTTCAAAGATGCAGACGTGCCTTCCATCCATGTCAGGCGTGAGTGAAAGTGCAGCTTGCCCTCCATCTCCTATGGCTGGCGATCCTTCAGCTCTACAATCTCCTACCTCCTCTCCCTCCTCCAGTCAGTAACTCTTCTTTCCTGCTCACTGGATGCCAGCCCCTGTGTGCCAGCTGGTGTACTGGACTACTGTACTTTTCCAGGGACTGTACTGTAAGATTAAAAATGTTTTCTTTATTTTCATGTTTGTTTTTTATGTATTATTTGTGTTAAAAGTATTATAAACCTATTACAGTACAGTACTCCATAGCCGATTATGTTAGTTGGGTACCTAGGCTAACTTCGTTGGACTTACGAACGCACTCTCACAATGGACCTTGTTCATACTTACGGGATTTACTTGTATTTGACTCCTGCTACGTTTTAGCTATTGTTGAAATTCTCCTGATTTTTGGATATCACCAAGATATTTTAGACACACTGTTTTATTCCTCATTTTGTTGTTTGTATATCAGTTGAATCAACGTGGAGCCAGTGATTTAATTTTATTTTGTTTAAATTTTGATTTCCACCCCCCCTACTCCCATAGGCCTGCTCACACTTCAGCCTCAACATGCTCCACTAAAGACATGCTTTTCCCAGACCACTGAATGCTTTATTTCAGTAGGAAAATATTATACATATTTGAGGCAGTGCTATCTCTAAATTATAGAAGCAAAATTAAAGGTTCTTAAACTGAAGCTTAATTTTGGATGTCTAAGTAACATTTGCTGTGTACATGTATTTTCTACTTTTGAACAAAGTGGCAAAACACCTTCTTCTGATGTAAAGTGACTTGCTGGCTTATTGAGATTACATTCTACTTGTTAAAATATGTTATCCAGGCAGCAGAGAACTAAGTACAATTATGAATGTAATCTACTTAATCCGTATACCACCTAGGCAGCCAAACTGAATAGCAGGAAGCACCTGCCTTATGTACTTTGTATGCTATAAATTAAAAATATAAACTATAAATTAAGTACATTTTTTAAAACAAAAATGTATCTCGTTCATACCATGCTTGCCAATCAGTCAATAGTGAATGTTACCGTTTGCTTACTCAGTATACTCTGTGCTTTTTATACATTTTAAGAGATGTGGTCAAGCCTCATGTGATTAAAGCCTAGTGTTAAAGACTGGCTTTCAGCAGATGATCCCATGATTGAATGGAGTTACATCTTTGGAAAGTGTTACAAAGGTCTGAATGAAGCCACGGGTAGGTACCCTTGCAGGCAGATGTAACTGCTATGCAAAGGTTCTGTGGCGAGCAGGGAGCTTCTGGAGACCGAAGGTCATTGTGGCTGGACCACAGAGAGAGACTGGAGTATGCAGGGTGTTTCATGCTGCACTACCAAAGAGGATGCATTACGGTTGTCAAACTATCTGGCCATTTCTGACAATCTTGTAGATTATATGAGCAAAAAACCCATCCATGAAACACTTTAGAACAGACATCCTTTTAAACCCCGGGCCTTGCCTCCACTCATGCTGTGTTGCATCAATGCCTTCCCATCTATTCCAGAGCGAAGTTCCAGGAGTCTCCCTTCTCTCTCCTGCATCATCAATTTTTCTCTCTCTTCAATTTTTTCCCTCTACAAACATGCTCTTTTCACCACCCGAATAATACCCTCTTTCAGCCCCACTTCCCTCTCCCGCTATGGCCCCATTTTCTTGCTTTGTTAAAAGAAAGAATCATTTCCTTTCTTCTCATGCTCTCTTGAACTTACTGCAATCAGCCTGAAAACGCCCCTCCAGACTACAAAGCTAAGGTTCAATCACAGCCCTCCTCTCCACGCTGTCAGCGTTGCTCGCCCACTTGTCACTGTAGTGCTGACCTCACTTCCAGGACGCCACACTCCTGGTCTCCCTTCTAATATGGGGCCTGCTCAATTTCAATCCACTTTTCTGGTTTCTCTTCGTCTCCAGACCTCACAACGTAGAGCTCCTGAGATTAAGGCCCTAGAATTCACCTCTTTTCTATCCTTACTACTTTGGGGAGCTCATCCAGTGTCAGAGCTTCAAATCTCTATATTGATGCACTCCAAATTTATGACTCCACTCCTGCCCTGTCCCCTGAACTCCCGTTCTCTTTGAAGTCTCCACTGGAATGCTTAGTTGGCATCGCCAACCTAACGCCTCCCAAGCTGACCTTCCCCTCCAGATGGTAGGCATCCTATTCCCTTTCCCATCTCTGCTAGTGGGGAAACCATCCTTATAGCTGTTCAGACCAAAAACAATGGGGTCACTCTGGACTCTACTCTTTCACACACTACAACCAACACATGGACAAATCCTGTAGGTCTGTGCCTTATAAATACCTCCAGAATCTGACCCCTTCTCACCACCTCCACTGCCGTCACTCCGGTAAAACCACTACTACCTGCCATCTGGGCCCCTGAGATGGCCCCCTGGCAGATCTTCCTGCTTTATCTTTGACCAATCCCAGTGTATCTCAACACGGCAACCAGGTAGATCCCTTTAGAAAAATCAGATGACACCATTTCTGTCCTCAAAACCCTCCAAAAGCTCCCAGCTCCACCTGGAGTTGAAGCCAAATTTTTTCCAATGTCTGCACAGTCTGGCCCTGTTCTGGCTCCAACTTCATCAGTTACTGACCTCTCTGTAATCGCTCTGCTCCAGCCAAGCTCCCGTGTTCTTCCTTTTCCTAAACCACCTTTGGGCTGTTGTGTTTTTTTTTTTACTGTTCCCTTTGCCTCAACTATCCTCCCACATAACTTCCTTACTCACTCCCTCACTCTCTTCAAACCTCTCTTCTCAGTGAGGCTCTCCCTCCCTGAGTATAACTTTCAAAGTCTAATTTCTGCCCCCGTGAACACTCTCTCTATACTATTCTCCTGGACTCTCCTCTGTAGCATTTATCCCATTGGATATACTCCGTATGTTACTTACTCATTTGAAGTATTGCCTCATCCCTACTACAATGTAAACTCTCTAAAGGCAGAGGATTTTGTCTGTTTTTCTCATTTCTGTGTCTGCAGCAAGTAGAATCATATCTGAAACACAGTGGGCATTCAGTAACTATCTGCTGAATACATAAATAGGTGAATGAATTCCATAAAAGAGAAAAACTGGTACAAACATAGGGAGGAAGCTGAACACCAGTGTGGATGGTTAGTCCTGAAAAGTCACTGTAAATGGTGGTCATTTAGAGTGCAGTTTCTTAGTCCAGGGGTAGTGAAAAATGTATTAATTTCATTATTCTGTTTTATTTACATATGATATATATATATATATTACTTATGTATGTATTCCCTTATATATATGAAAAGCCTATTTATATGTGACGTATTACACAATGAAAACTATAAAGTGATCTTGGATGCCTGTGGAGCACCTAGAAAGAAACAAACGCAAATTCTCCCCTGAAGAGCATTTCCACACTAAATTAAAGGTCAGGCAGAACTTCCAGATGAAAATGTGCAAAAATATGTGCTCACGGTGCACATTTACAAAACACACAAGGAGCAAAGCAACCATGAGCATAATGCATCAAAAACAAACTGAAACAGAAATCCAACCATAATTAGACCATAAGACGTTCAAATTAGAGAACTAACTGGATGCCCATCACAAAACAAACATTTAAAAGCTAAAGACACAAATAATGAGTGAAAATATGCGAAGGCAATAAGATACTGTCAAAAAAGATGAGAAATGTTAGGAAAAAATAACTAATATAAATGCTTTCTGGGGAGACCTTCAAGATGTCAGGAGAGTAAGATGTGGAGATCACCTTCCTCCCCACAGATACATCAGAAATACACCTACACATGGAACAACCCCTACAACACCTACTGAACGCTGGCAGAAGACCTCAGACCTCCCAAAAGGCAAGAAACCCCCCATGTACCTGGGTAGGGCAAAAGAAAAAAGAATAAACAGAGACAAAAGAATAGGGACGGGACCTGCACCAGTGGGAGGGAGCTGTGAAGGAGGAAAGGTTTCCACACACTAGAAGCCCCTTCGCGGGCGGAGAATGCGGGTGGTGGAGTGGGGGAGCTTTGGAGCCGCAGAGGAGAGTGCAGCAACAGGGGTGTGGGGGGCCAAGCGGAGAGATTCCTGCACAGAGGATCGGTGCCGACCGGCACTCACCAGCCCGAGAGGCTTGTCTGCTCACCCGCCGGGGCGGGCAGGGCTGGGAGCTGAGGCTCAGGCTTCGGTCGGAGCACAGGGAGAGGACTAGGGTTGGCAGCGTGAACACAGCCTGCAGGGGGTTAATGCACCACGGCTACCCGGGAGGGAGTCCAAGGAAAAGTCTGGAGCTGCCGAAGGGGCAAGAGACCATTGTTTCGGGTGCACAAGGAGAGGGGATTCAGAGCGCTGCCTAAACGAGCTCCAGAGACGGGCACGAGCCGTGGCTAACAGTGCAGACCCCAGAGACGAGCATGAGACGCTAAGGCCGCTGCTGCCGCCACCAAGAAGCCTGTGTGCAAGCACAGGTCACTATCCACACCCCCCTTCCGGGGAGCCTGTGCAGCCCACCACTGCCAGGGTCCCGGGATCCAGGGACAACTTCCCCGGGAGAACACACGGCACGCCTCAGGCTGGTGCAACGTCATGCAGGCCTCTGCCGCCGCAGGCCCGCCCCGCACACCGTGCCCCTCCCTCCCCTGGCCTGAGTGAGCCAGAGCCCCCGAATCAGCTGCTCCTTTAACCACGTCCTGTCTGAGCAAAGAACAGACACCCTCAGGTGACCTACACGCAGAGGTGGGGCCAGATGCAAAGCTGAACCCCGGGAGTTGTGCGAACAAAGAAGAGAAAGGGAAGTCCCTCCCAGCAGCCTCAGGAGCAGTGGATTAAATCTCCACAGTCAACTTAATGTATGCTGCATCTGTGGAATACCTAAATAGACAAAGAATCGGCCCAAAACTCAGGCAGTGGACTTTGGGAGAAAAGATATACATATATTTTTCCTTTTTCTCTTTTTGTGAGTGTGTGTGTGTATGCTTCATGGTGTGATTTTGTCTGTATAGCTTTGCTTTTGCATACGTCCTAGGGTTCTGGCTATCCATTGGTTTTTTTTTTTTTTTTTAGTATAGTTTTTAGCACTTGTTATTGGTGGATTTGTTTTTTGGTTTCGTTGTTGTCTCTTTCTTTTTTTATTACTTTTTAATTTTTTTTAATAATTATTTTCTATTTTAATAACTATTTTATTTTCTCTTTCTTTCCTTCTTTCTTTCTTCCTTCCTCCCTCCCTCCTCTCTCTCTTTCTTTCTTTCCTTATCTGATTCTTTCTTTCTCCCTTTTTCTTCTGAGCCATGTGACTGACAGGGTTGTGGTGCAGCAGCCAGGAGTCAGGCCTGAGCCTCGGAGGTGGGAGAGCCGAGTTCAGGACATAGGACCACTAGAGACCTCCCAGCCCCATGTAATATGAATCGGCAAGAGCTCTCCCAAAGATCTCCATCTCAATGCTAAGACCAAGCTTCACTCAACGAACAGCAAGCTACAGTGTTGGAGACCCAATGCCAAAAATCTAGCAAGACATGAACACAACCCAACCCATTAGCAGAGAGGCCGCCTAAAATCATACAAAGTTCACAGACACCCCAAAACACACCACCAGACGTGGTCCTGCCCACCAGAAAGACAAGATCCAGCCTCATCCACCAGAACAGAGGCACCAGTCCCCACCACCAGGAAGCCTACACAACCCACTGAACCAACCTTAGCCACTGGGGACAGACACCAAACACAACAGGAACTACAAACTTGCAGCCTGCGAAAAGGAGACCCCAAACACAGTAAGATAAGCAAAATGAGAAGACAGAGAAACACACAGCAGATGAAGGAGCAAGGTAAAAACCCACCAGACCTAATAAATGAAGAGGAAATAGGCAGTCTACCTGAAAAAGAATTCAGAGTAATGATAGTAAAGATGATCCAAAATCTTGGAAATGGAATGGAGAAAAGAAAAGAAATGTTTAACAAAGATCTAGATGACCTAAAGAGCAAACAAACAATGATGAACAACAAAATGAATGAAATTAAAAATTCTCTAGAAGGAATCAATAGCAGAATAACTGAGGCAGAAGAACGGAAAAGTGACCTGGAAGATAAAATAGTGGAAATAACTACTGCAGATCAGAATAAAGAAAAATGAATGAAAAGAGTTGAGGACAGTCTCAGGACATCTGGGACAACATTAAAGCACCAACATTCGAATTATATGAGTTCCAGAAGAAGAAAAGAAAAAGAAAGGGACTGAGAAAATATTTGAAGAGATTATAGTTGAAAACTTCCCTAATATGGGAAAGGAAATGGTTAATCAAGTCCAGGAAGCACAGAGAGTCCCATACAGAATAATTCAAGGAGAAACACACAGACACATATTAATCAAACTACCGAAAATTAAATACAAAGAAAACATATTAAAAGCAGCAAGGGAAAACAACAAATGACCCACAAAGGAATCCCCATAAGTTTAACAGCTGATCTTTCAGCAGAAACTCTGCACACCAGAAGGGAGTGGCAGGGCGTATTTAAAGTGATGAAAGAGAAAAACCTACAACCAAGATTACTCTACCCAGCAAGGATCTCATTCAGACTCAGGCGAGAAATTCAAATCTTTACAGACAAGCAAAAGCTAAGAGAATTCAGCACCACCAAACCAGCTTTACAACAAATGCTAAAAGAACTTCTCTAGGCAGGAAACACAAGTGAAGCGAAAGACCTACAATAACAAACCCAAAACAAGAAAATGCTAATAGGAACATACATATTAAGAATTACCTTAAATGTAAATGGATTAAATGCTCCAACCGGAAGACACAGATTGGCTGAATGGATACAAACACAAGACCTGTATATATGCTGTCTACAAGAGACCCACTTGAGACCTAGGAACACATACAAACTGAAAGTGAGGGGATGGAAAAAGATATTCCATGCAAATGGAAATCAAAAGACAGCTGGAGTAGCAATTCTCATATCAGAAAAAATAGACTTTAAAATAAAGACTATTACAAGAGACAAAGAAAAACACTACATAATGATCAAGGGATCAATCAAAGAAGAAGATATAACAATTGTAAATATCTATGCACCCAACATAGGAGCACCTCAATACATAAGGCAAATGCTAACAGCCATAAAAGGGGAAATTGACAGTAACACATTCATAGTAGGGGATTTTAACACACCACTTTCACTAATGGACAGATCATCCAAAATGAAAATAAATAAGGAAACACAAGCTTTAAATGATACATTAAACATGATGGACTTAATTGATATTTATAGGACACTCCATCCAAAAACAACAGAATACACTTTCTTCTCAAGTGCTCATGGGACATTCTCCAGGATAGATCATATCTTGGGTCACAAATCAAGCCTGGTAAACTTAAGAAAATTGAAATTGTATCAAGTATCTTTTCCGACCACAACGCTATGAGACTAGATGTCAATTAAGGAAAATATCTGAAAAAATACAGTTAGAGGCTAAATAGTACACTACTTAATAAGCAAGAGATCACTGAAGAAATCAAAGAGGCAATCAAAAAATACCTAGAAACAAATGACAATGAAAACACGCTAACCCAAAACCTATGAGATGCAGCAAAAGCAGTTATAAGAGGGAAGTTTATAGCAATACAATCCTACCTTAAGAAACAGGAAACATCTCCAATAAACAACCTAACCTTGCACCTAAAGCAATTAGAGAAAGAAGAACAAAAAAAACCCAAAGTTAGTAGAAGGAAAGAAATCATAAAGATCAGATCAGAAATAAATGATAAAGAAATGAAGGAAACGATAGCAAAGATCAATAAAACTAAAAGCTGGTTCTTTGAGAAGATAAACAAAATTGATAAACCATTAGCCAGACTCATCAAGAAAAAAGGGAGAAGACTCAAATCAACAGAAATAGAAATGAAAAAGGAGAAGTAACAACTGACACTGCAGAAATACAAAGGATCATAAGAGATTACTACCAGCAACTATATGCCAATAAAATGGACAACGTGGAAGAAATGGACAAATTCTTAGGAAAGCACAACCTTCCAGGCCTGAACCAGGAAGAAATAGAAAATATAAACAGACCAATCACAAGCACTGAAATTGAAACTGTGATTAAAATTCTTCAACAAACAAAAGCCCAGGACCAGATGGTTTCACAGGTGAATTCGATCAAATATTTAGAGAAGAGCTAACACCTAACCTTCTCAAACTCTTCCAAATATAGCAGAGGGAGGAACACTCCCAAACTCATTCTCAACCCCAGTCAAGTGGGGTTTATCCCAGGAATGCAAGGATTGTTCAATATACACAAATCAATCAATGTGATACATCATATTAACAAATTGAAGGTTAAAAACCATATGATCATCTCAATAGATGCAGAAAAAGCTTTAGATAAAATTCAACACCCATTTATGATAAAAACCCTCCAGAAAGTAGGCATAAGAGGGAACTTTACTCAACATCATACAGGTCATAAAGGAAAAACCCACAGCCAACTTCACTCTCAATGGTGAAAAAAATGAAACCATTTCCACTAAGAACAGGAACAAGACAAGGTTGCCCCCTCTCACCACTATTATTCAACTTAGTTTTGGAAGTTTTAGCCACAGCAATCAGAGAAGAAAACAAATAAAAGTAATCCAAATCAGAATAGAAGTAAAGCTATCACTGATTGCAGATGACATGGTACTATACATAGAGAATCCTAAAGATGCTACCAGAAAACTACTAGAGCTAATCAATGAATTTGGTGAAGTAGCAGGATACAAAATTAATGCACAGAAATCTCTTGCCTGCTTATATACTACTGATGAAAAAACTGAAAGAGAAATTAAGGAAACACTCCCATTTACCATTGTAACAAAAAGAATAAAATACCTAGGAATAAACCTACCTAAGGAGATAAAAGACAAAACAAAACGTTTTCTCTATGCAGAAAATTATAAGGCACTGATGAAAGAAATTAAAGATGATACAAACAGATGGAGAGGTATACCATGCTCTTGGATTGGAAAAATCAACACTGTGAAAATGACAATACTACCAAAAATCAATCTACAGATTCAATGCAATCCCTATCACACCACCAATGACAGTTTTTACAGAACTAGAACAAAAATTTCACAATTTGTTTGGTAACACAAAAGACCCCGAATAGCCAAAGCAATCGTGAGAAAGAAAAATGGAGCTGGAGGAATCAGGCTCCCTGACTTCAGACTATACTACAAAGCTACAGTAATCAAGACAGTATGGTACTGGTGCAAAAACAAAAATATAGATCAATGGAACAGTATAGAAAGCTCAGAGATAAACCCACGCACATATGGTCACCTTATCTTTGATAAAGGAGGCAAGGATACACAATGGACAAAAGACAGCCTCTTCAATAAGTGGTGCTGGGAAAACTGGACAGCTACATGTAAAAGAATGAAATTATCACACTCCCTAACACCATACACAAAAATAAACTCAAAATGGATTAAAGGCCTAAATGTAAGGCCAGACACTATAAAACTCCTAGAGGAAAACACTGGCAGAACACTCTATGACATACATCACAGCAAGATCCTTTTTGACCCACCTCCTAGAGAAATGGAAATAAAAGCAAAAATGAACAAATGGGACCTAATGAAACTTCAAAGCTTTTGCAACTAAAGGAAGCCATAAACAAGACCAAAAGACAACCCTCAGAATAAGAGAAAATATTTGCAAATGAAGCAACTGACAAAGGATTAATCTCCAAAATTTACAAGCAGCTCATGCAGCTTAATATCAAAAAAGCAAACAACCCAATCCAAAAATGGGCAGAAGACCTAAATAGACATTTCTCCAAAGAAGATAAACAGATTGCCAACAAACACATGAAAGAATGCTCAACATCACTGATCATTAGAGAAATGCAAATCAAAACTACAGTGAGGAGCTTCCCTGGTGGTGCAGTGGTTGAGAATCTGCCTGCCAATGCAGGAGACACGGGTTCGAGCCCTGGTCTAGGAAGATCCCAAATGCCACGGAGCAACTAGGCCCGTGATCCACAACTACTGATCCTGCGTGTCTGGAGCCTGTGCTCCACAACAAGAGAGGCCATGATAGTGAGAGTCCTGTGCACTGCGATGAAGAGTTGCCCCTGCTTGCCGCAACTAGAGAAAGCCCTCGCACTGAAATGAAGACCCAACACAGCCAAAAATAAATAAGTAAAAAAAAAAAACTACAGCGAGGTATCACCTCACAACTGTCAGAATGGTCATCATCAAAAAATCTACAAACAATAAATGCTGGAGAGGGTGTGGCGAAAAGGGAACCCTCTTGCACTGCTGGTGGGAATGTAAATTTATACAGCCACTATGGAGAACAGTATGGAGGTTCCTTAAAAAACTAAAAACAGAACTACCATACGACTCAGCAATCCCACTGCTGGGCATATACCCTGAGAAAACCATAATTCAAATAGAGTCATGTAGCACAATGTTCATTGCAGCTCTATTTACAATAGCTAGGACATGGAAGTAACGTAAGTGTCCATCAACAGATGAATGGATAAAGAAGATGTGGCACATATATACAAGGGAATATTACTCAGCCATAAAAAGAAACGAAATTGAGTTATTTTTAGTGAGGTGGATGGTCCTAGAGTCTGTCATACAGAATGAAGTAAGTTAGAAAGAGAAAAATACATACTGTATGCTAACACATACATATGGAATCCTAAAAAAAATGGTTATGAAGAACCTAGGGGGAGAACAGGAATAAAGATGCAGACATAGAGAATGGACTTGAGGACACAGGGAGGGGGAAGGGTAAGCTGGCATGACGTGAGAGAGTGGCATAGACATATATACTACCAAATGTAAAATAGATACCTAGTGGGAAGCAGTCGCATAGCACAGGGAGATCAGTTTAGTGCTTTGTGACCACCTAGAGGGGTGGGATAGGGGAGGGTGGGAGGGAGATGTAAGAGGGAGGACATATGGGGATATATGTATATGTATAGCTGATTCACTTTGTTATAAAGCAGAAACTAACACACCATTGTAATGCAATTATACTCTAATAAAGATGTAAAAAAATGTTTTCCACTATCATTCTATTTATGTACACACACATATAAATATACAGTTATATACTTGAAATCAGTAAAGTTTATTTTATGTAAATTATACCTCAGTAAAGGTAATTTTGAAGAAAGTTACAGAAAGAGAAAATAGTCATTGAAATAAAGATGCAGAGAATGGTGTAAGCAGTAGGTTACTCATGGTATGAAAAGTAGTGACTTAGAAGCTGAAGGTAAAGATGTGACTCAGAATTCTTCATAGAAATCTAAAGAAATGGAAATATAAAGAGAGGTTAGGAGACATGGAGCACAGGGTAAGTCTCTCCTGGCTCTCATATGACTTTCACAATGAGAAAATTGGTACAGTGAAAGATGGGACATATTCAAAGTGAAAATGGATAAAATAGTCTCATAAATGATGAAAGACTTGAAACCTCAAATGTAGGAAGAAGAGTCCACAGCAAGTCAATTATAAAGAATTCCACAGCTAGGCACACAGCTCTAAAACTTCAGCACTGTAGGACAATGAGAAAAATACTACAAGCTGTCAAAGAAAAACTTCTATGAAGGAATAACTATTAGACAAGAAAGAAACAACAGAAATCAGAGGATAGTGGAGTAAAATCTTCATTTTTCAGAGAAAATAACAAAATTAAATAGCCAACTAAATTATCATACAAGAATGTGGGAATTATTATGAATTTTTAAATATAAAACCCAAGAAAGTTTACCAGTAACAGAAACTCACTTGGAACTTCTAACATGATAGAGAAAAGCAGTGATTACTTAGTGTAGGAAAGCAACTGAATTTCATTTCCTGTTTTATGACATGACCTCAGAGTCAAAACATCTTCTCAAACTTCTCACATCATCTAACAGGGCACATCAAGCATGAATGGCTTTTCATGAAGACTGCTGGTCACTGACATGATTATTAACCAAAATATAAGTAGTTCTTATAAAAATCATACCATAAACAACTAGAAATAATGTCCATGACTGGAAAAAAAAAGTGTTCCTCATTATTTATCATGAAGATCTTAAAAAACCAAGAACAAGAACATAGAAAGGTAATCATATTTTCTTCTTCATTACCTTAGTGAGCATCCCCACTGTTTAAATAAATAATAGAATAAAGAATAAGGAGAACTTGCTATAACATTTTTGAGGTAAACTCATTTTTTTCCATCATAAAAGTAATAATTTCTCATTCAAAGTGTAAAAACGCCTGAAGTATGAAAAGTACCTATACTTGACTTCCTCCATTTTTCTCTATGCCCCATTTTTTAGAATCATTATCATATTGAATTCTGTGCTCTAAGCATTTTAATGAACATTAATAGCACCTTTTAGTGTCTCCATACTATTCCACCAAACAGACGAAGGTTTGAAACCTGCCTGCCCCTGCCCTGTGAGAGCCTCTTCAGCTGCTGTGAATTATCTGAGAGTAGCAATCATCTTGGTGCCTAAAACATTTTGTGCTTTATGTTTTTTTCTTCCGGTTAGATTCCTAGAAGTGGAATGACTTATTCTTTAGCTCGGGAACCAATACAGCTTTCTTGTCGGATGTAAAAGGAAATGATGCTTCTAAAGATTCTTAACTTAGTGGCAACACAACCTCTTTAAGAAATTGTCACTATCTCTAATGACCAGAAAGCCATTTAATTCAGAGTCTAAAATGAAATGCCTCGTAAAATGCTTGGATGACAATTTCTATTTGTCAAGATCTTTTATAGAATTTCTTAAGGCATAGTCCAAGGCTCTAAAACTGAAGCTTTACACAGAAACTTTTTTTTTTTTTTTAATCTTCATGATGAGCTATTCCTTTGGTTCATCCTTTGGAGATCTGGTAGTTAAAATCAAGATCAGATGGACCTTGAATAGCAGCTTTTGAATTTTAATAAGAAAAACTGCTAAACAATAGGAACATTAGCTTTCAGAGGACACAGTGAGTCTATCTGAAGAAAGCTTTTAAAGTATTCTTATTTGGCAATGCATCTCAAATATATCAAATAATAGGTATTTCAAACGTAACAAAATGTGAGAAAAAAGGAAGTAGTCAAAAAGGAGCCAGATTCTCTAATATCAAAAAGATCTCACCTGGCTGCTTCTGATCCCTGTGTTCTGATAAATTTTGGAATTGTACGCCTCAAATTACAAATAATTATTTCTTTTTCCCCTAACTTCTCTTTTTGTGCCTTCTCCTTAAATTTATTATTCATGAATTTGGAGATGATGGAATTGGTTACATAAAAAGCTGTCTGTTAAATTGTGCCTGATATATTAGGAACACACTTGAGATCAGCCTCTCAGCTCTTTATTTCCTTTATGGCATCAGTGTTCCTTTTTCTCATCTCACAGGCACATACATCCCTAGGGAGAGCCAGGAAAGCAACATTCCTCAGGGCACAGAATCTGAAGTCAGGCTTTGTGGATCCCCGAGCCTTCTACTGTTGGACAGTTTACATGAACTCTGGGTGCTTCATGTTCTCCATCTGTAAACCTGAATAATAACAGTGCTGGACTTCCGTGGTGGTTGTAAAATATTAAATGGGTTAATATCTGTCTTAGGAAGAGTGTGAGACACACTAAGTACAAGCCTTATTTTAACTAGTATTATCGATAGTTTTCCAATTCTCCAATTGAACCATGGAACTAAATTACTTTGTTTCTTAATAAGATACATGTCAGAAAGTTACAAATAATGTCTCTAATGCAACAAAAGTTTAAATAAAACAAGGCAGCTTTGCTATCAATTGAGTTTACTAAAATTATCAATCTTTTCCTAAGCTTTCTCAGTTTATACAACACTATACTAGATTCTGTCAAGATTTTAAAAATAAGAGGCAGATTATATATATGGTCCATTTCAATCAACACTTAAAATTTTTATAGAAACAAACAGATGAGGTCATTAAGTCATGCCATTGAAAATATATTATCAAGCAGCAAAATGAGACCACTCCCAATACCACAGTATTGACTAATATTTGTATCTAAGTAATGAGTAGTAATATTTGTATCTAAGTATCTAAGTAATTAACATAGATTTGAATGAATATCATTTATTCAGTTTAATAAATATTTGAGAGTACACCTGCATGGTACACTGGGCTAACCATTGCAGGGTTAGAAATATAAGTAAAATGAAGCCCCTGCCTTTTTGGTGCTTACAGACTGAAGGGAGGATAAAATAAATATACAAATCAGCATAGCATAAAGCACTGTAATACAAATGCTATAAGACAAGGTAAAAACAAATAATTAGGAGCTTCAATTCCTTATTTGTTCGATTAGTATTTATAGAGCATTCACTATAACCTCTTTTTAAGGTGCTTGGAGGGAGCATTTTAAAAAGAGAAACCATGAGCGAAGTAGAGAGATATGTACAGCTACAGTAAAACTAATTGGGTTAAATTAAATTAACATGAAGGCAAGTACTGGGTACAAGGTAGATCAGCTTTCTGTGTAGGGCCTTGAATGCCAGTCAAAGCAGAAGGCCATGGAAGCTACTTTGAAGGAAACTTGTACAATCAATAAGTCTAGCCTAGCAGAGATGTAGGATGGATCAGGAAAGGAAAAGAGATGATGCAGAGCCAATGATAAGGGTATTTATTAGAGTAGCTCAGGCTGAAGGTAACAAAAGATGTATGGTGATAGTGGGGGGAAAAAGAAGTAGTGACTTTGAATCCAAGTCGCTACTCACTTTCCACTATGGAGGAAAATTCCATAGCGCAAAGCAAACAAGAAGCGAAAAGGAATGAGAAAGTGAAGTTTCCTTTGTAATTTCAAAGCTGATATGTACTACCAGGGTAAGAAAGGAAGGAGAAATAAATCCCCATGAGGGATGCAGCGAGTTTTGCCTTGGGACTTTGGACGTTGAGGTGCCCAGTGGTGCCTCTTGTTGGCAGAGATACCCAGGACCAGCTGGATATATACGCGATATGTCAGGACCACATATAGAGATTTGGGAGTCACGGCGCTAGAGGTACTAACTAAACTCAACTTGTGGTCGTGAACGAATACACCAAGGAGAGTGATACAGAGAGCAGTCACCTGAGGATGCAATCTGGTTGCAGACAGGAGAAAGGCAGGCTAACATAGGAGACAAGGAATGGAGGGGAAATGCACAGTGGGGCAGAGGAGAAAGCGTGTATGGTAGAAGGGGCCACACAGTGCAGAGACACTGCGGAGGAGAGAGAGTAAGAGCATCCAGGCAGCTAGAGGGCTGTTGAAATGGGAATGAGAAGTTTTAATGGAGTGAAGCTGGTGAAAGCCAGATTTTAAAGGGGTGGGGTGAGTGTTACGGACATGCACATGTAATTGGCAATAAGCAGCTAGTTACAGATGAAGATAGGTGTATGCCATTGCTTTCAGATAGAAAGGTGAGAAAAATGAAAGAAGGCTGGATATACTGAAAGCTGGATAATTTCTTTAGTGGAATAAACAATACTCCACTCATTCAACCATCACTGCTGTAACAGATGACAGCTGTGAAAGTTCAGGATAAAGAAGCATCTGCCATGTGCTTTGTTCCTTTTAAGGCAAATGTTTTATACACTGAAACGTGTACTTATCAATCTTTTATAGAAACTGTTGATTTCTTGGAAATTTATCTTCCTCAGAGAGTTGGTTTTCTTTAAGAATTTGAAAGAGAGAAAGTCTGGAAGATTAAATAAAGAATGGAGAGGCTCTCTCATCCTTGAATTTTCCGTCTTTCAAATTTTTGTATTGGCAAAATATCATACCATTTCTTCGGGTCCATCTGTCTGTGGATAAGAAGACTTGCTAGTTCTTTCTGGAACCGTAGATAATTTGAGCTGCAAGTAATAGATAACTAACCCTACATTGTATGGGAGAAAAATGAGGTCCAAAAAGTTTCCAGGGACCAAGATTATATGGCTAGTGGGAGAAAGCCTTTTCTCCTTTCCATGCTAGTTACACAACTGACTCTAAATCAAAATTTCCTTCTCTTAGTTTTCCCCACCAAACAAAGCTGTTTCATTTCTCCAATAGTGTTTTCACACATCACAACTGTTTGGGCGGAGGGTCAAGAAGAGGAAAGAGGAGGGAGAAAAACTTGAGGACCTGCCCTGTGCCGTGCTGGATGCTCCTTCACTCCTCACCAGTGGAGGTGGGCACCCGGCTTCCGATTATACGTGACAGAGTGGTGACATAAAAGGCGTGAAGCCGGGCTTCCCTAGTGGCGCAGTGGTTGGGAGTCCGCCTGCCGATGCAGGGGATGCGGGTTCGTGCCCCGGTCTGGGAAGATCCCACGTGCCGCGGAGCAGCTGGGCCCGTAAGCCATGGCCTCTGAGCCTGCGCGTCCGGAGCCTGTGCTCCGCAACGGGAGAGGCCACAGCAGTGAGAGGCCCGCGTACCGCAAAATAAATAAATAAATAAATGGCGTGAAGCCAGTGAACTGTGTGTGCTGATTTCCACTCACACTGCAGGGCAGTGCAGATGGAGAGGCTGAGGGCTCAGAGAACGATGCCTGTGATTTGCATTCTTCCTCCTCTGAGGCCTTTGGTCTGTGAGCTTCTCACCTAACTTAGCAAAGCAGAAGGAATGGGTCCCAGTTACTAGAACAAAAAGCTACTCTCTTTCCTGAGCTTTGGCTCCTTTAAAAAAAAAAAAGAGAGAGAGAGAGAGAAACTCAGTTACTTTCTTTCCTCCTTTCCTCCTTTCACCTCCAGCCAAAGATACAAAACATGACACTAAACACTTGAAGCACAACAGTCATTTTACAGTAATGAGCAGGTAGGTGGCAACGCAAATAGTGAAATTAGATCATTAATTCTTTTTTTCTCAAAGTTCTACCATACAACTTTCCCGTGTGTAGTAGCATAACCGCTCTTTTTAATTGTCTCTCTGCTACTCACAAGTGCATTTGGCTTGAAAATCAGCATGAAATACGACCATAGTGACAATTTATTGAAGGCTTGCCACAGATGTCAGGCACTATCCTAGATACTTTTTAAAAACATTTTTACTAAAACTTGCAACTGTCTTAAGGATTATTAGAAGACTCTTTGTTTTTTTGTTTTTTGCGGTACACGGGCCTCTCACTGTTGTGGCCTCTACTGTTGCAAAGCACAGGCTCCGGACGCGCAGGCTCAGAGGCCACGGCTCACGGGCCCAGCCGCTCCGCGGCATGTGGGATCTTCCCGGACCGGGGCACGAACCCGTGTCCTCTGCATTGGCAGACGGACTCTCAACCACTGTGCCACCAGGGAAGCCCCAGAAGACCCATTTTACAGAGGCATTTGTGTGTTGCTGAATGTTTTGCTAACTATTTTCTATACACAGGACTTGTATGCTTTAACTTAATCCTCTTAGCATTCTAGCAGCAGACCACATTCAACAGCCTCTTTATACTATACAGTGATACCAGCTGGAAAAGAGTATTCAGACATAGGGAGAAAAAACTAGCTAGAAGAACAAAGCTAATGCCTTAAAGGGAACAAATGTGAAATACAGAGTCACAGATTTTATACATATAAGGACAAGTAGAAAGAATAAACTTTCACCATTTATTACCTCATAACTGATTAAATAAACCCTCGATCTTTGGCATTTATATCAAGCTTGGTACTGAGTCTTTCTTCTACTCATTTATTCAACAAATATTTACAAAATATCCACAGTGGCCAAGTGCCTGGCGCTGCTGTGGTGTTAGCCTCTGAGAAATGGAGGTGAGTAAAACAGGTGTTTACTGTTCAGAAATTTTAGTCTAGCAGGGGAGAAATGTATGGAAGACAAGTATATTTTATAAAAGATATCATAAAAAATACGTTGTGAAGATTTCAGCCAGTCTCTTTGGGTTAGGAGATAGTCTCCACGTGTTTCCCAAATAATATTTGAGAGAATAACAATTGGTGGATTCATACTGGACTAGTGAGCCCCCAACAAGAAATTTAGAAGGCCACTATGGGATGGTATTCAAGAGAGTTTTGAGTTTTGACGGGGCAATGGGAGTCATGAGAAACCAACCTAAATATCCCTAAACAGAGGAATGGATAAAGAAGATGTGGTACATATATACAGTGGAATATTACTCAGCTATAAAAAGGAATGAAATAGTGCCACGGACATAGAGAATGGTTGTATGGATACTGGGGGGGTGGGGCAAAAGGGGCGGTGGGATGAATTGGGAGATTGGGATTAACCTACTATGTATAAAGTAGATAACTAATGAGAACCTACTGTATAACACAGGGAACTCAGTGCTCTGTGGTGACCTAAACAGGAAGGAAATCCAAAAAAGAGGAGATATATTTACAGATATAGCTGATTTACTTTGCTGTACAGCAGAAACTAACACAACATTGTAAAGCAACTGTACTCCAATAAAAATAAAAAAAAAAAAAACTTCATAATTATACTACACTTAAAATGACTTTTTCTTTTATCAGGATTCCCTCTCCTGGGCCTAATCATCTTTTTGTTTTAATAGACATCTTTTATCAAAGTCCAATTTACATGCAAAAAAACACACAGATTCCAGGGTATAGTTCAATAGATCATATCACAAAGTACACACTCGGTTAATCACTACACAGGTCCAGAAATAGAATATTACCCTAACCTAAAAGCCCCGTCATGTCGCCTGACAATCTGTATCCCTCCCTTCTCCCCAAATGTAACTTCTATCCTTACTTCTGTCACCATAGATTAGTTTTGCTTATTTTCAAATGCTATTTAAATGAAATCACACAGTATATGTTTCCTGTGTAGGTGGCTTCTTTGATCAATCTTGTGTTTTTGATATGAATCCATCATGTATGTAGCAATAGTTCATTATTTATCTTTGTTGTGTGGTGTATTATATTGTATAAATAAACTATAATTTGTTTATTCATTCAAAAAAACAAAACAAAGCGCAGGCCTGGGCTGAGGAGGGCTGGCTGCGTGTGTGGGGACCTGGTGCTGATGTAGCCCCTGAAGGCTGCTTACATGGAAGGGGATTGAAACACATAGTTGCAGGGAATAAAGGGCACGCCATCACCATCTACAAATAATTTACAAATATTAATTTGTTTAGGATTGGGTCTTTTTTTTTTTTTCTTTCCTTTTTCTCATTTGTTGTAGCCTTTGTGTGATTCCATGAATAACTTTAAGTCCAAGTAGGGAGAAATAATTGAAACTTTCATGCAGTAGGAAAGGGAGGTTGGGAGCCATAAGCATTTAGAGAAAAATAAATAATATACTTGTTTCATCAATAAGAATTTGCAAACCAACAAGAGGGAAGAAAGCTTTCCTCTTTAATCTGGTTGTCATTAATACTGCAGGAATTATTTTTGCACTCCTGTAGAGCTAATTACAAATCAATTTTATATAATTAGATATTAATACTCTCTGTTATGTTTTCTAATAACTCTCCATTTAACAGTCTCATAACTCAGTACAGATTCTTAATCATTTTCACAGTAATAAATAATCATAACTTTTATTCCAATAAGCATTGGCTGCTTGTTCCAAACTAAATACTTCTAGGTTTATTTCAGATTTAAATACATCTCGGTATATTCGAGAGTGTCTAAATTACTTATTCAAAGTCAATTTAACTTAGTTTGCTAATTTAAAATCAATTAAATAGCATTTATTTTCCTATATCAACTAATTTTTATACTTTCATATAGAAGCTTTTGCCCACTGCATTTAATTTTATTCAATCTTTGAATTTATTCTGTTCTTCCTCCAGGGACGGATCCTTGTCCTTCAGGAACTTTCAAAGCTAAAAATAGAAGAAAGGATGACAAGAAGAAAGAAGAAAGACACCTTCCCCCTGTCTGCCTACACGATTGACGGTTTTCTTTCAAGATATACAGTTTTTTTTTTGTTGTTGTTGTTTTTTAACATCTTTATTGGAGTATAATTGCTTTACAATGGTGTGTTAGTTTCTGCTTTATAACAAAGTGAATCAGTTATACATATACATATGTCCCCATATCTCTTCCCTCTTGCGTCTCCCTCCCTCCCACCCTCCCTATCCCACCCCTCCAGGCGGTCACAAAGCACTGAGCTGATCTTCCTGTGCTATGCGGCTGCTTCCCACTAGCTATCTATTTTACGTTATCACAACCAGTTTTAAACCAAAAGCATATACGCTCCAACAAATAGGAAAGAAAGATGAAACACCATGAATAGATACTATTTTAAAGGCTTTCTAACGTTTTTAGATAAATTGTAATGTCCAAAGGCAATTTCCTCCCGTTACCATATTCTTTTTTGACATATTTTTGTTCCAAAGTATTTTTATAGTCTAAAATTATGACATACTGTGCCATTAAAATTTCAGAGAAACTGCAAAAGATTTTAGAAGTTCTTTAGTCTGAGGAGGATAATAATTTGCAGCTGAAAGCTTAATATTGCGTGAGAAGAGACGAAATAAAATGACTCTGAGTCTGGTAAATAAATCTATCAATGTGAGTATGAAAAATATGTGTAATTTTATGACTTTTTAAAAAAGTATCAAATATAGCATAACATACACCAACCAAATTATTACATTCTTTTTGGAAATATGTAAAGCAATGCAAATATTAAAGTTCTGTGGAAGAAGGATTTTTGGTTGTGTATCTTTAACATATGTCTATTTTTTGCAATTATATATGCAAAATATGCTTAAGGCCAGTGATTTTTTTTTCTTTGGCTGAGTTTCATAATTCAGCATAATTCCCAAGAGTTTTCAGGGAACTGTTATCTCAGGCATGGACGACACATACACATATTCTCACACGGAGATAAGTGTTCATGATAATCAAATCAGTCATGTGGGTATCATGAAAGTTGAATATTCAGTACTGAAAGTATTTGTGGAATAAGAAAAAGTACACTAAGAAAATGAATATTTCCTTTGGGAAGTTAATAAGAAGGGTCTCCTAACTCAATAACATTAGACAGAATGCTGTTGTTTTACTTTTCCATAAAAATTAGACTACTTCAGTTGACTCTGATAAATTTAGCCGGTTGGCTAATAATGCCAAGGCTATAATTAACTTATACAAAGATTCAAACTACATAAGGCCCATCTTCTGAGATTCAGTATTCAGTTTGTGAAGACCATAAAGGAAGAGAGTAAGAACTGAAATGTAAGTTCTAACTTAAACTCCGTATTGAACACTTAAAGCGTCTGAGCAAGGGCTCTCTGAAGGATTGGCCAATGGGTGTGAAACAAAGCATTACATTATTCATGCAAAGTCAAATTCTTTTCACCATCTGGTTACTGCATGTGCTAAGTTAAGGTGGGCCTACATGCCTGCTACAAGGTAATATTAGGTCCACTATCTGGTATTTTTGGAAGCCAGCTTATGTAAGTGTCACTATTTAACATATTTAGCTGACACTACCAAGCACAATTTAGCCCAGTGGGTACAAAAGTAGTGTGCCGTACTGAGGATGCTAAGAGCATTTAGGTTCCCTGGACTCAATTCTTGAAGAACCTCTAAGTAGTGATCTTTGTACATGGCCCGGTGGGAGCAACATTCACAGTTAAGCATCTGATAAATGACACTTCGTGAGGAGAATAAACCTTAATGTGCTACACAGGTCACTAACGGGTACAGTCATTCAGAAATAAGAATTAAGGTAGATTAATCTACCCTCAGCATATTTAATCATGTAAAGATTTCTATTATCCCTAAGCTTTCTGCTGCCCACAGGATAAATTTCAAAGTCTACTAGCCTGGCATTTAAGACTCTTTACAAGTGGGTCCCAAACACATATACCAGTTCTCACATGAGGTCCCTGCAATAGTAGGGGTCCGTCTACTAACCTGTTTGTGTCTCCCAAAACCACTTTACAGTTGCAGACTCATATTTTTATTCATGCCGTTGCCTCTGCACCTCTTGACACCTGTTCAAACCCCAGGTTTGACAGTGGCCAAATAATTCTACAATCGTTACAATCGTTTCTTTACTACAACTGAAAATGAATTCTTCCTCACTCAATTCTTAGAGTATTCACTGACTCAATCACTCAAAACTATTCATATGTTTAATAGCAGATCAGTTTTGTGTATGCGTATGTCTGTCTATCTGCCATCATCATCTGTCTGTCTGTATATCTCTAGCATATCACATTTTTCTCGTGGCATTTTGAAAAGTGCCTGGTCCATTCTGATGTTCTATGAGTAACTGGTAAAAAAAATTAATTGATTTGGCATGATGGTGAGCTCTAACACTGAGTCATAAAAAAAAAGGAAAAGAAAAAGAAAACTCATGAAATACAAATCCTAGTCAGATCCATATGGTTTATGCCATATATAAACTTCGGTAAACTGGTTTGTTTATATATAGATGTAGAAAACTCAGCAAGTTTCCAATACACAGAAAATGCAAGTGCCTAGGAATTAAAATGTTCTTATCCTTAATTATTATTATATAAATAAACAACTAAAGTTGTTGTCATTGCAGGTCGTGTCTGGGGCAGTGATTCTCAATGGGCTGGTGTTTTTGACGGTGTGACTGTTTTCAGAAGCATTTATGGGACATTTTGAGTTACAGACAACATTACTCCATTCTATGCTAAGGACCTGACATGCCTCAATCCTCCCCGGAATCACAGCTGCCCAACACAGCTTACGTTATTGGCCAGGAGTTTTGTGCTTGTCATCGGTCACTGATCTTCTGAGTGATTTTCCATTTATGCTCCTACATAAGGTAATAATAACAATAACAACAACAACAGAATGAAAAGGAAATTAGTCCAATGCCAGAAAAAAGTCAAATATTAACATCTTTGGACACCCACAAGGAAGTTAAAACTCCTAAATCATTTGGTAAAACCAGGAACCCACAAAATTCTCTTACTACAAAGCTCAGAGCATTTTTGCATAAAAAATAAAAATGAACTTTTCACTAAATAATGTATGCTAAAATATGTATTTTTTGACATTAAATTTTCAGAGCTGTGGAAAGAATTGTCTTGATTTGCATATCCTCGTGTTGTGATTCAACTTCAAACATTGGAGGGAAAAGACGCAGAGATTAATATGTTTTTAACAGAGATTAAAATGTACAAGTCAAAAAGAGTGCCACAGGAAATGTATTTTTCATTAATAATCAATAGTTTTGACACTGATATTGGTAATATGTTTTTTAAATGAAGGAAATCCAAAATTAGCATTTGACCTTTGGGGCTGTGAATTCACTTCTTGGTTTTTTATGCTATTTTTTTTCTCAGATGAGAAAATTTATTTAAATTATATAAATAGAGAAATAGTCTTATACTCTCAGAAGTCATAATAAATATGCTCCCAAATGTATTTTTTTGGTTAAAATGAACCCCTTTTATTAGCAAGGATCAACTACCATTATCTGCTCTTTAGGTGGTATTTATATTATTTGCCTGGGCAAAATATGTTCCAACATCAATAGATTTAGAGTAAATATGTTGGCATACAAACAGCATTTGGTATTCAAATTCTTAAAATAATTTGTATGCTTCAGCAATTCAGAGAGAGGCTATACCTGCACAGCTTAATTATTGTGTTACTTAAACATTAATTACACTCATCATTTAGGTTCTCATGAAAGAAAAACACCCTGCAGGTAAATAGTCATTCTATCCTAATATGTCCCTGCTTGCATTTCAAGGATGAGCCTGCCAACAGGAGTGAACAGTAAGTGAATAAGTCCTCAACAGTTTCTGCTTTCCAATGCGTTCTCCATGGAAAGTCTATTTTCTTAGAGGGTTCTTAATGCTTGAGAACAAGTCAAAACATATGAGTAGATTTTCTAAGCCAACACAATCTTTTAAAATCAGGCTATGGGTCAGAATTTTCAGTTAACTTTACACTTTGAAATCAGTAGATTTCAAACTTCAGTGGGCACAAGATCATCTTCGGTGCTCCTGAAAAATACAGATCCCTGAGTCCTGTCCCAAGAGAAACTGACTTAGCAGATACGGAGCTGCATGCAGGAAGCTCTGCTTCTAACAAGCCCAGTGTTAATGCTTTTACAGGTGGTCCTCTGACCACACTTGGAAAAATACTGCTGTAGTTGATTCTCTGATGACAGCTGCCTATGCAAGGACCTTCTTTTATTCATTTGACATTCATTTTATTCCTTTCTCCCCCTTCTCTCCTCTCCCTCTGATCCTTTTCATCCTTTCCTGTCTCTTCCTTCCTGAGGATATCCACCCTCGAATGGATACAAAATGTACTTTTTGTGAGTTATCTTGTATAGTATCTCATGGATGTTAGTACATTCTGAGGGGTATTATGAAATATACAAGTATTATATCTGGAGTCTAACGTTATACATTCACTTTACACATTCCTAGCATATAGTACTTTGGGGACAAAAAGAACTGTTCAGGAGGGAAAAAAAAAAAAAAGATACTATCTACATAGTATTGAAAAGGGATTAGATTTGAAAAAAATCTTAAGTGTAGCAAATGCATACTTAGGGATAGCAAAAGAAAGGTTTTGAGAAGTAAGGTATTTTTGCCAGACTTATATAGATAACAAGCCTGTGGGACTGAGAACAGTTCCAGAGACATTATCTGAAACAGAAGCCAAATCTGGACTTGGTGTCCAGCTGACAAGGTGACGGATGATGTCACCAAAACAAGCACCCCTCCCTTTGACTGGACTTTTGACACTCCTAAATGCCAGGTCAGAAACTACCACACTGGAATCCCTGGAAGTCTGATTTAATTTTATTTTGGCTTTATTTTTTCAGAGATAAAAAAGAAATAAGATCAATCTGACCTTGAAATATGCTTATTGAACTAACTTTAGAAATATTTTAGAGCTTTCTTAAGGCACAACAAAGTTATCGTGACTAGGTATTAAAGGAAATGCAAATAAAAATTTGCATACTTAAATGTTTTCCTCACTCTCGGTCCCTGAAATTCTTTCAACTATTAACTAATGATACATTTAACTAACTGAGCTGTTGTAAGTGGTTCCACACAGTATCCTAGACAAAAAACTCTAGTTTTTTTTTTTTAAGGTTTCACAGATTTCTGAGCCCTCGCTTAAGTGAAATACACATATACATTTTTAAAATTAATTTGAAAGAACTCTGTCTACAGTCTACTGCTAATTGAAATGCTACTGCCTGTGCATCATTACCATACTGTCTCTATTTTTATTTTGGAATTTATGGTCAAATGGCAAGCAGAGAACACATCACTAATCACTGTCATGTTAAAAGAAATTCATAGCTATTTCAATGGGATAAGAAAAGAACAAGTCCAATGTCACCATTATCTCACCTTATCTATAATAAAATTGGGTTTTATTTGAGATATTTTGTAACATGCAATTTCAGCAATTCATGTTAAAAGAGTTCTTTTTAAATGTTCAAAAAGGCTAGGTTGTGTTACATCGTTGCTGTTAGGAATGTAACTTCACATAACATTTTCTTGATGCTGTCTAGTGCACAGGTATCAAAGCCTTAAAAATGTGCATACCTTTAACACTACATTAGGAATTTATTTTAAGTAACTAATAAGACAACTGCATAATGATATGGATGTTTTCCATAGCATTGCAACAAATTAAGTATATTCTAAATGTGCAGTAATACGGACCACTCTAGAATTATGCTATATTTCAGAAAGGAAATACTATGCAGATAACTCTGATTTATAAATGTAAATATTGGTCATAATATATATTAATAAGATTTCTGATTATAATTTGTATATTTTTATTATATATTATATGGTCACATTTTAAAATATACACATATTTATATGTCTGTTTGTATAAAAACTTAAGAAGATAGCTAGATATTTATAAGATTCAAGATATATTCTAATATATTAATTGCCATTGTTTCTGGGAAGTGAAATTATAAGTACTTTTTCTTTTTAATTCAGGCTGCTTGCTGGCTTATAAGTCTATACAATAAACTTGAATATTTTGTAAGTAAATTGTAATGAGAGTGTTATGTAAATTTTAGAATATCAGATCTCTAGACTACTATGCAACCATTAGAATAATAACATAAAAGATTTTAACAACACAGACAATTCTGTTTGGCAATATGTGAATACACAGAACACAAAACTGTATATATGCTAAGATTCCAACTTAGTGTCAGAAAAGTTATCTGGAATGGAACACAGAAAGGTAATGCCAATGATTTGCTAGGTTCTGAAATTATGAGGGCTTTTTCTTTTTTTTAACATTTTAAATGTTAATAGTGTTATAGTTTTTTAAAAAATCTGAACTCGGGTGCTTAGATCCAAAGTTATAATCTACAAATATGAAGCACCCACCCTGAAGTTCAGACTCTGAGTACCTATTTATTTCTGAACCTCTGGTAACTGGGTAAGGTCCTTACTGACTACAAAAGAAGAATGTGGGCTGTGATTATATAAACCAAAGTGTTCATATTAAAAGTTAACAAGTGTAATCATAAGGACAGTTTATTTATATTATGCTTACAGGCAATGCCATGATGTCTGTATATTTTTTTTAAAGGACAAAAGCCAATCCTCAGGAGTTAAAAAATAATCCATCTTAACTTTAGTACTTTCATTTCATCAAATCATGAACATCGATTTTGCAAACACTTATAATCGTAAAACTACACAGGAAAGATAATGTAATGAATTTAAGTGTGTAAAATAATTACCATAGTCATTCATTCATGCACATCTATAATCACAGCCCCTCGCTGAGCTCTGGCACATAAGTGCCTTATGCAGTCACCTAAGACTTGGCTCCTGCAATTGAGATGTGAACCAGTTGGTGAAGGCAGGCGCCAAACGCCTCGTCCCACAGTTCAAGAGCTATAGATACTCTGAACTTTTATTTCTGGTCTCAAGGCCTTCAGAGAATGAAAACAATTCCAGAATGTCCCCTGCGGGATGGGAGTTTCTTTCTTTCATGGGTTTAATAAGACAGAACTTGCCCCATATCAGGCTTTCTTAACCATTCAATTATACTCATTAGCAAGACGGAGTTCAATTAAGTAAATCCAATAAAATTAGACTGAGAAAAGAAACAGCTATCAAGTGAGTGATCAATATTGGGGGGAGATTAAGAGTTTGTAAAATGTTCACATTCTGTTCTGTAGAGTGTACACAGTCAGAGAATAAACTCATTTTAAGCCGGCATTTTTTCAGAACCACGGTCTACACATTTTAATAGAACGTGAGAAATCAGAGAAAAGTCAGAGATAAGAAATCATGAAAGATGAAAAATAAGAGCTACAGTTAGTATTAATTGAATTTGAATGACCAGATATGTAAACAAAAAATGAGAAATTATAAAGTATTAATTTAAAATATTGAACTCTGGGGACTTCCCTGGTGGTGCAGTGGTTAAGAATCCGCCTGCCAATGCGGAGCAACTAAGCCCATGAGCCACAACTACTGAGCCTGCGTGCCACAACTACTGAAGTCCACGCGCCTAGAGCGCATGCTCCGCAACAAGAGAAGCCACCGCAATGAGAAGCCCGCGCACTGAAGTAGTCCCCGCTCGCCGCAACTAGAGAAATCCCATGCACAGCAACGGAGACCCAACGTAGACAAAAATAAATAAATAAATTTATAAAAAAATAAAATAAAATATTGAAATCTGTTGTAGTCATTACAGCAAACACTTTCTTCCTGACTGCAAATTCACCATTTAAATTGTAGAAAAGCTATTTTTTATTCAATCTCTTTCATCAACTGATTTTATAGAGATATGTGATATGGAGGAATATTATAGAATTGCCCTCACCAAAGAGCTCTGATTGAGGACAAACTATTATCAAATAAATCAATACGTAGTGACCACTTACACTGTGATAAGCACTGTGAATGTAAAGATGAATACAGACCCTAACCTAACTGAGGAAATAGCCTAATGGGAAAAAGAAAGTTTTAAAAATACTTTCAATATATGACATGAACTATTACTGAAAGTTTGTAATACACATAAAACATGGGAAAGCAACAGAGGCAGTTGCTAATTCTCCGCGTAATAATTAGAGAAAGCAGGTGGTCCAGTGGGAGTGACATTTGGGAGATAATTTGCAAGATTATCATGACTTTCTCAAGTTGGAAAGTGTGAACCAGCGTTCTAGACAGAGAGCAAGTGTTACCCAAGGCCTGGAGGTATGAGTGTGCATGATATTTTGGAGGCCTTCTGGTGTGGCTCTAAAAGGTTGTGCAAAAGTTAGATTGTAGTAAAATGTGACAGGCCAGTACGTTTATTATGTAGGTAATGGGGAGCCACTGATGATAGTTGAGGAAAGGCATGTCCAACTAGGCTTTCAGCTCCTAACAAACATGAAAAGAGTCAGAAAAGCAGGAGCAAATACTGGAACATCCATATTCTTCAAACCAGAAGTGGGCAGTATTTCATGAAAGAATGTTGGAGAAAAGTGAAGAGAATGAGAACAAAGATGGAAAGAGCATGGATTTGGACTTCAGAACCACGTCAGCAGTGCAGGGAGACTTAACACCTGGGAGCACAGAATTGAGGAATAAATAGAATTGAAGTGGAGTCATAGGTATCCACTAGCATTTCCACATAGTTTTCATCAAATAAAAAGCAAGCAATGAGCAACGTGGCAGATGCTGGAGAAAGCAGCAGAGATACTAGAAAACACTGTTGTTTAAAATGAACCAAAATGAACAAAATTAAAAACAAGTAGAGTGTAGGCTGACAGAAAGGAGGTAGTGGAAAAGAAGATATCAAAGGTACGAGAAATAGGTCATCATCCGAGACAAGGGAAGGGATGCCACGGAGAGCACAGGTGGGCGATCTGGAAGGGGACACGCTGCAACGTGGGGCAGGGAAGCCAGAGTGAAGGCATGGATGGGTCTACTGGAAGCTGAGGGTACAGTTTGGTCGAGTTCACACCGACCAGCTGTTTTCTCAGTGAGTCAGCTGAATGAGCAGTAAGGGCAGCTTGAAAATAGTGGAGAGTTGAAAAGAGTGGTAGATTTGAACTGGCCACTCTGGAGAATGGAAAAAGAATGCAACTCTCGGTAGGGAAAGGGACAGCTGAGTACCCTGGAGGGTCCTGTGAATATGAGATTCTGAATTATAACAGAGTCCAGAAGCAGTTATTGGAGTCTCAAATAAGTTGATATTTGATGGGGGTCTTTGAAGAAGTCATAGGCTTTCAACCAGTAAAGAAGGATCAGGGCTTCCCTGGTGGCGCAGTGGTTGAGAGTCCGCCTGCCGATGCAGGGGACACGGGTTCTGTGCCCCGGTCCGGGGAGATCCCACATGCCGCGGAGCGGCTGGGCCCGTGAGCCACGGCCGCTGAGCCTGCGCGTCCGGAGCCTGTGCTACGCAATGGGAGAGACCACAACGGTGAGAGGCCCGCGTACCGCAAAAAAAAAAAAAAAAAAAAGAGTTTGGCTAGAAAAGTGATTGAGGAAGAGGGACCAGTGACACCATTGGAAAGGTAAGTCAAGGTAGATGGAGAGGACCCTGACTGCCATATAAAGGAGTTTGACATTCATTCTGTTGGAAACAGGGGAAAATATTTTAAATAAGGGAATTGAATTAAACGGAGCGTTTTAAAAAGGTAACACTGGTAGGAATGTGGAACCAGGATTGGATTGCTGGAGATTGTATTTATCTAACCACCTACCCGGAAAATCTAATCCCCAGCTATTTACACAAATAAATTTTTAAAACTCTAACATTATCTACACAAGGCCATTGGTTTAACTGCTTACGTTGATTCATTAATCAAGTATTAGTTCAGTTAGACTTGTATTTCAACTGACGAGTGGTTTCTGGAAACACACATCACTACGATTATTTTGTTATAGTCTGCTATTTTACACAAGATTCATGAACTTCAGAAATTAAGTATTAAGATTTTATACTCTTTGTCAATATTTATTAAGTTCCCCATCCTCTAAGCAGATCTAGTCAAAACTATTGCTTCTCCATTACAAGTGAATACAATTTGAAGCTTGAAACACAAAGGGAAATTAGCCAAGCATTACTGTACTTCTCTTTCTGCATCTGTAGTATGATGCATCCACATATTACCACGTTTGTTTCCCAAACTGTGCTCTTGTTTCCGGGAGTACAGTAAAATTAATCCACCTACTCAATGGAAAGAATTAGACTGTATTGAAAATTCAGTTACCGTGGCATTTCTGTGTGTATGTGTGCGTTTTTACTTTATTGGAAAAAGAAATAGTCTAAGGTTTGGAAACTCGGGTACATGTCTGAGTTCTACAAAATTCAGTTTTGTGTCTTTAGATGCATCCATTAAATTTATTGGATTTCAGTTTCTTCAAGTGAAAAATAAAGTTGGATTATTTCCTTTTCTTGCCTAAGGATCTAAGATTAATTTTTTATGTCTGCTTCATTATTGTGTGCTTTCAATCTCTTATAAATCCTAGAATCTATGTAGCCGAGTTCAGCTTAATCTTAGGCTATGTCCTCTGCTGTAGTTCAGACACGTCTGGGCATATTTGTCAGGCTAGTGGGACAGACTGGAGAAGAGTGCATTTATCCACTCCTCGTGAATATCTTTCTTTGGCTTAAGAAGGAAGGGGCAATCCTTGTGCTCTTGGTTGAGAGGTATTGGGGAGATCAAACACGATAAGGACAGGATAGAGACACTCTTTCTGTTGATTTTGAAGCCTGTCTGAAGCCCCAAACTGGAGGAGAGTGATGCTAACAGCCTCGAGGAATAAATCATGACGCTGCGCAGGGGAGAGAAACCTTTCTGTTAAGAAGAGAGCATCTGATGTACCCACGTTCTGCAAACTCCTAGAAATAACACAGGGCAAAGGAGACTGATATTTCCCACCATGCACATGGGCAACAAGCAAGTAAAATAATTAAATGAATACGTATTAATTAAGCCTAAACACACAGGCCAATGGAGCTGGAGAATATCGAAAGGAAATTTCGTTATTATCTCAGCAGCAGCACTGAGTCCCTTTCCCTTCTGTCTCAGAATCAAGTTTCTGCACGAAACAGTTTGTCAGGAGGAAGCAGGCCTCCTTGGTCTCAGATGCTCTGGACTCTGCAGTCGGCTGCTTGCTCTGTCTCATCCGCTGTCTGCCTTTTAGACACTATTCCCTGTTCCCTGCTCCCACCACAGTGGTTTGTACCTGTCTTGAGCAATGATACTCTCCTTTTTGTACAATAGGTTTATATGTACTGGTCTTAATTACAATTTTTTTTCATTTTTAACATTTTCTGTAATAATTTTTTATAAGAGAACTTCTAAACTGAAAAAGGAAAACAAAAACCAAAATGGCTATAGTAAGCACACAGGAAGCAAGGGAACTCTCCCAAATATTCTTGGGTAAGAGCCAAATTCCTTCTTTTTTTAATTAACTTATCAAGTATAATTAATTTACAATGTTGTGTTAGTTTCGAGTGTACAGCAGTCAGAATATATTAATATATATATATATATTCTGTTTTAGATTCTTTTTCATTATAGGCTATTACAAGACATTGGGTATGGTTCCCTGTGCTATATAGAAGGTCCTTGTTGTTTACCTATTTTATGTATAGTAATGTGTATATGTTATCTTAATTCCTAATTTTTCAGCTAGATCATTCAAAGGCAGAATCCTGTTAATTTTTAAAACTCTGCAGTGACTCAAGGTTTAATTATCTGACCTGTCAGTAGCAATTGACATAATTGATCTATACCCTCCTTCTAGTGATATTTTTATCAGTAAAATTCATAGATAAGATGCCCCAAATCTCTCAGTGTTTCTTCTCACCCTATTTGCCAGCGCCCTTCTCAGACTGATTTCTGCATGCCTCCAGGCTCACTGCCCCTCTGCCCTCTTTCATCCACTGTCCTCCAGTCCAGAAGATCCCATTCACATCCACACTGATGACTCCCAAGTTTAGCGCTCCAGCTGGAACTCTCTCATAACTCCTGACAACACGGTCCAACCATGGACCCGACATCTCTTCGTGAATGTCCAAAGGCATCCCAAGCTTAATATGTCCAAAACTGCACTCTTAATCTCCCCATCTTCCATATTCCCTCCAAACTGTGCTCTTCCCACACCGTAATGGCTCAGGCCAAGCACCTGGCATTCCTCCTTGACTGTTCCTTTTCCTCACCTTGGGACTCATCCATCCATACAGCCATATATCGCAATACATAGTGATCCTAAACACTGCTCAAATGCTCAACATCTCCCTAGTCCAGGACACCGTGATATCCTCCTGAACTGCTGAAACCACTTTCTAACTTGTCGCTCTGCATCTATGCTACCTTCCGACAATCAATTTTCTATGCTCCACAGCCATCACAATCTTCTAAAGACATAAATCGGATATTGCCACTCTGATGGCCAAACTCTTCTGCCATAAAATCCCAACTCTCCTCTATGGAAAGGCCACTTCCTCTCTCTCTGAAACTCACTTCCTACCCCATTTCCCACCTTGGCTGTCTCCACTCCCACTCGATGCCAAAATTACTCCTGTTTCCTGTTCTCTCTTCCAGATCTTCACGTGGTTGTCTGCCTCATTCATGTCTCCAATTAAATGTCACCTTCTCAGAGAGAAGATATTTAGGTATTTCTAACGGTCTTGCCTCCAGCAGGCTCCCCAGCCTATAGCCCCTACTGGCTTATCTGCTTTAGTTTTCGCTAGAGCACTAACCACCACGTGGAATTCTATTATATACTCTTTTTTGCACATTATCTGTTCTCTCTACAGACTGTGAACTAGGAACAGGAGCTTTGTCTGGTTTGTTTTTTATATGTACAGCACTTAGAGCAATGCTGGCATCTAGCAAACACTTGATGATATTTGTTAAATTAATAGATGACTGCTCCCTCCAAAACATCTTCGTTCCCATACCCTGTCTAGATAGGTGGTACCACTTCCTGTTCTTCCTCCAAGGCCTGAAACCTGGAAGTAATCTTGGGCTCTGTCTTCCTCACTATTTAAATCCAATGAGCCACTAGTTTCTGGGGATTCTCCCTCCTAAATACCTTTCTCCTCCCTTCTCCAGGGCACTGCCTTAGTGGAATGGTGGCTATGCTGTGACTTTATGTGTACTTGGGTTTCAATATTTTATTATCTGTTTTGGGATTTTGTAACCATTTCCTAACTAGTCTCCCTTATCTAAACTTGCACTCTTTTAACCTTCTTTTACCCACCAACATATTCTGTAAACTGAAAAAGTATTTATTTTTTCTATTATGTAAGTCTGTCCAATTATCTTTCTTGCCTTAAACCCTCTTGTCTTCCCACAGCCCAGAGGGTAAAGTCGAATCAGTCAGGTGGGTATATAAGACCTTTCACCCAGCCCTGCCGGGACCCTACCTCTTCCTGCTGTCCTTCCACACTTGAAGTTTAAGGCTGATGCGCATAACCATTCCTGAGCAATTCATGGCATTTCACCCAGCAACATCTTTTTTTTTTTTAATTGAAATATAGTTGATTTACAATGTTTTGTTAGTTTCAGGTGTACGGCAAAGTGATTCAGTTATATATATATATATATATATATATATATATATATATATATATATATATATATATATATATTTCAGATTATTTACCAATATAGGTTATTACAAGATACTAAATATTATTCCCTGTGTTGTACACAGGGAATTCTTGTTGCTTATCTATTTTATGTATAGTAATTTATATCTGTTAATCCCATGTCCCCCTAAGATATCCTAATCTATCCCTTCCCCCTCCCTTTCCCCTTTCGTAACTATAAGTTTGGTTTCTGTGTCTGTGAGTCTGTTTCTGTTTTGTATATAGATTCATTTGTATTATTTTTTAGATTCCACATATTATAAGTGAGATCATATAATACTTGTCTTTCTCTGTCCGACACAGTATGATATTTTCTAGATCCATCCATGGTGATACCTGTTTAATTAGTCCTACTGTATTTATCTCCTTTAAAAAAACTTACATTATGTATCAGATCAATACATAATAATATGGTCTATAAAATTTAAATATCCAATATATATTTCTTACTTTAATTTTTGATCGGTCCACATATAAGATTCTACATATAAGTGATATCACCGATATTTGTCTTTCTCTGTCTGACTTGCTTCACTTAGTATGATATTCTGTAGGTCCATCCATGTTGCTGCAAACAGCAAAATTTCATTCTTTTTTATGGCTGAGTAGTATTCCACTGTATATATGTACCACACCTTCTTTATCCATTCTTCTGTCATCACCCATCAACATCTTTACACAGAACATTCTTTCTACTGGGAAGATTCTGCTGCCAATAACTTGCTCCTCCTAGAAAACTCCTTTGCTGTTTGGAAAGCACAATTTGAGGTTCCTTTCTCCAGGAAGCTTCTCCTTCCTCTCCAGGCTGAGTCACCCTCTCATCAGCAACCTCTCTGTATTTTAAAAGTGCTCCCACTGCTGCACTCTGTATTCAGTGTTCCAATTCATTAGCTTAAATATTTGGCTTCCCTACCAGTCTTAGAACCCTTTGAGGATGGGGCCAGTGCTTTATTCATCTTCTAATCTTCCATGTGAAGATGAAGAACGGAATCCAGAATAGAAGCCTTGTGAACGCATGCATATTTGCCAAACTCAATGAAAATATGCTTCCATAAATTGACATCATGTATAGGTTCACTGTTTTTCAATAAATCATCCATGTTAATGAGTGTATTTTCAATGTCATTTAAAACTTTCAGCCCTTGACTTGCAAAATAAGTCTGTTGCTGAGGGAGGGGTAGAAGGAAGAAGTTCTTTAATTTTAAAAGTGCATCTTAGAGAGAATTGCTTCCAACTAGAAAGGGAATAAAGGAAATGTCACACTGAGAAAGGACAAGGGGGTGGAAGGAAGCCTAATGAGGGCAGAAAGGCACAGAGGTACATCCATCGGTGACAGGTTACAACCCATCCAACCAAGATGATTTTCAGTGGTTTACTAATAAAGCAAATGTTATTACATGGTTTCAGCTTTCCGTTTGAGGTCTACAGTCCAACAGAGGTGAAAATAACATGACTGAAGAGAAATCCAGATACAAATGGGAGGAGCATCCTTGACCAGAGGAAGGCTCCTTGTCTCTAGAAGCCACAGCCATGGAGCACTCTGCGAGATGACCATGTCACTAGGGCAGGAGCTGGAAGCCTTCACCTCAAGGTCAATAACTTAACTCAGTAAACAGAAGCCTCCAGGCCAAGCCCTTAACGACTCGGAACCTCTACCCAAACTTCTGTTAAATAGGAAACTGACTCCTAGGAGTGTTGCACGGGGACCCAGAGCCCTCCCTCCAGTGGGTGGATGGCTTCCATGTTTCAAGGGGTGCAGGTATCCCTTCCATCCTTCTGCTGAAAATGGTCCCACTCTCCACCTGCTGAGACTCAAATGGAAAATATCTTCAGAAAGCTTCCCCTTACAGCTTCGTGAAGGATGGAACATTTCCCTACGTTGTTTTCCACCATGTGCTTGTTTACATGTCTGTCTCCTCTTACTGTCCTCCTCTTCCCTGTAACCAGAAGCTTCTATCTCAGCGTTCGAAGATGCTAGACACCCAACCCACGTGTGTGGAATGAATGGATTCGGGAATGACAGGTACAAGGGACCATCATCATGGCTCATTCGTTTCTGGGAGTGGCTCCCCTCAGCTGCCAGACAGGCCTTCAGGTGAGGACAAGTGGACATATTTTCCCTAAAATCCCTCAGAAATTAGGAAAACAAATTCTCCTCATGTCTCTGAAAATATTTTCAAATATCTTTTATCCTCACCCGTGAGAGTCTTTTCTCTCATTTTACAAAGGAGGATGCAAAGCACAGATACAAGTATACATAAAACGTATATGTTTTGTTCTCCTACACGATTTTTCCCCACAGAGGATACCTATACATAAGCACCTAAGAAACTGCACCCAGTGGTCTGGCAAAACCATTCTATTTTATTTCATTTCCAGAAAGAATTGTGCCTAAGTTGTTATAAGTGGACAAAGGTCTTCCCTGGACTGATTGTGTCAGAAGTTATAGAAGCAAACATTTCATTTCACATTTCTCTGAATTTGGGTCAATAATAGTAGGACTGTCACCAAGACAGCAGAGACTGATGCAGTGAACCCCCAAGACGGGCCAAGCACATTCCCAGAAGATCCGCAGTCAGAAAGTGCTCAACTGAGGCTTTTGGAGAAAACAGGAAATTCTAAGAAATCACTTGGAAAGACTGGCAGAATGACTACAGATACTCTGACATAAACATATGACACTTAAAAAGAAGGGTAGAGATAATGGGAACACTTGTAACCCCAGAGTAGTAGGAAAGACTGGAGGAGTCGTCAGGCAGAAGAGCGTTTAGACTTGTAATGTATGAGTGCAATGCTTCAAAAAAAAAAAAAATTAGAGGAGAATTATATCTTGGCAGATTACAGTCAGTAGGGTACATAAAAGAATATTCTAATAAAATGGTGAAACACAGAATGGAGAATCTTGGACTAAAATGGAGTTCTATCTGGTATGCATATATATATATATTTTTTCATTTAATCTATCACAACCTTATGCTACATGATTACCATTATTACAAGTAAGGACGATGAGATTCTAAAACTTATGAAATGTGACCAAGTATCAGGAAAAGCTCTGAACACAAACTCTAACTGCCTCAAAAGGTTCTTTTTTCTCCTTTCACAGGAGTGATTCTTTAGCACAGGCTTATCTTCACTTGGCAGCAAAAACAGAAGAGATTCACAAAGATGGAACCTGGAATTCTAGGAGCCTATGATTCTACAACATTATACAAAGCCATTAACACACATTAGGTAGGAAGTCTCCAAGCCAGTCCAGTTCATGGACAGGTTAAAAAGAAAAAGAAAAAAAAAATACTGTTCTAAGGAAATAATAATAAAATAATAAGGAAATAAATATTAAGAGTTTTGGGACTCTTGGAAATCTGATGAAAGATACAGACTTTCTCCTCGGATGCTTTGCATTTTAATTCAAGGTGTTCTTGGAGACCTTCAAGCTCACTCATGACCATTTGATGTTTACTTATTACTTAGCTTAACCTTTTTCCAAGGACTTCCAACAATGTCAGCTTTTAGATTCCTCATAAATATTCAACCTTTAAAAATTAAAACTTGACTGAGGAAAAATTCTGACGTTTTGATTTGAGAATAAAACATTGATTTAACCTCTAGCTAGCTAAGAACACCTTAAGATTTGCATTTCTATCACTGTATACTTGCATCTGATTATTTTAAGAAGAAATATAAAACTGCTCCTGTATTATCAGAGCAGCCTCCAGCTTCTTGAATCTTTATTTTTAAAGAATATATCCCATTTGTCTTAGAGTTCTGTGCCTTTCTATACTATATACTTTGTTTTATTTCAAGATATATGTTTTTCCTTCAGGATTATTTCATTTACCTGCAGTTTATCAAAGATCACTTTAATAACTCCCTGTTTTTATCTCCCTTCTTTCAAAAATTCCACGGGCTGATTGCAAGTCTTAAGATGTAAGATTGTTGAAATTATGAGTTTCCAATAGCATATGCATGAAAGCCCAGGTAACAGCTAACATCCCTGAACTCATCTGATGGTCCAGGGGCTGAAGATCTAAATGCTACACACGTGTTCACTTTCACCTTCATGGAAAAGTTACTAAAAAGCCCCATCACTTGGTTCCACCTGGGTACTTCTGGTTTTAGTCAATATTTTACATAATCTCAAAATTGGCAAAAAATAATGATGGTTAAGCATAATAAAGTTTATGACATTTTTCATAGACCTTCCCCAGGAAATCAACTGAGAACGTTTTGGTTGATTTATGTGAACTGAGGGAAGATATATAACATTCTGCCGTCTTAGGACTCCAACAGTGTCTGGCATTAAACTTTTAAATTATCTGAGCACAGTTAACAGTCAAGTACAGGACAAGATCAAGCTGGATTTAAGTGATGAGACCCCAACACCCCTGTGATCCTTTCTACACACAGACCTCTCAGGAAGGATTATCTATCGGGGAAAGACTTCCAATCCCTGACTTATCCTCTTACTGACTTGTATTCCTAACATGCATATGGTTCATCACTGTAGCTCTCATTTCCTTCAAAACTGCAAAGTAAATAAAGCCACTAAAATAGACCACCGGATTGTAGATATGCTAACTGGCACATTCTGGGTAAACTACTTAATTTCTTTAGGGCTCACCTTATATGTAAAGTAGGAATAATCATGGTACTTGCTTTATAGGGTTGTTGTGAATATTAAATAGATGAGCATATAAAGTGGTGCATGGTCTGTGCTCAATATGCTGGAGATATTACCATAGCATCAATTTCTTCCCAAGGTAGTATCTCATTTTGCAGAAGAGTAGAACATAAATACTTGCACTTCAAACTGATTGCACAGCTTTAATAGTTCTTATGTTTCATTGATCTATGTTTATATATTAGTATAAATACACACATACAGTATCAAAACATAAGATGGGTTAATATCACATGGCTCTCCCTTAAGGGATTATATTTTGATTCACCTATTTGCTCTGGCTAGAGCTTTGAATCATTTCCATATTTAAATGATACATAAAATTTGCTAATATACATAAACAATTTTACCATCTGGGAGCTCCAGCCTCGGTTTGGTTACATTGTAGAGAGTAAGAAACAGGATATTTGAGCTGAAATACTGCTTCTCACATACAATTTCCAAACTGCGCAGGCGATTTTTAACACTTAGAGTTCTAATGAGACAGGTTTACATGCATCTTGAGAAAGCAGCAGCGGAAGAATTCACTCTGTCCTGAATGCAAGGGTAGTAAATAACACACTAACTGCATATAGTTTCCAGATTTAAATATGAAGGATTTTTTTCAATGATGAGTGAGACTGTAACTAATATAAACTAGTCGGTAAAAAGGGTGATAATTGTAGCCAGTTAAAATTTTAAAGGACAGAGTATAAATTTGAAGAAATTACAACTGCCCTAAGAACAAATTCATGCATAGAGCTAGAAAAGCAATTCACACTGGACTATGTAGATAAAGGGACAACCTCTGGATGTAAATACTGTTGACCCTTGAGCAACACAGGGGTTAGCAATGCCCAACCTCCATTAAGTGGAGAATCTGAGTATAAATATAGTCAGCCCGCCATATACACGGTTCCTTCATAGCCCCAGTTACACACCCCCACTCTCAACCAATCCCATGTAGCACTGCAGTATCTGTTATTGAACAAATCCACTTATAAGTGGACCCAAGTAGTCCAAACCCACACTGTTCAGGGGTCACCTGTAGTGTATATAAATACGCATACACACACACAAAGAATACAAAAGATACAAAAAGACTAGTTTCACTTGGTAAGACACTGTGGGCTGTTGGAATTATAATAACAAGCAGCAAATTTTAAAGATCAAAACCCAGCTATCTTCCCACAGGGGTAGGAGGACAGCAGGGGGTTAAGATCCTGGAAGACCCACTGGGCAGGCTCCCAGACACCTTCCTCTGCTCTGTCAGAACTGTGTGCCCATGAAGTCTTCTTTTAGGTTTATCCAGGATCCTAAATTGAACTGAATCATAAATCCAAATGCTTTTCATGGAAAAAGTTACCAGAAATAATTCCAAATAATTCCAAATGCTTGATAAGAGAAATGAGGGGAAAAACTGTCATACAGAGTGAAGTAAGTCAGAAAGAGAAAAAGAAATACTGTATGCTAACACATATATATGGAATTTAAGACAAAAAATGTCATGAAGAACCTGGGGTAAGACAGGAATAAAGACACAGACCTACTAGAGAATGGACTTGAGGATATGGGGAGGGGGAAGGGTAAACTGTGACAAAGTGAGAGAGTTGCATGGACATATATACACTACCAAACGTAAAACAGATAGCTAGTGGGAAGCAGCTGCATAGCACAGGGAGATCAGCTCGGTGTTTTGTGACCACCTAGAGGGGTGGGATAGGGAGGGTGGGAGGGAGACGCAAGAGGGAGGAGATATGGGAATATATGTATATGTATAGCTGATTCACTTTGTTCTACAGCAGAAACTAACACACCATTATAAAGCAATTATACCCCAATAAAGATGTTAAAGTAAAAAGAAAAGAAAAGCAGCCACTAACTAAAATGACCAGAAATGCGTCCCCTGGAGATAAACAGCTGCATTGGCCAAGGGCTCCTTTCCTGGGTCTCCTTGGCTTGTGGGTAGTGAACTCATCCAGACACATCGGTCAGGGTGCTAAGTACTCTATCTATTAAGGTCGGTGAATGAAAACTGTACCAGAAGCATGACGGTAGGCGTCGCCCAAGCATACGGGGTGGGGGTGGGGGGCCGTAATGGACTATATGGTGAGATTTCTTCCCTCAGCTTCCCTCCTCCTGGCACTAGCGGTCTTGTAGCTTTGTGTAGCCCATTTGGCCGTCCTACCTGTCGTCCCAAATGACAAGAGACATATAGCAGAGCAGGAAGCAAAGACGCTTCACCTGTAATGCAGCTCAGCTATGCCAGGGTGAAGGGCGGGAGCTTGGGGGAGGGGTACTTTATTGTTGACAGGATATAGCCTAAGTGTCATCAGATTAGCATTGTTTCTGCTCAACATGAGGCATACCTACAGCAAACTGTTTCTGCCAAGAGGGCTAAAATGCCAGGGCTCTTGACAGTGAGTGCAAAGGTTGACTGTGCAGAACACATGAAGCTGCCAGGACATCACAGTTACAGACACGGAAGAATTCAGGTTGGAGAGATGGAGGGCTTCAGCACCACGGACAGCGTCACTTGGTCGTTTACACAGGAGGAAAAGCAAGGTGTTACTCAGAATTCAAAGACCACCAAACAAGAGACTAAGCACCTACCGTAACTAAGCAACAAGGGCCCTGAAACAAGACTGGGCAGCGTAGCTCCCAGCACAGGAGCCACACCGGCCACTGTAAGGACCATGAAGGAAGCCAAATCCCACTCCCTGCTGTCAGGTAGCGCCTATGCTGGCGCCCCCGTAAGGAGGAGAGGAGGAAAGGCAGATTCACAACCAATCACCTGCACTCAGGTGTCCGTCATTCTCACAAACACGTTTACCACAAAAAAAAGTCTTGAGTAAAATAATCTTTAGGGATACCTGACTCCGGAACACCCCCTATAACACTTCTAATCAAGATTCTAGGGCCTAGAAGAGGTAAAGGAGGAAAACAATGCTCATCTTTCTACCAACTTCTTTCTTAACAAAGATTCTTTCTCTGGCCGAGCTACAGGTTATGCGATCCCTGCTCTAGTGCAACACCTGTCCATCTGCATTGACCAGAGACTTTGGACTCTGATTTCATTCCTAGAACTTGTCTTTCTGGGCCTTCCAAACCATAACTCGGATTTACCCACAAACATTATGATAATACCCTTGGTTTGTATTGTCACATTTAACTGACTTCTAATTGACCTGACGGAAACATTAAAAATCATTTCCAAAATGTAATTTGAATACTTTGTTCATCAAAGTCTCATATTTTTTAAATATAAAAAAAATTCTATTTACTTTCAAAAAAACCATTTCAGGTTGCTTATGTGGAAAACGAGGTACAGTTTCCTCATTCAGAGTCAGCCAGCTCGTTCTCTAACTCAGAGAATCTGCAGTGTCTACCCACTACACAGCATTCGGTTTTTCCCAGTAGGAAGCTGAATTCCCCTAGATAGTCAATTTCCATAGAAACAACAGCAAACAAAGGAGTAAAAAATGGAATAAAAATCATAATCCAATTTTCTCCGTATTTTATATTGTATATATTCATTATACTGCATATATTTATAATTTATATACACACAAATTTGTTTTTAAAAGCAATGCTTTCTAATTGTCACCTGCACAGTCATGAATCACTCTGTGAATATATGTACACATGAGCACAGTGTGGAAAAAACATAAATGAATGTTCATTTTAGAATCATGACACTGACAACTTTAAATCCTTCCTCTGAGTAATGCCTGTTGACAAGTCAGAAGAAGATATTACCAAGGAAACTCAGAAACTAGAGGTATAAGCTGTCATTTAAAAATCTAAGATTTTTTTCTTTTATCAGATATAGATAACTCAATTCCAATATAGGCTCATTAACACTGAATTATTTTGCTAAATAAGTAGCGGTGATGAAGGTCTGCGAGAATCAGAATGTCTTGCATCCCTTCTTATTCTGGTTATGGACCATAAGTAAATCCAGCCACTTCTCTTCTCCACTCACTTAAATTGCTTTAAACACAACATGTGGCAGCTCCCTAGAGAATTCTGACATTCAAATAAATAAAATGAACACTATTAAACTCTGTGATGAAAAAGAAAATAAGAAAAGAACATGGACTCTTTCAATATTAAGAATTCTTTGCTGATTGAATCTGCTTTGCTGATGTGAAGCTACTTCCATTTTAACAGATGATGTATAACTCAAATGAGTTCCTAAAAGAAAGTAAATAAATCAAAGAAGGCAGGAAAATCATTTCTCACCTGCTAGCGAGAAGACCAAAAACGCATTTCTACCTCTAAAGCATCTTGCAACATAATGGAAACGAGGTAAAGCTAAGTTTAAAGCTCATATAAAAGCATTCAATAGCTTTCTATTTACTGAAGAAATTGATATCCTTGACAAGTGACATTTCTGAGATGTAGACGATTGCCAAAGGAAAAAAAAAATTAAATCCATCACAAAGTCCATTACTGAGAAGTTATAAATGTGCATGCAGATACAAAAGGAAAACACAATTCACAGAAAAATTGGGGGAATTATATGGAAATTTAATTTCTTTAAATAAATACATGACATAATCATAACAGAATAATGAGAGATAATTTTGAACCAAGTTAATAAAGAGCTCAATCAAGCACTTATAGCAGAAGCCTACTCAAATATCACCAACCTCTTTTCAGTAAAATCGATTTACAATGATGAAGTTAACAAAGAACGGTCAGTGGTCAGATGAAGCTGGTGGCATTTCTACTTGACTAGCATAACACTTAAGTTCCAGTCTGTTTTTTCAGGACATCTTCTGACATCTACCCAGTCCCAGAACAATGATTAAGTATGATATGAACATGTCGTAATAGCTGCCTAACTGCAAGCAGGGGAGATCTTCTAAAGCAAAACTGTCCAGGACTCTCCACAGCATACAATCAGCAACAGTTTCCCACTTTCTCCTGGATGAAGTGTCTCTTGAATATGACACGGTTCTCACGTGGCTCCTGGCTTCATCACCTTTTCTCTTACCACAGTCCTCTTCCCACGCTAGGCTCCAACAGCCCCGTGTTACCTGCTAGTAGCCAAGTTTTCCAGGCTCTCAGAAATGTTATTCAGGGCTGTCACCGCTGTTCTCTGCTCTGACCGCCCCTGCCTTTTGGTTCCCCTGGAGAAACCCTCACTCTTATTCCAAGTGCAACTTGACTGTACTGTCTCCTTTGAAGTCTCCCCTGCCCCCGGGACAAACTGGTCACTTGTTCTTTTGTACCTACCCTATACCCTGGACACAGAAAAAATCCTAAAACTTTGAACACTTTATCATACGTAGGGAGGCCATATAGGATTTTAGATTCAGATGGTCTAGGTCAGAATCTTTGCTATGCAGCCTTGTGACCCTTGGCAATACACCTAACCCCTGAAAGCCTCAATTTCATCATCTGTAAAATGGGAATAATAAACACAACTCAAAGGGTTAAATGAGGAACTACATTTAAATAATTTATTATCACTCCTGGCACCTACGGAGTGCTCAATGAATGTAATTGGGTAGTAAATACGAGTTGGCAGCAGCAATAAGGATAGTCGTCGTTGTTTATTTGATGGCCGCTTCCTACAAAACTGATCATCTCTTCCCAGCAGAGATAATGTGCACTTCATCCCTGACCTTTGCGCTCAGCAACAAGCCATCAGGTGGTATCTCTGTTAAAAATGAGAAGTACACCTGGTCCAACATTATTTGGCACTTTTGCTCTCAGATTCGCTCCCCACTCTTCCTTTCTTCTGCTTGGAATACATGTGGGTGTGAAACTATGTTTCTCCCCCTGCCCAGACAGTAGGCTTTGGCTAAGTTTGGCTGGTGGGTGGCACTGGTTTAACATGGTACCTCTGCTTCCTGGGACCCAGTCACCCCATCTCTGCTTTTTGCTTCTCCAGCGAAGGCAGACAGCTTCTGGTGCTTGTCAACCTGCTTGCTTCATTTTCCCATGGTTATTCTTGTAGCTCTTCCATCTAATTCTAACCAACCTATTTTAAATGCTCCATATTAAAGTGAGAGAGTGGCATGGACACATACACACTACCAAATGTAAAATAGATAGCTAGCGGGAAGCAGCCTCATAGCACAGGAAGATCAGCTCAGTGCTTTGTGACCACCTAGAGGGGTGAGATAGGGAGGGTGGCAGGGAGATGCAAGAGGGAGGAGATGTGGGGATATATGTATACGTATAACTGATTCATTTTGTTATACAGCAGTGACACACTTTGTTATAAAGCACTAACACACCATTTTAAAGCAAATATACTCCAATAAAGATGTTATAAATAAATAAATATCCTCTATTGATTTATCTGGTACAAATATGCCTTCCCAGCTGCACCCAGTTTTTTTCTGAATGGGTCTGATTATAGTCGCAGGGGCCCACAAAGCTTAAGTGGAGATAATAAAACATTTGCTCTGCCTGTATCACAGGGTAGTTGTGTGGGATCCAGGAAAATCCTGCTCATGAAAGTATTCTGAAACTATAAATGGTTGCACAAATGTAACATTTTTCTCTTAGCATTTTCAGTTGCAAAGGAACAGCTTAGTTTCACTGATCTATAGCAGCAATGTTCCAAACGATACCGATGTCTTCCAATGACATCATGCCTGTAATTTGCACATTTGAATAAAGGGGAGGACAAAGTCCAAGAGATAACTGAGCTTGGCATTGCAGAGCTCCTATGAGCTTGTAAGTCAGAAGACACAGATAGAAACAGTGAAAATTATGATTTTACGGAAGACGAGGAACCACTTGGAAGACAGCCACCTTAGACGTTCTCCAAGTCTTAATTTTGAAGAAGAGCAATCACATCAAACTCCATAAGAATTCATGCAACGGCAGGTTATAGTATCTGCCTATTTGAGAACAACGCAAAAGCAAAAGCAAAAGCAAAACATATATGCAGATAGGAAAGCTTTGCTTAGGAAATCCAATTTTCAAGTAAATTTTTGAGTTCTGAATTAAGACATATTACAAAGCAGCTATCTGAAACACAATAATTTTAAAAACAATCATTAAGACATGATAAATAATTTTTTTTAAACTGCATAATTGTGAAATTCAAATAAAGTCTATAGTTAATGGTAGTGTACCAATGTCAATGTCCTTGTTTTGATAATATATTCTGGTTATGTAAGATGTCATCACTGGAGAAGCTAGGAACTCTGTACTAATTTTGCATCTTCTTATAAAACCAAAACTATTTAATTCAAAATAAAAAGCTAAAGAAAAAAAGACAGTATTTCATATGCCAAGGGGATGTATACAGGAAAAAATCCATTAAAATTTGAAGTGCAGACTTTGTACTCTTAAAAGGACTGTCTGGGACTTCCCTGGTGGCACAGTGGTTAAGAATCTGCCTACCAATGCAGGGGACACGGGTTTGATCCCTGGTCTGGGAAGATCCCACATGCTGCGGGACAACTAAGCCCGTGCGCCACAACTATTGAACCCGTGTGCCACCACTACTGAAGCCCATGCACCTAGAGCCCATGCTCCGCAACAAGAGAAGCGACCGCAACGAGAAGTCCTCGCACCGCAATGAAGAGTAGCCCCCGCTCGCCGCCAACTAGAGAAAGCCCGCGCGCAGCAATGAAGACCCAACGCAGCCAAAAATAAAATAAATACTTTTTTTAAAAAAAGGTCTCGATGAAATTAGAAACAAAATTCTTGCTCTGCTACGTGACCAAGCTACTTATGCATTTTCGTATCACTCCACAAACATTCACCATCAAGACATTATGCTCTCATATATTACCACATTTTCCTCCTCAGGCCTTTTACCATTTGGAAGATGTTCTACAGTCTTTTCTGAACCACCCTTCACTTGGCCATGGGTTTCAAGCAATTTAAACTCCTCTGATTGAAGTTTACTCACTCCTCAGGAACATTCAAGGACAACTGGTCACCAAATACCCACAACTCGCTTTTCAAAATTTCAAACAGACCACATTCCTATCAAACGTGAGGCTCTGACCACTTCCCATTGATATTTACCTCTTGGTTGATATGTAAGGCTTGTTTGAGGACTGGGAAAACATCTGGACAAATAGCACAGTTCCATTCTTAACCATGTAGATGTTTGGGGATGGACCCTTAGGGATGGGTTCCTCCCAGAGTCTGGTGATGCCCGCAGTTACTCAGAAGGATGCCTCGAGCCCGGCACTGACAGGGAACATGATTATGTAAGTTCTGACAGCCATCCTGACTTTCCTCCAGATGAAAAAACATACAGGCATCCTTTTCTTGGACTCAACGGAATTCTTCAAGCTCGAAGACGTCACTTTCAAAGAAACACACATACTCTTAGGGAAACTGCTCTATAGGATATGAAAGTATCTGTCCTGGGGCTTTATCTCCTTCCAAAATGTTACTGCGACACACAGGCACAGCTTGGGCGAGAAGCAGGGAAAGTAAGAAGTCAGCAGGCTCCCTCTCAACCCCTCCCTCAGATGTAAAGAGCTGCTGGGGGCGCACCACATACAGCATCAATGCTACTGTCTGGCTGGGAACGTTCTTTAGCCTTTCTGCGCCTCATATAAAGTACCACCACATGTTTGACGTCTGTGATTAGCTTGGATGAATTTGGCACAGTGCTTGGCTCACAAGAAGCCCTTTGCTTCCTGAAAGCTAGGAAGTCAGAGGTAGACCTATTATTCTGAAATACCTGGGCACTGACTCTGCTCTCTTCCCATGGATGACTGATACTGATTTTAGTTCAAGATCAGGTGCGCCAAGTCTTGACGAAGATTCCCTCCCCAGTCCTCCATGATGTGCAATTCTTCTGCAATGTCCATGTTATCCCTGAGGGTCACAAGGATACACAGCAAGAACTGAAGCCTCCAGGGCTTCACAGACCCCATGTTGCTCCGGCAGCATCATATGGCCACTGTGGGGCCCTGTTAAGGACTCTAGGGAGGGGGCCTTGCGGGGGGGTGTACGTTTGTGGGGAGGTAACTTTGCTGTATCTGCTCTAGCTTTAAATGCACTTCGTTTCCACTGAGATGTTCTTTACCTTGTCTAACAAACACACACACACACACACACGTACATATAACATGTGTGTGTGCATGCGCTGTTTGTGAATAAATATATATAATTAAAAAAAATCTTGACAATAAAGTTGGGAGAGCGATCTCTTCTCACCAGTTCACCCCCATCATAACCAGTGCAGCCCTCAGTGATGGTCTTAGCTGCGGTGATCCTTATCATTGTCTTGTTTCTTCACTGTAGATTCAACTCCATTTGTTATACTCACCCTTCAGAAACCTGAGAAACCATGATCAGGTTTTGATGAGGTCCAAGCCAGAAGTGCCTTCCCTGTTCCACCAGATGGCAGTCCCGCATCAGGACCAGAAAAATAAAGGGGCGTGGGAGGGAGTTGGTGGTAATATTTTGGATATAGAAGTATGTAATTCTGGTATTTTCTGTGATGGGGAATACTGACAAATATACAGGCTGATTCCATAAGAAACGAAGTGTAGGTGTTTTGTACAAACTCATCACAAGTGTTCTGCAAAAATACAAAAGCAAACAATTGGAACTGCACAAATTAAAAATATTTTGAATACTGACCTAAGCTTCTGCTACCTGACACTGAGAGTTGAAAACAAACTTACAGAACATAGAATGTGTTCAAGTATGTGGTTACAGTCACTATCTGGATTTGGTTAGTATTCTAAATATACCTCTGCTTCATAGCTAAAAATTGCCTCAAATTTTTCATTTGGAAAGTTAATATGTCCTGACGACGTACTGTCGTAGAACTAAGTTAGAACACAGGCACGTGTAGTGAGCAAGCTTCAAGGAATTGTCTTTTTTGTGGTGATAAAGGGCTCTTTTAAAATCTAGTTTTGCCCAGCAACATGGGGTGTATGAAACCTTTCCATCTGTCTCTCTCTCACAGCAGCCTTTAGCAAGGACCAGGCTAGATAGCTCTCGTCTATTCCTGGGAAATCCAGTCCGGAACCTAACACATCTCTCATGCCAGTGGCTTGGCCCTACTTCAAGACCTTGTCATTCTCTGGCAGTAAGTGATGCTAATGAAATAGCATCTACTTCAGGATGCCTGATGTGATGTCCATGAAGGGCTAAAGGGCAAGCTCCATAGGTAAGAATGGGCAGACTCATGCTTGTAGCCTTTCACCTACAGAAACCGAATGGGGCGCTGGCCTCTTTTGCTTTGTGGGTGCGTTGCTTTTAGGATGTGCTAAACTAACTAGATCAGGATGATCTGGCTTTACCTTGCTTGTCAAGGTAGCATTTTTCAGCATGCTCTGGACATCACCTAAATCAACCTTTAGCTTCAGCTTTCAATTTTGTATTTTTGAAACAAACTGTTGTACATTTCTGTGCATGAGTCTTCTGGACCTTCAACTCCTCTTAGTTGGAAGTCATCTGTAAACCCCTTTGACGGATGGTTCAAAATCTTTTCTGTAGGTAGATGTTAGCATATCATGCTTATCTTTAGTAGTTTTCTTACTTCCTGGAGAGATCGATTAATTGTTCCCTATGCCCTTTGGTCCCATTAGCAGCTTTCCAGTATTAAAGAAGCTTGTGTTTCTTTTTTTAGCCATTTGCCGCCACTTTTTTCATGTGTCCAAAGACATTTTCCTCCTTGATACTGTGCCTTTTATCACAGATTATTTACTTATTCTGATTATCACTGGTAGGTAATATGAGTTTGTACTTTGCTTCTCTAATATATATTTATCTTGTATGATCCAAGTATAGAGAGATTTAGAGAAGGAAAATTATTTGGAAAAAAAATTTCTACATTTCTTCCAGAATTTTGGGTCAGGCATATTTTTTTGTTCAGGTATTACAACCAAAATGTTGATGTCTACAGATATGTGTTAATTGCATCATTGTGCAAGTGAACTAAAACCAATTAATTTACCACAAAGTTTGTCAGCAGTGGTAAAAATACCACTATGCTTTTGGAGATAACATACACTTATGCACCATTACAGTGCATGGTTCAATTTCCCCTGCACATAAGGGGAGGCATAAACATGGAGCTTGGCAAAGTCTACATTTTACGACAATTGAATTGCATTACATCACAAAAGTAATTATCACATATTATAGATTCAACAGGAAAAAAAAAGTAGGTCTGCTAGGCTGTTTTGTAATATTTTCTATAATCAAGTAGCTAAATGGGTCACAATGTAATACTTTATATATTTTTCCTAACCCAAAGGCCCTGTAGAAAATCGACCTAATTCAAGTACTTCTCAGCTGACATCACTGTTCAAATGGTATTTTCCTGCAAAGAAAAATTACATGGCTAGAAGAGTGTCCAGTAGTAATGTGCTTGCTAGGCAGTTTTTTCTATACCCTGAGAAAACCATAATTCAAAAAGAGTCACGTACCACAACGTTCATTGCAGCTCTATTTACAATAGCCAGGGCATGGAAGCAACCTAAGTGTCCATCGACAGATGAATGGATAAAGAAGATGTGGCACATTTATACAATGGAATATTACTCAGTCATAAAAAGAAATGAAATTGAGTTACTTTTAGTGAGGTGGATGGACCTAGAGGCTGTCATACAGAGTGAAGTAAGTCAGAAAGAGAAAAACATATACCATATGCTAACACATATATATGGAATCTTAAAAAAAAAAATGGCTCTGAAGAACCTAGGCACAGGACAGGAATAAACATGCAGAACTAGAGAATGGACTTGAGGACACGGGGAGGGGGAAGGGGACGCTGGGACGAAGTGAGAGCGTGGCATGGACTTATATACACTACCAAATGTAAAATAGATAGCTAGTGGGAAGCAGCTGCATAGCATAGGGAGATCAGCTCGGTGCTTTGTGACCACCTAGAGGGGTGGGATAGGGAAGGTGGGAGGGAGACGCAAGAGGGAGGAGATATGGGGATATATGTATAGCTGATTCATTCTGTTATACAGCAGAAACTAACACACCATTGTAAAGCAATTATACTCCAATAAAGATGTTAAAAGAAAAAGTTAGAGTTTCACCATTGTTTTTAAATGTTTTATATTATAGCTCTTATAATTATTACAAGAAACACCAGTATCATATTTGCCAATGAACGAAAGAAATGAACTGTAAGTCTTTAAATATAAATTAAATCACACACATTAGAATGGCTGTAAAAATGGCTTGAAACATTTTAAAACCTATTATGAGACAAAAAAAATATCTCATCAATGGTGATTCTCAAGGTATTCAGGAGACTATTAATAAAACGTCTAGAAAAATAATTGTGTGAATCTCTACCAAATGTAAAATAGATAGCTAGTGGGAAGCAGCCACACAGCCCAGGGAGATCAGCTTGGTGCTCTGTGACCACCTAGAGGGGTGGGATAGGGAGAGTGGGAGGGAGGGAGACGCAAGAGGGAGGAGATATGGGGATATATGTATATACATATAGTTGATTCACTTTGTGATACAGCAGAAACTAACACACCATTGTAGAGCGATTATACTCCAATAAAGATGTTAAAAAAAAGAGAGATTTTAATTTTTCCACTACTGTGAATTTTATTTACTTATGAAATGAAGGTTAATGATTTCTTTTTGATTACTTCCTATGAAAATCTGCAGTAGAATCAAAGTAGATTAATAGCTTTAGAAACAAAGGTAATACTCATCAGACTACAGCCTTTCACTGTGAGCACGCACTATAATCGGCAGTATCATTCTTCCTAGGTTTGCTTACTTTCCATTACTCATAATTGCTTCTTTTAATTGGACCAAGCCAGCTTCCTTCAGACTCCCCTGGAGAGTGATGTTGGCAGAAATGATTGGCAGTTCCCTCTCCTACACGGTGCCATCCTGAAATTGCAAATGTCAGTTAACAGGCTTCTTTCTGTCTCCAATGTTTAAGAGTGGGAGTCTGCATTTAGCAGAAAGCAGTCTGGGCGCACATAACTCTGAATAAATGCATGTGAAATTATGCATTCAAATCATGGAATCAGGGGACTTGAAGGATGCCAGAGAGGTCAACCACTCCATCCGTTGCCCGCTTTCCAGTCCTTCATCTATTTGTCAGCCACTCCGGGCAGGTGAAACTATAGCTTACTTTTAAAGATCATTATATGTAACCCCTTTTCAGTTATCTATGGTAGAGGGTTAAGAAGAGCAGCGCTGACTTAATTTTCCAAAGCAATTTTTTTTTAATATCACAACTCTTTGCACTAAAGCTTTTATTAGATGTTCTGACCAGGAATAAAGTGTCAATTCCTAGTCCCTTACCTCCTTATTTTTTGTGTCCAATTTAAATTGAGGTACTATTAGCAGTGAAATGGCCATTAAGTGGGGGGCAGTGTGATAAGCAGAAGCTATCGAGGTAACGGAGTCTGTGTTTGTCCCAACCTCTGGATCATAACTGAACACGTGCTCTCTATGTACTACAGTGTGTAAGGAAAATACTCAGCCACGTTAACCTATGCTAGAGGGACACAGCACAAGGTGGGAACCTTGACCTCCAAATCCTTATCTATCACACCGCTGAAAACAACAAAAGTAAAGTCTAATACTGAATAAATGCTATACGAATCAAATGTTTTTATAATAAATCAGCTAGGTGTTTATTTTAAGGGAAAGAAAGAAAAGAAAAAGAGAAAAAGAAATTCTTTGGGCAGCCAGGCTGGCTGGATTCAAAATGAACTGAGGAGCTCTAGAAGAGGATGCTTGCCAAGGTTAGGTCATAATTAGCGGTGGCTCAAGTACAGAAATCTGGGACCAGAGCGGATAAAAGGAGATGAGAGGCCCCCAAAGCAATCTTGCTATCTTTATCTGTCATGGGTGAAATCTGAGAGAAGTCTTGGTTTCTGACTTTTATTTTATCTGGAAGAGTTACATGCTTGGGCAGCCACTGTTCTGAGGGCTTTAGAAACATGAACTCATTTTAATCTTGGGCATCGAGGCTAAGAATGAGGCTTGGGGGCCTCCAGCTGCTGTCTGCACGGAGGATTGAAGTTCCTGACTTAATCCTACTGTCTTCTCCCTAAAGAAGGCACTGTCTGGCCTGCACTCCCCATGGCCGTCTCCAGGGAACTGCAGCGGCCAAGGGCCCATAAACGTTACATGATGTACAGAGGCAGCCATGTTCTGTGCCCCTGGAGCAGTGGCGGTGTCCCCTCAGGTCAAAGAAAGGCAAAAAGGCACTAACTCCCCATTCCCACCCCTGCTCCATGTCAGGAGCCACAACGAAATGCAGACTGGAGTTCAAATGGATGAAGGAAGGAAAATGAACACTTTTTTTTTTTTTTTCCCCTGAGCAATTAGCTTGTGAGAGGCACAGAAGTAAGGGTTTGTGGAACTTATCTCATTTAATCCTCATGAGAAAGGTTCTTATCCCTGCTTTACAGGTGAGGCTGTATTAGTCATGAGCCTTTCTCTCCCCATTCCCCAGACCTCCCTGTCTCCTGCCCAATTACTCTCTTAACAAACTGATATGTCTCTTGCCTATGCAAAAAAAAAAAAAAAAAAAAAAAAAAAAAGCTCTCTTCAAGAACTCCTCTTCCCAAAACCTTACAAGATAAGGGCATATTTATAGAGCAGGATTTTGCTTAGGGGCTGGAATATATTTGTTCAATCCTGAACAGGTTTTTTGCTGGAAGTGTGTTTACTGCTATGATAAATACACTTGTTGATAAAATGTTACTGTTGTAACATTCATGTGGGTGAAAAATGTTTCAAAATAACCTATTTGGGGAGCCAACTGGGATAGAGTCCCAGGCCTCCTATTGTATTTCGCATCTTCAGAAATGTTTCTGAGAAACAAATGTGTCTGTGAAGCATGATCTTTTCCTGAACAGAAGTATCACTGGAAAAGAAAATAGCAATAAACATAAGAAGGCCACATGCCACTGTATGCCCAGTGTCCATAATCCTTTTCCTGTAATTAAAAGTATTTAAAAGCCTGTGTAACAACAAAAGCAAAATTGGGGGAAATTAATCTAGTTTCATTCTGAGGCTGTTAGAGCTAAATTCACATATTTCTGAAAGCGATCTTGAGTATACCAATACTAAGAAAGTTCAATCAAAACTTCAGTGATTCCATACCCCCCAAAAAAGGAAAGGAGGCAAAGTGGAAAATTCAGCATTATTCTGTCTAAAAATGGCATTAAAAAGCACAAAATAGGGGCTTCCCTGGTGGCACAGTGGTTGAGAGTCCGCCTGCCGATGCAGGGGACACGGGTTCGTGCCCCGGTCCGGGAAGATCCCACATGCCCCGGAGTGGCTGGGCCCGTGAGCCATGGCCGCTGAGCCTGCACGTCTGGAGCCTGTGCTCCGCCACGGGAGAGGGCACAACAGTGAGAGGCCCGCGTACCGCAAAAAAAAAAATGCACAAAATAGATTATTAGAATTCTGAATCCAGTCCGTCCTGCTCCCTACATGCCCTCTGCTTTCTTAGGACCAATGACTTAACAGACAATAATATAGAGAATCACAAGGATACTTCACTTATTCAGGAATACCTTAGTTCACACAAAACCATTTTCCAGAAAAATTAAAATTTAACAGTAGGCATTACAAACTTAAAATAAAATCTTGATAGAAACCTGAAATGTATTAGACATTACTCTGTCCTCTTTATAGAGAGAATCCATCGCATATAGTTTTACAAATTTACTTGTAATTTAGGTGTCAAGGCCCCACTTTTCCTTCTGCCTCTTACCTCTTCGAGTTCGCATGTGGACACCCCACCACCTGACCCTTTATGCTCCAACAACACTGTTCCCTCTTAGGCCTTCCCATCTTCAGATCTTGCTGCCTCTTTAATAAACCCAACTCATCACATCACACTTCTGATTTCAGCTTAGATACCATAACCAGCAGGACCCTATGGGGCCTTCCCGGGATGGACCCCTCTCCCATATCCTCGGCTTTAGCCCCTCCCTGTAGCACCCAGATGATGGTGTCTGGTACACATTCCTGAGCTGCGTTACACACGCTCAACCCCTACCAATGGAAGAAGTTAACTACCTGATGACCATGAGCATGTAGCCCCCAGACCTACTGGAGCCTGAGGACTGATGACGTTAAGCCCTGTGACACTGCCTGGTTACCTCACCATCAACCAACCAGAGAACTGTGACCGAGCTGATCACACAACCCTGGGACGCTCCTCCCTCACCTGGCCTGTCAAAATGCTTCCCTGAAACCCATCGGGGAGTTTGGGTGTTTTGAGCACTAGCTGCCCGTTCTCCTTGCTTGGCACCTGCAGTAACTGCTGTACTTTCCTTCACCATGACCGGGTGTCAGCAGATGGACTTTACTGAGCACTCGGGCGAGAGGACCCAAGTTGGGTTCTGTAACAGTGTCACCTCCCATGCGAAGTCTTCCCTGACCCTCTGAATCTGGGCTCCACATTACTCCTGGGTTGTCACGGCATCACACACTTCCCGGGACAGAGCTAACCACATGGTCCTTATAACTGCCTGCTTATTCCTCTGTGCGTTTGGATTAATTTCTACCTCATGCATTTTTGATCCTCTCAAGTGAGTACACTGCCCAACGCACAGAAATCAATAGATGTGTGTTGAATGAATGAACACAGTAATGAACGCAAACGACCTCACTATGCACTAATATGAACTAACTTAATTGGGTTCTATCAAGGTTTGTGAACTGAACAACAGGTTGGTATTGGTTTCACTGATGTGTCCTAATTTAGGGAGTTGGCAGTGTTTAGGATGACATCAGTGCTGTGAGTACAGCACAAGACAGAAGAAGGAATCTGTAGTCTTTCCATTAAACAGTAGCATAAGGAGCTGGCCTTGAGTCCTAACTCTGCTACATATGACTTGGGCAACTTTGGGAAATTGGTCAGTTTCTTTAAACCTTAACTTCCTTCTCTGTTAAATGAGAATGTCATAGTGAACCCACAGGTTGTTGTCGTGGAAAGAATGAGACAATGTATGCAAATTTTTTAACAAGCTATAAATAGCTACTTGTGTCATGTCTGTAATTACTATTCCTAACTAATATAGAGCTATCTTTGCCTACACTAGCCTGAGCTGCCTTAGTTTTATTCCATTTCAAATGTCTTGACTTTTCACATTAGAGTAACTGATAGAGTAACATCTCTCAGAATTGGTTACCGGTATGGTAATTCATTACTGACACTTTTGTTCTTTTTTTTAAATCACATGTCCCAGCTATTCCATTTTTATGCTGAACATCTTTACTTCCAAATATGCATCTTGAATTTCACACTTTCTTCCGAAATCTGGCCCATAGCTGCATGAGATTCCTGGATACCTCAAATCAAGAGCCCTATCATTACTTCAAAAGTCTCCATCGGAAATTACCTGTCACAGCTCCAGAAACCTGCTCCCATATCCATTTTCCATAACTCTCTTCATGGTTTCACCATCCCTTCCTGGACTCAGGCTCAGGAAACCTTCAGAAGCCCCCCCAATACCCCGATCCTTCCTCCCTCCCCCATGCACACACCCAGCTGCAAGCCTTTTCAGCTCTGCATCTGCAATACTACGGGCCAGTCCGCTCTGTGACCATCCACTTCTCGCTTGCCTGGGGAGTTGCTACGCCTTCCGAACTGATCCACCTCAGTGGGATCTTCCTGCTCTAATTCCTCCCACAAAGTGAAGTGGAACGCTTCTCCACTTCTAAGTACAGCTCTCCTCACAGGCATCCTCTGCTTATAAATAGAAGCAAGCATAAGCAGAGCTGTTAAAGGTTTCCCACGCCCTCAGGAGGCCACACTCCATCCCCAAGCACTCACGCAGGACCCCATGCAGTCTGATCCACAGTGCCTGGAAAACAACCTCTTCTCTCTCAAGTTCAACTTATCTTTTCTGTGCTGCAACCTCTCCCTCCCCTGCCAGTCAGGTGCCAAGGGGATCAGAGAACTCTTCTCTATACATCTTATCCAGCTAAGCACATCAAGAGCACACCACTGTCCATCTCCTTACGCTGCTGTATTTTTCTTCGTGGTATCTGAAACCACATGATATTAATAACTTGCTTGTTTGCTTGTACGTTATCTGTCTCTCCTTGTGAGAAAGTAAGTTCCCTGAGCACGGGGACTTTGTTTCATTCACTGTTGTATCCTCAGAACCTGGACTCAAGAATGAGCACTCAAACGATACTTATTGGGCTTCCCTGGTGGCGCAGTGGTTGAGAGTCCGCCTGCCGATGCAAGGGACACGGGTTTGTGCCCCGGTCTGGGAGGATACCGCATGCCGCAGAGCAGCTGGGCCCGTGAGCCATGGCCGCTGAGCCTGCGCGTCTGGAGCCTGTGCTCCGCAACGGGAGAGGCCACAACAGTGAGAGGCTCGCGTACCGCAAACAAAACAAAACAAAACAAAACAAAAAAAACTTATTGGATGAGTGGATGAACATGGCTGTTATCACATTAGGCGTTAAAAATACAATAGCTGCCTACATTTAAACCTCTTCTATTAGAATGTAATCTACATATGAACATGGGCACAGCTCTTGTTTATAAACCTTTCAGCACCCAGCATGGTCTTGACACATTATAGGTGTTCAGTAAGTGGTGAATCAAATCGTATCATATGCATACCTTGGGTATTTGATTTTTATTACTGCTCACTTTTCAACCTCTTAAGGAAAAGAAATTTTACACGTTCCAATTATTCTGTTTTTGAAGTCACCAAAAACTAACATGTGGAAATCAAAACATTTCCATAATTATAATAAAAGTTTACATAGTAAAAGTAGAAATTCAATATTAAGATAATTCACTATGATCCACTCATGGCCACACTCTTCACTTAATCAGTGTAACAGAACTTTCACTCAACATTCATGAACCAAGCAGATGCTAATGAGAGGCAAAAAAGGCCACAGATAACACATAAAGTGATGAAAAGAGGGTCTACGTATCTCCGACCTTATAACTTGAGACAGAGACGTGGGTTACCAAAATTACAACATCAGTGATTCTGGCAACCACTTATCAGACAGTGTTGCTGTTCTCTTCATGTATTCCTTCCAGAGTTTCTGTCTTACTGGCTAAAGAATCAATAAGAGCCCTGGCATAAAAATGAGAATGAAGTCTCAGAATCCATTTGCTGAGGTTTGTGTACAAAACAGCAGAAAACAAAGTATGCAGATCTCTTTTTCTCATTCTATTAGGATGATAAAGACAGTGTTTGTCAGTTCAAAATGAAGACAGCCAGAGTAAGTTGAGATACTGAATGAATAAAGATATGCCATGCCATGTTTTTAATGATTGAGCTTCAGTTAATTTCAATAGGAAGTCATTAAAAATTTAAGGCATTCTCTCAGGGGTCAATTCTCAGTTTCCCCCGTCTAGACTAAGAGGACAAAGGGTTTAGAAATTAGTTCTTACCTGATTGATAGCTATACTTTTAAACTTCTTTAATAAGAATGATTTCAAACATTTTTATCAGAACTTTATTTCCTAAACACAAGAGAAAATACTGCTACATGTCCCATTTGTTTTCATACAATTTAGAACTTAATTTTGAATATTGAATATTTTCAAGAACAATAATCCTGAGACTATGCTAGATCCAAAATTCATATCAATATATTACAAACGCATTATGAACCACTATGCTAGAGTACTTAATATGGATTGAAATGTCTTCTATAAGTTTAATTATGCCATATATCAAATGAACTTGTTTCACAAAGAAAGGCTTGCAATAAGAATGGGGAAAAAAATCGGCATTTGTGTTTTGTGTATTTTTTTAGTTGAATTAGATAAATGTTTTTTAAGTTTTGACAAGGAATACACATATTTGTTTTTCATCTTCTTTAACCTGAAGGAGATTGCATACTGTCACTAAGAAAGAAACTGAAATACAGGCACAGCTCAGAGATACTGCAGGTTCGGTTCCTGACAACAATGAAGTGAATATCAAAATAAAGCAAGTTCTTTTGGAATGTCTGTCTTTTCTTGTCTACCTGGTAAAGTGTTACTGGTGGAGGGTCCTGCCCTGATGCTGGTGGCTGCTGACTGATCAGGGTGCTGGCTGCTGAGGCTGGGGTGACTGCGGCTGTTTCTTGAAATGAAACAGCAGTGACGTTTGCTGCATCTCTTCCTGTCACAAGCGAGTTCTCTGTAGCCTGCAATGCTGTTCGACAGCATTTTACCCACAGTGGAACTTCTTTTCGACATCGAAGTCAATCCTTTCAAACCCTGTCCCTGCTTTGTCAACTAAATTGATGTTAATATTCTAAAACTTTTGTTGTCATTTCAACAGTCTTCACAGCATCTTCACCAACAGTAGATTCCATGTCAAGAGACCATATTCTCTGCTCGTCCATAAGAAGCAACTCCTCATCCATTCAAGTTTTACCATGAGATTACAGAAATCCAGTCACATCTCAGGCTCCACTTCTAGTTCTAGCTCTCCTGCTGTTTCCACCACATCTGCAGTGACTTCCTCCACTGATGAGTGAGTCCCTCCAAGTCATCCAGGAGGGTTGAAATTGATCTAAATTCCCTGTTAATGTTGATGTTTGGACCTCTTCCCGTGAATCACAAATGTTCTTAATGGCATCTAGACTGATGAATCCTTTCCAGAAGGTTTTCAGTTGACTTTGCCCAGATCCATCAGAGGAATCACTAACTGAGGCAGCTATAGCCTTACAAAATGTATTTCTTATTTAATAAAATTTGAAAGTCAAAATGACTCCTTGATCCATGAGCGGCAGAATGGATGTTGTGTTACCAGGCATGAAAACGACATGAATCCCACTCCATCAGAGCTCTTGGGTGACCAGGTGCATTGTCAATGAGCAGTCACATTTTGAAAGGAATCTTTTCTTCTGAGCAGTTGGTCTCAGCAATGAGCTTAAAATATTCAGTAAACAGTGTTGTAAACAGACATGCTGTCACGCAGGCTCTGTTGTTACATTAATAGAGCACAGGCAGAGTAGATTTAGCATAATTCTTAAAGGTCCTAGGATTTTCAGATGGTAAATGAGCATTGGCTTCAACTTGAAGTCACCAGCTGCATTAGCTCCTAACAAGAGAGTCAGCCTGTCCTTTGAAGCTTTGCAGCTTTGAAGCCAGGCATTGACTTCTCCTCTTTAGCTATGAAAGTCCTAGACGGCATCTTCTTCCATTTGAGGCTGTTTCAACTACACTGAAAGTCTATTGTTTAGTATAGCTGCCTTCATTATCTTAGCCAGATCTTCTGGGTAACTTGCTGCAGCTTCTACATCAGCACTTGCTGCTTCACCTTGCACTTTTATGTTATGTGGATGGCTTCTTTCCTTAAACTTCATGAACCAACCTCTGCTACTTCAAACTTTTCCTTCTGCAGATTCTTCACATCTCTCAGCCTTCAAAAAATTGAAGAGAGTGGAGGCCTTCTTCTGGATTAGGCTTTGGCTTAAGTGTATGTTGGTTTGATATTCTACTCAGACCACTAAGACTTTCTCCATATCAGCAATAAGGTTGTTCTGCTTTCTTATCATTCATGTGTTCACTAGGGTAGCACTTTTATTAATTTCCTTCAAGATTCACAACTTGTCTACCTGTTTGGCACAGAGGCCTAGTTTTTCGCCCAGTCTTGGCTTTCAACATGCTTTCCTCATTAAGCTTAATCATCTCTAGCTTTTGATTTAAAATGAGAGACATGTGACTCTTAGTTTCAATTGAACACTTGTAGGGTGATTAATTGTCCTAATACAAATACTGCTGTGTCTCCTTGTAGGGTCATTAACTGTCCTAATAAAATATTGCTATGTCCCAAGCAGAGGGAGAGAGACAGGGAACAGCCAGTCAGTGGATCAGTCAGAACACACACATTTATCAATTAAGTTTGCCATCTTATATGGGCATGGTTCGTGGTGCCCCCAAACGATTACCATAGTAACATCAAAGATCACTGATCACAGATCACTGTAACAAACACGATAATGAAAACATTCGAAATACTATGAGAATTACCAGTATGTAACCAAGACGCAAAATCAGCTAATGCTATTGGAAAAATGGCACCCACAGACTTGCTTCAAGTGGGGTTGCCACAAACCTTCAATTTGTAAAAAAGTATTCTCTGAAAAGTGCAATAAAACAGGAATTGCCTGTCTTGTAGAAGAAAATTGTCTTATCTCTAGTAAAAGGAATTTTACTGTGAGGCAGAGATTCTAAAATATAACAAGCATGATATTTTAATACAGATTCTCCTGTCCAATGTTACATGTCCTGTGGCTCAGGGCAGGCTGCCCCCAAATGTGCCAAGGTGGCATATTGATTATTTTAAATTAAAGTTAATGGAGGGGCTTCCCTGGTGCCACAGTGGTTGAGAGTCCGCCTGCCGATGCAGGAGACACGGGTTTGTGCCCCGGTCCGGGAAGATCCCACATGCCACGGAGCGGCTGAGCCCGTGAGCCATGGCCACTGAGCCTGCGCATCCGGAGCCTGTGCTCCACCACGGGAGAGGCCACAGCAGTGAAAGGCCGGCGTACCGCAAAAAAATAAAGATAAAAAAATTTTTCTTAAATAAAGTTAATGGAGAGACAGCAGGAACAAAAAGAAAACTCTGGCCCTCCTCTGTCCCTGTGAAAGCAGGAAACAAAGCTCCAATGGGGAGGTATCCTCCCTATGGCAGGGGGATGGAGGGCATCCTATTGCCAGAGACAGGGAATTTGAGGCCAAGAAAGCTGTCTAAACAAACCGAGTTACTTCTTCATTAATCTGCTACCCCAAGCAAAACCCCTTTGTTTCATCAAATCTTCACACATATTTCATTCTTCGTCTAAAAAGGTATATCAACAACCTGCTTCAGTCACTTCTTAGTTCCCTTACCTATAGGGCTTCCATACTTACAAAATTAAATTTGTTTTTCTCCTGTTAATCCATCTTATGTCAATCTGATTATTATACCAGCAAAAGGACCTCAGAAGTGTAGAGGAAATCTGCTACACACACACACACACACACACACACACACACACACACACACACACAAGCTTCATGGTGGAACTGCTGTATCTACTAATCTTTTACAATTTTCTTTTCTTTATTGTCAACACCTAGAATATTTTGACATATAAAATATAACAGCCAGGATTTTTATCATATATGCAGCTACCACCAATTTTTAACTTTAAATTTTTTTTTTTTTTTTTGTGGTACGTGGGCCTCTCACTGTTGCGGCCTCTCACGTTGCGGAGCACAGGCTCCGGACGCGCAGGCCCAGCGGCCATGGCTCACGGGCCCAGCCGCTCCGCAGCATGTGGGATCCTCCCAGACCGGGGCACGAACCCGTGTCCCCTGCATTGGCAGGCGGACTCTCAACCACTGTGCCACCAGGGAAGCCCAACTTTAAATTTTTTAAGTTTAAAGAACCGCAGATTTTTTCAGCCAAGAGTTATATTACACTATGATTTTAAAGGGAGAGATTATGTACAACTTTGCCCCTGGAATCTTTTAAACTACAACTTCCCAAATTGTACTTAAATCAGTATTGTAATGTTATTTATTCTAATTCATAAAACTTAAGAGATGGGCCAATATACTCCGATCATTTCTACATCAGTGATGTGGAGATGCTAAGACAAACAATTTATGCCTCTAGAAACATACAATTAAGGAACTAAAAAAGCACTTTTATTTTAAAGAAAGTCTAGAGTTACAGAGAATACAGACAATATAGAGAGAATGTAGTTCACCTGGCATTAGCAAATATGACCATGTAGGGTCAGAATGTATATGAGAAACCCTAAGAAGGGTGTGCTGATACAATTTATCTTGGGAACCATGGATTACAAACCAGTGTATTACAAATGAACTATTGTTCCTTAATCAGATTTCACCAAGTTGATCTCTGAATCAGGAGTTGATTTATGTATTTATCATTAACAGAGACTGTATATTTGCATCATGGATAAACTATAACTTTTTTCTATAGAGAATCTTCTATGGATATATCTCTTTTGGAGATTGTTCCAGTGGGAGTAGTGGTTGTGAAGTGTCTAAAGAGGAGTTGGACAAGAAATAATAAAAACATTTTTAAAATGACTACTTCCTGGGATCCTTTCATGGACTTGTTAACAATAATCTGTAAGGTAAATCGTTTATTAAAACAATCAAGAAAACATAAATCAAGTAAATATAAAATTATGTTCAAAACAGCCTTTTCTAAGAAGCATCAACAATTGCATTAAAGCAAAAATAATATGTTATTTTTGTTCATTAAATTGCAAATTGCCTTTAAGATCTATAATTCTAGATCTAGGAATAACGTGGTCCTGAAAAACAATGCACTTTCACACATAGAGCTATTGTGTGTATAAATTGGCACAGACTCTGTAAAACAACAGTCAATACATGTATAATCCTTTAAAAAGTTCCTACTACATAGGAAACAGCTAGTACAGTACCTCCAGGAAAATGTTTAGCCAAAAACTCATTTAATAGAAAACATGAAAAACTGAAAATAAATATTCTGAGCATTCAGTGGAATAAGTTTAAAAAGGAAGACAGAATTAATACAAGAAACGTAAGGAAAAGAAACAATTGAGGGAAAAAGTAATTAAATAAAATAGAAACTAAGAACAAAAAAACATAATTGATATGGTCAGTAAAAATAATTTCCTGTGTTTTGAAAAAGAACCCAAAAAATATTTGACAAGATTAAACAAAAATAAAATAATAGCTCACATAATATAAAAAATGTAAAATAGATATATCTTCACATAAATTTGTGACTTTAAAATACATAATTTATCATTAAAATATGTCACTAAATTTGAAAACATAAGTGAAACAATATGTTCCTAGAAATTTGTTAAGATTTAGAAATATACAAGTTATCAAAATTGATCAAAGAATAAAAATAGGTGTCTCATCCAGGAGTATTTGCAGAGATTGTTTTTGAAAATTTCAACTAATAGATAATCCTTATACACATTGTTCCACAGTACAGAAAAAAATCCACAATCATCCAATTTTATGAAACTAGTATAAACTTGATCTTAAGGCATCATATGTAAAGAAAGCTATAAACTTGTTGAACTTATAAATAAAGATGAATTTAAAAAGACGAGAACCTTGCAGGAATCGATAATAACACACTAAACTATGCAGTATAAATAACCCAACCTTCTGCTGCAGTTGGCTATTTAAAATATTCATATATCATAGACAAGAAAGGTTTTTTTCAATGATGCTCCACATTTAGAAAATCTACCAATGTTATTTCATCACATAAAGGATATGACCAAATTTAATAGATGCAGAAAATGTATTTGATAAACCTTAATGTCTATTCATGACTAAAAGCATCATGAAAAACTCGGGGAAAGTTACTTCCTTAGTCTATTAAAAATAGTTATCCCTCTTCCTCAGACAAATGTAAACTAAATATCATGTCTGATTGGTGTAACTTTACAAGCAGTCCATAAAAATCAATGCATGAGTATCTGGTATTACTTCTGCTGTTCAACATTGTCCTAGAGGCCCCCCCAGGACAAAATGATAGTGAAAGTAAAGAAAAGGTATGAGAATCATAAAGCAAGAGTCAAAACTGACACATTCTGCAGAAAATGGACATTTATGATCTTCATATGAGCCCAGAGAATCTACAAACTCTTAGAATTAATAAGAAAGGTCAAAAAATTGCTGGATATCAGGTCAACATGCTAAATTTAGTAACATTCCATTAAACCAACAGTCACCAAACAGAAATTTTAGTAGAAAAATGTTGAGGAGTAAAATTTTCTAAAATACAATGGGATAAAGTTTACCAAAATGTGAAACATTTTGCAAATGAAATTATATATTATTATTGAAGAACATAAAAGAAGACACAAATAAATGTAACATATTGAAATATTTAAAGATGAATTAATCAATGAACTCAATTCTAATCAAAATCCCACCAGGAATTATTTGGAGAACATTTTTTTCTGATACAAGGATAATGTTATTAAAGCAAAGAATGGAACATAATTTCAAAGGACGTTTTTAAAGGGACTCCGTCTCCAGCATCTTTCCCTTTAAATCTTCCTTGAGGAAGTGTGCAAGATTACGTTCACCTTATCCAATGCTGCTCTTCTGGCTCCCCTTGGTTTGGTAATCGCGCCTTCACTTCTGATTCTGGTTCTGACAGGAGTCATATATACTTCTTTACTCTTTTCATTCTCCTTTTGAATCATGGTCATAATCTGTTTGGTATCCTATGATGTTACAGCTCAGGCACCATATTCTTTACCTCTTTTTTCTAACTGAATCGTGATTTTCTCTAAAACTCTGACATGTGCTAAATTTTACTTGCTCTAGAACTTTATTCAATAAAACTAGAAGGTTTTTTGCAAGTAAACTTTTGCAAGAACTTTAACTACTGATTGTAACTACTTTTGCAAGAACATTACTACTTATTGAAAGAACAACTGTACACAAAAATTTTATAAAGCCCAATGCCTGTTTGTGTCTAAAAATATTGTTTTAAAAAAAGGAATAGGGGCTTCCCTGGTGGTGCAGTGGTTGGGACTCTGCCTGCCGATGCAGGGGACACGGGTTCGTGCCCCGGTCCGGGAGGATCCCACATGCCGCGGAGCGGCTGGGCCCGTGAGCCACAACTACTGAGCCTGCGTGTCCGGAGCCTGTGCTCCGCGACGGGAGAGGCCACAACAGTGAGAGGCCTGCATACCGCAAGACTTTTTAAAAAAAGGAATAGAAACAATTAAGGAAAAATAACCTTTTTTCAAAAACAAGCAAATAACATGAAATCATCCTTAATGATCAATCCTCAGATGCATTTCCATTAAAATCAGAAACAAGACATGAATCTCTGCTGACACTTCTAACAAATTCTCCTTAACATTTAAACTGTGCATCCCCATCATCCAGTCATTTTAGTAGAAGGAAGAAATCTTTCAATAGGTGCAAAAAGGTGGTACATGAAAATGTTCATTTGCAACAGGGAGCATCAACAAGCAATATAAATGTCCACCAATATGACATAAAAGAATAAAATGAGTAGTCCATTCTTTCGAATCATTAAAACCTAACACTTAAAAGCAGAGTTCTCTCTTAAACATGGGTGTGTACATCAAAAAGTTCATCTGAGTGTTATAATATTAATAAAGTAAAGCAACCTAAATAACTACACACAGGAGTGTTTGAAGTGATTATAAAAAGTCAGACTGAAGTTTAAGTGATGACAGAGTTTAGTGAGTTACTTGAAATCTAAGACCTGTGTTCCTCTCCAGAAGATCACAGAGATTATGATGTGAGATTCACAGAGGATTAAACATGGTATTGTAAGTAAACCACTTATCAGAGTTTCTGACATTATGTAAGGTTTCAAAGAAGGATAGGTGGTATTACTATTATTACTATAATTCTTATTTTATTATTTATATCTGTAAGTCATATTCTTTGATCATTGTATTTGGGTTCCAATTATCAGTGATCATATGATAATATTATTTAACTTTAATTACAATATAGCATTTAAAATTTATGCAAATATGTTTATGATTTATTTCACTGCTTTCTTGTTTAGGTGAAAGGTTAGAATGCAACCTTTCCTTTTTTACTTTCTTTTACTTTTCAGGTAATTAATTTACCAGTCCTACTTATTGAACAATTCTTTGATTCATTAATTTGGGGGTCACATCTATTACTCATTGTATATTTATCCATATTTGGGCTTACGAGGGGGTGGATTTATTTTGGCTGAATCTCATGCTTTATCTATACAATAGTAATTTAATCATTGTGAGTTTACAGTAAGGTTTAGCATGGAAATCAAGCTGCTGTTTATTACTCATTTTTTTTTAACAAAACATATACATATTTCTCACCTGTTTTCTCTCCCATATAAACTCCAGGATTACTTTCACAAGCCCTTAAAAAAATGGATCAGAAAAAAAGAGGAAAAGTAGAAGGAGGAAAAAGAAAAGAGAAGGTTGAGCAGAAGAAGAAGGGGGAGAATGGGGAAGAGGGCAAGCCTAAAAAAGCTGCAGTTAATACGTAGCGTAGTTTGGAAAACAGTGATATTTGCACATTACTCAGTTTGACCAGCAAGAGGCATGGTAAATCTCTCTACAATATTTAAATATATTTATATACTTACTAGGTGGACATTTTAGATCAAAGTAGACTTTAAATGTGGTGTCACAGTTTAAATCATTATATGAATGATGAAAATGAAAATCTGTCATTCTTCAAATACCATACGATATCACTTATATGTGGAATCTAAAATATGACACAAATGAACTTATCTACGAAACAGAAACGGACTCACAGGGAATTCCCCGGCAGTCCAGTGGTTAGGATTCCAGACTTTCACTGCTGGGAGCCCAGGTTCAACCCCTGGTCAGGGAACTAAGATCCCACAAACAGCATGGCATGGCCAAAAAAAAAAAAACAAGAAACAGACTCAGAGACATAGAGAACAGACTTGTGGTTGCCAAAATGAGGAGGGGGAGGGATGGATTGAGAGTTTGGGATTAGCAGATGCAAGCTGTTATATGCAGAATGGATAAACAAGGTCCTACAGATTAGCACAGGGAACTATATTCAGTATCCTGTGATAAACCGTAATGGAAAAGAATATGAAAAAGAATGTATATATGTGTATAAGACTCACTTTGCTGTATAGTAGAAATTATGAAATATTGCAAACCAACTATGCTTCAATAAAATAAATTAAAAAAAATAAAATCTGTCATTCTTATACAAAAATATTAGGCAATAAAACATTCATATATAATACCTCTCAGGTAACCCCAAACTTGACCTACGTATTATATAATTGACCTCATAAGAACATTTTCCATTTTTCAATTACTATTTTGGAAGACACGCAAGTATAATGATGAGGAAATCTGACAGTAAAATAGATTAGCAGTTTCATGTTTAAAAAACTTAGACTTAATCTGAGGAAAAACAAGTTGGACCACCCCCCAGAAAGCAGAACCTAAACAAAGATAAGGAAAAAAAATAAACAGGCCACTTAACATCAAGTACAGTCTATATGATAAAACGGGAAATAGAAAATACATGGTGGGATCGTACACAATGTGGATCATAGGAGCAGAGTAACATTGTGGACTCCTTGAAGAAAACCTACCCAACATTCTGTAATAACCTATATGGGAAAAGAATCCGAAAAAGAATGCATATGTGTATATGGATAACTGAATCACTTTGCTGTACAGCAGAAACTAACACAACATTGAAAATCAACTATACCCCAATAAAAATTTAGAAAAAGAAACAAAAAAAGATAACCAAGCGAGGCCCACACAGGTACTCCAAGAGGCTGCCGAGGATACTGAAGGACGGCCCAGGCTGCCCTGGGTGTATAGTAAGATACACCAGTAGAGGTAGAGCCTGATTCAGGACCAAGGGAGCCCAGCCCAGAGACCAACAGGGCAAGACCAAACCTGACCACATCCGGTACCAACTAAAACCTGGTTGATTCAAAAGAGGGAACCCAATAAGAAGGTTTAGGGTGTCTGTATAAAGCCATACATCCAAGCATTCTACTGTGAGACTATTTAGGGCGCTCCCTGCCTTCTACTTGTCTCCCTGCTGCCTCTGGGGACTGGGAAGTGGGGAACTCCTTGCCCTGACAGGGCATGGGGCTGAGCTGGGCTGCAGGAATCAAACCAGTATTTGCTGCTCTGAGCAGCCTGTCCCTTAGGACCACGGAGGAAGAGTCAGAACACCCACTGGAGGAGGTTGCTGGAACGGAGACCCAGGGAATCGACTTTTTTCTTGGGTTGTTGGAAACAACCCAAGCTATTTAGCTAGAAGGCAAGGTGCAAAAGGATGCTAATATATTTTAAAAATTATAAGTTTGGCAAAAAGAAAAATGATAGGATTTGAATATTTTCCCTTGCTTCTGCTCTATGTCATATATCTAAACTGCAGCTGGCAAATTTATTCAGAGAACTGAACGTGCTGCACTTATAGCGTCCGAGGGTAGGCTCAGCAATTGGACACCGAATCCAGCTAGATTTCATCCCCAGTTATGTTTTGCTGAGGGGAAATCTATCCTGGCAAATGACAGGGCTTTCTCTAGCTGGAACACTAAAAGGGTCCCTGCCCACCTGCATGGCAGCTGCTACTTCACAGATGCTTCACCAGCAGCCACTACTTAATAGAGTTTTGGTCATATCATGTTTGTGGTTTTCCTTCTGACACAAAGCAAGATGAGCTGGACTGGAACTTTTGCCTTGACTTACTTTCATAGTTTCTATTATTTTTTAGGAAACAATACTTGGTAATGTCATTTTATTTAGTTCTCTCCAAAGCAATCCTTTGATATTTTATTAATTACTTATCTCATTTTAATAAGGCTTAACATGGAAAATTAACTTCCTATACATTCCTAATTAGTTTTTAATGAATTTTAGCTTCTCTGTTAGGAAAAGATCTATCCAACTAACTACTAGGAATTTAATCTCCATTACTGAAGCATATGACAACCATCCCTAGAGGAGAAATGGCCTTGAGGGTGTGTGTGTGTGTGTGTGTGTGTGTGTGTGAGAGAGAGAGAGAGTGTTTGTGTGAGAGAGAGACAGAGTGAGAGAGACAGAGAGACAGTCATTCTCAGAAACAACTAAAATACCTAATTTTTCCCTTCAACTTTGATGGCATATGGAGCCAGCATCATTTGCAACTAATGAATGACTTTTATTATGAAATACTGAGTATAACATAAATTACATGATGCTCAGATAAGCTGAATAGCTTGCTTCTGTTTATATCTTATGCTTTTAATCAAGATTTAATAGAAAATAATGGACCTAACTAGCTAATGATTACATAATTAAATAGAATTTTCCAAGTTAAGAACACACTGACTAAAAGGAAACCAGTGGCATATATAGTACAGAAAAAGGAATAATTTCAAACAATTAAGATATTACTTTAGTTAATAAGCAAAAATTCATGGGATTTTCTTGGGTTAAATTTTGTAATATATGATAATGTAATGAAATGATTTGTGCTATTAACATCCATTTTCTTCAACTATAGCCCTTAATTTTTACCATTCAATTGACCTAGTTTCTTTGGCTTTTCTGGAAAGAAAAGTTACTTTTCACATATTGAGAAAATTTTCATTAACACAAGAACTAATCTACGTTTAAATTGTATTTGAGTTTAAGAAATATTGGATATACATTTGGGGAATATCTCATATACAAAAGAATCAATTTGATCTAAAGACTTCATGAGCACCATTTTATATAAAATTAGGCCATGTCAGAATGTAAATGTAAAAGTAGTTCTGGAATAAGGAAAGCAGTGGCCAAATATTACACACACAGTAACTATATTAAAAATAAAAAGAAGCTGGGATTGGAATTAATACAGACAATGGAAAAAAAGGACTTACCAAGAATGTTAGTTAATGAGGAGCACACATTTTGTTAGGCGAGAATAGGTGAATTATCTTTTAAGAACTGAATAAAAGAACTGTAAGTGGGGCTTCCCTGAGAGTCCACCTGCCGACGCAGGGGTGCGGGAAAATCCCACATGCCACGGAGCGCCTGGGCCTGTGAGCCATGGCTGCTGAGCCTGCGTGTCCGGAGCCTGTGCTCCGCAACGGGAGAGGCCACAACAGTGAGAAGCCCGCGTACCACACAAAAAAAAAAAAAAAAAAAAAAAAGAACGATAAGCAGTTCAGAGTACTATATAAATATTTTTTACTCATAAATGAATACTAAATTCATTTAAATATTTTGGAATATATTTATATTTTCTTTTCATTTTGCCTCAATATAAGGAAAAATAAATGCTTTTTATTGAATAGCTATGTACTCTATATAATAATAAATAATAATAAACAGGCCACAAGCCATCAAAAAAACACATATTTAATTACCCAGATCTTCTGTAACTCGGTATCTATTCTTTTCTCAGCAGGTAAGCAAGCAAACAAGGTAGTTTGCTTGTTTTATACTTTATCAAGAGTAGCCTCTTCCAATGGAATGATCTTCCTGGGTTTTCAAGCCACAAGAGTTCATGGCCTAGAATTTCATATTCTGGGTACCTACTCTATTTAAATACCTTTGAAATTATGTGTGTTTGCAGGCCTATATATGTAAAACTGCCAGTCTCAGAAATCACCCAGTTGAGGTACAAAGCTGGTTGTAATTCAAAAAGGGATGAATCCATGTAGTTACCCTAGGCAGCTTTTAGGATTAGGAGAGGGGTGGTCAAATAGACAAATAACTAACTCATGATACTAAAGCAAAATAACATATATGGCACAAAGCTCTAGAAAGTTCTGAATACACATAATGGGAGGAATATTTAATCATTCATTTCCAACTAGGGGCTGTAAAATTTGCTTTAAGAAAGAGATGCTAATTCAGCTGGACTGTATATGTAAAAAGGCACAAGTAAATAACATTTTTGGCTGATAAGACAACAAACACTAAGGTACAGGAAAGGGAAAGTGTTTGAAACCCTGCTGTTCAAACTCGAGATGTATGGAAGAACACGTTCTAAGACCAAGTCATAGATGACATAAATGATATTATGAGGAAATGGGTTACAACTGGAAGTTTTTTACAACAAAAGTGACACAATGAAACTCTTTTTTTCAATACTGTGTTACAGTTGTGTTACTGTGAGTGGAAGCAAATCAGCAAGCAAGGGATAATGCGTGAAAATATCACGAGATAGGAACCTCGTGCTCCAATAACTAAGGTGATGACAATGTTGATGGTGATGATAGTGGTGATGGTGATGCTGGGATACTGGGATAATGATGGTGATGGTGATGGTGATAGCAGGGATGCTGGGATGATGCTGGTGATGGTGATGGTTGTAATTAGTGATGTTAGGAATCCACATAGCAGGGATCATTTACTGAGGTCTTCATATGTATCAAGAACTTGCTAAAAGTTAATATCTATTACCTCTAAACTTAATAGAAATTCTGCAAGGTCAATTTATCTCCCACAGATGAATACATGAGCCTAAGAAGAAGTAAACAGCTCTCCTAGGGTCACACATGTATTATCAGAGACCAGAACCAAAAGATGGGTCTGTAAGGCTGCACAGCCCACATATGTAGACTTTCACCAGGATGCTTCCCATCAGTGAAAGGAAAAGGACACACATTCTAAAAACCAAGAAGATGGAATGAGGAGTTTCTAATCAAAGCTGCAAGTGGAATCAAGCAACAAGTAGCATAAATATTGCAAGCAAATACCCAAATCAGTCATTTTAGAGGTCCATGGTAAGGCTAGAGAACATTTCCATAAGTAGTAACCATGGAAACCGACTGTAAGTGACTAAAATGGTGGTAAGCTTCCAGTAGTTTTTCAGGGAGATAAGGATATAGGTTATTATTTTGAGGGAGGAAAGCAAGACTAAAAGGTTATTTATTTTGTTGTTGTTGTTTTGCTTATTGCAATAGGAAGTTCTCAAGCATCTTTAGGGCTTGCAGAAAAAGAGCTGTAAAAGGCAAGGAGGAAATTTCAGGAGCATATGGGGAAATGGAGGGGCACAGCACCGGAGAAAGGAAACTGCATGTGATTAAAAGCACTGGTAGATAAGTTGGCCAAAGCCAAGGATTTAGAGCCTACAGGCATTTTATTTTCAGTCTCTGTTCCTTGAGGCACCTTCTTCCAACATTAAAAACAAACATGTGAGAAACAAACCAGCCCTCAGCTCCCATCTGGTCCCCTGCATGGACCTGGAGAGATTTTTTTGGTATTGAATATGGCCTGCAGGAAAGCAAACACCCACACGACAGGACAACAGCCCACCGCCATCCTAGCAAACAGGTTTCCTTTTTTTTTAAGGCGTTTTTAAAAATTTTTATTGAAATATAGTTGATTTACAATGTTGTGTTAGTTTCAGGTGTACAGCAAAGTGCTTCAGTTTTTTATATATATATATGAATATATATAATATTCTTTTTTAGATTCTTTTCCATGATAGATATTACAAGATATTGAGTAGAGTTCCCTGTGCTCTACAGTAGGTCCTTGTTGTTTATCTATTTTATATATACTAGTGTGTATATGTTAATCCGAAACTCCTGATTTATCCCTCCCCCCTCCCCCTTTGGCAACCCTAAGTTAGTTTTCTATGTCTGTGAGTCTATTTCTGTTTTGTAAATATGTGACCTACCGCCATCCTAGCAAACGGATTTCCTAAACAAGGAGCCTGTGCTTTGATTCGCCTCTTTGTATCTGAGCAATCGCCTGCTTCCGCAGCTTTCTCTGCTGTCTTTGTGCCCACTATTCCCCTCGGATTGAAGGTGCTCTGTACACTCTTGAAATATGATCTTATTAAATTGTTTTAGTTCTTAACTCTCAAGGCCATGGGGTAGATAGGAAGGAAGCAGTATTATCTAATTATAAAGTAACTTTCTCCTTAACCAAATGCTTTAAATTATACCAGGGCAATTTTTTTATTGGTGGCATTTAAATGGAAGTTATATACAGCCGTCTCCTGGGGCGGGAGTACTCTGTCCTCTACCCTTAATTTGACCTGCAGAGATTTTCCAGAGCTAAGTTAGCCAGCATGCCCATCAACCAGAATTCTAGACTCAGAGGACACATATATCAATGTTTTCTAAAGGCTCTTTCTAACAGGGCCTGGAAACAGGCAGAGGGGTTTTTACTGTACCTGAGAATTACCCTCCTTTAATGTGCTCCTGTTTGACAAGCGTTTTATTTTAGTGGGAATTTAAACAAAGGGACCATGTCTACAGCAGAAGGTTGACACAAAGCTACAAAACACCCTTTATCAGAAAATAGGATGTCTTAGGTGCAATGTTCCAAAGGAAATGTCCTCAGTTAACTCTTCAGAAAACTATTTCCTCTGTGTCTGCGACCTTCCCTCTTCAGGAACCAAAGAACTCAGCTCCTGCTGTTCTCTCTTCTGTCATTAATATTTTGAATCTTTCTCCCCCCTTGTGGTTTCTTTCCTCCTTCCTTCAAATCCAGAGTGCTCAGTTTTCCCTGGGCTGATCTCTGTTCCCTTCAAACTCCCGCCATCTTTATTCATCTTACTGATCCCCTCCCACAGGGGTCCCTACTGACCTTTCTTTCCTCTTTCAGGTCTAAGTCAGCCCCATCGTGGGTAGCTGACCTTACCATCTAATTCTCCAAAAAAGACCAGACAGACCATTGCATCTATCATGAGCTCGTGCCTAGAGTTCCCGCCACTTCAATCAGTGACACTAATGTCTCTCATCCTTCTCTCCAAGGTCAAAAATTAAAGATACCCCATCCTGCTTAGTGGGGCCCAAGCTGCCCACCTCTCCCTCCCCAGGTGGTTTTTCAGGCAACCTCATCAAAGGCAGCATATTTGCTGTCTTAATTGTCTTGCTATCTTTCCTTTATATCTTTTTTTCATAATATGCAGCTATTTACTTTTTAATTTATTTTATTTTATTGAAGTATAGTTGATTTACAATTGTTGTTAGTTTCAGGTGTACAGCAAAGTGAGTCAGTTATATATATCTATATATGTATATATATACAAGTGTGTGTGTGTATACGTGTATACATATATATACATAGATATATTCTTTTTCAGATTCTTTTCCCTTATGGGTTATTACAAAACATTGAGTATAGTTATATAGTTATACCTCTGCTATACAGTTGGTCCTTGTTGGTTATCTATTTTGTATATAACAGTGTGTATATGTTAATGCCAAACTCCTAATTTATCCCTTCTGGCCCCCTTATTTCCCTTTGGTAACCATGTTTGTCTGTACATCTTTTTTAGTTTGTTTGTTTGTACATCTTTAAACATAACTGTATTAACAAATAACCTGAGGAAAGCTCACCCTCCACCCTCACAACGTGCTTGACCCTGCTGTTCACTCACATGGCCCTCAGTTCCACTCAGGACCCCCACTTCCACTTCAGGACACTCAGTTCCACTCTCATTAGTGCCTGCGAACTGGCTCTGCACCCACTCCTTTGTGCCAGATGCAGAGGAGCTCACAGGGCTGGTTCCACCACAGGCACGTGCAGTCACACCACACACAGAATCCTGCTGACATGCACAGGCCTTGTTCTGGGGACTCTCCCTTTGACGCTGTCACATCAACTTGTCCTGTGTCCTCCGGCACCTTCGGTGCCTCATCTGTTTGACTGGCGGTCCTTGTTTGTGATGTCAGCACACGTCCCTCTCCCCTGCCCCCAGCCCTCCTCTCAGGAACATTACTCAGCCCCTCAGCCCTCTGCGCCCACAGTGAGTGTGTCCGTGATCACATCTGCAACTTCCCAAGTGGTGGTTTGTCAAACTGCCCCCCTCATGATGCACACACAACACGTAACATTGCACAGGTAAGCTCTCTCTTAAACGAGAGTCTCACCTAGATTTCTTTATGAGTTACTGGAGCTCAGGACCCATATTTTCTATTCTATACACTTCTCATTCCTCGATTCCCTTTGCAGAAATTGTAATAGGGAAGAACAAATCTGACTCCATATTGGGTCTGTTCCTTTTATTTTAACATTTGTGTTCTATTGCTTTTGTTACAAGTTAATCACTAGAGGGGGGCTGCCTATAGTGTAAAGTATACATAATTGCCCATCTCTAGGAACCCTGACTCCCATGCAATGAGTATTAAGCTAAAATACCTTTGTTTAGCTCACAGGAAACATCCTGACCAGGCCCAACTGTGAATGGCTACAGGAAAGAAGAAATTAACACATCCCCTCCAGAGTCTGGTGGAAACCAGGAGATATTTGTAACAACTTATTGCCTTATTTTACTTTGCCTCTTCACTTCCCCCTTCTTTGTTCTATAAAAGAAACTAGCATCCAAACCCCAAGATGGTTCTTTGCGACACTAGTCCACCGTCTTGTCTGTCTGCTGGTTTCCAAATAAAGTCGCTATTCTTTGCCCCAACAACTTGTCTCTCGATTTATTGGCCTGTCATACAGCGAGCAGTACAGGCTTGGACTCAGTAACAATAGTGTGCATTCAATAAAAATTTGGGGACCACCTATCTGGTACTATGTTAAGTGCCAAGAAGAGAAGACAAATGAAACACAGTGCATGCTTGGTGAGTCTCCCAGGACAGAGGCGGCACCGGGGATGGTAGAGCAGACATGTGCATAGAGGGGAAGCCCTCACTCCTACCTTCTCAGTTCTGAGCTGCCCTCCATCATCACTCTTATCCAGACTCCCTGCCCCCACCCCGACTTCTTGGTCTTTAAGACTCTCTTCCTCTAACCAGAGGGCTGGCAGGAAAGATGAACAAACGCCTGCCTTTCCTAATCCAACATGGGGATAACACTGTCTGTTCTGCCTCACTCATGATTGACATGAAGATCAAATATGCAGTGCACTTGAAAGCAGTTTGTAAATGTTTTATCCTTAGTTTTAATCTCTGACTTCCAGAGAAAAGTAAAGCTTGCTTCCTAAGTCACCCAAACCGCAGTGTGACACTAAGCTTTCCCCCCAGGGACCTGTTCTTTTACAGAACTCACACCTCCTCTGGATTTATATTCATTTTATATTTTCAGCTGTTACCTCAAATACTATACCTTCTCTGGATACCAAAGTCCTTCTATTTAAAGTGATTTAATTTCTAAATCTCATTTTAAAATGACCTTGTGCTTTTAAAAATTACATCTCTGACAGTCTAGCCAAAGTTTCCAACTTGGTACTCTTTCAAATCTCAAACCAAATTTTTCACGTTGTCTTAGGGATACACCAGCCCCTCTAATCAGCGCCAGGCTGCTTTACTTTTGTAAATGACATACCATCTTAAAAACACACCAAGTTAGGAAAAATGACTTTTCTTTACATTCGCTTTCCTACTCTCAGTCAGTTACTGAGATTATTTTTTACAATGTTTCTTAATCGGTCCTGTTCTTTGTTTTTCCATTACAGCTGGCCCTCAGTATCTCTGAAGAATTGGTTCCAAGACCTTTCATGGATACCAAAATCCGTGGATGTTCAAGTTCCTTATATAGAAGGAAGTAGTACAGTGAGCCCTCCATATCTGTGGATGTACAACCCAGGCATACAGAGGGCCCTACTGTATTCTCCCCTCACTACGGAGGACTTTACCCGGACTATTATAATTTAGCAGCTCTGCTAGCCTTCATTTCTACCCTCAGATCAAATAATGCATCCTTATTCATAACTCCACTTAACAAATGTTTTCGCAGCAGCCTTATATTTAAAAATCTTCCACGGGCATCCTTTGCCAGAAAGGAAAGATGAGTTCCAAATTACTCTTTGCCTACCTTGCCAATCTGATGCCCATCACTGAACCTGCAGACACTGGGAAGACTCAGCTGATTTCCTCTCATGCCTTTTGTCCATTTTCTCTCCTACTCTTCCTGAAAGGCTCAGCTCAAGTCCCATTCTGTCCAATGAACTTTCTAACCAATCTCCTTTGTTGAACACATGCCCAAATTTGACATTTTCCTGGCAGGTGACGTTGTCACTGATATTTTATTTGTATGAATTCTGTTCTCCTCGTAAATCATGGATGGAGTATTAATACCACACTCTATCCTTATCTCCTAGGGTGGTGCCTTTTCCATAGTAACTCTCCTTATTCTATTTTTTTTTTTTTTTTTTTTTTTTTTGCGGTACGCGGGCCTCTCACTGCTATGGCCTCTCCTGCTGCAGAGCACAGGCTCCGGACGCGCAGGGTCAGCGGCCATGGCTCACGGGCCCAGCCGCTCCGCGGCATGTGGGATCTTCCCGGACCGGGGCACGAACCCGTGTCCCCTGCATCGGCAGGCGGACTCTCAACCACTACGCCACCAGGGAAGCCCTCTCCTTATTCTTGATGAAAATGCTGACGATGTGTTGTCATCTCTTCAGCCTCAGGCCGTTAACACCTTCCACATGTACCTGTTCCAACACCATCTCTGTGAAAACAACACAGTCCTTCACTTCTCATCAGCAGCTTCTCGATGATTTTCAAAGTTAACTGCATTTTCTTATGGCTCAAGGCCTGCCTGAATCTTTGATGTTAACTTACTTCCTGTTTCTCCCATCACTAAAATATTTTGCAGGTCTGTATCAGATTTACTCATTAAAATATGACTTTATCAATCGAAGCCAATTAATCACACATGTACTGTATGTGCCTGATTCTCTGGGGCAAGAACGTCAATGTTGCCTCTTGAATGTTACCCCAGAAGCTCAGTGTGACTCCCATGAGCGCCCATCAACTGGACCCATCTTCTCGTTTCACATACTTCTCTTTATTTTTTTATTTTTTATTTTTTGCGGTACGTGGGCCTCTCACTGTTATGGCCTCTCCCGTTGCGGAGCACAGGCTCTGGATGCGCAGGCTCAGCGGCCACGGCTCACGGGCCCAGCCGCTCCGGGGCATGTGGGATCTTCCTGGACTGGGACACGAACCCATGTCCCCTGCATCGGCAGGCTGACTCTCAACCACTGCGCCACCAGGGTAAGCCCACTTCTCTTTATTTAATCTCTATATTCTGAGACTTGTTCAAAGGTAACTTCATATTTCAGGAATATTCTACTATAACTGGAAAGCCATTACCTTTTTTGAGCTAAGCCAATTCTTATTCTTCTTTAGTAAGCTAACTAATTCCCTATCCCAACTTTAATTTCTTTTAATATTTATACTGTGTTATGTTGCAATTTGCTTATATATTACTTACAAATCACGTCAACTTTTCACGCGCACATTTTTACCCAATTACATCATAGGTTCCTAAAAGCTAGAACCTGTGTTGTAAATGTCCTTGTATTTTCTACAGTATTTGGCAGGGGTTGATGTGAGATGAATAGTCAGCTAATGGTAATTGAATTAACACAGAATTACAGGAAATACATAATTAGTACCCAATTATTCGTACCACTGCATCACATCCTTAAGGGCCTGTATGTTATATTGACAGAGGATTTACAGTGGTGTCACACATAAAGTTTGTACTCAATAAATATATATACTTATATATATACTTAATAATATATACTTAATATACTTAGTATATACTTAATAATAATACTTAATAATAAAATATATACTTAATAGTAAAATAATTGAAATATGTCTTCTTCCATTTATCTTCTCTCTGCATATGAAACAGAATTTTCTAGCAGTGAATGGACTCCAGTTCTGACAATGGCTACAAACAGATGGAGGAGTGAGGACAGGATATATCTGTATTTTTCTTTTTAAACCATCAGTTTTTCTTAGTTCTCTGCAAGTTGCATTTTAAATTGAGTGCAAAATGCTTCCTTGATACGGGGGAAATTTTAATAAGCCTTTTGGTTATGTAAATGTGTTATAATACCTAGGAGACAAGCATTTTGCATAATAATATATTTTAAACAGGTTTCTTCCTTTCTCCATGAATTTACATGTCTGCCGTTTTATCATTTTATTTTATTTAACTTGAAGGCTGAGCTGTGACTGGGCAAAGGGGGGGGGGTGGAGACTTGTTTTCGAAACCCTGCTGAGCCTTAGCAGATGAAGGGCAGCGCGGCGGGGAGGGGAGTAGGTGGGCACAAACTGTTTGGGGGTGAGCTGGTAAAGGAGGGGGGGTGAACTGGCCTCCGAAACACAGAAGAAGACAGAAGTGAGCGCCCAGCGAGAGACCAAGTCTTGTCCTGTGCAGCCTGAGAGCAGTTACATCTAGCACGGAGTCAGAGTCATTCTTGCCCATCTGGAATTTTCTGTAAATACTGTGAGCAGAGCTTGGACCCAGGTATGCTCTGAGTGACAGGCTTGGTGGAACAGCCATCCTGGGAGAGGGATGCTGCACATGAGGTGCAGAAGACAGCAAGACTGGGTAAGATCTCAGTCAACCCAGGGCAGACGGGTGAGAAAGAGAAGAGTTCTGACTCTCAGAAACACAAACGAACAGGAGCCTGGTAAAGGACAGGCTCCCTGCAGCCAGGTCTGCTGCAGTTTAGACAATGGCAGTTTGGGCATTAAAGGCTAAAGGCTGCAACGTGCAATTAATTGCTTTAAAACTCTACACTTTTCTGGCTTATATTACAGACATCTTCCACCAACCCGCACCTCCCCTCAGCCGGCTCCTACACCCCCAGTCTCTCCCCTGGTCAATGATAGGTAAGAAAATATGTTGAAAGAAACATTGAATGAACCATTATCTTCATTTAGTTACAGATATCATATAGCGCTTTGATTGCAAGATCTGCATATTATCCATTATAAATATTTCAAGGCAAGTACACTCCAAAAGTTCTCTAAATATGGGTCCAAACAAAACAGCAAAGCAGTTGTTAAAAGTAAGGCAGAGGTGAATGGAAGGGTCGCAGAATAAAGAAACTTGTTAAATGCCAGAAAGAAAAAAAACGTCACGGACAAAGTTTAAGCAAAGATAAAATTAAAGATTAATTAATTGACGGGACTTCCCTGGCAGTCCAGTAGTTAAGACTTCACCTTCCAATGCAGGGGGTGTGGGTTCAATCCCTAGTCAGGGAGCTAAGATCCCACATGCCTTGCGGCCAAAAAACCAAAACATAAAACAGAAGTAATGTTGTAACAAATTCAATGAAGACTTTAAAAACTGGTCCACATCAAAAAAAAAAAAAATTGAAAAGTTATTTGTTCATACATATTTGCTTCAGTGCAAATACACAGAGGAACTACGTTTGATAACATGGAAAAATAAAGGCTAACATACTCCATGCATTCATTTATTTATAGGCTCTAAACAATGGAAATACAAAAACACTCTTCTTCTGGCAGTAGATAACACATATGCCCTATTTTGAATGACCCCCTTCCACACATTCCTCCTACCCTCAGTCGCATAGGCAGAAACTGTGTACTCAATACTGTATAGTTCAGAAACATATAAAAGCTTTTATAGCAATTCAGTGATCACAAGACTCAGTGCTTAACGAAAGACCCTTGATTTGATATTAGCTTAAATATAAAGTATTCTAAAACTCCCTACTTCCTTTTAGAGCAATACTTTTTATTCTTATCACAAAGTATGTGGATACTGATGTTTATGCCGGCAATGTTAACTGGTGAATTTCAATAAACCCAGTTTCATAATTCAGATGCTGAAATTTTAATGTAAATTTTTTTCAATTATCCACTATGGCATAAAATGGAAACTCGGTTAAATATTCTGGTTACCATAGAGATGCTTTACGTGGGTTACCAATTATCCAAGAATTACAGCACACTAAAAGAGCCAATTCCTCAATTTTTATAAAGTTTCATTTTTTATAAAGAATGACTGTGCTTCAGGAGCTTGTATTACTGTGGAGTCATATATATCTATCAATATCCTTACAGATATTTAGAAATGCTGCTACACACCAGGTACCGAAGGCTTTACCCTAAGTTTGACTATTGTGACATTTTTCCTTGGTCACAATCCTTGACTTAGAATGCCAGAATTCTTTTTTACATATCCTGCAACTATGCAGCAATTACTGCTGCAAAATGTTAGACTAGGTAATTTCTGTGATTAAACCATGGTGACTTATGAAATTTAGTGACACTTGTTTTTCCTGACAGACAGTGTTACTGGACAGATTCACAGGGACGTGAAACTTAATCATGATGTAGTTAATCTGAAACCACTTTCATTCAACATTACAATACTAGACTAATTTACATGCAATATTGCCAGTGAAATGCTAATACTGCTAACGACAATTTTTACCAAGTGACAGTATGAATACTGTGGGCATTCTGTTGCCAAAAAAACTCTCAACTAGATAATTCTGATGATTTCTAGGTTTCACAATCTCCCATGAACTATCCAAAGATTCTTCCATTTCGCACTTTTTTATCAACCTTCTTCCCTACTCTATGACTACTGCCAAATGTACAAATGCAATTGGCTGAAATGGTTCCATGTACAGTACTTAGATGAATTATGCTAAAGTGTATGGAAATGGTGTATCAGTTTCTGAGTCGCTAGGAGATTCGTTCTGTTGCTTGAAAATGCTTAGGTTCAAATGGATAAAAAGTATAATTAATTAAAAAGCATGTCATCAGACTGTAAAACAGTGTTCTTAATCAATTGCTCCATTACCGCAAACTCTGCCCTGAATACGAATGTTACAGAAATGCTTGTCTTTGAGTGACTTCACTACTTTCGCTGCTCACCACACATGTGTGGCTGATTCATTGCCCTGAAGAAGAGACACAGGCTCACACTCACAGGACCCTATTTTTCTGGCCACATATCCAGACTCTTCATTCAGATAGGCTATGTTACACCAAAAGCATTTTTTCAGTTATATAAATATATATTAATACATAAATAAATTCATGCATTACGTGTGATTGGATAACTTAAGTTCTTATTTCTGTGGGCCTCCCTGTCTCTTGGCCTGCCCACCCGAGCCCTGTGTAAGCCACCCTAGTACACGCTGCCATAACAAGGTAGTGACTTATGGGAACTATGAGTTGACTCTGAGCCCGTTTTTCTGTTTTGTTTTGTTTTTGTTTTTAATTAATTTATTTATTTTGGGCTGCGTTGGGTCTTCGTTGCTGCACGCAGACTTTCTCTAGTTGCAGCGAGCAGGGGCTACTCTTTGTTGCAGTGCAAGGGCTTCTCATGCGGTGGGTCCTCTTGCTGTGGAGCACGGGCTCTAGGCACGCAGGCTTCAGTAGTTGTGGCACGCAGGCTCAGTAGTTGTGGCACGCAGGCTCAGTAGTTGTGGAGCACAGGCTTACTTGCTCTGCACCATGTGGGATCTTCCCGGACCAGGGATCATACCCGTTTCCCCTGCATTGGCAGGTGGACTCTTAACCACTGCGCCACCAGGCAAGTCCCACCAGGCAAGCTTTTATGACCAATAGATCCTGTCCAAAAGACACAAGAGCCCAATGACAGAGCAAGTTCAGCAATCCACAGGGGAAAACAAATGGACTATGGGGCTAACAGCATAGAGTGAAATATTAGAGGATGTGAAAACCAAATTATCTTCAAAGAGTATTAAATAAAATTAAAATGTTAGTTTAAAAGGATTAGAGAGAGTCAAAAAATTACTTAAGAAATCAAATGAATGTTTTTGGAGAGTCTGGAAAAACCTACAGAAGAAAAAAATAGAAGAAAGCCCAAGGATAAATAATAAAATGCTCTACTAGAAAGAGTGAAAAAGGAGAACATTTTCACAACCAAAGAAAGAGAGGGCTAAAAGGCCACTGAGACAACATCCATGTCACAAGGCCCTGTGGGATGAGCTTTATTTAGACACAAGAAGTAGGATTCTAAGCACAGTTTAGTATCACGTCCCATTAAATAAACTCCAATTTAGTTGATTATATAAAGACTATAAGCATTTCTATAGTGAGATTCTTTCTAAACAAAGTTGCAGAATGGGTTCCTGTAAATTAATAAGGAGACAGCAACAATCATAATAAAAAGGCAGAAGCTGGCTAAGGATATGAACAAGAGGTATCCGGAAAACATACAAATCATATGGTACGTTAAAAATTACATTAGCAAACACTGTTATGTCTCTAGATAAACTATTTAAATTGATATTACCCAATATTGGCAAGGTTATATCAGACATTCTCACGTTTGTGGAGGTTAATTTGCAGTACCAATTTAAAAAAAGAACAAAAGCGTAAATATAAATATCTATGATTGAGAATTCCCCTTATAGGAATGCATCTGTAAGAAAATTTGTACAGAGTTGGTGACTGCAGCACTTTCTACAATAAATATGCCCATCAATAGAAGAATGACTGACAAGTGTTATCCTGTCAAAAACTGTGACATCATTATAATCAACATCATCTTCCTTACAAACTGTACTGAACAGACACAGAAGGAGAGCTGTGTTATATTGACAGGTGCCAAAGGCCAGCTGCAGCACGAAAGAAATAATAAGCACTCGCTTGGGAGAAAACAGTAACTAGTTATACGTATGTGTGTATGTATATTTTTTTATATATGTATATACATTTATATTATATTTATAGGTATGTTCTAAATTAATTTCTAAATATATAGATATAGGTATAAGACATAATATATAGGTGTATATATAGATATATATGTGTGTATGTGTATATATAAATGTATACATACATTTATACACATACACATAAATGACATATATGTATGTGATTCACAAAAATCCTGTGGAAGGATGGAAGGATACATAATGATTTTTAAATATTCTTTTTTTTTCAAGTTTATAAAAATAGTTTATTTATTTATGTTTTGATATTTATAACAGCTTTATTCATAATCACCAAAAGTTGGAAGCAACCAAGATGTCTTTTTTAAAAATTTTATTTTATATTGGAGTAGAGTTGGTTAACAATATTGTGTTAGTTTCAGGTGTACAGCAAAGTGATTCAGTTATCCATATACATGTATCTATTCTTTCTCAAATTCTTTTCCCATTTAGGTTATTACAGTGTACTGAGCAGAGTTTCTTTATTGTAGTTAAGAAACACGTAACACAAAATTTACCATCTTAACTGTTTTTAAGTGTACAGTTCAGTAGTGTTAAGTTTATTCACATTGTTGTGAAATATCTCTAGAACTTTTTCATCTTGCAGATCTGAAATTCTATACCCATTAAACAACAGCTCCCCTTTTCCCATCCTCTTTCAATTATACCAACTCAATTTTCAAACAATGAACCTTATTTCTGAGAATGAAGGTTATAGACAGTGTTTTTATTTTCTCTTCTCCCTCTCTCAGAGTCAAGTCCCAGAGGAAGTAGGAAATCTGTCAGATTCGTTGTTAAATGTACATTACCTGTCACTGGAAAGGCTTGAACCTTCATTCAGACATTTATGTTGACGTATACTATATAAACAGTGTGCTTAATTAGCACTGGAGAATCCACAATGTACACTGAATTTGAAACTGTTCTACATCATGAAGAAGCTACTCATTAGCAATGATTTGTGATAAGACTGGGGAAAAAAACAAAAACCAAGCAACTTATTTTCTAAGATTTCTCCAAAAGTCAGTTGCAAGGCAATAGTAGTGAAAGACGTCACTGACTCGTAGCTCTTATTTCAGAGAAAGTGTTCCTGTGTTATTTTCTTCATTTTTAGGTGAAATTCTTCATACAAGATACATGCATATTCAGCCCTTTCACTGAACTTTCAACAAAGGAATTTATTCAAAATCTTTATGAGCTTTTTCAGGTTGCCCTTCTTTCCAAAGCAATATAGTCACTCGTGAATGGTGATGAGAGAATTTACACACTTAGCTAAAATACTGTAAGAAAAAGAATGTAAAAAAGACGGGAAAGATATTTTAAAGAAAATTTCATCAGAAGCAAATATATTCAGTCTCTAAGGAATTAACAACATGAATCCACCATGCTCCCTCAAGAAGCCAGTTTGCTGTGATCACCCTTCTCTGTGTAAGATGGAAAAGGTGATATGACCTGGTGGGTAAGAAGGCCAGGCTGCTTGTGGTCAAATGCCAGCACCACCCCGTGCTAGCTGTGTGACCTTGGGAAGGTTCCTTTATCTCCTCTACCTCGGCTTCATAATCTGCATCACGTAGATAAAAATAGCCAAAATAGTTCATTTTTGGTGACAATTCAGTTCAGCTCCCCAATTCCCTCAGCTAACCTTCAGATCACTGTATGTATGACAGAGTATAGGGGCAGGGCTGGGTCATACGAAGGACGCCTACCAACATCCCCCTAACTATGCTGCAGTTTCTACAAACTCACTTAATCTTTGTTAAGAGTGTAAGACAAATGGAACACAAGGTGTGTCCCAATTTAAATTTTATTAACAAAATATTACTTCTGTCCTTCTACAAGTACACTGAAGCTAGTTTTCCAAATGTATGGATACAAGTAAATATTATGTCTTACTGACACAGGAAGAACGGATAATGCTGCAACCACTGCATACATGTTTTTAAAACAAAAGCTCATGTAAAAATGAACACTGACATTGTGGTCCATACAAGGCCAAGGTTCCTACAAAGTCCATGGTTCATTCTCACTAGCCAACTTGAATGTTTCTGAAACAGTGTAGCGAATTCTAAACCTACACTTCTGCCATATTCCCACCTGAGGTTAATGATACAAGTTGATTTTTTTATAGATTTTATTATTATATTTTAGGCCACCTTTAGTTTACCTTGGATCATCTTTCTTCAGAAGATATTTTCTCTTTTTTTGTCTTTGTTCATTTTTTTTTATTGAAGTATACTTGATTTATAATGTATTAGTTTCAGGTGTACAGCAAAGTGATTCAGTTATACATATATATATATCAATTTTTTTCAGATTCATTTCCCTTATAGGTTATTATTGTACAAAACATTGAGTAGAGTTCCCTATGCTCTACAGTAGGTCCTCCATGGTTACCTAGTTTATATATATAGTAGTGTGTATATATTAGGAGTTTGGGATTAACATATACAAGTTGATTTTTTAAGGTGTTTTAATTATCTAACTATCACAAGAATGTTTTTTTGTTTGTTGTTGATATCTGTTTTCCACTTATCACTTTATGGATTTTTGTAACAAGAACTCTTTGAAAAGCTTGCCAAATATACAACACTGTAATGATTATAAGTAGTACAGACTCCCACTCACTAAAATATACGCTGAGATTTGTTTTGAAAGGAATTTTTTATTGATCAGCAGAAAGCAGTAGAAGCAGAAACCATTATAGGTGCCCAATCAAGTGTACAATATCTGATAAAATGGAGATGCCAGCAAGCTCTGTGAGGATCTCCTACTTCTGAATAATTGGAATTAGTCTCCCGTGATTGTACCTGTGTTGATGAATATTGTTGTTCACTCGAAAATGCTAAATCAGCTTCTCCCTTAACAAGCTACAAAATTTTGCTACCAGTAGTCCAGGAAGTTGAACAAAAGCAAAGAAAATTACAGTAAGTCCCCTACGTACAAACGAGTTCCATTTCAAGAGCGTGTTCCTAAGTCCAGTTTGTTCGTAAGTCCAACAAAGTTAGCCTAGGTACCCAACTAACACAATCGGCTACACAGTACTGTACTGTAATAGGTTCATAATACTTTTCACACAAATAATACATAAAAAACAAACAAAAAATAAACATTTTTAATCTTACAGTACAGTCCCTTGAAAAGTACAGTAGTCCAGTACACCAGCTGGCGTACGGGGCTGGCATCGAGTGAACAGGCAAGAAGAGTCACTGACTGGAGGAGGGAGAGGAGGTGGGAGATGGTAGAGCTGAAGGATTGTCAGCAACAGGAGATGGAGGGCAAGCTGCAATTTCACTCACGCCTGACGTTGGTGGCACAGGTTCTGGTTCCTTGCTAGAGTCAATTCTATCTACCCTCTTGAAAAATGATCCAGTGATGTCTGGGTAGTAGCTATTTTTTTCTCGTCATAGATGACATGGTAGCACTGGACTGCATTCTGAACGGCTGCTGCAACCTTCATGTACCGTTCTACATTCAGGTTCTCTGCCTCAAAAACTAACAGTGCCTCCTCAAATAAAGGAAACCCCTTTGCCATTTCCTGCAGTGTGAATCTCTTCGGTTCTTCAGTTACTTCTTCTTCCTCTTTTCTTTCTTTGTCCTTTCTCTGGGCCTCCAATTCCATCAGGTCTTCATTAGTCAGCTCCTTGTGTTGCATAGCAAGGAGTTCCATGAAGTTGTCCTCTTGCAGATCTAGCTCCAGCTTTTGCTGAGGGTCACTACGTTGCTGAAGACCTCTTTGGACTCCTCATCCACCTTCTCAAATCCATGAAAATCATGAACAAACTGTAGGCAAAGGTTCTTCCAACCCCCATTCATGGTTATGGCTGTAACCTCACGCCAAGCAAAGCCAATGTTTTCTACGGCATTGTAGATGTACAGTCCTTCCAAAATTGTCGCAAGGTTGTTTCTGATTCCTCACTCGCCTCTACTGTCTGATGAAAAGTGTGACATAAATAACAGTTCTTAGAAGTCGCTATAATTCCCTGGTCCATAGGTTGGATGTGTGATGTAGTATTCGGTGGCAGATGCACTACTTTGACATTGGGATGAAAGATGTCCTTGAATGGGGGGTGGCCCAGAGCATTGTCAAGCAGCAAAAGAATATTGAAAGGGACATCCTTCTCCAAGCAATATTTCTGTACCTCCAGGATAAAGTGGTGGAAAAACCAGTCCTGGAAAATGTCCTGTGTAACCCAGGCTTTGGGGTTACTCTTCCACACAACAGGAAGAGAGCCTTTGGCTATGTTTTTAAGGGTTCTTGGGTTCTCTGAATGATAAACTAAGAGAGGTTTCAGCTTCATTTCTGCAAAAGCATTGCCAGCAAACAACAGAGTTATCCTATTCTTTGCTGCTTTATAGCCTGGCATCAACTTTTCCTCCTTGCTGATGTAACTTTGGTCTGGCATCCTTTTCCAGTACAGTCCTGTCTCATCCACATTAAAAACCTGCTCAGAAAAAAAAAAAAAAAAAAAAAAAAAACTGCTCAGGTAAATACACGCCTTCATCACTAATTTCTCGAAGCATTTCAGGAAATTCCCAGGCAGTTACCATATCTGCAGTTGCTGCCTCACCACGTACTTTTACGTTGTGAAGTTTGGCTCTAGCCTTCAACGGATGAAACTAGCCATGGCTGGCATTAAAAGATGTGCCCTCTGATTCTTCGCCGTGTTTCTTCTTCAAGTCTTCATAAAGGCTCTTAGCTTTCTCTTGAATAAGCATTAAGCTGAGCAGGACTCAGCGCTGATGTTGATCCTGCATCCGCACGCTGAGAAGTTTCTCCATCTCCTCCATCACTTTTCCATGCTTCTTCGATATTCTGTCAACATCGTTGGCACAGGAGACGTCACATGTTCCATAATTTTGTCCTTGTTCTTTAGAATCATGCCAATGGTTGAATGATTCATGTTATAAGAATGAGAGACGTCAACCATCTTTCTGCCTCACTCCACTCTCTTAATTGTTTTCACTTTTGCTTCCATCGTTATCACTTGGCAATTCTTAGCAGTACCAGCTCCATCACTGGTGCTTTTATGCTTCCTTCCAGACATCCTGGGCTTGAAATAAAAATACTGTACTAGTGTACTCTATACAGTACTGTACAGTTAAGTACACAAACGCACAACCACTTGTAGAGGATGCACACACGAGACAATGTACGCCAGACACGTGAACTAACTTATGTGACTGAACATGCGAATGCACATTCACATCTTTGAAAGTTCGCAACTTGAAGGTTCGTAAGTAGGGGACTTACTGTACTTAAAACCAAGCAGATGAGATAATGAAACAAAATGACCAATGATAGTTTAAACTCTCCACAAATGACAAGAGATGGCATGAGATCTATTAATAATTAACCTACAATTTGAATATGTGAACACGTGGAATGTATTTAGTACTACGATTTTTGAAAAATAAGTCGGAGTTAAGAAAGGACAATTCACTTTCCCAGCCAACTATTCCACATATTTTTTCTTTCTAGACCTTCACCACCTCCCATCCTCACTTGCGGCTGAGCTTATAATCACAAATATAAACAAGCAGAAAAGAGTTTCCAATGACTCTCACCTGCGTATCTACCATCCACCTGCATCTGTACCTACAGACTCTGGTTCTTTCATCTCCTCCAGGCTCCCATCTGAAGAACGACCCCCGAATTGTGCACCAGGATCCATTCCCCTCTCACCTATTTAAGGGCAAGTTTTCATCCTCTTAGTTCCTTATGTCATCAAATTGTTCTCCCCAGAATAATTCTCATCAGCATATTAAAGCATCCTGAACATTTTCCCACCTTAAAAAACAAATCACAACAAAACTCCTGCTTGACTACACATAACTTGCCAATATCCAGCTCTGTGCCCTTCCCACCAAAGTTTCCAGAAGGAGTTGCTTTATTTGTTGCTTCCGACCGCTCTCTTCCTATTCACACTTGAACCTAATCCACTTTGGTTATGCAGATTTCTGTCTGGTAAAACTGCACCGAAGTGAAGAATTCTTAGCGTGGTCATCACTGACCACCATATTCCTAAGTCAGTAGAGATCTGTCCTCAGTTTAATGACCAACAGCAGAAGGTGCAATGTTACCTCATGCCCATTCCCCTTTCTTTCTTCTCTTCCCCCCGCCCACTCAGAGGCACACAGTGTGTTTATTGTCAATAATTTATCTGTCTTGTCCATCACCATTTCCTCAGAACCTATAGCACCCATGGAGGGTTTAATGCTGCTCAAGTAATTTTTTTAGTATTTTTTTCTTCTAGTTTTATTGAGATATAATTGAAATGCAACACTATAAATTTAAGGTATAGTGCATAATGATTTGACTTAAATATATCATGAAATGATTATCCCAATAAGTTTAGTGAACACCCACAATCTCATAAAGATACAAAACTAAAGAAAAAGAAAAATAATATTTCTCCTTGTGATTACATCTGTTAGGATTTACTCTCTTAAAAATGTTCATACACAACATACAACAGCGTTAATGATATTAATCACAATGTACATTACACCCCTTCCCCCTTCTCAACTTGAGTACAGGACACTACACTCTTAGTTTTCTATCTTAGAACAGGTACCTCTCAGTCTCCTTGGCTGTACCCTCTTCATGTCTCCAAATATTAATGTTGGACTGAGCCAGGTCATAATTCTCACACTTCTTCTCTATTTAGAGTCACTTTCTTGCTAAGATCATAAAATTTCATTTTAAATTTTATTTTTTTAACATCCACTGATGACTTCCATATTTTTATCTCTACTTGGACCTCTGTGAAACTCCAGGTTAGTATATATAATGGTCTCTACTGAATGTGAAATGTTTCTCAGATTTATCATGACCTAAACCAAACTGGTTATCTTCCTGCAAAACTTGCTTCTTCCATGGGCTTCCTTATCTCAGTAAACAGCAGCTCCATTCTTACAGCTGCTCAGACCAAAATCCTCAGGGCCATCCTCGCTGAGCTGATGACCCTCTTATCTTCATGTTCTATACTCATCATCCAGGAAACCCTGGTGGCTCTTCCCTCTAAGTATAGCCAGACTTGAATAATTTCCCACCATCTCCACCACCTTCTCCCTACCACCACAGTTATTGCCCTCATTCAGTCCATCGTCATGTTCTGTCCTGGCTCATGGGAATAGCCTTCTAATGGGTCTCCCTGCTTCCACTGTGGTCCTCCAACTGTTCTCAGCTCAAGGGCCAACATGATGCATTTAAAACTTTTCTCAGATCACGTCACTCCTCTACACAAAATCCTCTGAGGATTCCCAATCCCACCGGCCCGTTGTGAGGACCTGCAAGATGATACAAGTCCTGGCCTCTCCCCATCACTCAGACTCCATCTGCGACCACTCCCTCCCCTACTCTGGTCACACAAGCCACACAGGACATCCAGACTATCCTCCAAATCGCTAGCAATGTTCTTGTTTTATGTCTCTGCATTTGCCATTTCATAACCGTTTACCTCAAAATATCAGCATGGCTCACCCCCCTCCTCCTTTCAGATCTTTCCTCACAGATCATTTTCTTATTAAAACTTGTATTCCACTCTCCCCAGCAAAGCTGTTCCTTTTCTCTTTTATTTTTCTCCATAGCACTATCACCACCTGGCAGATTATATATTTATAATTGAATGTATTTACTGTAAGCCCTCCCCACTAAAATATGAACTCCCATAGGCAGATATTCCTTGTCTACATTTGTACTACTCTATCCTTGACCCCTAAAGTCCCCCCTAGCTCATAGGTAGCTTTCAATAAATATTTATTGTTGGCGACTTGCAGTTTCACATTTTTTGGCTTTACTTTGAATCAGTCTTGTATAGGAAGCTGAGCTGATTTCTGGCCACTGAGAATGAGGTGATTGCTAGAACCCCCAGGGAACCCCCAGGAAAACCCCCTTTTATTTCAGGGCCCTCAGGTTCCCTGGCCTCAGTTTCCTAGCTTATATCTATACAGTCCTGCCACCTCCTGCCTTCCATTCAGTGCCTGATAATAACATCCTGATTCCAGACGGAGCAAGTGGCCAAAACTGGCATTTTGGGAGCCTGAATGCCCTAATTCAAATCCTGATGCCAGCCTTAAGGAGATAAAAGACTTATTATTAAAAACAATGTCCTTATATTTTAAATAGAGATTTATAGAGTAGTAAAGTAATAACGCCTAATAACAAAAAAATGAAAAATATACAAGGGCCTTTCCTTTAAACTTTTTTTTATAATTGGGTTATAGTTGATTTACAATACTGTGTTATTTTCAGCTGAACAGCAAAGTGATTCAGTTATACACAAATTTTTTTCAGACTATTTTCAATTATAGGTTATTACAAGATATTAAATATAATCCCTTGTACTATATAGTAAATCCCTGTTACTTATCTTTTTTATATATAGTGGTGTGTATCTGTTAATCTCATACTCCTAATTTAACCCTCCCTCTCTCCTTTCCCCTTTGGAAACTATAAGTTTGTTTTCTATGTCTGTGAGTCTGTTTCTGTTTTGTATATAGATTCATTTGTATTATTTTTTAGATTCCACATATAAGTGATGTCATATAATATTTCTCTCTCTCTCTCTCTCTCTCTCTCTCTCTCTCTCTCTATATATATATATATATATATATATATATATAATCACATCTTCTTGAACCAATCATCTGTTGATGGGCATCTAGGTTGTTTCCATGTTTTGGCTATTGTAAATAAAATAGTGCTGCTATGAACATTGGGGTACATGTATCTCTTTGAATCAGTGTTTTCATTTTTTCCAGATATATACTCAGGAGTGGAATTGCTGGATCATATGGTAGCTCTGTTTTTAGTTTTCTAAGGAACCTTCGTACTGCTTTCCATAGTGGCTGCACCAATTTACATTCCCACCGAAAGTGTAGAAGGGTTCCCTTTTCTCTGCACCCTCTCCAGCATTTATTATTTGTAGACTTTTTGATGATGGCCATTCTGACAAGTATGAGGTGATATCTCATAGTTTTGATTTTTCTCTAACAAATAGTGATGTTGAGCATCTTTTCACTTGCCTGTTGGCCATCTGTATGTCTTCTTTTTTTTTTTTTTTTTTTTTTTTTGCGGTACACGGGCCTCTCACTGTTGTGGCCTCTCCCGTTGCAGAGCACAGGCTCCGGACACGCAGGCTCAGCGGCCATGGCTCACGGGCCCAGCCACTCCACGGCATGTGGGATCTTCCTAGACTGGAGCACGGACACATGTCCCCTGCATCGGCAGGTGGACTCTCAACCACTGCGCTTTTCTCTGTTGTATATTCTTGCCTCCTTTGTCAAAGATTAATTGACCATAGGTGTGTGGGTTAATTTCTGGGCTCTCTATTCTGTTCCACTGCTCCATATGTCTGTTTTTGTGTCACACTGTTTTGATTCCTGTAGCTTTGTAGTATTGTCTGAAGTCTGGGAGGGTTATGCCTCCAGCTTTGTTGTTTTTTCAGGATTGCTTTGGCAATTCTGGGTCTTTTGTGGTTACAAATTTTAGTATTATTTGTTCTAGATCTTTGAAAAATGTCATAGGTATTTTGATAGAGATCACATTAAATTTGTAAATTGCTTTGGGTAGTATGGCCATTTTAACAATATTAATTCTTCCAATACAAGAGTATGGGTTATCTTTCCATTTCTTTGAATCACCTTCAATTTCCTTCATAAATATTTTATAGTTTTCAGTGTATACATCTTTCACCTTCTTGGTTAAGTTTATTCCTAGGCATTTTTTTAATGCTATTTTAAATAGGATTTTTTTTTTTTACTTTCTCTTTCTGATGAAAAAATATACAAGTGACTTTTAAACATGGGGAAAATGTGCAACATCACTAGTAATGAAATAGATGAAAATAGTATTGATATCATTTTTCCTAGTAAATAACAAGTTACAAAATACTCAGTGCTATGAAACATGTGGGAAGCTGGCTCCTGGCTGAAGGAAGATTATTTGATACAACCCTTCTACTTCATTCATAACTCCTAATACAGTAATTCCAGTTATGAACATTAATAACCTGAGGCTCACATAAAGATTTAAGCATAAAAATACTCATTGTCACATTATAAAGAAATATTGGAAAAAATCACCAAATTTTTATAAGTTTAAAAAATTATGATGTGTTCACAGACTAGAGTATATCATAACCATATACAGTATCTCCTGTTACACAGGAGAATGCTCATTATGTCTTATTAAGGGAAATATTCTTATTGAAAGGTATAGGACATTAAAATGCTAAACATGACTCAATCAAGTATGTTAAAAAAAGATGGAATGACAGAAAGTATAGCAACTATTAGCAGTGAGTGACTCTGGGTGTTGGGACTACTTTTCTTAATTCAAAAAAAAAAGTAAATATATTTTTTTTAAAGTTTGCCTACTTCCTTTAGGACTGTAGGACAAAGTAGAATAAATTCAAAGATGTTGAATTAATTTAACAACAGAACTTATTTGATATCCAGCCTTTTATTTTCATAAAACTAAATCTTCATTCTCCTTCAGTCAAAAGTTCACGAGTCCTCTAAAGGACTCTAAGTCCCCAGTCTTGTTTTGGGAACTTGTCAAGTCTTCTCCTCCACCCCTCTCTGTTACTTATCCATCCAGAGGTCTTTATCTTAGAGCCTTCAATTAAACCCTATCAGCATTTACACAGAACAACAATATACCTTCATTTAAGACCAATTGGTAGAGACACTCAAACTGTGGGAAAACAAAACTTGTTTATTTGCAGATAAGTGGAGTTCAAATGAATACAGTTTAATATATTTTTTATTTTCATGGAGATATTCCATGAATATTATTATTATTTATATTGTAAATTTTTTTTAAGATTTTTCAACTTCCTGTTACTCTGATAAGGACAATAATCACTCTTGTAATCATTATTATTATTTCAAATTTAATTAGTTCCATTTTGTCATAAAACATTGATAAAGCCATACTGTTCTCCACCCATAATGCAAAATTCAAAGCCAATAATTATAATAAAATATTTTTAGGAGAAAAGGAGAATTCAGTGGCTGTTGTGTTATAAAAATTGTAAAATCTTTTGACTCAAAACCTTTCACCAAAACTGAAGCATTCATCTATTTTAAGACAGATGGGAAAAAATAGGTTTCCAGAGTTTGCCCCTAATATGGGATTATGCAATATCTAGGTTCTTTCCTCTATAAATTAAATCCAGTCTAATACCTTAAGCCTCCACTGAATAACTGTTTCAAGCAAGGCATGGTGATAGGATAACCTGCAGTATCCAGGTTAGAAGCCTTTCCAGAGAATAAGTTTGAAGATGGAATTTTTCCCCCCTAATTTTGTTATAATTCCAAAGCTAAGCATGTTAAAAAGCTCCAAAATGTGTAATCAATTTAATTAGGCAAAACTTTAGTTTCCAATGTATTTTAATATGAGCACAATCATATTGTTCAATCATCATAACCTCCATAGTACTTTCCAAATAACTGCCCAGTAAATTAATAGACGTATTTCTATCTTTAGTTTGTAACACTATGTTCACCTGTTTTCTTCTCTATCATATACATTTACACAGCCTACAGTTGTAACGCAGTCTAATTATTCTTAGATGCTAACAAGTCACCATTGTGTCCTCCATCATAGAAAAGTAAAAATGTGTTAAATATTCTGAGCACTAAACAGGCTTTTAGAAACTGGGGTAAGTCTATTTTTTTTTTTCATGTCAGACATGTCTTAGATTCAGCTATCTATATTTTATAGTTTAATTAATAACCTTGATTCTAGAACTTGATTATTCACTCTTTCAAATAATATTTTTTATCACATGCTATGTATGTACTAAACATGGCACGTAATAGCAGTGAATCAGATAGAATAGATTGTTTCCAGGAGATGGCAGGCTAGAAGGGAAAAAGATGGAGGAAATATTCCCAGGTATGGTGAGCGTTATAAAGATGGTTATGCAGCTCATAACCAGAGACCCTAGTAGATACACCAAGTTCAGGAGGAGGTGAAGACAACAGTCTTCAAAGCAGAGAGAACAGCAAAGACCATGAGGCAGAAAAGATCAAGGTGAATTTTTAGTACCTGAACTGAGTCCCAGATGGCTTGAGGACATTACACTGAATGGGGGAGAGAGCTGAACAAGATGAGGGTGGAGATGTACAGATTTAGTATTTTTTTTTTATTTTTAGTTTTTACTTGCAATGGGAAACTAAGAATAGTAAATTAGGAGTGACATGGGCAGTGATAAAATGATCACAATGTTTGAAGTGTTTCTTGAACCTTTGCATCAGTATTAGTCATTTTCATGGTACTGCTGACCTTGTGTGATCTCTATTTTCTACTTCATTTTACTCATTCAAGTACTGGATTTCCCGGAAGCCCAGGTTAGACTCTATCAAAAGGGTAAGAAGTAGGAGGCCTTTCAGGTGGCCTGACCAACAGACCTAATCTGAACCAAAACCTGGACTCTCCCTCCTCCCATACCATGTTCCTATAAAATAGCTGACTATTCTTCCAAATGTTTCATTAAAAGCCAATCCAACATCCTCCTCATTCCTCCTTGTTTTTTGTCGGTGACAAATACGCTCCCTGGCTAGACTGCCAGGTAGCCTCCTTGCCCTTGAATGTCCTCCATATCCTGTTCATATCCACCTGTTCTCATTTTTATTACCATTCTCCAACATCTGGGATACTTCTCAACTTTCTTACAGAATGTTCTTACAGAATCCATGTTTTTCTTCTACATTACCATCACCCTGGATATACCTTTAAATAATCATATGGAATGGCTCTTTCAAAGTTTCATGATGTCAACTTCAGTGTCTTCTTGTATTTATTCCTTCTGCACATGCCCAAGACTTAAACCACATCCTCGGGATAACAGGCAGAACTTCATGTCACTCACCAGAACATTTTGATCTTTCACCCTCTGAATTTTCAAAAACCTCAGAACTCCATATCACTAGCTTCTTTAAACTTCTTGATAAAAGTACCTCTAAGTATTACTTTTGCCAAAGGTATCCCCAGCATGGATAATCTCCAGGCAAGATAAAGGGGAAAGATTTTTTTCAATGAGAATGCCTACCTATGAATAGGTAGTAAGAGCCTGACAGAACATAATCTGTAGGTTCACAGAGCTCAGAAAGGAAAAATGGAAAAGAAATGTTCAAAAATCAAACATTCAAAGCCACTCTGAGGGAAGAGGGGAAGATGTCTTTACTCCCTTCCACCTGTATTCTATATTCCTCTGATATATGTCATCATTAATAGTTCTTTCCGGGCTTCCCTGGTGGCGCAGTGGTTGAGAGTCCACCTGCCGATGCAGGGGATGCGGGTTTGTGCCCCGGTCCGGGAGGATCCCACATGCCGCGGAGCAGCTGGGCCCGTGAGCCATGGCCGCTGAGCCTGCGTGTCCAGAGCCTGTGCTCCGCAACGGGAGAGGCCACAGCAGTGAGAGGCCTGTGTACCGCAATAAATAAATAAACAAACAAACAAATAAATAAATAAAATAGTTCTTTCCTTCTCAAGTCATATGAGAAACTTCCACACACCTTACAATTTTACTTAACTATTTTCTAGTACCAAATATTTCTATGAACCTCACTTTATTTTCAAGTTTCTGTTTATATATCTGTGATATCACTTCTTCCATGAAGAATTTGAGAAAGTCCCCTCTCTAATTATTGATTAGCACTCTTGCATCTTCAAACTAAAATTCTCATAAGGATGGTAAGCAGTGGTTCTCAGAGTATGTTCCCAGGCTGACAGCAATTCATGTATTTCTGAGATGGTATCAGAAATATAAATTCTGTCCTGCCCCAGCCTACCTGAATCAGAAACACTGGAGTGGGGTCCAGTAACTTGTGCTTTAACAATCCTCCAGGTGATTTTAATGCTCTCCAAAGTTTGAAAACCATGAATAATTTTCCTTAACCATGACAGCACCTTAAAACTACGTGGGATCTTTTAAATAAGACCCTTGCCTAGGACTCACCACAGACCATGCCAATTCCAATATGGCAGCAGCCCCAGGTTTTACCAAGACTCTCATACACAGTGAAGGTGGAGTCTACATTTCCTTCACCCCCCGCACAGATATTCTGCACTTCAATCCGACTCCTGTCCACCCTCAGAGGAACACTCTGCAAATCATCCTGGACTTCCTGTCCCCCAGTTCCTCAGACCTCTTCCCAGTCTCCCTGTCACCCACCATCTCTCCAGCTCCACACCACAGTCTGAGCAATGGTCCTGTGGTAGGACAGCATGGGCTCATATCTTCTTCATTCAGGTCTGAATTTCAAATTGTTGTAGCTTTTATAACTAGAAATAACTCTCCTTTAAAAATAGTTCAATATTTAAATAGTTTAAAACAATTAAATTGAATGAAATTTTAAAACTAGTAAATTCCATTTTTAAATCACTAATTACGTAATAAAGAATTATTTCACTATTATAAGGAGCAATACTAAAGTTAATTGATTTATACAAATACATTTATGAGTAGATAAGCTAAATATACCCACGAAGGTATTACTGCATGCTTTTTCACTCTATTAAAGAACAATAAAATCTTAGAAAACAACCCAAAAGCACTGAACAGATATATCTGTATATATGCCCATAAATGAAGATATATATATTTAACTTGTTAATAACTATAATTTATTCAAGTCTATTACTTTTATAAACTGTGATCAATTTTTGTATATAGTGATAATGTGATCCACAAGTCTATATATTAGTAATATCTAAAAAAATATCTCATTTCTTTTTCATCCTTGAAATTAAATATAATTTTACATTGTAAAAGTGACTAAACTTATATTATTAATTGTTTTGCTATAAATGAAAATAATTTGCTTTAGGCATATGTCAGTGTATGCTATAAACTATGCCTGTGACTAAAGCGTGAGTAATCCAAAAAAGTGTGTAAAAATTATGAGTCTGATCACCAGTGACACATCATATTATTAGAAAGTGCAAAAGTTTTGAAGAATATCATTTTTTTTTTTGCAGTACACGGGCCTCTCACTGTTGTGGCCTCTCCCGTTGCGGAGCACAGGCTCCGGACGCGCAGGCTCAGCGGCCATGGCTCACGGGCTTAGCCGCTCCGCAGCATGTGGGATCTTCCCAGACCAGGGCACGAACCCGTGTCCCCTGCATCGGCAGGCATACTCTCAATCACTGCGCCACCAGGGAAGCCCTCAGAATATTTTAAAAAACATTTATGTTCTGAACTTGAAGCTTTTTAATAAAAGAATCAACATTGTAGATCATATTTTCATGTCATAGTTGAAATTTTAGGCTTTTGTTTTTTTCAGTAGCTCTTTTTGTGTGACTGGTTTGTACTCATCTTGACATCTTGAAATGCAGCTTAAGCTATGCATTAAAGTATAAGTATAATATAGTTTATGTTATTGCATCAAAGATAGGCATATTCCTTGTAAAAGACTCAAACAGAAATAACTTAAGTCAAACCCTAGTGGAGTTATGTTTCTTTTAGGAAAAAAAATATATATAATTGACCTATAGTAAACCAGTATCATGAGGATTAAGATATCTATGGGCAAACACTCTTCTGAGAGAAAAAGATTATCCATGAGATTATTGATCACATATTCATTTACGTATCTGTCTCATTGTCACTTTTATTTTCAAGTCTCTTTCATCTTCAGCAGACTTGGAAGGAAGGGCTTATACATCTTTTGTGACTCTTTCTTATACTTTCTTCAACTCGCTCAAACTAACATTTGATTTCCTCGTTGCTTGGCTGTAATCCAGACATCTCATTAATTCCTTCTTGTTTTCTCCCTAAAGAAGTTGTTTTCTTTTGTTTTGTTTTGTTTTTTTCCCTGCCTCTGTGAATAATTAAGATTTTTCTTCTTCCTTTCTGAACATTACTCTGCAGGTCTGTGATTCACATCAAAGCAGTTCACTGTCTCAATCTGCAGATGAACATCTGGAACAAAAGCTAACTCAGCCTCATGACTAATGAAAACAAGGCCACTCATGCATCAAGGAAAGCTACATATAATTAAAAAGCCCGGGACTTCCCTGGTGGCACAGTGGTTAAGAATCCGTCTGCCAATGCAGGGGACGCAGGTTAGATCCCTGGTCTAGGAAGATCCCACATGCTGCGGAGCAACTGAGCCTGCGTGCCACAACTACTGAGCCTGCGTGCCACAACTACTGAAGACCATGCACCTAGAGCCCATGCTCCGCAACAAGAGAAGCCACCGCAATGAGAAGCCCGCTCACCGCAATGAAGAGTAGCCCCCGCTCGCTGCAACTAGAGAAAGCCTGCGTGCAGCAACAAAGACTCAACGCAGCCAAAAATAAATAAATAAACTTAAAAAAAAATAAAAAGCCCCATTTAAACTATTAGTTTTCACATCTTCCACTACTACTTCCCTTTGTAACCGAGTTGTTGAAAATGATGGAATCTACATTTGAGAGTTACCTCCTTCTTTCCAGCTCACCTGCTAGAAGGGTGAGAGCCCAATAATGACCAAAAGCAGGGAGCAAACTGGGGAGAACGAGGGAGGACTCTACAGCCACAGCCCTTCAGTAGCCAAGAGGCAACAGCGTGCGGCTTTCCTCCATGGGGGCCAGTTCAACACGGACGTGCCCACGTTTCTAATTCATCCTCTGGCTCCACAGCGTCTGAGCCATCATCTGTGTTGGACGTTTGCTAGATGTGTGCCATAATTCCACCTTAAAATGCAAACTGCTAAAGGAAAGAGATGTCATGGCGTTTACATTCTACACAGCAGTGCAGACGTACACACAGAAATGAAACATTACTCCTCTTATGGGATTAATTTCATTTTCTCTTGCGAAGCTTCATCAAAACTCTTATGATGATGGGCTTCCCTGGTGGCACAGTGGTTGAGAGTCCGCCTGCCGATGCAGGGGACACGGGTTTGTGTCCTGGTCTGGGAAGATCCCACATGCTGCGGAGCGGCTGGGCCCGTGAGCCATGGCCGCTGAGCCTGCGTGCCCGGAGCCTGTGCTCCGCAACGGGAGAGGCCACAACAGTGAGAGGCCCGTGTACCGCAAAAAAAAAAAAAAAAAAAAAACACCAAAACAAACGAACAAAAAACTCTTATGATGGATCGTTCTAGAAGTTTAGAGTAGGAATGACTTGTACAAGATCACATGATTCATTTTCTATGGCTAAAAGCTACTAAAAGCTTAAGTATAACTTTACATTTAATTGAATATAAGAATTTAGATATTTACCTGATTCAGCTTCGAAAATATTTCTAAATGCCAGACATTTATAAAGATAAATAAGAAACTGACCCTCTTTCCCAAAATTTCACTGTTTACTCATAGAAACAGACAAGTAAACAAATGGAATAGGATATAGTCTTATTTCCAAACACCAACTGCCTTATTTTTCAAGCATCCTTTTGTTACTAGATAGTAAACTTCTCTAAGGTAAAGTCGGTTTCTTATTCATCTTTGTATTCCCAGAGCTGAGGAAGACTGAGGAAACTGCTTTTACTAGTTTATAGCTTGGCACAGTAGATTTTTGGCTTCTAGAAGTGGGAGCCATACTATAAGAATACAGAGGAAAAAGTGTGTATTTATAAATGGAGAATCAATAAAGCAAGGAGCAAAGCCATTATCTGACTATGCTCCCCTCAACACAGCACTGATATTAACTGCTCTGAAAAGTGCTACTGTAACAGCAACATTAGTTGCAAGAACTACAATTGAGCAATAATTGAAACTTTGGCCCTGATTCTGTAAATATAGCAGTTAGTGTGGGAAAGAGATTCTCAGGTATTCTTCTATGATCCAACCTGGCCCAGGGCCCTTCACTGCCTGCCCTGGAGCACAAGAGCCCCACAAAACTTCAGGCTCTGGATCTCCAGGAACCAGAGACAGCCCTCCGGGCTCTGCTCCCTGACGGTCATTCAGATTCTCCTGCTCCGGCCTTTGATCTGCACTGTCCATCACGCTCTCTAGCACTAGATGGGGCACTCTGAATTTGGGGTTACTTGGTTGAGTAATCAGATGGCATGCATTTCCTTAAAATAATCAAGCTTACTAAGATAAACAGAGACTTAACAAAACACGCGAGAAGCTTGTTGATACCTCGATACTGATTTTTATGGCGAACTGAGCATTTAGAAAGGATTTTAATCCCAGGATTACACCTTCCAAAGGGACTTCATATTTTCCTGATGACTTATCCGAGAAAGCCCCAGGTACTGACCTCTAGATGAAGCAGCAACAACACCCACAAGGCTAACAAGGGGAGCTTTCAGGACAGCTCTGCCATCCAAGGGGGCGACCAGAGCAGGGCAACCGGGCAGAGGGACAAAATTCCTGCGGGTGGACCAACACTGCCTGTTAATGCTGTTTGGAAAAACTTGACGACAAAGCAAAACTCTTCTAAATTTACTTACTCTTTGAGTGTTTGGATTATTCTACCCCTACATCCTCAAAACTTCTTGCCTACGCCAGAGTGGCTTAGCTGAGTTTGTTACTCACTAGAGGAAAGCGAAAAGGTTCATGAATGTCTCTTAATGGAAAAAAAAAAAATAGTACAGTGTAGAATTCTAGCCTGAGTAAGAACTTCTTTTTTTTAAAATCTTTTATTTGAAGTATAGTTGGTTTACAATGTCCTGTAGTATAGTTTCAGGTATACAGCACAGTAATTAGATAGATAGATAGATAGATAGATAGATAGATAGATAGATAGATAGATGAATATATAGATATATACCTTTTCATATACTTTTTCCTTGTAGGTTATTACAGAATATTGAGTAGAGCTCCCTGTGCTCTACAGTAAGTCCTTGTTGGTTATCTATTTTATATATAGTAGTATGTACATGTTAATCCTATACTCCTTCTCTATCACTCTCCCACCCCCTCTCTCCCCTACCCCCCCTTTCCCCTTCGGTAACAGTAAGTTTGTTTTCTACCTCTGTGAGTCTGTGTCTGTTTCTGTTTCGTAAATAAGTTCATTTGCAACATTTTCTTAGATTCCACATAAAAGAGGGGTCATATGATTTTTGTCTTTGTCTTTCTTTGTCTTTCACTTAGTATGATAATCTCTAGGTCCATCCATGTTAAAAAATTAAAAATAGGGGCTTCCCTGGTGGCGCAGTGGTTGAGAGTCTGCCTGCCGATGCAGGGGACGCGGGTTCGTGCCCCGGTCCAGGAAGGTCCCACAGGCCGTGGAGCGGCTGGACCCGTGAGCCATGGCCGCTGAGCCTGCGCGTCCGGAGCCTGTGCTCCACAACGGGAGAGGCCACAGTAGTGAGAGGCCCGCGTATCGAAAAAAAAAAAAAAAATAGAGCTACCATATGATCTTGCAATCCCACTCCTGGGCATATATCCGGAGAAAACCATAATTTGAAAAGATACATGCACCTCAATGTTCACAGTGGCACTATTCACAATAGCCAAGACATGAAAGCAACCTGAATGTCCATCGACAGAGGAATGGATAAAGAAGATGTGGCATGTATATACAGTGGAATACTGCTCAGCCATAAGAAGAACTTCTGATAGTTCTTTCGTCTCACTGGGAGCTGCACTCCATGTCGCATTTTCAGTCAGAGCTGCACAGCACTGTTTATTGGGTACGTTCAGGGACCCAGGGATCAAGCTGTCTTGGTGAACACAGCTCTGCTGCCTCTTGCTGGTTGGCTCACCTTGTGCCTCAGTTACCTCACCTGTGAAACAGGTGAACAACAGTTCTTCTACCATAGGGATGCTTTCGAGAACAAATGACATGAATTACATATATAATTTAGAAGAATGCCTGGCACTCACTGCTATGAAAGCATTTACATGTATACCTTTGTGTGTTTTTGCAAAATAAAATATTTTGTAAAGAAAATTAGACTCTTTATCTGGTCTGGAAATTCAGTGACTGTGGAAAAAAAGATTTCTTCATGGTTTCAGCAAGTTTTTTTGTTTTGTTTGTTTGTTTTCTGGTTCCATATCCCTAGACTGGGAGATAAGAGTTTTGTGGTATTCATAGACTGCCAAGCACTCAATTTGCTTACATAAATCTAGACACAGAAAGCTGTACTGCAACATTGTCAAATATCATCTGGATTTGGAGGGGAAAGTATGGCTTGGGGAGCTACCAAACAGCAGCAGCAAATATGTCATCAAGCTGCAAAGGAAATCAAAATGTACCTTAAAATGTCCCTTGGGTGTGCTCTGTCAATATTTTATTTTTCAAAGAACACAGCCTATCTCCTAGAAATTTCATTAATGTGTTAAACCATCAAAATGTCAATTTGAGTGAAACTTACAAGCAAAAGGCCATTCTCACAGAAGAGTCGGAAAAATCAAATCAAGTAAAATTCAATAAAAATGCCCAGATCAAATCAAACAAAAGAAATTTATATTAAGCTTCCGACAAATAAATGCCTGATTATTTCATTCTCAGAAACTATTAAAAGTTCAACAGTCCTCTTGGTGAAGGAGTTCAGCTGGCCTCTGAGAATTGTTTTTTGTCATCTGATGGAAATGACAACCATTTTATCACCGAGAAGGACGTGCTGTCAACAAGTTGGATGCAGTACGCTTAAGGGAATTCACACAAACAATTCCTAGCACCAATTTTCTAGTTTTTCACGTGACATTGGGATTTCCAAGCAATGGCTATAGAACGTAAAGTCCCAATGTAAGACAAATCTCATGAACCTTTAAAAGTAAACTGAAAAAGTCCCAATGAAAGAAAATATAGAATTGTAGTGACTCCTTACAATGACAACCATGCCTTAGTCTAAAAAGTGACTTCTGGAAAAAAGGGGGTTAAATTACAATGTACCACCACAGATTTCTGTGTATACCTCTTTTGTTTTTTCTCAAATTTTATGGAATAGTACTGAAAGCAATTTGGAAAGCCTGTTTAAAAACAATCAACCAAGAAAGAGCATCCTACTAATTATGTCTTGGCGTAATTTTTCTGATAACCTTTAATGTTCTGATAATATTTAATGATTACATTAAATGATATATATAGTTTTTAACCTAAAGGATTTTAAAAAAATTTTATTTTATATTGGAGTAGAGTTGATTTATAATGTGTTACTTTCAGGTGTACAGCAAATTGATTCAGTTATACATGTATACATGTATCTATTCTTTTTCAGGATTTTTAATTTCTAGTTTTAAATAAGTTTTCCAGGAGTTTGCAACTATGTCATTATGGGCAACAAATAATAAGCCTGGAATTATTATTTATAGTTCTGGGTTTATATTTGTTTTTCTGTTGTATAAATATAGTTTAAGTGCATTTGCTTTGACAGTTTCAACATAGTAAATTAATACTTAGAACACTTGGCTACACGGAGCTACTGACTCTGAATCCTTCTATTGTAGAATCATGGAATATCCAAGCTGAAAGGGAACTGGACATCAGGATTCACAAGCCTAATGCCTTCAGAGGCCATGACCTGAATACCTGGCAAGAGGACCTAAGGTATCCTAGGGAAAGCATTTCTGGTTGAAGACATTAAAATTCCAACAGTTGTGTGAGCTCGACCAAACAAGCCTTCAATGGACTTCAAAAGACCTCCAGTTTCAAACCCTGACCTAGTCCAATAAGGAAACTGAGGCCCATAGAGTGCGAAGTGTCCAAAGCACAAAGTAGCACACTTGGGGTCAGAATCTAATTTCCCCGATTTCCACCCCAATGCTCTGTCTACTTCACCCTTTTCTCCCTCTAAAAGCAATGTATTCTGCTCCATTTTAACATTTTAACATGTACAAAATACAGCAGGTCTAATGAGAAGACACAGAGGTCTGGAATCATACAAAACAGGAAATCAAAGTCAGTCCTCAAAAATACCACAGCTCTAGGAATTTTCTCATAAATATTTTGCATCTTCCATATTCCAAATCTGGAAATAACCAAACCCCCCAGGTAAAAGACTTTCCATGCCCTGCCCACATGGTCCATCTAAATGCAGCTCAGCAGTCTCAATTCCTAGGAGTCCAGACTGAGCTTCAAGACAGATGGTAGCAAACCATGCAGAACATCTCTGCAATGACACAGCTCATTTGTTTTTCTCTGCATAGAAATGACCTTTATCTTTCTGTTCACGGAATAATGGATAATATACCAGACCACGAATCAAGAGGCCAATCCCAGATTTGGTTTTACAACTGACTGTGTGCACATACTGGGCAAAACACTTAACCTTTTTGATTCTAATTTCCTTTTCTCTAAATTGAGTAGGTGGAAAAGGTAATCTATAAAGCCCTTTTCTGTGTCCCTCTGTTATGTTTGCATGGGTGTACATACCTTTGGGTGAAAAACATTCACTCAGATGATAACCAAAAAAACTCATGGAAGAAAAATGTCCAGCTAATAATGTTTGACAAATAATCCTCACCAGAACTAATCTAATCTAGATAGCACCCCTCCAACAGTTCTTGCTTTTACCCACAAAAATGATGGAAAAGTTTATAGTCAATAATAGTAATAGCTTCCTATCTGCCAAATCCATAGGCCTGTGTCAGAGCCTTTACCTTTCTTAGACTTTCTGCAAAATTTGACACTGTTGTTCATCCTCCAGCCTTCCTCTATTTCCATCTTGATTACTGTGACAACACTCCTTGAGCCTGTATTTCCTTAATTTAATTTACTTTCACAGTCTTGGCTTCTTTTCGTCAACCCTTTCCTCAAACTTCTGTCAACTATGCCCATTCTCACTCTGTGCTGGTTACAGACTCACCCCCCCTTGGCATCAGAACTACCAACTGTAGTTACTAATGATTCTCAGATCCAAATCTCTGACTCCATCCTCTCTCCCAAGGGATCTTCCCAACTGCTCCCTAAATGTTGCACAGACAACTAAAAACCTTTCCTCTCAAAACAGGTCTTTGGTCCGCATCCTCCATGTCACCCAAGCTAAAACTATGGCAAGTTCATCATTCTTAAGTTGTTTTTTATTACTTCTGGAATCTAATTGATCATCAGTTCCTTTCAATTTGTGATGAAAATGTTGTTGAAAAACACCCCGTTCTGGGCACTGTCTTCTGGCTTCGTTCCTATCTTTGGCATGTGGACGGCTACCACAACCTCCTAAATAACTTCTGTCATTCTAGTTTTCCTTCTGTCTAATCTATCAGCGGAACTCCTGAATTATCTTTCTAAAACAAAAATCTAATCATGCCATTCCCACTGCCTTAAAAATTTAGGAATCTAAATTCCATGAAATAAATCCTAAAATTCTCAGTGCGTCCTGTATCATCCTTCAAATTCTAGACTGAGCCACTGCTTTGCCTACTCCTCCTACCCCAATGGGTGGAGGGGCATCGGTTTCCTCTTTTTGAAATTTGTGATGCATGCTTCTATTACAGTGCCCTTGAATGTCACATCCTTTCTTCCCAGAAATCCCAACCCCTTCCTAATCTAGGAAGCTTTCTTAAGCTCCTCAAGGGCAACTGACAGCACAATTCTCTGACTACCAGTAGCATAGCCAGGAGATCTGACAAATACAAATATATTCATGGAAACTATAGGTTAGATTACTAAACATTAAGACAGCATTAGAAATACTGGGATGTATGGTGGCCGTATGCATGCCTTTGTTACAGCAGTTGTGACTATATTTCTATCAAGAGCACAGACCATGTCTTGCTCTGGTTTATATTCCTAGTGACTAACAAACTGCTTATGCATCTCCTCCATGAATTAAAGTAAATGGTTCTTGGATAGTTTTTCCCAATGACAAAAGTTAAAGTAGAGATGATGGGCTTCCTTGGTGGCGCAGTGGTTAAGAATCCACCTGCCAATGCAGGGGACACAGCCCTGGTATGGGAAGATCCCACATGCCGCAGAGCAACTAAGTCCGTGCACCGCGACTACTGAGCCTGCGCTCTAGAGCCCATGCTCCACAACTACTGAGCCCGCGTGCCAAAACTGTTGAAGCCCGTGCGCCTAGAGCCCTGCTCCGCAACAAGAGAAGCCACCACAATGAGACGCTTGCGCACCACAACGAAGAGTAGCCCACGCTCGCTGCAACAACAACAAAAAAATGAAAGCCCATGCTCAGCAACGAAGACCCAAGGCAGCCAAAAATAAATAAATAAATAAATTTATTAAAAAAATAAAATAGAGATGAATGGGAAAGACTCTTTGTAAGAACTCGTAAAGAAATGTGAGTTTTTACAGACAATTCACTTTTTTAAAATCTGTGCTTGTTTGTTGTATGCTCTAGCTTGGATCTGCCAGGATCATAAATCTAGAAAACAAAGGGACACACAAAGTCAGTAACCAGTTCTCTTCTTTTGGCATCTAAGAGTTCAAATTAAAATTTTATGGTTATTTATGTGTTTAGTTTGCTTACCTCTAATACAAGATTTGTGAGAGTTTGTGTGTGTGTGTGTGTGTGTGTGTGTGTTTAAAGATGTTGGTATCCAGGAAGTAGAAAAGCTTGTTTTCACTACGAGCCAGAATTATTAAATTAAATACTTCTTCCCAGGACAATAAACCATTGAGATTTAGAGACCTGACCTACAGTTGACCGATATTTTGGCCATGCCCAGAAGTCAATAAAAGTCCATTGAATCTCTAATTTAATATCATATTCCCCATTTTGCAGTTAAAATCTGTTTCTAGTCAGGAATTTGGAATCTGTGCAATACAAGCTAAAGAGAGTCAATGTCTGAAATCTGAACTTCTGAATGTGATACCATGACATCTATATGATTCTTGAAACTGTCAAGACTTCAACATTTCCTGGACCAGTACATAATAGCAAATTATAAAATAAACGGCCGGATAAAAACAACATTTCCACGGAGGCTATTTCCTTAATACTTTACATATACTACCAGGTCATGGAGAAATTTATCTCCATTTGTTTTAACATCAGGTCAAAGTTTCTCAAACCTGGCAGTGCTGGGCTGGATATGTCTTTGATATGGAGGACTGTCCTGTGCATTGTACAGTAGTTAGCATATCCCTCAGTGGCACTAGATGACACTAGATGTCAGTACGGCCCCCCAGGTGTGACGCCCAAACATGTCTCCAAATGTTGCCAAATGTCCCCCAGGCAGCAAAATACTCTCCAGTTGAGAATCATTGCTTTAGATGGCGAGCAAAATGGCTAATACTTTTTTATATAGTCACCACATAGCACCTCATCCAGCACATAAGAGGTATTCAATAAATATTTCCCGGAATAAATTAGTAAGTGCTAATTATATTTAAGACTGTATGCCATACTCTAACTCAGCAATCCTACAATTACGTATGTATTAGCCCCAAGGTATATCCAGTCCATAAGTACTGATGAAAGATCAGCAACTCCCACCACTCCTGGGAAAACGTACAAAACCAACAGCGTGTGACTTCCTTATATGTAAGTAAGTTGCACAATATTCTATGTGAGGGTGAACACAATTGACCATCATTCCTCTTCAGAGATTACAGACTCATAGTGCAAGTGGAAAATAACACTGCCGTCTGAGAGTTAAACTGTCAAGCCATCACTTAGCAGATAAGACAGAAGTCATAAAAAGTCATCTTAAAGGGGTGAAATGTCTCCAAGATTGGCAGACCTTGGCTATAACTTCACTGAATGTATTAACATCTGAAGATGGAAGATGCCAGTTAAGAGAGAGCTGCTCAAGCTGGGAAAAAAGTCATGAAGGCAAACATGGGGTCTGGGCAATCCAGGGACTGACGCCATGTAGCGTGTTATCTTTTGCAAATCACATCTTTTTACAAGCAAACTACACGGGAAGCCAAATCATCAGAAGTTTGCTAGTTGGGCATAAAATCAGAACAAAAGAAGTTGGTTATATAACAGAACATTTAATATCTGCAAACACTGTTATTTGCATAGCAAAAATTCACCAAATGAATGTCACCATACAAAGCCCTCAGGACACCCCAGGGTTACCCTCTGAGAGCACTGTGCCCTCGGGGGCCTTTTACGGCCTGTAATTTCCTCCTCGGAACTTCTAAGATATTTTTTCCTTGCCTTTTTCATTTGTTTGCTTGTTTTCTTGGTCTCATTTCTAAATGAACATCACCAAATGCAGTAATTAAATGTAGATAACATGGGGTCACTCCCTAAAGTTATCTTTTAGGAAAGAAAGGGTTGATTTATATTTGAGACTTTATACCATGTATCATATTATGGAACAATTTCTAATCACTTTGTTTTTCAAAATAAAGTGCTATTGGTGGGAATGCACATCAGCCTGAAATGACCTCAAGCAATGATGGTTTGAGATACCGAAGGAACCTGATGAAAGCAACTAAAACAAGAGGGGAAAAAATTTAACACAAGTCATTATTCAAGGCAGTATAACATCATCTTTTAATAGCAAAAACATTCTGTGGCACCTATGAACATACACCTCAGGATCAATTTTTTTAAATCCTCACATTATGCAAATAACTATGTATGGCTTGCAATAAAATTATACACAGATTTAAAAAGTGCTGCATTTCAAATAATTTGGTAGGAAGCAATGATATTGTCAATCTGCACTACATAACTCAAAAAATAATCCTGGTGATGATGTAGACATAGCTCTGTACAAAATGCATATGAAAAGAAGGAAGAAAATTATTTCATAAAATGTGAGTGAAAAATGTTTAATAAATTTTATTGCATAGTTACATTAGTAAATTAAATATGATCAGCTAAAGAGATGCTTAATCTACATGTAAAAGTTCATTTAAGTTTGTCCTCCTCTCTGAAAGATCCTCACAATGGAAAAGGAGAATTTACCTAATATTACAGGTTGCCACCTCTTTGGGCTCATAGATCAATTTAAAGTATGGCCTTCTCTTCTTCTGCTTTGCTTGGATGATTTAGAGGAGACCAGAGCAATTTATTTTACATATATACATAAATATATTTAAATATACATATCAAATGATCGTGATAGATACCTACAGATAAATATATATACATAAATAAAATATCTATATATGGATGTATCTATAGATACCTACTGAGACTGAGGTGATAATTTAGGTGGATGCCTCACTTTTCTGAAGAATGGAAAATTCTCAGAAAGCTTGAACACCGTAGCATCAATATAATGACTATTTAAAGACATGCAAATGACTGCTACAAAGGAAAACAGCATTATTATCTTGCTAATCCGAGCTCTGTCTACACTGATTGACAGGACAATTCTAAGAAACAAAATATTCTGTGAAACAAAATATCCAAAGGATGTTTGACTGCTCTCCTTACTCTGCAAGGTGACATCAGAAACGGCCTCCCTTCCACCCTGCTCCTTTTCATCACGTGCTAGATAGGGCTCTAGCCTCTGTCCCTAAAGAGTTGTATGTGCATAAAAAATCAACTCCTTGAATTTGCACTTTTCCACACCCATAGGATTCTCATCAACTATGTTCATGCACACGGAAGTTTAACTCAATTTCAGTAAACACAAGTGCAGAGATGATAAGTACACAAGTAAGCTGGGGAAACGTAAGAGCCCCCTTTCTCTACCACCAATGACAATGCATCCAAGCCCTGTGCCAGCCTCACCCTCCCTGCTTTTCTCTTTCCCTATGGTTACTTGGCATCCAACCTCAGCACAAGCACACACACTCACACATAGAATCTATGTGGGAATCTTTAAGTGTTTCTCATTTCCTTCTTTCATGTTTACCTTGGCATATTTCATCTTTGAAAAGATGCCAGTTCATCAGTGCAAATGCTGAAGGACCCTAGAAAAAAATGGAAACTTAGGAATAAGACTTTATATCTCTAAGAGTTTTGGCCTAACTTTTGAAATCCGTTTCTTGTTTTACATCCAAACCTTAGAGTACTAGCCAAAATACAACTAGGGATCACAACAGAGGGATCAGAGCTATCTTGTAGACTTAATTCTTCTCTCTCTCTCCCTCTCACTGCATGCAGTTCATCTTTAAGTAGAACTATTTATAAACCTGTCTGTTTTTTCTTCTATCTGCATGGTCCAATATGGTTCGACTAGCTACCATATATTAATTTTATATTAATTTAAATTAAGTTAACATTCAGTTATTCGGTTATACTAATCACATATCAAGTACTCAATAACCACATGAGCCTGTGAATTTGAAGCACAGATACAGAACACTATCCATCATCACAGAAAGTTTTACGGCAGCACTGAATGCCACCAAGGACAAGGGCTCAAAAACAAACTGAGGGGCTTCCCTGGTGGCGCAGTGGTTGAGAGTCCGCCTGCCGAGGCAGGGGACATGGGTTCGTGCCCCGGTCCGGGAAGATCCCACATGCCGCGGAGCAGCTGGGCCCGTGAGCCATGGCCACTGAGCCTGTGCGTCCGGAGGCTGTGCTCCGCAACGGGAGAGGCCACAACAGTGAGAGGCCCGCCTACCGCAAAAAAAAAAAAAAAAAAAAAAAAAACTGAGGAAAGAATGGGAAAAGAGTTTAAGTTTATATTTCCCTTTTTGACATAATAAACATATTTCCCAACTATTTCTTCATTTTGTCACCAATTATTTTATATAACTTACAGGGTACCAAAACTCTACAACACATTCTATTAAACACTGATGCATAATTAGTATATAATACAGCACATATTCTAGTTCTGGGTTGGCAAACTCTAAGGACCCAGGTGGTAAGTATCTGACTCTGAGGACCATTGGTCCCTGTTGACACTACTCAACTCTGCTGTCTTAAATGATGTGCCGTCAAATGGGCACGGCTGTGTTGCCGTAAGACATTATTTATGAAACAGGCATGGGCTAGATTGCCCACAGACCACAATTTGCCAACCCCTTCTCTAGTTGATGGGTAAGCACTTACCTAATAGGTAAATAATTGTATATATATGCAAGATACACTGTGATAAATGCTATCTCATGTTCAATGTCTTAAGGAAACACAGAGTTGAGAGATAGGTTTTGACTGAGTGAACTGGAGATTTCTCACGGGAGGGGAGATACGAAATGGGTCTTGAAAGATAAACGTGACCTCAGTGAGTAAATATGAAAAGAAGGGAATTTCAGTGACAGGAAACAACCTGAAGAAAGACAAAAGGCTTAACAGCATAGGACCTGCTCAGTGAGTTGGGGGCAGATCCCTGTAACTGGAGCTGACAGAGGCACCTGGACATATATTAGTAGGAGGCCACCATGCTTTCTAAGAATACGCCAGGATGTTCTTTCCTAACATCAACAGGAAGCAGGCTCTCTCTAAGTGGTCCATGGCTCAGCTGCATCATCTCTGGTGTTTGTTAAAGTTTAGAGTCATGGGCCCCAGCCCCCAGAAATTCCAATTCAGTGGATTTGTGGTACTGCTTAGAAACGTCCATTCTGAGCAAACATTGCTGTAATTCTGAGGCACATTTTTAACATGTGAGAACCACTGACATACATGGTTAGTTAAAACATCTCTAAATACAATTCCTTAATCATTTAACACAGACGGAATAGTTTGAACATGTAAAACAAGCTAAACATTGAATAAAGGTTGAACAGTCTTAGAATTATTATTGAGCCCGTTTCCATCCTTCATCCTCCCTCTAAGTAAAAGTTAATTTACTCCTCACTGTTTAAGTGGTTTCAACAAGTTCCTCCTCATTCTAACTCATTTCAATTCACTGCACGAGCCTGTGTTCACCATATCATTCCACTGATGAATTTTTATACTCTAGTTATTCCCTTTTCCAGGCCTGTTTTCTGGACTGAAGTATATGACTCCTTAAAATGATTCTCACTCACACCCCTTGCCTCACATTTTCCTGATCAAATCATTTGTCCAATGGAATTTCTCCATAACACATTCTTTTTTTTTTTTTTTTTTTTTTGCAGTACGCGGGCCTCTCACTGTTGTGGCCTCTCCCGTTGTGGAGCACAGGCTCCAGACGCGCTGGCTCAGCGGCCATGGCTCACGGGCCCAGCCGCTCCGCGGCATGTGGGCTCTTCCCGGACCGGGACACGAACCCGTGTCCCCTGCATCGGCACGCGGACCCCCAACCACTGCGCCACCAGGGAAGCCCCATAACACGTTCTTGAGACATACTAATGAAGTTTATGTAACATGGCAGAAACACACTATGTTTTATTAATTCACAAAATCATAAGAAAAATATAAGTAAATTTTATATCCTCATTAACTATGGCTAGTGATGTGAAGACCTCTCTAATCAATAAAAGTCCATCAAATTCTTATGAAAAGAAAGGCTGCTTCCAGCCCTTTCTTGGTACAAGAGCTGTCTTGGACCCGAGTGACTTCCAAGCAGAATCACGTTTCCCTAGAAGGATTACCTTGAACTCGTCTACACTAAAACTCATTTTTATCTTACCCATTCAGGAAGACTTTCTATAGAATACTTTTTATTTTCATCATTTTGAACACCTAAGACATTTGTAGACCAGCATTTGTTATGATTTGACATTCTAAAATCTATCATTTTTAATGCCCAGGCTTTCATTTGAATTGGAGAAATTAACATCTGTAACTGGAGCTCTAAATTTGGAATTTTTATAAAATACAGAGAATTATGTTTAGATCTATTGTTATATGGACTTTCTTAAGAGCTATGCATACGTAACATTTAAAACTGTTGATATAGCAGAAATTAAAATTTCCCTTAATGATGGCCCTTTATTGAAATGTGGTTCAGGAAAATTGCAATTTACTGACAAATATGTTATAAAATATAGTGGCACTTTTTGAAAAAGAAGGTCCTTTTTCAAACAAAACATTCTTGAGTAGAACTTGAAAACTGCTGAATATCCCACGTAGAGAGATAAGCACCTAAGTGAGAAGTGAAGAAAACCTATCACCAGGTCTTTTCATGGAAATAAAGAACATGAGAAAATTAATCCTACAATAAAGAAAAATCTTTGAATCTTAAGTTTACAGGCTCAGAGAAAGTAAATCACTTCCAAAAGTCAGAGCTTATCTCTAGGGAACAGGAGGGTAAATTATTTTGCTTAGATGCAGACTCTTCACAAACCTCCCAAATACTTCAGCAGACTTCCCAGCAGAAGAGTTAAAAGCAGTAATGAGCTTGAAAACGTTTAACAACTGGTTCTCCTGGGATATGAGGAAGGAGGAAGCTCTGAGTTGCAGTGTCTGCCAATTTCTGTGATAGAAGTACTCCTAGTGGGCAATTTCAAGCCGCCAATGTGAGGTCACTGAATGTGGAGTGAGGAAGGAATGCCAGCTCTGTGAGCCTGAGTTGTCTCTACGACACCTCTAGAAAAGAAACCAAAATGAAGCTGTGATACAAATTTTAGCATGTCCAAATAAATATAGAAAACAGAGTCTATATTACAAGACCAGTAAAACGTGGGTCCACAACTTCAGGAGGTGTTTAATATCTCCAGGGTTCTTTCATGAGTATGGACATACTAAGTTGCTCAAGCAGTTGATCAAGTAGGATAATAATATTTCAAATCAACTAAACTACATTGTACTTACACATATAGTCCATATGAATCTATTTATGTACATGAGTATACATAAATATATTCATACAAAACGAGCAATGAAAATTTACCCTGCAGTTTAATGGAGGCAGATGAATACATCAACTCCAGGTGTTCCCAAGGCATTTTTATGGAAGAATGGTTGTGCGGTCACTGGAAAAAACACAGTATTTTCACCTTTACCCTGACTGCATGTACATTTTAAATTGAAACACCCTCAAAACAATTTTTCAACATGCCAATTATATTGTGGGACACAGAACATTCCATCCTGCTGTGTTTTGCTACCTGATCAGCGTTTTTCATCATTATTTTCCAGACTGCCTACCAGGTAAAATAAATCCATGAACCTAAGTGTGGTTTGTGCACACCTGTGCATCACCATCCCACTACCACCATATGGTGACAAAACTTGTGTAAACACTGACAATAGTGTCACATGACTTGAACAGAATGAAAAATACCATGTGTGCAATAATCTTTAGACGAAAAGCTCTTTCCATAACTGAAAATCGACTTATTGTTTTGGATATGTCCTCTCACATCTTTTTATCTTTGGAAATTAAAAAAAGAGTTGCCTAGACTACACTGATGAATGCTCAAAATGTTTTGAAACTAATGTACGATTAACGATATTTTTTCAAATTCAAAAGACTATTTCAGAAATCAGAGCCTTAAGTCCAGATTAAAACCACCAAGGCACCAAATATTTTAAAGAAGTTGCCAAACAACTGTCTACAGTATATAGGTAAGAACATAGGTACAAAGTGTTTAGACTGTATGTAACCAAAGAATACGTTTTTAAAACATCTGTTAGCAAGTATTTACTGCCCTTCTAATGAACAGAAATTACTCCATAATGCTCCTTCCATGTAAAATGTTATTTATATTTTAAACGCATATATAAAACATAAGTGTTTTAACTTATTAAATAGATATAGATGAATTATCTTGGGATAAGAGATATTAAATTCAACTTTCTAGGTGTAAAAGTAAAATTTTCGCTTGGATTTAAGATATACATGTGAATACCTGAAAGGAAAGCAGTTGCCCTTTGTTAGCCTTGGAGTGTTCCAACTAAAGAGATGCTACCTGATGGGAGGTTATAGCACAGGGGTCAAAAGAAGACAATCTGTTAACAAGAAGGGGGGCAACGGAAGACCCACAACGGGTCACAAAAGTAGAAGTTAGGGGACTTCCCTGGTGGTGCAGTGGTTAAGAATCTGCCTGCCAATGCAGGGGACACGGGTTCAAGCCCTGGTCTGGGAAGATCCCACATGCTGTGGAGTCACTAAGTCTGCACCACAACTACTGAGCCTGAGCTCTAGAGCCCACGAGCCACAACTACGGAGCCCGCGAGCCACAACTACTGAAGCCCACGTGCTCTAGGGCCCATGCTCCACAATGAGAAGCCTGCGCACCGCAACAAAGGGTAGCCCCCGCTCGCCACAACTAGAGAAAGCCCGTGTGCAGCAATTAATACTCAAACCAGCCAAAAATAAATAAAATTATTTATTAAAAAAAAAAGTAGAAGTTAAGTTGGCAAAGCAGATGTTAGGGTAGAATTAAGAAATTTCCATTCAATTCAGAAAACAATGGATGGTCAGAGACAGAGACCCAGCACACACAGAGATGCAGAGACAGAGCAGTGACACTGGGTGAAATGCCTCCAGTAGTCAATCTGGGAATGATTTTGTTATCATACAAATTACGTCTCAGAGTTAAAACATAACTCCAGGGTACAGTGGAAAGGAAACTGGAGTCTTCCAGGTATGAGTGCACGGAGTATTTGCAGTGGGAGCAGGTAGTCAAATGGCGGGGGCTCTGGTTTTATGACTCAGAACAACATTCTCTGAATGAGTGCTCACAAAAATTGAAAATTGTGTTAAAGTGCCTAATCCATTTACCTCTGAGCCCTTTCGTTTCCATCAAGGTGTCATTTTGTTATTGTTGTTCACACCATATGTTTTCCCTAATTAGACCATAAAGCTGAATTTGATTTGAAAGAAAGGGCTGAGAAGTACAAAATATCTGCTGAGTCAAAATATAACCTTCAGCTATTTGGGGTACAAGGTAGCCTTAATAATCCAAAAACAAAAACAAACAAACAAAAAAGATTTTCTGCCAGTGTTTGAGGTGTTTATGCCCATATAATAAACTAACCAAAATCTGTAAGTCCCAAAACAAATTTATAAAAGAATTCTTTCATCCTTCAGCAAAACCGTCAGTAGTCAATAAGATTTATTTTAAAAACATCAAAACTTTGAACCCTGAAAATTAAAGCTGGCAAGCTCCTTCCAAGGAAGAAAGGGGTGCTCTTAACTATTATAGAGGGATTCAAAATAACAGTGATAAAAGTTGAGAATGGTTATTATCCAAGTAGATAGGAAAGAGCAAAATCTATTCAACTGGTCTAAACATCCAAAGTCATAATTTACCAAACTTCTCTTTCATGTTTTTCTGTTTTTCCTTGTCTGTCCAGGGTGTCCTTTTCCCCTAATACTTCCTCCTATATTTCTACCTCTTTGTCTCCATCCATCCTCCTTTTCACAACATTCCTTTCCATACCCTCTCATTTTTACCCCTACATTCTTTCTCCTCCTGATTTCTGAGACACGCAGGGTACTAGTATAAGAATATAGATTCCTAGTGATTTTGACCAGGTAAAGAATAAAATATGCTAGAGGCAAAAATTCACATTTGGCATTCTAGTGTTAGAAGCAAAGCTATTAAAATGCAAAAAATAAGAGTTTAAAATGAATTTTAAATAGTAGCTATTGAAATACCTGTGGTGAAGGTCAAGAGCAAAATCATTAACATAGCTGTGCCCTGGAGACCCAGCAGGACCCTGGGAGGCCTTGACAGTGACAAATCTTTGAGTCACCGCTATGCAGAAACCAAGACCCTCGCCCAGGTGGAGGACGGTGACTACATGCTGACCACAGGCACATAGACCCCAGACTGACTGAAACCAGAATGTTGACGACTAAGATTCCAGAAACAACATCACCCTGTTACCTCACCACCAACCAACCAACTTATTGTTACCAAAGGGGATAGGGATAGTGGCCAGGAGTGAGGGGGATAAATTAAGAGTCTGGGATAAATTAGCAGATACACACTACTATATATAAAATAGGTAAACAACAAGGACCTACTGTATAGCACAGGGAACTATACTCAATATCTTGTAATAACCTATAATGAAAAAGAATCTAGAAAAGAATATATATTTTATATATATGTATACATAACTGAATCACTTGTACACTTAAAACTAACACATTGTAAGTTAACTATAATTTAGTTAAAAAAATTTTTTTTAAATAAAGTCCATGAGCTGCAACTCTCATCCCAAATCTTGCCTTTAAAAACCCTTCCCTGAAAGCCATTGGAGAGTTCAGGTCTTTTGAGCACTGGCTGCCCCTTCTCCTTGCTTGGCACCTGCAATAAATGCTGGACTTTCCTTCACCACAATGCAGTGCCAGTAGATGGGCTTTACTGCACTGCGGGCGAGCATACCCAAGTCCAGTTCAGTAACACTCTTTGCCCTCTCGGTTATAGTCACCAGAAATTGCTGCCTCTTTATTTATTTAATTTATTTATTTTTGGCTGCATTAGGTCTTTGTTGCTCTGTGCGGGCTTTCTCTAGTTGAGGCTAGCGGGGGCTGCTCTTCATTGCAGTACACAGGCTTCTCATTGCAGTGGCTTCTCTTGTTGCTGAGCACAGGCTCCAGGCATGCAGGCTTCAGTAGTTGTGGCATGTGGGCTCAGTAGTTGTGGCTCACAGGCTCTAGAGCACAGGCTCAGTAGTTGTGGCGCATGGGCTTAGTTGCTCCATGGCATGTGGGGTCTTCCCGGACCAGGGCTCGTACCCGTGTCCCCTGCATTGGCAGGTGGATTCCCAACCACTGTGCCACCAGGGAAGCCCTGCCTCTTTATTTATAAAAGGTCTTTTATTTCTGCTGAACTCAGACAAGTTGCAAAATAATGAGGTTACACACATAAATTAAGCCTCTGCTCGACTTCCATTCCATAAAAAATTTTAGTGCACTTTGGAAGTCAATAAATGTATTAATAATATTTTGGCCTCAGTCATTATTTTTGGAACTTTAATTCATACTTTTCAAAGACATTCAACCCAGAGTTATCTTTTGTTTCCATAGCATAATATTTCAAGACAAGAACAGACAGAATCTTTAAGATATAGTCACATTAAAGTGTGACTTAAGTAAGTATGGATAAATTGGAAGATTAGGATTGACATACACACACTACCATATATAAAACAGATAACTAATAAGGACCTACTGTAGAGCACAGGGAACTCTACTCAATACTCTGTAATGGCCTATATGGGAAAAGAATTTTAAAAAGAGTGGATATATGTATATGTATGACTGATTCACTTTGCTGTACAGCAGAAACTAATACCACATTGTAAATCAACTATACTCCAATAAATAAAAAACTATGCCTTTCCAAACTAATATAACATTGTAAGTCAACTCTACTTCCTTAAAAAAAATAAAATAAAACCAAAACAAACAAAACATGCCTTCCCAACAAACCATGTTCCCCTAAAAGCCACTCCTTCCAACCCTATCTCATTAAGTAAGGTATTTCCACAGTGTTTAGTTTACAAAAAATTTTCATGCTAATTAGGTTTAATGTACTAAGGGGCAAGAACCATGTTTCTCTGGGTGATGTGATGAGTCCCTGTGCAGACATAAGTTGATCAGTGGTCATGGGTGTGAATTAATCAGAGTGGCTGCAGAGAATGAAAGCAGCAGTGGGCCAGCAAGCCGTCTGGACAGGACAGGCTAACAGCTGACCCAGCAGCCGGGTCAGCCTCATTCTCCTGGAGCTAAAATCTCATTGTCTTTGCTGAGCAGGCTGAGCCCCAAATAAAAACCAGAGGCTGGCAGGGGGCATCCGTGCAGAAAGTCAAGGGGCAGCTGTGGGGAATATTAGAAAGCACACTTAGTTCCTATTTCAATTTGAATTAATCCTTCAGAGGGTTTGCATTTCCATGATTGTCATTATTTGCTTATTTTGTAAATTCCGTTTGCTTTCCTATGAACTAACCATAAGAACTCATACAAAATAGAAATCATTTTGTGTGCTGTTTATAAAAACTGTATGGTGAAAGAGGGATTCGAAATTATAAACAGATCACCAGTCTTCTGGAGGGGAAAGGAGTCCAAGACAAAGAAAATGTTAGAAGAGGTGTAAAAGTAAGAGAGAGAGAAATGCAAGCAGTTCACAGCCTTGGCAGGAGGAAAGAAATAAGGTCTTAAGTTATGGCTCTGAGATCTAGAAAGATAAAGATAGCATCAGTTGTCCTCATTCCATAAGGATGAAGAGACCTGGCCTGGGTGGAAAACAAAGGATGTATAGACACAGATGGAGACTCACTGGGGTTAAATTCACAGCAGTCTGAGGGGTGAGAAGGGAGAGTGGTAATTAGGGTAGTTAACTTTCCCACCAAAGTCTTTCATTTATTTCAAGAAATGTAAGGGAAGGAGAAAAGACAAAGGGGTCCCAGAAAGAAAACTACTGTGTGGGGGTGGGGGTGGGGGTGGGGGTTGGGGGGAAGCCCTCAGGGAGATTTAAAACTATCAATGCACACATCTGGGAGTCCAATTTCCATGAAGACCAACCAGCTGAACCTATAGTAAGGGAATGATGGGAACCCTGGGCCATCCCCTAGTTTAAGGCTCTGAAACTAGTGTAGAAGTCGCGGCTGCCCTCTGATCATTAGTGGCTTCTGCAAAAGGAATGGCCCGCAGCAAGCTCAGTAGAGATGCACTCTCAGGGGCTGGGGTGGTACACCAGCACTGTTCCCGGACCATCCCCTCAACTTCCTTGCAGCAGCAGGAGAGAAGGTTCTGCCTTAAACTAGAAACATCCTAACAATGGCGTACATGTAGGAAGTGGAAGCTGGCTCTTCTTTAAACAAAAGCAAAAGTGCCTCTGTCACCGGAAGTCAGATAAACCCAAATAACAGATGGCACTAATCACTAGAAATGCCACACTCAATACAAAACAAGAACAGGAGCAGAAGACTGAGAACCACCCAGAGTAAAAGTTGCTGCAGAACAGGCTGGACACGGTGAGCCAGGGGGCAAGAAAACAGAAACTCATAGCACCAGCTCTGAAGTGGATTTAATAACATACAAAAAGAATCAGGGGACGAAAGGGGATTTCAGGGAATGAGGTTTCACTGATTCTGCTGAGACGAGCACAGGTTCAAGGTTGTATCTGAAACACTTTTGAAAAAAAACACAGCCTACATCTTTGATTTTACTCTCCTCCCGGCATCCACCCACCAGCCCCTGTAACCTCAGGATGATGGAGGAGTTGACAGGATGAAACCTGGAGCCAGACCACCTATGGGGACATCTTCTGTAGGACATCAGGTAAATGACTCCACCGCCAGTGGAGTTTTTGCTTATAAAATATAGATAATAAGAACATCCATTTTATATGTTTATTGTGAGGATTAAGGGTGATAATCTTTCAAAGCAGTAACCACAGTCCATCACCCAGTAAGTGTACAATAAGTGTTAATGTGTCAGTTATTCTTTTTTTATTATTATTTGTATTTTTATTAATGTAAGATTAAGATAAAAGGAAGAAAACAGCAATAAGACTTAAGATAAAAGGAAGACGTAAGCAAGGATGAGGAGTAGGAAAAACATAGTGTGTTTCAGCTTCTTAGGAACCAGAGAGCATAATAATCTACACCAAAAGAAAAACCCACCGACCTGAAGTAGTCCTTCAAGAGAATTTGTACATTTAGGTCAAGTCTATAAACAGAAACTTCCTTTTGCCTATGTACTGTGACACAAATAACGTATCCCAGTTTAACATTTTAATATAGGAGCTGTGTCCTTGATGAAAATGATATTCCCTACCCTCTAAAAAAATCACACTATTTGGAGAAAATAGATGCTTTCTCCTCTTGGCGTAGCCTCCCAGTCCACAGGCTCTGCTCCCCCAGCTATAACGCTGAGGCACATTTTAAACACTGAAAAGTTTCTGAAGCTTGAGAGAGCTAAGAAAAAGCCCCCTGATTCTACTAACAGATTCATTAGTGGAAAAGCATGCACTTAGTATTCAAGTAATGTTATTCTTATGTAAAATTATTTTCTTAAATCTGATACAGATTTGCATGGGAGGAAAGCAATGTCATATAATTATTACAATTTTTGCAAAGTTAGATTGATTTAAGAGAGTGTGGTAGAGCTTAATGCACATTTTACCTCTTGTAAAAGGCATTAGAATACAATTACTATGCAGTACTTCACCTCCACTGGAAAAGAAAGAAATCAATGTGACCAATGGGAACGTGAGTCACTATTAACAGGCGGACACAGCAGTGAGGCTAATGTATCTGCCTCTCATTTTGGATTTAATTATTTCAATAACATCACATTTTCTTTAAGGTATTACAATTATCTCCTGTTTTAAATTGAAAGGTATTTTATAAAGAATGTGGTCAATGAAGCAAAGGTTCAAAGTGTCCAGAGCATTGAGTTTTAAAGAAGAACCACATACATTTTAAAAGAATGCTCACTGAAGGAGTGCCTGGGAAATGCATTTCCTCCCACCCTAGCCCCAGTGTCTGTGGCCCTGAGTGAGGCAGAAAGTTTTTTTTCTGATTTCAATGCTATTAAATAAGAAAATCATATTAGGTACAGGTTGATAATAGGCATTGATGTGAATCAAGCTCTTTAAAAAGAAGCTCACTTTCAGAAGTTCATAAGACACCATTTGCAAGTATGAAACATTTGCTTAATTTTTTGGTCAGATAAAACTATTTTAAAAATGAAATCAAGTGAAGCTTCAAACCTGATATGTATCAAGAGTCAGCCATTATCTTGTTCTTAATTAGGTATTCCTGAAATAATTCAAAATATTTGTTTAAATATTCAGGATAGATGTCAGTGGTTAAGATCTTTTTAAAGGTAGACCTCTTTCATTAGAAGTATCTTTAGTTTTTGTGTCTTAAAAATCTAACAATGTGTGATGATACAAACTTCTGCTATTTTTATGGAATGTATGTGTCTGTGAACTGAGCCCTCCAGAAACCTTGGTGGAGAAATGCCCTTTTCTTAGGTAGGGCAGCAGGCCAGTGCTCTTGAGGCAGGCTGGGACCTGGGACCTGGGACCCTTTGCTGCACCTGGACAAACCTGTCCTCAAGGCACAGATACAAAGAAACCACAAGGGACTAAAAATAACTGTGCACATGCGCAGTTGGAGCAAATTATGGACAAGAAGATACAGAAAGTACAAAAAAAAAACCCCAACCATCACTTATGAAGAGCAGGGACAAAAACAGAGTGTCGGGAGCAAAAGCAGGGTCCTGCGCATGCCCCCTGCACTCATCACCACCAAAGGGGTGGGCACACCACCTAAGCCACGCCTTGGCCTGACCCCTGGACACACCCCTACCTCACGCCATATAATGGAACCAGCTCGCCCCACCTTGGCAAGCCAGCAAGGGAACCTGTTACTTGTTTTCGCTCCTCCCTGCTGCAGCAGGGGTCCCAGTAAAACCTTGCCTGAATTTCTTGTCTGGCCTCTGATCAATTTCTCTTGATTGGGGAAGGTTGAGAATCCTAGTTGGTATCACTCTGATGGCGGGGGAGGGGTGCAGGTCAGAATAATTAATCTCTTACTGCCCCTACATTGCCAGACTTCCTCCTAAAAATAACTCGCCCAACTTCATTCTTCCATTTACCAGTTAATGCGATTATAATGATTTGATGAATTTATTTTGAATAAGAACAAAGATTATTTCTCAATAATTTATAAGTATAATTACTTCATCTCATACTTACATGAAATTATATTTTAATCTTTAGCCCATCTGATTGGATTATAGTAATTGAACATGTAACTATATATAGCAATATATATATAGTAGAGTTATAGTATATAGTATATAGCAATATAACTAATTATAGCAACTGACACATGGTAAAAATAAACCCATTTTGTCTTTTTTCAGAGTATGATTGCTTATAATAATAAATTGTTTATACTTGAAAACTGTCTCTTCACACACACATACACACACACACACACACACACACACACATACACACACATGCATAAATACACAAATGATCTTACCTCACTTTTAACAGAAAATATTTAACCAAACGAGTTTCTTAAGGTATTTGGATACACAATGCAGATGTGGTGTTAGGAAGGAAAATATCTACAGAGCACAATTAATCCAAGAAGATGTGATTTAAACTCTATTTCAGCTTTGTTTCAAGGCCAATGTCAATACAATCCATCAGATGATCAGTTCAAATAGGCTATACAAAAACAAAAAGAAGACCTTTTTGTCACTGGTAGAGTCACTGTCAGCAAAATCCTTTAGTCAAAGCAAACAATTATAATTGAATTACTTATAGGTGGATATATAATGATATATATGCATTAAAAATTATTACATATCCAAGGAGTAATACTAATATCGAATAAATCTTCATTACATCCCAGGACTTGTTCTCACAACTTGTATATCTCATCTTATCCCACAGCAAAAAATACTGTTATCCCCATTTACACAGATGTGGAAATGAACACACAGAGATATTCAGTAACTTGCTGAAGGTCACAGAGGTAGTAAGTGGCAGAGCCAGGATATGAACACCGCCAGCTTGGCTCCAACACACCACCAGCGTGTGCTCAAACACTGCGGCCACACAAACACACAGATGTACATCCGTGCTGTACACACACGGTTCCCTCCTTATTCACAACCAGCTTCACTTTCTCACAGGCTAGGTAAAGCAAAAGTTAACGTTCACCAAATTAAATTGTTTTTCTGCTTTAATTATGTTGCCGTATCTTTAATTTCTTCAGCCCATTCTTGATATATTCGACTTAGAAGGTAACTCTCAAATCAGAAGAAAGTTCAAAGGCTAGGAACCTGAGAGATTTAAATTGTGTCTATGCTCAGAACACCAAGAACAAGGAAATTATAGGGACTGATGTATGCTGTGACTTACATATTTTTCTTTCTTTCAATCTTATGACTACAAATTAGGTCTTACTGTTCACATTTTATTGATGAGAAAATAGCTTTCAAGAAAATGAACAATTTGTCTAAAGGCACCAGCCAGTGAGCATATGCGTGATTAGTCTCCAGTGACCCCTCCTGTCTCTTGTGCTCTCTTCTGCCTGGCTCTTTGCTCAGGAGAACGACCTCTATACATGAGCTCCCTTGCTGCCTGGCCTCCTGTTGGGTTGGCCAACTGGGGTATTTATTCTTCACTCCCCAATCCTCCCCACGCCCAGCTCCGTTTTTAATGGGGTCAGAATTTTAGCAGCGGCCTCCTGCAAGCCCCAGCTCCTGCAGTGTCCTTCCCTTTGCCCCTCAGGGCTAGAGGTGCTAACAGCTTCCCTCTAGCCAGGCTCCTTTGAACCCTCTTGTCAACCATGCCTCGACTTTTGAACTTCTGTGTCCATCTTGGCATTGCCCAATTTTAGCAAAAATTCTGCTAAGTCAGTTTACAGAGAATCCCGCACCCTCAATATCTGATCACGTTGATATCTGACCAAGGTGATGATCCTTTGGATCCCCCAGGTGACACCTGATCACACTAGCCTACCTTCTTAAGAATCTTGTTGCATCGGTTTAACCAAACACTCCCCTTCTGCCACTTAGTAGTGTTCCATCCACTGACCCAACCCTGCTCCTGGGCTATAAGTCCCCACTGTCCATGCTGTATTCAGAATCAAGTCCAGTTTTGTACCGAGGACTCTCTTCCTCTATTTCAGCAGTTCCTGAATAAAATCTGGTTTTGCTGCTTTAAGTCCTGTCCAATTATTTTTCTTTAACACAAGTCCTTGAGCACTTCCTGTCTCGGGTTGGTCAACTTAAGCCTGCCCACACCTCTAAACGGCCCTTCATTAAACTTTCTTCAATGAAACCATGCATCTGCTTCCTAGAGGCCACTGACTGACCCAGAGAGACCTAGAATCGTCAACCTAGACTGACTCTACCAGGACTCTTCAAAGAAACACACATACTATGGAAAAGAAAAGGGAGGACCCTGAAATTAGTTTGCTCTCTTTCAAGACTGCTGAAATGCTGATTGGCGTTAGAATAGCCCTGAGAGAAGGCAGGCTTCAGAGGATAAGTCAACTGTTCCAATTCACTGAGCACTTACTTTGTTCCAGAGGGGCTACAAGCATCAACGAATGGGCACTGGAGAAAACAATCCCTGCCCAATCTGGGCTTAGATCCGAGGGGAGGAAATATACAAGTCAACACAGTAGTAAGCACTACAGAGTGCTATATTTGGGAGAAGAGAATTACATAGATGAGCCCATTTTCAGGTACAGGGAAACAGACCAAGAGAAAGTAACTCTAAGCTGGTACCAAAGAGCAAAGGGTAGCTGAACAAGTGAAAGAGAAGCACGCACATTCCAGATAAAGGGAACCATAGCCTAGAGATCTGTGACCTGTTCCAGGCATGATATTTCAAAAATATAGCATTCCTTTGTCCAGTAACTATTCTTAAATGCATTTGTAAACTCAAAACTATTTTTCTAGTATTTCTTCAAATAAATCTATACTAACATGCTTGTAAGTACATTTGAAATATATTGTTTATGATGTAGCTTAATTACTAAGAAGATGTTACAGCTTTCAAGGACTGGTTTTTATTTTTTCATTTAAATCCAAGACAAAAGTATACCTCACATTATAGGATTTTATTTTTAATGGAATTTTAAATTTTCACTTTTAAAAGGAGCCCTTTGCCATAAAGTGAGGTTTCCATATGGCAAAATATTTTGCAGCCATTTATCAAATCAAAGCACAAGTATATATATTTGAGGACTCCCAACTAAACTGAACATTTTGAGACTTTGGTTGTTTGCTTCTTTGTTTTTTAAAGCAAACCTGTATACTCCGCTTCTTTATTTGGACTGCTCTTGAAGTGAAAGAATTTCATTCTCAGATGCAAAAATACCAGATCATTGCAAGATGGGTCCATAAACTGCAACCTCAATAGACTTATAATCTAAAATTTATTGACGGAAATATTTTCTAAAAAGAGTGAAAAGCTTTAAAGTAGGTGAATTCAAATTTGGTTCTGTTAAAAATAGCTGCTTCCTAGAGCATGCTGTTCTCTCCTTAACTTTTAATGAACTCTTGAAAGCTCACTTGAGAATGATAATCAGGTTGGCATTATTCCCTAAATGCCCCAAATCTAAAAACAGAGCAAAACTTTTACAACAACAAAGATGTATAGTACATGAGGTTAATAAGACTTGATGCTTCAATAATACCACGCTTACCTCAATATCCCAGAGGCTCTCTTTCTTATACTTTATTAAAAAAAAAACAAAAAAAACTTTAACTTACTACCTGTAAATTAAATGCAGACATGTGGAAAACAGTATGGTGATTCCTCAAAATATTAAAAATAGACCTACCATTTTCCCCTCTAATTTTTAAATTGTCTCTAGTATGTGCTTATCACTTGTACTTTTACTATCTTAATTTTTTCTGGTTACAAAACTAATATATTGTAAAATGTATCACATGCATGTTGTAAAATATTTCAAGAACTCAAGCAATTTTAAAACATTCCATGTAGAACAATGAAGATTGATTTTTTTTTTTAATAACTTTAAAATCCACACACACAAAAAATAGAACTACCATATCATCCAGCAATCCCACCTCTGGGTATATTCAAAGGAAATGGAAACAGGGTATTGAAGAGATATCTGCACCCCCATGTTAATTACAGCTTCATTCACAATAGCCAAGATATGGAAACAACCCAAGTGTCCACCAACAGATGAATGGATAAAAATATAAGGGGTGTGTGTATATATATATATACATATTCTATATGATATATATATATCATATATATTACATATGATTATATATTATATATGATTATACATCATATATATTATATATGATTAATAGTATATATATATATATGATGGAATACTATTCAGCCATGAGAAAAAGGGAAATCCTGTCATTTATGATGGGCCTTGAGGATATTATGCTAAGTGAAATAAGTCAGACAGAGAGAGAGAAATTCTGTAGGATATCCCTTATATGTGAATGAAAAGAAAAAGAACTCAAAAAAATAGAAAATGGAGTAGTGGGCACCACTGTCTCGGGGGTAGGGGAATGGTAGAGATGTGGTTTAAGGGTACAAAACATTCAAGCAGTAGATAAATAAGTCCTGGAGATCTAATACACAATACAGTGATTATAGACAACAAAACTGTATTTTAAACATTACACTTGCTAAGTGACTAGACCTTTCCCATCACTAGAAAAAATGATAATTATGTGACCCAATAGAGGTGTTAGCTAATGCTACAATGTATCAAATCAATATGTTGTACACCTTAGATTTATACAATATTATATGTGAATTATCTCAGTTAAAAAATTAAATGCAGACAGTGCTTCATGGTAAAATATAGATAACCAAATAGGTTATCAACATGTATTTGGGACTTACATATCAACAACACCGTTCTCATAAGCTTCATGCAAAGGCCTCCTTTAAATGCAATAGGGTGACATACTAATTTCACTGAGGCTTCTTGCATTTAATATTTTAGGCATTATGCAAAAGTGTCAAGTAAATCCTTGAAACAGGAACGGTCCTCAGTTTTAGCCATAATTTCTCTTAGAAATTATGTGAAATGAATAACAATGTTAATTTCTTATATTTCAATTATGAATCTGGCCTTTATGAGTATATGACAATGCTCCCAAAATTTCAAAGTCCTTTGGTGATCTACAAAATAGTGGTAGTATATAATAAAAAAGACTGTTTAAATTGCATTTAAGCATGCTTTTCTTATTAATTTTTAGCTAATTAGGAGAGCAAAAAATATTGATTGTGAAGTAAATCACTGATACTTTTTTTAATTTTTAAATAATTTTTTATTGGAGTATTGCTGTTTTACAATGTTGTGTTAGTTTCTGCTGTACAGCAAAGTGAATCAGCTGTAAGTGTACACATATCCCCTCTTTTTTGGATTTCCTGTAAATCATTGATTCTGAGTGTCAAAAAAAAGAAATCGTTTTGGAATCTACAAAATTTGATTTTTTTTCCAAAATTTTATTATGAACATTTTCAAACATACAGCAAATTTGAAAGATTTTTACAATAAACAGCTGTGGACCCACTACCTTGACTCTACTATTACTATACTTATTTTATTAATATCAAGCCACTATTAATCTTTCCCGACAACCATCAAACCATATCATTTTGATGTACTTTAAAATAAATATTTTAAAAAATCATAGATCTATCTTAAATACTCTGTGAAATAATCATCAAAAAGGACAGAAAAGGTATGCCACTTCTAACCACACATAAATATATCCAGAAAATAAGAGTAAATCCTACATATTTTATATTTCATCCAAGTGCATCAGCCAGTTTCCAATTAGGAAAACAGAAACCACTCTGAGTAGTTCCAAAAGACCAAAATATTACCATGAGAAATTTACAATACTTTTATCTTGGTTGATTATAGAGTCTCTCAGATTCATACACATTCTTATTAATGGGCCTGAAATATTAAGAGGCTCTAATATTGAACCCTAAAGGAGTTGACTGTTGTGCCCTTTTGGCCTCAGATTCTTCCCTAGCCCACTCCTGCTCTACTCTGGGGGGCAGGAAGGATTGACCCTCCCACCAACAAGCTGCCTCTGTACACTGACACTCAAGTCATTAAGGAGTTAAAAAATAATTTGATGAATTGCATAAATGTACTCAAAGATTTATATATAAAGTAAATTTTGCAGATTCTAAGACAATTTACCAATCCTTCGAAACCAGAATCAACCATCCCCAGTCTCTTTTGCTTCCCCCAGTCTGGGGAAAAAACTAACACAAACTGAAAACCTCAGGTGTTTATGAACACCATTTCCATCTTTAAAAAGTGATTAGGACAACGGGTGAATGTGGAAAAGGAGGATTTTCCTGGCCTCATGTGTCTGTGGCGTTTGATCTGGGAAACTTCTGATTTCCTTTTGTGAGGCAGAAAAATAACGAACAGCCAATTTAAATGGCTTTCAAAGCACAGGAGAAGAATGACTTTTTTGTTTTGCAAGCTGCCAATCAAGAACCCTGAACCAAGAGGTGGTTAAAAAAAAGAGAGAAAGAGAGATCATTAAATAAAAGAAGCAAGTTTTCAAGAAGACGTTCTGTTAATTTGAGATGAGGCAGAGCTATAATCATAGTCACAAACACCTTGCAAAACAAGCTTTGAATGTTGTTTTTTTTTTTTTTTGGCTGCACAGCACAGCTGGCAGGATCTTAGTTCTCTGAGCAGGGATCAAACCTGTGTCCCCGCGCGGAGTCCTAACCACTGGACCACCAGGAGGGAATTTTTCCCCCTCTAATCCATGCAGTTACCAATGCAATTTTATATCCCTTAAAAGGAGGAAGAGTGGATTTTTATTGTACATGTTGAAAGGAGGAGGTATGAGTATTATGTATTTAATTGGGACAAGCCATAGTCTTAATGGAGCTGTGGTCTGAGTTTGTTATCCTGGACTGGCCATTGCATGTACATACAATATGCTCTTTTGGATGTAAATCTTAGAAACGCAGTATGAATGTTATCATTAATGAAAACATTATCCCAGTCTAAAAATATAAATATATATATATATACACATATATAATAAACATTCACACTAATAGGGGGAGGGTGAATAGGGTTTATCTTTTGTGCCAGTTCTGATCAACCGGTAGTGACAGCCTGGGGCCCTCTCCCCTCTCTCCAGTGTGACTGTGCATCCTCATTTGTGCCAGGTGGGAAGGATGCCTGAGTGGTGGTTGATGGCTACTGCTGGAAAGGACAAAGGGAGCTAGCGGAGATTCACGTTTATTTGTCAACCTTGGCCCAAGCATTAATTTGAAATTACTGTATAGTCGTTGGCTATGAAATATCCAGGTAATATAATTGATTTCTTGGTTTTAATACTGTACCCTTTTCAACACTATATGATTTTTTTTCAGAGGCCATTTGCTTGCTGACAAAAATAAATGACAGTTTCATAATGTCAAGTTTCATTGATTATTCAGATCATTTCAGAATGCTTTTCATGGTGCTTCAGTATAGTTTCAAAGATATCAGTTAGGATATCTTAAGGCTTTCATGTGTTCTGTAGAATTCCTGGACTAAATCTAAAAAAGTTATAACTTATTCATCTTAGTTACAAATAAGGAAAAGGCCCAAATGTTCCTTAATCCCATGATAACGAACAACTGATATATCAAAGGGTTTTCTATTTGTTTCTCTTACACTCAAAACTGTTTAGATGTTGGTGGATGGGTAAAAACAAAACAACACACACATTAAAAAAAAATAAAGTAGCACTGCATATAGTTTGTATTTGTTTTAATCGCAGGAGTTAGAGGAGAATAATAACACCAGATCCCTTTTATACTCTCCTATGACTGGGAAATACTAAATTGAATCCAACTCACTCAGCATAGATTTTCTTTTTAATCTCTTCTTGTATTGAATGCAGTAAGTGAAAAAAATGTTTTGAAAATAAAATAGATCTATTTTGAACAAAAATGTGTTTTATATGACTTTGAAGAGTGTAAATATTTGGTGGTGTGTTTATGAGATGCCTACTCGAAAATCTGCTGTGGGTACAACCATTCTGAATTTGGACCTTTTGCCCTGTCTCCACATTACAGTCCCAGGACCAGGCTTTCTCCCTGCTCCCTGACCCACACACCTGTACATGCTTCTGCATTATTTATATAAATATCTGACTGTGCATTAAAGATCAAACCTCGTCCATTTACTTCTTCTTTGATGCCTTTGTCTCCTCTAGTCTCTGGTTTCTTAGTGTATGTGTGCATCTGTGTGTTGTACAGACTTCCTAATGATGGCTAGTGGACATCTTCACCATTAAGTGGTGAAAGAAGGATCTGAGTCACAGGGGTAAGGGTGGAGATGCCTTTGAGAACCACACCTAGGCAAGTGTTAAGTGTTGAAGACTGTCCTCTGCTGGAATCACTAACTGCCCCTGGGACTCAGGTGTCTCGTTTGTCTGCCAGCCCTGGGATGACCACTTAGAGCTGGGCACAGGGCAGGGGGTCCCAGGAGCACATCTCGCATATGCTCACCTGCTCTGGGTGGTGATACACAGTCACCTTCTGCCTTTTGTTTTTCAAGCTAATACACAGTTCTGGGGGTCTGTATTTTGTGTGTGACTGTGTGCCCAGGACAGCAGGTCTGATTTGGTTCTCCAAATGAGAGATGCTCACTTAAATCAAAGGAAACTATGGAATGTTAAAGGAAGAGCCTGTATGAACAGAAGAAAATGTGATCGATCTAACACCACCAGCTGCTGCACATGATACATTTTCAATTTCACCCAAATTTAACCTAAAATATTAAAATGTTTATCCGTCAAACTATGAAGATTCATCCCCTTTTGCCAGGATTCAAAATAAATCACTACATCCCAAGAATATCTCTTTGGTTTTAAAAAAGTTTTTGAAATATTGAACTCTGAACATTTCTAGGGATGTTAGTTGGATTTACTCTTTAGAATTACCTCATTTATGTGGCTGTTTTTTTCTCAATAGCAGTAATTTACACAAATAGATACACCAATCTAAGATTAGCCTGAAGTATCTGCAAATTGTACAGTGTTTATTCAAAGAACAAGTTTCCCCAGCTGCTGTTAAATGGGGAAGAATTTATGTCCATTCATATTACGGAACTCGACTTTTCAGGATTTGTGGTCCAAAATATGTAGTGTGCAAGGAAATGATTTCATCATAAATAAATCCTTCCTTTTAAACTGGTATTTCTAATATGCATTTTGTTAATTAGTTTTTCTGGAGAAAAAACTACAGAAAAGTTAGAGACGTCTATGTTGAAATAAAAAGAGCAGTGGATAGGCACCAGAATCACCTGGAAATCACCTGGGAAGCTTTGCACTAATAATACATGTGCCCAGATACACCTATGCTAGATTCTGACTCAACAGGTCCTGCTATTATCCTGTGCCAGTTATCTGTGTCCTTCTTGCTTTGTTTTACCTGTAAGTCACAAGGCTGATCACCATCTCCTCCATGAACCTTCCCCAAACCCACAGATTGGAATAAATACCACTGCTATTAGCTTTCCTACCACCCTCTCTCTCCGGCATATTTTATGCCATCATTAATAACCATATTATCTCTATATTACCAGTTTTAGTGCCCCTATGCCCATCACTAACACTCAGAAAGGTACAATGATGCTTTTTGTCTATCACATGGTAAGATATTCAATGATATCAGTTAAAATAAACAAAGACTGACAAGAATGAATAAAATAAACAAAACAAATGATCTAAGATAATTAGATAAATCAACAAAATAGAGCAATTAGTAGGTAATATTATCTATGAATCAAAGCTTTCTATTTATCGTGGAAAATTCGTTTCAATTCACCATGGTATAATTTAAGTTCTTTACAATTTAGTCTTTCCTCATTAATACCTATCCTTTATGTTATAATCATTCGCATTCTTAAATGATTACTGTCTCATTTATACTTTGTATAAGACTTGCTTTTTTCTGTTTTGATGACCTTTCCTAGGTGTGCTCACCACCAACCAGATAAAGAGCGTTCAATTCAAAACTGTTCTAAATCGGAAGGCAATTCGGGAAAATTAAAATATAATTAGTATTCCATTGGTTGGTTACAAATCCAACACAAATGATAATCATGTAATCGTTATATTATACTATAATTTAACTGTAATAGTTATAATATTTTGTGCTTAGTAATCTACATCAATTTCTATATACATCTGTAAATCTATACATCCATTTGATGCTTACAGTAACCCTAAACAGTAGGTATTATTCCAATTTTACAGATGAAGAAACTCGTTTACCTTACAAATAACATGCACAACGTTATTTGAATATTAATTGGTGGAGCCAGAATTCAGCTGTATCAGTGCTTGTCCAGTATTTTGCATTGAACAGAAGACAAGGAAGGCAGAGGATGGCTGAATCCTTGCTTTCTAAACAGCGATCACCATTATTCCGAAACAGCTATGTCATTCCACTAGGATGATTGAAATTATTAATAAAATAATCAGCATCACCTATTAGAATGGCCAAAATCCAGAGCACTGACACCACCAAATGCTGGCAAGGATGTGGAGCAACAGGAATGCTCATTCACTGCTGGTGGTGATGCAGAAGGGTGCAGTTCCTACAAAACTAAATATACTCTTACCATGCTATCCAACAAGCATGCTTCTTGGTATTCACCCAAAGGAGCTAAAAACATATGTCCATGCAAAGACTTGCACGCAGATGTTTATGGCAGCTTTATTCTTTTTTTTCTTTTTGCGGTACGCGGGCCTCTCACTGCTGTGGCCTCTCCTGTTGCGGAGCACAGGCTCCGGACGCGCAGGCTCAGCGGCCATGGCTCACGGGCCCAGCCGCTCCGCGGCATGTGGGATCTCCGCGGACCGGGGCACGAACCCGTATGCCCTGCATCGGCAGGCGGACTCTCAACCACTGCGCCACCAGGGAAGCCCGAGCTTTATTCTTAATTGCCAAAACCTGGAAGCACCCAAGATGTCCTCCAGCAGATGAACAGATAAACAAAGTGTGGTGCATCAAACACTGGAATATTATTCAGTGCTAAAAAGAAATGAGCTACCAAGTCATGAAAAAGACATGGAGGAAACGTAAATACACACTAAGTGAAGGAAGCCAATCAGAAAAGGCAACAGACTATATAATTCCAACTATATGACACTCTGGAAAAGGAAAATCTACAGAAACGGTAAAAAAAAAAAAAACCGCAAAAAAAAGAAAGCAATTTCCAGGGTTGGCCAGGGCAGGCTTGAATAGGCAGAGCACAGAGGATTTGTAGGGCAGTAAAAATAATTTCTACGATACCGTACTGATAGATACATGTCATTACACATTTGTTTAAACCAAAAAAATGCACACCACCATGAGTGAACTGTAATGTAAACTATGGACTTCAGGCGAATGTGATGCGTCAGAGTAGGGCTCATCAATTTTAACCAATATGCCCCTCTGGTGTGGGACGCTGATAAGGGGTTATGTGTATGTTAGGGCAGTGGGGATATAGGAAATTTCCATACCTCTCTCTCTATTTTGTTGTAAACATAAAACTGCTCTAAAAATAAAAGTCTTAAAAAATAAAAAAAACAACAGATGGGTCAGTAACAAAGAAGGTTATTATGAGGGACTTAGCCTCCTAAAATAAAGATAAATGAGTGAAAAAAGAATACACGCACAGAAAAGTATTTCATGTGTTTTTATAAGAGTAAATAATGTAAATAAACATTAGTTTACAAGCTCAGAGAGGAAAAGTCAGTCATTTGCCACTTGGACTAATATAAGCAAGGATATCAATAAAGATGACCAAAAGCAGACTGTATAAAAAATTTTCTAACTTTAAATATAACAGAATCCTTATTTTCAGAGGTTCATTCTGAAATGAACCATGAAACAACTGGTTAATTAAAATGAAACAGCAATTTTATGAAGTTTACCTGTGTCAATATAAATGTAAAAATGATGTTCCACCAAAAAGGATGGTGTTAATTTTTAGGCAGAAGTATTAAAAGCTGTATTTAACATAAAATCACAGCTGAACATTTTGATCTCAGGTTTGATCCATCCCACAATCAGTCCCTCAGAGAATACCTTCACAGGATCCTTTACATCACCTGAGGTCTTTTTATTATTTTCCCACTGACTGAGCTGACAGGTGATAATTCTCCAAGAATAAGAAGCACCACACTATGATGGCATCAATTTACAGGAGAATGAACCGTCCTTTAATTAATCAAAACAATCTGGGGCTTTCTGGACATTCTTTAAAGCAAATGCTCAAGCAAAGTTAACTACAACTTTGCTAAATCTGCTTCACATTGATCTTCTATAATATACAAATAAATGGCTAATTTTCTTGACTAAGGGATGTATATACTTTATGATCTCTAAAACCGTTTAATGTTCAACTCTTTGGAGCCAGATTGGAAACTGCCCCTTAATTACTTATAATCATTAGGACAAAAATTATATAAGTGTTTAGGATTCAGAATTTTTCATACAATGTGAAACATCTGATTCTCGTTAAACATTTTAAAATGAAGCTCAGGAGGAGATTTGCTTTTCGTCCGAACAATAAGATATGAAATTCCGGGGCTTTCTTTATCGAAACAGTCTCATTAATTCAGTTGTAGTTTGTATTTTACTTTTAAATGAGGCTGTGCAAAATTTCATAATTTTCCCTTTTAGATTTTCTCTTTATTTTTTAGGATACAAAAGTGACAAATGTCAATTTTCAAAAACACAGCAAAATATAAAAAATTTAAAACCCCCAATTCATAGGCTGCATTATTAATATCATTGTATAGGTCCTTTGTATTTTTAATGCAGAAAAAAAACAATATTCACTTTTAATTTCAAAAATAGGCAATTGATTCCACAGTGACATAACAGTTATGAAAAAGCCAGGCTTTGCCTAAAGAGACAATGAGAAATTCTCAAAGTTCCCTTTAAATATTAAGACTCAAGCTTGGCTAATTCAGATTGTGAAAATTTACTATTAACCATTGATAACAGGATGTAAGACAAGTTCTGCCCAAGCAGGAAGAGGAAGGGAAAGCCTTCAGAGGAGAGCGGGGTGGGGGCGGGGGGGAGTCAGTTAACAGACTCTGTAAAGCAACTACCACTTTGGCCTCAGCCAGATATGGGTAGGGGCTGAGAGAATGCACAACAGAAGTTCCAGAGGTGCAGATGAAGACCTGAGCTTGTGGTTGAGATGAAGAACATCTGAGCGTGTGGCTCCTTCCCCACCACATTTAATGTCACACAGGCTGTTCTTTTGCCTCTGTAGGATCCAAAACACTGGGAAATGATGCAGAAACTATCTGGGCTCTCAGAGACCTTCATCTATGCTGTCCTAGAGAGCCAGCAGTCTGATCCCATCAATGCTGGTCAGACTAGGGGAGGTGCAATAGCAAGAGCCACCAAGAACAGACCAGGAGTCCTAGCTGCTGTGGACTTTGGCAGCAGGGGGTGAGCCATGCCCAGACACCAGACCTCTCCAGCCCCAGTCTTCAGGAGACCGAAAGAGACCTAGATAATGGCATGCAATCCAGGGGGCCCCTTCCCATCCCCAGAAGACATAGCCGTAGGCTTTCTTTCACATCCTGATGCCATCTTGGAAAGTGAAGGAAAGAATTCTCATGAAAGATGGAGGATTTAGTCAGAAGAGATCTTTCACTGAAAGCTTAGATTTCCCATCTGCTCTCCCTGCTACTCACCTGCACCCACTGGTGACAGAGGAGCACAAGTAGAATCTATTCAGAAAGAGGGACAAGATTTTCTTGCAGGCAGCCTGAGTTGCAATGAGTAAAATTCATATTTAACATGCTATATAGCACTTCCCAGATGTGATTTTAGGACTGCCAGATATTTAGTCATTATAGCCATTTCTCTAAAAGCCTCATAAGTCTCCCCTTTGTCCTTTCCCCACGTTCAAGCAGTTACCTGTGCTAGCCAACATAGCAGCCACTAGCCACATGTGGCAATTAAAATGTAAATCAAATAAAACTGAATTAAATTAAAACTTCAGTTTCTCAGTCACACTGGCTGCATTTCAAGTGTTTCAGAGCCACATGTAGCTACTGGCTACCACACTGGACGGCTCTGATAAAGAATATTTCCATCAGCACCACAAGTTTTATGGACAGCACTGACAGCAGACTTTACTGTGCCTGCTTCCTTCTAACAGGAGATATAAAATAGCCCAACACAGAGAAGAAAGGAGTACTCCTGACTTTAATTTCTGAAAGCCTAAACCCATAGGGACACACAGAGAAGTCCAAGGCGTACCCACAATGTTTAGGAGAAAGGGGTTTAAGGAGACTGAAGCTTTCTCTGAAGATGGGAACCCTGGTCTGGGGGCAAGGAATTGGTGATTATGGGATAGAATCCAGAGATGCAGCGGAAGTAGGCAGTTGCTGGGATTTTGAAAAGCACAGAGTACGTACTTCCTTTCCCTAATGTAGCCTGGAAACAATCAAATGTTGCCAACTTTGGAAAGTGAGAGGGCACCAGACCTTAAAAGGTTGATCTGACAGGAACACAGCATGTCTCTGAGGTAACCTGTGGGAACAATAATTGAGGGCCATATGGGATGACAGCCATCTCAGCAGACCTCTGTGTGTGTAGGCAGAGGACCTGGAAACCAGATGGATTAGCCACCGCCACGTCTTCCCTCCACCCCACTTCCATGACAGTATCTTGATACCAGTTACCCCAAACTTGGATAAATCTCAGGGAACTGAGGGGGAAGGGTCGGCTCAGAAACTCATTGAAATTGACTTTCTGCCATCTTAATGGATGGTGATTCCAAATGGGTCTATATGCCTTACCACCCAAGTTGAGAAAGGATATTCATATTCTTCATGCTTTCTTACAAATAGGGTTCACTATGTCAATTCACCAGGCCCCTGGCATCATGCCTTGTGCAAAAAAAAAAAAAAAAAAAATGCCCATTTTGTCAACAGTGCCAAATTCACAAACAATACTTTTGAGTGCTTTCCAAATTTGAAGGTAGATGCTATGTGTTCCTGGTGATTAATGTGCACCTAATTTGTCGATTAGTATAGAACACCCACTCCTGCTGATGTCGTAAGTTCAGGCTGAAAAAAATTATTTTGCTAACTCATAGGCATAAATATACATGAAAATCAAAGACCAATATACATCATAGGAAAAAAACCACAAGAGTATACGGTATCATGCAGTACTTAATTTTAAGCAAATCCAAAACCATTCCTAAGGAATCAGGGGAAAATGATATGCCATATTCTAGTTAACTGATTTATATTATAAAATATGGAATGTTCTAGCAATATCTTTTTAATAATTTTAAATTTCTTAAATGTTGAAGACCATCTTTAAAATATTGCAATGTTCTTCTCACACTGGGTATGTTTCAATAGATGGCCAAACCCCGAGACTAGCAATTCATTTCATTTGCTCTCTTTGTTGTGCAATTCATTTTCATAAGCCTAAATCCCAGAGTTGGAATTATAGGGACATATGAGGAAAAATGTGGTCAATGAACTATATCACCCATTGAACTCACAGAAGAGTGGAGATTTTTATCAAGAAAAATCTGACCTCAAGCAATTTCCCACTATTATTTCCTTCCTCAAATTCAGTTACCTTTAAAATTGAACATGCTGCCTGTTTGAAGCTTCTAAATTTCCTTAAATTGATTACATGGAGCTGAGTAGTCATATAAGCACCAAGCAACAACTTGTTTCTTTTTTTTTCAGTATGTGGTTTTAAGTGTGTGATCTTAAGAGCCCTTTTGAAAACATTATTTCATTGTTGACATTTTTAAGGAGGCAACTCTGTCTGCACGAGTAGCTACCACTCTCGTTTCTCTTTACGGCCCCCTTTGCAGTAGGAAAAATCATTTTCCAACATCTCAAAATAGAAGTGAGAGTCAAAAGGCAAACTCTTTAAAACAATATTGAGTTTCGAAATTCTATCCGCTTCAAACTTCTAGTAACACACACAGCCATGAAATGTATGATAACCTCCAACAGACAATACTGGTCTCAAACAACCACTTCAGAATATCCCTAAGGCTTCCCTTGCTGGTTTGATTTCAGCATTAGTTAAGGACCATTGATGGTGAATGTGTATTTCATGGGCTTTTGGGTAGCTACAGTATAGGTTTAAGTAACCTCTAGTATACTTCAGGTTTTTTCTAACCAAGGTGCAGAAATGGTGTAACATATGGAATATTTCAATGTAATGCCTCACTTCTTAAAATTAGAAAGAAAAAAAATCCTTGGAGCTTAGCAGCATAAACAAAATTTGAGCATCACGAATTACATTTTTTTCAGTATCCTAGCTTACAGTCCTGCTATTCTTTACGTTTTTTTTTTTCTCTGTAATTTTAAATGTGGAAGAAAGCAGATTTCATTACTTTAAACACCAAATTAACTTCCTAGGGAATAATCAAAGTAGTTATTCCATATGTAAACAGCATTTTAAATGAAATCAAAGTTAATGGACTCTAAAAACTGATTTCAAGAGATTTTGCATCGTTACTTCAAACATTAGAAAATGTTTACCCTATTTCAAGTTTCCTAGGGAATACATTTAAAATTATCTTAGGAATAAATATTAAAATCCTCCTTTTATAATTATACAGCAGTCTAAATATTGGAGTTAATCCATCATAGATTTTGTATATATGAATGTGTATGTACACAGCTGTGTAATTGTGTACATATGGCAATTCTTTTGTCAGTCCTCTATATGCTAGCATTTATTTGTGAATTAAGATCTAGCTTCTTCCGTTGAATTCATTAGTATCTGTTAGGAAAATATAATGCATTTGAAATTTATAAACAATCCAGATATATACATATTTACATGGGGGCTAAATTTACTCAGATATTTATAAATTGTGGTCCTTTTAATTAAGGCTCAGAATAGTACTCAGTCTCAGGCAGAGTAGAAATAGAAATTGGCACTTTAATAAGTGCTTACTATTATTATTTCATGGTCAACATTAGCCCCTATTGTAGCTATCTATGTACTGAAATAATCTGTGATCTGAAATTGATAGTTATGAATTTATTTTAATGACATGAAATATGAATTTAAGACGACTATATTAATGTCTTTCCAATGACTGCCATCATACCTAAGATTGTTGGATAAGAAAGTGGCAATTGGGGAATTCCCTGGCAGTCCAGTGGTTAAGACCCTGTGCTTGCACTGCAGGGGGCACAGGTTTGATCCCTGGTCAGGGAACTAAGGTCCCAAATGCCGTGTGATACAGCCAAAAAGAAAAAAAAAAAGTGGCAATTAAAGAACCAATGCATTTAAAATCCATTACACTTGGGTGGGTGTATATATTAAATATATTAAACTTAAATACATGGTCTTCAGTCTGGGGAGTTCACTAACTGAGATACTGGGTAATAAAGAAATTTCCACCAGTGTATATAAGCTGCTGCAAGTCACAGACACATAAATTTTAAAATTTCCCCAAGAGGGATAAAACTCAGACAGTGCACATTCATCCATCAATTGACCAAATGCAAGTTCCTTGTTCCAAGGCTCTGGAAGTTTCCTGCAGCTGAGCCTCAGACTCTTACAAAGTCAGCAGCTACTTTCAGAGAGAAGAGCACAAACATGATTAGAAACCCATCCCAATGCCTACTACAATTCTGGCATTTAATTAAGAAAAAAAGTCATGTCCTCTATACAACACATTCCATTTTGTTTAAGATCCATTCAAAAACTCAGCTGGTGCCCCTACAACTAAAATGGGCACATGATCACATCTAAACCTATGGGTATTTTAATCTACTTCATCCTAAAGTCTACAGCAATAACAAGTGAATTAAAATCAGTGAAAAGAATTTTGGACAAATATTTATCAGGTCCTTAAAATATGGAGAATAAGGTGGCATCGTTGGATAAAGCACCCAGTTATCTAGAGAAAAATATTATAGTCATTTTATAAAATGATTACTGGTATTCTTTTTTAATTCTTTGAATAATTTATTCCTTTCCTTGAGAAAAGTATAACCCAGAGGCAGAGAGCAAGACGGCGGAACAGAAGGACATGCAGCTCACCTCCTCCCACAAATACATCAAAAATATCCATACACGTGGACAATTCTCACAGAATACCCACTGAATGCTGACAGGGGATCTCATACAACCAAAGCTGCAAGAAAGATCACCACATACGGAGAAGGGGAGGAGAGGGAAGGGGGAGGGGAGGGGAGGGGAGGGGGAAGGGAGGGAGGGGGAGGGGAGGGGGAAGGGAGGGGGAGGGGAGGGGGAAGGGAGGGAGGGGGAGGGGAGGGGGAAGGGAGGGAGGGGGAGGGGAGGGGGAAGGGAGGGAGGGGGAGGGGAGGGGGAAGGGAGGGAGGGGGAGGGGAGGGGGAAGGGAGGGAGGGGGAGGGGAGGGGGAGGAAGGAAGAAAGGAAAGGAAAGGAAAGGAGAGGAAAGGAGAGGGGAAGGGAGGGGAGGGGGAAGGGAGGGAGGGGAAGGGGAGTGGGAGGAAGGAAGAAAGGAAAGGAAAGGAAAGGAGAGGAAAGGAGAGGGGAAGGGAGAGGAGGGGAGGGGAGGGGAGGGGAGGAAGGAAGAAAGAAAAGGAAAGGAAGGGAAAATAAAGGAAAGGAAAGGAAAGGAGAGGAAAGGAGAGGAGAGGAGAGGGGAGGGGAGGGGAGGGGAGAGGGGAGGGGAGGGGAGGGGAGAGGGGAGGGGAGGGGAGGGGAGGGGAGGGGAGGGAAGGATAACCCAGAGTGGCTACTCTATGAAATGAATAGGAAAACAGACATAAAATAACAAAGCATGGAGAAAAGATGAAAAAAAGGGAACTGTTATATTCGGGGTGCCGACCATATGCTAGATACCAAATAGAATTAGTTTTACCTGTTTAAATATATTTAGTACTTACACAAGGTAGCTGTTATCCAAGCTCATATTATGAAAGTTAGGCTTGGAAGTCAAGCTCAATCTCAGAAAACAAGTAAAGTGAATCAAACTGAAGCTTTTCTAAGTCAAAAATCTACATTCATCCATTACGCCAAAAGAAGTGATGATTTAACATTATTCAGGGGTTAGAAATGCAAACTTTTCTTCTTAGTTTTTCTATTATTTAAAATATAAAGGAATTTGATCCTGTTTATGGAGAACATACCAGTGGGCAGAAACATTCATTCTGACGGCAGCAAACCTATTATTATATCGCCCAAAAAGGAGTTATTCCTAAATTCTGAGAGGAGGAAACTTGTAGCCCCTAAATATATGTTAAGCTGTGTTTCCATGCCTCAGAACACACAAAGAAACAAAGGGGCATTATAATATTTCCAGATCTTTTGGGGACAAACCTCCCACACACACCAGAGTTGCAGTTAACCCCACACGTTGTTCCTGGCAGCTCAGTAGCACATAAAGGCTAAGATTTGCACCCACATCAATTATTCACTTCTTCTCGGATTGCAGGATCCAGGAACTCAGGCAGGGAGGAAAGGCAAGGCCGCCTCTCCCTGGCTGAGAGGGGCTTTACTGTCACAGCCACGTAAGCCTGTCACCACCAACACACTGGACAAAGACTGTGCCCAGAAGGCTCAGGACAGAGTGCTTTCTAGGAAGTTGCTGGTGCAGGAGCTGTAAGTATAAGCATCAGGAAGGGCAAAAGACAGGAGATGAGACAGTCAAAATGCTGTCGGCAGGCTGGTGGATGCCCCGGGCCAGGAAGCTGTTCTGTGTTCACAGGGGAATTTATTGTGTGCTTAAACTACAATTCACCCTCCTGTGATAGTATGTACTCTTCACAAACATATTTAGCAATAAATCCCTCAGCATTACATGATTTTATTATTTCACCCTGTAACCGAGAAGGATGCTATGGGGCTTTCCCGGGACAGAACCCTCCCCCCATGTCCTCTGCCTGCCTCTTGTTTGTGGAAAAGCTGAAGTCTCCCACGCCTCCCCTGAGTCACAAAGGCCTGACTCAAGAATTAATGATTGAAAGGATGTGAACACGTAGTGACAAAAGTAGCAGCTGGACCAGGAGAACCGGTAACGACTTAAACAGGAAATCAGCCATGTGGCAGTCACAGAATCTTTAGTTCCTCCTTGAAGTACCTAGATAACAGTATGTGATGCACATTTCCTGGGTTGTTTTACAGATGCTAAGACCCCCACCCAATGGAAGAAGTTAACTACTTGATGACCTTGAGCATGTAGCCCCCAGACCTACTGGAGCCTAAGGGTTGATAACGTTAACCCCTGTGACACCACCCTGTTACCTCACCATCAACCAATCAGAGAACTGTGCATGAGCTGATCATATAACCTGCAACCACCCTCCCTCACCTGGGCTTTAAAAATGCTTCCCTGAAATCCATCCAAGAGTTTGGAGTCTTTTGAGCATTAGCTGCCCCACTCTCCTTGTCTGGTACCAGAAATACAATAAATGCTGCACTTCCCTTCACCACAACCCGGTGTCAGTAGATTAGCTTTACTGCACACGTGGGCAAGTGGACCCAGTTTTGGTTGGGTAACAACAACCCCTTATGGACTTTTTTGAATTGTTTTGTTTCTTTTAGCCTCTATCATCAAAAAAGCAGAACAGGCAACAAAAAAAACCAAATAAAAACTACAAGAGTGTTGCGTTCTTGTTCGTGGAGTTTCAATTAGTGGTAAAGACAGTTTAATTAGTGGTAATGTTAGAATTCGTATAGACATGTACCCAGGTAATCAAATAGTAATCTGCGTTATTCAAGACTTCATTTCAAGGGTACTTGGGGGCTGTGCTGGTTAATTCTGGTGTGTTCCCCCACCATATTCATTGTCTGCCTTTCTCGGCTCTGCTTTGTACCCTATGAACTGCAGCACCCAGGGTCCCTGAGCCTCTGGCGGACCCCTGGCAGCAGCCAGTTGGGAGGCACCAACAGGAGACGTGAGGAGGTCGGGCTGGGGCCGCTGCTGAGTGCTCTGCCTAAAACCCCAGTTCTAATTCCAGCTGAGTCCTCCATCCCTCCCCCTAGGGGCCTCAGGCCTCCCAGGCTCCAGCGCTAGCGCTTCCGCCATTGGCCCTGCCAGGCCTGGGGTAGCTGCTGACAACTTCCCACTGAGCCAGTCTCTGGGCACTTCACCGGAACCCTAGCCACACCTCTGTAAACAGGCCTTCCTTAAACTGCATCAGGGAAAAACTCTGAGGGTGTGTTTTGTGTCTGTGCACAATATGACAATGACATAGCAACAATTAAAACAATGGGAAATAGTCCATGGAAGGATTAAACAATCCCAGAGAAAAGCCTAGCCCTCAGAAATGTATTCCAATCAGGTTCTACAGTCCATTGATCAAGGTAGGTTGCAAATCTGATTCCAAGCTTTCAGAGACCAGAGGCTCATGTCCTGTGAACTCAATGAAGCTTCAGCTTCAGGGCCCCTTGCTTGCAGGGATCCTTTTTCTTTTTTTTCATTAGTTTTCAATTGAAGTCTAGTTAATCTACAATGCTGTGTTAGTTTCAAGTGTACAGCGAAGTGGTCCAGTTACATATATATATATATGTATATATATACACACGAGAGAGATACATCTATTATTTTTCAAATTCTTTTCCATTATAGGTTATTACAAGATATTGAGTATAGTTCCCTGTGCTATACAGCAGGTCCCCACTGTAAATTAGGAGTTCAGGATTAACATATACACACTACTATATATAGAATGGGTAAACAATGGGGACCTGCAGGGATCTTCTTAAGATCCTGGGAGGGAACCTAGCAATATGCTTATGTGGTAATTTATTTTGTCAAATTTGCATAAATACGATATTTCAGTTGCAATCAGCGAAGTCCATTGTCTCTTTCTAAGACAGTTTTGCCTCTATCAGACGGGGTGACAATACAATGGCCATGGGCAATCTGAGACCCAGCTACGGGCAAAGGTAACTAAAGGATCCATTTAGTTTGGGTCTTGTGAGATCTAGGTATGTAGTCCTTCCCAAGGGAGGAATGGATTCCTGGAATCCTCCCGGCTGGTTACTTTCCAGGCATTGTGACATGAAGGTTTTATCACAATAAAAGCATCTCCTACTGTGCCCAGTAGTGGAAGTATGTGGGTGGCGGAGGAGAAAAAAAGATTTGCAAATATACAGAACATGATGTGAGTTCTGTAGAAAATTATTCCAATCATCAGGCCTATAAAACTCTAAGTGGAGAATTTGGTTCTCATCAATGCCTAGTCAAAACAGAAGTTTTCTGCTATCAGCAACACACTTGATAAACAGCCATACTTTCTCTCCTATGGATGGGAATCGTATGAAATAGAATTTATCATGACCCCTGGGTTTTCAGAACACAAACCTGGAGCAGTACTACAAATAGCACATCGGCCGTTGTGCAAAGTTGCATGTATTATTCATTTCGGCTATCAATAATAAAATACATGCTAGGGGAAGACTGAATTAGCTTCCTATTTTTCTCAGGGGGAAAAAATATAAAATCAATGTCTTATGAAGAGGAGATTAAAAAATGGCAGTCAAAAATTTAGGAAAAATGTTTTAAAAAGGTATCTCAGTCACTTAACTACTGAAATTATTAAGGTATTGTTCTGAATTTCATGACATTTGTGGCATTTATCAGTTTTTTAAATTTGCATTTTCTTATGAATTTGTTTCCTTGTCTTACAGTTTTGTATTCTTTCTTTAAAGAGACTTCAAAATTGATTAAGGATGCAGAGACCACAAAACCTCTTTTGCTTTGTTTCTTGGTTTTCCTTGACATGGTCAAGCAAAGATCACCAACTAGATAAACATGATCCCTAATATTAAAAACTATATATACTTTTATTAAGAGGAAGTACATATTTCCTTGCACTAGTGTCTGTTAATAAAGGAATGCAGAATTCAGATCAGTAGTAATGTTTATGTTTTAAAAATTTTAAGAATGAATATATAATACCCAGGAGAGAAAAATGAAGTTAAAAAATTCCACAGAATTAAACATGGATTGCTTATATTCGGTGTACCCCTTCTCTTTAACACTCACCATATAGTTTATGTTTGTTGGGAGTTATTAAGGACATAAATTTAGGGCAGGCCTTTCATAGAAAACCAAGACAGAAGCACAAGACGTATTTCTATAATCTTACAGTGAAGCCTGTGATTGCACAAAAATCAGTGGAAAGGACAATATAAGCTGTGAACCTAAGTGAGTATGAAATAGTCTGGGATTTGGGAAAGAACAAACCAGAATAGGTGAGGTTGGTGCCCTCCTTCTAACAGAAATTCCAGCAGGAGGAAAAAGATAAAATCATGACTCAGACTAGGTATCTCAGGAATTGCACCTTTACTGAATCTTTCAGGCTCGGGTGAATACCAAGTATCATACCCAATTAAGTATAAGTAGCTGAAGGGAAAATTATAATCTCTTACAGAATGGAATATTTAAAGAGAAATTAGAATCTTTAACAGTTAAATGGAATCTAAAATTAACCTCATTGATCATGGCATAAGGTCAGGGAGGAAAGAGAACAGAAGCCTTATGATCAATTCACCTGCATACCTATTCAGCTCCCACACTTTTCTGACACTGGGAAAGTTCCTTGACCTAAATTTTATCATGTGTAAAATGATGGGGCTGGAGTTGAATTTCTTAGGTCCTTTCTCTATCAACAAGCCAAGCCTGACAACTCGGTCCTATGACTGGTGCCTGGATCTAAAGAGCCCCAGCTCTCCTGACTTAAATTTCTTTGACAAGTTACTCAATCTCCCTGTGAATCAGCTTCCCCAAGGGCCAAATACAGATAACAGTATCATTCTCTCTTTCTAAACGTATTTGATAGGAATGGTGAAAAAGTACATTGTTCTTACACTAAAACTTAGTGTGCCTTAGCGAATAATGCACCTCAGAAAGTTCACTTTATAAATGCTAGTTTTTAGGGGAAAATATGCATGGAGACTTTCAGGTATTTTACATATGAAAACTAAGCATATTAAAGAACATTTGCATTCTCATAGCACTCTCTCACAGAACCTATCAAAATTGCTAGCTGTATACTATTCGTGTAAGTTACATATTCAACATCTCTGAAAGGTGAGATTCATGGTCAGTGGTATATAAGAAATATACAATATGTGTTTTTACAGACATGGTTGCAAATGTATGTTATATTCAAAGACCTGCAAAAACAGCAATTGTGCAATCTTCCACAGTAATCCTTTCCATCAAAAATATTTTTAAAAAATTCTTTATCTTTGTGATTTTGGACACAGAAATGTTAGAGTTCCACCTTGTACACAAGGATTCTCACCTATCCGAATAACCGCTTTACTCTTATCCTCCTCTATCCCTACTGTTATCTTTAATTACCTCTGGATTCTTCTACTCTCTAAGTGGCCCATAAACTTGTACTTAGCACACTCTAAGTTTCTTTATTCCGTCCCAATTTTCATGAATTCGTTGTAGCTTGCAGAAGAACTACAGGTACTATATCCTCTCATTAAAAAAAGTCTAATTCTCAGGAAGATATAACTTGATCATCTAAAAAGTGATCTCTATAAATTAATAAGTGATTTTTTAAAAACATATGCTTTCTGAAACATTAGGTGCATTTAGTGATTTTTAGTAGTTTGGGGTTTTATATATTCATACATGGTAACAGTTGCATTCTATCAGGAAAATATCCATCTTGTGTGTGGCAAAATTTCTAATGGTCTGAATATATGGAAAAAAATTCCTAAATAACAGCTTTGAGTCAGGGAAAAACAAGATTCCCTTATTAGTGTTATATGGAGAAAGACATTTAAATTTCACATTACATATGATTTTTCTTTTGAAACTTTTACACACCCCTATATAATGAACACATTATATTGGTACATGAAAACTATTAACATTCTCAATTTTGAGTCAATACCATAATTACATAGAGTCTGCTATTCTAATTTGTTTCATGAACATAAAATAATGTTCCAGAGCAAAGTATTTTCTGAAGTTGAAGTAACAGCCAAAGACTTTCCAAACACATGTAGCCATATTTTAAAGCCCTACCATGCCATGATCTCTCCAAGAGGCACTGCAGGTGTGTGCGTCAATAAGATAAAGCCTCTAGGGACTCGCAAGCTAGTAGGTTAGATATACACTGCCAAGAAGCACATTAAAGCCACTGAGCGTCCTAAGGGCAACCAGAATGAATTGGTAAATACTTGGAAACGATGAGGGATCATTAATCTGCTTCTGGATTGGAGAAAATCAGAGAGAAATCAGAGAGAAAAAAAAAATTTTTTTTTTTGGAGTGCAATCTGGTTTTATTAACACATTTGGTCTGAGGAACTCATCTCTGTTTCCTGATGGACAGATAGGACACTAACAAGGCTCCGATGATTAAGGTTCCAGAAAGGCCAGCCACCCATAGAGCCTGGGAGTCTACAGGAGACCTTGAGCACTTAACGGAGCTTTTCTGAAGAGTCCTGAGTGGCTTGGAGTAGAATCATGGGACACTGGCTAGAAATTCTAGCAGTGCTGTTCTGAAAATGGATGTCAGAGCTTCTTCTCGTCTGGCAGGACAGGCTGTCGTACAGGATGGTGCCCCAGCAGGCTGGCAGACCGATGCACTGCAGTGCAGATACACCAGTCCCTTGAGTGCCTGCTTTGCCACTGAGTCCACGAGACTGCAGGTGGAAATGCTGAAGCGCTGGTAGTGAGAAGGAAACGGCAGGTCCAAGGCTTCCCGGACAGGGACCAGTTGGGTCTGATAGTTGTCTCCAGTTTAGGGCATCCGTTTACCAGCATGCGCCCCTGGGGCAGGAGCAGGGCGTTTGTGCTGGGTGTGGCCCAACAGTGCTGTAGGCACGGCCCTACATGATGACTTCCGTCACAGATTTCTCTCCGATTTCTGAGAAATCAGAGCTGCATCTTAAAATTTGAAGTTGGAATTCTGCACAGTTTTAGGTATGTCCACATATCTGAGGATATCCTCTTCTCTGTGAGCCGCCTTCTGTACTGGCTGCTTGCTGGGCTTGTGTACAGATTACCCTCTGTCATTACTCTGCAAAATCCCTTCACCCCTCCCTGAATTTCCTGTTTTACAGATCCCATACCTTCCTCTTTCTTGGTTTACACATCATTTTGCTGTATACCACCTAGAAGCTTCCTGAGAGAGAATACTGGGAAGCAAATTTTTGCAATTTTTTGGTCTTAGAGGGTCTATAGTCAACCTTTATGCTGGATTGATTATTTAGTTAGGTATAGAATTCTTGGTGGAAAATCATTTTACTTGAAAAATTTGAAGGAATTTATCTTATTATCTAGCTTAGAATGTCTCCATGAAATGACATTCTTTTTTTTATTCACTGGATAACATAGACCTTTTGTTTGTTTGAATTTATTTTTTCTTTAAATCTTTTTAAAAATTTACTTTTTTTTTTTTTTTTTTTTTTTTTTGCGGTACGCGGGCCTCTCACTGCTGTGGCCTCTCCCGTTGCGGAGCACAGGCTCCGGACGCGCAGGCTCAGTGGCCATGGCTCACGGGCCCAGGCGCTCCGCGGCGTGTGGGATCCTCCAGAACCGGGGCACGAACCCGCGTCCTCTGCATCGGCAGGCGGACTCTCAACCACTGTGCCACCAGGGAAGCCCAAAATTTACTTTTTTTTTAATTGAAGTATAGTTGATTTACAATGTTTTGTTAATTTCAGGTGTACAGCAAAGTGATTTGGTTATACATACATATATATCTATTTTTTTTCAGATTATTTTGCCTTATAGGTTATTACAAAATATTGAGTATAGTTCCCTGTGTTATTTAGTAAGTCCTTGTTGGTTTTCTGCTTTATATGTAGTAGTGTGTATATGTTAATCCCAAATTTTTGATTTATCTCTCCCTGCCCCATCCCCTTTGGTAACCATAAGTTTGTTTTCTATGTCTGTGGATCTGTTTCTGTTAAGTTCATTTGTATCATTTTTTTTTTTTTTTTAGATTCCACATATAAAGTGATCTCATATGGTATTTGTCTTTCTCTGACTTCCTTCACTTAGTATGATAATCTCTAGGTCCATCCACGTTGCTGTAAAAGGCATTATTTCATTCTTTTTTTTTATGGCTAAGCAATATCCCAGTGTATATAAATACCACATCTTTATCCATTCATCTGTTGATGGACATTTAGGTTGCTCCTATGTCTTGGCTATTGTACATAGTGCTACTATGTACGCTGGGGTGCATGTATCTTTTCAAATTATGGTTTTCTCTGGATATATGCTCAGGAGTGGGATTGCTGGATCATATCTTAAAAAACTAAAAATGAAATGACATTTTAACTCCCTATATTATCTCTACTGTTTATGTGCCACCTGTTTCTCTGTTTTGTTTTTGTTGTTTTGCTTTTCTGGAAACTTTAAAGATCTTGCCTTTATTCCCAATGTTGAGAATTAATAACGAATGCTATGCCTGCACCTATAACCTCCAAATCACTGTCCTGGGAAATTGGGCCCAAATCTGGATACCATGTCCTTTATTCTTTATTTCTGAAAAACTTAATAATCAATTACATATTCTTATTTAATTTCTGCCCATGATATTTTTCTATTTTTGGAATTCCTATCAGCCATTGTGTCTTACAGACTGATTCTATATCTTTTTAATTCTTTCAGTTCTCACTATCCATCTTTGTACTTTTACTTTCTATTATCTTTAATTTTATATTTCAACCTCATATATTAAACTTTTATTTTGCTTCTCATATTTTTAATTTCTGAGATTCTTTGTTGATTTCTTTTTTATTTTGTTTTAGAGATACAATATATTCTATTTCTCTCAAGATAATAATTTATAGCTTTTTTGAAGTTTTATTTTGCTCTCTGAAAGTCTTCATTTCCTGTGTTCCTTGTTCACCCGTTTTATTTGGATTCGTAGTATTAGAGGTTTTCTTTAATTTACTTACGAGTAAAGCACTGAATAAGTGGCCTGTCACTGCAGCTTGTGTCCAATCAATGGGGTTCACAGATGCAAACAGAGCTTTCACCAGAGATGAGGGTCAATGTTCAAGTGTGTGAAGGTCTTTTGTCTGAGTTGGTTCAGTTTCTGTTGACTCTTTCCCTGGAGGGTGTAAGGGTTTGAGTATCTGGGCTCTCATGGAGTACAGGAGTAAAGCACGGTCTCTTCCTTGACATATTTTCACCCCCGTTTTGTCCAGCACATCACCCCAACCCCCTATGACTGTGAGAACCAAGTCCAAACACTCTCTGGTTCCATATTTGTGTATTTTTAACATACACAAAAGTATAGGCTCCTATTTTAAGAGTGATTATTTTCAAAAAGAGCATTTTATGATGATTTTAATGACAAGAATTAACGTAAAATTAAATTATAGCCATATGTGGCTATGGTATATGGCATTAGTTCCACTCCAAAAGATCATCTATTTATGTGTAGCTAGTCTACTGTCTCTTATAAACACATCCTCAATTTTTTTCTGGAAAATTGTCCCTATATTCATATTAGAATCTTTCATAATTGCAATTTATATCATATTGCTCTCATTTTCCTCCTCCCAATGGAAATCCCTCTTAATAAAGGCTATATTAAAAGAGCGAGGCCTCATTAAAAGTAGGTCAGACATCTCAATTCAGATTTCAATGACCCCATTATAAAATGTAGGATTAAATCTTAAGAAATGGCCATATTCTGCATTTCTTAAGTGTCGAGGGTTTAAAAAATACATCTTTTGTACCTTTTTTGTCCCTGAGCTAAAAAGATTGTTATAAAAAGAGCAGACTGAGCTTTTTTTTTTTCCCTAACTGACTTAGTATGAACTGTACAATGCAGTGGAATTAATACAAAGAATAAAATGGCCAGGAAAGGCATTGCATAGGCTCAAGAACAAACCAGATCAATAAGCCAGATGGGTAGATAAACCAACTACATTAAATCCAGAGTGACCGAGAAAACTGGAGGGCAGTCATGAGAGCTCTCAAGAAACTACTGGAACAGTACAAATTATCCTAAGACACTAGGAATGAGAACAAGACAAAGGCTGTGAGCGAACATTCCAGAGCTAGATTTATCCCACATCTGTGTTGCCTCACATTGTAAAAGTTTAAATTCATATGAAAATCTACAGTTTCAATTCTTCTTGATAATATTAGATCAAGTTACACTTGCCCCCATTTCCAGTGAGGGCCGTCACTTGGTGCTAGGAAGCAGGTTCCCCTCCAGACTGTTTACTGGTGTCCTCACCACTCACACAGTTCAGGCATGCCCATGTACTTACCCCTGACATGCTTCAACCAGTTCTGTACCTGCCTGGCACAAAAATGCCCTTGCAGTTGCTGTGCCTTGTATGAGGCACTAGTACAGACAGAAGAACATCACCTTAAAGGTTAAGTGCAGGAAAGCGTTAGCAGGTATTTATAAACCTAAGTCAGCTAACATCACTCCTCTGCTCACAGCCCTCCACGGGTCCCATGTCTCACTCCAAATGGAAGCCAAAGGTCCTATAATATCAACACAACCCCCCAGATGCCAGGCCACAAAATTAATCATGATTCCAGTGATCAACTCATTATTTTTAATGTGAATATTTACCTAATATAAAGAAATGCATACTCACTATAGAAAACTTTAAAAATATGAAATATGTAAAGAAAAAAATACTCATAATCCCATAGTCTAAAATAATCACTATACTGTTTGTTTGGGTTTTTTTTCCAGCTGCTATATACAAATCATGTTACTGGGTTTTAATTTTTATTGGAGTATAGTTGCTTTACAATGTTGTGTTAGTTTCTGCTGTGCAGCAAAGTGGATCAGTTATACGTATACATTTATTCACTCTTTTTTAGATTTCCTTTCCATTTAGGTCATGACAGAGCACTGAGTAGAGTTCCCTGTGCTACACAGTAGGTTCCCATTAGTTATCTATTTTATGAACAATAGTGTGTATATGTCAGTCCCAATCTCCCAATTCATCCCACCCCCCCACAACATCCCCCCTTGGTAACAATAAGTTTGTTCTCTACATGTGTGACTCTATTTCTGCTTTGCAAGTAAGTTCATCTGTACCGTTTTTCTAGATTCCACATATAAGGGATATTATCCAATATTTGTTTTTCTCTTTCTGACTTACTTCACTCTGTATGACAATCTCTAGGTCCACCCGCATCTCTGCAAATGGCACTGTTTTGTTCCTGTTTATGGCTGAGTAATATTCCTTTGCATATATATACCACATCTTCTTATGCATTCCTCTGTCGATAGACTTTTAGGTCACTTCAATGTTTGTTTTTAATACACATATCTTTTTATTAACTTGCTTGTTAAAATTTAATAATAGTAGTTGTGCAAACAAATTTACCATGTCAATAAAAATTTTTGAAATAATCTTTGTTTTATGACTGTGTCATATTACCTCATGTTATGTTTGGGTACCTTGTTTCTAATACAGTGTACTATACATACTACCATCATAAAAATATTTATTAACACCTCAGATTATTTTTGCAGATAAATAATGGGAAGAAGAGTTATGAACCAATTTATTTACAACTCTACAGGTAAACCAACTTACATGATTCTAGCAGTGTGTATCTTAAGCCTTAATCTAACCAGTGTTGGTTATTTTTATTTTAAAATATTTAGTTATTTGGTTTTTAGAAATCATTGAATAAACTACTCATGTGTCATTTGTCATTTACTTTGTTTATGGTGCTTGGTATATGCCAAAATTTTTTTATCTTGAGGAGTCAAATATACTTAACTGTTTTGTTAATGGTTTCTTCCTTTCCTTTTTATGGTAAAATGTCCCACTGCCGCAAAGATCAGATAGTCAATAAATTTCTTTAAGAATTACAACTGTTTATTTGGTCTTTTTGAAAAAAATTATTAATACTTTTGAAACTTTACTTGGTGTATGATGGGAAGTTTTTTTTAAATTTTTTTAAAGTTTTATTTATTTTTTTATACAGCAGGTTCTTATTAGTTATCTATTCTATATATATTAGTGTATACATGTCAATCCCAGTCGCCAAATTCATCACACCCCCACCACCTGCCCCCCGCTTTCCCCCTTTGGTGTCCATACATTTGTTCTCTACATCTGTTTCTCTGTTTCTGCCTTGCAAACCAGTTCATGTGTACCACTTTTCTAGTTTCCACATGTATGCATTAATAAAGGATATTTGTTTTTCTCTTTCTGACTTACTTCACTCTGTATGACAGTCTCTAGATCCATCCACGTCTTGACAAATGACCCAATTTCATTCCTTTTTATGGCTGAGTAATACTCCATTGTATATATGTACCACATCTTCTTTATCCATTCGTCTGTTGATGGGTATTCAGGTTGCTTCCATGACCTGGGTATTGTAAATAGTGCTGCAGTGAACATTGGGGTGCATGTGTCTTTCTGAATCATGGTTTTTTTCTGGGTATATGCCCAGTAGTAGGATTGCTGGGTCATATGGTAGTTCTATTTTTAGTTTTTTGAGGACCCTCCACACTGTTCTCCATAGTGGCTGTATCAATTTACATTCCCAGCAACAGTGCAAGAGGGTTCCCTTTTCTCCACACCCTCTCCAGCATTTGTTGTTTGCAGATTTGATTTGCATTTCTCTAATAATTAGTGATGTTGAGCAGCTTTTCATGTGCCTGTTGGCCATATGATGGGGAGTTGCTAAACTAACATTTTTTTCTGCCAATTAAATTTAGAGTGCATCGCACAATTGAAAGTTATCAATGTAAATAAAAATATTAAAGTAATTTATTGTTCTGAATTTATTTTCTTAGGTTTAATTTCCAGCTTCAGGCTACCCTGATTGTTATCTTCACTTACGTAATAGGTTTTGTCTTCAAGGGTATTCCCGATTTTGGGGTAAAACAAAATAAGATGACTATGAGTGAAACAGCATTAATTTTTTTTTTTGGCTGCGTTGGGTCTTTGTTGCTGCACGCGGGTGGGCTTTCTCTCGTTGCGGCGAGCGGGGGCTACTCTTCGTTGCGGTGCGCAGACTTCTCCTTGTGGTGGCTTCTCTTGTTGCGGAGCACAGGCTCTACGCACGCGGGCTTCAATAGTTGTGGTGCGCGGGCAAAATAGTTGTGGCTCACGGGCTCTCGAGCACAGGCTCAGCAGTTGTGGCACATGAGCTTAGTTGCTCCGCGGCATGTGGGATCTTCCTGGACCAGAGCTCGAACCCGTGTCCCCTGCATTGGCAGGTGGATTCTTAACCACTGAGCCACCAGGGAAGCCCCTGAAATACCACTCTTAAGAGATTCTTGTAAAAGATGGTCAAAAGCCAGTAGGGTATATTTGTGCCACAATTGGGTTCAGGAAGGAGAGCTTCAGCTGCTAAGGGCTGAGTAGAAGGACACCCATCTGCACTGGTTCCCCAAGCACAGTGCCCAGTGGTTTCTTCCTTGGACCCTTGGTTTCATGGTCGGCCTTGACCAGGGAACTGCCCTTGCTGGACTGTCAGGATCTTCCAGGTGCCTGCTTGCACGTGACCTGCTTGTCTCCAACACCCCTTCTTCACACTGTTGGACCTTGTCTACTCCTCACCTTGAGCCAGCACTTCAATCCAACGTCACACTAGAGTAAATGCAGAGGTTCCTAGGACAAGTTCAAGAATATGGTCCCTGCCAATATCGAAAGTTGACCTAGATAGCTATAGAATCTCTCCTGGATTAAATGGAAATAAGTTCTAAGCGCTCTAACCTAGTGCCTAGTTCGAGGACCACAGCCTGTTTGCTCTTGTTATAAAGATTATTATTTACTTGCCTAGAGGCCAGTCTGTACCTAGCATAGTTCTACAGTGAATATTCTGATCTCAGATTTAAAAAGTAAAAAAGAAAGAGAAACAATGCATCTTGAGAAAGTCATTTGTAATTAAAAGCCATGACAGATACACATTAATCCATCTTTTCTTTGAAATTTAGGTAGTTAAGTATATTTATACATTGAGTGCTTCATACTGTCCTATAGTTAGATTAATAAGGACTCAAAAACTGATGCAAATTTTCCTAGAAGTTTCGGATGGTTAATTTTATGTGTCACCTAGACTAGGCCACAGGGTGCCCAGATATTTGGCTAAACATCGTTCTGGGTGTGTCTGTGAGGGTGTTTCTGGATGAGAGTAACATCTGAATGGACAGACCCAGTGAAGCCAAGGCCCTGCCCAGTGTTGGTGGGCTGCACCCGATCCACTGAAAGCCTGAATAGAAAAAAAAGGCAGAGTAAGAGAAAATTTTCTCTCTCTGCCTGTCTCCAAACTGGAACAGTCTTCTCCTGCCCTAGGACTCAGACTGGTACCGGAACTTAGACCATCAGCTGATCCTGCTGGTGGACCGCTCGTCCTGGGACATAACCTCAGGTTATATGGACATAACCATATATTCATTCATTCTAGTATATATATATATATATATATATATATATATATATATATATATATACTAGAATGAATGAATATATGAATATACACTGATATAATAGAATGAATGAACAAACAAACACTAATGGTTCTGTTTCTCTGGAGAACCCACGTTAATACAGAGTAAAAAATAACTCAACATGAAAATTAAAAAAAAATACTGAAAGAAAATGTGTAATTGTTTTTCTGAAAGAGTCCTTGATTGTGCTGATGTAAATGTAGCAGTCATGAAATGTGCTTTGTCATCGATATAAATGTACCAATAAATTGGAATTTTCTCATTTAAGTGCCAACAGATTGCATTTAACTTGAAATATTTTCTCCAAAAAGTCCTTTGGAGATACATTTCTTCATTCTTAAAACTGTGCATACCAAGTATATCATAGATATCTCTAACTTACTTCATGTCAGCATTTTGCCCACCTAGTAAAGAACTGCATTGTAATGTGAGCATTGTTCTCAGACTAGGGAATAGAAAGGTGTCATCAGAAGAGTTTAGGTTCTGGGTATAGACAATTCTTGGTTCCAAGTCCAGATCCACCTGTGGGATTTAGGAAGTCACTCACTTCAGGAATGGCTCACTTTCCCTTCAGAATTATGAAAATAGAATTAGCCCTAAACTGTAGGGTGATTAGAACATTTTAGATACTATATAGACAATGTCTGCCACATTACATGTCGTTATTATCCTCACGGTTTTTTATTATCTCTAATCTGAAAGATCACCAATATTACTAGAATTTTTATAAATTAAGTTAATCAATCCTCAAAAACAGCTTGAAAATATCCTCTGATAAACTGAGGAATCTTTAGTAGCAATCATATGACTGTCATATCAGCCTGATCAGAAACTTTGTTTCCTTCATCTAAATATCCAGGTATTAAAAGGGCTGAATGGCTATAAATTCAACCTCATTAAAAATATTAACTAATTTCATTTTAACTAATTTATTAAAGATATTAACTCTATTGTATCTCAACAGATTTTGGAAAAGTTTGATGTTTTAGAATAATGACACAATTCACTAAAGAGATTTCATTTTAGAGGAACAAAACAAAACAAAAAAGTGTAGCTTTAAAAATGTCCTAATATGTTTCCAACTTCATGACCCTGGTAACGTACATTTAATTTCTGATAAAATAATAATGTCACAGAATTTGAGCAGAAGTTAACTTTAATTTAATCACAGTTTCTTATCTATTCATCTGTCAACAAACATTTAGCTGGTTTCCATATCTTGGATATTGTGAATATTGCTGCAATTAACATGACGGTCCAGGTAATAGAGTAAGAAAGCAGTAGAGATTGAAATAGCATTATTCCATGGGATAGTTTAGAGATTTCAAAGGCTATGTAACTCATTTTAACTATCACAAGTAAGCGAGAAAAGATGCAAAGGTAATGAATAAGAAGACAGGTGCATTTATCCCCTTATAACTAGAATTTCTTTCCTTTTTGGATGATTTTAAAGCATCCTGTTGAAATCATCCTTACCCTCTATGCTATGCCCCCATATTACTGACAAACTGATCTCCTATATACTATGTAATTTATGGGATAAGAGCTCTGAGTCTTCTGATAGTAACCCTACAATCCCACAATTCTGAAATAGAAAATAAATTTGGCAATACATAGTTTAATTTCCAAGTTATTTTTTTCTTTTTTTTTTTTGGCTGCATTGGGTCTTAGTTGCAGCATGCAGGGTCTTCCTTGAGGCATGCCGGCTCTTCATTGTGGCGCGCGGGCTTCTCGCCAGTTATGGCACGCGGGCTTAGTTGCCCCACGGCATGTGGGATATTAATTAGTTCACTGACCAGGGATGGAACCTGCATCCCCTGCATTGGAAGGCGGATTCTTTTCTTTTTCTTCTTTTTTTTTTTTTTTTTGCAGTACGCGGGCCTTTCACTGTTGTGGCCTCTCCCGTTGCGGAGTACAGGCTCCAGACACGCAGGCTCAGCGGCCATGGCTCACGAGCCCAGCCGCTCTGCAGCATGTGGGATCTTCCCGGACCAGGGCACGAACCCGTGTCCCCTGCATCGGCAGGCGGACTCTCAACCACTGCGCCACCAGGGAAGCCCAGGAAGGCGGATTCTTTACCACTGGAACACCAGGGAAGTCCCTCCAAGTTTTATTTATTTATATGTATTTGTATTTTTATAAATATGAATTTTATAAATTCACACAAAATATATATAATTTTATATGTATATAAAAATACTCGTATTTTATTGTTGTTAGTAACCTGTTAATAGGTATCTGAATGTACACCTCAAAGGAAGGGTAAACTAACTATGAGACCACTTTCAACTGATTCCATTTAATTCTTCTGGTTCCTGATCCCTAGGCTTAGAAATTAATTTCTATGCTGTTGCGTTGCTCCAGTTATTCCATTCAGAGTAGCCTAAAGACTTCAGGATTAAAGAAGATGAAGCACTCTGCCACATTTCAGACACACTAAGAGTCCAGAATGCTCCACAGCCTGTTACTAACGTGCACAGCTGAGCCTGTCCTCAGGCACACACTTCAAAACTTCCCTTCTTAGTCCCTGTCCACTGGCAGTCTCCCTCTCTGCTTGGTTTGTATATGTCAATTTTTACTGCCTCTACCTTTCCCCTTTTGTTCTTTTCTTTTTTCTTTTTCCTAGCTTATTGTTTCTTGCTTTTTTTCCAGCTTTATTGTGGTACAATTGATAAATAAAAATTGTATATATTTAAGGGAAACATCATGTTTCATATATGTATAGGTTGCAAAATGATTGCCACAGTCGCGATAACTAACATATGCTTCACCTCTCATAGTTACAGTTTCTTTGCGTGGTGAGAACACATAAGATTAAGTCTCTTAGAAAATTTCAAGTATATAACACAGTATTATTAACTGCAGTTACAATGCTGTACACTAGAGCTTCAGAACTTATTCATAATGCATAACTAAAACATTGTACCCCCTGCCCAACATCTCCCCATCTCCCCCACCTGTCAGAACCTGGCAACCATCATTCTACTCTCTGCTTTTAGAAGTTCCATGTTTTTGGATTTCACACATGAGATCATGAAGTATAATATCTGCTTCTCTCTATCTAGTTTATTTCATTTAGCATAATGTCCTCCAGGTTCATCCATGTTGTTACAGATTTCCTTCTTTTTTAAGGCTGAATATATACATACATACATATATATATATATATATATATATATATATATATATCACAGTTTCTTATCTATTCATCTGTCAACAAACATTTAGGTGGTTTCCATATCTTGGATATTGTGAATATTGCTGCAATTAACATGACGGTGCAGATATCTCTTCAAGATACTAATTTCATTTCTTTTGGATAGATACTCAGAATTGGGATTGCTGGGTTATATGGTAGTTCCATTTTTAATTTTTGAGGAACCTCCATACTGTTTTCCATAATGGTTATACCAATGTACACTCCCGCCAACAGTGTAAAAGGGTTCCCTTTTCTCTGCACTCTTGCCAACAAACTATCTAAAAAGGAGATTAAAAAACAGTCCCAATAGTAGCAAACAAAATGTATAAAGTACTTAGGGATAAACTTAGCCAAAGAGTTGAAAGACTAGTACACTGAAAATTATAAAACATGGATGAAAGAATTAAAGGAGACACAGATAAATGTAAAGACATTCCATGTTCAAGGATTGAAAAATTAATACTATTAAAATGTCCATACTACATATAGTGGTCTAAAGATTCAATGCAACCCTTATCAAAATCCCAATGACAATCTTTACAGAAACAGAAAAAACGGTCTTCAAATTCATATGGAACCACAAAAAACCCAGGATAGCCAAAGCAACCTTGAGGAACAACAGAGCTGCAGGCATGATACAAAATATATTACAAAGCTACAGTAATCAAACCAACATGGTACTGGCATAAAGACAGACCCAGAGACAAAGGGAACAGAATACAGAGCCCAGAAATAATAACACACATCTACAGTCAACTGTTCTTAGGTGCCAAGAATAAACAGTGGGGAAAGAACAGTCTCTTCAATAACTAGTGTCAGGAAAACTACATAGCCACCTGCAAAAGAGTGAAACTGTACCCTTATCTCACACCATATACAAAATACAAAAATCGACTCATAATAGAATAAGATATATATAAGACCTGTAACTGTAAAACGAATAGAAAAAATAGAGGGAAAAAGCTTCTTGACATTGGAGCAGGCAATGATATTTTAAGTTATGACAGGCAGCAAAAGCATAGGCAGCAAAAGCAAAAATAGACAAGTGGGATTGCATCAGACTAAAAATCTTCTGCACAGCAAAGGAAACAACCAACAGAATGAAAAAGCAACCTACGGAATGGGAGAAAATAGTTGCAAACTATACACCTGATAAGGAGTCAATAAGCAAAATATATAACTCAAATAACTCAATAGCAAAAATAATAATAATAATAACCTGATTAAAAAATGGGCTTAGGACCAGAATAGACTTTTCTAAAAAGAAAACAGACAAATGCCTATCGGTATATGAAAAGATTTTTCCTTTTGTTGCATCCTTTATTCCTCCTCCTATACTCATCTGACAGCAGTATACTATGAAAAATAAAAGTTTACATTTACTGTTCTCAATTTTTTCTCTATAGGAAAAAATAACTGAACTCAGCTTTTTTTTCTTTCGATGATACCTTTCTTTTGAATGTGTCCTCAAGTTGTTTTTTGTTTACTTGTTTCTCCTTGGAAAATGATGTTGACCTCTTTACTCATCAAAGCCACTGTGATCAGTATAGAATGAGGTTTCAAATGGAAGGATTCATTAATGGTAGAACGTAGGATTGACTAATTTTTGCCAATAAAAATGTGAGCAGAAATGGCTCTTCTAGTCCATAAGAAGCAGGTGTGTCTTCTTTACAAGCTTTCCCTTTTCTCTACTTGGGTACAAGAATCTCCATGTCCCTAAGGGGTGAAGAGCCACAAGCAAAGAATCTGAATCCTGGGACTTTCCTGGTGGTGCAGTGGTTAAGACACTGCACTCCCAATCCAGAAGACCCCGGTTTGATCCCTGATCCAGGAACTAGATCTCACATGGATGCTGCAACTAAGAGTTAGCATGCTACAACTAAGGAGCCAGCAAGCTGCAACTAAGGGGCCTGAGAGCTGCAACTAAGGAGCCCACCTGCTACAACTAAGACTCAATGCAACCAAATATAAAAAAAAAAGAATCTGAGTCCTTCTATCACCCCATAAAGGAAATCTGCACACAAACCAGGAACATCTTCATTGAACTGTTACATGAGCAAGAAATAAAATTCTACAGTACTCAGCCACTAAAACTTTGGAGTTTGTTACAAATTAATACACTATCACACTATAAATTAGAGTGATTTTTTTTTTTTGGTCTGGTTTTGAATATTTTCATAGTAATCAACAACTATTTAATTTTATGCAAGTGTCTCCTATACAATTTGAATGTTGAAGTCCCATCATAAATATTCAAAAGAGGATTCATAGAAAAACTGTAAAAACCTAAACAATGAATAAACTGGGATAAAATTTAAAAGAAAAGGAGTTAAGAAAAGCCATTCACTTGTATTTGTGTGCATAACACCAAAATATCTGTCAGGTAAGTCACTGGAGAGCTTGAAATAATATCCTTTTGAATTTTTAAAATTATTATTATAATGTTCCTTTGATTTTGTTATTAGATTTTAATTTACATATCCTAGACTTTATGAATCCTGGAATTAATGGAGTATTAAGATTTTTATACTACTGACAACCTTGAATATTAAAAATTATAATAAAGTTAATGAGTATGAGAAATTCTAAAAGTGACAGATGCAAAACTGGCTATTAGACCCAACAGGGAGGAATCCTGAAAATAAAGGTCCAAACCGGGATGTACTCTCAATTTTATCTTTCAGTCCACTTAATTTTCCTCTGATCTCACCAGCATTCCAACTCCAAAAGAATTCAATCTTTTTTTTTTGAAACCACTGTTTTTCATTCTATATACCTGTCACTTATTATCTGTTCTACAGCAGAGATCACAAATCCAAAAGCTTAAAGGGGATGAGGCCATGGCCCAGGCCTGCAGGTTATACTTCCTCAGCAGTGGTGAGCTTGTGAGGAAATGGGGGAGGCAATGCCCCCTCTACAGGAAGCAGATGCCAGGCTCCAAACAATGCCTTGTGGACATGTCAGTCTAGTGATTCTGATCCTCTGATTTTTTTCAGAAAAATTAACAATCCAGAACTGCATGTGAAATTAACTTAACTTCTGAGACACTGGGAAGCAACCACAATACATGATGGACACAGCTCTGACCTGTATTCTAAAGATTCTACCTGTCTGTGAACAACTGAGGGTGTATTTTAAATTGATGAAGAAAATGAAAAGCAACAAGCATTCAGGAGCAATGATACTCTGGCCTCTCTTTTGATTTAGCATGACCTGAAGAGACAAGATGGCATTTTCTATGACGTTTTTATTAATGATAGATTATCAATACTGTTATTTTTTTCAGGATTATACCTGATGCCATCACATTTTTTTCATCTAAGTGAATAAAGAAATTTGGATGCTTCTTTTTTCATAGCCCCCTCTATTATTACTTGAAATTACATTTTAAATTCCTACGATTCCATTTATATCAATAAATTCTGAGTGTTCCCTTGAAACATTCAGGTGGGAAAAAAAAAAAAACACAAAAGGGAAAAGTAGTGACATCCCATAAAAAATTCTGAGATAGCATCTGTAGTGACAAGAAGAAAATAACTTAAGAAAATAATTCTTCAGAAAACCGAGAGTTATCAAATATTTGTATTGAACCAAAGCCAGTAGAAATGCACAGAGGACAGCAAATCTTTTACTATTTAAGAAATCTATATGCAGCACAAAAAAACAGACTTTCAGTTTTACACAATGTACATATTGTTTTGTTCTGTTGTGAGTCTTTTAAAAAATACAAATGTCTGAATAAAAGAAAGGACAGAAACTTGCCATATAAAGCAAATATTCTTGCCAAAAATTAACATATGGAGTACTTACTCTTTATGTATACTCTTTGCCAAAAAGACAAGATGAGCACTACATAGGATTTAAGAGTTCTAGAATCAAACAGCAAAATGTAATTAGAACAAACGATATTCTGCAATGGCTGGGTCCTGAGTAACTGCATCATAATTTTTTGCAAATTGAATTAGGGAGTCTCAGAATTTTTTAAAACATGTCCTTTTAAGGAAGCTATCTCCATTTAAATGTAGGTTTATTAGACTGGAAATCCTTGGTTACATAGATATGTTACCTGACTCCTTATGTGCACAGAAGAACCGTATCATTAATTCAACTAACACACATTAAAAAGCACATTGTACTCAGCACGATACCAAGAGCTAAGGAGAACATAAAAGCAATAAGATGCTGTCCTTGTCCTGGGGGATTTTACAGTCTGGCTGGAAACAGAAGACCACAGAAATATTAGGAAACAAAAGCAAGCGCCTAATAATGCAGCTGGAAAAAGATTCCCATCATAGGTAGGTGCTTAAACAGCCGTTCTGTGGCCGTGAGTTAGCTTTATTACAGTTCCATTATTACATTAGCATTCTAGGAAGAAAACACCATCCATAAAAATGGCACAATTTCATTTAGGAAACAAACAGCAAAATGTTGGCAGACGATTTTAAAGGAGACTACTATGTAGGTCAAAACATTTTGAATAAATATGTACAAGCTATTTTTTTGATATGAATGATAAAATGGGACAAAGAAAATAAAGCATTTTTGGGGTGAGTGGAAAACAAAATGGTGAGCTGGCAAAGAGAACAGACATTTCTATAATTGTATAAAATTTTTTAATTATGATAAATCTAATCAGAGAAAAATAAAGAAAATCATCAAAGAGCAGAATTGACATTTATAAACAATGGGTTTGTCAATTACTACTTACGGGGGGTTTGGGTGATTAGAGAAGATCCCAAATAAAAAAGTGATTGAGGACCTTACCTCTCCACCTTATATGCAGGTTTTATCCTCTTACTTCACTTTGGTTTCAATTTTTCTTTCTATTCTAACATTTTTTTCACTCAACTTTATTTCTCAGTCTAAATACTATTTTTAGATTTTAAGCCCAGTTGTAATCATTTTTCTTTTTCTCCTTGCTTTTGATCCTTTATATCTCCTATCGTAAATCTTCTGTGTACCTGTTTCTTTCACTACATTTTATTCTGGTTACTAGTTTTCAGCCTGAATTTAAATGTCACAGCAATAACTTATTATTTACCTCCTTCGTTTTCTCTTCTTTGAACTGACGACCAGCAAGATGCCAAGCTTAGAAGAATGTCAACATATCAGACTAAGGAGAATGGAGGTTATCTAACTCCCAACTACCCTGCACTTTTAACCATGGGTTCAGAAGAAGATGTTAAATTTTCCCTGACAATACCAACTGTTTACGACTGCCAACTAAAAATTGTTGCTTCCCATCTGGTTCTAGAGGAATAAAGTCACTGGCCACTGCAGCCACTGACCTTCAACACCCCCTGAAAGGAGTTCAGGGTGGAGATCGGGAGTGAGGCCCTCTGTGCTCTGGGAAAAGCTGGCAGAACAGGCCTTCAGACAGTTAGGTATCTTCTTCCGGAGAAGATATCATGAGCCCAACTTCTTGCATCTTCTCACATCAAGAATATCGCTAAAATCATTAACAGTGGCATCTGCTCCTCGTGACTAGAAGCCAGCTTCTACCAAAATGTGTGCTTGACTGCACTCAAATCACATATACACCGACCTTCTCTACCTCTCTGGAGCAGTTCCTCAGAGCTACCTGACAGGCTGTCTCCCAGGCTATAGACCTCATCTTGACCCCAATAAAACTTAACTCACAACTCTCACGTGCATTTTTTTTTTCCAGTCGACACAACTAAACTGCATTAAAGTTAGGACTGGTATATAATAAATTCCAATATTTGCAAAATTAGCCAGAATGAGGGCATTCTCTGAAACAGAGTCCAAAATCTTAACTTAAAACTAACTTTCCTATCATATCTCTTACTTTAGTCCACAACCTCTGTCCAGGCAAAACCTAACTAATCTATGAACCCCGAGAATGCTCCTCTGCTCTCCCAGGACAGTTTTAGATAAATAGGAGATTTGGACCTAGAAACACTTGACTTTTAATGTTGCTTCTTTTCTCAACTGGTCCGGCGCTCTGGGAAATGACTCACCTGAGCCACTCCTTCCACTTGGGCTCCAGTGAAAGCGGTTCCCTTCCCCCTCCTGTTATTTGATCTCTGTCCCCTTGCACAGGGTACACATCAGGGGTCCTAACACCCCCCTTCATGCATCCCATTGATTTGCTAGAGTGGCTCACAGAACTCAGAGAAACATTTTACTAACTGGGTTATCGATTTAGTATAAAAAAGACTGGGCTTCCCTGGTGGCGCAGTGGCAGTCCGCCTGCCGATGCAGGGGGCGCGGGTTCGTGCCCCGGTATGGGAGGATCCCACGTACCGCGGAGCAGCTGGGCCCGTGAGCCGTGGCCGCTGGGCCTGCGCGTGCAGAGCCTGTGCTCTGCGGCGGCAGAGGCCACGGCAGTGAGAGGCCTGCATACCGCAAAGAAAAAAAAAAAAAAAAGAAGATATGACAAGGACCTACTGTATAGCACAGGGAACTCTGCTCAAAAAAATGTAACAACCTACATGGGAAAAGAATTTGAAAAAGAATAGCTACATGTATATGTATAACTGAATCACTTTGCTGTACACCTGAAACTAACACAACATTGTTAATCAACTATGCACCAAACTAAATTTTTAAAAAATTAATTAAAAAAAAAAATGTAACTCGGGAACAGCCAGATGAAGAGATGTGTAGGGCAAGGCATGGGGAAGGGCTCCAGGCTTCCAGGCTCTCTAGGAGCCCCACTCTCCCAGCACTTCCACATGTTCACCAAACCAGATTTTCTCCAAACCCCTGATCCTCTTCAGCTTTTATGGAGGCTTCACAGTCATGATTAATTAATTGCTTGCCTTTGGCAATAGATTCATCTCCCCTGCTGGAGGAGGCTGGGAGTTGGGGGAGGCTGGCTACTGAAACCTCCAATCCTGTAGTCACACCTTCTCCTGCCAACCAGCTTCCTGGGCCTTAGGTTACTTCAGGGTCGCCTCATTAACATAACAAAAGACACCTTGATTGCTCTAATCACAGGAAATTCTAAGGGTTTTAGGAGCTCTGTGCCAGGAACTGAGTCTAAGAACAAATAAATATTTCTTATCATAAATCACAATATCACACCTTCCTGATATGACTTCCTGCACTATAGATTTTGGAGTACTAGAATCTACATTTCTCAGACTTTCCTGTATGCAGGGTTTTTGACCTAATTTAGCTACAGCTTATTAGACAGCACCGTACAATATTTGAAAGAGAGGTGCTGTCTGCTGTAAGGCTGCCCACGAAAGCATCCGTCTTCAGGGCAGTGGTCCCTCAGTGACGGCTGCTGAAAGACAGCCCTGGGCTTTAGTCTATCTGGCAACGGCTGCACAGTTTTGAGCCAATATCTGACCTGGTAACTTCCTGTTCGCTGACTCGTACCAAAGGGGATTATCACGAGTTAGCTTATGCTGCACAGTATTTAGCAGCTTAAAACCACAAACATTTATAATTTCTCAAGATTATTCGGGTCATATGTGTGGTTCTTCTGAGCTTCAGGCAGTCCCAGCTCCAGCTGGACGGTCACACACCTGTGCCCACGGTGGGGATGGCGGGGACGACTGGGTACACCTGGGCTCCCTAGCATGGCTGGATCCTCTCTCCTGTGGTCTATCACTTTCCAGAAGGCTAGCTCTCATTGCAAGCATTTTTCAGTGTCCCACTGGCCAAAGCAAATCACACTGTACAGGTGATTGAAAATGGCAACCATATTTTGCAGCTTCTCCCATCCAGCATCTATTTCCTCACCTCATGAATCTGGGCTGCCCCTGATACTTACTTTGACAAATAAAATATGGTAGAAATAACAATGTGCTGCTTGGAATCCTGGGCACAAAGATGCCCTGGGCACACAAGCCTTTCTGTGTCCCCCATTTCTCGATTACAGGAAATAGGCTTCATTTGCCCTCCTGGAGGTTCCCTGAGTTCCAACAATCAGGTTCAAACATTTGCTAATCAGGGAAGGGAGGGGATGCAGAGACAACGGAGGAGCAGTCAGGAAACAATAGTGCAGCCTTGGGGCAGGGTCCTGGTGCCCCCTTAAGGGATACACATAAAAATGACTTTAAGCTCTTCTGCTATTCGGAAACCCCCATCAGGTGGGAGAAGTTAATTGTATGCTGCCCACAAGCACGGGTAGACCAGTCGGGTTGGAATCAGGTTGACAGTGTTGACTCCCACTTACCTCCTCACCAACCAATCAGAAGAACATCCACGAGCTGACCACGCCCTCTTTGGACCTTTACTATAACACTCCTCACTACCCCCTCCAGGTTGGGACAGTTTTGAGGACATTAGCCCGCTGTGGCTCCCTTTGGCTGGCAAAGCAATGAAACTATTTTTTTCTAATCCTTCACCCAAAACTCTGTCTCCGAGATTTAATTTGGTATCCAGGTAGAGGCTGGACTTGGCTTCAGTTTCTGCTGTTGCTCTTTTGGGACTCTGAGAAGCATGCTGTGAAGAAATGCAATCTAATCTACTAGAGACTAAGGACATGGGGGAGAGCCAAGATACCAGCTGATGTGCATAAAGCCACCTTACCTACTCCGGCCCCATCAGGACATCAGAGGAGAGCTGTTGTGCCCTTTATCTGTGTAAACATCTAACCTTCTCAAGCCCTTTGTGCTTAAATAGCTAGTTATTTAACTGAACTTACTGCGATTTTTATCATAATATATATGTATTGAAGCAATAAAGTATATCTTCTGGGATTGGCAAGTTTTAACCTTACTATACAGTACTTCCTTCTATGCTCTTTGTACTCACTGGACAAAAAGAAATTAGAAACACGAAGAAGCAAATGAAACCAACCCATAATCCTACTAGAAGTAAGACAACTAACATTTAGGTGTGTTTCTATATAGTCTATACATATAGATGTAATCTAAAACCAAACTTTGGCTTCATAATCACAATTTTTCTATGTTTTTTCACTTAACATTATATCATGGTCATTTTTCTATGTCATTAAATTTTCAAAACCATGAACTTGAATACTCATATTATTTCATCATAAAAATATATCATAACTGAATTAATCACTTATTATTGGGCACAAGAAGTTTTCCAGTTACTGACAAATATAAAAATTACACAAGAACATTACATAAAGATTTCTCTGAAAATTCAGTTATAGTCTTAGAATGAAGAATTACTGGTTTAAAGCTCTTAGTATATATTGCCAATTTCTTTTTATATAGTATTTATCAATAGTAGTCTAAGAAAAGGCACCTATGATTTCACTCTTATTATCACTATTGTCTTCTTTAACATTTTCTGATTTGATAGATTAAAAAGTTGATATCCTAAATGGCATCCTAATTGCTGTTCCAGTCATGTTTCATTCTAGTGATGTTTGGTACCCTAATATATTTACTGTACATTTCGATTTACTTGTTTGTCTATTCTATTCAATCCTCTATTTTTTCATTACAGTATTTTCTGCTTCTTTATTAATTTAAAATAATAATGCTTTCCAAGCCCAGTGGAAAGCAGAAATTGGATTTATAAGAGCTATTTATGCAGTAAGGACATCAACCTATTAAATGAAATATTTTTTTAAATATCTTGCCTATTTGGAAATTTGGCTTTTAAGTTTGATTATATAACATTTTCTGCTATGTATTAGTTTTCTTTTCCTTTCTTTTTCTTTTTCTTTTTCTTTTTTTTTTTTTTTTGTGGTATGTGGGCCTCTTACTGTTGTGGCCTCTCCCGTTGTGGAGCACAGGCTCCGGACGCGTAGGCTCAGCGGCCATGGCTCATGGGCCCAGCCGCTCCGCGGCACGTGGGATCCTCCCGGACCGGGGCACGAACCCGTGTCCCCTGCATCGGCCGGTGGTCTCTCAACCACTGCGCCACCAGGGAAGCCCTTTTTTACTTTTTGATGGTCAATTTAATAAAAATTTTCTTTTGTATTTTTTTCTGTTAAATACCTGAGATTAGTTAAGTATCAATATTTTCTTTCGAATTTTGAAACTACATTCTTACATTTAACACAGGTGTGAAGATTTTTAACCCATACAGATTTTTAACCTTTCAGCATAAGATTTGAGGGGAGATTTTAAACTTGAATTGTAGTTTTCCAAGTAGCCCTCCAATGCTACGGGTTGAATCCTTGATTCCACTTGTATTTGTTACTGATGCTTCTCTTACTGAATATTAAGTTCCCATTTATAGTAGGGTTGTTAAGGCTTTATATAACCTCACTGATATATGTTAATGTTGGCTAAATACTGAGGCTCTTTACTTACAACTTTATAATTACTTGGTAATTGAGTTCCCCTCAGATCTCTTTCAATCAAAAAAAACATGTTATTCGAATAACGTTTGCAAAACTTTCCATTTGAAAAATCCACTCGAATGATAATCTGACTTTGGAAAAATTAACATTTTCATAATTCTTAGATTTATCTTCTAAGAAAATACCCAATTTCTCCATTTTAAAATTATGCTCTTTACCAAAGCATTGTACGTTTTCTTCAAATATTCCCAATAAACTTTTATTAAGGTTGTCTGTAGTTACAGTTATGAAATTTTGCTATTGCTGCTATTGTGACTGGACTCTTTATCGTATTGATTTCTTTTAAAAATTTATTTGGAATACATATTAATTCTAAGCATGGTTTGGCTCTCTAAGGTTCTGTAGATACAAAATTCATACTGTCAGAGCTCCTCAAGTTTATTTTATGAGTCTATTGCCTTAAGTTAAACAGAGGAGTACCACTGCTGACTTTGAGCAGAGAAAGACCTATGAATTAGCATTTTTACATTCAAATCCAGTTTCAGTAGAAGTGTGAAACCACCAAGCAGTTTGATGTGTACAAATATTAAATTTGTAATATTAAATGTTTACTTTCATCATACTACGAGCAAATAATCATTTTAAAACCTTATCAAAGCCCCCGTTTAAGTAATGTCTTCTTAGTCACTTTAGAATTATAACTCAAATTATAACTTGATCTCAGCTAACGAAACCAAGTTTGATATTCATATTTTAGTTATATTTCCCCCAAAGTTAAAAAAAAAAAAAAAAAAAGCACACAAAATACATCAGTTCTATATGGAAGACCATCATTGGTTATAAGGCAGTTTGCCTATAAAAATGATCTGCTAGAACCACTGAACGAAAACTCTTAATTTTCCAGGTAGTACTCCTGACAGCAGTGGGTCAACTTCATATTTATAAAATACTAGAAATAATCATTAATTTGGATATGATAGCTTTTTTTTCAAAGGGTACAAACCACTTCCCTTTAAACTACCTCATTATCTTGACCTTTAGCCTACTGAAATCCCATGACTATTACATCAAGGCCATTTGCCATTACTCTTTTTGGGGTAGTCATCTAATTATGCTTATGGAATTCGAAATAAGTTACAGTTTTGACATTCACAAGTCTTCAAACATTATTTTAAGAGAAAAATGAAAATAGCCAATGACAAAACTGATTAATGTTAAGACAGAATCTAAATTTGCTATTTTTATAGTGAATTAATAATATATTTTTTCCTTGAAATACCTTTATAGACTGCAAAATAATGAGCACTTACAAAAATAGTAATATATTATTTTCTGGGACCCACGACTAAAAGAGAAACAGCCATTCTTCCCAAGTGGAATATGACAGTTACACGTGTTCACCAAAGAGCGTAATGGATGGGGCAGGTGGGTGCAAATAAAGACCAATTTGTTCACCTCTCTAGCAGAGAGGAACAGTCATATGGATATGCAAAGCCTTTAAAGTGGGAAGCAACCTCCTAGATACAGGTCCAGGAGTCAAAACCTCAATTCCGTCCGTGATCACACACCTAACCTGAGAGTATAAAGCAGTGGTACATAAGCTGTAGAGTCTGAAAAGAACTGGTGACCCTGACTGAGGCATTTAAATTAAAAAATGCTTTGAACTCTGTGCTGATACATCAAAATATTTCTCCAGGCAGATTCAGGTCTGCTAGTCTATGATTCTAGAACTCATGTATGAGATATTTCAATAATGAAGACCATGAGACTCACAGAAGTGTCTCATCTAAGGTCAGGGTAAATAAAGCCTAGGAATATATTCTAACTGGGATACATATACAAATAATTGAAAGATACTATATTAAACCTCAGGATACATCTATGTATCAGTTGATGTCAGATAAACAAATTTGAAGAGATCATACTGAATCACTAAGCTTGGGAATACAGAAATTAGACACTAATATATTCATGCTTATGTGATATAGGTTTACAAAAGTATGGCTGCAGCTTCTAATAATGTCAAAGCTCATTTCATGGATCTACTGACATTCAATTCCACTTCAATAAAGAATTATCAAAATTATTTTATTTCATCAATTATTACATTCAAAATAAAGTATTTGTAGAGTTACTGATTTGAATTAATTCAGAATTTAAAGTGAAATCCAAACAAAACAGACATATAATATTAGCCCCCAAAAGCCCCAACCGTGATGATAATGATGATGATGATGTTGATGACAGCTAAACATTACTGTGTAATTATTACAGTATATGGTACTTGGCTAGACACTTTGCACATCTGTCAGCTTCATTAAACCTCATCAGACTTCTGGGCAAGAGCTACCATTGTAGTTTTTTTTCGTCCAGAGGCATACATGTTGTACTATTATAATTTTAATTTAGATAAAATTCTTCTGAGAAAAATATTTTGGTCTACAGTTAAAGCCTGCAAAGGATCTGTATCTTGCTAAACCTTTTCTCAATCCCTGAAACCCAACAGGCACAATAAAACAAACATAAAGAGAAAGACGAACTCTCCAACCCAATGGGTCCAATGAAACATATATAGAGGGCAAGACTGACTTCATTTTCATCAAAGAAATGAAACCACCCTAACCTCTCAAACACCAGCCACAGAGAACCTACAAATATCAGGAAGTGGAGAGTGTTGATGAAGAGTGGTACCTCCCTCCTCACCCCTCCAGCACGATACCGAGTTCCCTAGAGCATCCTGCCGGGTACAGAGGGCTGAAGCTGATGCCTGCTGAAAGTGGAGGGGGTGAGATCCTGTGACCTAAATGACCTAATCTGATCCACACACTAGGCGTCTGAACACAGAAAACTGAGAGACAGGCTCTCAACCAACCACCAAAAAGGAATTAAAAAAAAAAAAAAGATGTACTAAGAACGTTTAAGACTATAAACTCTAACGGAAGTCGCTCCAACATACTCACTTGCAACCACACTCTCTCCGCTCCCCCAAACTCGCTCACTTGTCCCACTCCTATGTAATTTTTCAGCAAATATGTGGGCGCAGTGAAGCGCGGAGCGGTGGTGAAGGGCATGGGCTCCAGGGACTGACTGCCTCGGTGCAGACCAGCGTCCTGCCCTGCGAGTCCTCCAGCAATAATTACACGTAACCGCCGGTCCTCAACTTCCTCATTTGGGCCAGAGCACATGAACACACTAGGATGACAAGATATTTTATGCTAAACATCAAACACGTCTCGAACATTTTCACACTGCTCAAAAAAAATACAGTTTTGAGGATGATGGCCCAGCAGGTTTATGGAGTGATAGTATTGTAAAATAGAAAAAAATGTGATTAAGATTATTTATTCTATTTTATAAATGTAGAACACACTAGGGGAGATAAAATAAATTAGGACGAATGAGAACATTGATCATTAACAAAATGACAAATATCACTCAGCATATTTTGCTCCATTTACAAATAATCCTTTTATCCCATGAATGGAACTTCTATATTCAAATTTTGCTGACAGGGTGATTTTCCTATTGACTCTCATGCTTTTAGTGAAAATTAAATTGCACAGAAAGTGCCACACTGCAGATGTTTCAGTTGGGCTACTGGTAATTTATAGATAATGTAACTCTAAAGATCGCAATCTGTGGTATACGAAAATACTTGAATCATTTGGCTTTCCCTTATTTAATACTGAAGCTTCTAGATGAAGAAGACAGTGGAAGGCCAAGTACTCTGCTAAGCTCTTTGTATTTAATTCCTGTTGAAATCAAGGCAATGTGCTCATTGATAGCTGAGAATTTCTATTTTAAAATTATTTTTATTCAAAGCTATTAACAACTTCAAAGAAAGACAGGAAACATTTCAAGCGGGCAACTCTGAATCCCATCTTCTTTAAAGGCAAAATGTGTCTTTCAAAGTAACTGAATTCCTACAGTGCGCTGTAGGCAGAACACATACAGATATTAACGGCAGATTTCAGCAAATACAGGCAATTTAATAAGCATAAAATTGGCTGCATGGGTTTGGATGAATAATTTAATCCTATTAATCTCAACTTGAAAATCCCTAAAATATTATATAAAGATTTTTTCAAATACTAAAATGTGATATGTTTATGCATAATTTATTGTGCAAATTTTTGGTAATCATACATTTTTTTAAATTCTAAGAAGAAAAAAAATGTTATTCCAAAATCAAGAACTACTTTCAACAGCTTTCAAAATAGAACTGATGGGGAAATGGTACAGTTCTATGTAGAAATTATATAGTGAACACAAACTATAATTTATTGTATACAAAATACCATTAAAATTCTTTCTTAGAATCTAGATAGTCTGCTTCATATTTATTTATGAACCTTCAGAAAACTGAATTTGAATAACAGAGAAAAGAAAATATAAGTTATTTAAATTTTTTTCTTATCTATTTTAGTTCTTATTATTTTGAATAACTTGTTGAAAGCTGATAAAATGAATATAATAAACATTTATTGTTTATTTGACAAGCAAGATTATATAATATCTGGGAAGAAACTTATAGCAACATTTTTTTCATGAGATAAATAACATCAATTCTTAAAATCTCAGGTGTTATTTTCTCTTTTCATTTTTCCCCTTTAAGGGACTAGTAATTCTAGATTAGTGATTTTTATATTTTGTGAAATAGTGTCGATGAAGAAAGGCAACAAGCACTATTTTCATGATTCCCTTGTAATAAAATTAATGTATATTCATAAGAGATTTTTAACAAGACTAAAAACGATATTTTTATATATGACACATTGTGGTATAAACTTTCTATAATGAGTGGATTTTATACTCTAACATTATTTTAAAAGTACTTTTGCCATTTCTATCTACAGAGTCGCAAGAATAAAACCTTTAACTTAACTCAATGACCCCTAAAAGACAATGTTTAAGAAATACTGAAAGAAGAAATAGTTTTATATTTTGACTAATCTCGGCTCTCTTTTTGCCTTGCCTAGCACCATTTTGATTTTAAACATTAGACTTTACAATGCTTTGGGAAAAAATACAACTCCTGAAATACATGTCCTATGACAAGAGCTTTAAAATCCTCACCAAAAATTCTTTACTTAAGCCTTCAGATCCTGTTTTTACCTCTCACCACTTGGCTACTCTTGAGGACTCCCAATGATCTCGCCCTAGACTCCAAACTTGACCCCAATTCTCTACATTATTGTCAATTTTGATCATATGAAATAAATTATTCCTCTGAAAATTAACTTAGATACTTTCTCCAATTATTTACTATTTTCACCAAAATTATTAAGCACCAATTACATGCAAATAACTACTCTAAGCTCCTTAGATAATTGATTTCTGTGGTGAGTCCCATAGCTATTAAGTGACAGAGCTATAATATGAAAGACCGTTTGCTTTTTCACAGGACACGGCCAAGTTAATTATCTGCCAAAACCTCAGACTCATCATTTATGAACCATACTTGACTGAACTTGAACCAGCTCCCCTTTGCAAGTTGCTAACCTGTCCCAATGCCACACTCATCAAAACTCAGACCTTTTCTTTCCCTCCGGTACTTCATTTGAAAAATGTGTCACCTCATGCCATTTTAAACATCTCAAATGGATCACATAGCTCTTCACCATAGCTTTTCAATTATTACTGTTCAGTCACGCTTTGTCTGGATTATTGCGGAAGCCCCATCACTAGTCCCCGCAAGGCGTCTGATGCCCTACATCCCTTCCCAGATAGTCTAATTCTGCTAGTTTAGACTGCATTCAATCTCTACCTTCTTGTCAGCCTCCCACACACTCATCATGAAATCCCTTCAGATTAGGTGCCTAGCCTAAATAAAGAACCCTCTGACCTGCCCCACCTAAGGCTATCTGTGCCCATACCTCTTTTTTTTTTTTTTTTTTTTTTTTTTTTTTTTTTTTTTGCTGTACGCGGGTCTCTTACTGCTGTGGCCTCTCCTGTTGCGGAGCACAGGCTCCGGACGCGCAGGCTCAGCAGCCATGGCTCACGGGCCCAGCCGCTCTGCGGCATGTGGGATCTTCCCGGACGGAGGCACGAACCCGTGTCCACTGCATCAGCAGGCGGACTCTCAACCACTGTGCCATCAGGGAAGCCCGCCCATACCTCTTACAATCCAATAACCACACCACTGAAGAGTAGTGCATAAACATCTCCTGGTATCCATCTCTGTTAAAGCTGTTTCCTTCATCTCAATTACATTCTTGCCAATCTTTGAACATCCAATCTAATTGTCAATGCCCATGAGCCATATTGATCTTTTCTTTTTGACCTTCTATAGTGTTTCCTTCTTTTCAATAACGGCAAAAATCTCAAATACTCTTCTCATTTGGGATATGTATTAAATGCATTCCCTATTTCTATTACATGGCTCTGATTTCAAGGCCAAGAACATAATATATGCAATTAATACCTGTTTGCCATTACTGGCTCATCACTGGTGATACCATACCTAGAGACACTTCTTAGAAAGCAAAGTTCCAAAACAAATATTTTGTATATAATTCAATTCAGCTGACTACATCACCCTGAGATACTATGTATATGCCAGTAATTACATATTTTGAACTATGATATATATATAAACTTCATATAATTTTATTTTTCAAAAATGGTCTCAGGGAAGGAAAACACCAAGAATCATGATTTTCTTTCAACTATTCAGCTTACCTCATATGAAATATATATATATATATATATATATATATATGCCATTTACAACCATTGTAACATGGCATGAACTAAATAAACCTTTTGCTAAAGAGAGGAAGCACTTGGCAAAACTAAATCCTATTCCTTGACAAGAGCTTAAAAACTGGAATTATTGCTGTGCTACTGAAGCATTTAGCTAGAGATGAGACATTTTAAAAGAAATCCATTACGGTTTACTTTATAAGAATTTCAACTTTATCTCTAATTGTTTTCACTCTATTAACTGTGCCTAGAAATTTAGATATACAGGATTAAAAATTTTAAAGGGAGGGGTATCAGTTTGTGGGATTTTGAGTAAACTGAAAGGACAATTTATTCTACCAACTTCTGGTGTTTTCTAATAACTAAGAGTATAATGATCATTTTTTTAAATTGAATCAGAAAACTAACCATTTTTCACTGGGATCTGAGCATGCGATCAAGATCATTTAACATTTCTAACTGAAAGCATCCCAAAGTTATCACCATACTAAATGAAAATAGATTAATACAAAAGTAGATTTATTTGAAAAGGTAAAAACTTATAGTATTAAAACATACTGTACTTATTATATATTACACATATTGTACATACAACATTTATAACCTAACAAATATATTAAACATCTTCAAAGGTGTGTGCTCAATCCTTATCTACGAACCAATTCACCATTAAGGTTCTGCTGAATATGACAGGGCTGTTACTGCAATGTGGTTTATTGCCTAAAGTATGCTGATTTGCATTGCAAGGAAATTCTAACTATCTTAACTATCTGTATCCACTATCAAGAGTTAGCTTTCTTTTTACAGTTTATGATAATGAATTTGGAATCTGATTTTAATCAGTGTTATTCCCATTTTTCATATAAATTTCAGCTGACATTCTACAGTTTGGAATTCTCAAATCTTCTTTTCCCTTTTTAAGTAAATCCCTATAGCAAAAGAAAGCAAGAATTAATAGTAGTTAATCCTTCCTAGTGTTAGGGAGTGCATCAGGGATCAGTGTAAAAGATGGTTACTGCTGCCTTAACTCTCATTACTCCAGCTGTTAACCAGATGTTCAAAACAAGTAAATTACCGAAATGTTTTTCTAAATTATTTTTCTTAACCTGCTAAATTATGCAAATGCTAGAATATTTTTAATCATGTACCTAAAGTCCTGCTACAAAATTAGCATGATATAAGAATTTGGGAGTAATTCAAATACAATACCTTTTGAAATAATGAAGTATAAAAGTGATTAGTATTGGGTCTGACAGGATATAAGATATATTTATGTTGATTAAAATGTAAGATCTATAAAATTCAATAAGAAACACAGAATAAAAAGTCATTGGGGAATATGTCTTCCTAGCTCATATAAATGTGAAAGAAACTCAAGAAAACATAAAATAAATGAAGAGAAAATGGAAATAAACCTTAAATCTTCTGTGGTAACTGAACTTTTCAGAAAATTATTTTTCAGTTTTCTTTTCCTCTTTTTGCTTTATGACATTTACCTACATAAAGTCTCTGAATTCCCCTTCTTAGAATAAATGGAATAGCTGTTCTTTTTATGAAGAAAAATAATTTTATTTTGATTACTCCCTCTCAAGAAACTCCTACAACCCCAAAACACTTAATCACTATCATTCGGAAGTAAAAGTTGGCATCAGCTTGATTTTCAGTATTTGAATGTTATCACAGTTAAGAAAATTCCACAAAGAATGATTTTAGTCGGAATGGATCAAGATTTATTCTTTTTCCCAGTAAGACAGTATTCATTTTCAATGCCCAAGCATATAAAAGTTGAGAATTTAAAAAGAACATATCAAAATTAATTTAAAGACAAAGATTAAATAAAATATTCTCTGAGCTAGGGAATGAACTTTTCAACTTTGTTTCTTTTTATAAGTATCCTGTATTTTCTAGTATTCAAGACGCTTAATCTAACTGTAACCTATTTTTGTCTAATATAAATGGCATCTTCCCAACTTAAAATCATTAACTTATACAAGAAAAGATAATTGTCATTCTAATTTTATTTTGATCTTCTACCATCACAATTACAGAAAAGATTAAGCACCTCATTGTGTTAATATGGTACTAAGTAAAGTTCAAGCAATTAAACCATAGCCTTTACCAACCTTACTCTTGAAACCTAAGAAATTCATATTTTATAGAAAACTATTAAAACAGACTGTACTTATATCTCAATGAACATTTACATTAATTGCAAATATAAAAACTCAAAAATGTATGTGTAAGAGTAGAAAGGACTTCATAAGCATTGCATGTCTCAGAGCAGGTCAAAATCAATACTCTTATTTTCATCAGTTGAGGTTTCCTGGGAGAAATGAGATTGAAGAGTTCTGTGAATAATGGACTTGGTTAAAGAAGAAAGCTCCTTTATTAGTGAGGCTTTAACACAGGCTACAGCTTGGGGAAGTCTTAAGGCTGAAGAAGCATTAACAGATCAGAGGCTACAACAAACACAGGAGGAAATGGACTTTGGAGAGATTAAAATAAAACGCGATACTCTTTTAATACATCTTATAGTTCCACAGGATAGCAAGAGTTAAGCACCTTTGCAATTATTCAAAATATTAGACTGCATTCATGTGTACAGAGTAGAGGTATACTGTACAGATTAAGAGAAGAATTCAATTTCAGTTCTGTCCCTCCTCAGTGTCATTCTGGCAGGTCACTCAGCCCTGCTGTGTCTGAGACACCTCATCTGGAAACAATAACAATAACGTCTCAGAGGAGTCTTACAACATTAAAAGAGTTGATATATAAAATTGTACCTGACACACAGATAGGTATTCAGTAGTACTGTGATTAGAAAATAAACACAAATAAACACATTTACAAAAAATACATTTAAAAAGTATAAGCTGGGTAGTCTGTTTTGTTCCATTTGGATTCGCTTCAAAATATCCATTATGCATGGTCAATTGCTATTAAATGGATCTCGAAAGTATCTGGTCCTCACTGATGTCAGGTTAACAGAAAAGTTTATGACATTAGGCGGTTAAGTTGTACAATGCCAAGGTGTAGGAAGCTGGAAGTCAAAATACTTAGGCTTAAACCTGAATTATGGAAGGTTTATTTTAAAAATCTGAATATAGTTTCACCGATTAAGTTTGCTACACTTGTTCAAAAGCACACAACTGTTTTTAAAAACTGTTTACCAAGTATTAGGTTTGCCAAAACTCCTTAATTATTTTAAGTAGAAAGTAACGGGTATGCATTTTATCTACTAAATTTGATGGATAATCCCATCAGAACGACTACATGTCTGGCTACGACATCACATTTGACCTCGGAAGTATTCCCACCTATGACCTATAGAGAAGAACAGATTCCAAACTGTAGTCTTTTCAGGACTGATACAACAACACTCCATGAAATTATGAAGCTCTATCCACATGTATGTATATTTTAGTCTGTTTCAAAATTTACCCTGATGCAAAATTTACCTAATTTGTATTCCTTAAACATTAATATGTTTAATTTCTAATTACTTGATACGGGGTAGAGAAACCCTTGCTTATTTACATGTAGCTTTTGTCCCCTAGAGAAAACAAGTAGTTCTGTAAAATTACAATTTCTCCCACACAGTTTTTTGGCACTTGGGATAAGGTTTCGGGCAAGAGTTCATCTACTCATTCTCCTCCAATGCCAAGTCTTGACTTTCCCAAGACACAAAAGGGAAGAAAGGATGTGTTTATTTTCAAACTGCTTCTCTGACCGACATGGAGTGGAAGCTTGTTATGCAGTGATTCATTGTACTTCTGGTCTTCATCTACAGATGAGGAAAGCTAGAGCTGAACACAATTGAAGTCATACTTTAATTCACTATGGGCAGCCAAAAACTTAGTGTTCCATTACTTAAAAACTGCATTAAGAGAACCGACCACTTCTGCATTTCTCATGCATTAATCTTAATATTGTTTTTGTACAGACTACATTAAAAAAAAAAAAAGCAACGGCATAGAGGTGATCTCCCTTTCACAGACAAAGAAAATGTGATTCACAGATACGAAGCAAATTGCCTAAGGTCACAAAGTTGGCAGAAGGCAGGGCTGGGAATCAGACTAAAAGGTTTGAATGTGCAGCTCAAACTGTCACAGCTTCTGCTGACATAGGAAAAAGCAAAAAGAAAACAACAAAGGAACAGTGTTTTCCTAGGGACAGATCAGTCTTACCTAAAAACGCCAAGTCCAACAATCCAACCAACAATCTGTGATATTTATTAACACAGGACAGGACCATTATTTCACATGCACACTTGCCAATGAACTAAACTAAAAGACTTAATCAAATTTACAAGTTAATATTGTCAATGACAATAATAACAATATTTCTGGATGCCCCTCTTCATTTTCTTAATGGCTCTCATATATAGTACAGCTTTACTTGCCATAGAATCCTATGAGCTTCAGATGCCCAATTTTATTTTTGTAACTGAGCTAACTGAAACTCTTTCTGAGGGATGATGTGACCTGCCTGAAGTCAAGGCACATCTCATCCAGAAGGCAGCTATTCAGTCTTCTCAGTGCTCTTCCAAATACAAAGGACTCTAGAGAATTAAAGAAAATCTAAAGCCATGTTGCCAATTCTCTTGTTTATAATGGCAAAAGTAAAAGTTTCAGAAAAGCCAAAGTAAAAAAGGATGATCTTTTGAAAAATATTATATGGATTTATATTTGATTGATATTTTCTTACAGTAAGCCTTAGAATAAATGTTACCAAGCAGGCAGCAAGCAAGTTATTTTTCCAGGAGATCTGACTCTGCTCAGAAGGAAAAAGGGATTTGTTGCAGGCCAAGATGTAGGTTAGCAGTTTGCTTCATTTTAACATGTATACCAACCCTAAGAAATCAGGATATAGATTTTAACTTGTCTTAACCAATAAAATGTGACTCCATTTAAACCGTAATGTTATGGAGAAACGACTAGCCCAAAGGGACACAAATATTTTCAGGAAAATACACAGAAGATGAAGTTGCTGAGGTGGACAAAATACAATCAGCACAGCTTTCTGATTAGAGGGGCCCCAGGTCTTCCGGAGAACATCATTTGGGGCAATCACCCTTTGCCAAACAATCTGTGAATATCACTGGCTAGTCTGTTTTAAGAGAAAAACGATGATGTTGGGAACAGAGTGACTCACTTCTGAAATGACGAGGAAAGGAGAACAGATACGGCACCTTAACTCAGACTGTTTTTCTCAGGAATGTGAGGCTTCAGAGGGAAGAAAGGATGAAAGATACAGTGCATTTCTCCAGACTACATGACCCAGGAGGCAGTTTACTTTCTTTGAGGTCATTTAAATAAATTGATTACTTTTTTATTACAAATCAAAATTTTATTTGTTGCCTAAAGAAATCTCATGCAGTAAAGGGTTCCAGAATCATCCAATTACTGAAAGGTGACATTTATTGAGCCTGTACTACACAGTCCAAGAATCACGTTAACTTTTTACACTAATGACCTCATTCAATCTCTCAATTACCTCACTACAATAATCACCTCTTCACTGACAAGAAACCGAGGTTTAGAGAGATGCATAATGTTCTCTGCTAGAAATGGAGAAAGTGATGGTTTCCCCAGTGGCGCAGTGGTTGAGAGTCTGCCTGCCACTGCAGGGGACACGGGTTCGTGCCCCGGTCCGGGAAGATCCCACGTGCCGCGTAGCGGTTGGGCCCGTGAGCCGTGGCCGCTGAGCCTGCGCGTCCGGAGCCTGTGCTCCGCAACGGGAGAGGCCACAATGGTGAGAGGCCCACGTACCGCAAAAAAAAAAAAAAAAAAGAATTTGAAAGAGTGTTAATTTGTTATGACATAATATATATGAATTTTTCAGAAATGGAAAAGTTAAATTATTCACTTTTTTGAACTGACATTTATTTTCAACTTTTAGAAACTTGCTTGGCAAATGATTTACTCTTATATCCTAAGTAAAACTTTAATTTCTGATCTCCAAGAAGATCCACAGAATACTGTTCTGAATGTATCTGTTAAAAGGACTCCAAGAGCATTTTCAAACATATCAATATAAATGTTAAAGCTTCCCTTGCAAACGGTATCTTTATTCTTCATCATTCCTGTGATCTTCTCATAAGTCACTCTAGGTAGATTTATATTTATTAAATATTTAGTTAATTAATGCAGTTTAGCAGCGAATATATTCTCAAACTATTGAAAAACGTTCATCTTTTCAAATCATATTGCATGTAATACCTGTGAGAATTTAATGTCACAGATTCATGCATAAGTGACTGGGTGTGTGTGTGTCCCACAGATCAGATATAAAACACGTGGGAAGGAAACTGACAATTCAATGCATACCTGGATTTTCTTCAGAACATGATATAAAATGAAAAAAAAAAGAGAAAGTGTTTGTGTTCATTTTTGTTTTAATTTCTCAGTTGCTCAATGTTCTGTATAGCCCTGTTGGAATCCTGAAGTGTGTCTCTTATAATTAATGAGCATATTATAATCCAAACTTGAGAACAGGAGAGGCAGGGAAATAATGCAAGGCTCAGCCCAGTGTAACAAAACTTGCCCATGTACCATCAACATTCACTCCTGCTAAGGAACGCTCAGAGGTGTGTTCAAAGTTCACATCAGCTCACTGTTCCCTCCCACCTCTCCTGGAAAGGAACAAGGCTTCTCAATGTGGCAAAAGCCTACCTACTCAAACGAGAGGTTAATTATTACTACATAATTAACCTCGCTATAGAAAACTGTTAAGATTAATGAAGCAGTGATTATAAGCTCCCCTTGAACTACCCTAGAAATATTTGTTTACCACAAACACCTACATGTATATTGATAACAGATTCTCTACAAATTATTGCAATATGAGATCTAGGTAAACACATATAAATCATAGCCTATGTATCTGAAAAAAAAACAAGTAAGAAAGGAGAAAGAGGAAGAGGGGAAGGAGGGGGACGGAGGGAAGGAAGAATTAAGATAAAGAAAAGAAGGAAAGATCAAGGACAGGGATCAGAACAAGTTTCTACCTTTCAGCAAGAACTGCCATGCCAAAATGAATCCTTCCACCTTAGTTCTTTGACAATCATAACTCGGCAAGAGACCATGATACCCTCTCTAATCTGGGTGAGTTGAAAATATAGAAAAACCCAATAACTTTAAAAATATGTCAGAAGAACGGTCTCTTGTAATCTAAACATACACTGATTGTAGTTAATTTAGTATTAATTTTAATTAGGCTAAAACAAGTAAATACTGATAAATACTACCTAAAATGAGGTCCAGAGTGTTGCTAACAATAAGTACAAATTCAGCTACCCCAGAGTACACTGTAGAAAATGCAGGTAGGTGAGTTCCTCTCCGCAAAACATCACAGACCTGTCTGGTCACCACATCATCACAGCTCAATTACAGAACACACCACCAATGTAACTCTTCACCTTTTAGCGCCCTCATTAGCACCACCGTGCCCCAATCCTCCCTAACTGGACACTGTATCAGCTAGAATATGCTAGGTCAGGCTGCAGGAACAAAGACAAACTCCAAATCCCCAGTGTCTCAAAACAGAAAAGGTCCTTCCTGGCTCAGTCTTCAGGACCATCACAGATCAGCAAGGGCATGGGGAGGGGGCTCCTCTCCTTTCACACATTCAAGGATGCAGGCTGACACAGGAGACCCTTCTCTCTGGCACAGGTCTCCCTGCCAGAGGTCAAGTGACCTTGGTGGTCTGACTCCAGCAATGAAATGACCCAGCTCAGAGGTAAGGAGTGCCACTGCTGTTCACAACTCATTGGCCAGAGCGGGTCACATGACCTCATCCAACCACAACTGGTCCAGAAAACAATCCCTACCTGTGCCCAGAATGGTGGAAGGCTGGGACTATTGGAAGAGCACTAATAACACCTCAACTATCCACGCATGACTATGGAATGGCAACGCTAACATGCTTTCGGTTATTGTTTTAATAACCTGCTTCAGTTGTGCATATCCATTACGTGTGAACAATCAAAGGAACTCAAAATAAATCTCATGCCCTAATAACTTTAGTTTATTCCAAGAAGTTTGACCTTTTGCAACTGAACTGTTTGGGGATTAACAAAACATTGAGGAAGAGAGTCAGAATGAACACCATCAAAATATAGTACATTTATAAAGATTTAACGTTAGGGCTTCTAACTGTTTATCAATTAAAGTTTAAGATCCAAAGGGATTCTAAACCAATATTCATTTTTATCTAGGTAAACTCTAGTCTGTGAGCAAGAGGTATGATCGGAATAAGCGTATTTGCAGGTTTGGGAACTCCGGGTGGAAGAAGTTTGGAATACAGATGACGAGACAGAACGATGGAGAATTGGGGTGTTCATCCTGAAATCCTACATGCAGCCCCAGGACGAACTGACTCCAGAGAGACCATGAGGGAAGTGTTCACAGGACTGGCACTAGGGATGGGTCATGAACAGGTCTCTCATTCCACAAGTTTGACAGACAGGAGAAGGGGGGCAGTCTCACCTCTGGAGACCCTTTAAGCTAGGCTCTGAGCCTCCTCAACGAAAGCAGCTCTATTTTTTTGTTTTGTTTTGTTTTTTGTTTTTGCGGTACGCAGGCCTCTCACTGTTGTGGCCTCTCCCGTTGCGGAGCACAGGCTCTGGACAGGCAGGCTCAGCGGCCATGGCTCACGGGCGCAGCTGCTCCGCGGCATGTGGGATCCTCCCGGACCGGGACACGAACCCGCGGCTCCTGCATCGGCAGGCAGACTCCCAACCACTGCGCCACCAGGGAAGCCCGCAGCTCTATTTTTAAAAATCTTTTTTTTAATATACTGTCGTTTATTTAGAAAAAGAGTTTCCACTGCTAAGGGGAAAAAAAAAAAGCTGTATTAATTCACATCCTACACGTACTTATTTCTTTTGCATTAATCAGTTCTTGCTACTTAGTGGATTAACTTCTAGTCAGCTCCACCTCTGTGGTTTCTCTGGCCTAAGGATGCAGAGACCAGTGGCAAGGACATGTAATATTCATTATTGCCTAGAACTCATTTATGCCCTTCATCACCAACCGAACACCAAAATATAGTCATCAGAAAACTCCAGGAAAACCACTAAACAGAAAGAAGCCATACATTTTTAAGAAAATGGATTGTTACTATATTACAAGCTAAGGAAGGCATTAAAGTTCTATGCTGTACAAATGGAACAATAGTTCTTCCTGGCATTTACTTCAGATGGAAGAGCTGCACTTGGTTAATCTCTCACGCACCACTTAAAAAATATACAGTGTTTGCCCTCTTAAGTTACAAAAACCAAGGCCAGCCAGAGAGCTGACCACAGGCTGACATTTCTGTAAAGGAAGCTGACCTCTCTGGGAATCCAAAATAAACTGGAATTTCTCAGCCTACAGTGCAGAAATAGATCTTTGAAAATTTTCCAGATTTATGTGGAAAGATTATATAAACAGATTTCTGTCTTCCCAAGGTGCCCTCTTTTCCACACTACAATTATTATGAGCCAACATTAGAAGAAATATTTCCAAAAGCATCCACTGTATAATAAATATTTGTTATGTACCACTATTCAGAAAACAGAAGGTCAGAAAAAAAAAAAAGGTTAGCCCCTTTGTTTTTTTGAAGTTACTTTTCTTTTTGCCTCTCAGGACACCTCCTTGATGTGAAAGGCCACCTCAAGACCAACACAGTTAAGAGTTAAAAATTGCAATTTTCTTAATGAAATTATAAGGGCAAACTTAACTGCCTTGGTTTCTTTTTTTGCAATGAAACGAAAGAAAAAATGCCTTGTGTGAGTCTTGTTGGGTTTTTCATTGTTTTTGTCTTTGCTTTCAGGGGTATAGTGAAATCAACAGGCAAAATGATACCTATATTAGCAACTGAAATTCTGTTTTCATTTTATATTTCCATTATTATAATCATATAAAATTAAAACTAAATAGTAATCTGTCAGGATTTTTTTACGTTTTATATGCGAGCCTTGAAACTACCAACTTACAAAACTTTCTTTGAATACCCAGGCCAGTTTAAATGTTCTGCGGTCACATCAACACTGAAAAATTGTATGGAAGATGTATATGAATGTATACATGTTATGTGATTTTAAAACAAGCTAAGTAATCAACGAACCAACAGGTAAATATAGAAGAACTCTTGGAGGAGGGCCTAAACTCAATGGAGTTACGAAGATGAACACATATTGATCCTGAGTTAGGACCAAGTATAAAAAATACCACATCAACTGAGCTTTAAAAAATGACTGACTGGTTTTCACTTTCATTAACTCAATTCTTTAAATTATTATTATGTATTTATTTATTTAATAGGGCTGGCCCATATGCCAATCTCCAAAAGGGCTAATCATTACATAAGACCTTTAGCACATTAAAAGGAAGGATCAAAAGATCAAAACTTAAAATGCTGATTTCAGACCAATCCCAAAGTAATTAGAAATCACCTCACCACCAAAATCATACACTCCTGTACCAGTCAGGATCCTAGTAAGAAACAGACAGTGTCCTCAAGTTCAGTAATTTGAAAAGAGCACAAGGCATGGATAGAGGCTGGAGAAACCAAGGAGACAAGAGTACAGTCCTGGGGTGAGAATCAGGGGGCAGGCAGGCCTCAGGAGTGAGAGGAGAGAGGGGTCTCCAGAGAGCCCAGGGGAAGGACACCCCACAGGAGCCGTGACCTTCAGTACAGGGAGGGGACCCTGACCTCACTGCCCCAACCTACAGCAGTATTTCTCAGTGCACCATGGGATAACAAAAAAAATGTGACCTGTTATTTCTTTAAAACACAGATTGCCCTAGAGAAATAATGAAATGAAAATCCAAGACAGACCTTGATAAATCATTTTCCTAAATCTGGACAGACTCTGCACTTGAAACACATTTCTCTTTAAATTTAATGAGCTTAGACTGAAAATCAATCGTTTTTTGAGACCTGCATCACATTTGTTTAAATAATATAGGACAAAAAAAAAATCTAATGAATGAAAGCTCTGATTTGTACAGACTAGTCTGTATTCAGTAGTCTAGCAAAGTATACTCTGATTATTGTCTTGGCTGGATACCAGGTAATTTTTTTAAAATAATTAGAACTATCCCACCATCCTAAATGACTGTGTCTCTTTTACATTATAGAAATGGCATTAAATATAAACTCCAAGAACACTGAAATAATGTTCCCATGATACATCTGCAGATTGGGATTCCTTTAATTAGGTAAGATTTGGCCTAAGCTAATGCCTAAAGCCCCTTATGAATCTGAGAATTTGTGATTCAGATTCAAGTGTTCCAGAAACAGTGAGAAAACTCACAGCTTTGAAATTCTGTAGTTTTTCATTTGAACCAATTTGTATTAAAATTTTTAAAGAAAGGAAAGCCATGGTCAGTCTTCAGGGTATAAGCAGCCCATGTTGATAACAGGTGTCTCACACAGTTACTGCCTAAGTACAACAATTTGTGCCACAGACTTTGTAAACTGGAAAGCACTTTCTCAACGGCAGGTTTCATTATACTCTTTTAATTTATAAAACGTTTACTAAACCACTTTACGTCTTTATTTTCTTAAGAGCGATATGTAGATGAAGCTTCTCTTTAAAAATAGTTTATTAGAGAACAAACTATCCTTATTTATATATGCAAGCATAGAACTTAATTTTTAAATAAATTTTTAAATTTTATCAAATGTTTAAACATTATTTTAAAATGGAGGAACACCAGTAGAAATGTCATGAAATAAATACTCTAAACCATTCACCCAAGATGAACTACCCAGGAGAGCAAATATTTCTGTGACATTTCGATCACCTTAACATATTTATTGCTAAAAAGTAATTCACCAAGGTAACTTTCTCTGGTTGACTCCACAACTGTTTTAATGCTTTGGATTATGTCTAAGTGCGTGTAAACTGCATTCTCAACATTGTAATCTGGTTCCATCAGTGTTCCAATGTCTTATCCATGCACCCATTTGCTCAGTTTTCCCAAACAACTCTGTCTCCAAAGAAACTTGTTATCTAGAACAAATAATTTGAGACTATAATAGCCAAGATTAGGTTAGCAGCTAAATTAGTTCACTTAACATGGCAGAAACCAAAGAGTAACCATTTGGCCTTCGTATTTTACAACATGTTCCAATCATAAGGAATGTGTCGTAAGGCAGGGGTCCCCAACGCCCGGGCCGAGGACAGGTGCCGGTCAGAGGCCTGTTAGTTAGTGGGCCGCACAGCAGGAGGCGAGTGGCCGGCCAGCGAGCGAACCCCGTCGCTTGCATTCCTGCCTGAACCATACCTTCCCCCAGCCCCGACCGTGGAAAGACTGTCTGCCACGAAACCTGTCCCTGGTGCCAACAAGGTTGGGGACCGCTGTCGTAAGGGGTTGGTTATGAGGAAAATGCGAAAATGCACATCAGCAAACATGTCAGATTTCAGAAAAGACACCTATTCAGGGAATTAGTTTTGAGAGAAATAGCTCTCAAATACATTAGTAAATACTAATGTATTTACTATGCATTTGTTACTTAATTGCACTTTCTTTGCAAATTAGAAATATATTAATTATTATTTAATATAAATATATTATATCTATAATAAAAATAATTATATAATAAATATATTACTTTTCTATTTATAATATATTATAAATATATTTATAATAATAAATAATATAATATTTTACTTTATTATTATAAAGGTTAATTATTATTAACCTTTATCAGATATGTAGCTGGTCATTCTCTGCATGTGAGCAAAATTCCTGAATGACAGTTGAAAGATAATTGAACATACAGCATTTAGCATTTAATTGAACATACAACAGTTAGCATTTTATGGAGTCTTATAGATGGCATTCTGTAATTCTGCTTTAAGAAAATATCAGAAGCTGCAAATGAGTAGTAACAAAATTTTTAAATCTTCTTTTCAATACCTGAATATGCAAGCCTTTGGGGGACTCTTAGGGCTCATTGGCCTATAACAACTGATCATAATTCAGTGGGAAAAAAAATGCCAAAAAAGTTCTACTTTTTTCCAAATGATTTAATATAGGCTTAATGTTTCAAGATAATTCCTTTACAAAACAGATCTCAAAACATGAACTTAACTTTGCATAATGCAGCAGAGTAAAATACTTAGAAACTGTTTAATTTACATTTAAATTTTACAGACTTTACAAAGGATCAGCAATGATATCCAAAGGACAGCTTCCTAGCCCTGGGATGTCTCGCAGCACTAGCTTGGTCTATTTGATGTATTAGTCATGCCACCATCAGCACAAAGGTATTGAAATGGGACCTTTTCTTTTCTTTTTCTTTTTTTTTTTTTGCGGTACGCTGGCCTCTCACTGTTGTGGCCTCTCCTGTTGCGGGGCACAGGCTCCGGACGCGCAGGCTCAGCGGCCATGGCTCACGGGCCCAGCCGCTCCGCGGCATGTGGTATCTTCCCAGACCAGGGCACAAACCCGTGTCCCCCACATCGGCAGGCGGACTCTCAACCACTGCGCCACCAGGGAAGCCCGGGATCTTTTCTTTATATAATACAAAACAGACATAACTTCAAGATGTTTAATGACCCTTTGTTAAATGCCCTAAATTCCTAAAAAAGTTCAAATAATTAAATGGCAACCTACTTCATTATATTATCAATCCTCCATCATTTGTAGCTAAAAGATAATAAAAAAGAGGTTTCAAAAACTGAATTGAGGGCCTAATATAACTCGAGCATTTGACTAAGTGTCTTTCATGTGCAATCTCATTTAATACAACACGCCACTACAGTATAGATTGCTGAGTCAAGCTCAGTAAGCACAGTCTCTTGTCAAAGATGCTACGAGGTGGCTGAGTCACTCTCAGGGCCCAAGTGCATCTTACACCAAAATACACCTTTCATTTCAATGAAGTGACCACAGTTAGAAAAACTGAACACACCTCTCTGATTTGTATTAGTTAATTGAATTAGTAAGACATTTCCACAGGGCTGACAGGAACTAAAATATTCCAAGCCATTAATTTTATTCATTTTGTTTTTATTACTACATAATGTCATATCCTGTTCTTCTGTACCCTGAGGAATAAGCATTACTAGCAACCCAAGAAGAGAAGTAGTTGACACAGCAGAACACAGTTCTGAGGTGGACATACAGGTTTAAAACTGGCTCTCTCTGTTCAGAATCTTTAAACCCAGCTCGTGGTATTTTGAAAAAGTAAGAAAGGCTGATTTTTGAACAAACATTGATTTTCGATCCAAGGGCCAGATGACTTTTACAGGAAATACATATCAAAGTGACTCTAAAGAAACCTATATTCTATAAAAGTATTCCGTTTAACAATAAAATCACTTCTATTAGGAAATGAAGCATAGGAATGCATGAAGCTAGATTCTAAGTAAAGTAAAATTCCCATCTCAATTTTGAAGAAAACCAATCTACGGCACATTTATCTACAGCCACCAATAAAACTGTAACGGGGAAGAACCAAATCTGACTCCATGTTGGATCTGTTTCTTTTACTTTAACCTTTGCCTTCCTTTGCTGCTTTTGTTCTCTAAAAGGACACCGTTTATACATAATGGCCTGCCTCAGGGAACCCTGCCCCTCTGCCTGAATGTTAAACCAAAGTGCCTTTGTTCAGGGAAGCATCCTGACCCTGTCCACCGGTGGATGGCTGCAAGAAAGAAGAAATTAGCACCTCCCTTCCTCGAGGCTGGCCGTTCCAGGGGATATTTGCAAGACTTATGGCCTTTTTACTTTACTTCCTCATCTCCTCCCCCTCTCTGTGCTATAAAAGAAACTGGCATCCAAACCCCAATAAGGTGGTTATTTTGAGACTTTAGTCTGCCATCTTCTTGGTCTGTCAGCTTTCCAAATAAAGTCATATTCCTTGTCTCAACACCTCGTCTCCGATGTATTGCCCTGTCATGCAGCAAGCAGAGAGAGCCTGGACTCAGTAACAAAACCTGCCTGACACACGTGCATACACAAACATTTTCTTGTTACTATTTTAATTTACTGTCTACGAAAAGAATGTTGCCATATGATGGAATTTTTATTAATACTATATATCTGAGTCACTTCCTAAACTGTTTGACAAAATTCTACAATGGCAAAAGTAAAAATTAGGGCATCTTACTTGGCCAGGCCTACAATTTTAGTAATATTATACTATTACTATATGTATAGATTACAACGTAAGTAAAAGGAGTAGGTAACAGAAGCACTGAACTTGACCTGCAAGTATTCTTCCTCTTTCTCGGAAAGAGTTTGCATACGCTTCTCTTCAAATTGTGGAAGAAAAGATTTGGGAAATGTCATTTCTGGAGAAGTAATGCTAGAGCCAGAAGAAAGAAATGTCGATGGAAATGAAGGCAATTAAACAGATAGAAATTTGGCAAATTTTCTTACCCCTGTTTTTGCAGACAGCTGTGTATAGAAAGTTTTATTTATCATTAATCTAATCTATTAAAATAAACACATAGGTAATTAAGACTATTTCTCAATGACTCCATTCTTCTTGTTCTTTTAAAAATGTTATTAAACAATACCTTGAGATAAGGTATTGTTATATAAATAATACATTAATGGAACTGGAAATGCTATAAATGGTAGCCGTCTCAATTTATTGCTATCTTTCCTATTGAGTTGTTTTGTTTTGTTCATTTAACATTCGTTTCAACCAATATTTATTGAAGGTCTGTTTAGACTGTGCTAGACTACTGGAAGACCAAGTCTGTACACTTGAAGAACTCGCAAGACTAGTAGAGGAAGATGGAAAAAGAAATGGAAATATGCGCTAGAACAGAAGCACAGTATGTTCAAAGGGCTGTGGGTCCAGGCAAGGGGCAGGGCAAACTGTCACATACAACATACTCAGTAGATCTTTCTACATTCTGATAAAGAGTGTGGGATCACCGCATTTACAAAGGAAGTAAGATCAAAGGAGGGTAAAGAGGAAGGGGAAAGGTGGCTGAAGCAGTACTGAGGACAAAAACAGCAAAGGTAGAAAGAAATGAAAACACTTAAAATGAAACACACAAATTGCTCTAGACATGCAAATGCACACACAAACACAGGCTAGATTTCACACAGGCACATGATGAGACTTCCCTTGGGCGGCTGATTACCAAGGATTAGCAGAGGCAGAATGAAAAGACAAATAAGTGTGTGTGTTCAGATTTCCTGGAATCTATACAGGGATCCCAATCTCCCTTCACATAAGTAGCTCCATTGATGTAAGCAGGAAACAAAGGTTCCATTAAGGCTTATTATGTGATTTAGATATGCTGGTGTGGAATTTTTCTCTCCAAACTGTTTAAATTACTTATTTCAAGTGAAGTACGAAGAAATAAGATCATACATCACCTTTTATATTTTAGCTAGATAGTCCAGAATCATCTTTGGTAAGAGTCCTACGAAACATATTAAAGACCTCATGAATCAATGTCAGTCTTGCCCCATACTCATATCTGAAAACCAGGTAAATAGCAACGTTATTGGAGTTTTCTTTTAAAAATGGTTATATACACTGTATGTAGATAGCTTTTTTAAAACAACTGCCTGAAATAAGACAACATTATTTTTAAAAGGCTTCACTTTGTTGATTTACTTGGTTTTCAAAACTTCACGTAAAAATTGGGAAATGACAACAAAGTCTCTATAATCACATGGCACCCTCAAATATGTCAAATACAATCTTAAATAGGAAGACACTGAAATACACTAAAATCTCACACTTTAATGAAGCACCATTCAGTAATTTACTTTTATAATGTATTCAAGATAAAATTTGTCATTGTTGGTGTTGTCACTTCAAACAGTGACAGTCATCTTATTATTTTCTGGCTATGAAATTCTTAAGTACATGAATGTATTATTAACAAATATCTTAGTAGAAATCCTATCAATATCCCATTGCTGGGAGCCCATAGTTTCCTCAAATACTAACTAAATATGATAATTCCAGTGGACACATATTCCAAAATATTCAGTATTTAGTATACCTTTGCCATCACTAACAGCATCACGTAAAAAAATTCTGAAGCTGCGTTTACTGAGTGTAAAGACCCTTCTGTCAACTTTGTGCCACCTCTATGATATAATAAGCATCAAAATATTTCTACTCTAAGCTTCCGAGTCAGTACTTATTACAGTGAATAAAATGGGAGTCAAAAACCATGGAGAATAATTTTGTATATATTCCCCTGATGATTTACAGGATGGTTTATTTTTCATAGAAAATAGAAATCATAAAGTACTATAAAATATAAGTGGAATTTTTAAAACCCCATTTTAGAAGTTGGGATTACATGTTAACCAAATAAAGTAAAGACATTTTGTAATAAAATTAGATATGAGTAGCACAACTATATGTAATTATTACATATAGCCCTCAAGCCCTGTGAATATCATTACGTGGTAGTGTACTTGAAATAGTATTAAATAATTCTTTCATAAGATTTTACATATCATTTATATCAACTATTTAAGATGTAATGTACTTTGCATAAATTTGACTAAGTTACGCATCTGCAGATTTTCACAGTCCTTTCCTACAATGCAGCTTAGCCTAAAAGGTCTTCTTTGAATGAGGGAAAGAGTGCTATACACATATTTTATAAGACTTACTTATAAATGCATCAGCTACAATTATGTCATCAGGAATTACTTATCGTTACCTTTCTGACTCAGAACACCTAAACAATTCAAGAGCACAAATGTAGAATACAGAGACTATAGGCTGTGCAATTTTACTGATACAGCATATATTCTTCCCCATTACATAAACTTTTCCTTGTCAGTTCTATTAACGTGCTAACAATTTTCATACAGTCTTTGAATGGTCTGTGGAGGTATTTCGTTCTCATTTCGCCAGCTAATTAGCCAAAAGAAATGTACGTTCTCCCCCATGATTTAAACATCTAATGTCTAAAATCACTCTTATTCTTCGTCGTATACTAAAACGAATGGCCATCTAGTCCAAATTCTATAAATTCCAGCATTGTCCTAACCCACATCTCATGATCATGACCAGCAAAATCTCTGAAAATCATGCTTAGTGTGCACACGACTTTGTTTTTTGTCACTTGTCACCATTCACAAAAAAGGGTTGTACACCTGGATTCTCTTTCCACTGTCATCTGCAGTCAATTTGATGATAAAATTTTAACTACTGAAGATACAGATTTTCTCAATTTTATTGGAACAGCAATAAAACAAACGAGCAAAAAACTAGTTTCTGGTGTTAATTGTCTTATTAGCCAGCTTGTAACATCACGCTTTCCTCGCGTACTGTAGCTTCTCATTCTAGGGGACATTAATTGGTTTTAAATGGTGTTAAATACCATCCCTGCAGTTGCAAGTGCTTCTTTGGGATTTATACTGGAGAAAAGAACTCCTGTAATTTAAAACCACTTTGCTTTCTTCAGTCACAGCTGTTAGGGAGACACTGACCTGTAGAAATCTTAAAGGTTTTTCACCCCTTTCCCAGTGCCATTAGTCTGCATTTATTTTCTAAGGCTTCTTTGCCCCTTGTGCCATGGCTCTTCCGTAACTCCCATCCCCCAAAATGCTTTCAGAAGAAAAATCACCGCTTCTCGCTGGTTAAGCCCTTTTCTCTCTCTTTCCCCACCCCCTGCCCCTTACAAAACCTTGGCTACCCTTAAAGAAAATTCTCCAACAACGTGTCAATTTTATATTGGCCACAAAGACAACTTCTGTTGGGAGAGGGGAGGAAAGAGGGACTGGAGCTTGGCTGTGCCTTTCCACAGACAGGGATCTTTGTGGCGATCGGAAAACACTTCCTGCATAAAAATTCAACACACTCTCTGGGTGCAGGGCTGGGGAGCAGAAGCGACTATGTACCAGCAGTGCCCTCAAACGAATGGAACTCATGCCCTAACCTTCCAAACCGGAAAGTCATTTTCTCTCAAAATGTGTCAGCTTTTTTGCCTTATTAAACATAATCCACTGTCTCAGATCCCGGGGCAGCTCCCCCTCCAGCGTCTGGGTGAAAGCTGTAAATCACTCCTGTACTTTCTCTCCTTCCTCTGCATCTCTCCTTTCTGTTGCACTGTTTTTGCATCTAGCTCGGCTCTGAGGAGCTCCCGTTCCTCGTGGGTACCCGCGAACGGGATACCAGGTCTTGCAGGACCCGCCTGTGTTAATTCCGCCCCCTCCCCCTGCCACGTGACTTCACTGCCCGGAGACCCGAGTCTGCACCCCCAGTGAGCTTCCCTGGACGAAAAACCCGGCACGTGGGCTCCTTCCCAGGCCTGGGGAGGAGGGGCACCCTCGCCCTCCTGTGTCGCCAAGTCATTTGGTCCACACAGACTTGCCACTGAGTTTGTGTCACCTTTCGGTCACGAAGCCCCAAGTTCCAACCTGGAAAGGGGTCACGGAAGGGAGGGTGGGCCGGAGGTGAAGGGAGAAGTCTACAGATCCATTCACAGGTGTGTGTGTGTGTGTGTGTGTGTGTGTGTGTGTGTGTGTGTGTGTCCGTCTCCCAGAGGGGCTGCAGCCTAATAAAGCGCCCCCCACCCATCCCTCCTCACCGACCTCCGGCGCAAACTGGCTCCACGTTTTAGCATCTCATTTCCCCTGAACATGCCACTCGCACCGGGCGTCAGGTTGCTGAGCGCTATCCCATCCTCCCCGCCCCATCTCTCAAATCTTGAAACGTAAAACTAGCTTTAGGAAGATCACAAGTCAAATCAATCCAAGGTTGACAGAGGAAAGGGGCAAGGGTTGGGCCGGTGTGTGACACAGCACGTTTTAACTCCATCCCCCGGCACCACTCCCCGCCCAGCTCCCCCTCTCGGCCGGCGCTTACCTTCTTTGGGCGGTCGCTTGGCCTCCCTGGTAAGATTGCAGACCTGGGTGGTCTGCAGCTCTTGGGTCAGGCAGCCCTCGGTCTGCTCATTCAGGGGTAACACCACGTTATTTAACAAAACCAGCGACTGGTCGTCGATTCCCCACTCTCCCAAGTGCTGAGGGCAGGTGCATTTTGTATACATGATCCCGCAGGTCTCTGTTCTCCCATTTTCTGATTTCAAGCAGCTCTCCAACCAAGTGCATAATACGTGGCAACCAAACTGGCTTGGGCTCACCTTGTTCAATACCAAAAACTCAAAAAAAGATTTCTGATCTTCTTCCCCTTTTTTCTGTAATCCTGGGAAATCGGTTGGAAAGACCCGACGTATTTGAATAAAATTTTTATCATACTGTAGAAAAACGAAAGCATTCTTGGATTCGCAGAGTTGCATTATAGAATGATTCTTTCTTAAAAGATCCTTGATTTTTTCATGGGAAAAATGATCAAACTGATAAGCCAAGAGGGAAAAGTTAGAGCAGCTAAGGTCCTTTTTGGAAAATTTCAGGTAAATGCTATATTTGGTTGGATCTGGATTTTCCAGCGTCCAAGTGCAGTTTGTAAAGTTTTTGGGAAACATTTCACTTACAGAATACGATCCATAAATGACTCCTTTCACCAAAGTTGAACACCAGAAGTCTTGGGCAGCATTAAATCCAAACATAACCAGGAGATAGGTGGAAAATATATAAATCAGCAGGTTACGAACAGCCTTCATCCTATGTCATTTGGCCTGTAAAGATGGCAATGAAAGAAAAATGCAAGTAGGAGTCTACGCGCATCGAAAAAAAGAAACTCCTTTCAATATCACAGCCAGCTGTTTTCAAGATTTCAGTAAAAAACCCTTTTTAAAAGAAGGGCAGGTAATTTTTATTTTATAACGCACGAAAATTATCTGTTGCTGTGTGAACAGCGCCCTCACGTGGTCATTCACAGTGGCCAAATTCCCTACATTCAATATAAGAATAATATTCAATAGATTATTAATAGGAATGCTCTTAATTTATCTACCAAGATTTCCTTCAAGTGCGTGGTGATTCTATTGAAAGAAGAGGAAATTTTTGTTTTTTTTAATGTAACAGCCTAAATGTTAATTTTTGAGATATTTTTAAGCAGGCTATACAAACCTTTTCTCCCCCCTTAGCCCTCTTCCTGCAGTAAACAACACCACACAAAATCTAATCTGATAATCGGAGAACAGCTATCGGCATATTATTTTTTTTCTTTTAAATGTGAAAAGCAATTATGATCCATGATAGCCTCAATTTTAAAAGCACAAATGATAATTTGTTGCAGCTGAAACATCATCACCCAAATCGTCTTCACAGGGGCCACTGGGTGAACTGGTGGGAAATTCCTGTGCAAAAATACAGGTATTCGTGTGGATTAACAGAATTTGTAAACCATCATCCAAGAAAGGGCAGATACATAGGGAAGACCTGCTTTTGGACATTATCATTGAGAAGGCAGTCATTTCAATGTGACATGCCCTCTTGGGATATATAAAGTAGACCACTATATTAATATCTGTATCCAAAGGCGATGTCCGTGAAAAATCCCAGAACCACAGTAACTGAGTTGGTTTCAGCTTTATTTTTTTTTTAATAGGGCTATTTTATCTAGAGTTATCTACTGGTATTTAAGATTTACACATGGTACATAAAAGATATTAGCTTTGTCTTTCCTAGCCGATTTCAACTATTGAATTGTTCCCTCTCCAATAACAGCTTCAAAGCTCCTTTTTTTCTCTATTTTTTTAACCTGGCCTTGCATAATACAGTAATCCTTGGTTATATTTACCTCTGTAAGTTGTCATCCAAAAGTAACTTGAATATTTTTCAGCTGTAACCTTTAAGAAGTTATTTCTTAGAATAAATGACACTGCTTTTTTTTTTTTTTTTTTTTGCTTAGCTTTTGAGCTAAGTGATGCCAAGTTAATTTTAAAAGTCTTTAGGCTGCAGTCTCTTCCACTGGTCTGTAAACAGAGACAGACACACAGACATATAGATAATTAAGAGTTTTCATGTCTTTGCCTGGGTCCTCTCTGAACCAAAGGATAGAAACCCTCTTCCTTCCCGTTGCATAACATACACCAACGCATGCACACAAAATCCAGTGACTTAAGTCCCTGAAGACAGATCTGCATTCCCCAGTTCATAATACAAATTCTAAGTTTTGATATAAGCAAAAACAACCCCAACTCTAAAATCTCCACATAGCAGCAGTTTAAAATAACATCAGAATTGCGGGGACTATCAAAACAGTGTTTTCCTAATTCAAACATACAGTTCAATGAATAATGTATTTTCTTCTTGAGAAAATGAAGCCAATGAGCATGTAAAGGTTAAAAAATAGGGAAAGTTATAAGAAATTCTGGAAGGAATTTTCCTTTTTTTTTTTCTCTTTTTTTTTTTTTTTTTTTTGCTGTAGCACTTTGCAGGCAATGCAGGTCTGCGCAGTGTTCTTCAGGATAGAGTGTAGGCGTTGAGAGCCAATGTGACAATAAGTGTCTAAATTAGGAATTCCATCCATGAAAGGGGGCTTCATTTTATAATCGCCAACTCAAAAAGGGGTCTATTTCTTTTCCTAATGAAATCCGGTACTTTTTCTTCCATCTATTTGACGGTGCAAGTCTGCATTTCTGTGCTCATCAAGGATTAGAAAGAGTGAGGAAATGGCTCTGATTTCGCTTTCAAGCCGGCTCAAGAAAGCCCCCTCAACGTAATGCTCTTTATTTTAATCATTCAGCCTTGGTGTACGGAGTCTCCTTTAATTCTAACTAATCACAGATGAATCACTGAACTGTCGCTGCCACCACCCCCAGCCCTCGCCAGCCCCCGCCTGCAGGGCCACTTCAAACAACTGTATTTCTCCCTTTAAGAAAGAAAGACGAGGGTGCGGGTGTCGAAGGGCCCGGCCCCCGAGGTTTCAAGGATGTGGCATTTATTTATTTATTTGCTTGTTTCCTGCTGAGAGGCAAAGCGGCGTTTAGTTTAGCTCTCCTCAAAACTGATTCTCTGGATGACACTTTTCAGTCGAACATAGACGGCGCCATCACTCCACTGAATTTTTTTTTCCCCAATGAAAGACCCACGGCCTCCCCTTATCTTAACTTCCTTTTAACCTGAAATTTCTCCCCATCAAATTACCCCAATCACACACAACTGTCAGGTTTTGTAGGTCTCCCTGCCGATTCCTTCCAACCCAGCACATTTCTGGAAAACCAGACTTCCCCAACTTTTCAACTGCGGCGTTTAAGTAAATGCAGGCAGTCGGGTTTGCTCGCAGCCTCTCCATCCGCCAGCAACAGCCTGGCCTTTGCAGGTCTTCCCTCCGCAAACACCCGGCGGAAAGCTCCTCGGTGGTGCCCCCGGCAGAGGGAAGGTGACCCCCGGACCCCCGTCCTTACCTTCCACTCCGAAAGCTCAGGGAGGCTCTTGCTCTAAGACACCAGCACAGGCACGCGTCCCAGCAACAGTGACGGAGAGACTCCCCTTCGGTCCCAAGCACCGTTGCCCATTTTCCCCGGCTGAGCTTCAAAAATCAGGATTGATTTTTTTCTAACGCACTCATAAGAGAAGCAAAAGATGTGGGGCGGGGGGTAAGAATCAAAGAGTGGAAGGGTGGGAGAAAAAAGCCCCCAGGACCCCGGAGCCTAAGCCGTAGCCAAGTGAATCCAACCTCCAACCCAGGCGGGGGCGGGGGGAGCCCCCCGAAGACAGACACTAAGGAATCAAAAAAAAAAAAAAAATGCAAGTGGCTTAAGAGCGAGGATTTGCTTTTCCAAATCTACCCCCCAGTAAACCGGTCAGCCAAGAAGCCGAGAAAGCGCTGAGACGAGAAGCGGCGGCGGCTGCTAAGGCAGATTTGTTGGGGGCGGTGGGTTTATTACGGGAGTGTTCGTGGTCGCCTCGGAAGGCTGGAGCTCATGCTTTCTCCTCTTTCCGCTCTCCTCCCGCCTCCTCCTCCCCCCTCCCCCCCCACCGCAGGTACTGATGGACTGACGGCGACTAAGGAGAGGGGAAAAAAATCCGCGACTGGTGATGTCGGAAAGCTGTTTGAACGCCGGGCGAGAAGGGAGGCGCGGGAGGGAGCGAGATAGTAAAGCTCTGTCTCGGGTGTGCGCGCGGCGCGCGGCGCTCGCTCTACCCGGGCGCGCGAGGGAGGGGGCGCGCGGCCCCGAGGCGCGCGCCGGGCCCCGCGTGCTCGTGGGCGCGCGCATGCAGCGCGGTGAGCCCGGCGGCCGCCTGGGGTCCGCGAGCGCAGCGCGGCCGCGGCGCCTCGCTGAGCTCCGCCTGGGCCCTGGCGGGGCGCGGAGAGAGCGGCGCGGGAGGGCGGCGGGAGGAGCTCCAGTCCGGGCCGCGGTGCGCCTGCACGTCACGGCTGCTCCGAGCCCAGCACGTCCCGGGAGCGGTGCTTTCTGCGCCTGGGAGGTCTGTGCCTCCTCAGTTCCCAGCGCCGCTGCCGACGGCGAGCGGCCGTCAGAGAAACTCCCGGGGAGGCGAGGCCAGGGGGGTTGCGGAGGACGGGAAGGCGACTCCCGGGGCTGGGGAGTAAATGCCACACTTGATCGTCTTTCTTTCTTTCTTTCAGCGCCGACCTGTCGCAGCGCTCATTTCCGCACCGGGATTCGGAGGGATGGATTGCCCGCCGCGGAGGGGGCAGGTCTCGGCCTTCGAACTACTTGCGTTCCCGGGTGGAACAATCCTAGTTTTTCTCAGCGAGGCTGCAATTAACATCTTAACTTGCTCTGGCTGATAGCGGCGACCGAGGTTGGGCGTGTGCGTTGCTTTCTGCATGGCAATGGGATCGTGGTTATGGGGTCTAAACTTTTGTTTTCCTAATGTTTCCGATTCTTTTTTCGAGTTTCCCTAGTAACAGTTTGGGGACGCAGATGGGAAGGAAGGAGGGAAAGGAGGAGGAGAAATGACCAGATTCTCGATTTATCAGGGAAAGGGGGATAAATTTCCACCTCTCCCCACCTCGATTTTCTTGCTTTCTGGACAGTTGGCTGACAGGTATTTGATGAATTAGATTACAGTACGTGCTGCAAAAGGTCATTCTCCTACCGATTATGCCTCTACTTGTAAACGCAGTTGGTGGTTTGCAAAACAGGTGCTAAAATAGTGCGTTGAAGTGGTGGGAAGAGACCACACTAGGTAATTCATATAAAGTGTGGAGTCTTCCTATGGGCGAGTTGCTTGAGCGACAGGTGAAGTTGAATAAAACAAATTCCCACCATTTTCTCTCCGTACTTTTTCTGCATTTTTTCTTCCTCTTGTTGTTCCTCACGCCTGGGGCGATTGGATAGCCAAGAACATCATTTTAAAAGAGGATTGTAGTGCAAACAGGGAGGTGCGCTACAGTGATCTTCTATTCACAGGAGTTGTTTGAAATATTAAAATTGGCCCTTTACTGCTCAATACATATTAATAGGGTGACCCTCTTTAAGTCTTTTTCTTCTGGGACAGGTGTTCAGAATAACACTCTGTAAGGGAAACAGTTAAGCATTCCCCATCCAGCAGGCTTTAACCATGTTCCAGGAGAATTCACTGCTGAGAGAGCCGCCTGGGTGGCGTTTTGGTTTTGTGTCGTTTTTGGTTCATTACAGTATTTTGTATTCATTTAAGAGAATGCGAAAGGAAAATAAGCTTTATGTCCAGGGCGTAATCCAAAACATTGTGTCTTCAGCAAACACTTAAAAAAAAAAAACACAAACAACATTCAGCGACAGAAAGAAGAAACACATTTCATTTATTTCAACTTCCACAGAGATTGTGATTATGATATTTGCAAGACATTTTGGTCAATTCTGTTATTTTTGCCAGAAGCAAAAATAAAGAGACTAATGACATGCAAAAAAAATGGAGAAAAGGAGAATGGTTTGCATGCTTTGTACATAAAAAAGAACCAGTGTGAGGTTTAGAAATACTTCTACTTTGCATCTAGGGGTTTCTCACATTATCTTTGAACACTGATTTAGATGTTTCTTTAAAAATCTTGTGTGTCTCATGACAGTGACATAAGAATAACAGCCAAAAGGGACAATTTAAAAAGCCTTAATCCTGCAGGGAAAGGAGCACACACTCTCAGAGTCATTTATATTCAAGAGGAATGCAGGATTGGGTTAGGGAGAAAGCCACCCTTAATAAAGCACTTCACCCTTCACACTGTTTCCTATAACCTTCATAAATTGCGGGCTACGGAGCCGGCCTGATGATGATCTGGCTGAGGTATATTTATAACAGATGATTTGTGGGTGATAAATATGCAGGGCAAGACACGGGCTCCAGTACCCCCAGGCTGGTCTGTCTTGCTCAGGGAGTCAGAATCGAGAATCACAAAAAGACCCTTACGTGGAGAATCCAGTCTCGGGCCCCTGGCGACAGCATGCTCCTGAGGCACAACGACGGAGAACCACCCTGCTCCGTGTCTGCACAGTGTTCCACGTGAAAGCACTGCTGGCACATTTACCCTCCCCCCCAAAAGGAACACAACAGTTGACATGCTGTAGGCTCTCTGTGTCCTTTCCTCCCTTTTGAGATTGGTCTATTTCATGCTTTTATGCATCTTAAATTCACCATTTCAAATTATTATCATCAGCTTTCCTTGGCCTCTTTCACAAGTCCATGTATGTGTCTGTACATAAACATGTGCGCACACATATTTTACATATACACGTGATACATACACGTGTGCACATATGCACACATACGTAAGTGTACATACACACATAAATATATAATACGCACATATGTGTTTCAGTTGTTACACATGTATTTGGGAGGATGGTTTCCCTGCATTGCTGTATATTTCTCTTTGGTAATTTACTCTAACCCCTACACTGCCAGATTAATTGTATAAACTAATTTTCATTTAAGTGTCCTTTCCCGACTTTCAAAAGGACTACTGGGAAACCAGTGTTCACAGCAAAATATAGTATTGTATTTTAAATTGACCCAGGTTTGTAAAGTTAAAATCTTTCAAATTTCTTTCTCCTATTATTGATGGTTTTACTAAGATTACTACAGAAAAAATGAGATTTCTGTGTAATTTATCGCTTGCCTTTTCTTCTATTGCCTTTTTTTTCTTGCTAAGGCTGATCCTTCTGCATTTGAAAATCACCCCATCTTCTATAATCATTGCTTAAAATTCAGTATAACCTGCACAATTTTCAGGCTCAAAAAATGTGTTTTGAATATGTTTACTCAATTTTAGAAAGTGTTTTCTCTCTCCTCACCCCTTTCTCTCCTAGTCTTTCTGGTATTACTATATTACCACGTTCTAAATTTTATAACTTTTCTTCAGTAAGGCTTTAAGAGGGACAAATAAGTTTGTAGAGTATTCCTTGTTCAATATGCTCTAATTTTTCAATACTTAATGTTTCCAGTATACACCAAAAGGGACTTTTGGAAACTACTAATTCCTTTTAAACAATTAATGTAATGAAGTTATAGTAGTTTCCAAAAGCCTTTTTTGGTATAAAGTAGATAACTAACGAGAACCTACTTTATAGCACAGGGAACTCTACTCAGTGCTCTGTGGTGACCTAAATGGGAAGGAAATATTAAAAAAAAGGGGATAGGGCTTCCCGGGTGGCGCAGTGGTTGGGAGTCCGCCTGCCGATGCAGGGAACACGGGTTCGTGCCCCGGTCCGGGAAGATCCCACGTGCCGCGGAGCGGCTGGGCCCGTGAGCCATGGCCGCTGAGCCTGCGCGTCCGGAGCCTGTGCTCCGCAACGAGAGAGGCCACAGCAGTGAGAGGCCCACGTACTACAAAAAAAAAAAAAAAAGGGGATATATGTATACGTGTAACTGAAGTTTGCTGTACAGCAGAAACTAGCACAACATTGTAAAACAACTCTACTTCAATAAAAAATAAATTGAAAAAAGAATTAATGTAATAACTTCAGAGATATGAACCTTAACTACCTTATTATTTACTATAATCAACTAATGCTTATATATGTTCTGTTAATAGGATGATCAAAATATTACATGATTAAATTGTTATGAGTACTTCCCTTATACTTAAGATAAGCATATTTACTATGAACCTAAACAACTTCTGTTTTTCCTCCTCTTTCTTCTTCTCCCCTTCTGTCTCTAAAAACAAGTTGGCTGTTTTCACTTAGACATCTCAGAATAGAAAGTACATGACAAAAGTACTAAAAAGTAGAAGGATAGCGTAAAGGACTATGTGACATGGTCATTATCCTGGTTGGTTAGTCCAACTTGCCCCATGCCAGACACAGCCAGAGTTACTTCTAGTTGGAAGAGCCCAACTACATCATGTTTCTATTTTTGTCTTTGTGTCCCTCTACAGTGACACATGTATGGAATTTAAACTGGTAAAAAGTTTTAGCCATCAATTCCCAAGAATTCATCTGAATCTCAGGAAATGCCATGGGTAGGTAACACATAATGTCACTTTTGTGTGTTGTCAAAGCATCTTGGGAAATGACTTTAAAAGCTCAAAATATATGTTTTCAGTTAAATGTGAATTCACCCCCAAATCCTTCCCTTGTCAGCTACTTTGTTTGTCTACTTTTTTTTTGTATAAAGTTATTATGCCACTATATTTTATCCCCAGAATTTCAAATGAACTAAAAATCAAGATTCTTCATTTTTATCCCTGAACCTGACACTGTTTTTACACCTGGTCATGGATGAGATGCTGTGGACTCTCTGGGCTTCAGCTTCTTCCCAGGAAAGACTTTGAGGAAATAATTTCTAAGGTTTTTCCTGATATCTTCTAACTAAAAGAAGGTATCTCACAAGAAGTGGCAGCAATGAGAGAAAAATGCAACAAAGTTATAGACTAGGAAGAATCACAGTTGTTCCATTCAAGCACTGGAAACTCCTCTATCATAATTTTTAAAACCTCCATAGTTTTACCAGCTTTGGCCTTTCTTCCTTGCTAATTAGTCACCTGCTAATGTAAAGACAGCCCTTTACCTTCTTATTCTTCCCTCACTGTGATCATTTCTCTCCTAAGATTGAGTTCCCACACTACCAGTAATGACGACAAGAACCAAAGCTGTGAGGACCAGCATGTCTGTTGACTTTCATCAGCACCAGAGATTGAGGTCTATTAATCACCTATTATTTCTGAGCTCTTGTACCTTTCCAGTCCAGTTCCTTACCAATCCTGAACCACCTATTCCTGCTTCTGCCAAATTCTCCCTCGTTGCCTTCTAAGAACTCCTTGCTGTTTGATGCCAACACATCTTTTGCAGGACAGTAACCTCTGTACCCTCTGTTGACTGAAAACTGCTCTTTCACGACAAAATGACATCTCCTATTTGCGTGCCTCTTCTACACCCTGATTAACTAGGGTCTGTGGGGAGACGGGGTCATTTCCCTTGCTGTCCATTGCTGGTTTCAGATCTTCACTCCTCATCTGCCTTTTACACCTCTTTCCCCTTCAACAGCTTTGCCTCTTCCTCCTTGCTATAGCATTTCCTGACTTGCAATGTTTTGCTTTTTGTTCATGCAGTCCTTTAGCTGCTGGCTCACAGCTTCTCCGTCCAAGTTCCAGTCTTCTTTCTCATGCTTCCAACATCTGTGTCGATGGCTTGTATGGTATAACAACTTCTCGGTTCCATTTCTGTATTTTCCTTCCTACCCACTCAGCAACATGTTTCTCTGGTCTTCAGCTAAAGGGGTCATAAACCAATGACCACAACATCTTCAGTATTTCAAATTTAATGTTTCAGTCTCTAAGTACAACCTTCTACACGTGTATACTCACCTGCTCAATAACCACATAGAACCAAGTCTTCCATAAAATTTAGATCTTTAATCCATTGACCCTGCCAATTTCTTCTCCCTCTTTATACCCTGTTGTAGGCAGCCCCTAACCTGGCCCCCAATCATCTCTACTTCCTCTCATTCGTGCTCTTGTGTAATCAGCCCCCCTGGACTGTGGGCTAAATTTAGAAATTTGCTTCTGATGAATAGAACATGGCAGTAGTAATAGGATGTCACCTCCTGGGTTGGGGTATAGAATGGCTGTGTCTTCCATCTTAGGAGCTCTTTCTCTTTTTACCGGCTCTGAGGTCAGACAGTCCCCAAGGTGAGAGACAGCCCTCTCGGGAGGCTCGTGTGAGTTTGACCTAGGAGCAGATCTTCTGAGACCTGTCCTCAGCCATGTGAGTGAGTCAGAAGGGGAAGTTTCCCCAGTCAAGTCTAGCCATACCAACATCTCAGTAGGAGCCTTGTGAGAGACCTTGAATCAGAACTACTCAGCTAAGTTGTTCCCAGTTTCCTGACCTGCAGAAACTACAAGATACCAAGTGTCTGCTGTTTCTGATTGCTAAGTTTGGGGATAACTTGCTATGTAACAATAGATAACTAGCATTGTGTCTCTTTTGCTGGTTCTTCTTCTCCATGACCTTGAAATGCCACTTCCTTAGAGGTAAATCTTGGGTCTACTTCCCTCCATTTCTCTACCTTGTCTTCCTTGGTGATCTAATACATTCCCTGATATCAAATATCACTGTAAGAATGTATGCACACGTACATACAAACATATATACACACATACTTACATACAAATGCACAGGCACACACATATATATTTCTTTAGCCAGGAACTCTCTTCTGAGCCCTAGATTTTTATATAGTCAATTGTCTAATTGATACCTCTACTAAAGACGCCTCACCGTCATCTCAGACTTAAGTAACCCAACAAAACTCCTGGTTTCCCCAGAGAAATGTATTCTCCCTCAGTCTTTCCATCTCAGGAAATGGCACCATGATGCACCCAGTGATTCAACCTGCAAACATCAGAATTATGCTTGTGGCCTCACTTGCTATCACTCTCAAATCCAATCTCTTGATAAGTGCTTGTCTGTTCCACTTCGTATCCATTTGCTGGGGCTACAAAACAAAATATGACAGACTGGGTGGCTTGAACAATAGAAATATATTTTCTCATGGCTCTGGAGGCTATGAGTCCAAGATCAAGGTGCTGACAGGGTTGATTTCCTCTGAGGTCTCTCTCCTTGGCTTTCAGATGGACACCCTCTTGTTGCTTCTTCACGGGATGGTCCCTCTATGCCTGGTTCCTCTGGTGTCTGTAAGTCCTAATATCCTTTTTTTATAAGGCCATCAGGTAGATTAGATGAGGGCCCACCTTAGTGACCTCATCTTAAATTAATCACCTCTTTAAAGACCCTGTCCCCAAATACAGTCACATTCTGGGGTACCGAGGGTTAGAGATTCAACATATGAATTTTGAGGGGACACTAGTCAACCCATAACACATCTCAAACACATATATCTCAAATCTAACTAATTCTTTCCCTTTTCACTTACATCTTTATTTTCCAAAGCATGTAGTTTGTGCCAAGTTGACTGTAGTAAACTTCTACCTGGTGTCCAATATTCTTCATTAATCTACCTTCAATCAATTATGCTCAAGGCAAAAATGTGCTCTTTTAAAAAGGATTGAGAATCCTTTTTCTTTTTTTAACCCAAGTTACTTCTCATGGCACATATGATAAATCCAAACCCTTCACTGCAGACAACAGGGCCTCACATCATGTGACTCCTGTTTCCCTTTCATCCTGCACTGCTTTTCTGCTTACTTACGATGCCCACGCTACTTAAACTTTCTGTGCCATAAAGACACCAAAATGTTTCCTTTCCTTACAGCCTTCCTGTAGAAGGAATGGACTTCCCTCGTCTTGCTGTTGGGATGAATTTCATTGGCCTGTCTTTTTCTCATTCCTCAGGTTTCATCTTGAAAATCCTCTCTTCAGAGAGGCTTTTTTAAACCACCCAATCTATGGTCTCTCTCCTTATATTCTTTTCAAGATACTTATGTGTCTGTTTTTTAGTATTTGCTAATTTTTAATTATTTAATTGTTCTTTATTTCTTTTCCTCCTTAGTCTACAAGCTCCATGATTATATCCTCGTCCCTAACACTGTGCAAGGCACACAGGAAGGGATTATTAGGTATTCAGTGCATGAATTGGTTGGAATTTGCAACATGATAAATTCCATACATTGGCATTAGTTGGGCCCACTGGGGTATTTTCTGTTTTAATAGCTGTATAACATATACGTGTATCACAGCTCAGCTAGAGTTCTCTCTTCCCTGGACTTTATTTCCTTCAGTCATTTCTCATGTGCGTTGTCTCCAAACTTTTCACTTTTATGGCTGCTTTCAATTGAATTTATTTCAGTTTGTCACAGTTCTTGGATGCCCTAATTTTGTTGTTGTTGTTGGTACGCGGACCTCTCACTGTTGTGGCCTCTCCCGTTGCAGAGCACAGGCTCCGGACGCGCAGGCTCAGCGGCCATGGCTCACGGGCGCAGCTGCTCCGCGGCATGTGGGATCCTCCCGGACCGGGGCACGAACCCGTGTCCCCTGCATCGGCAGGCGGACTCTCAACCACTGCGCCACCAGGGAAGCCCTGGATGCCCTAATTTTTAAAATGACTCCTTCTTTTAACTTTCCCATGTATGTAAAATAATCCTATTTAGTGTATTCAGTTTAAATAAATAAAGATTTACTGAGCATCTACTTAGCCAAACTCTGTAGTTAACAAGGATGGAAATCTCATGGTCTTCTATTTGCAGAGAAGAAGGCTTTAAACCCCCTGAAATAAACGAGTCATTGATGTATTTAACACGTAATTACTAAGCACATACTCCATAGAAGGCATGTTGTACGATGTTTGGGAAACGGAGGTGTTACGCGAATAGTCCTTGCCATCGTGAAGACTGTCTCTGTTGGCAGAGGTAACTAATGAACAACTAGCCACTTCTTAGTTATAAATCACAAATGTGTCAAATGTCTCAGAGGACAAAGCTATGACATTCTGAAAGGTGAGGAGTGTATGTGGTGGGGGAAGGAGTGTGTATGACCAGGTATGGGAGGACAAGGAACATTTTCCTGAGGCAGTGGTACTTGATCAGAGATCTGAAGGACAGTGAGAGATTCCTAATCATCCCAGGCAAGGGGAACAGAGAGCACAAGGATATTGAGGCAGCTGGGAGCAGAACACATTCTAGAAAAAGAAAATAAAGGTGAGGGGAATGAAAAAAAATAAATAAAACATAACGAAGGGGTCATGGCAATTGATGTTGTTGATAAAGATTAGGATAAAAATCAGTAGATCTTTATCCTAATAGCAATATTGATAGAAGGATTGTAAACAGAAAAATAACTCATTGAGATTTATGTTTTTAACAGTCCATTCTCACTTCAGTGTGAGGAGTGATTTGAGGGAGGTAAGAATGGACGTGAAGAAACAACTTAGGAGGCTACTGTGTAAGTGACCACACTGGTGTCAGTGGAGATGGAGAGAAGAAGGAGTATTCAAGAGACATTTGGAGGTCAAATCAATAGAATGTGTCAATGTTTACATATAGCAAGAATGACTGGATTTAGATAAGGGCATCTGTTAGTGAATTTGCATTCTGCTGGTTCATATTGAAGTAACAGTCAGTTTTAATACTTTGATCAACGTATTTATGTACTTATTTATTTCTACAATTGAGTATTTTATCCTGTGTGTGTGTGTATAAGAGAGAGAGAGAGAGAGGGAGAGAGAGGGAAACCACATCCCAAGAACATGGTGGCTTAATAACAATCATCTATTTTTCTCATAAATATGCAGTCTGAGGAATGCTCTGCTGGCAGAAAGGATTGCCTCTGTGCCCTGCAATGTCAGCTGGGATAGATTGTTCGACTGCATCCAAGAATCGGCTTCCAAGATGGCACACTCAATGACTGGCATTTGGAGTTGGCTGTTGGCAGAATTTGTCGGTGCCCCTTCCCATTGGCCTCCCCAGGGCTGCTCTACTTTCCATGCAGCACTGCAGCTGTCTCCCATGGGTCAGGAAAAGAAGGCTGCCAGTATCTGAAGGCCTATGTCTGGAAGTCGGTACGGCATCACATCCAGCATTATTCTACCAGTCAGAGGAGTCGCTAAGCCTGCCCAGACTCAAGGTACCTGTGGAAGTGGGGGGTGGGGGACACCTTGATGTAATCACCTCTCCATGGAAGGAGTGTTAATGAATGTGTGATACATGGTGCCCACTCTGTTTATTGACATCTTATTGGTGGATAATATTATTCAAAACATTCCTTAGTCAATGGCATCTGTACATCTGATGTGCTTATCCAAGTCAATGGACCATGTTAAATAAATCAGGTTCAAATAGAGTGTCCAATAAAATGCCACTAGGACCTTCTCTCCATTAGAATATAAACTTCTGGAAAGCAGGGATATTGTCTTATGCCATGGCACTCACCAGATGAATATTTGTTGGCTAACCCACTAACTGACATTCTTTTAGTTGTTAGAGAATGCATGTTAATCAAACAGCACATGCTTATCTTTCCTTTCTCCAGGAATATGCCAGATTATGTTAAATACCTTGTAATCAGAAGCACAGGCATTATCCTTATAAATTCCTCTCTTGTAACATCCCTAGAAATAACCATTAGATCAACAATATTGTTTCTTAGTATGTCCAGGGGTGTTCCTCTTTGTCACCATTTTGCTTTCTATATATTCACAAACTACCTATTCAATAATTTATTCTGTAAGTTTTTCCAGGGATCAATATTGAATTTGTTAAACTGTGATTTCTAGAAATTAGTTCTCTCTCCCTTTTGAAACAGAGTCAATATCTACCATTTAATGATATGTTTTTCCTGTGCCTACTTACATTCCAGGATTTTTCAAACATCGTTGAAAACGCCTTCCTAAGAACATTTATACTTTCTTTATACTGTGATGCAATCTTTCTAGACTAGGGCATTTGAATCAATATAAAGGATTCAAGGGTTCATTTAATATTTTCTTGACTTCTTGAGTATCATTTCACTCAGACATTGTTGGACCATACTTTCAAGGTGAAAGGTCATTCTCTTTTTAGTGGAAGATAAAATCAAAGTAAGAGTTGAATAATGCTGCTTTTCCTGTCTTCTATTGTAATTAAACATTCTGGGCCGTGAAGGCAGGATCTTCTTCAGACTTTCTGTTATTATTACACATTTGAACATTTTTGTTTCTTTTATCTTTATGTGGTCATCTTTCTTTTTAATATTCTTACAAAATTTTTTCTAAGTTATTTTATCCTAGTGATGCAACTGACTCGCTCATGTAATTTTGGCCTTACTGAACAGGCATTATGTAGATTATCCATTTGAGGCGATTTATTTTCTTAATACTTTTTTATATTGAAGTATAGTTGATTTACAATATCATGTTAGTTTCAGGTGTACAGCACAGTGGTTCAGTTATACATAGAGTCCTTTTCAGATTCTTTTCCCTTATAGGTTACTATAAAATATTGAGTAGAATTCCCTGTGCTACACGGTAAGTCCTTGTTGGAACTTTCTTAATACTTTTAAAATATTTTTCTTGAAGATAAAGTGATCTCTCAAAAATTTCAGAGTCTTTTGGAGGGAAATTTGTTTACTGAAACCTCTTGTAAATATCCTGAATTTTAATACTATGGAGAATTTGACAGTTCCAACTTGTAGAGAAGGCATTTCTCTCTAAGTTGCATAACCTATAAATAGGTTAGTTTTGATTTTGCTTTTGGAGATGAAATCTCAGGCAAACCTGCCATTTCTGTGTCAACACCATCTCTCTATGGTCTTAGCTGCTCTGCTAAGGGAAACATTGGTAAACAACTCCTTACAAAGTTCCCTTTTTAAAGGGCACCTGACCTCCCTAACTGATGCTTTCAGTGTCAACATCTGGAAGAATGTCTGTATCTCCCAGAGCCTGCTCAGGGCTGCTGCGGAGTTTGCTGCCCAGATTGCAGGCAGAACACCCGGGAGACATGCTAATCCATAGATCACTAGCCATAAAGGAATTATTCAGTGACTTAGAAAAGAAGGGCAAACTGCTGATGTGATGCCACTCATCAAGATGCATCCTCATATTTTCTTTTCAGGAAAGAGGAGGGGATTCAATATGGGTTTTATTAATCTTTTCCTTCTGTGCCTCTCTTGAATCACACAGAATTAGAACTAGTAAAAATTTCAAATTAATCTGCCATATAAAAATGCAGATTCATATCAACGTATTCAGTTTCCCCATAGGCTAAAAAGGAAGTCTCCTCATTGAATAAATGTTACCTTCTGAATTACTGAACACGTTAAACACAGAAAGAATTTCATGCTTCACACATGCAACTCTATTTTGGTTTACTCAAAATTTCATTCTTCATGCTGTCCTCGTGTCAGGACCACCAGTAACAGCAGAATATATACTGAGGCTAAATTTTATTTTCTTCAAGAAAGTAACTTACAAACTGGAAAGAAAAACCTAGACTAAGCGCAAGTATTGGCAATGATAAATCATTCGGTTTATCCACTCTCCATTTTTCTACAGAAAGGTTTGCAGAGTTGTAAGATAGATTATGGATTTTCATAACCATAAGCAATACTAGAGGCAGTTTACTCCTGTGTTTCTGAAACTTGCCCCATCATCAGTGTCAACAAGGATCTTTATTAAAATACGCATTCCCAAGACCCTTCTTCAAGGATTCTGATTCTCTAGGCTTTCCATAGTTATATTTTTAACCTTGACCCTAAGTGATTCTTATGATCAGATGAGTTTGGGAAATAACGGTGTAGCTCAAGGTCCTCATCTACAGATAAGGAAAAGGAGACGTAGGCTTCAACAGTGAACTATCCAATATTGCCTAGCTGGATGATGACAGAGCTGAGATGGGAAGCTAGGTTTTCATGGCCTGTTGCTCTTTCCCATTTCCAAAATCATTTCTATTTTGATGTTTTTATCTTGATTCCTGAAAGATGATTATTCATCCAGTTCTCCTGAGTAGATGTTTTTATCATTATATGAGCTTATTTGAACAAAAAATATACTGAACTATTTTCTCTTACTTGATGGTAAGACATAGGCATTGCTTTTCTTTCTGCACTGGGACCTGCAATATACCTGCATTATACCTGCATTATAGCTGCTCAACCTTCACATGATGGGAAGCCATCTGGTGACCCCTCTTAACCGGGCCTGGAGAGAGAGCTGCTTAAATATCTTGTAACCACTGAGAGCTTTGATGGGTGCACTTCGAAATTAATTAATTAAAATTGTGGATGAAATTCATGGAAGTAAAAGAGGGCTATTCTTAAAACTAATAAACTTTTATTAATGCATCCATTTAAGAAGAATGTTTGTTGTGCCTTTGTTTCTGCAATACACATACTATATTTGAAAAAATTCAAAAAGATCATCATGGCCTACAATGCAAAGATAACCAAAATGTGTTAGTGATGTAGTATAGGTTTTGAGACAGACTAAAGCTTGAATTCTGACTTGGCTTCCTAGTGACTGTGTAGACACAGGCAAGTCACTTTACATCTGAGCCTCAGTATTTTAAAAAATCAGTTATTAAGGCAATACAACTTATTTCACATCATTGTCATGAGGATTAGGGATGACATGGGAAGTGCTAAATATGGTAGAAGAAATGAGAAAGACCTCATTTATAAAAATATATAACTGTTATAATTATAACATATAATTATAATAAATTACCATTATAATAAATGGTAACTGTTAGCACTATTTACAAACATATTGTTTGACTCTGAGTCATGTATACTGACTCACATATGCTGAGTCAAACAGGGGTGATATGAGGATGAGAACAAGAGTTTCCTGTTCTCAAGGTCAAGGAGAGGTTAGACCTGGAACATTGCCCACTTATTTTACATATATAGTTTAGACTAGAGACTGCTTGTTGTATCAAACATTCCAAGCACTTGACAGAGAAAGGTTAAAATGAGCTAACATAATACACATTTTGTGTTATGGTTTAACTGTTAAAATATAATTGTTTAAGCTTATTTGGCTATATATATTTTTTTCCTTGGAAAGCAAAATAAAATCCAGATATAGAAAAAATATTTGAATTAGTTTTCTAGAGATGGTAACATTCAGGTCATAAACTTTGGCATCTGAGTGATTATCAGTAAATCCTAAACATGTTTAATTTCTTTTCAAAAAAAGTTACTTGTATGATAGGATATGAATTATGTATTCATAGTTTTACATACTAAAATATAAATCTGTCTTCATATGTGGATATAGCATTTGTTATTTTATTTATTTATTTTTATAAATTTATTTATTTATTTTGGCTGCATTGGGTCTTCGTTGTTGTGCTCGGGCTTTCTCTAGTTGCGGCGGGTGGGAGCTACCCTTCGTTGCAGTGCATGGGCTTCTCCTTGCGGTAGCTTCTCTTGTTGCGGAGCACGGGCTCTAGGCCTACGGGCTTCAATAGTTGTGGCATGTGGGCTTCAGTAGTTGTGGCTCGCAGGCTCTAGAGCGCAGGCTCAGTAGTTGTGACGCACGGGCTTAGTTGCTTCACGGCATGTGGGATCTTCCCGGACTAGGGCTTGAACATTTGCCCCTGCATTAGCAGGTGGATTCTTAACCACTGCACCACCAGGGAAGTCCCAGCATTTGTTATTAGTGGTATATAAAACCAGCATTCAGATACATTCCTAATTATATTGAATAATTTTATATAATCAGACGGGTAATGAATAATGAGTCTATGATTCAGAAACAATATTAGTGTTTTAAACTTAAATTTAGTTTTATTTCTGTGAAAATAAGAGAAATAAAATATCAAAATATCTATTAAAATTCTTCTACATGTAAGAAAGTGATACTGGGATCTTTAAACCTACTTTTCATTTCTGATTATTTAATAGTAATAATCTTAATTTTCAAGGATTGTATAAGAATAAATTCAAGACATATGCTAACTAACAATTTTCATGTTTTTTTTCAATCCATGTTATTAAAAAGTTTGCCGAAAGAGGCTTTGAATGTAAAATTTTATTCTGAGATGAACATTGCCAGCTAATGTCAAACTATTCATAACCTCCTGAAAAACACTCAGAGAATATGACTTTGGCAGTATAATTGAGTGCTTCCATAATAAAACCCATGTAATTGGAAAATTAATTTTCTGTAGTGTGCTTACAATAAAAAGTAGGTTCTAATAATCGTTGAAAATTTAGTTCATATGAATTAGAATTTCAGATTAAACTCTAGCTGTTTTTAGGTATGACTTTTAGAAGATGTTAAATGGTTTTAAATGTTCTGGGATCATTTTATGTGTTACTAAATAGTGACACTCTTTTCAAGCAATTGCTAGGTATAAGAGTCAATTTGATACAACCACCAATATTTTCATTTTATAAAAATTGCTAAATGTATCAATTATTTTAATACAAAAAGAGAAAAGGACTCATGGAAACTTTTGAAAAGAATTTTTACCAATTGTCAGACAAATTCTTCTTACTCTCTTTAAAATCTTTGTAAATAATCACTAAGTAACCAAGACACCAGATTTGTACATCATTGCCCATGGAGTTCATAAAACTTCAGAATTCCATTGAAATTCAACAGGAATTTTAGAATCAAATTATCTCCCTTGTTACATAAAGAAAATGAATGTTGAGATCTGAACAGCATTTCGGATCTAGTATACTATACAAGAAGACATTTCATTCCTCTTTGTCTCCTCATGTCTGGTAGGAATGTGGAATGGAGCCAGATTTCAGGATGAACAAACCTCAATTTTGATCAAATTCCTGTAGCATCTGTCTGATACTTTCAATATTTTAATTTATTCTTTCTTTTATTTTCTTTAAAGATTTGTTTTGGTTTTTTTTTTTTTTTTTTTTTTTACTGTGTTGGGTCTTTGTGGGCGGAGGCTACTCTTCCTTGCAGTGTGAGAGCTTCTCATTGCAGTGGCTTCTCTTGTTGCAGAGCACGGGCTCTAGGCACACGGGCTTCAGTAGTTGTGGCACACAGGCTCAGCAGCTGTGGCTCATGGGCTCTAGAGCGCCGGGTCAGTAGTAGTGGTGCATGGACTTAGTTGCTCTGCGGCATGTGGTATCTCCCTGGACTAGGGCTCAAACCCATGTCCCCTGCATTGGCAGGCGGATTCTTAACCACTGTGCCACCAGGGAAGCCCCTAATTTATTCTTTCTTTTTAACACAGGTATTTCATTTCCACCTTTTCTCAACTTGTTTTAGTTATAAATTTATATAAGAGATATAGTTACCAGATAAGGTTAAAAGAGCATTTGAAACCTATGTATGAGAAGGAAATATTTGAATAAATCCCCTAGTAATGAGAATGAGCAAGTCGGCTTAGGTAATCTGGTAAGTAAGTTAGCTGGAGTTTTGTTACCATAGCCTCTACCAGATAGATGGATACATAAACTGATAGATAGATGAGAGATAGGTGATAGATAGATTATACATAGATACATGGATAGATGATAGACAGATGGATGGATAAATAGACAGATGCTAGATAGATCAATCAGATGTCATTAGGAGTCTTCTATGTCTCCTGAGATCTTAAAAGAATGCTTCAAAAACCCAATCCCAATTCACATCTGTGGAGTGATTATATCACAAACCACCCAACACACAATGTGACATTACACATTATACATTCATACTCCTAAAATTCTCTTTAATTATATAGCCATTTTTCTCTCCTCTTCCAGCTTTCTTTTCTTTCCCTTCAGAAACAATGACCAGAAAAATTCTTATTTTCAATCATGTCTCTGTACCCCTGTATTCAAGTCTTACCTCCAAGCAGCTCACCAATGTAATTTTCCAAATAAAGATATATTTCCTCCCTGAGTAAAGTTCTGGTACCAGCTATAAAGATAGTTTCAATCTTATACTATATAGTTAAGTCAATATGAACATTGGTATTGATATTGCTAATTATATTTTGCATATTGTACTGGCTAAGAGGGTGAATTCTGAAAAAGAGAACACTGGGTTTAATTTGTAGTTCTATCACTTATTCGAGTTTCTTAACATCTCCTGGATCCCAACTTCTTCATCAGTAAAATGGGGAGACTAATGCTCATCTTGTAGAGTTGTTGTAGGCTTAATGGTAAGGAGTATTAACCCTGACTACTATTCTCAGTGTATCAAAGGTACTCAGTTTCCTCAAATCTAAAATGGAGATAATAATAGTACCTGCTTCATAAAGTTATTGTGAGGTATGAATGAAAAAATTTCAACTAAAACACAACACATTAAGTAGCACAGGGCACAGTAGTGAGCAATATACTTTACTGTTATTGCTATTAGTGATAACTCAATGTCACTTTTCTATTCACACTATAAATTTCATATACCCAGAAATTAATAACAATAACTGTTCATTATTTATCTTATTTTAGTAATACTTTTATACATAATATTAAATTAGATAGTTTATTACTGTCCACCGTATAAGCAAGTCATTCTACTGGATCCACAAATTCAAACTCAAACATTAGCATGTATTTAATAGACAATGTAAAATACCTAGGAAGAAATACAGACTCTCCATTTTACAGTCCTTAATGTCCTAGCCATTATTTAGTAGTAAATTTCACATTAAGAGAAAAGATAATCTGTGATCCTCATTATCTACTCATTTAAATATTTATAATAGAATGACAATATTCTGGGTATAGTCTTCATAGCTTACTATTTCTTATGTGTGTACGTATATGTATGTGTTGAGGGTAATAAGGGGAGAAGTAAAATAGAAAAAATACATAAATCATGATAATAAACTAGATCAAAATGATTAATTTAGGAAAGTATAGGCGGTTTTAAATGTAGCACGTAGGAAGATTCAGGCACATCTAACATCTGTTAAACAAATTGTCATCAGAGAGGAGAATAACTCAAGTGATATAAAAGAGATTTCTAACTAAATCCTTTGGCTAGGTTCATACTCAGTTGCTTAATTTAGCTTTTGAAGTAGTGACCTAGAAATAATTCATAAAGGTCCTTGCTTATTAAAATGATTTGCTATTATAGCAATAACACAATCTCATTCTAGATAACATCCGAAAGAATCAGTACAACGCTCTACCTCTTTCCTCCAAGTCCAGGGTTTAAAAAAAAAATTTTTAACACATAGCTCTATTCTCCTGGCTAAGTTCATATCCTCCTGGTTTCCAGCCAATTTTTAATTGAATTCGGTTGGTTTAATTGCTCCTCAGAGATGTCCATAAAATGTGCTCTCCCAGATTTCCTAGCAGAAGTGCCATTGTCTCTGTTCAGCATTCATTCTCAAGCAGACAGCAAAACTACCATCAAGTTCCGTCTTGCTCAACAATGACTCTTTAATGTGGTCACCTCATGTGCTTTGTATTTCAATTATAATTTAGAATGAATTAAAATCCATTTAAATGGATAGCATTACCTCTTACTACTCTGATCAAGATCCACTTCAGAACATTCTCTTTAAGGTAGCTCAGTAAAAGTGTGGGTTATATTATAGATCCTTAATTTTATGCCATCAATTTGATTCCCCTTTATAACTTAATCCTCCATTTGTGTCAATGTTCATCAACCAAATAATATACAGTCATGTGTTTATGCCATATACTCTTCATAGGTGAAACATCAAAATTTTACACTTAAAGATATATTTAAAATTCTAGGGTTTTTTTGTTTCAATATTGTAGTGCAGATTTTAGAATCAAGTTTTTTGTGGAAGTGACTAAAGTTAATTGCTATAGACTGAAGAATCATATTATGGTGTTTCAACATAAAAATATCTCATAGAATGAATTCTAAGCTTATGAAATCATTAACGATAACATCATGCAAGGGTATAGAAACTTACATTTTATGTGGGAGTCCATTCCTATGTATTTCATCATTTACGTCAACCCTGTCAAAGAGCTGGGACTGGCATTATTATTCCCATTTCGTACATCAGGAGTTGGCATACTGTGGTCTGTGGGCTAAATCTGGCCAGCCACTTGCTTGTGTAAAAAGGTTTTATCCGATCACAGCCGTGTTCAATCATTTACATATTTTTTATGGCTGCTTTGGAGCTACAAAGGCGGAGTTAAATAGTCATGACAGAGGAGTATAACCCACAAAACCTAAAATATTTACTATCTGATCCATCACAGAAAAAGTTTGTCCAACTTTGTTATAAATGACTAAAGTGAAATTCAAAGTTTGATTAATGTTACATATTTATATATCTAATCTAATGCACACGTGCAATCACTCAAATGCAAATCCAACTCTTCTGAATCCAAGTCCAAGTTTATTTTCTCCTTAACATAGTATGAATATTAGCCAAAAACTCCTGTCTCAACAATGAAAAGCCTAACAATCCATTTTTATTTGATATGATTGCATAGGTGTCATTTCAGTGTACAGCTACTTAATTATCTGGACTCTACAAGATATAAAAACGATGAGAGGGGGAAATCTGAGGCACCAGAAATCACATTCCATAGCTGGTGTATCAGTGCATAGCAGCCAGCAAGTACGAGGCTATGCAATCTTTGCCATAGAGGGATGCAACTTTGCAGAAGCCCAAACTCAGGAACGTGTACCCAACCGGAAGGAAGCTTGAGTGAGAGGGGTTATTGATGGAAGCTGAAGTCAGAGGGAACTCTGAGGACGAACGCTGAAGTTCCAAACAAACAAACAAAAATATCCTGGATTCCAGAGCACTGCTGTGCCATCTGCTCTAACAACGGCTTTTTAGACTCCTTGAGCTCCTGGAGGCTCTCTTCTGGTTATTGTGATAGATTTTACTGTACTAATAATAGCTATCTGGGTTTTTATCATAGAACTCACTCTCATCTCAACAAATACCATGATGATTAAACACATTTACTTTCTTATTCCAATCGCTGTGCATGGCTTGACAATTTCAAACAATTTTAGTAACATTAATAAAGCTTAGGGTTTTTTTAAGTCATTTTTCTTGAATATAGGTTACATTTTATGTTAGCCCATTGCTTTCTTATATTTATTCAAATATTTTCTTTCTCTTTATAACTCTATTTCTCTAGTGGAATAATATGCTGTATTTTTAATTTTTTGCTCCAAGTGAATTAGGATTTATTATATGTCAATACAGATTTCATTTAAATCATTTTGGCTTGTAAATTAAACCCTTTGCAAAAACTACAAGTTTTGGGCCCCACTCCCACCCACATAATACTAACAGATGAATAAGTCCCTCAATTTGCATTTTTTTAATTTTTATTTTTTTTTGCGGTACGCGGGCCTCTCACTGCTATGGCCTCTCCCGTTGCAGAGCACAGGCTCCAGACGCGCAGGCTCAGCGGCCATGGCTCATAGGCCCAGCTGCTCCGCAGCATGTGGGATCTTCCTGGACCGGGGCAAGAACCCGTGTCCCCTGCATCGGCAGGCGGACTCTCAACCACTGCGCCACCAGGGAAGCCCTCAATTTGCATATGTTAACTGAGTTATGGAAGTGATTCTTAAAAGTTGCATATACAAATAATATATATAATTTAAAAAGGAACATATGTTCATTAAGAATGTGACCAGTTGGAGGAAGAAAACTAAACATGGTAAGATTTCTATTTATAATCATCCACATTGTTGCCTATGCATAAGTACATTTAAGTACATATGCACAACTGTGTCATCGTGTGTATAATATTTTGTAACATATTTTTAATTAAGAATAATTTTGAAATACCTTAATAAAGTGAATGATGTAAAGACATATATTATAATTTTCAAATTTCAAATAAGTGGAAAAACTAGTACTACAATATAAAGCAATTTGTGTAAAATTTCAAAATCATCTATTATATGGCACACAGAATACTAAGGGTAACAACACAGTCAGGAAACAAACATAACAGTTTCCAGATAAGGGTTGATTCTGGATAAGAGGGAAATAATAGGATAGTGATAAGAGGGTTTTAAAACTGTATCAAAGTTTTATTTCTTTATAAAATAATCAGTGGGAAATATTGCAAAGATTTAACATTTGTTAAATCTGACTATAGTTGGCCCTTGAACAAGGATTTGAACTGTGTAAGTTTACTTATACAGGGATTTTTTTTCAATAGTAAATACTATACTACGTGATCCACAGTTGGTTGAATCTGTGGATATGAAGAAACTATGTATTTGGAGTGCTGACAAAAAATTATACTTGGATTCTTAACTACACAGAGGGCCATAACATTTGATGCCCACGTTGTTCAAGGGTCAACTGTATATCATTCTGTTTTTATCCTAGTACCTTACTGTTTTGATTACTATAGCTTTGCAGTAGAGTTTGAAATCAGTACATGTGATGCCTCCAGCTTTGTCCTTTTTTCTCAAGATTATTTTGGGTATTTAGGGTCTCTATATAAGTGCCATATGGTTTTCTCTGGGTATATGCCCAGTAGTGGGATTGCTGGGTCATATGGTAACAATATTTTTAGTTTTTTGAGGACCCTCCATACTGTTCTCCATAGTGGCTGTATCAATTTACATCCCTACCAACAGTGCAAGAGGGTTCCCTTTTCTCCATACCCTCTGCAGCATTAATTGTGTGTAGATTTTCTGATGATACCCACTCAAATGGGTGTGAGGTGATACCTCATTATAGTTTGATTTGCATTTCTCTAGTAATTAGTTATGTTGAACAGCTTTTCAGGTGCCTCTTGGCCATCTGTACATCTTTTTTGGAGAAATATCTATTCAGATCTTTCACCCATTTTTTGATTGGGTTGTTTATTTTTTTGCTATTGAGCTGCAGGAGCTGTTTGAATATTTTGGAGATTAATCCTCTGTCCATCGATTCCTTTGCAAATATTTTCTCTCATTCTGAGGGTTGCCTTTTCGTATTGTTTATGGTTTCCTTTGCTGTGCAAAAGCTTTTAAGTTTCATTAGGTCCCATTTGTTTATTTTTGTTTTTATTTCCATTACTCTAGGGGGTGGGTCAGTAAAGATATTGCTGTGATTTATGTCAAACAGTGTTCTTCTTATGTTTTCCTCTAAGAGTTTTATAGTGTTGGGCCTTACATTTAGGTCTTTAATCCATTTTGAGTTTATTTGTGTGTATGGTGTTAGGGAGTGTTCTAATTTCATTCTTTTACCTGTAGCTGTCCAGTTTTCCCAGTGCCACTTGTTGAAGAGACTGCCTTTTCTCCATTGTATATCCTTGCAACCTTGTCACAGATTAGTTGACCATAGGTGCATGGGTTTACCTCTGGGCTTTCTATCCTGTTCCTTTGATCTATATTTCTGTTTTTGTGCCATTACCATATTGTCTTGTTTACTGTAGCTTTGTAGTATAGTCTGAAGTCAGGGAGTCTGACTCCTCCAGCTCTCTTTTTTGTTTGATTTTTTTGTCTTTTTCTCAAGATTGCTCTGGCCATTCGGGGTCATTTGTGTCTCCATACAAATTTTAAGATTTTTTGTTCCAGTTCTGTGAAAAATGCCATTGGTTATTTGATAGGGATTGCACTGTATCTGTAGATTGCTTTGGGTAGGATAGGCATTTCCACAATCTTGATTCTTCCAATCCAAGAACATGGTATATCTCTCCATCTGTTTGTGTCACCTTTGATTTCTTGCATCAGTGTCTTATAATTTTCTGAGTACAGGTCTTTTACCTCCTTAGGTAGGTTTATTCCTAAATATTTTATTATTTTTGTTGCAATGATGAATGGGATAGTTTCCTTAATTTCTCTATCTGATCTTTCGTTGTTAGTGTATAGGAATGCAGGAGATTTCTGTGCATTAATTTTGTATCCTGCAACTTACCAAATTCTTTGAATAGCTCTGGTAGTTTTCTGGTGGCATCTTTAGGATTTCCTATGTATAGTATCATGTCATCTGCAAACGGTGACAGTTTTACTTCTTCTTTTCCAATTTGTATTCCTCTTATTTGTTTTTCTTCTCTGATTGCCATGGTACGGACTTCCAAAACTATGTTGAATACTAGTGGCAACAGTGGACATCCTTGTCTTGTTCCTGATCTTAGAGGAAATGCTTTCAGGTTTTCCACCATTGACAATGATGTTTGCTGTGGGTTTGTAATATATGGCCGTAATTAGGTTGATGTAGGTTCCCACTAGGCCCGTATTCTAGAGAGTTTTTATAATAAATGTGTGTTGAATTTTGTCAAAAGCCTTTTCTGCATCCATTGAGATGATCATATGGTTTTTATTCTTCAGTTTGTTAATATGGTGTATCACATTGATTGATTTGCATATACTGAAGAATCCTTGCAACCCTGGGATAAATCCCACTTGATCATGGTGTATGATGACTTTCAACGTGTTGTTGGATTCTGTTTGCTAGTATCTTGTTGAGGATTTTTGCATCTCTATTCATCAGTGATATTGGTCTCTAATTTTCTTTTTTTTTTTTTTTTTTTTGTAATATCTTTGTCTGTTCTTGGTATCAGGGTGAAGGTGGCCTCTTAGAATGAATTTGGAGTGTTCCTTCCTCTGCAATTTTTTGGAAGAATTTGAGAATGAGGGGTGTTAGCTCTTCTCTAAATGTTCGGTAGAATTCACCTGTGAAGCCCTCCGGTCCTGGACTTCTGTTTGTTGGAATTTTTTTTTAACATCTTTACTGGAGTATAATTGCTTTACAATGGTGTGTTATTTCTGCTGTATAACAAAGTGAATCAGCTATACATATACATATATCCCCATATCTCCTCCCTCTTGCTTCTCCCTCCCACCCTCCTTACCTCACCCTTCTAGGTGGACACAAAGTACTGAGCTGATCTCCCTGTGCTAGGTGACTGCTTGCCACGAGCTATCTATTTTACATTTGGTAGTGTATATGTGTCCATGCCACTCTCTCACTTCGTACCAGCTTACCCTTCCCCCTCCCCATGTCCTCAAGTCCATTCTCTATGCCTGCATCTTTATGCCTCTCCTGCCCCGAGGTTCTTCAGAACCATTTTTTTCTTTTTAGATTCCATATATATGTGTTAGCATATGGTATTTGCTTTTCTCTTTCTGACTTACTTCACTCTGTACATGACAGTCTCTAGGTCCATCCACCTCACTACAAATAACTCACTTTTGTTTCTTTTTATAGCTGAGTAATATTCCATTGTATATATGTGCCACATCTTCTTTATAGTTTCAATTTCAGTACTTTTGATTGGTCTGTTCATATTTTCTATTTCTTCATGGTTCAGTCTTGGAAGCTTATACCTTTCTAAGAATTTGTCCATTTCTTCCAGGTTGTCCATTTTATTGGCATAGGGTTGCTTGTAGTTGTCTCCTAGGATGCTTTGTATTTCTATGGTGTCTGTTGTAATTTCTCCTTTTTCATTTCTAATTTTATTGATTTGAGTCCTCTCCCTCTTTTTCTTGATGAGTCTGGCCATGGTTTATCAATTTTGTTTATCTTCTCAAAGAACCAGCTTTTAGTTTTATTTATCTTTGCTATTGTATTCTTTGTTTCCGTTTCATTTATTTCTTCTCTGTTCTTTATGATTTCTTTCCTTCTACTAACTTTGGGGTCTTTTTTCCTCTTCTTTCTCTAGTTCCTTTAGGTGTAAAGTTAGATTGTATTTCAGATTTTTCTTGTTTCTTGAGGTACAATTTTATTGCTATAAACTTCTTTCTTAGAATTGCTTTTGCTGCATCCAATAGGTTTTGGGTCATTGTGTTTGCATTGTCATTTGTCTCTAGTTATTTTTTTTAAATAACTTTATTTATTTTTGGCTACGTTGGGTCTTCATTGCTGTGCACAGGCTTTCTCAAGTTGTGGTGATTGGGGGTTACTCTTCATTGTTGTGTGCAGCCTTCTTATTGCAATGGCTTCTCTTGTTGTGGAGCACGAGCCTTAGGTATGTGGGCTTCAGTAGTAGTGGCACGTGGGCTCAGTAGTTGTGGTTCTAGAGTGCAGACTCAACAGTTGTGGCACATGGGCTTAGTTGCTCTGTGGCATGTGGGATCTTCCTGGACCGGGGCTCGAACATGTGTCCCCTACATTGACGGGCAGATTCTTAACCACTGCACCACAAGGGTAGTCCCATGTCTCTAGGTATTTTTTTTTATTTTCTCTTTGACTTATTCAGTGATCTCTTGGTTATTTAGTAGCATATTGTTTAGCCTCCATGTGTTTGTGTTTTTACAGTTTTTTTTCCCTGTAATTGATTTCTAATCTCATAGCGTTGGGGTTGGAAATGATGCTTGCTACGAGTTCAGCTTTCTTAAATTTACTGAGGTTTGATTTGTGACCTAAGACGTGATCTATCCTGGAGAATGTTCCATGTGCATTTGAGAAGAAACTGTAATCTGCTGTTTTTGGATGGAATGTCCTATAAATATTAATTACATCTATCTGGTCTATCATGTCATTTAAAGCTTGTGTTTCCTTATTTATTTTCTGTCTGGATGATCTGGTGTAAGTGAGGTTTTAAATTTCCCTACTATTATTGTGTTACTGTTGATTTCCCCTTTTATAGCTGTAGCATTTGCCTTATGTATTGAGGTGCTCCTATGTTGGGTGCATATATATTTATAATTGTTACATCTTCTCTTGGATTCATCCCTTGATCATTATGTACTGTCTTTCTTTGTCTCTTATAACATTCTTTATTTTAAAATCTATTTTATCTGATATGAGTATCGTTATTGCAGCTTTCTTTTGATTTCCATTTGCATGGAATATCTTTTTCCATTCCCTCACTTTCAGTCTGTATGTGTCCCTAGGTCTGAAGTGGGTCTCTTGTAGACAGCATATATATGGGTCTTGTTTTTGTATCCATTCAGCCAGTCTGTGTCTTTTGGTTGGAGGATTTAGTCCATTCACCTTTAAGGTAGTTATCAATATGTATGTTCCTATTACCATTTTCTTAATTGTTTTGGGCTTGTTTTTGTAGGTCCTTTTCTTCTCTTGTGTTTCCCACTTAGAGAAGTTCCTTTAGCATTTGTTGAATTGGTTTGGTGGTGCTGAATCTCTTCACTTTTGCTTGTCTGTAAACCTTTGATTTCTCCATCAAATCTGGATGAGTTCCTTGCTGGGTAGAGTAATCTTGGGTAGAGGTTTTTCCCTTTCATCGTTGTAAATATACCCTGCCACTTCCTTCTGGCCTGCAGAGTTTCTGCTGAAAAATCAGCTGGTAACCTTATGGGGATTCCCTTATATGTTATTTGTTGCTTTTCCCTTGCTGCTTTTAATGTTTTTTCTTTGTATTTAAGTTTTGGTAGTTTGAATAACATGTGTCTTGGTGTGTTTCTCCTTGGGTTTACCCTGTATGGGACTCTCTGCACTTCCGGCGCTTGATTGAGCATTTCCTTTCCCATGTTAGGGAAATTTTCTACTATAATCTCTTCAAATATTTTCTCAGACCCTTTCTTTTTCTCTTCTTCTTCTGGGACCTCATAATTTGAATGTTGGTACATTTAATGTTGTCCAGAGGTCTCTGAGACTGTCCTTAATTCTTTTCATTCTTTTCTCTTTATTCTGCTCTGTGACAGTTATTTCCACCATTCTACTTTCCTGCTCACTTATCTGTTCTTCTGCCTCATTTATTCTGCTATTGATTCCTTCTAAATTATTTTTAATTTCAGTAATTGTGTTGTTCATCACTGTTTGTTTGCTCTTTAGTTCTTCTAAGTTCTTTTTAAACGTTTCTTGTATTTTCTCCATTCTATTTCTGAGATTTTGGGTTATCTTTAGTATCATTACTCTGAATACTTTTTGAGGTAGACTGCTTATTTCCTCTTCATTTGTTTGGTCTTTTGGGTTTTTACCTTGCTCCTTTATCTGCTGCATATTTCTTTGTCTTCTCATTTTGTTTAACTCACTGTGTTTGGAGTCTCCTATTTGTATGCTGCATGGTCATAGTTCCTCTACTTCTGGTGTCTTCCCCAGTGGGTGAGGTTGGCCCAGTGGCTTGTGTAGGATTCCTGGTGGGGGAGACTCTTGCCTGTGTTCTGGTGGGTGGAGCTGTATCTTGTCCCTCTGTTGGGCAAGGCCGCTTCCAGTGCTGTGTTTTGGGTTATCTGTGAGCTTAGTATGACTTTAGGCAGCCTGTTTGCTAATGGGTGGGGTGTTTTTCCTGTCTTGCTATTTGTTTGGCATGAGGCATCCAGCAGTGGAGTTTTCTGGCAGTTGGGTGGAGCTAGGTGTAGTGTTGAGATGGAGATCTCTGGGAGAGCTCTCACTCATTAATATCCTATGGGGCTAGGAATTCTCTGGTGTTCCAACCTCCTGGACTCAGCTCTCCCACCTCAGAGGCTTAGGCCTGAGCCCTGGCCAAAGCAACAGGACCCCAGTTATGTGGAGCTTTTCTTGCATTTTTGGAAGTTTGAGGTCTTCTGCCAGCTTTCAGTAGGTGTTCTGTAGGAGTTGTTCCACATGTAGATGTATTTCTGATGTATTTGTGGGGAGCAAGGTGAGCTCCACCTCTTACTCCTCCGCCATCTTGCTCACTTGGTAATTATTATTAATAATTAATACATTTTGTTTGTCAAATGATAGCATTAAGAAAATGAAAATGCAAGCCATGAACAGGGAAAAATTATTCACAATATACATGTGAATAGTATTTACTAACAGAAGTAAGTATAAAATAGAGAGGTTTTTAAATATTTGCACTAACAAGCTAACACCAATAATTGCCTAGCTAATTGAACTTTATCAATGATTCAAGAAAGAACCTGATTAAAATGATTAGCATGGTGCATTATCTTTGATATCAAGTTCCTTTAAAAACAACTTTAAAAACTTTTGTAAAAAGTTAAGAAAAAATCAATTGTGAATATAAGAACTTTGAAATGGGTAAAAGAAAAGCTGACCAGGGTTTCACCTTTACCAGCGACCTAGTGTCCTGGAATTCGAATAACTCAGTCACTCAGTCGCCCAACCTCTGATACAGAGAAAAGAGAAGATGGCAAAGGAAATGCTTGATGCCAGGAGAAGATTGATAAATTAGGAGAGATGGTTTTCTGGATTATGCAATAGCTTCCAACTGACCTCCATCTTATCCTCCTCCAATCAAAATCATTGCTTGACAAACTGTTCTCAAGCATTATTTTTAGAATGTTATTTCCCAATTTTAAAAAGTTTAACTCTAACAAATGTACACTTCTCTGCTACCCCTTTAAGTTGTTCATAATCCTTCTTCATCCTATCCTCACAGGCACAATTATATTTCTCTTGAGTCAGACTATTTATTTTACCAGCCCATAATGGCATTATGATAATTTCTCTCTCTAATTCTTTTTTCTGGTTATTTCCTAGCCATAAATTAAATTGAGTTTAATAAACATATTCACTGAGCTCCTCCTCTATATAAGACACTGTGAGAGAAAATAAAATGAATTCAAACACTGCCTTCACTGCTGCACACAGAGTCTTCTACATGCTGGAAATTGAGAAGATGTACAAGATGAGGAATGAATAAATGAATAGAGCTATTATAAACACCTTTCTACCTTTCCCTTTGCCCCTTCATTTTTGAAAAAGGGTTAAGGTTTCAAGATTCAATTTTTCCCCAAAGCCTTCTTTACTTACCCTAATTCTTAATAATTTCTTCCTCCTATAGCTCTTACAGTCTATACCCACTATTTAAATCGTGATCCAAGGGCCAGAGTTTACTAGAAATGCAGAATCTCAGGCCCTACAACAGATTTACCAAATCAAAGCCTGCCTAATAGAAAATCCTTGGTAATTCATAGGTACATAAAAAATTTAAGAAGCACTGGATTATATGATGGAATTTGATATTTGGGGGGTATATCATCTATATTATTGTTTATTGTTGCTTAACTAGTTAATCTCTTAACTGTCAAGCACAGAGATTGTCACATGTATTTGAATCCCCTGTGGCAATTGTTGACTTCATATATAATAGGCTATAATAAATTCTTCTTACTGATGACATTCAGAAATTGCCAAGATGTTTATAATTCATAAACCTTTTATTATATTTAATATGCAATACTTGGTAAAGATGGGAATTGTAGTCATATAAACACCACAATAACCAAAAGAAATATTTAATATTGACACAGTAATCTAACATACAGTTAATTTTGAAAATCTTTTATTTTTCTAACAGTATTCTTTTAGCTTCAAAAAATATCCAGAAAACAATAGCAAAGATAAATAAAACTAAAAGCTGGTTCTTTGAGAAGATAAAAAAAATTGATAAACCATTAGCCAGACTCATCAAGAAAAAAAGGGAGAGGACTCAAATCAATAAAATTAGAAATGAAAAAGGAGAAATTACAACAGACACCATAGAAATACAAAGCATCCTAAGAGACAACTACAAGCAACCCTATGCCAATAAAATGGACAACCTGGAAGAAATGGACAAATTCTTAGAAAGGTATAAGTTTCCAAGACTGAACCATGAAGAAATAGAAAATATGAACAGACCAATCAAAAGTACTGAAATTGAAACTATAAAGAAGATGTGGCACATATATACAATGGAATATTACTCAGCCATAAAAAGAAACAAAAGTGAGTTATTTGTAGTGAGGTGGATGGACCTAGAGACTGTCATACAGAGTGAAGTAAGTCAGAAAGAGAAAAGCAAATACCATATGCTAACACATATATATGGAATCTAAAAAGAAAAAAAATGGTTCTGAAGAACCTAGGGGCAGGAGAGGCATAAAGATGCAGGCATAGAATATGGACTTGAGGACATGGGGAGGGGGAAGGGTAAGCTGGTACAAAGTGAGAGAGTGGCATGGACACATATACACTACCAAATGTAAAATAGATAGCTCGTGGGAAGCAGTTACCTAGCACAGGGAGATCAGCTCAGTGCTTTGTGTCCACCTAGAAGGGTGAGATAAGGAGGGTGGGAGGGAGAAGCAAGAGGGAGGAGATATGGGGATATATGTATATGTATAGCTGATTCACTTTGTTATACAGCAGAAATAACACACCACTGTAAAGCAATTATACTCCAGTAAAGATGTTAAAAAAAAATTCCAACAAACAGAATTCCAGGACCGGAGGGCTTCACAGGTGAATTCTACCAAACATTTAGAGAAGAGCTAACACCCCTCATTCTCAAATTCTTCCAAAAAATTGCAGAGGAAGGAACACTCCAAATTCATTCTAAGAGGCCACCTTCACCCTGATACCAAGACCAGACAAAGATATTACAAAAAAAAAATGAAAATTAGAGACCAATATCACTGATGAATAGAGATGCAAAAATCCTCAACAAGATACTAGCAAACAGAATCCAACAGCATGTTAAAAGTCATCATACACCATGATCAAGTGGGATTCATCCCAGGGTTGCAAGCATTCTTCAGTATATGCAAATCAATCAATGTGATACAGCATATTAACAAACTGAAGAGTCAAAACCATATGATCATCTCAATCATAGATGCAGAAAAAGCTTTTGACAAAATTCAACACACATTTATTATAAAAACTCTCTAGAATGTGTGCATAGTGGGGACCTACATCAACCTGATTTTGGCTATATATGACAAACACACATCAAACATCATTGTCAATGGTGGAAAACCTGAAAGCATTTCCTCTAAGATCAGGAACAAGACAAGGATGTCCACTGTTGCCACTAGTATTCAACATAGTTTTGGAAGTCCGTACCATGGCAATCAGAGAAGAAAAACAAATAAGAGGAATACAAATTGGAAAAGAAGAAGTAAAACTGTCACTATTTGCAGATGACATGATACTATACATAGGAAATCCTAAAGATACCACCAGAAAACTACCAGAGCTATTCAAAGAATTTGGTAAAGTTGCAGGATACAAAATTAATGCACAGAAATCTCCTGCATTCCTATACACTAACAACAAAAGAGCAGATAGAGAAATTAAGGAAACTATCCCATTCACCATTGCAACAAAAATAATAAAATACCTAGGAATATACCTACCTAAGGAGGTAAAAGAACTGTACTCAAAGAATTATAAGACATTGATGAAAGAAATCAAAGGTGACACAAACAGATGGAGAGATATACCATGTTCTTGGATTGGAAGAATCAATATTGTGGAAATGCCTATCCTACCCAAAGCAATCTACAGATACAGTGCAATCCCTATCAAATAACCAATGGCATTTTTCACAGAACTAGAACAAAAAATCTTAAAATTTGTATGGAGACACAAATGACCCCGAATAGCCAGAGCAATCTTGAGAAAAAGACAAACAATCAAACAAAGAAGAGAGCTGGAGGAATCAGACTCCCTGACTTCAGACTATACTACAAAGCTACAGTAAACAAGACAATATGGTAATGGCACAAAAACAGAAATATAGATCAAAGGAACAGGATAGAAAGCCCAGAGGTAAACCCATGCACCTATGGTCAACTAATCTGTGACAAGGTTGCAAGGATATACAATGGAGAAAAGGCAGTCTCTTCAACAAGTGGCACTGGGAAAACTGGACAGCTACAGGTAAAAGAATGAAATTAGAACACTCCCTAACACCATACACAAAAATAAACTCAAAATGGATTAAAGAGCTAAATGTAAGGCCCGACACTATAAAACTTTTAGAGGAAGAACACTGTTTGACATAAATCACAGCAAGATCTTTACTGACCCACCCCCTAGAGTAATGGAAATAAAAACAAAAATAAACAAATGGGACCTAATGAAACTTAAAAGCTTTTGCACAGCAAAGGAAACCATAAACAATACGAAAAGGCAACCCTCAGAATGAGAGAAAATATTTGCAAAGGAATTGATGGACGAAGTATTAATCTCCAAATTATTCAAACACCCCCTGCAGCTCAATAGCAAAAAAATAAGTGACCCAATCAAAAAATGGATGGAAGACCTAAATAGACATTTCTCCAAAGAAGACATACAGATGGCCAAGAGGCCCATTATATTCTGGTCAACATCACTAATTACTAGGGAAATGCAAATCAAAACTACAATGAGGTATTACCTCACACCCATTAAAGTGGTTATCATCAGAAAATCTACAAACAATAAATGCTGCAGAGGGTGTGGAGAAAAGGGAACCCTCTTTCACTGTTGGTAGGGATGTAAATTGATACAGCCACTATGGAGAACTGTATGGAGGGTCCTCAAAAATCTAAAAATAGAATTAACATATGACCCAGCAATCCCACTCTTGGGCATACATCCAGAGGAAACCATAATTTAAAAAGACACATGCACCCCAGTATTCATTGCAGCACTATTTGCAATAGCCAGGTCATGGAAACAACCTAAATGCGCATCAACAGATGAATGGATAAAGAAGATGTGGTACGTATATACAATGGAGTATTACTCAGCCATAAAAAGGAATGAAATTGGGTCATTTGTCAAGACGTGGATGGATCTAGAGACTGTCATACAGAGTGGAGTAAGTCAGAAAGAGCAAAACAAATATTTTATATTAATGCATATATGTGGAATCTAAAAAAAGGGTACAGATGGACCAGTTTGCAAGGCAGAAATAGAGATACAGATGTAGAGAACAAATGCATGGACACCAAAGGGGGAAAGAGGTGTGTGAGATGAATTGGGATATTTAGAGTGACATACATACACTAATGTGTATAAAATAGATAACTAATGAGAACCTGTGGTATAGCACAGGGAACTCCACTTCGTGGTACAGGAGAAACTAACACTACATAGTAAACAAATATAACCCCCTCTCCCCCCAAAAATACCCAGAATCCAATGAAATTGAAAGCATTGCCTTTAGTTGTAAAATCTCCTTTTATCTAGAAGAGCTATTCCCTTCTTTTTGTGCCTTTCATGATGTTGGCATTTAAAAAAAAAAACAAACATTTCAGGCTTGTGGTTTTATAGAATGTCCCTTGACTTGAATTTGTCTGATTAGTACCTTATGATGACATTTGGATTAAATATTGTTTTGGAAATAACATTAAACTGGTAATGTGTCCTTCTTAGTGTATCACAGCAAGAGGAACACAAGGTCTGGGTGTTTCATATTGGAAGTCTTTAATTTTGAAGTCTCGATTGATGTGTCTGACAGGTTTTTCCATTACTAAGGTGACCTTTTCTCTTTCTAATTAATGAGTAATGTATTAATATGAAATCTTTGAGAGTATGTGAATATCCTATTCCCAGTCATTCACCTAATGATTTTAGTATCAACTGATGATTCGTTTCTATATCATTTATTATTTTATTGGTTTCTAAAAGTAATTTTCAATCTGTCTTCCCTTCTACAATTATGATTTTTCATTCTTCTGTTAAAAAACCAAACCAAAACAAAACAAAAAACAGCTTCCCTTGCTCTCTCCATTGTATTTTTGAGTACCACTAATGACTCAGTTGACATACACACACATTCAATGTGTGATACTTCATTACCATCATTATAATTTGTGATTCTCAGAGTATTCCCGATAGAAACTCTTTCAAGCTGGCTTTTGTCTTATGATATATCCTCTTACTCTCAGCATAGCAACAAGATATTCTGCGATTATTTTACCTTGCATTGTTTACACTTCAGTCCTGGAATCTGCCATTTCTCCTGTAATCCTTCCCCAACCCCTTTTCTGCTGAAAGGCATTTAGTAAGCAAATATGAGCACTGGATATGTGCATTGCTATGGAGATATCACTGCTTCGAGGCCCTTTCAGGGATCAGAGCTGGGAAAGTCATGTGTTCATGTTGATATTTTCGAGTCCAAAAGCAAAGTGATGGCATTTGGAGATGGGGCCTTTAGGAGGTAATTAGGTTTAGATGAAGTCATGATCTTGGGGATCATGATCTTGGGGATCTCGAAGTCATGATGGGATTAGTGTCCTTACAAGAAGAGAAAGAGACCAGAGCTTGCTTCCTCCCATTCATGTGAGGACAGAGTGAGAAAGCAGCCATCCCCAAGCCAGGGTGAGGGCTCTCACCAGAACCCGACTCTGCTGGGTTATAATCTCAGACTTCCATCCTTGAGAACTTCAAGAAAATGAATTTCTGTTGTTTAAGCCACCCAGTTCATGATATTTTTCCATGGCAGCCTGAGCAAATTAAAACAAGGACCTTCTGCATAATTACCAGGCTCCTTATCTTATGTTAAAGAATCATGTTGCATGTTATATATTCCCAGTAATAAATATGTGCTTCCTTTTTCCTGTCCCTAATAATGTACATAAGAATCATGTCTCTTAGTACTTGTTTCAAAAATATCTGTAATAGTTATAAAATAAATAAGCTACAAGTGTGTATTGTACAACACAGGGAATATAGCCAGTATTTTGTTGTAACTATAAATGGAATATAAGCTTTAAAAATCGTGAATCACTATGCTGTACATGTGAAACTCATGAAGTTTACTCATAAAGTACATCAACTATACTTTAATTTAAAGATATCTGTAATGGTTTGGATTATTGTTCAGAAGATATTGACTCTCTTCTGCTCTTCCTTTGGGTGGAATGTACTTCCTGTCTCAGTATGTATTGGATTTGGCCGTGAGCTTTTTTGGCCTCATGGTGGGCTGAATGTATCCCTTGACTCTGGGTATGGCCTTGTGACTTGCTATGACCAATGGATTATAACAGTCATGATGCAAGCAAAATTTGGAATGTGGTTTCACAGTGGGGCTTCATCTTGTTTTTCCACCACTGCTATGAGAAGAGCACCCCTGGCTAGTTGCTCCCCCTTCATCCCAGGCCTCTGAATGAAAACATATTAAGTGCAAGAGACATCAATAAGCCGTGAGGAACCAACCTATTTGGAATCACAGCTTAAAATAAATTCTCAAGTGTATGAGAAATAAATGCCTGCTTTCATATGCCATCAAGATTTTGTGTTTGTATACGTAGCAATACTCCCTGATAATATATCCTTTTATTTTAATTAATTATTTAATTAATTTATTTATTTTCTGCAGTGTTGTGTCTTCGTTGCTTCATGTGGGCTTTCTCTATGCAGCGAGAGGGGTCTACTCTTCGTTGTGGTGCAGGGGCTTCTCATTGCTGTGGTTTTTCTTGTTGCAGAGCACAGGCTCCAGGCACACGGGCTTCAGTAGTTGTGGCACACAGGCTCAGCAGCTGTGGCTCACGGGCTCTAGAGTGCCGGCTCAGTCGTTGTGGTGCACAGGCTCAGTTACTCCGCGGCATGTGGGATCTTCCTGGACCAGGGATTGAACCCATGTCCCTTGCATTGGCAGGCGGATTCTTAACCACTGCACCACCAGGGAAGTCCCTATCCTTTTATTTTGAAGCAATTTAACTTGTTTATAGGTATCAGTGTTGAAAGCTTGATATGATGAAATACGTAATCTATTACCTTTCAAGATAAACTGATATTCACCTATTATTTCAAGCTTTAAATAATGACTTAGATATGGTACTTATAAAAAGTAATAAACAGAAACCTAAATTAGAGTGGGTAGACCAGCAGGGGGCTCTCTCACACCCTGTGATGATATCAGAGCCCAGCAGGAAGGAAAAAGACTCCTCTTCTTTCCTGGCAAGGACTCAGCCAATGAAAAGCCACAGACTCTTTGTTTACTCCAGCCCTCCCCCCTTCCTTTCCCCTCTATAAAAGCCTTCTCTTCTCTATTCTTGCTGGGGCTCGCATGTGGCTCACCATCGTTACAGGCCCCGAATTATAATTCTCTGTGGATCCTGAATAAACCCATCTCTGCTGGAGAAATATCTGGCAGTCTCTTTGTTTCAGGTCAACATACTTAACATTTCTTTAAAATCTATTTTATTTCACTATTAGGAGGAATGCTTAAAAAGCAAATTGCCATAGGAGAATTATATATAGTACTATTAATTTCTCATTCATACTAAGTGTACATGTCAGTGAGGTAGGAAAGCCTACTGGAGGGGGAAAGCATAGAGTTTGAGTTCCTTATTCATACCAAGAAATATACATGTCACTTTAATGAAGAGTCAGCTTTCTATGGAGTATTGTAACCATGATACTGGTTGAAATCTGTTTGAATTCATATATAGTTCTTTGCAAAGTGTCTTTATCTTTGTGTTTGTTTTAGAATACATCTGCAAAAATCTGAAAAATAAACTTACTTTAGAAGGTGAATTTGTTAAAAATAATTCTCTCACCAACTTGTTTTTCCCATCATGAATATATTTTCTTGTCAGTCACTTTGTTAATGTTGCATTCCCACTTTTATACCTGTCCACTCTTTTGAGACAATTGTATGCACTGTACGTTATAGGCAAAACTATTCATAGAAAGGAAGACTAGATAGTTTAAAGATCTATATTTGAAATATCTTTGTGACCAATGTATGGGGAAATATTAAACAATCTTCAGAAGCACACATTATAAGTGAAAATTTTAGACCATTGGAATTACGTAAAAATTGAGGATTTCTGTGACATGAAAGAGACCACAGATCACAGAATGGGGAGAAGACATTGTTATAACAAAACATAACGTTATTGTTATAAACAACATAACATTGTGTTGTATATCTTTTTTTTAATTTTTAAATTTAATTTTATTTTTTTATACAGCAGGTTCTTATTAGTCATCAATTTTATACACATCAGTGTATACATGTCAATCCCAATCGCCCAATTCATCACACCGCCACAACCACCACCCCGCTTCTTTCCCCCCTTGGTGTCCATACGTTTGTTCTCTACACATGTGTCTCAATTTCTGCCATGCAACACGTGCACCTGTACCATTTTTCTAGGTTCAACATATATGCATTAATATATGATATTTGTTTTTCTCTTTCTGACTTACTTCACTCTGTATGACAGCCTCTAGGTCCATCCACATCTCAACAAATGACCCAATTTCATTTCTTTTCATGGCTGAGTAAAATTCCATTGTATATATGTACCACAACTTCTTTATCCATTTGTCTGTTGATGGGCAGTTAAGTTGCTTCCATGAGCTGGCTATTGCAAATAGTGCTGCAATGAACATTGGGGTGCATGTGTCTTTTTGAATTGGGTTTTCTCTGGGTATATGCCCAGTAGTGGGATTGCTGGATCATATGGTAGTTCTATTTTTAGTTTTTTAAGGAACTTCCATACTGTTCTCCATAGTGGCTGTATCAATTTACATTCCCACCAACAGTGCAAGAGGGGTCCCTTTTCTCCACACCCTCTCCAGTATTTGTAGTTTGTAGATTTTCTGATGATGCCCATTCTAACTGGTGTGATGTGACACCTCATTGTAATTTTGATTTGCATTTCTCTAATAATTAATGATGTTGAGCAGCTTTTCATGTGCTTCTTGGCCATCTGTATGTCTTCTTTGGAGAAATGCCTATTTAGGTCTTCTGCCAATTTTGGATTTTTTTTTTTTTTTAATATTGAGCTGCATGAGTTGTTTATATATTTTGGAGATTAATCCTTTGATTTGGTTGATTTGGTTGCAAATATTTTCTCACTTTCTGAGGGTTGTATTTTTGTCTTGTTTATGGTTTCCTTTGCTGTGCAAAACTTTTAAGTTTCATTAGGTCCCATTTTTTTATTTTTGTTTTTATTTCCATTACTCTAGGAGGTGGATCAAAAAAGATCTTTCTGTGATTTATGTCAAACAGTTTTCTTCCTATGTTTTCCTCTAAGAGTTTTATAGTGTCTGGTCTTACATTTAGGTCTCTAATCCATTTTGAGTTTATTTTTGTGTATGGTGTTGGGGAGTATTCTAATATCATTCTTTTACATGTAGCTGTCCAGTTTTCCCAGCACCACTTATTGAAGACACTGTCTTTTCTCCATTGTATATCCTTGCCTGCTTTGTCATAGATTAGTTGACCATAGGTGTGTGGGTTTATCTCTGGGCTTTCTATCCTCTTCCATTGATTTATATTTTCGTTTTTGTGCCACTACAATACTGTCTTGATTACTGTAGCTTTGTAGTATAGTCTGAAGTCAGGGAGTCTGATTCCTCGAGCTCCGTTTTTTTCCCTCAAGACTCCTTTGGCTATTCGGGGTCTTTTGTGTTTCCATACAAATTTTAAGATTTATTGCTCTAGTTCTGTGAAAAATGCCATTGGTAATTTGATAGGGATTGCATTGAATCTGTAGATTGCTTTGGGTAGTACAGTCATTTTCACAATATTGATTCTTCCAATCCAAGAACATGGTATATCTCTCCATCTATTTGTATCATCTTTAATTTCTTTCATCAGTGTCTTATAGTTTTCTGCATACAGGTCTTTTGTCTCCCTAGGTAGGCTTATTCCTAGGTATTTTATTCTTTTTGTTGCAGTGCTAAATGGGAGTGTTTCCTTAATTTAACTTGCAGATTTTTCATCATTAGTGTATAGGAATGCAAAAGATTTCTGTGCATTAATTTTGTATCCTGCAACTTTACCAAATTCATTGAATAGCTCTAGTAGTTTTCTGGTATCATGTCATCTGCAAACAGACACATTATTATTTCTTCTTTTCCAATTTGCATTCCTTTTATTTCTTTTTCTTCTCTGATTGCAGTGGCTAGGACTTCTAAAACTTTGTTGAATAATAGTGGTGAGAGTGGACCTCCTTTTCTTATTCCTGATGTTAGAGGAAATTGTTTCAGTTTTTCACCATTGAGAATGATGTTTGCTGTGGGTTTCTTGTATATGGCCTTTATTATGTTGAGGTAGGTTCCCTCTATGCCCACATTCTGGAGAGTTTTTGTCATAATATGGTGTTGAATTTTGTCAAAAGCTTTTTCTGCATCTACTGAGATGATCATATGGTTTTTATTCTTCAATTTGTTAATATGGTATATCACATTGATTGATTTGCATTATTGGAAAATCCTTGCATCCTGGAGATAAATCCCCCTTGATCATGGTGTATGATCCTTTTAATGTGTTGTTGAATTCTGTTTACTAGTATTTTGTTGAGGATTTTTGCATCTATATTCATGAGTGATATTGGCCTGTAATTTTCTTTTTTTGTAGTATCTTTGTCTGGTTTTGGTATCAGGGTGATGGTGGCCTCATAGAATGAGTTTGGGAATGCTCCTTCCTCTGCAATTTTTTGGAAGAGTTTGAGAAGGATGGGTGTTAGCTTTTCTCTAAATGTTTTACAGGATTCACCTCTGAAGCCACCTCGTCCTGGACTTCTGTTTGTTGAAAGATTTTTTTTTTTTTACATCTTTATTGGAGTATAATTGCTTTACAATGGTGTGTTAGTTTCTACTTTATAACAAAGTGAATCAGTTATACATATACATACGTTCCCATATCTCTTCCCTCTTCATCTCCCTCCCTCCCACCCCTCCAGGCGGTCACAAAGCACGGAGCTGATCTCCCTGTGCTATGCGGCTGCTTCCCACTAGCTATCTACCTTACGTTTGGTAGTGTATATATGTCCATGCCTCTCTCTCGCTTTGTCCCAACTTACCCTTCCCCCCTCCATATCCTCAAGTCCATTCTCTAGTAGGTCTGTGTCTTTATTCCCGTCTTACCCCTAGGTTCTTCATGACCTTTTCTTTTTTCTTAGAATTCATATATATGTGTTAGTGTATGGTATTTTGTTTCTCTTTCTGACTTACTTCACTCTGTATGACAGACTGTAGGTCCATCCACCTCACTACAAATATCTCAATTTTGTTTCTTTTTATGGCTGAGTAATATTTAACTGTATATATGTGACATATCTTCTTTATCTATTCATCTGTCGATGCACCCTTAGGTTGCCTCCATGTCCTGGCTATTGTAAATAAGGCTGCAATGAACATTGTGGTACATGACTCTTTCTGAATTATGTTTTTCTCAGGGTATATGTCCAGTAATGGGATTGCTGGGTCATATGGTAGTTCTATTTTTAGTTTTTTAACGAACCTCCATACTGTTCTCCATAGTGGCTGTAACAATTTACATTCCCATCAACAGTGCAAGAGTGTTCCCTTTTCTCCACACCCTCACCAGCATTTATTGTTTCTAGATTTTTTGATGATGGCCATTCTGACGGGTGTGAGATGATATCTCATTGTAGTTTTGATTTGCATTTCTCTAATGATTAATGATGTTGAGCATTCTTTCATGTGTTTGTTGGCAATCTGTATATCTTCTTTGGAGAAATCTCTATTTAGGCCTTCTGCCCATTTTTGGATGGTGTTGATTCTTTTTCTGTTATTGAGATGCATGAGCTGCTTGTAAATTTTGGAGATTAATCCTTTGTCAGTTGCTTCATTTGCAAATATTTTCTCCCATTCTGAGGGTTGTCTTTTGGTCTTGCTTATGGTTTCCTTTACTGTGCAAAAGCTGTTAAGTTTCATTAGGTCGCATTTGTTTATTTTTATTTTTATTTCCATTTCTCTCGGAGGTTAGTCAAAAAGGATCTTGCTGTGATTTTTGTCATAGAGTGTTCTGCCTATGTTTTCCTCTAAGAGTTTGATAGTGTCTGGCCTTACATTTAGGTCTTTAATCCATTTTGAGTTTATTTTTGTGTATGGTGTTAGGGATTGTTCTAATTTCATTCTTTTACATGTAGCTGTCAGGTTTTCCCAGCATCACTTATTGAAGAGGCTGTCTTTTCTCCACTATATATTCTGCCTCCTTTATCAAATATATGGTGACCATAGAGAAGTGGGTTTATCTCTGGGCTTTCTATCCTGTTCCATTGATCTATCTTTCTGTTTTTGTGCCAGTACCATATCGTCTTGATTACTGTAGCGTTGTAGTATAGTCTGAAGTCAGGGAGCTTGATTCCTCCAGCTCCATTTTTCGTTCTCAAGATTGCTTTTGCTATTCGGGGTCTTTTGTGATTCCATACAAATTGTGAAATTTTTTGTTCTAGTTCTGTGAAAAATGCCAGTGGTAGTTTGATAGGGACTGCATTGAATCTGTAGATTGCTTTGGGTAGTATAGTCATTTTCACAATGTTGATTCTTCCAATCCAAGAACATGGTATATCTCTCCATCTATTTGTATCATCTTTAATTTCTTTCATCAGTGTCTTATAATTTTCTGCATACAGGTCTTTAGTCTCCTTAGGGGGGTTTATTGCTAGATATTATAATCTTTTTGTTGCAATGGTAAATGGGAGTGTTTTCTTAATTCCACTTTCAGATTTTTCATCATTAGTGTACAGGAATGCCAGACATTTCTGTGCATTAATTTTGTATCCAGCTATTTTACCAGATTCATTGATTAGCTCTAGTAGTTTTCTGGTGGCATCTTTAGGATTCTCTATGTAGAGTATCATGTCATCTGCAAACAGTGACAGCTTTACTTCTTCTTTTCTGATTTGGATTCCTTTTATTTATTTTTCTTTGATTGCTGTGGCTAAAACTTCCAAAACCATGTTGAATAATAGTGGTGAGAGTGGGCAACCTTTTCTTGTTCCTGATCTTAGCGGAAATGGTTTCAGTTTTCCACCATTGAGGAAGATGTTGGCTGTGGGTTTGTCATATGTGGCCTTTATTTTGTTGAGGAAAGTTCTCTCTATGCCTACTTTCTGGAGGGTCTTTATCATAAATGCATGTTGAATTTTGGCAAAATCTTTCTCTGCATCTATTGAGATGATCATATGGTTTTTCTCATTCAATTTGTTAATATGGCGTATCACATTGACTGATTTCTGTATATTGAAGAATCCTTGCATTCCTGGAATAAACCCCACTTGATCATGGTGTATGATCCTTTTAATGTGCTGTTGGATTCTGTTTGCTGGTATTTTGTTGAGGATTTTTGCATCTATGTTCATCAGTGACATTGGTCTGCAGTTTTCTTTTTTTGTGACATCTTTGTCTGGTTTTGGCACCAGGGTCATGGTGGCCTTGTAGAATGAGTTTGGGAGTGTTCCTCCCTCTGCTGTATTTTGGAAGAGTTTGAGAAGGATAGGTGTTAGCTCTTCTCTAAATGTTTGATAGAATTCGCCTGTGAAGCCATCTGGTCCTTGGCTTTTGTTTGTTGGAAGATTTTTAATCACAGTTTCAATTTCATTACTTGTGATTGGTCTGTTCATATTTTCTATTTCTTCCTGGTTCAGTCTTGGCAGGTTGTACATTACTAAGAATTTATCCATTTCTTCCAGGTTGTCCATTTTATTGGCATAGAGTTGCTTGTAGTAATCTCTCATCCTCCTTTGTACTTCTGCAGTGTCAGTTGTTACTTCTCCTTTTTCATTTCTAATTCTATTGATTAGAGTCTTCTCCCTTTTTTCTTGATGAGTCTGCCTAATGGTTTATCAATTTTGCTTATGTTATCAAAGAACCACCTTTTAGTTTTATTGATCTTTGCTATCGTTTCCTTCATTTCTTTTTCATTTATTTCTGATCTGGTCTTCTTTCCTTCTGCTAACTTTGGGTTTATTTTGTTCTTCTTTCTCTAATAGATTTTGGTGCAAGGTTAGGTTGTTTATTTGAGATGTTTCCTGTTTCTTAAGGTAGGATTGCATTGCTATGAACTTCCCTCTTAAAACTGCTTTTGCTGCATCCCATATGTTTTGGGTCATCGTGTCTCCATTGTCATTTGTTTCTAGGTATATTTTGATTTCCTCTTTGATTTCTTAGGTGATCACCTGGTTATTAAGTAGTGTATTGTTTAGTCTCCATGTGTTTTTATTTTTATAGATCTTTTCCTGTAATTGATATCTAGTCTGATAGCATTGTGGTCAGAAAAGATACCTGATACGATTTCAATTTTCTTAAATTTAACAAGGCTTGATTTGTGAGCCAAGATATGATCTATCCTGAAGAATATTCCATGAGCACTTGAGAAAAATGTGTATTCTGTTGTTTTTGGATGGAATGTCTTATAAATATCAATTAAGTCCACCTTGTTTAATTTATCATTTAAAGCTTGTGTTTCCTTATATATTTTCATTTTGTATGATCTGTCCATTGGTGAAAGTGAGGTGTTAAAGTCCCGTACTATGATTGTGTTACTGTCGATTTCTCCTTTTATGGCTGTTAGTATTTGCCTTATGTATTTAGGTTCTCCTATGTTGGGTGCATAAATATTTACAATTGTTATATCTTCTTGGATTGATCCCTTGATCATTATGTAGTGTCCTTCTTTGTCTCTTCTAATAGTCTTTATTTTAGAGTCTATTTTTTCTCATATGAGAATTGCTACTCCAGCTTTGTTTCGATTTCCATTTGCATGTTATCTTTTTCCATCCTCTCTCTTTCTGTTTGTGTCCCTAGGTCTGAAGTGGGTCTGTTGTAGACAGCATATATATGGGTCTTGTTTTTCTATCTATTCAGCCAGTCTGTGTCTTTTGGTGGGAGCATTTAATCCCTTTATATTTAAGGTAATTATCGATATGTATGTTCCTATTCTCATTTTCTTAATTGTTTTGGGTTTGTTATTGTAAGTCTTTTGCTTCACTTGTGTTTCTTGCCTAGAGAAGGTCCTTTAGTATTTGTTGTAAAGCTGGTTTGGTGGTGCTGAACTCTCTCAGCCTTTGCTTGTCTGTAAAGGTTTTAATTTCTTCATCAAATCTGAATGAGATCCTTGCTGGCTAGAGTGCTCTTGGTTGTAGGTTTTTCTCCTTCATCCCTTTAAATATGCCCTGCCACTCCCTTCTGGTGTGCAGAGTTTCTGCTGAAAGATCAGCTGTTAACCTTATGGAGATTTCCTTGTGTGTTATTTGTTGTTTTTCCCTTGCTGCTGTTAATATGTTTTCTTTGAATTTAATTCTTGATAGTTTTATTAATATATGTCTTGGCATGTTTCTCCTTGGATTTATCCTGTATGGGACTCTCTGTGCTTCCTGGAATTGATTAACTGTTTCCTTTCCCATATTAGGGAAGTTTTCAACTATAATCTCTTCAAATATTTTCTCAGTCCCTTTCTTTTTCTCTTCTTCTTCTGGGACCCCTATAGTTTGAATGTTGGTGTGTTTAATGTTGTCCCAGAGGTCTCTGAGTCTGTCCTCAGTTCTTTTCATTCTTTTTTATTTATTCTGCTCTGCAGTAGTTATTTCCACTATTTTATCTTCCAGGTCACTTATCCATTCTTCTGCCTCAGTTATCTGCTATTGATCCCTTCTAGAGAATTTTTAATTTCATTTATTGTGTTGTTCATCATTGCTTGTTTCCTCTTTAGTTTTCCTAGATCCTTGTTAAATGTTTCTTGCATTTTCTCTATTCTATTTCCAAGATTTTGGCTCATCTTTACTATCATTATTCTGAATTCTTTTTCAGGTAGACTGCCTACTTCCTCCTCATTTGTTAGGTCTGGTGGGTTTTTACCTTGCTCCTTCATCTGCTGTGTTTTATTCTGTCTTCTCATTTTTCTTATCTTACTGTGTTTGGGGTCTCCTTTTTGCAGGCTGCAGGTTCATAGTTCTCATTGTTTTCAGTGTCTGTCCCCAGTGGCTAAGGTTGGTTCAGTGGGTTGTGTAGGCTTCCTGGTGGAGGGGACTAGTGCCTGTGTTCTGGTAGATGAGGCTGGATCTTGTCTTTCTGGTGGGCAGGTCCACATTTGGTGGTGTGTTTTGGGGTGTCTGTGGACTTACTATGATTTTTAGCAGCCTCTGTGCTAATGGATGGGATTGTGTTCCTGTCTTGCTAGTTGTTTGGCTTAGTGTGTCCAGCACTGTAGCTTGCTGGTCGTTGAGTAAAGCTGGGTATTGGTGTTGAGATGGAGATCTCTGGGAGATTTTCACCGTTTGATATTACGTGGAGCTTAGAAGTCTCTTGTGGACCAGTGTCCTGAAGTTGGCTCTCCCACCTCAGAGGCACAGCACTGACTCCTGGCTGCAGCACCAATAGCCTTTCATCCACAGGGCTCAGAATAAAAGGGAGAAGAAGAAAGAAAGAAAGAAAGAAAGAGAGAGAGAGAGAGAGAGAGAGAGAGAGAGAGAAAGAAAGAAAGAAAGAAAGCAAGAAAGAAAGAAAGAAAGAAAGCAAGAAAGAAAGAAAGAAAGAAAGAAAGAAAAAGAAAGAGAAAGAAAGAAAGGAAGGAAGGAAGGAAGGAAGGAAGGAAGGAAGGAAGGAAGGAAGGAAGGAAGGAAGGAAGGAAGGGAGGGAGGGAGGAAGGAAGGAAGGAAGAGGATAAAATAAAATAAAGTAAGATATCTGGAGCCTGGCTCCCTGGGCTCAGCTTTGGATTTGTCCCCACCTGTGCGTGTAGGTCGCCTGAGGGTGTCTGTTCTTCACTCAGACAGGCTAGGGTTAAAGGAGCAGCTGACTTGGGGACTCTGGCTCACTCAGGCTGGGGGGAGGGTGTGGTGCGGATGTGGGGCGAGCGTGCGGCGGCAGAGGCCAGCGGGAAGTTGCACCAGCCTGAGGCGCCTCGTGCGTTCTCCCGGGTAAGTTGTCCCTGGATCCCGGGACCCTGGCGGTGGTGGGCTCCACAGGCTCCCGGGAGGGGAGGTGTTGATAGTGACCTGTGCTCGCACACAGGCTTCTTGGTGGCAACAGCAGCAGCCTTAGCGTCTCATGCCTGTGTCTGGGATCTGCGCTGATGGCCGCGGCTCGCGCCTGTCTCTGGAGCTCCTTTAAGCAGTGTTACGAATCCCCTCTCCTCGCACACCAGGAAACAAAGAGGTAAGAAAAAGTTTCTTGCCTCTTCAGCAGGTCCAGACTTTTCTCCGGACTCCTTCCCGGCCAGCCATGGTGCACTAACCCTCTGCAGGCTGTGTTCAGGCCGCCAACCGCAGTCCTCTCCCTGCGCTCCTACCGAAGCCCGAGCCTCAGCTCCCAGCCCCCGCCCGCCCCGGCAGGTGAGCAGACAAGCCTCTCGGGCTGGTGAGTGCCAGTTGGCACCGATCCTCTGTGCGGGAATCTCTCCGCTTTGCCCTCAGCAGCCCTGTTGCTGTGCTCTCCTCCGCGGCTCCGAAGCTTCTCCCCTCTGCCACCCGCAGTCTCTGCCCGCGAAGGGGCTTCTAGTGTCTGGAAATCTTTCCTCCTTCACAGCTCCCTCCCACTGCTGCGGGTCCCGTCCCTATTCTTTTGTCTCTGTTTTTTTTTTTTTTTTCTTCTTCTTTTGCCCTACCCAGGTACGTGGGGAGTTTCTTACCTTTTGGGATTTATGAGGTCTTCTGCCAGCGTTCAGTAGGTGTTCTGTAGGAGTTGTTCCACGTGTAGATGTATTTCTGATGTATTTGTGGGGAGGAAGGTGATCTCCGCGTCTTCCTCTTCCACCATCTTCCTCAACCCCACCCCAGAGTGTATAATTTTTATACAGTCCTTAGGGGATTGTGTATGTCTACATCCCTTGCAGGGTGTTGGTTGTGGAACTGAGTAGTTGGAAGCATTTTGCAACTCCATTTCAAGGGAGTAAATAAATAAAATGTGCTTGATGCATGCCATGTTGTACTGCCGTTAGATGCAACTGATTTGAAGTCCACACGACAATAAGGGCAGATCTTAAGTGACAATGCTTAGTGAAAAAGCTGAGAGTGATTTAGCTATACAATACAAGCCTTTATGAAAGTTAAAAATACTGGCATACAGAACGATAATATGCATTTTGAAAAATTACTGGCAGACATAAGATTAAATGGTTGCCCAGGCAGAGAGGTTGAGGGAGAGGAAGGGATAGAAGGGAATCAACAAATCAAATAAGAAAGATGGTAAAATCACACCCCCTCCCTGCATACAAACTGTGTACTCTACACTGAACCTTAATGATTTATCCACAACCGCCAAATAAGAAATAGCTCCTTTGTTGTACAGTAACAAAATGTAGCATGAATACAATCCCTAAATTAAATGTCTGTGAATACGTGACTGTGTGATAGCTTTTATAAAATAGAATGGGTTTTTAAATATGAGGACGTTTAAAAATATGGGGAATTAAGAATTATTCTGCTCGGTAGAATTGTTAAACAAGCCAGAATCTGTCAAACACATTTCCATGTAATCTGTTTTTGTGCTCTAAGATCACTAAAAAATCCCATATATGGAGCACACATTTCTCAACTTTATATGCTGGAGAATGTACTACACAGAAGCCAATTGAGAGATAGTTACTGAGTGTAGGTTTTAAATTGGTCTCTAATAGGAAGTTAGAGCACACATTTGTGATTAGTATTAAAGTATATTTCCCCCAAAAGAAGTCTAACCAAAGTGGACTGGTACCTCTATGTTGAGCATTCTGTAGGTAAAATACTTAAAAAATTTTCATGTGCCACTTGAATGAATGACAGTATTATTACTTAAATAAAGGGGGGACGACCTCCACGGGTAGGCAATATCCACTAATAGATATGCGAATTTGCCTTTCTTCGGCAATGAATACTGCTTAAAAGAGAACGTCATGGGTGGATGTCATTAATAATTTCTTGGATACAGAAAAAATCATCGAGCTTTCACCACAGAGTACCGAGCATCTTGTGTCTTCTTGTCTAGGTACTCCACCATAGATGCTGTTATACTCAGTTTAGAACAATTGATACTTTTGTCCTTTTATCCAGGCAACTGAAGGAGTTAATAGTTTTTACCTCATTTGAAACTTTTTTCCTACTGATTTATGGAAATAATCCAGATATATAATGATATTTATTTCAGGACTGCCAACCAATCAGCAACACCCATTAGACATTTCGTAGGTTTAAAATGTCTCCTGGTGATGCAAAAAACTACATCATTAAACAGTTGTTCCAGTACACTGTCCTTATTAAGAGTCAGTTTGGACTTTAGCAAGGCCAAAATACACTCAATAATGTGACCATAGCATGTTAGAAAAACAAAAAGAGTAATTACCCAAATCTGTGTCCCTAGGTAGATAAGAACCTGTGCTGAAACTAATTGGACAGAGATGAATATTCTCTGTTTGACCTAATGTAGTATTTTTCTATCTCATAGTTGGACATGATACTTTAAAAAATACTACTACACCAGTATAAGCTCAATTGCATATAGAATTCCTGTTGTTTTGTGCTTGCTGATTTCAAACTAAAGCAAAGGACTGAGTTTAGGCTGATGGGCAGTGCTATTCTCCCCTCAAGCTGGGGTTAACATGGAGGTCTGGAAAGCTAGTAGCAGAAAAAGAGATTTTAAGATCACCAGAGTATCTTTGTGCTGTCCTTAGGATTTAACAAACGAATGTAACTGCACTCTTAAATCTTCCCTTTCAAGTATGGATGAGGAGAGCAGAAAAAAGCTAAATTCTGAGAGTTAGTAAAACAAGTACTTCCCGTCAGAGATACATGTTTGTTTATTTTTAAGAAATGCTTGTTTTAGAAGAGTCTTTTCTTTGAAAATGTAGTATCAGCCTTTAAATATCTTAAAGTCTTTGTAGAATTATTATTTTCCACAGAATTAGTCCCTTTGTTGCAATATTTGGCATTTCTCCAGTGGGAAATCAACCAATTAAAATGTTGTGACAAAATGATTATTTGATCTTATTGAAAATCTCCCACCCTTCCTCCCTTTCTCTCTGTTTTCCTTCCTCACTTCCTCCCTCCCTTCCTCCTTCCCTCCCTTTTTCTTTCTTTCTCTGTCTCTCGATCGATTTTCCTTCCTTCCTTCCTTCCTTCCTTCCTTCCTTCCTTTCTTTCTTTCTTTCTTTCTTTCTTTCTTTCTTTCTTTCTTTTCTTTCTTTCTCTCATTAAAGCTGAGTTACGTGTTGTACTGCAATTTGACTCATAACCATAAAATTTAAGATGGCAGGCACTTAGGATATATTTCATCATTTGCATTATCACACAGCCACCCACTGCTGCGTCCAATTCAGACAAACAGGGAAACAATAGGGAAAGTATGTGTTTTTCAAGTGCCAGTTGCTATGCATGTGTGGGAAAAATATTTTCTTCTACTACCAGCTGTATTATATTCAGATATTTGACTACTTTTGTTACTTCTTTAAGCCAAAACATACACTTTACTTTGACAAATATTTGAGATACATTGCTCTAGATTGCTTTTTAATAGAACCCTGTGTTTGAATTCAAATATCTTATGAATGTGACACTTTCAACATCATGGGGAATATAGTCAATAATAATGTAATATCTTTCTGTGTTGATGCATAGTAACTAGACTTATTGTGGTGACCATTTTGTAATGTATAGAAATATAGAATCACTATGTCAGGCACCAGGGACTAACACAATGTTATAGGTCAATTATACTTCAAGAAACAAACTCCTAGAAAAAGAGATCAGATCTGTGGTTACCAGAGGTCAGGGTAGGGAGGATGGGGAATTGGATGTAGATAGTCAAAAGATACAAACTTTCAGTTACAAGATAGCTAGAATTTAATCTTCTGATGGAGAGATTAATCAGGGCACTGTTGCACTATCTAATCTGGTTTTTGAAATCTGTAATTCATTGTCATGAGGGAATTTATACTAGGCATGCATTGTAAAGATGCTAGTTTTATTCATGCTGAAACCTCAGACTGTATTCTTTTACCTTTGAAGAAAAACTCTTATCTGTATCCATACTTTATGAACAAAAACTGTGACTATGAATTCCATTTGCAATTTTAATTGAGGTCACAGGAAATTGAAACAATAGAATGTGAAGATTTTCTTCAGAAAAATAGAGTTAAATGGCACCACCAAACGGTGCTACTTAGGCAGGAAATGATGTACTTACCTCAAAAAGAGGGAGGAAAAATCATCAAGAAAGTTCAGCACGAGCTTTGGGCCTCAGTGGGTATCTGGCATTAAAGTGAAATTAAGCCCCAGCAGATAAAGAAGAATAGAGTTTTGCTGTCATAAGGTTGGGCAAGATATTGTCTGATATAAACCTAGTTCTGGAGTCCTATTACTTTTGAATCTTAAAACCTTCTGAATGATAGAAGCTGTAAAGGCTTGGTGTAATGGTCACCTGCAAATAACTGTCCTTGACAAGAGATTATCTGGTCTTTTCCATATGATGTTGGTGATAATAATAACACCTTACAGTATTTTACAATATTCAAACATTGTATCTCTTGGAGCTATAGCCCAACCAAACTTGGGGAAAAGGTATTATTTCTACCTGTAATTTCTCAGTGGAGAAAACTAAAGTTCAGCATGAATTGTCTATGGTCATATAGATAATAAGTGTCAGATATAGATCTTGAATGTTGTTCCTTTGATTCTAAGTGCTTTGCCTCTTTATTTCACTAGAGTTATTGCAAAGTGTTATCTGGAAGGATGAACTTTGACATGTTTAGAGAACAGGATGTTTTTTTAAAAAATGAGTTGGGAAGTTGAAACATGCTTTGAAATGGAAGTTGCAGCATTGTGGGGTCAGGTTTTGAAAACAACACTTAAGAGTTGAGTGAGCAGCATTAGTCTGTGTCTTTTCTAGATCTTGGTTTGCCTGTTTATGAAGCGATAATAAATACTTGCTCCACTTACTTCGCAGGGTCATTAGAAGATTCAAGAATAATACCCGCATTTTTATAAGATATACTATCTGTGCCTGCATGCAGATATGTACTGAAAAGTACTCCACGCAGATGCATCTGTTGACTCACCTTTTGTGTGGATCACTAAGTGTTCAGCAAACACTGTTAAGTCATATTACTGAGGAATCAGGTTTAAAACCTGGAAAAAATGCCTACATGGGTACAGGAAAAATGCTTCTTCTCCCTCTCCCATGCCCTCCCCCACTTTCCAAGTCACTCAAAACGTATTTCACTTTAATTTTTTAGAGATTTATATAAGAATCTCTTTTGGTAATTTTTAGATGATTTTGGTAATGGGTCTCGCTGACACGGTTGGTGCCTCACCCAGATTCTCGAGGATCCCCTTTAACTGCAGCTTCAGGGGCTGCTAAGGGCTCAGCTTTCTGAAAACTTCCCTGGACCTCTCCCTTTGGCTTTTGGAGCTGCCTCACTACTAGGAGGCCAGACAATACCTGACTGTGCTGTGTTGCAAAGGCGCTTCCTTCAGGGAGATGGACTCTGTAGTGAAATGCATACTCCAGAGCTCGACGGGGGGATCGGGCTGAGCAGGGTCCCTGAAGCCACACCCTCACTTCCCTTCTCCCCTTTCCTGATGCAGCCTCATTCTAGCTCTCCTAGGCTTCTCCTGAGGTCACGCCCTTGATACATCCATTGTAGGCATAAGAATCTCAATCTCAGGCTCTCCTTCTAGGGACTCGACCTAAGACAGACCCTGAGCCCTGTTATTTAACTCAAAGCTACTTAAGGAGTGACATTTTGGGTGTTTTTCAGTAACTTATTATTATTGATCATAAAACCTAACTTTGGTAGGAAGTAAAAAGGAGAACCGATTGCTCAGATGAAGGTTAAGAGTAAAAATTTGAGAGGAAAGTCTCTTTGGCTACTTCACAATTCTGCATAGGCTAAAGCAGGATAAAGAGTTCCTAGGCTGTGTTGCTGAGATAAAACTTAATCTTTATTCAAATATTATAGAAACAATGGGTCACTCAGCTTCGCGAATAATCACTTTAGTTTTAAAGCAGAATTTCTACGTTTTGACTTTCGCTTTCCCCTTTAAAGTGATCATTTAAAATGCATTCTCCTGTATCCATTTTTCATCTCTGCCTTGTCTTGTCTTTTTCTTTTTTGTGCTCTAGTGTCTGGTAACTATAGATATGGATGACCTTGTGTTCGGCGTAGAAGTAGTTCATTCCTGCACACGTTTCGGCTTTTGGCCTGGGAGCAATGATGGATGTTTGTCCACTACAGGAAACAATATGCATTTTTGGAGGGAGTAGTGTTACATAGGATTTTATAATTGTAGTGTTGCTACATATTTAAGAATAACAATAAAACTCTCATTCCTGACTTTGTTTCCAAGACCCCAGGCTACCTGTGGCCATCCTTCTTGTTCTGCCTTTACTCCTAATCTTCAACTTTTCTCCAAGTCGTCCACTGAGCAGCATCTCAAACCTCCTGCTTGGCATCACCGTCTGCACTGCACCTGGTCACCTGTTGCATAATCCTCATGTATTACTTAGTCACGTTCGGAGGTCTCCCTGGCTCCCTAATAGCTACCAATGACTCAAGTGTATCAGGTAGACTTACTCTTGACACCTCTCCACTCCTTCCTCTTATTTATTTAGTGCAGGTGAGTGGATAGTGGCTAAACTCCCATGAGAGGGCAGAGTGAATCAAAGTTGATGTCTTATTATAGGGGATATAAGCAAGGATGAAAAATCTTCAACAGAGGATGGATTGGCTGTGTCACAGTGAGCAAGATGGTGAGGGAGCCTAGGTTGGCTTCATTATTCCCTTGTTCTATACTTTTCTTGGCATTTTCTACATAATCATTCAATCCGCAACATCATTCTGGAGGTAAATATTATCGTCTCCATTTTAAGATAAGAAAACTGGGTTCAGAAAGCTTCAGTAATTTAAGAGATAGTGTAGTCAACATTTCAAACCCAGATTTGTCCCACTCAAAAACATGATTATCAATATTATATAACTGACTTTCCAAATATTTCTGATCCAAATATTTGAATTGCTTATTCTCTTGACATAGCAAGAATTAATAGCTGAAAAATACAGGCTTCATACAAAGACTCCTTAGACACTCCAACAACCTCTCATGACTTCTTTTCTTTTTTTCTACACTTCTTTTTTGGGGGCGGGATCTTGATGTAGGGTTGAGAATATAGTATGAGTGCTCCTGCTAATAATTTATCCATTTTCCAAAGTCTTTATCATTTTTCTCTCACCTATTCTTCTGTAGACCTATTCACACCCTCTCCTCCCAGTTTTAATTCATTCTTTCTTCTTTCTTTTTCTTCTAAGTCACAGTACAAGGTTTTGTTTCATCCAAAGGCTTTCATTTTTCATCCAGTAATTTATCATTTATTCCAAGCCTTTTCAATACCTTTCTATTCTTTTATCTCTGAAAAAGTTAGTGTTATGAGGGTAAGTGATAGGGGCTCTATGAAAACAGAGTTGTACTATAATATCCCCACTCACTTGGAATCGTTCTGGCTCATAAAGAAATACTATCTGTTGTGTTCTTCGACCAGTCTGCAATTTTTTGATAGATGCAACATGTTCCCTCAATCCACCTCATAGGTGAGTGAAAGAGTAGTTTGATCACAGATATTATAACTCCCTGCATAGCCCTTAGATAACAAATGATTAAAAACAAAATGTGGCTGTTTGAAAACAAGCAGAAATATAGCAGTTATTGGATACAGTAATTTGAGAATAAAGAATTAAATTATAATTGCTAAGGTGAGAAAGGAATCAGATATTCCCTGGATACGTGGAAAACATCCACTGTGGAGTTTGTCATATAAGTTCTCTTCAGCTAACCTCTCATACAGGAGAAATGATTCAACACTCATAAGTCAAAGAATTTTGTCATCTTAAAAAGTGGCAATTTATTGTTCTATAAGGAATCAGTCCATTCTAATGATCAGACTTGCTTCAAGTAGAATAAAATCACAATGAAGGCAAAAAATAAAGTCATTATGCAATTCAAAATAAGATTTCATCAAGATGAGGCACATACTCTGACTCAGTCTGGAGCAAGATGCTTAAGCATCCTAATTTTATACAGTATCTAAAATAGAGATGCAATAGAGACTCCAACCTTGCTGGCTTGTTTGGGGGACACTGAAATATATATATAAAACATATTGCATAGTGCTAGTGAGACTTTTTTATGTATTAGATAAACTAGTGCAATTATAATCATTATCTGAAAGTTTTATGACTGGAGTAAACACTGGTTTATTTATGATCACCTGACATTTAGATTTGAATAGTTCTGCATATAAAGTATTTATTTATTTGGTTGAAAAGTTTTTTTAATATAAAATTTCAAAATTCTTAGTTTCTTTTGTGTGAAAACTAAGGAATATTCTTTGAGGGACTGTTTTACTCTCTAATAGAAAAAGTATATCATTTGCCACCATCAAGATATTAGGGCTGAAATGGGATCTCTATTTCTTTAGCCCATTTGGAGCAGTTTCACACCATTACCTTGAAGGGTTGTGAGTCTATCACATGGCCATTAGTGCACTTACCAAAGACAAAACAAGGAATTATTTCCACAGTTCATTCAGACAATGGATGAAAACTCACAGGAATTTCCAGATTGAATATCAAGACTCTTCTGGGGAAAGAAAAAAGTTTTAGTTTTGGGTATTTAGAAAACCTAAAGGAGGGAAAAAAATAACTGGGTAACTTACGATACTGTTAGGGTCTCTAGTTCTAGAAAATATGAATAAACTATATGATTTATGATCTGTCAAGATGGAGATGTTACTAAAACATTTAAGAATCTTATACACTTGAAGATCTGTTACAAGTCTCACTTTATACTGTAATATTATTTTATTGTCCTCTACTGTTATAGATCTATAAAACCAAAATTCCAATTTGTAGTAATAGTAGATGTTTACAAATTTATATCAAGAAAGTAAATATCTGTCCATGAAGCACAGATATATAATTTATCTATCAAAAGCATAATTTATAGACATGTAAATTCTATAATTGAATCCACTAATTTCTGTTTGACCAAATTCAAATGACACTTGCATACACTTTCAACATACCTCAAATGACTGTTGTCCATTTAGTTAATTACTCCTTTTATGAATAAGCATGTGACATTGATATACTCTCTACATTTTTTTTTTTTTTTGAGTTAGCAGTGATCGAGGCATCTCTTTCTTTTCATAGTGCTTCGGTGTTGTGTTCATTTTCTACTTGTGTTTTGTGTATGTTTTCCTTGTTGTAAAGGAAGCTGTAAAATATACATCATGTTACTACATAGCGGATCCTGCATTGTGCGATATTGTAACAGGCTCGAATGTCCAGAGGAATGGTTCCGAGCCAAGAGACAAGGCTCTGACAAATAGTAAATTTCCTAGAGATCTCAGCCCATGTGAGTTTGGTCACTGTGAGTTTTCATGAACAACTTTTTGTGGACTTTCTGATCCTACTCTCTGAAGAAAGTCATCTGAAGGCTGGAATGACTGTGGTAGGAATCAGGAAATAACACCGAGCAAGAGATTGTTCTCGCTCCTAGAGAAACAAGAGTTACAGGAACGAGTCCCTGAGCGCTGGTCCTGTTTGTGTGCAAGCCTCAATCAAAGCACAGTAAAGGATCAGGGCAACTGGCAATCAGCCCTACCTGCTGATCCTTCCTGTAACAGATGTTGGTGGAGAGGAATGATGAGAGACGACACACAATTAAGTTAGAATGACAATCAAGTGAGAAAGAGGACAGTTCTTTTTGGTCTACTTGTGTAGGTGAAGATTATTTTTCTTTTCTTTATTTTTTCATCTTTTATTTTCTCTTCTCTCTTTAAGAATCCCAATGCTTAATCATTTACCCCCAGCTGTGCAGACTATCTGTACCATTTATTTTTCCTTTCTCTCAATAAAATACCCATCTTCTTACCCCTAGAAACTTTACATCCTCTGCAGAGCTCTAAAATCTTATAATTGGGATTATGTTTTTAGAAAGTCAATATATGTTTGCAAGTCTTGTCACACATTTGCCTCATAGAGATTACTTGTGATGACAGATTGTCAGCGTCTAATGGGCTTAGAGCTACTTTAAGGTTTAAATTTTGAACAGTTCTTAGCATAATGTCTTGTGTTCAGTGTATCAGCTGGCTGGTGATATGTTAACTGCATGCATTAATTGATATTTTTCTTTCCTTTTTCCAAGAATTATGTAACTCTCACCCAGAAAATAAAACCTTGTAGCTAATATGAATATCTTCATTCATACAACTTGACCAGCTTTATTTTTTTTCAAAGTAAAAATATTATCTTAAAAGAGGCAAAGATCAAAGTAAAATATTTTCATATCTATTAAAGGATATGAAATAGAACCAACTCTTTATTGTTAGAAAGATACAATTCTTTTTTTTTTAATTTGTGTTAGAGCTGAGATAACTAAAGATTTTGCTTTACAATTTTAAAAATAAATTCAGTGTGAAAAGAATACAATAACTAAACAAATTATAAAAAAACAAAAACTTATGATTGCCATGAACTATCAATGCCTCCTCCTCTTATAATAGATGCCAGCAACACATGTAAAAATATTTCTTAGGACAAAGTCCTGATATCTTTTTATTACATAATGGCAGGAAGGGTCAAGAAAACACAAATGAACACAGAATGTTTTCCATGTGTGAACAAAGCTTTGTGCCTCCACTGACTCATCAGAGAGTTGAACAAAATATGTATAAAATGGTGCCCTTCCCTTCCAGGCAAACGCAGCCCCAGGCCAGGACCCACGCCTTCAAGAGCAGAGTGAGGGTGGACTTCAGTCCACAGTCATTTTCTCAGACTAGTCCTTGTAGCAGGACGCTAGTGTTTACCAGTCGAAGACCTCCCTGGTGATATTTGTCGATCACCTATGAATGTCTTAGGAGTTAAAGAACATCAGAATTAGTCCCCTTCTACCTGCATTTCCAGCTTTATATTCACATGCAGATATTCTAGGTAACATGTGGAATGATATCGATGGTAATCATTTCTTTTTTACACAGCCTAACACTATCCTTACAAGCTTGAGTAATTCAACCTGTCAGGTATTTTTCTAAATTGTTTTCTTTTGTGGACTGGTAGCCCTAATATTTTTGAACAAATTTCATATTTTTCCTAAATGAATTGTGATGCCATTTAGTTCTTCAAAATTTAACTTCACTTGGAGGTTTGGGGGAGAGGCTTTAAGATACTCTCAGAACAAGAACCAAAAATTAGGAATCAGCTCTTTAGAAAATAGCACAAATTGCTAAAACTTATTGGCTTTGATTTTACTCTTTTCTTGCACCCTGGTCTCCTTGTCTGATTTTGATTGTTGCATACTAATCTGTCTCAGGTTCTTAGTTTGGTATTTGCTGCAACTTGTCTCATGATTGCTACAGAATAGCTCCATGCTACTTTGCAATTTATCAAGCTCAGATTAAACAACTGAGTTTAATGAAATACTTTTCTGTCCTCCTTGGGATAATGTGTTAACATTTATTCCTGAGATTACCCCATTTCTAACAGCAGAGAAAACATTTTCAAGTAAACCAGATTCCCCATATTTTGCTAGTGTTTATGACCAGGTAGAATCAACATATGACATCTCTTGATTCTCCTGAGTTAGGAAGCATGTCATTCCACCATAAAATGGAATTTTATCAATTTGAAAGATTGATAAATAAATATCATATTTTGCATAAATATTATGCAAAAGTTCTCTTCTTCTTACTATTACAAAATTCTACAAACTGAATTTACTCGACATGTTCTTATATTTTCAACCAAAAAATTATGACAGATGGATAAATTGGTACCTTTCATGTTGTTAAAGGAACGAAGATCAGGGTAAGAACTGTGTTGTGTACTTCAGTATTCACCATTGCAAAGTTCAAGCTATAGAGTAGTGCCTAGTAAGTTTCTGTTGAATTGAATTTCTTTTCCATGTTTTAGATGATAGTTTCATATCAGTTTCCCAGGTCTAAAAAGTGACTGCTAGTAATTTTGTTGAAATCCTAAAAAGAGGTGTATATATATATATATATATATATATATATATATATATATATATATATACATAGTGAACACTGAGGAATATAAAATAGGAATCCTTCCTTAAAATGCCTAGAAAATTCTGAATGGGTTATACTGTGCCTTCAGGCAAGGATAATTTGCCCAAACTCAAAGTTTTGTGTGCATGTGTGTGTGCCTGTCGGTGTGTATAATATTTTGAGACTATATACCATATTTTGATATATGATTAGGAAATGTACCAAAGAAACAGAGACTACTTGCAAGCCGGCATATGCATGTATAGTGTATAGCAATCGTGAAAAAAATCCTTCTCAATCTTAAAGAATATGCAAAAGCCTTATTTAGAGAAACAACTTAGAACTTAATTAGGAAATAGTGTCAAATCTATAGGACTGGGTCTAGGAATATTTTATATTGCTTTGTTACAGAAAGAACAGAGATGAAGAGTAATTTGTATGATGGGCTTGCGAGGGATCACATAGACAGGAATGGGCAGCAGTGTAGCACATTGGAACAGTGTACATTTACTTTGGGATGCAGCCTACTGACTAATTAGTCCAGATAGGAAAATCTTAATGCCATGATATTTTTTTTCCTTGAAAACCATAGAAACAAAAACATTTGCCTTAATTATAAAGATCAGTTTAATTTTAGCCGTCGCTAGTTTTACATGTTCATTTTCCCTGAATTCATTTCACTGAGATTTTACTTCACGGCCTCGTAGAGTTTAGGAGAAGGTTTGAAGGCACTAAATCAGCGATCAACAGCCATCCAGTACTTTGGAATGCAACAGAAAGCAAAGAAAAGCTCAGCACGTTACATTTAAACTTGAGTGAAGTCTAGAGTGTGGCTCACCCTTTTAGTGGTGGCTACATTTTTACATGAACTAGAACGGCATGACTATTTTGTACACCAGAATGAAAATATTTCATATTGTTATAGCAACAAGGAATAAACAATTGCGTAAGGAAATGGGTGCTCCTGGTTTTCTGAGCTACAGTGCTGACTCAGTCATGCAGAACTAATTTCCTGGCGGTCTCTGAATGCACATAAAGCTGCTCTGTAGCTGCCGCTGACAATGAACTAGTGACTGGAGAAAGGAATCTTAAATACAGTCACATCTCTAGACTGTTAAAATCCTGTTCACAAGGCAGGCTGATCTAATACGCTGCACGACAGGAATAGCATTTTTAAAAAATGGCTAAACAGTATACAATGCTTCTCATCTTTTTTGGGGGGTGTTGCTAGGCAACTGTATCATTTTTACATACATTCCTCAGAGCACCAAAATTCTATTTTGGCTATTTCTTTCCAACGAATAAATGTTGAAAAGTTGGCTCGATACATGATTTTATAGTAAATATTTGTCATGATATCTTAAATGAGGCAATTGTTTAAGTTTAGAATGATCATTTAAAAAGAAAGTCCTACAACAATTTGAGTAGAGAGCCTTATAGGAAGAGTGTTAATATCTGATGCTTAAAAGGAACAGACCACTTTAACCGATTTCTAACCTAATTACAAAGGTTGGCTTGCTGATTAGGGTTTATTGATTGAGATGGATCACCTGATTGGGTTTGTTTAAGGTGCTAATATTAGAACCACACCGATCTCTCACACTTTACTACTTGGCAGGAAATAAAGCTGAAAGTTGCATCATACAGTCACCCCATGTGGGTTTTGCAAGGGACTGATTGTACTGGCGATACTCCTGGGCACATAACAAGACTTTACTGCCCTCTAGTAGTTAGAGGGTTTGCCAAGTTCATTTAAGAAATTGATTGTATTTAGGAATTTAGAACTGTCTGAGAGAAAAATAGCATCGGTATCTGAGTAAAGATTAAATGTGTTAGAGTTGGAGATAACTCTAGATAATTTTTTTCTACTGTCTTCATGTCAGGTAAGCATTAATATAAAATTCAATTAGAATATAGTCGTATTGGCTTCATCCTTTTCATCAAGATTTATTCACCTTTTCACCACGTGTGATACCCTCTAATCAATATCACTTTTTTGAAAAGAGTTAAATATGAAGAAATAGGTTATTTCATGTATTGGAAAATATGGTATAGAATAAAACAAGTTGGGGCTTTAAAAATACACAGTTAAGCTGATTAAAGTAGATTTTATTAAGTTCAGAATATGTATTTAACATCTTTATTGAATTGGTCATTAATTTTAAACATGAATAAACAATGCTTTCATTTAATTTAAAAATAATGACAGGCTTCCCTGGTGGCGCAGTGGTTAAGAATCCACCTGCCAATGCAGGGGACATGAGTTAGAGCCCTGGTCTGTGAACACCCCACATGCTGCGGAACAGCTAAGCCCGTGTGCCACAACTACTGAAGCCTGCGCGCCCAGAGCCCGCGCTCCGCAACAGGAGAAGCCACCTCAATGAGAAGCCTGCGCACTGCAACGAAGAGAAGCCCCCGCTTGCCGCAACTAGAGAAATCCTGCATGCAGCAATGAAGACCCAACACAGCCAAAAATAAATAAGATAAAAAATAAATAAATTTATTTTAAAAATGGGGCTCATTAACTTAATATACTCATGTATTTTTCAACTCATCAAACCCTAGAAACTTGGAATTAGAAAGAATCTTCTTATTTAGCCCTATAATTCAGGAGGATTTTAAAAATTTCAAGTGTTTGAATTTTTAAACTGTAAAGATTTGTTTTTAGTGTCTAATTCTACAAAGTATAATTTAAGTTTTGGAAATTTGAGACTTTTTATTTGTGTTCCAGTTTATAACCAATTTCTGAAAAAGTTTTGTGGGAAAATTAAAGACATTTTCTATTTGAAATGTTCAAAATATACATATCAACATTTTTCCTTATTTGTTATGTTGTACAGTCCTCCTTGTCTTCATATTTCTACTAGATCTATCATGGAATGATTACTGTGCTTTTAGTTTCCATACACTAATTATATTATTTTTTCTAAGTTTTAATTTATTATTTTTTCTGTTTCCTAATATATTTTCTTGCTATATTATTCAATTAATAGAGGTCAGTCCATGTTATGTGTTCATTATTCATTGAGCTCTCATCAGTATAAATATTTGTTACATACCTGCTTTTTATTTGAATTCTTTTCTTGATGGAATAATCCAATTTTACTTCTTATTCTTTGTAAACTTTGTGCATCATGTTTTCTTTACTAAATTTATTTATTTATTATTTATTTTTGGCTGTGTTGGGTCTTCATTGCTGCACGCGGGCTTTCTCTAGTTGCGGCGAGCGGGGGTTACTCTTCATTGTGGTGTGTGGGCTTCTCGTTGTGGTGGCTTCTCTTGTTGTGGAGCACGGGCTCTAGGCACTCGGGCTTCAGTAGTTGTGGCGTGTGAGCTCAGTAGTTGTGGCTCATGGGCTTAGTTGCTCCACTGCATGTGGGATCTTCCCAGACTAGGGCAGGAAGCTGGGTCCCCTGCACTGGCAGGTGGGTTCTTAACCACTGCGCCACCAAGGGAGTCCCCCTGTGCATCATTTTTGTTTAAACATTTTTGTATCGTGTTGGTCCTCTTGTGAGCGGTGGTAGTGACCGTCTGTCACTGTTTGCTCTTCATCTCTCCCTCTGTGAACCTTCTTCCTCCTCTGCTTGTGGGATATGACGTACTCCACCTTTGCTCTGTGAGTCTCACACACCTGGCCATGGTGGTCGGTTCAGAAAAGGATTTGTAGCCCTGGTTGAGCTGACCAGAGGCTTTTCTTACTCTGTGAATCACTCATGATTTGGAACGTTTAAATCTATAGCTGTGGTTTGTTTACATCGTGGTCACCAGATGGAGAGAGTTTTCCCATGAAGGAAATGAAGGTGAAAGATGGAAACCCATGGAGTCGCAGCTGCTTTTGAACCACTGCATCCTCTCAAATCAGAAACCAGTCATGCCGCTTGTGCTTTGCAATTACATATGCCAAGAAATTGCATACGTCCAGTTAGATTTCTGTGACTGTAAGCCAAAAGAATCCTGACTACAATGGAAATACACAATTGTATACTTTTTATCTCAATCTGAGTGTCTGTTTATTATTGGGAAATTAAAATCATTTTATATTTACTTTTTAATCAAATATATTTTGATATCTTATCACAGTTTATTTGTTTTAACTATCTCTCAGTGTATTTACAATGATTTTAGATGACATGCCACAGTGGTTAAGTGCACAGTTTCTGCAAACATCTTGACCAGTGTCAAATTCTGTCTTTGCCACTTCCTGGCTGTGTGAAGATGGACAATCAGCTAATCCACTTCTGCACAGTAAGGGGAATGGTGCTACCTACACCCTAGGGTTCCTGTGAGATGCAGATTATATGTAATTTTAATAAGGATTGAGAGAATATGTTAAGTGCTTAGAAAATGGTGAGCCACCTCAGTGACTATACACCTTAACCAATGTTTTTGTTTTCTTTTAATTTTCCTTTTTAATGAACTAGGATTTCTTTATATTTTCTGTGAGGGAGAATTCTTCTATCTACCTATCTACCTATCTGTCTATCTATCTATCTATCTATCTATCTATCTATCTATCTATGTATTAAAAATGTACTTGTGGTTTATGTTAAGTTAAAAAGAAAGCACATCTACTTCTATATAAACGTAGGCATGGGTTAATTCTGTTTCTTCTCACATAGCATTATGAGCAGAAAGATCTACAGACAGAGTTTCTTCCACATGGACAGTTTTTATGACAATGATTATAATTTTATCATTCCTTCTACTTTGTTTGTTCTCATTTCTTCTTCAGCAGCACCTATAATTCATGGGTTGGGTCCCCATTCTCTGCCCTCCTTATTTATCATCTATTTTACTTTCATCTGTATTTCATTTTCCCTGAATTCATAGGAAGCTTTTTCATTTTGTCACTCAGTCATTTCTCTGCAGTGTTGATTCTCCTTTTAATGGACTCTTCCTGGGGAGCTTAATTCCGATATTTCATTTTAGGTACTTTTCATTCTTGTTCTATCCTTTTTTGAATCCCTTTTTATTTTGATACCCTGAGCCACTCAGTCCATTGTCTTTTAATCTAATATTTAATCTCATCTTTCACAGTAGCCACATCTTGTATTGGTTTTACAGCTGTGCAAAGTAGGTGCTTTCCAAATATTTATTTTGTCTGCTAGAAAAAAAAAATTTTAAATGTACTATTTGTCAAGCTTAGGGAAACTCTCCCTTTGTCTTAATTGCAGAATTTTCTCTCCTTTTCTCTGTTGTTGCTAATGATTTACTCATGTGAAAGTAGGATAGTCCTGTGTTTGGGCTGAAGTTTGCCAACAGAGAAGACATGAATTCTTTTTCATACACATTAGTATTCACTGGGTATGGACACAGTCCTTCTTGGTTTCAAAGTATATAGTCTAGAGGTATACATACCCTCAACAAATTCCCATGACCTTGTAGCATTTGCCTAAAATGGCTTTAATGCCTAAATAAGGAATGTTTCTTGATCCTATTGACTAGTTATCTCTGCGGAGAAGAATGTATTCCTGTATAATAAAAGGCAATTTGTACTTTTTTGACAGGAAGGAATATGTAAAAACACAATTAAAGTAAACTGTACCCAGGACCCTCTCAGATTTCACTTCTAATACCCGATTTTGATTCTGAGAAACAGAAGAAAAAGAACACCTCCCTGGTCTCCTGGGCTTAGCTGATGATTTAGTACAACATTGGCCTCTAAATGGATGGAGGGAGAAAGCTATCTATAATGATTGGGTGGTTGTGAGAAGTGGTGGAATCAGCGTGTGATGAAGGGGTTGCAGGGTAGACTGCTCTCAGAGATAGATTCCCACAGAGTAAGGCATGAATATTCAGTTTCTGAATTGATAAACTCTGAGATTCTGTAGTACCAAGTCTTTAGAGAGCTGGGTTTAATCTAAATCTAACAGGCTTCATGTTTGAACCTGTTAATTGAGTATATCAATCAAAGCATTCATTGATCACTGATAATTTCTCAATAGGATTTCTCTTTGAAACTTTAACTCATACTGTTGTATTTCACTGCTGTTATAATTTTTGTGAATTTTTGTGAGTTTTCATGGCTATTACTATTAACTGCTATTTTATTCTGAAAGTAATAATATACATAAACATTTTTAATAGACTTCTAGTTCTAGCAATGTATTAGACAAATTCATCTGAAAAAGCTGCTGTTATAAAATATGGATAAATTCTGGATAAAGTTTTATCAAATATATTTTTAAATGACCACTTGAGCATTCAAGAAACTAAGGAAAAAGCTAAGAATCTAAAATAAAAGGTGAAACCAAAACCTAACTGCCTGCACTGACTCTAAGGCCGTCCTGGAGGGATTCCAGTTGATAGCTTAGAGGCTTGGTTATTAACAACTTCCTAGGGAGACAAGACAAGACCTTGCTTGGATGTATTTACAAAAGGTAATGGGAGGGAACCAAACCCCTGAAACGCTAGGATTCAATCCACCACTGCCAACAGAGCAAGACTTTTCTATATTTCTATTTAGACTCTAGGTCAGAAAAAATATCTTAACTGTGAATTTGTAACCAAGAGCCTAAACCCCCAATATGTTTGGATTTCAAATGTATGCTCACTGTGGGGACCAGAAAGCAACAAGTTGAGAAGTTAAGGTGAGACTACACCCCAATCTGAGAAGCACCTGATAAAAGCAAATATGAAGATGCTCTAAAGGAAAGCAGAGTCTACTCCATTCTTGGAGGATTTCCACAGAGGAATTTTTGTTTAAGATTAGCTCAGGGATTTCTTCCTCCAGTGTTGGTGAATTGTGCTAACCAGATTAATCCTCTGGCCCAGAACAAGTGGGAAAGTGGGATAAATATAGATCTAGACCTAGCCCTAGGTGGATAATGCTGTAGATAATTCTGCACCAAGGTGTGGGAAGTTACCAAGATTGCGAAGAAAGGTGGAGCGAGATCTAGGAGAGGCTAGAGCTCCAGAGACAAGAGGTCAGCCTTCGGGTCTCTTTTTACTCTGGAGACACTGGTCTATCTTGAAGGGGATTGATGACCTGAGAAGTTGGGGAGCAGTTTTGACAATCCCATGGGACTAAAGATCATCAAGGACGTGTGACTTCAAGGACTTGCCAAGTGGTATATGCTAATGACCATGCTTTCTGAGCATGAATTGAGATGGAGGGGCTGCACCCTAGGATAAGAATGAGCCAGAAGTATTGATACAAATAAACTAACAGAGACTGTAGCTAGCTTCAGATGATCTCAATGCCTGAATCGGATTGTAGTTCTCTCAGAATGATTCTCCCCAGGCACCTGGCAAATGCAAAGCAAATTCTCTGTGGAGGAAAATAACATTATCCTGGGCCTGAAATTACTTCTATGATTTTTATATACAATATCCACCACTCAATCAAAACTAACCAGACACATCAGGAGATAAAACAGTGTGATTCTAAACCATGACAAACAATAGATAGCTGAAACAAATCACAGGGGATTCAGATAATGGAGTTGCCAGAAAATGACATTAAAATAATCATGCTTAATAGGCACAATAAAATAGAAGCAACATCGAGATTTTCAGCAGATACTTGAAAGTATAATAAAAACCGAATAGAAATTCTATAACCAAGAAATACAATAACCAAACTTAAGAAAAGAGAGAACATGGTATCTTTAATGTGGACCCTTGATCTTTTCTCCAACACGTGCCCTTTCAGTTTGGTAAATGTTCTGGGCTTATGGTAAATTCTGGTTTATTCTCGTACACGCAGTGTTTTGTGAGTTGACCCCAGGTGGTTTATTATTATTTTTATAAATACATTTCAATTGAGACCATCACATTATATTTTACATTAATTGATCGATTTTATTATGTATGTGTCTATATCTATGTTTCTATCTACCTATCTATCCATCCCATACGTAATGTGTAGATATATCCCTGTTTCTCTCATCTTTGAATTGTGTCAGTGGGCATGTAAATAAGATTTCAGCTAGGCCTTATAATGAATAGATCCTTCATGAGTATTTTAATGAAAAATTTGAAGGAAAAGTGGGCACTGATTGAATCTACATCTTAAATTTGAGTGACATCACTTGAGATACTTTTTAATAACTCATCCTATCATCTAACTCTTAAAGATTGTTTCCCTCTCTGTGTGCCAGTAATTCATTGTCACATACTGAAGTTTCAGTGATAAACAAGAAAATATCCCTTCCCTCAAGGAGCATATGTACTGAAGGGGAGATGGTTAAGTAAACAGGCAATTAAAACTCAGTGTAGTTTTATGTTAGAAATTAATGCAAAATGGGGCCTTTTTAAAAATAAATTTATTTTTATTTATTATTTTTGGTTGCATTGGGTCTTTGTTGCTGCACATGGGCTTTCTCTAGTTGTGGTGGCTTCTCGTTGCAGAGCATGGGCTCTAGACGGGTGGGCTTCAGTAGTTGTGGCATGAGGGCTCAGTAGTTGTGGCTCACAGGCTCTAGAGCGCAGGCTCAGTAGTTGTGGTGCACGGGCTTAGTTGCTCTGTGGCATGTGGGATCTTCCTGGACCAGGGCTCAAACCCGTGTCCCCTGCATTGGCAGGTGGATTTTTAATCACTGTGCCACCAGGGAAACCCCCAAAATGAGGCCTTATGGAATGATATTTCACCCTGTCTACAGGGAATGGGAAAGTATTCTTGTAGGAGATGCCTTTACCCTAAACCTGAAGAATCAGTATTTGAGGATTGGAAAGGAATAGCATCTCAAGTGAGAGTTACTGAAATCTGTAAAATTCTGTATGGATGGAGGAAGAATCTAAGGGCAAAAAACTTAGGTGCCAATATTTTTGGAAAGAGAAACAAATCTCCATATGATCATGAAGAGTATTATCCTATTAATGAACTTCTACTACTAGCAACATGGAACTATTCAAGACTTTTAAAGATGGAAAATACTATAAATATTCTGTTTTTCTAAAAATCCATCTGGATGCAGTATGGTAAAAAAAATTGCTCTGATCTTATCCAGAAGCCGAGATACCATTTTTAGCAGTAACCCAGAGAAAATTTACAGGCTCAAATATGTTATTAATGTGATCAAGAGAAGAGCATGCCATCAAGAAATATTAAATAGGGCTTCCCTGGTGGTGCAGTGGTTGAGAGTCCGCCTGCCGTTGCAGGGGACACGGGTTCGTGCCCCGGTCCGGGAAGATCCCACATGCAGTGGAGTGGCTGGGCCCGTGAGCCATGGCTGCTGAGCCTGCGCGTCCGGAGCCTGTGCTCTGCAACGGGAGAGGCCACAAGAGTGAGAGGCCTGCATACCGCAAAAAAAAAAAAAAAAAAAAAAAAAAAATAGAAGAGACAGGACCTGGATATTGGTTGGAGCTAGAGAAGAATGAGAAAGATGCTTCAAAAATGAACATCAATTCCTGGCCTGTGAAATGTGTAGATGCCACTGTGTTTGCAGAGATGTGGATTTCTGGAGGTGGAAGCAGTTTTGGAGGGAAATACCATAGGCCCAAGTTCAGTCACTTTGAATTTGAAATGTCTGTAATTTGTTCTAAGGAAGTTTAAAATAGAAGAATTTATGGTTTTGAATTTTGAAAATGTATTTTTACAAAGATTTAAAATTTGTGTTTTATTACCTTAGAGATAATACTGAAGTCATTGTAGTATATAAGAACAACTCAAATGGTGATTTCAAATTATGGGCAAAGATCTCTTTGTGGGTCACGAATAAATTTAGAAGGACCAAAACTTCATTTTTAAAAAATGAAATAAAACAGCACAGAATACAGAATAGTAGACAGCATTGCACACAATTCAGGTATAAGAAGCATGAAAAAAAATTGTTGGGTATAGAAATAAGCAATCACTACTGGCTCCAATGTCTTTCTTTTTATTCAAGGGAGAAAGAAACTTATGAGTCATAATTGACAGCCCTGTCTCACTCAACCCCCACTTCATCAAATCCTGCTGATTTAACTTCCAAATATTTTGAAGATCTTTCCATTCTTCCCCATTGTCATGACCAGCATGCTAGTCCCAGCAGCCTCCAATATTTGTGTAATAGCCTCTTCACTGTTCTCTATGTGTACAATTTTATACTCCTTAAGCTCTATCCAGGCTGCACCCAAAATAATCCTTTCAAATCAAAAAGCACATTTTATTTACTCACCACACCCAGACTGATCCAGTGTAATAATTCTGATACACTGTTTTTCATTCATTTTTGTATTTGTAAGTTATGTGCATGATTATGATTATTCTAAGTATTTCAATTTTAAAAAATTGTAGAACTAACTCTCTAAAGAAATTCATATCCTACTTTTAAACATACCACTATGTACTGATAATTTTTTCCATGTTAGTACATATCTTCCCAAAGCAGAGGTTTAATGGTCCCATAACATTGCAGAATCTTCATATATACTTATTTAGGTATTACACTACAACACCCTTAAGTTGTTTCCAATCTATTAAACTTTACAAACTAATTATAGATACATGCTTGTATATCTTTCTTTTACCGTATTTGATTATATATTTAGGAGAGAAACACAGAAGTTATATAATGTGAAGATTATTTAGTATAGAACCACATCAATTAAATTGTTTCTACATAGGAGAAGAACATATTTCTATTTCTTAAAAATATTGACAAGTTCTTCCTTGAAAAGTTACACATATTTATACTCCCACCAATGGTGTGTAGGTACCTCTGAACTATTGATTTTCTCTCTGTGTACATTTTAAAACCTTGCCCATCATAGTTCTCTTTTCTTTAGTCTTACTTTTTCACTTATTATTATTTTTTTAATTTTAAGACTTTATTTTTAAGAGTGATTTTAGGCTTCCAAGAAAATTCTAAGGGAGGTCCAAGGATTTCCCCTACACCGTCTACAACCACACATGCAGTCTCCCTGCTTTATCAGCAACACTCACCACAATGGTACGTTTTTTAAAACATGAACCTACCTTTGCACATCATAATCACCCAAAGTTCATAGTTTTCCTTAGGGTTCACTCTTAGTATTGCGTATTCTATGTGTTTGTACAAATGTATAATGATATATAGCCATAGTTATATTATCATAAAGAGTATTTTCTCTGCCCTAAAAATGGGGCAACCACTGATTTTCTTACTGTCTCTATGGTTTACCTTTTCCAGAATGTCATATAGTTGGAATCATACACTATGTAACCTTGTCAGATTGGCTTCTTTCACTTGAGAATATGAATCGAAGCTTCCACCTGTATTTTTATGGCTTGATAGCTCATTTCGCTTTAGCTCTGAATAATATTCCATTGTCTGGATGTGCTACTTATCCATTCAGCTACTGAAGGACATTTTGTTTACTTTCAAGTTTTGGCAATTATGAACAGAGCTGCTATAAACATCCTCATGCAGGTTTCTGTGTGGACATAATTTTTCAGCTCCTTTGGGTACATACCAAGGAACATGACCTGGATTATATGGTAAGAGTATGTTTAATTTTGTAAGAAACAGCCAAAATGCCTTCCAAAGTGGGTGCACCATTTTGCATGTCCGCCAGCAATGTAGGAGAGTTCCTGTTGCTGCACATCCTCACCAGTATTTGATGTTGGCACCGTTCTGGATTTTGCCTGTTCTACTAAGTATGTAGTGGTATTGCATTGTTTAAATTTGTGTTTTCCTCAATGCAAATGATGCAGAACATCTTTCATGTACTTATTTGCCATCTATTTGTCATCTTTGGTAAAGTGTCTGTTAAGGTTTGGGGGTCATTTTTTAATTGGGTCATTTGTCTTCTCATTGTTGAGTTTGAAGTGTTCTTTTAATATTTTGAATAATAGTCCTTTATTAGATATGTTTTTTGTAAATATTTTCTTGGAGCATGGGGTTTGTCTTCTTAATTCTCTTGATACTGTATTTCACAGAGAAGAATATTTTAATTTTAATGAAGTCTGGCTTAGTTTTTCTTTCATGGATAGTGTCTTTGGTGTTGTATCTAAAAAGAATCACCATGTTCAGGGTAATCTAGAATTTCTCCTCTGCTATCTTCTAGGAGTTTGATAGTTTTGCCTCTTATGTATAGGTCTATGGTCCACTTTGTGCTAACTTTTGTGAAGTGTGTAATGTGCATGTCTAGGTTCATTTCTTTGCATGTGGGTGTTTTGTTGTTCAAGTGCCATTTGTCGAAGATGCTTCATTGTATTGCCTTTGCTCCTTGTCAAAGATCAGTTGACTCTACTTATAGGGAGTCTATTTCTGGGCTCTCACTTCTGTTCCATTGATCTAGTTGTCTGTTTTTTCCAACAGTGCCACACTATCTTGATTATTATAGCCTTATAGTAAGCCTTGAGGTCAGGTAATTTCAGTTCCCCAACTTTGTACTTCTTCAGTATTATGTTGGCTATTCTGAATCTTTTGCTACTCCATATAAACTTTAGGGATATGCATGTCTGTATCCATAAGATAATTTGCTGGGATTTTGATTGGGATTGCATTGAATCTATAGAATAAGTTGAGAAGAACTGACACCTAAACAATGTTGAAAGACATGTTCTTATCCTTTTTTTAAAAAAATAATTAATTTATTTATTATTTATTTTTGGCTGTGTTGGGTCTTCATTTCTGTGCGAGGACTTTCTCTAGTTGCGGCAAGCGGCAGCCACTCTTCATCGCAGTGCATGGGCCTCTCACTATCGCAGCCTCTCTTGTTGCAGAGCACAGGCTGCAGACGCACAGGCTCAGTAGTTGTGGCTCATGAGCCCAGTTGCTCCGTGGCATGTGGGATCTTCACAGACCAGGGCTCGAACCAGCGTCCCCCGCATTGGCAGGCAGATTCTCAACCACTGCGCCACCAGGGAAGCCCAAGGACATGTTCTTATCCTTGAATGTGGAATCTCTCTTCATTTATTCAGTTCTTCTTTAATTTCATTCATCAAAGTTTTGTAGTTTTCTTCATATAAATCTTTTACATATTTTGGTAAGTTCATACCGAAGTACTTCAGTTTTTTGGGTGATAATGTATGTCGTATTGTGTTTTTAATTTCAGATTCCACTTCTTAATTATTGGTATATAGGAAAGCAATTGACTTCTATTTTTTTAGCAAATAGCACTGGAGGATATATTATTTTTTTTTAATCAGTGAATTTTTTTTTCTGGACATCATCTCCACTCAAGCAATATTATTTATTTTTATAAAACTTATACATTAATGATAGGACATTTTAATTTTTTATTCAGTTGCTACACCCTCTTATGCATTTTGTTTTTGTTGTTCTTTTGTTTTTAAAATTAATTTTATTTGTCTATAAAATTAGATTATACAGGGTACTGGTATGTGATGAAGTATTGAATTATCTATGCTATTTTAGAGACTTCAGATTTTCTCCATAGTTTTAATGAACCCCAAATCACTAATATTATCAAAATAGGTGTCAATGTCAGAAATTGAAAGTAGTATTCTCTAATTATTAAATTCTAATCTTTTGGCAGTTTCTCCCAAACTATACATTTCCCATTTTCAAGATGTATAATTAAGGCCACATTGTCTTTTAGTTTAATTCTTTCTTTCTTTATTTTGATGGGGCACAGGAATAAGTATTTTCTTTTCTTTTTTAATTTTTTTGAAACATCTTCAATAGAGTATAATTGCTTTACAATTGTGTGTCAGTTTCTGCTTTATAACAAAGTGAATCAGTTATACATATACATATGTCCCCATATCTCTTCCCTCTTGCATCTCCCTCCCTCCCACCCTCCCTATCCCACCCCTCTAGGTGGTGACAAAGCACTGAGCTCATCTCCCTGTGTTATGCGGCTGCTTCCAACTAGCTATCTATTTTACGTTTGGTAGTGTATATATGTCCATGTCACTCTCTCACTTTGTCCCAGCTTACCCTTCCCCCACCCAGTATCCTCAAGTTGATTCTCTAGTAGGTCTGCTTCTTTATTCAAGTCTTGCCCCTAGGTTCTTCTGACCATTTTCTTTATTCTTTTCTTTTTTTTTTTTGTATTCCATATATATGTGTTAGCATATGGTATTTGTTTTTCTCTTTCTGACTTAACTTCACTCTGAATGACAGTCTCTAGGTCCATCCACCTCACTACAAATAACTCAGTTTCATTCTTTTTTATGGTTGAGTGATATTCCATTGTATATATGTGCCACATCTTCTTTATCCATTCATCTGTTGATGGACACTTAGGTTGCTTCCATGCCCTGGCTATTGTAAATAGAGCTGCAATTAACATTTTGGTACATGACTCTTTTTGAATTATGGTTTTCTCAGGGTATATGCCCAGTAGTTGGAGTCCTGGGTTGTATGGTAGTTCTATTTTTAGTTTTTTAGGGAACCCCCATACTGTTCTCCATAGTGGCTGTATCAATTTACATTCCCACCAACAGTGTATGAGGGTTCCCTTTTCTCCACACCCTCTCCAGCATTTATTGTTTGTAGATTTTTTTTTTTTTTTTTTTTTTTTGCGGTACGCAGGCCTCTCACTGTTGTGGCCTCTCCCGTTGCAGAGCACAGGCTCCGGACGCGCAGGCCCAGCGGCCGTGGCTCACGGGCCCAGCCGCTCCGCGGCATGTGGGATCTTCCCGGACCGGGGCACGAACCCGTGTCCCCCGCATCGGCAGGCGGACTCTCAGCCACTGCGCCACCAGGGAAGCCCTGTTTGTAGATTTTTTGATGATGGCCATTCTGACCAGTGTGAGATGATACCTCATTGTAGTTTTGATTTGCATTTCTCTAATGATTAATGATGTTGAGCATTCTTTCATGTGTTTGATGGCAATCTGTATATCTTCTTTGGAGAAATGTCTATTTAGCTCTTCTGCCCATTTTTGGACTGGGTTGTTTGTTTTTTTTTTATATTGAGCTGCATTTAAATTTTGGAGATTAATCATTGTCAGTTGCTTCATTTGCAAATATTTTCTCCCATTCTGAGGGTTCTCTTTTCATCTTGTTTATGGCTTCCTTTGCTGTGCAAAAGCTTTTAAGTTTCATTAGGTCCCATTTGTTTATTTTTGTTTCTATTTCCATTTCTCTTGGAGGTCTATCAAAAAGGATCTTGCTGTGATTTATGTCATAGAGTGTTCTGCCTATGTTTTCCTCTAAGAGTTTGGAGGTGTCTGGCCTTACATTTAGGTCTTTAATCCATTTTGAGTTTATTTTTGTGTATGGTGTTAGGAAGTGTTCTAATTTCACTCTTTACATGTAGCTCTCCAGTTTTCCCAGCACCACTTATTGAAGAGGCTGTCTTTTCTCCATTGTATATCCTTGCCTCCTTTGTCATATTAGTTGACCATATGTGCGTGGGTTTACCTCTGGGCTTTCTATCCTGTTCCATTGATCTATATTTCTGTTTCTGTTTCAGTACCATACTGTCTTGATTACTGTAGCTTTGTAGTATAGTCTGAAGTCAGGGAGCCTGATTCCTCCAGCTCCGTTTTTCGTTCTCAATATTGCTTTGGCTATTCGGGGTCTTTTGTGTTTCCATAAAATTGTGAAATTTTTTGTCCTAGTTCTGTGAAAAATGCCAGTGGTAGTTTGATTGGGATTGCACTAAATCTGTACATTGCTTTGGGTAGTATAGTCATTTTCACAATGTTGATTCTTCCAATCCAAGAACATGGTATATCCCTCCATTTATTTATATCATATTTAATTTCTTTCATCAGTGTCATAATTTTCTGCATACAGGTCGTTTGTCTCCGTAGGTAGGTTTATTCCTAGATATTTTATTATTTTCATTGCAATGGAAAAATGGGAGTGTTTACTTAATTTCACTTTAAGATTTTTCATCATTAGTGTATAGGAATGCCAGAGATTTCTGTGCATTAATTTTGTATCCTGCTACTCTACCAAATTCATTGATTAGCTCTAGTAGTTTTCTGGTAGCATCTTTAGGATTCTCTACGTATAGTATCATGTCATCTGCAAACAGTGACAGCTTTACTTCTTTTCCAATTTGGATTTCTTTTATTTCTTTTTCTTCTCTGATTCCTATGGATAAAATTTCCAAAATATGTTGAATAATAGTGGTGAGAGTGGGCAACCTTGTCGTCTTCCTGATCTTAATGAAAATGGGTTCAGTTTTTCACCAGTGAGGATGGTGTTGGCTGTGGGTTTGTCATATATGGCCTTTATTTTGTTGAAGAAAGTTCCCTCTATGCCTACTTTCTGGAGGGTTTTTATCATAAATGGGTGTTGAATATTGTCAAAAGCTTTCTCTGAATCTATTGAGATGATCATATGGTTTTTCTCCTTCAATTTGTTAATATGATGTATCACGTTGATTGATTTCCATATATTGAAGAATTCTTGCATTCCTGGGATAAACCCCACTTGATCATAGTGTATGATCCTTTTAATGTGCTGTTGGATTCTCTTTGCTAGTATTTTGTTGAGGATTTTTGCATCTATGTTCATCAGTGATATTGGCCCGTAGATTTCTTTCTTTGTGACACCTTTGTCTGGTTTTGGTATCAGAGTGATGGTGGCCTTGTAGAATGAGTTTGGGTGTGTTCCTCCCTCTCCTATATTTTGGAAGAGTTTGAGAAGGGTAGGTGTTAGCTCTTCTCTACATGTTTTATAGAATTCGCCTGTGAAGCCATCTGGTCCTGAGCTTTTGTTTGTTGGAAGATTTTTAATCACAGTTTCAATTTCAGTGCTTGTGATTGGTCTGTTCATATTTTCTATTTCTTCCTGGTTCAGTCTCGGAAGGTTGTGCATTACTAAGAATTTGTCCATTTCTTCCAGGTTGTCCATTTTATTAGCACAGAGATGCTTGTAATAATCTCTCATGATCCTTTGTGTTTCTACAGTGTCAGTTGTTACTTCTCCTTTTTCATTTCTAATTCTATTGATTTGTCTTCTCCCTTATTTTCTTGATAAGTCTGGCTAATGGTTTATCAATTTTATTTATATTCTCAAAGAACCAGCTTTCAGTTTTATTGATCTTTGCTATAGTTTCCTTCATTTCTTTTTCATTTATTTCTGATCTGATCTTCTTTCTTTCTGCTAACTTTGGGTTTATTTTGTTCTTCTTTCTCAAATTTCTTTAGGTGTAAGGTTAGGTTGTTTATTTGAGATGTTTCTTGTTTCTTAAGGTAGGAATGTATTGCTAAAAACTTCCCTCTTAGAACTGTTTTTTCTGCATCTGATAGGTTTTTGGTCATCGTGTTTTCATTGTCATTTGTTTCTAGGTATTTTTTGATTTCCTCTTTGATTTCTTCTGTGATCTCTTGGTTATTAAGTAGTGTGTGGTTTAGCCTCCATGTGTTTGTATTTCTTACAGACTTTGTCCTCTAATTGATATCTAGTCTCATAGCGCTGTGGTCAGAAAAGATACTTGATACGATTTCAATTTTCTTAAATTTACTGAGGGTTGATTTGTGACCCAGGATATGATCTATCCTGGAGAATGTTCCATGAGCACTTGAGAAGAATGTGTATTCTGTTGTTTTGGGATGGAATGTCCTATGAATATCAATTAAGTCCTTATTGTTTAATGTATCATTAAAGCTTGTGTTTCCTTGCTTATTTTCATTTGGATGATCTGTCCATTGTTGAAAGTGGGGTGTTAAATTCCCCTACTATGATTGTGTTACTGTCGATTTCCCCTTTTATGGCTGTTAGTATTTGCCTTACGTATTAAGGTGCTCTTATGTTGGGTGCATAAATATTTACAATTGTTATATCTTCTTCTTGGATTGATCCCTTGATCATTATATAGTGTACTCCTTTATCTCTTGTAATAGTCTTTGTTTTAAAGTCTATTTTGTCTGATATGAGAATTGCTATTCCAGCTCTCTTTTGATTTCCATTTGCATGGAATATCTTTTTCCATCCCCTCAGTTTCAGTCTATATGTGTCCCTAGGTCTGAAGTGGGTCTCTTGTAGACAGCAGATATATAGGTCTTGTTTTTGTATCCATTCATCCAATCTATGTCTTTTGGTTGGAGCATGTAATCCATGTACATTTAAGGTAATTATCGATATGTATGTTCCTATTACCATTTTCTAAATTGTTTTGGGTTTATTATTGTAGGTCTTTTTGTTCTCTTGTGTTTCTTGCCTAGAGAAATCCCTGTACCATTTGTTGTAAAGCTGGTTTTGTGGTGCTGAATTCTCTTAGCTTTTGCTTGTCTGTAAAGGTTTTAATTTCTCCATCAAAGCTGAATGAGATTATTGCTGGGTAGAGTGATCTTGGTTGTAGGTTTTTCTCCTTCATCACTTTAAATATGTCCTGCCACTCCCTTCTGGCTTACAGAGTTTCTGCTGAAAGATCAGCTGTTAACCTTATGGGGATTCCCTTACGTGTTATTTGTTGTTTTTCCCTTGCTGCTTTTAATATATTTCTTTGTATTTAATTTTTGATACTTTGATTAATATGTGTATTGGTGTGTTTCTCCTCGGATTTATCTTGTATGGGACCATCTGTGCTTCAGGGACTTGATTAACTATTTCCTTTCCCATATTAGGGAATTTTTCAACTATAACCTCTTCAAATATTTTCTCAGTCCCTTTCTCTACTTCTTCTGGGACACCTATTATTTGAATGTTTATGCGTTTAATGTTGTGCCAGAAGTCTCTGAGTCTGTCCTCAGTTCTTTTCATTCTTTTTTGTTTATTCTGCTCTGCAGTAGTTATTTCCACAATTTTATCTTCCAGGTCACTGATCCGTTTTTCTGCCTCAGTTATTCTGCTATTGATCCCTTCTAGAGAATTTTTAATTTCATTTATTTTGTTGTTCATCACTGTTTGTTTACTCTTTAGTTCTTCTAGGTCCTTGTTAAACGTTTCTTGTATTTTCTCCATTTTATTTCCATGATTTTGATCATCTTTACTATCATTATTCTGAATTCTTTTTCAGGTAGACTGCCTATTTCCTCTTCATTTGTTAGGTCTGGTGGGGTTTTACCTTGCTCCTTCATCTGCTGTGTATTTCTCTGTCTTCTCATTTTGCTTATCTTACTGTGTTTGGGGTCTCCTTTTCACAGGCTGCAGGTTCGTAGTTTCCATTGTTTTTGGTGGGTGTCCCCAGTGGCTAAGGTTGGTTCAGTGGGTTGTGTAGGCTTCCTGGTGGAGGGGACTAATGCCTGTGTTCTGGTGGATGAGGCTGGGTCTTGTCCTTCTGGTGGGCAGGTCCACATCTGGTAGTGTGTTTTGAGGTGTCTGTGACCTTATTATGATTTTTAGCAGCCTTTGTGCTAATGGATGGGGTTGTGTTCCTGTCTTGCTAGTTGTTTGGCATAGGGTGTCCAGCACTGTACTTTGCTGGTCATTGAGTGGAGCTGGGTATTGGCATTGAGATGGAGATCTCTGGGAGATTTTCACCGTTTGGTATTACGTGGAGCTGGGAGGTCTCTGGTGGACCAGTGTCCTGAACTTTGCTCTCCCACCTCAGTGACACAGCACTGACTCCTGGCTGGAGCACCAAGAGCCTGTCCTCCACGCAGCTCAGAATAAAAGGGAGAAAAAGAAGAAAGAAAGAAAGAAAGAGATAAAATAAAGTTATTAAAAAATAATCATTTTGAAAAAAAAATTTTAAGTAATAAAAAAAAAGAAAGAAGGACAGACAGAACCCTAGGACAGATGGTGAAAGCAAAGCTATACAGACAAAATGACACACAGAAGCATACACATACACACTCACAAAAAGAGAAAAAGGGAAAAAAAAAAATATATATATATATATTGTTGCTCCCAAAGTGCACCTCCTCAATGTGGGATGACTCGTTGTCTATTCAGGTATTCCACAGATGCAGGTACATCAAGTTGATTGTGGAGATTTAATCCACTGCTCCTGAGGCTGCTGGGAGAGATTTCCCTTTCTCTTCTTTGTTCGCACAGCTCCCGGGGCTCAGCTTTGGATTTGACCACGCCTCTGCGTGTAGGTCGCAGGAGGGCATCTGTTCTTCACTCAGACAGGACGGGGTTAAAGGAGCCGCTGCTTCGGGGACTATGGCTCACTGAGGCCGGGGGTGGGGGGGAGGGAGGGGCACGGAGGCGGGGCAAGCCTGCAGTGGCAGAGGCCTTTGTGACGTTGCACCAGCCTGAGGCGTGCCTTGCATTCTCCTGGGGAAGTTGTCCCTGTATCCCGGGACCCTGGTAGTGGCGGGCTCCACAGGCTCCCAGGAGGGGAGGTGTGGATAGTGACCTGTGCTCACACACAGGCTTCTTGGTGGCAGCAGCAACAGCCTTAGGGTCTCATGCCCGTCTCTGGGGTCTGCGCTTATGGCCATGGCTCGCGCCTATCTCTGGAGCTCCTTTAAGCGGCACTCTGAATCCCCTCTCCTCGCGCACCAGGAAACAAAGAGGTAAGAAAAAGTCTCTTGCCTCTTCGGCAGGTCCAGACTTTTCCCCGGACTCCCTCCCGGCTAGCCGTGGTGCACCAACCCCCTGCAGGTTGTGTTCACACCACCAACCCTAGTCCTCTCCCTGCGCTCCGACTGAAGCCCGATCCTCAGCTCCCAGACCCCAGCCCCGCCCGCCCTGGCAGGTGAGCAGACAAGCCTCTCATGCTGGTGAGTGCCGGTCGGCTCAGATCCTCTGTGCGGGAATCTCCCCGCTTTGCCCTCAGCAGCCCTATTGCTGTGCTCTCCTCCGCGGCTCCAAAGCTTCTCCCCTCCGCCACCCACAGTCTCCGCTCACGAAGAGGCTTCCTAGTGTGTGGAAACCTTTCCTCCTTCATGGCTCCCTCTCACTGGTGCAGGTCCCATCCCTATTCTTTTGTCTCTGTTTATTCTTTTTTCTTTTGCCCTACCCAGGTACATGGGGAGTTTCTTGCCTTTTGGAAGGTCTGAGGTCTTCTGCCAGCATTCAGTAGGTGTTCTGTGGGAGTTGTTCCATGTGTAGATGTATTTCTGATGTATTTGTGGGGAGGAAGGTGATCTCCACGTCTTACTCCTCCACTGTCTCAAAGGTCTTCTCTTCTTGTGTATTTTGGATCACTCTGTCTATTACACTTGGGGCAAAAGTAGATTTTGTACTTCTGGGGAACTCGGTCAGAGTCTTTCTCCACAGGTTCCTGTCACTTCTTGCCCACCTAAGAAGATGATAGCAACATCAGCTCCTTAAATTATTTTCTGGATGCTGAGTTACTCTTCTTTTTAGTTTACTGTAGTGGTGTCAGAGCACAGAAAGAATGATTATTCTGTCTTTCAGGTCTTATTACATGTTTTATTACTTAAGTGAGATTTACACAAATGCAACTAGCAATTTAATTCAGGTTAAGGGGTTGCAAGAGAATGGGGAAAAATTCTGTAGTTCCTCCCATCCCCACTTCTATACACACCAGACTCCCTTGGTGTACATCAACCCTCATCTTGTCTTGGAGGAGACCTGGCCTTAGTATAATTTTATCTGTTATCCCATTAAATTATTTTTCTCATATAAAAGCTGCACATATTTATTGTAAAAATTTTGGAAAATGTGGGAAAAGACAAAAAATAAAATAAATATAATCTCATATCTACTTCCTTTATAGAGGTTCATTATGTGGTATTTGAAAATATTTATTTCCTTGGATGCAAAATGAATTATTTTTCTTTAGACAGAATTCAGGTACAGTAAGTTGAAAACATCAAATTCTGTTTAGAGAGAATGGAAAAGCATTCAGGTAAAATAGTTCTAAATGTCACGTTTTTCTTTTGACATAGTAATAAAAAATAATTGTACATTTGTTTACTTGCCACTATTTCAAATGTCACTCACACATGTTTTTTAAATATTTTGCCTGATATATACTCAAACTCTGTAAAAGAGATTGTACAAAAGGGAATATTTCTAAGATTATGTTTTAATAATTTATGAAAGATGGTGATGTTTGCAATTCTGCCCAGAGAAGTCATCACAGCGATTTAGTGGTAAGAAATGTTGTTATTCATGGTTTCCCCTAAAGCCAACTAAATCTGTATTGATAAACTTTGAATCTCCTTTCACCTGACTTAAAAGAGTCACCTCTCATAACCTGTCAAGTGTGGGGAAATATTACAAGAGGCAAAAAGAGGAGAAAACACACAAGTTTAAGAGGGCATCCATAAAGCTGTCAAATATCTAAGGATATGCAAAAATTCTCTCTCATAGTCCCTTTTCCTGATTTAAACAGAAAGCACTTCTATAGCATAACCCTCTCAGAGTGAAAGTACAGACAGTTCTTCAGAAATTATAGTCTCAAAGGACCACAGATTTTCTTTTCTCTGAATAAATGTTTCTTTTCTTTCCTATTCTTACGTTTTCTTCTTTCCTTCCTTCCTTCTTTCTTTCTATTCACATGTAATTGACATACAATATCATATTTGTTTCAGGTGTACATCACAGTGATTCAATATTTATATAAAATTAAAATGATCCTCATAATAAGTCTAGTTACTATCAGTTACCATACAAAGTTAGTACAATATTATTGACTATTTTCCCTATGGACTCTATATTACCTCCCCATGACATTTATTTTTATAACTGGAAGTCTGTACCTCTTTAACCCCTTCACATATTTCACCTGCCTCCCCAATACCCCTTCCCTCTGGCAACCACCAGTTTGTTTTCTATATCTATGAGTCTGTTTTTCTTTTATTTGTTTGTTTTGTTTTATAGATTCCACATATAAGTGAAATTCTACTGTAATTGTCTTTCTCTGTCTGACTTATTTCACTTATCATAATATAATCTAGGTCCATCCATGTTGTTGCAAATGGCAGGATTTCATTCTTTTTTATGGCTGAATAATATTCCATTTCATATATATATATATGTATATATTTATAAATACATATATACATATACACACACACACACACACACACACACACACACACACCATATGTTCTTTATCCATTCATCTATTAATATCCTTCCTTGTAGGTTGCTTCTGTACCTTAGCTATTGTGAATAAAGCTACAATGAACATTGGAGTGCATATATTTTTTTTACCTTAGTGTTTCTATTTTCTTCAGATAAATACCCATATCTGGAAATGCTGAGTCTTATGGTACTTCTACTTTTACTTTTTGAGGAAACTTCATAAAGTTTTCCCTAGTGCCTGCACCAATTTATGAAATTAATGATCCCACCAACAGTACACAACTCTTCCCTTATCTCCACATTCTTGCCAACACTTGATATTTCCTGTCTTTTTGATAACAGCCATTCTGACAGGTGTGAGGTGATATCTCATTGTGGTTTTTATTTGCATTTCCCTGATGATTAGTGATGTTGAGCACATTTTCATGTGCCTGTTGGCCAGCTGTCTCCATTTTTGGAAAAATATCTATTCATGTTCTCTGCCCATTTTTTAAAATCAGGTTGTTTATTCATTTTTTGATATTAAGTTGTAGGTGTTCTTTGTATATTTTGGATATTAACCTCTTATTGAAAATATGATTTGCAAACACCTTCTCACATTAAGTAGGTTGCCTTCTTGTTTTGTTAGTGGTTTCCTTTGCTGTGCAAAACCTTTTTATTTTGATGTAGTACCATTTGTTGACCATGTGCTTTTATTGCCCTTTCCTGAGAAGGCAAGGCCAAAAAAAAATGTCAAAGAGGATATTGCATTTGTTTTTTTCTATGGATTTTATGATTTCGGTCTTACATTCAAGTCTTTAATCCCTTTTGAATTTATCTTTGTAAATGGTGTAAAATAGTGATTCAGTTTCATTCATTTGCAAGTATTTCTCCAGGTTGCCCAATACCATTTATTGAAGAAAGTCTTTTCTCCATTGTATATTCTTGCCTCCTTTGTCATATATTAATTGACTTTAAGTGTGTGGGTTTATTTCTGGACCCTCTACTATGCTCCATTAATGTATGCATCTCTTTTCATGCCAGTATCACACTGTTTTGATTCATATAGCTTGTAGTAAAATCAGGAGTCATAAATGTCCGTATTTTTTCTTCTTTCTGAAGATTGTTTTGGCTATTTGGGGTTTTTATGGTCCTATACACAATTTAGGATTTTTTTTTTTATTTGTGGTACGCGGGCCTCTCACTGCTGTGGCCTCTCCCACTGCAGAGCACAGGCTCTGGACGCACAGGCTCAGCGGCCATGGCTCATGGGCCCAGCTGCTCCACGGCATGTGGGATCCTTGTGGACTGGGGCATGAACCCGTGTCCCCTGCATCGTCAGGCAGACTCTCAACCACTGCGCCACCAGGGAAGCCCAACACATTTTAGGATTTTTGTTCTACTTCTGTGAAAACTTCCGTTGATATTTTGATAGGGATTGTATTGAATCTGTAGGTTGCTTTGGGTTGTATAGACATTTTAACAATTTTAATGCTTCTAATCCATGAGCGTGGTTTATCTTTCCATTTATTTGTGACTTCTTCAGTTTCTTTCATCAGTGTCTTATAGCTTTCACAGTATAGGTCTTTCACCTACATAGTGAAATTTAGTCCTAAGTATTATATTGTTCTAATGTAACTGAGAATTATTTTAATTTTTTAAATTGATGTATAGTTGATTTACAATGTTGTGTTAGTTTCTGGTGTTAGGCAAAGTGATATATATATATTATATTCATACCATATATAAATAATATATTATATTATATATTATAATAATATATATAGATATATATGTATTATTATATATATTATATATTACATATATATTATATATATTATATGTAATATATATTATTTTATGAATATATAACACATATATTATATATAATATAATATAGATAATATATAATACATATATTATAATAATATGTATATTATACATTATATATAATATCTAATACATATATTATGTATGATAATATATTATATATTATTATAATATATGTATTATATATTACTATATGATATATCACATAATTGAAATATATACATATATGAATATATTTTATTATATATATTGTATGCAATGTTATATATATTATATAATATAAGAAAATCATATATTATTATATAACCATATAAAAACATGTAAATATATAAAAATATATAAATATGAATATATAAGTATATACATATATAAATATAAATAGTATAAATATAAGTATATTATATTCAAATATAAATATAAATATTTTGAATTATATATTATATATATTATGTATGGGATAAACATACTAATATATGTATATATCATATATATATGAATATATATAATGTACAATATATGTATATATTATTTTATTTTATTATATCACAATATATGTATATATTCATATACTATGTATTTTATATGTGTTATATATTATATATCATATATAAATATAAAATATAATTATATATATTTTATGTATTATATGATATACTCATGTAACGTACATGTTATACATTATATAATAATATATATTATATAATTATATATATTTCATATTGTATTATATTATTATGTTTTGTTTTATATTATAGTATATATTATATATTATATATTACATATAATTATATATTATTGTAGATTATATATTATATAATATATTATGTAAAATATATTTTATATTTTTTATTATAATATATTATATTATTTTTACAACATATTATGTAATAATAGTTATATAATATTATTATAATAATATAATAATTATATAATAATATGCTATAGGATATATATTGTTATATATTATTACATGTTCATATATATTATTATAGTCATTTGTTATAATAATATATAATATTATTGTTATAATATATATTATTATCTAACATATTATATTATAATATATTTAATATATATTATAATTATATATTATATTGTATATATTATGTGATATATATATTATATACATTATAATATATTATATATATAACTATATATATATTATATGTTTTTCCATTATGGCTTATTATAGGATATTAAATATAGCTCCCTAGGCTATACTGCAGAATCTTTTTTATCTATTTTATACGTAGTAGTGTGTATCTGCTAATCCCAAACTCCTAAATTATCCCTCCCCCACCCTCTTTCCTTTTTGGTAACCATGAGTTCGTTTTCTATGTCTGTGAATCTGTTCCTGTTTCTTAAATAAGTTCTTTTTGTGTCATATTTTAGATTCCACATGTCAGCAATATCATATGGTATTTGGCTTTCTCTTCCTGACTTACTTCACTTAGTATGATAATCTCTACATCCATCCATGTTGCTGCAAACTGCATTATTTATTTTTTATGGGTGAGTAATATTCCATTGTGTGTGTGTGTGTATATATATATATACACACATATATATATACCACATGAAATGTCCTTCCATCCATGGACATTTAGGTTGTTTCCATGTCTTGGGTATTGTAAATAGTGCTGCTATTAACATTGGGGTGCACGTATATTTTCCAATTGTAATTTTCTCTGGATATATGCCCAGGAGTGGGATTGCTGGATCATATGGCAGCTCTATTTTTAGTTTTTTGAGGAAAAGATGCTTGGTGTGATTTCAATCTTCTTACATTTGATTCTTGTATTTTTGCTTCATATGTGATTTCCTGGAGAACATTCCATGTGCACTGGAAAATAATGTGTGTTCTGCTGCTTTTGGATGGAATGTTCTATATATATGTCTCTTAAGTCTATCTAGTCTAATGTGTTGTGTAAGGCCAGTGTTTCCTTATTGATTTTCTCTGGATGATGTGTCCATTGATGTAAAGTGAGACCTTAGACTCTTATTGTATTACTGTCAATTTCTCCTTTTATGTCTGTTAATATTTACTTCAAATATTTATGCTCCTATATTGGGTTCATAAATATTTACAAATGTTATATCCTATTATTGGACTGTCCCTTTTAATATTAAGTAATATTCTTCTTTATCTTTTATTACAATATTTGTTTTAAACTATATTTTATCTGATATAAGTATTACCACCTCAGTTTTCTTGTCATTTCCATTTTTATGGAATATCTTTTTCCATCTCTTCCTTTTCAGTCTAAGTGTGTCTTCAATCTGAAGCAAATTCTTGTAAGCAGCATATATATGTCCCTTGGTTTTTTAATTCATTCAGAATACCCTATGCCTTTTGATTGGGACAATTAGTCCATTTACATTTAAAGCAATTATTGATAGGTTCATACTTATTTCATTTTGTTCATTGTTTTCTGGTTATTTTTGTAATTCTTCTCTGTTCCCTTCTTCTCTTGTTCTTTTTTCTTCTGGTCTGATGATTTTCTTTAGTGTTATATTTGGATATGTTTCTCTAATTTTTTGTGTATCTATAATAGGTTTTTGGTTTGTGGTTACCATGAGGTTTATATATAACAATCGATATATAAAGCAGCCTATTTTAAGTTGATAGTCACATAAGTGTGAACACACTGTAAAAACTACATTTTTACTACTTCCCCCACATTTTATTTTTACATCATATTTTACATCTTTTTATTTTGTGAATCCCTTAACTACTTATTGTAGTGCTAGCTGTTTGTACTTTTGTCTTTTAATCTTCATGTTGCTCTATAAGTGGTTGATCCATTACCTTTCCTATATATTTGCTCTTACCAATGAGTCTTTTCTTTCATATTATTTCTTATTTCTAGTAAAACCTTTTTCTTTTCCATGTAAACGTTTCCTGTAAGGCCAGCTTAGTGGTTATGAACTCCTTTAGTTTTTTCTTGTCTGGGAAATTCTTTATCTCTCCTTCATATCTGAATGATAACCTTGCTGGGTAGAATATTCTTGGTTGTACATTTTTCTTTTCAGAACTTTGAATATATCATGACTCTTCCTTTTGGCCTGTGAATTTTCTGCCAAAAAAATCCATTTATAGTCTTAAAGAGGTTTCTTTATATATAACTAATTTTTTTTCCTCTTTCTGCCTTAAAAATTGTCTCTTTATCTTTGACTTTTCAATTATAATGTGTCTTGGTGTGGATCTCTTTGGGTTCATCTTGTTTAGGATTCTCTGTGTTTCCTCCACGTGGAAATCTGTTTCCTTCCCTAGGTTAGGGAAGTTTTGACCTATCATTTCTTCAAATAGATTTTCTGCCCCTTTCTCTCTTTCTTCTCCTTATGGGGCCCTAAGAATGCAAATGTTAGTATGCTTGATGTTGTCTCAGAGGTTCCTTAAACTAGTCTCATTTTTTTTTCTTTTTTTCTGTGGTACACAGGCCTCTCACTGTTGTGGCCTCTCCCATTGTGGAGCACAGGCTCTGGATGCGCAGGCTCAGCAGCCATGGTTCATGGGCCCAGCCACTCTGCGGCATGTGGGATCTTCCCGGACTGGGGCACGAACTCGTGTCCCCTGCATCAGCAGGTGGACTCTCAACCACTGCGCCACCAGGGAAGCCCAAACTGGTCTCATTTTTAAAGATTCTTTTTTCTTTTTGCTGTTCTGATAGGATGATTTCCAGTACTCTGTCTTCCAGATCACCAATCCATTCTCCTATATCATCCAATCTGGTGTTGGTTCCCTCTATTGTATTTTTCTTTGTTATTGTGTTTGTCAGCCCTGATTGTGTTCTTTATTACATTTTGTAACTCATTGTGGAAGTTCTCACTGTGTTCATTCTTTCTTCTCTCATGTTACTTGAGCAACTTTATTACTATTCCTTTGAATTTTTTATCAGGTGATTACTTATCTCCATGTCAGTAGGGTCTTTTTCTGAGGTTTTCCCTTGTTCTTTTGTTTGGAACATATTTCTCTGTTTACTCATTTTCTTGGCTCTCTGTTGTTGTTGTTGTTTATTTTATTTACTTATTCTTTTGCTTCTATGTATTAGGCAAAATTAGTGCCTCTCTCAGTCTTGAAGGAGTAGCCTTGTGTAGGTGATGATCCTTCCCATTTAACCCTGCCCTATCTCTTTGTTGTCTCGAATTTTTGTGGTTGTCTATACCTCTGGTTTATTCTTAATATGCCCCTGCTGTTGCGAGTGTGTCAAGATCTGTTAGTGTTCCAAGTGGAGGAATCTCATTTAGCACCTAGTTTCAGCCTGATTGAAGCCAGACTCTCAGGCTGCAGCTAAAGTATGCAAATATATACAGTCTCATAGGGCAACAATTATAATAGCTGGCTACTGTCAGTCTAGAAGATCTGGAGAGCACAGCTGTAGAGTTCACACCTTCAGATGAGTGTAAAGTCTCCTTTCTTAGAGGCCTCATCAAGCTGTAATGAGCCAAAGAGGTGTGCAGGAATGGTACCTCCCTGCTTATGTTCCCTGGGAGCTCCTCCTAAGCCTCTAGAGATGTGTTATGCCTGAAGCCTGTCCCTCAGGGTAAAGCTCCAAGTTAAGTAAAGAGGCTTCTTTCACAGGAAGACTAAGGCTGTGGTTCAGTTGGCATCTGTGCAGTGATAAGAATGTTTTTTCTGATTGTTAGAGTCCTATGAAGTTCAGAAACTCCAGCTCTCTTGGTGATGAAGGGGTATCTCCAGTGTGGATTGTGCATACCTACTGGCTTTAGATAGGCAACTGGAGAGGGCTTGCTCTCTTGCTTCAAAAAGGCAAAATGGGGCTTCCCTGGTGGTGCAGTGGTTGAGAGTCCGCCTGCCGATGCAGGGGACACGGGTTCATGCCCTGGTCTGGGAGGATCCCACATGCCTCAGAGCGGCTGGGCCTGTGAGCTGTGGCCGCTGGGCCTGCACGTCTGGAGCCTGTGCTCCGCAATGGGAGAGGCCACAGCAGTGAGAGGCCCATGTACTGCAACAACAACAACAAAAGAAAAACGACTGGAAAAAGGCAAAATGACATGACACATGCACCTGTGGGTTTCAGCAGTGCAACATGGAGTGCCTTTTCTGTGTGCATGCATCAACTATAGGCCAAGAGTGGGCAAATACTGTGACTGTCACCCACCAGCCCCAGCCAGGGGGCAGGGGAGTGTCACAGCTACCTGCACTTGCAGACTTTAGCTAGAGTGCAGAATGATGCAGAGTTTCATGCTCACCTGCCACAACCAAGGAGCAGGAGAGTGCTGCAGTCACTGGACTTCTCCAGCTTCAGCAGGTGGGATAGTGTCATGATTGCTTGCTCCCTCATCTAAGCTTGCCCACTTATGCTAGTAGGTTAGGTGGGGATTAGAACAATGGCATCCACCAGTGCCTTCATCTCCAGGGAACATTTGAACCCTCCCCTGTTCCTCCAGCTATGATTTTAGATTTGTAAATGACTCTCCTTCACGTATAGTCTTGGCACTTTTCAAACTGCTGTTACTTTGCTAGGTCTTGTGGTGAGGGAAACCCCACATGGACCTTTTAAGAGGACAGTCTCTGTTTCCTATAGCATTTTGGGACCCTTGGCTATCAGCCTCATTGGTTTTCTAAGCCAGACATTTTAGGACCTCACCTCTCTGGTGTAGGTTCCAGGGACAGGGTGCCTGATGTGGATGCTCTCTTGGAGAAGCACCTACAACGTGAGATCCCTCCCTATTGTGTTTTACCCCACCAGGGCTGAGATTTTTGGCCAGACTCTCTCACTGCATCTCTTACTCATCTCAATGTGGTCCTTTTTATTCTTTGTTGTGAAATAGATGTTCAGCTAGTTCTCAGCTTCTTTTCAGAGGGAATTAATCCATATGCAGCTGCATACTTGTTGTGTCCATGGAAAGAGGTAAGCTTAGACTCTTCCTACACTGTCATCTTGAACCACCTCCCTTTGCAACTGACTTTTGTATATTAACATTGTTTCCTAAAATCTTGCTATAATTGCTTATTAGTTCCAGGGGTTTTTTTTCTTATTCTTTCAGATTTCTATATAGATAATCATGTTATCTGTGAACAAATCAGTTTTATGTCATTCTTCCCAATTTTATACTTTATGTTTCTTGCTTCCTTGCATGATCAAAGACTTCCAGTATGATTTTGGAAAGGAATGGTGAGAGGGGACATTTTTGCCTTCTTCCTGATCTTACTGCAAGAGCTTCAAGTTTCTCACCATTAAGTGTGATGTTAGGTGTAGGTTTTTTGTTTTTGTTTTTCTTCTGTAGCTATTCTTTCCAAATTGAGAAGAGTTCCTTTCAATTCCTATTTCCTGAGAGGTTTTTTTATATATATATATCATGAATGGGCACTGGATTTTGTCAATTCCTTTCCTGCATTTATTAATATGATCATGTGATTTATCTTTTTTAGTCTGTTGATGAGTTACATTAATTTATTTTTAGTATTAAACTAGTCTTACATACTTGCAGTAAATCTCACCTAGTTGTGGTGTATAATTGTTTTAATACATTTTTGGGTTTGATATGCTAATGTTTTGTTGAAATTTTTGCACCTATGATCCTGAGATATACTTTTCTTTTTTTAATCTTGTAATGTCTTTTTCTGGTTTTGATAGTAGTATAATGCTGGCCTCATAGAATGAGTTAAGAAGCATCCCCTCAGCTTCTACCCTCCAATAGAGATTATAAAGAATTGGTATAATTTCTTCCGTTAATGTTTGGTAGAGTTCTCCAATGAATCCATCTGGGCATGGTACTTTCTGTTTTGGAAGGTCCTTAACTATTGATTCAATTTGTTTAGTAGATATAGGCCTATTCAGATCATCTATTTCTTCTTCTGTGAAATGACAGGGTTGTCTTTCAAGAAATTGGTCCATTTACTCTAGGTTATCAAATTTGTGGGCATAAAGTTGTTTATAGTATTACTTTATTATTCTCCTAATTTCCATGGAATCTGTACTTGTCTTCTCTTTCATTTCTGATATTACTAATTTATGCCATTGCTCTCTATCTCTCTCTCCTTTTATTTAGCCTGGCTAAAGTCTTACTGATTTTATTAATATTTTTCAAAGAACCAGCTTTTGGTTCTGTTGATTTTTCTCAATTGATTTCTTATTTTCAGTTTCATTGATTTCTGTCCTATTTCTTATGATGTTTTTCCCCTCATTTTGGATCTAATTTGCCCCTTTTATCTAGTTTCCTAATGTGGTAACTTACATGATTGATTTTATTTTATTTTTTTAACTTTTTAATTTTATATTGGAGTATAGCTGATTAACAATGTTGTGATAGTTTCAGCTGCACAGCAAAGTGACTCAGTCATACATATACTTGTATACATTCTCCCCCAGACTCACCTCCCATCCAGGCTGCCATATAACATTGAACAGAGTTCCTTGTGCTATACAGTAGGTTCTTGTTGGTTATCCTTTTTAAACGTAACAGCGTGTATATGTCAATCCCCAAATCCATAACTATTCTTTCTCTCCACCCTTCCCTCCCAGTAACCATAAGCTCATTCTCTAAGTCTGTGAGTCTGTTTCTGTTTTGTAAATACATTAATTTGTATCATTTAATTTTAGATTCAGCATATAAGTGATATCATACAATATTTCTCTTTCTCTGTCTGACTTACTTCACTCAGTATGACAATATCTAGATCCATCCATGTTGCTGTAAGTGGCATAATCTCATTCTTTTTTACAGCTGAGTATAGTGCACTGTATATATGTGCCACATCTTCTTAATCCATTCCTCTGTAGATGGATATTCCATGTCTTGGCTATTGTAAACAGTGCTGCAATGAACATTGGAGTGCATGTATCCTTTCTGACCATGTTTTTCTCCAGATATATGCCCAGGAGTGGGATTGTAGGGTCATACGGTAGCTCTATTTTTAGTTTTTTAAGGAATCTCCATGCTGTTCTCCATGGTGGCTGTACCAATTTACATTCCCACCAACAGTGTAGGAGGGTTCCTTTCTCTCCACACCCTCTCCAGTATTTATTGTTTGTGGATTTTTTGATGATGGCCGTTTTGACTGGTGTGAGGTGATATCTCATTGTAGTTTTGATTTGCATTTCTATAATCATTAGCGATGTTGAACATCTTTTCATGTGCTTCTTGGCCATTCATATGTCTTCCTTGGAAAAAATGTCTATTTAGGTCTTATGCCCATTTTATGATCAGGTTGTTTGCTTTGATGATATTAAGCTGTGTGTAAATATTGGAGACTCATCCCTTGTCAGTTGCATATTTTAAAAATATTTTCTCCCTATCTGTGGGTTGTCTTTTTGTTTTGTTTATGGTTTCCTTTGCTGTGCAAAAGCTTTTGAGTTTAATTAGGCCTCATTTGTTTATTTTTGTTTTTATTTCCATTACTCTGGGAGACAGATCAGAAAAGATATTGCTGTAATTTATGTCAGAGAGTGTTCTGCCTATGCTTTCCTCTAAGAGCTTTTACAGTGTCTGGTCTCACACTTAGGTCTTTAATCCATTTTGAGCTTATTTTTGTGTATGGTGTTAAAGAATGATCTAATATCATTTTTTTACATGTAGCTGTCCAGTTTTCCCAGCACCATTTGTTGAAGAGACTGTCTTTCCACCATTGTATAGTCTTGCCTCCTCTGTCATAGATAAATTGACCATAGGTGTGTGGGTTTATTTCTAGGCTTTCTATTCTGTTCCATTGATCTATAGTTCTATTTTTATGTCAGTACCATAATCTTTGATGAATATAGCTTTGTAGTGTAGTCTGATGTCAGGGAGCCTGATTCCTCAAGCTCAATTTTTCTTTCTCAGGACTGCTTTGGCTATTCAGTGTCTTTTGTGTCTCCATACAAATTTTAAGATTTTTTTCTCTAGTTCTGTGAAAAATGCCATTGGTTGTTTGATAGGAATTGCACTGAATCTGTAGATTGCCTTAGGTAGTATAGTCATTTTGACAATATTTATTCTTCCAATCCAAGAACATGGTATATCTTTCCTGTTGGTGTCTGATTTCTTTCATCAGCATCTTATAGTTTCTGGAGTATAGGTCTTTTGTCTCCTTAGGTAGGTGTATTCCTAGTTGTGTTAGTCTTTTTAATGCAATGGTAAATGGATTGTTTCTTGAATTTCTCTTTCTGATCTTACATTGTTAGTGTAAAATGCAACAGATTTCTGTGTATTAGTTTTGTCGCCTGCAACTTCACTGATGAGCTATAGTAATTTTTTGGTAGTGTCTTTAGGATTTTCTATGTATAGTATCATGTCATCTGCAAACAGTGACAGTTTAACTTCTTTTCCAGTTTGGATTCCTTTTATTTCTTTTTCTTCTCTGATGGCCATGGTTAGGACTTCCAAAACTATGTTGAATAAAAGTGGTGAGAGTAGGCATCCTTGTCTTGTTCCTGATCTTAGAGGAAATGCTTTCAGCTTTTCACCGTTGAGTATGATGCTAGCTCTAGGTTTGTCGTATATGGCCTTTGTTATGTTGAGGTAGGTTCCCTCTATGCCCACTTTCTGGAGAGTTTTTATCATAAATATTTGCTGAATTTTTTCAAAAGCTTTTTCTGCATCTATTCAGATGATCACGTGGTTTTTATTCTTCAATTTGTCAATGTGGTGTATCACACTGATTAATTTGTGGATATTGAAAATTCCTTGCATCCCTGGGATAAATCCCACTTGATCATGATGTATGATCTTTTTAATGTATTGCTGGATTCGAATTGCTAATATTTTGTTGAGGATTTTTGCATCTATGATAATCAGTGATATTGGCCTGTAATTTTCTTTTTTAGTGGTATCTTTGTCTGGTTTTGTATCAGGGTTATATTGACTTCATAGAATGAGTTTGGAAGCTTTCCTTCCTCTGCAATTTTTTGAAACAGTTTCAGAAAGGTAGGTGTTAACTCTTCTCTAAATGTTTGATAGAATTCGCCTATGAAGCCATCAGGTCCTGGACTTTTGTTTGTTGGGAGTTTTTAAATTACAGTTTCAATTTCAGTGCCTGTGATTGGTCTGTTCATATTTTCTAATTCTTCCTGGTTTAGTCTTAGGAGACTATACCTTTCTATGAATTTGTCCATTTCTTCCAGGTTGTCCATTGTTATTGGCCTACAGTTGCATATAGTAGTCTCTTATGATCCTTTGTATTTCTGTGGTGTCATTTGTAACTTCTCCTGTTTCATTTCTAATTTTATTGATTTGAGTCCTCTTCCTTTTTTTTAATGAGTCTGGCTAAATGTTTATCAATTTTGTTTATCTTTTCAAAGAACAAGCTTTTAGTTTTGTTGATCTTTGCTACTGTTTTATTTGTCTGTTTCGTTTATTTCTGCTCTGATGTTTATGATTTCTTTCCTTCTACTCACTTTCAGTTTTGTTTGTTCTTCTTTCTCTAGTGGCTTTAGGTGTGGTTTACATAGCTTATTTGAGATTTTTCATGTTTCGTGAGGTAAGATTGTATTGCTATAAACTTTCCTGTTAGAATTGCTTTTGCTGCATCCCATAGGCTTTGGATCATTGTGCTTTCATTTTCATTTGTCTCTAGGTATTTTTTGATTTCCTCTTTGATTTCTTCAGTGATCCATTGGTTGTTTAGTAGCATATTGTTTAGCCTCCTCATGTTTGTGTTTTTGTAGTTTTTTTTCTTGTTGTTTATTTCTAATCTCATAGCGTTGTGGTTGGAAAAGATGGTTGGTATGATTTCCATTTCCTTAAATTTACCGAGGCTCACTTCGTGGCCCGAGATGTAGTCAATCTTGGAGAATATTCTGTGTGCACTTGAGAAGAATGTGTATTCTTCTGCTTTTGGATGGAGTGCTGTATAAATATCAATTAAGTCCATCTAGTCTAATGTGTCATTTAAGGGCTGTGTTTCCTTATTGATTTTCTGTCTGAATGATCTTTCCATTTATGAAAGTGGGGTGTTAAAGTCCCACACTATTGTTGTTTTACTGTCAATTTCTCCCTTTATGATTGTTAGTATTTGCCTTATATAGTGAGGTGCTCCTATGATGAGTGCGTATATGTTTGCAATTGTTGTATCTTCTTCTTGGATTGCTCCCTTGATTGTTATGTAGTGCCCTTCTCTGTCTCTTACAACAGTATTTTTAAGTCTATTTTGTCTGATAAGAGTATTGTTACTTGAGCTTTCTTTTGATTTTCATTTGCATGGAATACCTTCTTCCATCCCATCACTTTCAGTTTGTATGTGTCCCTAGGTCTGAGGGGGGTCTCTTGTAGACAGCATATATATGGGTCTTGTTTTCATATCCATTCAGCCAGTCTATGTCTTTTGGTTTGAGCATTTAATCCATTTACATTTAAGGTAATTATCGATATGTGTGTTCCTATTGCCATTTTCTTAATTGTTTAGGGTTTGTTTTTGTAAGTCTTTTTTCTTTCTTTCCTCTTTTCTTCTCTTGTGGTTTGATGACCATCTTTAGTGTTGTGTTTGGGTTGGTTTTTCATTTTTGTGTGTGTTATCTATTGTAGTTTTTTGGTTTGCTGTTCCCATGAGGTTTCAATATAGCAGTCTATATATGTACAGGTTGTTTTAAGTTGCTAGTCTCTTTCCCACCTAGAGGAGTTCCTTTAGCATTTGTTGCAAAGCTGGTCTAGTGGTGCTGAATTCGCTTACCTTTCACTTGTCTGTAAAGCTTTTGATTTTTCCATCAGATCTGAATGAGAGCCTTTCTGGGTAGAGTATTCTTGGTTGTAGATTCTTCCCTTTCATCACTTTAAATATATCATGCCACTCCCTTCTGGCTTGCAGAATTTCTGCTGAGAAATCAGCTTTTAACTTTATGGGAGTTCCCTTTTATGTTATTTGTCATTTTTCCCTTGTTGCTTTTAATAATTTTTCTTTGCCTTTAATTTTTGCCAATTTGATTACTATGTGTGATTCTCTTTGGAGTTATCCTGCCCGGGACTCTCTGCATTTTCTGGACTTGGGTGGCTATTACCTTTCCCATATTAGGGAAGTTTTTGACTATAATCTCTTCAAATATTTTCTCAGGTCGTTCTCTCTCTCTTCTCCTTCTGGGACCTCTATAATGCAAATGTTCATGTGTTTTATGTTGTCCCAGAAGTCTCTTAGGCTGTCTTCTTTTTTTTTTTTTTTTTTTGTCTTCATTTCTTTTCATTCTTTTTTCTTTATTCTGTTCTATGGCAGTGATTTCCACCATTCTGTCTTCTAGGTCCCTTCTTCTTTCTTCTGCCTCAGTTATTCTATTGATTCCTTCTAGTGTATTTTTCATTTCAGTTACTGTATTGTTCATCTCTGTTTGTTCTTTACTTCTTCTAGGTCTTTGTTAAACATTTCTTGTATCTCTCGATCCTCACCTCCATTCTTTTTCTGAGGTCCTGGATCATCTTCACTATCATTATTCTGAATTCTTTTTGTGGAAGTTTTCCTATCTCCACTTCATTTAGTTGTTTTTCTGGGGTTTTATCTGATTCCTTCATCTGAGACATAATCCTTTGCCTTTTCATTTTGTCTATCTTTCTGTGATTGTCATTTTCATTCTGCAGGCTGCAGGAATGTAGTTCTTCTTGCTCTGCTCTCTGCTGTCTGGTGGATGAGGCTACCTAAGAGGCCTGTGCAAGCTTCCTGATGGGAGGGACTGGTGGTGGGGGGAGCTGGCTGTTGCTCTGGTGGGCAGAGCTCAGTAAAACTTTAAACCACTTGTCTGCTGATGGGTGGGGCTGTGTTCCTTCCCTGTTGGTTGTTTGGCTTGAGATGACCCAGGATTGGAGCCTACAGTCTCTTTGGTGGGGCTAATGGTGGACTCCAGGAGGGCTCACACCATTGAGTACTTCCCAGAACTTCTGCTGCCAGTGTCCTTGTCACCGTGGTGAGACATACCTGCCCCCCACCTCTGCATGACACCCTCCAACACTAGTAGGTAGGTCTGGTCAGTCTACTATGGGGTCACTTCTCCTTCCCCCTGCATCCTGGTGTACACAAGACTTTGTGTGTGCCCTCCAAGAGTGGAATCTCTGTTTCCCCCAGTCCTGCCGAAGTCCTGCAATCAAATCCCACTGGCCTTCAAAGCCTGATTCTCTGGGGATTCCTCCTCCTGTTGCCAGACCCCCAGGTTGGGAAGCCTGACATGGGGCTCAGAACCTTCACCCCAGTGGGTGAACTTCTGTGGTATAATTGTTCTCCAGTTTGTGAGTTGCCCACCCGTGGTTCTGGGATTTAATTTTATTGTGATTGTGCCCCTCTTACCATCTAATTGCAGTTTCTCCTTTGTCTTTGGATGTATCTTTTTTAGTGAGTTTCAGTGTCTTCCTATTGATTGTTCAGCAGTTAGTTGTGATTCCGGTGTTCTCGCAAGAAGGAGTGAGCGCATGTCCTTCTATTCCGCCATCTTGAACCAATCCACATGATTGATTTTAGATCTTCTTTTCTAATATATGCATTCAATGGTATAAATATACCTCTAATCACTGCATTTAGTACCTCCCACACATTTTACTATGTTGTGATTTCATTTTCATTTTTTTCAAAATATTTTATTTCTCTTGAGTTTTCTTCTTTGATCCATGTGTTATTTAGAAGTATGTCGTTTAATGTTCACTTTAAATCATTAGGGATTTTTCATTTATCTTTCTGTTAGCAATTCCTAGTTTAATTCTACTGTGGTCTGAGGTCAGACATTGTATAATTTCTATTATTTTAAATTTGGTAAGGAGTGTTTTATAGCCAAGAGTTTGGGCTATTTTGGTGAATATTTCATGTAAACTTGAGAAGACTGTGTATTCTGCTGTTGTTTGATAAAGTAGTCTATAAAAATGTCAATTATATTGATTTAATTGATGATGATGTTGAGTTCAGTTATGTCCTTACTGATTTTTTGCCTGCTGAGTCTGTCCAGTTCTGAAAGAGGTGTGCTGAAGTCTCCAACTATGATAGTTTATTCATCTATTTTTCTTTGTAGCTATATCAGTTTTTGCTTCACATAATTTGACACTCTGATGTTAGGCATATACATGTTAAGAATTGTTATATCTTCTTGGAGAATTCACTCCTTTATCATTTTGTAATGCCCTGCTTTATCCCTGACATCTTTTCTTACTCTGAAGCTTGTTTTATCTGGAATTAATATAGCTACTCCCTGTTTCCCTTTGATTAGTGGTAGCATAATATATTTTTCTCCATCTGTTTACTTTGTTAAAAAAAATAATTAAGTAATTAATTGGCTGCATTGGGTCTTTGTTGCTGGGCACGGGCTTTCTCTAGCTGTGGTGAGCAGGGGCTACTCTTCATTGTGGTGTGTGAGCTTCTCATTGCTGTGGCTTCTCTTGTTGCAGAGCGCGGTGTCTAGGCACCTGAGCTTCAGTAGTTGTGGCAGGTGGGCTTTAGTAGTTGTGGCTCGCAGGCTCTAGAACACAGGCTCAGTAGTTGTGGCACACAGGCTTAGTTGCTCTGTGGCATGTGGGATCTTCCTGGACCAGTGCTCGAACCCATGTCCCCTGCATTGGCAGGCAGATTCTTAACCACTGCATCACCAGGGATGTCCCCACCCATTTACTTTTAACTTGTTTTTGTTTTTTTGCGGTACACGGGCCTCTCACTGCTGTGGCCTCTCCCGTTGCAGAGCACAGGCTCCGGACGTGCAGGCTCAGCAGCCATGGCTCACGGGCCCAGCCGCTCCATGGCATGTGGGATCTTCCTGGACCGGGGCACAAACCCGTGTCCCCTGCATTGGCAGGCGGACTCTCAACCACTGAGCCATGAGGAAGCCTCCGTTTACTTTTAATTTATATGTGTTTTTATATTTAAAGTGGGTTTCTTGTAAGCAACATATGGTTTGGTATTTTTGATCCATTCTTATAATCTCTTTTAATTCGTGCATTCAGACCATTGACATTCAAAATGATTATTGATATAATTGGGTTAATATAAACCATATTTGTTACTCTTTTCTATTTGTTGCCTTTGTTTTTTGTTATTATTTTTGTCTTCCACTATTTTTCTGCCTTTTGAGCATTTTTTATAATTCCATCTTCTCTCCTTTCTTAACATTGTTAGCATATCCATTTTACTTTTTTTTTAACTTTTTAAAGTGTTTGCCCTAGAATTTGCAATATTCATTTACAACTGATCTAAGTCCATTTTTCAAATAACTTCATGGTAGTGTGAATACCTTATAGTTACAAAATAATTCTAATTTCTTCCTTTTATCTCTTGGGTCATTGTCATTCATTTCAATTATATGTAATATACACACATAAGCATACATAATTAAAAAGTTGTTATTATTTTGAAGGATTTAATTTTTTTCATTTTTATTATATTCTTATCATTTTGAAAAAATGATCTGTTAGCTGTAATTCTTATCTTTGTTCCTTTATAGTTAAGGTATTTCCCCAACCTCTGGCTTCTTTCAGGATTTTTTCTTTATTTTTGAGTTTCTGTAGCTTGAAGATGAGGTGCCTAAGTGTAGTGTTTTTGTATTTATCCTGCTTGGTGCTCCAGGGTTTTCTTCCTGAGTCTGGGGCTTGCTGTCTGACATTAATTTGAGGGATATTCTCAGTTATCATTGCTTCAAATATTTCTTCTGTTCCTTTCTCTCTATCTTTTCCTCTGGTATTTCCATTACATGCATGTTACAACTTTTGTTATCCCACAGCCCATGGATATTCTGTTCTGGTATTTTTTTTTCCTTAATCTTTGTTCTCTTTGCTTTATGGTTTTCAAGGATTCTATTGATATATGCTCTAGCTCAGAGGTGCTTTCCTCATTTGTGTCCAGTCTAATGAGTCCATCAAAGGCATTTTCATTTCTGTTACACTGTTTTATTATCTCTAGCATTTTTTTTTTGGTTCTTTCCTAGGATTCTCATCTCTCTGCTTACATTGACCATCTGTTCTCGCATGCTGTCTACCTTATCCGTAAGTTATAGCTGTTTTACATTCCTGGGCTGATAATTCCAAAATCCCTGCCATGTCTGGTTCTAATGCTTGCACTGTCTTTTTAATTTTTTTTTGGTTTGCCTTGTGGTTTTTTCCTTGATGGCCAGACACGATATGCGAAGTGAAAGGATCTGCTGTAAATAGGCCTTTAGTGAGGTGGTGGTGAGATATGAGGGGAGGTAAAGTGTTCTTTAGTCCTGTGTTACAGCATCAGCCTTTTATCAATAGTCTGTAAACTTCACAAGTGTTTCTCAGTTTTTTTTCTCCCCTCTTAGGTGGGACAAGAAGGCTAGAGTTGGCTAAAGTTTTGTATTTCCCAGCCCTAGTTAAGCTCCAATAGTACCCCAGCAGGCTAGTCTGTGGTTAGTTTCCCCTGATAGTGGCCTTGTTAAGAAGAATACAGTGCTCTGGGTATTTCAAAATGGTTTCTTTTTCCTTCCTCCTGCTGGAAGTAGGAGGGGGATATTTCTCTGATATTTACTGTGGAAACCTGGCCGAGCTCCTGGAGGTAAATCTCACGAGTTTGTGGCCAAACCGCCCCACCCCCACACCATGACTGGGATTTATCCATTACAGTTCTGATTTTCCTGCCCCAGCACTGGTTTCCACAGCAGTTTCTGCTCGTGAGTCTCTGCCTTGGTACGCTATGACTTTCTGTATTTGTCTGTCTGTCTCTCCAATCTTGGGGGTGATGGTTTGCCTGGTGTCCCTACCCCCAACCCCCATCTTATGGATGCACGAGGAGCTGTTGTTTTTTCAGTCTGTTTGGCTTTTGACTTGTTAGGATGAAGTGGCAACTTCTGAGCTCTTTTCATGTAAAACCAGACAGCCTTTTCACTTTTTTTTTTTTTTTTTTTGGTACGCGGGCCTCTCACTGTTGTGGCCTCTCCTGTTGTGGAGCACAGGCTCTGGACGCGCAGGCTCAGCGGCCATGGCTCATGGGCCCAGCTGCTCCACAGCATGTGGGATCTTCCCAGACCGGGGCACGAACCCATGTGCCCTGCATCGGCAGGCAGACTCTCAAACACTGTGCCACCAGGGAAGCCCCACTTATTTTTTTAATTGACATCTTTCTTGAGTTTCCCAAGTCTAAAAGAAAGTTTTAGAAAAATCTGTAAATTCTCCTTCTTGGGCAACCAGTTAGAAAACTATTTTCTTTGTATTCATTGCCAGAATACTGAATGAGTCAACTACATTCACTTCTCAACACTCAATTCAATCTACTACCCCATTACATTATCAAAACATTTATTGCTAAATCAGTGGTGTATTTTCAGCATTCATCTTATTTAACCTTTCCAAATCATGAGATAATGCTGCCTCTCACTTCTTGATATTCTACTCTCTTACATTTAGTGACACATTGCTTCTAATCCACACTTTTTTCCAGGTTTGCATATTAGTTATCAATTTTCCACCAGGTCTTTACCTGAAAGTCACACAATACTTAAAACTCAACGTAATCCTCAAATGACTGTGTGATGACCTGCTCCCATCCTTACTCCTCACTTTACACCTGCTCCTCCATTAATTCCTCCTGCATTTAATGATGAAATTTGGCAGCCTCTGCCTGGTTCCTTTGCCCTAACCAGGCCTCTCTCTCTTGTTAGACCTGGGTCTATTGTCTGCTTCTTCCAGATGTGGATTTTGCCACATGCCTCTTTGTAAACTAGTTCTGATTAAGGCAAGGAAACTGTCAATTGCCTCAGAAACCTATTTGGGAAGTTCAAAGTAAGTTACTCTCTCAAGTCTGGGATCTGGTGGCATATCATCCCTTTACCTAAGATTTTCTACTAAACCCTCTGTGTTATCTCACCCATAGAAGTGGGTATCTATTTTTGTCCATCTTCCTAGATTTTTCCAGGCTCTTTTCCAAGAGCTTCTCCCACTCCATTCTTCTGTTCTCATTCCATTCTCTATGGAAACTTTCTAAATCCTAAATTCTGCCACATTATTCATCTGTTTAAAAACCTTATATAATTCCCTATAGATTCTTGTCAATATGTGATTAAGAAGCTTCACAATTTAATAGTCACTTGTTTACCCAGTATTCTCACTCCATAGAATAATTCTCCAGACACCTAATACACAGTAGTCACTTTGTATATTTTGTTGCTGTGGGTGTTTATAATCCATGTAGTTGGCATTTCTGGGAACACAATATTATTAAAAAGCTGTTGTTTCCCAGTCAAAGTTTCTGATATAGTAGGTAGAGTTGGTGTATGGCCCACATTTTAATGGCAGTTAATTTTTTTTTTTTTTTTTGTGGTATGCGGGCCTCTCACTGTTGTGGCCTCTCCTGTTGCGGAGCACAGGCTCCGGACACGCAGGCTCAGCAGCCATGGCTCACGGACCCAGCCACTCCGTGGCATGTGGGATCTTCCCGGACTGGGGCATGAACCCGTGTCCCCTGCATCGGCAGGTGGACTCTCAACCACTGCGCCACCAGGGAAGCCCAATGGCAGTTAAATTTAAAGTTATAGCAACTTATAGTCAGTCCTAGGTATAGCCTCTGATTTAGGATTTTGCAGGTCATATGATGGAATTATATTGGACATACCCTGGTAAATAGTCATTAGGTGGGGATGTAATTAGCTCAATGGTATGCAAGTTCAGATTGATGTGTAAGTACTGCCATTTAAAATATAGAGTAAGAGCATGTATACTATAGTGTATAGTATCTCCATGTCTAAACAGGGTTGACACCAGGAGGTCAGAGAAGCAGGGACAAATCTGGGTCAGCCAGTGGAGATAATATAACTCTAGCTAGAAGGAGAAGGGAAGACATGGATCAAAGGAAAGAGGTATAACTCACCAAGGCAAGGCTGGATGTTATCCACACTTTAAAAATAGGAAGCACAGTAGAGACCTAATTAGTTGGGGAAGGCACTGTTATGACAGTAAAGGAGCAGAATCTGATGAGACTCTGTCAGCTAGGGCCTTTGATTTAACTTAACCTTTGCAAATCATCATATCCATTGAATAGGGAAGAAATCTAACAAGAACTGCTAAAGTCAGCTTTGTAGGAGATTAATGGCTAGAGCCTAATGTATAAAAATGGGCTTGTTCTAGACACTACTTTTCCCTTGGAGGAATCCCAACTTCTTAAAAAATAGCCAAATCTCTCCTAGTTTGTGAAATATAAAAAGTTAAAAACACTATGGTTTCCATCAAGTAAGCCTGCAATTCAAGGTAAATCCAATCATGTACTAATGAAGTCCTAAACACTATGGTATCGATGTAAACATTTATATGTATTTAAAGCATGTTCTTTAGAAGTCAAATTTATATGAGTATATTTCTCTCAAAATTGTAAAACTACGTCCTGGAATTTTTCCCTTTATAATAATTGCTTGCTATATGTTTATTATTGCCAAAGAATAAACTATCAATTGTGATCGTACATAAATAAACATGGTGAATATTCTAGAAGAGTTAACCCAGGGGCTGCTTGGGGCAAAAAGGGAGCTATTTAATTGAAAGAACTTTTATTGCACATCTTACAAAGCACTATATGTGTTTCCCTTTCCAACAGGGATCAAATCTCCTTCAGTGGCTAAACACAGAAACTTTATCTCCTTAAACACCCACTAGTGGTTCCTTACTTACAATGGTATATTCAAACTTCTCAAGGATACTCAAGTGCTGAACACAGCAGGTTGAAGCATATTTACTGCATTTAAAATAACATCACATGTGTAAGTAAATAATGTGGTTAGGGCCTCCAAATACAACATAGTTGAATGTTTCTTCAAAAACATCCTTTTGTGTTTTGAAGTTATGGGCAGCTGGAAATAGTTACATAAATATTTGCCATACATATATTTATTGCCACTAAGTCACAGATTTTTAAAACTCCTAGACTGATGAACACATACACAATATACATATATAGCAAGACAATTGTATTGTGATAAACATAATTCTCTCTAGATAAAAACTTTAACCATGATACTTATTCTATACTTCCAGCATAAAAGAAAAGCATACTTAAGGCAAATGTAAGTTACATATAGCAAAAGAGTTTGAAAATACAGAATGCTATATCCAAAATTTTCCAAATTTCCTGTCTACTACCTAAAGACTTAAAATTCTATTGCATAAGAGAGAAAGTGGTTCAAGATTTAAAACAAAAACATTTCCGTAGAAGAATTGCTTCAGACCTTTAGCAGGCTTTACAAAGGTAGTATCAAATGCTTTGCATCAACTAAAATAAAGCCCACACATATTTTAATAGACCAGTTTTTTAAATTAATTTGACAATCATAGTGTATGTCAATTCACTCATTAATTAGTGGTTATGAACATCAAAATACTGAAAATTACTGATAATAAAGTAATGCCACAAAGACTATTTTTCTTAAAGCCCAGTTTTAATATGCTTTATAACTATTTGTAGTGATTACAACCAGCTCTTTTTCCATAGTACCTTAGAGTACACAATGCACTTTCACATATATTCCTTCATTTAACTTATATCTATATTCAAACTTGTAACTGAAATAAAAGCTTAATTCAGTGTGATACTTTTTTTGTTCTGGCGTTAGAAGACATCCTAAGGGAAGGAATTGTACACAGTGTTAGTTTCATTTGAGGATTATTTTTAAAGAAATATAAGAAAAGAGAAAGTTATAACTAATCAGAGAGAAACCAGAAAAGCATGAATTATGTGACTGTGAGTTCTTCATTACATGTCATTACATGTCATTCTGTCAAATACGGGCAACAAAAGACATGGCCAAATACACCTTGATATTCAACTTATCTTAAAATCACTTAAGAAATGATGAGGGTAAGGACAAAAAATGCTCATATAATTAATGGATCATAGGTTTGACAGGTTAAAAAATCATTTTGGAATATTCAGTGAATGCTCTCCATGGGTGAAAATAACAAAGAAAAATGATCTTGATATAGAATTACAGCCTTAATATATTTCCTTTTTAAGCCTACCAGGTGCTTTAGTCCAGTAGGTCCCAGCCAATTCACTCTCTCATCACACTTTTTAGGACCCCATCCCAACACTTTTTTTCCAGACTTCAGAGAAGCCGTAGAGATGTGCAATCTGCTAAGGTGAAAATACACACAGACAGACACACACACACAAATGCTGTTTAGTGTATAAATCACAGAGCAATTCAAAATATCTAGTTATTGGACAAGGAAGGACAGCCAAACACTATGCTCTGCATAACTAGAGGTAACTTTGAAAGAAATTAATAATTACCAGCTAATAAAATGGTGCAAATAGTAACCATAGATGTAATCATCCAACTTCTCCATGGCCTGTAAATTCTCCAGCAGGGTGCTTTTGTGGATGGAGTGATGGAAAAATCAATGTTTACGGTCTTCTTAGAGCAGAGAACAAATGCTTTTGTTCAATGTTTCTTAAAAACAACAAAACATATATCCCATTTATCTTATTAGAGTAGAATTCCTTTTCCTTGTATTATTTCTCGTGGAGTGATTGTATAGAGAAGACATTTGCATGGCCAAGATATGTCTACAACATATTTTGCTCATCTTTTTAAAGCGAGTTTTCTAGGCTGAAAATAGAGCTTTGGGTGTGTGTGGGGGAGGAGACTCAGGTGTGGGGAGACTGCATTGTTTGGGAAGGTGAAATAAATTACCATTGAAAAATATGAAAATAGTGTACAGTAAGTTAATTTCTTAATGTGAAAACCAGTTTGTTGTGCAAAACACTGCATTAAAACCCTAGATCCAAAATTGGAGTTGCCCATTTTTAAGCTGTTTTATTGTTAATGGATCACCTTCAGAGAGTCTCAATCTCTGTGAGTAACAAATCCTCAAAAGGAAGGGTTTAATTTTCAAGTATTTCTGTTTTTCAATTTGAATTAGAACTATTTTCATATGAATATGTATATATGCAATCATTTATATGTAAGCATGTTTTTTAAATAAAATAAATGTCCTCGATGTCTCAGACTTGAAGTGACTAGACACAATCACTGAAATGTAGCCATAGTCATATCCAAAATTTTTGTTATATTTCTCGTAACAGAAGGCTATTAACACACCCAGGTTGTCACTCAGGGGAGTTGGGGAAGGTGGTGAGGTGACAGTGTCAATTACAGATTTTCATATTGCACATGCATTGATTAAGCAAAAACTAAGTGTATTCGTTCCCTGTGGCTGCCATAACAAAGTACCACAGATTGGGTAGCTTAAAATTATAGACGTTTATTCTCTCTTGGTATTGAAGGCTGGAAGCCTGAAATGACGGTGTTGGCAGGGCCATGCGTGCACTGAGGCTTTAAGGGGCAGAGCTTTGCCTTGTCCTAGCTCTGGTGGTTGCAGACAATTCTGGCTCTTCTCTTGGCTTGTAGCTGCATCACTCCAAACTCTTGTCTCCAATTTCACGGGCCCGTCTTCCCTGTGTATCTCTCTGTCTCTCTCTTCTTCTCTTCTTATAGAACGTATTAGGTAACTACCCTACTCCAGTATAAACTTGTATTAACTGAATTAATTACAGCTGCCATGACTTTATTTTCAAATAAAGTCTAATTCTGAGGTTCTAGGAAAGACATACAATTTTTTGTGTGGATACTATTCAACCCAGTACACTAAGAATGTTTATCATCTTTTTGTAACTTTCATCACTGGAAAAAAGACCTTGAATTGAAGACCATGTGATTAAATGTCAAGAAATTTCACTTCAAGTTTTAAGTTACAGTAAGTCTATGTGTCCTAAAATTTATTGAAATAATATTAAGGTGGTACCTTATTCAATATGGGCTGAACAGCATATAAAATTACTGATATAAATGAATGGAGCCATTTACTGAAATTTCCTTTATATATCTGATAAAACAGAAGTGAAATTTGGGCAGAAAAATGGAAGAAGTGTTGATGGGATTAATCAGTACACTGATGGGAATAGAAGCTGAAGCAATAGGTACTTACAAGCAGATATTTGAAAAAAAATCTCATTTTTCAAGTATTTATGTGAGGTATTAATAAGAAATTCAGGTGTATCTCAAGGTAACTATCATTATACTATCACTGTTTAATAAATATTTATTAAATATCAGCTATGTATATAGCTCCATGTAGGTACCATGCAGTACAGAGAGAAGTACAAATATGGTTTTTATTTCTAGTCCAAAACCTTGAGGAAACTTTTGTATCCTAGATCTGCAGTGATACCAACCTAAATTATGAAGGAATGGTAATACCTTCATAGTCCTGTGACTTACAAAACAACTTTAATAGTTGCATGTAAAAACCTAAATTAAGAAAAGGCAGTGGAAAACAGAATGTCATTCAATCTTACAACTTTTAATTATGTCTGGTATTCAAAAGCAGAACAATATTTATAGATGTCTAATAATTTCATATTGAACTAGTAGAGAATTTTAAAGTGAATTGTACTGTGTTCTGCTGTCTTTCTTGGTTCTTAATGCACTTGTCAGAACACAGAACAATTTCTCACTGTCATGAAAACACACATATTCCAATAGTTCTTGCTAAGGGAATATAGACTTCAGCAGAGTATTTGTATGGACTAAGTGCTCATACAATTGTTTAAGAGGTCAGCAAATTTTGTTATATTTTAAGCTACTTCTTCCACTTAATGAAAACTATTTTGGAAGTTTATTGGTTTTCCAGGTGTTCAGACTGCTGTTTAGCAAGTTCTTGCTTCCTTTAACTTGAAAGAATTAACTGTTTTGAAAATGTGGCAATTTTTTAGAAAAGTTTAAAGAGAATTGGGCTCCAAATGATTGGACAACATAGAGGTGAATTTATTTTCCTCAACCTACTCAATGTGAGGTGGCATCCATATGAATGACATTGTGTTGAGCAGTGTATTTTGTATGTAAACTAACCGGAACAATAGCAAAATAAATTTCTTACAAGTTCATAGTCAAGAAAACATTGCCAGATGCTACATTTGTCATATTACTTAATTCAAGTGAGAATAAATTAGAGAGAACAGGGATTAACTTTAATGTTAATTCATTTATTTATTGTTAGTCATTCAGTAAGTGTTTGTTAAGGGCAGGCATTGTTCTGTACACTTGGGACACATCAGTGAAAAAAGAGAAAAACATTTTTATATTCAAGGAGCTTATCTTCCGGTATCAGTGAGACAATAACAAATAAATATAATAAATAAGTAAAATTATATAGTTTTTTAAAAGGTTATAAGTGTTTTGGAAAGAGAAAAAAATAGAGTAGGGTAAAAGGAACTGAGCATGACAGCTGTGGAGGTGTTTGCTTTATTTTATTAAATAGAATCACGTGGACGGACTGCATTGAGCTTGAAATCTGAGCACAGACTTGGAACTCCATCTGGGAGAAGAACATCCAGGTGAAAGGAAGAGTTAGAGCAAAGACTCCAAGGCAGGGTATCTGAGGTCATCTCAGTGTGACTGGGATGTAGTGGGTGAGGGATAGAAGGGTGGAGAGGATATTAGAAAAGTGATGGGAGTGCTTCCCTGGTGGCGCAGTGGTTGGGAGTCCGTCTGCCGATGCAGGGGACACGGGTTCGTGCCCCGGTCTGGGAAGATCCCACATGCCACGGAGTGGCTGGGCCCATGAGCCATGGCCACTGAGCCTGCGCTTCCGGAGCCTGTGCTCCGCAATGGGAGAGGCCACAACAGCGAGAGGCCCGCGTACCGCAAAAAAAAAAAAAAAAAAAAAAAAAAGTGATGGGAGAGCCAGATGGAGTAGGGCCTGCTAGGTAAGCCATCGAGAGACATTATATTTACGCTGAGTTCAATGGAGAGTCATTCTAAGCAGATGAGTGACTTGATCTTATTCAGGTGTTAACCAGTGACTAGGGAAGAGCAAGGGTAGAAGGGGAAAGCTGCGGGATAGTTCTCTAATCCTAGTGAGAGATAGTGGTGACTTGAACCAAATTAATAGTCATGGTAGATGCGATAATAAGTGGTCAGATTCTGGATATTCTGAAGGTAGAGCTCACGTGATTCTCCTACACAGTGAGTGTTGCGGTGAGAAGAGAAGAGTTTATGATGCCGATAAGACTTGCCAATTGGAAGGAACAGATTTGGTATCAACTGAGATGGAAAAGCTGGACAGAGAGCAGGTTTTGGGGAAAAGATGTTCAACTTTGGAAATATTGAAATTTTCCAAGGGACGATATCAAGTTGAAAACTGAACTTCATGATTTAAATTCAGAAGAGGGGACTAGAAAGGAGATTTAAAAACAGCACTGACATAACAATACCAGAAACAGATAAATCATTTCTGAATATAAAGTATATTTAAATCCTTGGGAACGGACAAGATAATTATATGCGTTTCCTGTGGCTGCTGTAACAAATGGTCACAGCCTTGATGGCTTAAAATTACAGAAAACCGTTCTCACTGTTCTGTAGAGCAGAAGTCCAAAATCAGTTTCTCTGAGACGATGCCAGGGTGTTGTCAGGCTGCTCTCCCTTTGGAGGCTACTGGATGTTCTGCTCCTTGCTTCTTCTTTTTTTTTTTTTTTAATATTTTAACTTTATTGGAGTAGAGCTGATTTACAACGTGGTGTTAGTTTCAGGTGTAAAGCACAGTGATTCAGTTATACATATACGTATATTCATTCTTTTTTAGACTTTTTCCCATCACAGAGTATTGAGGTCATCAATTGAGGCCATCACAGAGTATTGAGTAGAGTTCCCTGTGCTCTACAGCAGGTCCTTGTTGGTTATCTATCTTAGATATAGTAGTGTGTTACTCCTTGCTTCCTTCAGCTTCTCATTTCTTGACTTGAGCTCCGTCTCTCTAATCTCTACCTCCACGGCCACACTGCCTCATCCACTTCTCTCTCTAACAAATCTCCCTTTGTCTCCCTCATTTATGCGTGTACCTGATTGCATTTAGGACCCACAAGGGTAATTCAGGCTAAACTTCCCATGTCAACGTACTTAATCATATCTGCAGAGACCTTTTTTTCCAAATAAGGTAATGTTCTCAGGTTCCCAGGGTCAGGACCTTGTATCCTGTGGGTGTTATTCAGTTTACTGCAGTCACCAAGGGAAGGAATGTAGACAGACATGAGCAAAATAATGAGCATTCATAGCCTCTTTTATTGTTTGTATCTTTATGGAGGTATAACTGATAGATAACAAATGGTTTATATATTGTGTACTGTTTGATGAGTTTTGACATTAATGAAAACATTACCACTATCAAGGTAATAAATATTTGCACCACCTAGAAAAGCTTGTTGTACCCCTTATTAATCTGTCTCTCATCTAAACAATGCTCAAACTAAACAATGATTTGCGTTATGTGATTATATATTACTTTGAATTTTCTAGAATTTTAAATAAATAGAATTATGTTTGGAAACATACCAAGAAACTATTAAAAATAAAGAGCAAATATAAAAAAGACAGACAGAAAGAAAGAGAGATGAGTGAATCCTGAGACAGCAAGACATACTCTTTCCAGGCAGTGGTAGGCTAGGGCAACCATAAGTCTCATCTTGTTTGTTTCCCTTCTCTCAAGGATCATTTTCCTGTGCTACTTGTCCAACATCTGAAAGCTGTCGCTTCATATATTTTGGCCAGTTTATTATTGCTTAAGCCTGAAATGTAAATCTGATTGCTTACTATATCATGACTAGGAGTGGAAATTCAGAACATATTGATTCTGACCAAAGTTCTTACTATTTGGCTTTTTCTTTATTTCCTTTGATCAAGCCCCTGCCTTGTCCTTCAACTAGTTTTTACTTATATTCCCTCAAGCCAGAGTTCCTAATTGGTATTCCAGATATTTCAGAGTTAAGAGTACTGCTTTTGATCTTACTCATGATGCTAGACTATGTTTTTTTTCATTTCTCTCAGTAAGTCTTGCTAATCCCTTCCGGAATGCTCTGAAAACAATATGCTTTCTTAAACGTTCCTGACGTATGCCATCTTCCTGGTAACAATTCTTCTTGCATTAACTCATGAACCTACTTATCTCAGTCTCTGAGTTTCCCTAATCTCCTCCTCTAGCCCAAGTTATGTGAGATCTATCTTCCTGAATATAAATCCCTGGTCCTTGCCACGGAAATAATTTGTCCACAAAGATATCTATTTCCTAAGACGCTTATCATTTAGGAGATATAATATCCTCTGAATTTGGGGTTTTTTTTCTTTAGCTGTATAAATCCTGTTTGGAGATCTAGAGAGAAGTCTATATTTAGGACTTGATTTCTGAATAGATGAAATATGGCGCTTGGTTTTCTGCACACTGAGAATGTTCTTGTGCCAAAATTGTTTCCTCAAACCTCAGAATTTTATATGGAAAATGTTGCTTTTAGACATTTGAAAGAAATATGCTTTAGTCTTAAAAAGTATTTTACTTACATGTTACAAAGTAACAAATGCACTCTGAAAGGGATAAGAACATAAGCCTTATCTAGTAAAGGAATAGAGAAATCTTCAGGAATGACTGAAGTGAAGAGGGAAGCCCTGATGTGCATGCGGGCTAAAAATAAATGGCCCACTTTACAATTTTGTCTGAAGTTGGTCCTCAAGATAACAAAAACACCTGAAATCAATGGGTTTGTCTGGAGCCATGTGGCTGAATGAATCCACAGTGATCAAAAAAGGGGCCACTGACAAATACTATACAAAAAGCCAAAGCTTTTCTACTTAGTTATCTACATTACTACATCTTCTTGAGAAAGAATGAGGAAGTTTGTTCTAAAAGTAAAAATAGAGTTTAAAGATGTGTTCTGTCTGTGAAGGTTCTATTTCAGTTTCTAGCTCAGCTGTGGCTAGTTATTTTAACAGATGTTTTCAGTTCCTTAAGAATGCACAGATTAAGGAAACTTATGTTGAGGAAATGACCACATATCAAGATGCTTTGTCTTACATGGTCAAAGGCCATCAAGGAAGAATTGAGACATCTGAATAAGGAAGGTATATTGGTCTCACCTAAATTTTTATTCCTGAAAGGTGTTGGGGAAGGAAAGAAGGAGGCTAAAACAATAGCAGAATCCACCTGCTCTAAATGGCAATCCTATTTTAGTAGCAGACCCAGATTTCCCTGGCAGGGCTATTCAGGGAAGCATATGCTTACTTGAATCAGTTCACATACAGGGAACATGGATTTCTTGATGACACATGTGGCTGCTAGAGCCACAAAATTCAAATTTCTACTTTCCTTTTTTTGCAAAAAATCTTTTTTTAATTGAAATACAGTTGACTTACAATATTATGTTAGTTTCAGGTGTACTACATATTTGCATATATTATGAAATGATGACCACAGTCTGTCCACATACAAAATTATTACAATATTATTGACCATATTCTTTATACTGTATGTGACATACACTTGGCTTATTTATTTTATAACTGGAGGTTTGTAGCTCTTAATCCACTTCACCTATTTTTCCCCCTCCCCACCCCACCTTCAGGCATCCTTCCATTTGTTCTCATTACCTATTAGTCTGTTTTCATTTGGTTTTGTATTTTTTAGATTCCATCCACAAGTGAGATCATACAGCATTTGTCTTTTGATGCCTGACTTGTTTCACTTATCATAATACCCTCTAGATCCAACCATTGTTGCAAATGTCATTTTTTATGGATGAGTAATATTCCATTGTATGTATATACCACAATTTTTTATCCATTCATCTGTCAGTGGAGCTACTGTTTTGTTTTCTTTGGGTAAATACCCAGAAGTGGATATGCTGGATCATGTGGTAGCACTATTTTTAATTGTTTGAGGAATCTCCATACTGTTTTCCATAGTTGTTATATCAATTTATATTCCCACCAACAGTGTACAAGTGTTTCCCTTTCTCTACGTCTTCACCAACACTGTTTTTTTGTTTTTGTTTTTGTTTTTTTGATAATAGCCATTCTGAGGTGGTATCTCATTGGATTTTGATTTGCACTTCCCTCCTCATTAGTGATGTTGAGCATCTTTTTAATGTGTCTGTTGGCCGTTTGTATGTCTTCTTTGGAAAAATGTCTATTCAGGTCCTCTGCCTGTTTTCTGATTAGGTTGTACTTTTTGATGTTGAGTCGTATAAGTTTTTGTATATTTTGGATATTAACCCTTGTATATCATTTGTAAACATCTTATCCCATTTGGTAGGCTGATTTTTCATTTTGTTACCTTTACCATGCAAAAACATTTTAGCTTGATATAGTCCCACTTGTTGTTTTTTGCTTTCGTTCCTCTCACCTGAGACAGATCCAAAAAAAGTATTGCTAAGACCAATGTCAAATTGCGTACTGTCTGTTTTCTTCTAGGAGTTTTATGGTTTCAGGTCTTACATTCAAGTCTTGAATCCATTTTGTGTTTATTTTTTAATATGGTGTAAGACAATAGTCCAGTTTGATTCTTTTGTATGTAGCTGTCTAGTTTTCCCAACATCATTTATTAAGGAGGCTGTCTTTTTCTCTATTGTATATTTTAGCCTCCTTTGTCAAAGATTACCTGACCATATAAGTGTGGGCTTATATCTATGCATTATCATTGATATATGTACCTGTTTTTGTGCCAGTACCATAGTGTTTTTTGTTCTGTTTTGTTTTCTTTTTTTTGTTTGTTATTTAAAAAAATTTTTGGTCATGCTGCACAGCAGGCAGGATCTTAGTTCCCTGACCAGGGATCAAACCCATGCCCCCTGCAGTGGAAGCTCAGAATCTTAACCACTGGACCATCAGGGAAGTCCCCCATAGTGTTTTGCAATATAGTTTGAAATCTGGAAGCATGATATCTCCAGCTTCGTTCTATCTCAATATTGCTTGAGCTATTTGGGGTCTTTTGTGTTTCCGTACAAATTTTAGTAATTTTTCCAGTTCTGTGCAAAATGCCTTTGTTATTTTGATAGGGATTGCTGTAGATTGCCTTGAGGAATATGGTCACTTTAACAAAATTAATTCTCCCAATCCATAAACATGGTATATCTTCATATTTATTTTTGTCATCTTCAATTTCTTTCATCAATGTCTTAGAGTACAAGTATTTTGCCTCTTTGGTTAGATTTATTCATAAGTATTTTATTCTTTTGATACGATTGTAAATGGGATTGTTTTCTTAATTTCTCTTTCTGATAGTTCATTATTAGTGTGTAGAAATGCAACAGATTTCTGTATGTTAATTTTACATCCTGCAACGTCACTGAATTTATTTATTATTGGTAGTAGTTTTTTGGTAGTGTCTTTAAGGTTTTCTATCTCTCTCTATATATAATATCATGTCATCTGCAAACAATGACAATTTTACTCCTTCCTTTCCAATTTGGATTCCTTATATTTCCTTTTCTGGTTAGATTGCCATGCCTAAGACTTTCAGTACTATGTCAAATAAAAGTAGCAAGAGTAGTTATCTTTGTCTTGTTCCTGCATTCAGGAATGTTTTCAGCTTTTCACCAGTGAGTATGATGTTGGCTATGGGTTTGTCATGTATATCCTTTTTTAAGTTGAGGTAAGTACCCTCTATACCCACTTTGTTGAGAGTTTTTTTTTTTTAATAATAAATGAATGTTGAATTATGTCAAAATCTTTTTCTGTATCTATTGAGATGACCATATCATTTGTTTTCTTCATTGTATTAATATGGTGTATCACATTGATTAGTTTGCTGATATTGAACAATCTTCCCACCCCTGGAATAAATTAAATCCCACTTGATCATGGTGAATGATACTTTAAATGTATTGCTTATATTTTGTTGAGGAATTTTGTATCTATGCTCATCAGGGATATTGGTTTGTGCTTTTCTTTTCTTGTAGTGTTCTGGTCAGGTTTTGGTCAGAATAATGTTAAAATTAAAAAATGAGTTTAGAAGTGTTCCCTCCTTCTCTATATTTTGGAAGAGTTTGAGAAGGATTGATATTAATTCTTCTTTGAATGTTTGGTAGACTTCACCAGTGAAGCTCTTTGGCCCTGGTGTTTTGGTTGTTGGGAAGTTTTTGATTACTGATTCAATATCCTTACTAGAATTCAGTCTTTTCAGATTTTTTTATTTTCTCATGATACAGTGTTGGTAGATTCTATGTTTCTATAACTTTATCTATTTCTTTTAGGTTTTCAAATTTATTGGCATATATTTGTTCATAGTAGTCTCATGTTTCTTTATATTTCTCTGGTATCAGTTGTAATGTCTCCTCTTTCATTTCTAACTTTATTTATTTGAGTCCTCTAACTTCGTTAATTTTTTATGGCTTAAAACTGGATTTTTTTTTTTTTTTGGTATCCCTTAAAGATGTTTGGATTTTATTCTGGTAGGCACTTAAGTTATTTGCGAATCATTGTTTTGTTTTGTTTTTTTCTTTTTAAAGCTTGATTTTAAGCTTTATTTGCTTGTTATTCTGAGTCCAGATTAACTATTGGTCAGGCTCTAATTTAGCCTCATTACTAAGGTGTGGCCCTTTAGAACTTAATGTAATATCCTCTATCATGAGATCTCTCCATTCCATCTAAAGGGACAAAGTATTCTTAAAGATATGTGAGCACTTGGAACTTTTTAGCCTGTTTACTTCATCAAACACAGGGAGTGTTAAGCTAGGCATGCAGATTTAGAGTAGACATCATTCATCCAAAGAGTAGACATGACTCTGCTGATTTTGCACTCTCTGAAAATTCTAGCCACCTCAGACTCTCTGAAATCCAATTTTTGTATTCTCTACTTAGACTCCAGGCTCTGTTTGGGTTTCTACTCTCTACATTGCAGCTTGAAATTTGACTCTGGGAAGTATCTGGGGAAATCAAAGGCTCACCTTGTTTTATTCTTTTCAATGGAATACTGCTCAAAAACATACAGAACAAACTATTGATACATGCAATAATTTGGATGAATCTCAAGGGCATGATGCTGAATCAAAAAGAAAGTCAATCTCAAAAGGTCACATGCTATATGATTCTCTTTATATAACTCTCTTGAAATAACAAAATTGTAGAGATGGAAGAAAGATCAGTGGCTTCTCGGGTTAGGAATAGTATGGGGGCAATTGAATGGGTGTAATAACAAAGGATTAGCATGAGGAAGATTCTTGTGGTAATGAAATAGGTTTGTATCTGGATTGTGGTGGGCATTATATAAATATACAGACACGATAAAATGGCACAGAACTTAACACCCACATTGTGCCAGTGTCATTTTCCTGGTTTTTATATTGTACTATAGCTTTGTAAGTTATTTATTTATTGGGGAAATTGGGTAAAGGGTACATGGGACCTCTCTATTATTTTTGTTACTTTTTGTGAATTTATAATTATTTCAAAATTTTAATACCATATCTCCATCCACAGAGGAAACTCCAGCACCTCTTCTTACATTTAAAGAAGAAAAATAACAATATAATAACAATCTTACTTTGAAAAATAGAGGAAGAGAGAACACTTTCTGAGTATTTTATGATGCCTGTATAATTTTCCTCCTCAGAACTAACAAGGAGATTACAAAAGAATGAAGTGGCAAATATTTCTCATGAGCATATGCATAAACATCTTAATAAAATAAACAAATTGATTCCAGAAATATACATAAAAAATAAAGCACCATAACCAAGTGTGGTTTATCCTATGTATGAAAGGCTGCTCAAACAATGTAATTCACCACATTAAAATGATGAAGAGGAAAACCACATAGCCACCTTAATAGACATAGAAGTAAACATTTTACAAAACTTAACACCCATTATTGAAAAAATATATTCTCAAAAATATATATAAAAGAGAATTTTTGCAATCTGATAAAGGTACTAAAATCCCACCTCTAACCATGTACTTAAAGCTGATATATTGATAGCTTTCCCACAAGATCAGGACTAAGGCAAAAATGCCTGCTTTCATGTTTTCTATGCAACATTGTACTACAGATCCTAGCCAGTACAATGGGCAAGAGAAAGAAATACAATCAAATAGAATGAATAACATTTGAAAAGAAAACCTTAAAACTGTTTTTTATTCACACAAAACATAGTATATGTATATAAAGAATTTTTAAATAATATGATTAATAAATGAATTTAACACCTTTGAAAAATACATATTTAATATAAATGTCAACTTTTTATTCTTATGTTAGCAATTTAACAAATTGAAAAATAAAATTACAATACCTTTACAAAAGCATACAAACTATAATACATAAGGAAAAAATTAATCAATATAGGCAAGAGACTATGTTGAAATATACAAAATATCACAAAGAAAAATTTAAAACCCACGTAAGTGGAGAGAAACACCATGTTCATAGATTGGGATGTTTAATATTTTGCATTGTTAATTATCTCTAAAAGGATCTATAGATTTAATAAAATAATCATAATCAAAATCCTAGCAAGATTTTTTGATAGAAATTGACAAGAGAATTTTAAAATTTATATAAGAATGCAAAATATCTAGAATAGCCAAAACACTTTTAAAAAAATAAATTTGAATTATTTATATTACTTGTCGAGATTTACTAAAAGCTATTGTAGTCAATTTAAGTATGGTTTTTTGTACAAGGATAGAAAAATAGATCAATTGAACAGTAATTAGAGTCCAGAAATAGACCCACATATATCATAATAAAATAATTAAAAACAAGGTAGTGTAGGTTTTTGCATATTTTGAGGTTATGTTAGTAAGTATATCAGTGTAATAAAACTTAAGGAAGGGGTTTCCCTGGTGGCGCAGTGGTTGAGTCCGCCTGCCGATGCAGGGAACACGTGTTTGTGTCCCGGTCTGGGAAGATCCCCCACGCCGCAGAGAGGCTGGGCCCGTGAGCCATGGCCGCTGAGCCTGCGCGTCCGGAGCCTGTGCTCCGTAACGGGCGAGGCCACAACAGTGAGAGGCCCGCGTACCGCAAAAAAAACAAAACAAAATGAAACAAAACAAAACAAAAAAACTTCAGGGAAATCCACTCCTGTTTTATATGAAATGTGTACTAAATGCAGGTTTACCCTTTCCAACATGATAAAAACTTAAGCACAAGTGTTTAAATTTCTCCCTTTGATATCCTATCTGAAAAGATTTTTAAAACATAAAAATAGAATCTCTGTAATGTCCTCATAAACAAAGAAAGAACCCAATCTAAATGCTCAATTTTCCAGATTTCTGACAAATTGAGGGTACATAGAACAAAATTTAAGCACAGTAAAGGGGGAAATTTTAGAAATTCTCTTTCTTACAAGAGAAGTATGGTGTCATGTTAGGTAAATAGAAACAATTCTGTCCGAATTGCATCATGGATCTTATGAGGAGCAATAAATGTACTGTAGATGACAGAAATAGATGGAAATTATAGATGACAGAAATGATTATGGTAAACAGATGGAAAGCTCTGCACTTGAGCTGAATTCAATGCTACAGAAATTGAACTGAATTTCACTGATTCAAGAAAGTTCAAAATCAACGATCTTTGTTTATCAAGACCAAGTAAGACACACAAACACAACATAAACTACATATTATAATTTACAAAAGACGACAAAATATGAGAACTGTAAGAAGTCTTGAAATTACAGCTCAAAATGACTCATGACACACCAGCTAAGAATTAGTCATATTGTGGACATTTGTTTTATAATGGTAAATCACCAGGCAGAAAAGTAATACAGTTTACCAATGAAGGAAGGAATGACTTTAGATTTTATTCTGTAATATAAACATTAGAAGATAATGAGTCAAGTTGTGTTTGATACCTTAAAAAGTTGTCTTTTTATATCACTGCAAAGAAAACAATCCCCAGACATATGAGAATCAATTCTGTGGTACTAGGGGATATTGTAGGTCATCATTTAATCACATATGGGCAATGTTTTGCTGGCTTCAACCAAGTTCTACAAGAGAAGAATTTAGTCTAGAGCAGCCAATTTTAAAGCAGAGATTAAAGGAGTGTTATGGGAAATTTCCAGGAAAGTTGCTTAAGGGAGCCAACTCAACTGAAAAGATTGCCATTTGCATCTTCGCTCGTTTTATCTGGCCTGTAGGCTTTTCATGTGATGGCTGGAGCCTCAGTATCCATCTTGGATTATGTGGTGATTTTTAGAATGAAACATGCCCTTGGCAATGGAGTAGAAAGATAATTACCTTAGTCACTGATAGCCCCATAGAACCATCCTTGGACTTCCTCCTTCTAGGTTTACTTTATATAAAAGAGAGAGGTAAACTATCCTTAATTCACTACTGTACTTTTTTTTTAACTATATGCAGTCATTTCTAACTGGTAAAATTGGGTATAATAAATAAGGAAACACAATTTTGCCCAGATATATAGTTACCAACCTCAAAGAAGATTTTCACAATGTAGCTATGTAAATTTCTATGCAAATTATTGCTTATTGGAAGATCAAAGTGTCCTGGATTTTCACTGATTACAACACTAACGCTTGTCACTAGGGAGCTGTGCACTAAACCCCTGCCTTGTAGAACACTGATCCAAGCGTCTAACTCTTTACATGAATTTTTATGTACTTTGTCTTTTCTAGGTCGTAGTAATTTCTGGGTAATCAGAACATTTAAAATTAAACGTTAAAAGTACCATCCATAAACACTGTAAAATGTTGCCAAGGAAATTTGCTGTGCAATTCAAGGGTTTTCCTTCCAACTGTGAGGGAATGATTCATGTTAGCTGACTTACAGCACTAGGAAGAGTCTGGCCCCAAAGTAGCACTGAAACAGGTTAGAAACACTGCCTTCAGTCATTCATTTAAAGGGTATTGTGTTTCCTGTTTATGAATTTCTTACTGGGGAGTTGTTCATGGACAAAAGTTGCTGACCTATTCATTTTTCACTGCAATATTTTTCAAAATACTGTGTCATGCTGGGGAAATTTGGGGGAAGCATATTGAAAAATTGATATCTACTACAGTGATCTGTTAAGTGTGAACTACTAGTATTTTCAACATTAATTATTTTTAAAATTGTTATTACTTCTTTGTAAAAATGCTTAACTTGGGAGAATTCTGTTTGAAATGATTGGGTAAAGATATATGAAGGATAAAAACCAATTCGGAGTGAAGGAGAATAAATTAATGAATATTAAAGTTGATAATTTGCTCTCTACTTGACCTGAATTTAATGTAGAATTAGATATATAAAATTGGACTTTCATTCATGCAGTTGATGCAAGATTTTAAAATCTTAGAACATTATACTTTAATATGTTTTAAAAGTACAATTGAAACTTTATTTTAGTGGGTTTAAGGTCAAGACTGGAAATAATGATGGAAATAATGACTCACACAACAGTTATTTAAAGGTACTTAAAAAATATTTATTTAATTAATTTATTTTTGGCTGCGTTGGTTCCTTCATTGCTGTGTGTGAGCTTTCTCTAGTTGCGGTGAGCGGGGGTTACTCTTCGTTGCAGTGCATGGGTTTCTCATTGCAGTGTCTTCTCTTGTTGCAGAGCATGGGCTCTAGGCTGCCGGGCTTCAGGAGTGTGGCTTGCGGGCTCTAAAGTGCAGACTCAGTAGTTGTGGCACACGGGCTTAGTTGCTCTGCGGCACGTGGGATCTTCCCGGACCAGGGCTCTAACCCATCTCCCCTGCATTGGCAGGCAGATCCTTAACCACTGTGCCACCAGGGAAGCCCACTGCAGTTATTTAAAACTATGGGAATTCTATTCTTTACATTAGAATCAGAAAATATTTTGTATATTATATATTTAGAAAAGAAGTAACTTCTCCATAAATGCCAAAATATATGATTTTTATATAGTTAACATATATTTACTATATCATCTTACATTCCAAAAATAATATGAATATGTAATATACCTCAAAAAAGCATGTGGCTGCTAAAAAATACACTCATTTTAAATTTCTTTGGATTATTTAAGTTTTTATAGAGATGCCTCAAGGAGTTAAATAAAAATCAAAACTGACAAGAATATATCTGTCTAATCCCTTTTGTTAATATTTCCCTTCTTTGAAGACAGGGACAATGTTTAAAATAATAGCAGTATTTTAGAATGGAAATGTGATCTCCAGCATCTTTCTGTTTATCAGAGAATATCTAATCCTTTTATATTCTAAGTTTTCATCCTTTTTTAGCACATTAGAAGGAGCCATTAGAAATGACCCTGAGTGCATTCTACCTTCTAACATTAATTATGTGAGGAAAGGATGATGGGGCAGGTGGACAACCCATAGCATCTCAATGATACAGATGCTGGAAGTCATCCATTCCAGATTCTTTATTTTGTGGGATATGAAGCTGATTGCCAGAGGTTAATAGCATGGAAGAACCAGTAATCAATTGTTGAACTAAAACTAAATCCTGATTCTCTTAATTATTCACAGTCCAAAGTTCATACTGGAACATTTCCTTTAATTACTTCTACCTATATAAAATTTTTCCTTCCCCAGATTGATAGTTTTATATTATTGTAAAGTGTTCATTCGTTCATTGCTAATATTACTAAAACATGCATTTTTATTTTAAAATTTTATTTAGAAATATTTATTTTTTATAAAACACATAAAATATATTTAAATATTATTTCATTATTAGGCCTATAAGTTTCTCAGAATTGATTTAGAAATATTTTACATATTATTTTGGCAAAAAAAAAAAAAGAATAAAGGGCCCATCTTTGTGTCTTGGACAAATAAATGGAGTAATGTTTAATACATGGTAATGTGCCTATTACCATAAGTCTATATGAAATTATTTTCCCAGTATTTTACACTTCTTTTGTAACATGTCCTTCTTGAGTTTTCAACATTGACATCCTCAAAGCTGTCACTGGAGATGCCATATATGTCATGACCCCATATCCACTGGTTCCCTGGCCTTGGTCAATGGGTGGTTATGTGAACTAAGCTAGGTTGAAGAGGTCCCTAGGGCTTTTGCAATTAGGACTAAAGAGAGCATCAATACTAACTCTCACCAGTTAGAGAAGCCATGGGATTTAGAATTTGGCAAATTTAGTAGCCATGTGTCTTAAAAAATGAAATAGTCAGTCTGAAGTGTGAGGATGTACTCCAAATTCAGAAAGAAAAAAATTAACCAACAGATCAATCACCTGCTGCCAAAAAGAAAAGGAGATGGGAAAAGTGTTCTAGAAATATAACTTAGTTCTATGCATTCCTGAGTGCAGGGTGCATCCCTGTCCTTCACAGGGCTTCATTATTTAAACTTCTTAGTCTCATAAGTCAAAACATTTCCTCTTTTGTTTAAGTCTATGTCACTTGCATCTGAGAAGAAGTATCTGAGTGAGGCAGGGTTTGGGAGGGGCAGTGAGTACCCCATGAGCTGGACTGGAAAGTCAGCAGTCCTTGTTATAAAGGAGCAAAGTACTTGGTTAAATCAGATACTGAGCATGTGGCTTGAGCTTCAAGAAATAGTTGGCTTCAGGAGACCTGAGAAAATATCAACAAATGGGGAGTTGTTGTAGCCTTCAATAAAGGGTTAAAAGATTGAAACCACTTACAATACCATCTGAAAAGTTATGTAGAACATCCGCACAAATATCTAGAGTTCTCTTATATCAATTTTATGAGATATAACTTACATATTACAAATTTGCCCATTTAAGTGTATAGTTCGATGAATTTTGACAGATATATATATATATATATATATATATATATATATCACTACAACAATCAAGATAACAGAATATTTCCATTATTCCCCAAAGTTTCCTGCAGTCCTTTGTAATTAAATTCCACTAGCCCTAGCCCCAGGGAAAAACTGACCTGTTTTGTCACTATTAATTAGTTTTTGCCTGTCCTAGAATTTTCCATAAATAGAATCATGTGGTACCTTTTGAGTCCAGCTTCCTTTGCACAGACTAATGTGTTTGAGATTCATCCTGGAATTATAGCTGAGATTGCTTTGAACCTACAGCTTAATTTGGGAAGAGTTGAATTCCTCAAATTATTGTTTTCCAATTCATAAGCATAGTATATCTCTCAATTAGGTCTTCTTATAGTCTCTCATCAATAATTTGAGGTTTTCAGTGTGCTAATATTGTACTTTTTTTGCTAAAATTTTGTGTAATTATATTACTCTTTATGATGACTATTGAAAATGTAGTTTGAAAGTTTTATTTTCAGATTGTTCACATAATTAATCATTCTTATTGAATGTTTTCCTTGTTGTTGAGTTCTGGGAATTCTTTGTGTATTCTGGATATAATCCTTTAATAAATTATGAGTTTGCAAATAAATTCTCTCCGTGTATGACTTATTTTTTCATTCTCTCAACAGTGTGTTATTCAAGAAGCAAAGTTCTTTATGCTGGTACAGTCAAGTTTATCAATATGTTCTTTAATGGGTTATGATTTTGGTTTCATGTCCAAGAAATTTTGCTTCACTGAAGGTCACAAAGATATTTTCTTCAAAATGTTTACTGTCTTATTTTTCTTTTTTAGGCTTGTGATATATTTGGAGTTAATATTTGTGCATATTATAAGATAAGGGCTGTGTTCTTTCCCCCCCCCCATGGATAGACAATTATGTTCAATCATTTGTTGATAAGACTATCTTTTTCCATGGAATTTCTTGGTTACTTTTGTTGCAGTTTATTTGAACATATAGGTACACTATACTAATGCAAGTATCATGCTCTCTTGTTAACTCTATCTTTACAGTAATTCTTGCTCTTCTTTTACAAATTTGGGCTAACTCTTCTGGGCTCTTCGAATTTCCATATCACTTTTGTCCATTTCTAATAAAAAGCCCTCAGAGATTTAAATTCTCATTGTTTTGGATAGAACGATTTAGAAAAATTAATATTTTAAGAATATTGAACCTGTCAATATACAAACATGATACACCTCTCCATTTACTGAGATCTTCTTTAGACTCTTTCATCGTGTTGTTGTTTTCTGTGTGCCTGTCTTATACATGTCACATGTGTTTTCTTCCTTTTAGCCCTCTATAATTTGCATTCATTTACCTACATTATGGCACTGGCTAGAACCCTCAGTACTAAATTAATTACAAGTAATGGTAGTGGTTGTCCTAGCCTTGATTTTTGCCTTAGTAGAAAAGAATTCAATATTTTACTCAAGGATAATATTAGTTATACATTTTCCATAGATTCCCTTTATCACATTGGGAAAGTTTTCTTCTATTACTAGTTTGCTGAGAGTTTATTTTTTTTTAAATCCTTATTGAATAGTACATCTTGTCATTTTTTTTAACACAAATTGAAAATGGCTTTTATCTCTTATTCTGTGAATATGTTGGATTATATTGATTGTCAAATATTAACCCAACTTGAATTGCCAGGATACCTGGTCATGCTGGATTATTCTTTTTATAAATTGCAGGGTTTGCTTTGTCAGTATTCCATTAGGGATTTTTGTATCTACATTCATAAGGCATATTACTCTGCAGTTTTGTCTTTTTTTTTTTTTTTTTTTTTTTTTGCGGTACGCGGGCCTCTCACTGCTGTGGCCTCTCCCGCTGCAGAGCACAGGCTCCGGACGCGCAGGCTCAGCGGCCATGGCTCACGCGCCCAGCCGCTCTGCGGCACGTGGGATCCTCCCGGACCGGGGCACGAACCCTCGTCCCCTACATCGGCAGGCGGACTCTCAACCACTGCGCCACCAGGGAAGCCCTGCATTTTTGTCTTTTTGTGGTCAGAATCTTTGTTGGGATTCTGGAATTTCATTTTATTTTTGTAATGTTTTTGTAAGGTTTTGCTTATTAGGGTCTTGCTGAGGAGGGGGCTTTCAAAATTAGTTGGAATTTGATCCTCTTTTATTCTGAGAGGGTTTTTGCTAGTTTAGATTGATTGCTTTCTTAATTGTGTGATAGAATTCACCAGTGAAGACTTCTTGGTCTGTAGTTTTCTTCATGGGAAGGTTCCTAACAAAGAATTTAATTACTTTTACAGATATAGGGCTATTCATATTGATATTCTTCCTTCATTTGGCTTTGGTAATGTTTGAGATTCAAAAAATTGTCCATTTCATCCTAGTAATTAAATATATTGGCTTAAATGGTTTTAAAATATATTTATTTATTATGTTTTTATTGTCTGTATTATCTGTGGATATATCATTTTTCACTTCTGATGTTGCCAATTTGTTTCTTCTCTCTTTTTGTCTGGGTTAGTCTAGCTAGAGATTTATCAGTTTTATCAATCTTTTTAGAAAAAACGTTTTGGTTTCATTGACTTTTTGAATTGTTTGTGTTTTCTACTCCATTGATTTCTGCTCTTTATTTTTATTATTTCCCACCTTCTACTTATTTTGGATTCGTTTTATTATTCTTCATCTAGAATCATAAAATGGTATCTTAGATAGTTGATTTTAGACCTTTATGATTTTCAAATATAAATATTTGAAGCTTCCATTTGCTTTGAAAACTTGCTTAGGATTTACTACACAGAATTTGATTTGGTTTATGTTTCTTACCCTTCATATAAAATATTTTATAATCTCTCTTGTGATTTATTCTTTAATCCATGGGTATTAATTTCTAAATATTTAAAGATTTTTATTTAACGCTGATTTCATTCATTTTAAATTCATGGAGACTTCTTTTATGGCCCAGCCTATTATTTTTCTTGATAAATGTACCATGTGCCCTTGAAAAACATGTACATTCTACTGTTTGTTTGGTCAAGTTGGTTGATAGTGCTGCTCAAATATTCTACATTCTTACTGATTTTCTACTTATTCTACAAATTGCTGAGAAGAGTGTTAAATATTCCAACAACAATTACAATTGTGTATTTGTCTTAAGTTATTATTTTAGGTAGAGATGATTTTACTACCTTTGTCTTTAAACTTCCTCCTACCTTTATAGATGATTGACCCACAATTTTTACTATATGTTTGCCTTTATCAGTGAGATTTTTTTCTTTCATAATATTCTTTTTCCTAGTTTTGTCCATTTCTTTTCCATTTAAACAGGGTTGATTTAGTGGTGGGAAATTCTTCAACTCCCCTTCCATACCAATGAATATCTTGCCAGGTAGAGTATTTTTGGTTGGAAGTTTTTCCTGTCAGCACTTTGACTATATCATTTCATTCCTTTCTTGCCTATAAAGTTCTTGAAAAATCAGCTTATAGTCTTATGAGCATTTCCTTGTACATAACTAGTTGTTTTCCTCTTGCTGCTTTTAAGAATCTCTATCTTTAGTTTTGACATTTTAATTGTAAATTATCTTGGTGTGGATCTCTTTGGGTTCATCTTGTTTGGGACTGTCTGTTCTTCCTGGACTTGGATATCTATTTCCTTTGCCAGGTTAAGAAAGTTCCAGCCATTATATCTTCAAATAGATTTTATATCCTTTTCTCTCTCTGTGTCTTCTTCTGGGACCCTTATAATGCAAATATTAGTATGCTTGCTTTTGTCCTAGAGGTCCTTAAACTATTCTTTTTTTTCCTGTTCCAACTGGGTGATTTTCACTGCCTTGTCTTCCAGATTGCTGATCTGTTCTTCTGCATCCTGTATTCTACTGTTTATTCCCTCTAGTGTATTTTTTTATTTCAATTTTTGTATTCTTCAGTTCTGACTCATTTTATATTTTCTATCTATTTGTTGATGTTCTCACTGACTTCAAGTATTCTTCTAAGTTTGGTAATCGTGTTTATGATTACCATGTTTAAACCCTTTATCTGAATTGCTTATCTCCATTTCACTTAGATTTTTCTCTGTGGTTTTGTCTTTTTTTTTTTAGTTTGTTTGTTTGGAAGGTATTCCTTTGTGTCCTCCTTTGGCCTAACTCTCTGTGTTTGCTTCCTTGTATTGAATATATGATCTATATCTCCTGGTCTTGAAAGAGTGGTCTTATGTAGAAAGTGTTCTGTGGGGCCCAGGGACACAATCTCTCTGGTCATTGGAGCTAGGTGTTCTGTGTGCAATCCCTGTATAGGCTGTGTGCAACCTCCTGTTGTGGTTGGGCTGTGATTCCTGGGGGGACATTGGTGTGAGAGACTGACCCAGAGCCTGGTTGTCTATAAGTCTTGGTTGTGACTGCTGTGGGTATGTTGGTGGTTGGCCCCCAGTCTGACTGGCAGAGAGGTCCAGCCATGACTCTTGTGGGCACAGTGATGTGAAGGGCTGGTCCCTGGCTCAGATGGCTGTAAGGTCCAGATATGACTATTGCAGGCATGCTGGTGTGTGGGCCTGGGCTCCAGGAGCAGAATTAGTTTTGGAGGGGTGCCAGTGCCACTCCAGGTCACCTACCAGGTAGGGAGGGGTGGGAGCTGTTTTGGAGGGGTATAGTGCCAATCAGGGTTATTGCTAGGTGTGGCAGTGTGGGAACCACTTTGGAGGATCTAGCCTGGCAGGCGGGTTGGGCAGGGCAGGTCCTTAGGGGAATGCCAAGGCAGAGTACACAGTGTTAGTTAGGTTGATGGAGAATAATATGACTAATGCCCACCAGCACTGGGCCAACTGGGTGAAAGGAGAGTGAAAAAAAGGCACCTGCAAGTGCTTCCATCCATAAAGAAACTTTCACCAGATCCCTGCCCTTCCAGCACTTGCCCTAAAATTGGTCAGCGCATCTCTTCATGTGACCCAGGTTCTTTTCAAGCTGCTGCCTCTGTGCTGGGACTCAGAGTGAGTGAGTTTGTGCATGAGCCCTTCCAGAGCAGAGTCTCAGTTTCCCACAGCCCTCGGGCTCTTCCAGACATAATCCCTGCTGGTTTTCAAATATTTCAGATACTACGGGGACTGTCTTCCCAATGCAGGCCCTGCCTGGGGAGCTCAATGTGGGGCTTGGACCCCTCACTCCTCATGGGGGACCCCTATGGTTGTGATATCCCTCCTGCTTGTAGGTTGCCACACTGGGGAGTGTGGGCTCTGACTAGACCACTTCTCTGCCCCTCCTACCCATCTTGATGTGGCCTTTCCTTTATATTCTTAGTTGTGGAAAAATCTGTTCTTTACATCTTCAGGTTCTTATCAGAGTAGTTGTTTTATATGTATTTGTAGTTTTGGTGTGTCCATAGGAGGAGGTGAGCTCAGGATCTTAGTACAACTCCTCAGTTTCTCACTTTTGTAGGTGGGATATGGGGATGCAACACAATTCTGTCCAATTAGACCCTGGGAATTTCTGGAAATGATTGTCTCCCTAACTGAAGGAGATGCATGGGGAGAAATGATCTTTCCCTTAGATCGTGCTGACTGAGAAAGGATGCCCAGGGCTGTATGAGACATCTTCTGAAAAGAGCCCATGTCAAACTGTAGACAAGCCAGCAGGGTAAATGTGGAAAAGAGAAAGACGGGGAAAAAATCTATCACTTTGATTCAGGCATCATATTAACTAATTCTGGAAATGCTTACCTACAAAAACAACTTCCAAGTGAAAGATTGGGGAGACTTATTATTCTGTAGGAATCATCTTGAGTAAAATTATTTCAATCTTTTTATGATAGATGAAGGTCTAATGTTAGAAAGCAATTATTGGCAGGTCTGTTGCCTATTAGAGGAATAAAACTTCTCTGCTTTTAGAGAGTATAAAGCTTGGTAAATGATTAATACAGAGAAGAAAAACGATAGTCTTAGGAGCATTTATATATTGTGTCTGCGTTTTCTTTGGCCTCAGTTGTGACTACCTGACAATTTTTTTAAATTGAATGAGTTATACAACTCCTCCCCTTTATTGTTTACATTATTCTTCTTTTATTTCTGATACTAGCCACCAGACTCCTAACTAATATACCAGTAAACTTTAGGCAATATCAAAATCTTTAGCAATCTGTCTGTGATGATTCACCTGCACCAATTTTGACTCATGTGCAAAGTGAAGCTTCCTGAAGTGAAGGTATGACTGAAAGAAGAATTTTGGGAAATACATATTGAAGTTTTCCCAGATATGTAGTATGGCATTTTGCAAATAGTAAGAGGTCAGGATATGTCTGTTAAACACCAGAGGAAGACATTTGGGAAAAAAAAAAAATTCCATACTGGAGAGAAACAGATTAGATTACTTTAGCTAACATTTTTCAAATCATTTAAAATAATATGTATGAAATAGTTGCTTTATCTTTAAATTTTTATTTTTGTTTAACTTAGCTGAAAAATTATTTTCAGTGCACGCTTGCTGTAGCCAACAACCAATAAGTGACAATCTACAATATTTCACTGACAATATTGCATTATCAATGAATTAAGGAGAAATTTAAAATTCTCTATATTTGTTTTGTCTTTTCCATGTCCTGAGAGAAATGTCAAAATGAAAAAAATGTGGCTACTTCATGCAATACAATTTTGGAAGAAAATATGTAAGTTAAATCAGTGCATTTTTATGATAATGGACCTCATTTCTTATGGTGTATAGAACACAAAAAAATGCTATATAAATATGGTGACTAACAATTTATGTTTTCTGTTTGATAGCGTCCCTAAATATATTAAACTTGGGAATGGGAAGAGCCTTTGACAGTTTGGTTTGAAATTCACATTATATAAGCACTCTATAACAGTTCCATTACTCTGGGATTATACCTGAGTTGTGATTTTACAACATTCAGTGGTATTATTCAGAATAAAAAAGAATACGTTGGTGACATTTTAACTCCTTTATCTGAAACTCTAATGAACCTAGTCAGCTGGTTTGGATCAATCGAAATTTAGGTTTTTTTTTTTTCTTTTGCGGTAGGCCGGCCTCTCACCGTTGTGGTCTCTCCTGCTGTGGAGCACAGGCTCCAGACGCGCAGACTCAGTGGCCATGGCTCACGGGCCCACCTGCTCTGTGGCATGTGGTATCTTCCCAGACCAGAGCACGGACCCGTGTCCCCTGCATCGGCAGGCGGACTCTCAACCACTGCACCACCAGGGAAGCCCCAAAATTTAGTTTCAATTTTAATTCAGGGAGAAAATAGATATAGATTTTTAGTTTTGTAATCAGAGTTTGTTATTAGAGACAAGTCTAATACATATGTTTAGAAATTTTATTTTTCTTGTGTGTGACAGAAATAAAGAGAATAAAGAGAAAGGGAAAATAAGAAAATTATTTTTCTGAATTTATCAACAGTGTCTAAGAACTGTAAATTCATTTAAATAATTTTATACTAGCTTTAATTTGTGTTTTATTTTTGACTTAAAATAAATGCATACATTCATATAATTTAAAAATACACACACACACACACACACACACACACACACACACACACACACACGTCAGTATAGAGGTATACAATATTACACCTAGTTCTTTACCCAATCCTTATTTCTCAGCTTCCTTTACCTTTTTCATAATAACACTTCAGAGGCTCATAGCAGAAATCAGAATAAGGCTTGCTAGAAATCTTTTTATTTTCCAAGAAGAAAAATGTTTATTGTAGAAATATAATTTTGGTCATTATATATTTCATGTTTTCTGTAGTTTTCCAATTGTACTTTTTAAAAATTAATTTTTATTGGAACTTAATTGCTTTACAATGTTGTGTTAGTTTCTGCTGTACAGCAAAGTGAATCAGCTCTCTCTATACATATATTCCCTCTTTTATGGATTTCCTTCCCATTTAGGTCACCACAGAGCACTGAGTAGAGTTCCCTGTGCCATACAGTAGGTTCTCATTAGTTATCTACTTTATACATAATAGTGTGTATATATCAATCCCACTCCTCCTTTTCTCCTTTGGTATCCATACGTTTGTTCTCTATATCTGTGTCTCTATCTCTGCTTTGCAAATAAGTTCATTTGTACCTTTTTTCCAGATTCCACATTTAAGCGATATTATACAATATTTGTTTTTCTCTTTCTAACTTATTTCACTCTGTATCACAATCTCTAAGCCCATCCATATCTCTGCAAATGGCACAGTTTCATTCCTTTTTATGGCTGAGTAATATTCCATTGTGTATATGTACCACATCTTTTTTATCCATTCCTCTGCTGATGGACATTTAGGTTGCTTCCATGTCCTTTCTATTGTAAATAGTGTGGTAATGAACATTGGAGTGCATGTATCTTTTTGAATTATGGTTTTCTCTGGGTATATGCCCAGTAGTGGGATTGCTGGGTCAGATGGTAGTTCCCTCTATGCCCACTTTCTGAAGAGTTTTTATCATAAATGGGTGTAGAATTTTGTCAAAAGCTTTTTCCACATCTATTGAGATGATCATATGGTTTTTATTCTTCAATTTGTTAATATTGTGTATTGCATTGATTGATTTGTGTATATTGAAGAATCCTTGCATCCCAAGGATAAACCCCACTTGATCATGGTGTATGAACCTTTAAAATGTTGTTGGATTCTGTTTGCTAGTATTTTGTTGAGGATTTTTGCATCTATGGTCATCAGTGATATTGGCCAGTAATTTACTTTTTTTGTGATATCTTTGTCTGGTTTTGGTATCAGGGTGATGTTGGCCTTGTAGAATGAGCCTGGGAGTGTTCCGCCTTCTGCAATTTTTCTTTGGAAGAATTTGAGAAGGATGGATGTTAACTCTAAATGTTTGATAGAATTCGCCTGTGAAGTCATCTGGTCCTGGATTTTTGTCTGTTGGAAGTTTTAATCACAGTTTCAATTTCATTACTTGTGATTTGTCTGTCCATATTTTCTATTTCTTCCTCGTTCAGTCTTGGAAGGTTGTACCTTTCTAAGAATTTGTCCACTTTACTGGCATATAGTTGCTTGTAGTAATCTCTCATGATCCTTTGTATTTCTGTGGTGTCAGTTATAATGTCTCCTTTTTCATTTCTAATGTTATTGATATGAGTCCTCTCCCTCTTTTTCTTGATGAATCTGGCTAAAGGTTTATCAATTTTGTTTATCTTCTCAAAAAAACAGCTTTTAGTTTCATTGATCTTTGTTATTGTGTTCTTCATTTCTATTTCATTTATTTCTGTTCTGATATTTATGATTTCTTTCCTTTTACTAACTTTGGGTTTTGTTTGTTCCTCTTTCTCTAGTTTCTTTAGGTGTAAGGTTAGGTTGTTTATTTGAAACTTTTCTTCTTTCTTGAGGTAGGATTATATTGCTATAAACTTCTCTCTTAGAACTGCTTTTGATTCGTCCCATAGGTTTTGGGTTATAGTGTTTTTGTCATTTGTTTCTAGGTATTTTTTTATTTCCTCTTTGATTTCTTCAGTGATCCATTGGTTATTTAGTAGGATACTCTTTACCCTCCATGTGTTTGTGTTCTTTACATTTTTTTCCTGTAATTCATTTCTAATCTCATAGCATGTGGTCAGAAAAGATGTTTGATATGATTTCCATTTTCTTAAATTTACTGAGGCTTGATTTGTGACTCAAGATGTGATCTATCCTGGAGAATGTTCCATGTGCACTTGAGAAGAAAGTGTATTCTGCTGCTTTCAGATGGAATGTCCTATAAATATCAATTAAGTCTATCTGGTCTAATGTGTCATTTAAGGCTGTGTTTCCTTATTTATTTTCTGTCTGGATTATCTGTGCATTGGTGTAAGTGAGGTGTTTAAGTCCCCCACTATTATGGTGTTACTGTTGATTTTCCCTTCTATGGCTGCTAGCATTTGCCTTATGTATCGAGATGCACCTAATTTGGGTGCATAAATACTTACAATTGTTATATCTTCTTCTTGGATTGATCCCTTGATCATTATGTAGTGTCATATCTTGTCTCTTGTAATAGTCTTTATTTTAAAGTCCATTTTGTCTGATAAGTATTGCTACTCCAGCTTTCTTTTGACTTCCATTTGCATGGAATATCATTTTCCATCCCTCACTTTCAGTCTGTATGTGTCCCTAGGTCTGAAGTGGGTCTCTTATAGATAGCATATATATGGGTCTTGTTTTTGTATCCGTTCAACCAGTCTGTGTCTTTTAATTGGAGCATTTAATCTATTTACATTTAAGGTAATTATTGATATGTATGTTCCTATTGCTATTTTCTTAATTGTTTTGGGTTTGTTTGTGTAGATCATTTTCTTCTCTTGTGTTTTCTGCCTAGAGAAGTTCCTTTAGCATTTGTTGTAAAGCTGGTTTGTTGGTGCTGAATTTGCTTGGCTTTTGCTTGTCTGTAAAGCTTTTGATTTCCTGGTCGACTCTGAATAAGAGACTTGCTGGCTAGAGTAATCTTGGTTGTATGTTTTTTCCCTTCATCACTTTAAATATATCCTGCCATTTGCTTCTGGCCTGCAGAGTTTCTGCTGAAAAATCAGCTGATAACCTTATGGGGATTCCCTTGTATACTATTTGTTGCTTTTTCCTTGCTGCATTTAATATTTTTGTTTTGTATTTTATTTTTGTTAGTTTGTCTGTTTATTGGGTGGAGCTGTGTCTTGGAGTTGAGATGGAGACCTCCGGGAGAGCTCACACAGTTTAATATTCTCTGGAGCCAGGAATTCTCTCGAAGTCCAGCATCCTGGATTCAGCACTCCCACCCCGGGTGGCTTAGGCCTGACCCCTGGCTGGGAACTGAGACTCTGCGAGCCAAGATGCATGGCCAAAAAAAAATAGGAAAAAAAAAACAACACCAAAAAAAAGAAAACAAACAGGCAAAACCCAAGATAAATGATAAAAACAAAACCAACCAAACAAAAACAACAACACAGAAAACAGACAAAAAAAAAAAAACAAGGAAAACAAAAAGAAAACAGCCAAACAAACAGAACCCCAAAACAAAAACAAACAATAAAAACAAAGCAAACAGAAAGCAAAGAAAACATAAAACAAACACACAAAAAAGATAAAAACAAATAATACAAAACATAAAACAAAGACAAAAAAACACAGAACAACAAGAAATTAAAAATAGAAAAATAAAAGATATATTAAAAATTAAAAAAATAAACAAAAAATAAAAAGTGATAAAAAAATAAACAACAACAACAGTACAAAATGAAACAAAAAGCAAATAAACAAAAATATTTTCCTGGTTTCTGCTTTGTCAGTGTCCTCCCACAATGAGCCACAACCAACCTCCACCTCCCCAGGAAGCCCTCCAGTACTTCTAGGTAGGTCTCTGGACCCACTGTGGGCATTGTGGGGGCAGCTCAGTCTCGGACCCAACTCCCTCATGTACTTGCCTCCAAAGTCCATAGCTGCTAAAGCTAGACTGGTCTCAGTTGTGGGAACCCTCATTGTCAGTTCAGATGTTCTTCAGGCGTTGGATATACCAGGTTGACTGTGGGGATTTAATCCATGCCTTGTGCAGCTGCACAGAGAGATTTGTGCCCCTCTTCCTTAATTGCACTGCCCCTGGGGCTCAGCTTTGGTTTTGGCCCTGCCTCTGCATGTGGGCCACCCTCAGGTGTCTGTTCCCCACCCAGGCAAGAGGGGGAAGAAACAGCAGCTTACTGGGGCACACTTGCTTGCTCAGGCTGGTGAGGAATAAGGTGGCCACAACTGGTGTGCGTGCGCTTGCTCCGATGGGATCCCCCTGTAGTGCCTGCGGTAGCAGAGACCAGTGAGAAGTAGGAACAGACTGGGGCATACTTGCTCTGGTGGGAGTCCCTCCCAGTGTCCTTGGAGGCAGGGGCTGGCCTGTGGGTGGAGAACCTGTGATATCAGCTCTGCTGCCACTTATGTGCCACTCAACAGTAGTGCCTCATTTCCAAGGCAGACCATGCCCCCTCCAGGAGCATTCCCAGCAGTGGAACCCATCACTCTCGTCCCCTATGGTTGTCTCCATGTTGCTCAGCTCCCTGTCCCTTCAAGCCATGTCGGCACTGCCAACAGTGGCCCTCTCCCTGGGTTTGCTCTCCTAACCCCAGGCTTTAGCACTCAGCCCCCGCCAGTGCTGGTGGATTCTCGTCTCAGGCTGGTGGGCCCAGGGCTGATTCCTGAGGAGGCTTTGGTGGGGGCAGCACTCGGGACTCTGCAGCCTGTGCAGGTGGAGGATACCTTGGCTTGAGAGGCAAGTGAACCTGCTCAGATGGGTGCCCATCCCAGTGCCCACAATGGTAGGAGCCGGTGGGTGGGTAAAGGGGATTACAATGGTGGTTCCATCCCTTGCACCCCACTCAACAATGGCATCTTGCTTCTATGGTGACCCAGGCTTCTTCCACAAACTTTTCCAGTTGTGGAGCTCGTTGTTCCCATCCTTTCAGGTTGTCTCTTCACAGCCAACAGCTGTCCCCTCCCTGGGTCTGTGATCCAAAGCCCACTTTCCAGCACCTAGACTCCTTCCACAACAGGAGACGCACGACTCAGGCTGGGGTGCACAGGGCTGTGCACAGAACATGCACACACATCTTACTCTGTTCTGCCTTTCCCAGAATGGATGCTGCATTCCCCTCTGATCCCCTGAAGCTCCCTCTCTGCCCCAGATGATTTCCCCATTGTGAGGGAGCTTCTCTGGGTGCAGGAATCTCTCCTCACCTTCAGCTCCCCACCAAGGGTGTTGGTCCCTTCACATTTCCTCTTTTCTTTTTCTTTCATTCTATTGGTTGCATGGGGATTTTGCTTGTGCTCTTAGGTGTCCAAGGTCTTCTGCTAGTGTTCAGCAGCTGCTCTGTGAGAATCGTTCCATCTGTAGATGTCTTCTTGATGTACTGTAAGGAGAGGTGAATTCTGCATCCTCTTATTCAACCATCTTGACTCCTCCTCTCCTAGGAATCTTAAAATTATTCTCTGGACCTATGAATGTGAACATCTTACTTGCTAAATAGGATATTGTGTAAAACAAAATGCAAAATTGTTGGGAGAAGCCACAGCTCTCAGGATAGATCTTTACCCTTTCTCGTTTCTTTCAATTCACTTGAAAGTTGAGTGCAGGCTTTGCATGTTTGGTAACGGTCATGCTGTTATTTCAAAGTTACATTATCAGCCACAGGCATATTACCTTTTACCATTTACCCTTAAAATAAGTGATGCCCTTTAACATTATGATGTGCGATTATACTACACTAAAAATAATGGGAAAACTCAACAACTTGTAAGAACCCAAAAAATAGTTTAAAAGCAATTTTTGTTAAAAATACCTAAAAGCACCACATAACTCCTCCACTCACTTTTCAAAAATGAATATTTTGGGGGGATATGGGAAAAAAACTGGAAGAAGGAGGGAAAAGGACAATAAATAGAATGACAAAATGGGAAACGAGTTATGTAAAAGTATATTTGTACTGTATTTTGAAAAGACAAAGGCAATTTACTAACATAGTGTATTTCTCCCAGCCATAAAAATTAAAAGAAAGAACATAAAATTCAACCTGTATTAATGTAGAGTAGGGAACATTTGAAAGCACTGATTGAAAAGGATAAAATGACATACCCTTAATTCTCTAGAATATAGAGTTACTTTCAAGAGTAAAAAGTAAATGTGCATGGAAGACAGGGAGTAGCAGAAGAATCTGCCTATTTTGTAGATATATTTTGGCTTTGGCTATTACATAAGGCTGTTATGAACACTTGTCCTTGGTTCTTTCTATGGACTTATACTTTTATTTCTCTTAGGTAAATACCTAGGAGTAGACTGGTTGGATTATGTAACAGGTATATGTTTAACATTTTAAAAAACTGGTTTCCAAACTGGTTGTCACATTTTACATTCACATTTTACATGTCACATCCCACAACAGTGTATGAGAGTTCCAGTCTTCTACCATCTTGCGAAAACCTGGTATGGCCTGTCTTTTAAATTGTAGCCATTCTAGTTAGTGTGTAGTGGTATCTCATGGTTGTTTTAATTTTTATTTCTCCAGTTACTAATGATGTTGGGCCTCGTTTCGTTTGGTTATTTGCCATTTATACATCTTCTTTGGTGAAACATCTGTTCAGATATTTTGTCCGTTTAAACAGTTGGGTCATTTGATTTCTTATTATTGACTTTGAAAGTTCTTTTATATTCTAGACACAAGTCCTTTATTAGATATATAATCTTAAAATATTTTTCCCAGTCTGTGATTTGTAATTTCATTCTCCTAATAGTACATTTTGAAGAATGGAAGGTGTTAATTTTGAGGAAGTCAAATTTATCAATTTGTTCCTTTGTGGAATGTGTTTTTGATGTAATATCTAAGAAATTTTTTGCTAACTCAGCTTCACAAAGATTTTCTTCTATGTTTTCCTCTAAAAGTTTTATAGTTTTATAGATTTTACTGTTAGGTCTATAAACCCTTTTAGTTAATTTTGGTATATGGTGATTTATTTATTCATTTTTGGATTTGGATATCTGAATGGTTCAGCAAAATTTGTTGAAAAGACGATCCTTTGCTGAATTGCCTTTGCACCTTTGCCAAAAATAAGTTGTCTATAAATATGTGGGTCTTTTTCTGAACTCTCTTTTATATTCTATTGCTTTATTTGTCAGCCTTCATGAAAATACAACATTGTCTTGATAACGCTCAGCACTCTTTGTTGTGCTTTATCAAGGTTGTTTTAGCTCTTAGGTCCTTTCAATTTTCATATAGACATTGGAATGAGCTTGTTACATCCTACCAGTAAGTGGACAAGTATTTTGACTGAGAATGTATTGAATCAACAGATCAGTAAGGGGGGAATTGATAGTTTTACAATATTGAGTCTTCTAATCCATAGTCCAGGTATATTTCTCTATTTATTTAGATCATCTTTAATTTTTTTCCAGCAATATTTTTTAGTTCCATTGTATAGGCTTTCTAGATGTGCTTTGAACATTTGTGTTGTTAGAAATTTATTCATTCCATCTATGTGATTTAATTTATAGGCATAGTTTTACTTACCATCCATTTACCATATGTAGAATAGAGTAATGTCACTTCTCCTATTCCTGAAATGATAATTTGTATTTTATCCTTTTTTTGTTGTTCTGACATGGACAGAAATTTATCAATTTTATTGTCCTTAGCGAAGAACCAGATTTTGGATTCAATAAATTTTTTCTATTATTTTTATGTTTCTTATAGTTATTTTCCTCTTTGATTGCTATTATTTCCTTTCTTCTGCTTAATTTTAGTTTAATTATCTCTTTTTCTAGCATCTTAACATAGAAACTGAATCTTTGACAAAATATTTGATATTTACTATAAAGAATGATAAATATCACTCTAATAACTGTTTTTCAGCATCCTACAAAATCCGATGTGCTGTGTTTCTACATAAGTTTAAAGTTAACTATAAATATCTTTTGGTGTTTTTTGACCCATGATTATATAAAAATATCATTTAATTAAAAATATTTGTGGGTTTTACAGATATATGTCTGTTATTGAGTTCTAATTCAACTCCATTTATTATTACTTGAATTCTCTTGACCATATGAAGAGTTGTTTTCTGGTTCAAAATATGGACTATCTTAGTAAAGTGTTCTGTATGTACTTTACAATAATAAGTAATTTGTTGTTGGTGGTGAAGTGTCCCATAAATGTCAATTAGGTTAAGTAGTTTCATAGTTTTTCATGTCTTCTACATATTTATTTATTTACTGTCCACTTTTTCTATTATTTATTAAGAAAGGGATCTTGAAATTTCCAACTACAATTGTGGATTTTTCTATTTCTCCCTGTGCTTTTACCAGCTTTTGTTTCATATATTTTGAAGCTATTTATTAGCTGTATCCCATTTAGAATTTTATACCCTCTTGATTGACATGCTTTACTTTTATTTAACTTGAAATACAGTTGATGTACAATATTATGTTAAAAATTTGCTGCATAGTGATTTGACATGTGCATACATTATGAACTGATCACCACAACTGAGTAACCACCTATCCCCATATAAAGTTATTACAATATTATTGACCATATTTCCTATGCTGTATATTACATCCCTATGATTTATTATATAACTGGAGGTTTGTAGCTCTTAATCCCTTAGACCTATTTCTCCCAACCATCCACCCCTATACCCCATCCTTTTTGGCAACCATTCATTTTTGTTCTGTATCTATGACTCTGTTTTATTTTGTTCTTTTCTTTGTTTTGTATTTACTTATTTGTGAGATCATGAGGTATTTGTCTTCTCTGTTTGACTTATTTCTCTTAGCATAATACAATTTAAGTACATCCATGCTGATGCAAAATGACAAGGTTTTATTTTCTACAGCCAATAATCCCATTGTCTATATATGTGTATATATACATATATACACCACATCTTCATTGTCCATTTATCCAACAATGGACACTCAGATTGCTGCCATACATTGGCTATTGTAAATAACACTGCAATAAATATTTGGGTGCATATATCTTTTTGAATTGATGCTTTTGTTTTCTTTGGGTAAATACCCAGAAGTGAAATTGCTGGATCATATGGCAGCTTTATTTTTAATTCTTGGAGGAAACTTCATACAGTTTTTCATAATGGCTGTACCAGTTTGCAATCCCACCAACAGTACATGAGTCCTGTTTTCTCCACATCCTTGCCATCACTTGTTATTTGTTGTCTTTTTGATGGTAGCCATTCTGACAGGTGTGAGGTGGTATCTCACTGGGTTTTGATTTGCATTTCCCTGATGATTAGTGAAGTTGACTCTCTTTTCATATGCCTCTTGGCTATCTGTATGTCACAGGTCCTCTGCTCATTTTTTAAATTGTGTTGTTTGTTTGTTTGATGTTGAGTTGTATTAGTTCTTTGTATATTTTTGATATTAACTCCTTATTGGATATAATGTTTGCAAATGTCTTCTCCCATTTATTAGGTTGACTTTTCACTTTGTTGATAGTTTCCTTCATTGTAAAAAAGCTTTTCAGTTTGATGGACACCTCCCATTTTTTAAATTCGCTTTTGGTTCCCTTGTCTGAGGACATATATCAAAAAAATTATTGCTAAAACTAAAGTAAAAGAGTGTATTGCCTATGTTTACTCCTAAAGTTTTTGTGGTTTCAGGTCTTGAATTCTGCTCTTTAGTCCTTTTTGAGTTTATTTTTGTATATAGTGTGAAAAAGTAGTTCAGTTTGATTATTTTGCATACAGCTGTCCAGTTTTCCCAACACCATTTAGTGAAAAGGTGGTTTTTTCATTGTATACTTTTATCTTATATGTCATAATATAGTTGACCATATAAGAATGGGCTTAATTCTAGGCTCTCTACTTTGTTCCAATGATGTATGTGTCTGTTTTGTGCCAGTACCTTACCATTTGATTACTGTAGCTTTGTAGTATAGTTTGAAATTAGGGAGTGTGATACCTCCAGCTTTGTTATTCTTCCTAAAACTTACTCTGGCTATCTGGCTGTCTTTTGTGTTTCCACACAAATTTTAGAAATATTTGTTTTATTATGTGAAAAATGCCTTTGGTATTTTGATAGGGATTGCACTGAATCTGTAGATTGCCTTGGTTAGTATGGTCACTTTAACAATATTAATTCTTCCATTACATGAGCATGCTATATCTTTACAGATTTTTGTGTTGTGTTCAGTTTCTTCCATCAATGTCCTACAGTTTTCAGAGCATATATATTTTGCCATTTTGCTTATATTTATTCCTAGTTTTTTTTTTGTTTGTTTTTGTTTTTGCAGTATGTGGGCCTCTCACTGCTGTGGCCTCTCCCGTTGCAGAGCACAGGCTCCAGATGCACAGGCTTAGTGGCCATGGTTCACGGGCCTAGCCACTACACAGCATGTGGGATCTTCCCGGACCGGGGCACAAACCCATGTCCCCTGCATTGGCAGGCGGACTCTCAACAACTGCGCCACCAGGGAAGCCCTATTCCTAGGTATTTTATTCTTTCTGGTGCAACTGTAAATAAGATGGTTTTCTTAATTTTTCTTTAGATAGTTTGTTGTTAGTGTATAGAAACACAAGAGATTTCTGTATATTAGTTTTGTATTCTGCAAATTTACTGATTTCATCTATTAGTTCTAATAGATTTTGGTGGTATCTGTAGAATTTTCAGTATATACTATTGTGTCATCTACAAACAGTGATGATGTTAGCTTTTCCTTTCCAATTTGGATGTTTTAAAATAGCTTTTTCTTGTCTGACTGCTGTGGCTAAGACTTTCAGTACTCTGTTGAATAAAAGTGATGGGAATGGGAATAAACACCTTTTTCCTGATCTTAGAGGAAATGCTTTCAGCCTTTCACCATTTAGTATAATGTTGGCTGTGGTTTGCAATATATGGCCTTTATTATGTTGAGAAATGTTCCCTCTATACCCACTTTGTGGAGAATTTTTAGTCATAAATAGATGTTGATTTTATCAAAAGCTTTTTCTGCATCTATTGAGATGATCATATGGTTTTTATTCTTCAATTTGTTAATGTGGTGTATCACATTAAATTATTTGTGGATATTGAACAATCCTTGCATCCTTGGGAAAAATCCCACTTGATCACATGTACGATCCTTTTAATGCATTGTTAAATTTGGTTCCCTACATTCTGTTGAGGATTTTTGCATCCATGTTCATCAAGGACATTGGCCTGTCATTTTTTTTTTTTTTTTTTGTGGTATGCGGGCCTCTCACTGTTGTGGCCTCTCCTGTTGCGGAGCACAGGCTCCAGACGTGCAGGCTCAGTGGCCATGGCCCATGGGCCCAGCCGCTCCGTGGCACGTGGGATCCTCCTGGACTGGGGCACGAACCCGTGTTCCCTGCATCGGCAGGCAGACTCTCAACCACTGAGCCACCAGGGAAGCCCTGTCATTTTTTTTTTTCAGTGTGTTTTGTCTGAATTTTGTATTAGAGTGATGCTGTCCTCATAGGTTTAGTTTTGAAGCCTTATTACCTCTTCATATATGAACATTGGGATGCATGTATCCTTTTGAATTATGGTTTTATCCAGATATATGCCCTGGAGTGGTATTGCTGGATCATAAGGTAGCTCTATTTTTAGAGAAGCATTAACACTTATACTTCTCAAACTGTTCCAAAAACTTGCAGAGGAAGGAACACTCCCAAGTTCATTCTACAAGGTCACCAACACCCTGATACCAAAACCAGGCAAAGATATCACAAAAGAAGTAAATTATAGGCCAATATCACTAATGAATATTGACACAAAAATCCTCAAGAAAATACTAGCAAACTGAATCCAACAACACATTAAAAGGATCATACACCATGATCAAGTGAGATGTAAGAATTCTTCATGATATATAAATTGATCAATATGATACACCACATTAACAAACTGAAGAATAAAATCTATATGATCATCTCAGTAGATGCAGAAAAAGCTTTCAACAAAATTCAATACACATTCATGATAAAAACTCTACAGAAGTTGGTATGGGGGAACATACCTCAATATAATAAAGGCCATATATGACAAACCCACCGCAAACATCATTCTCAATGTTAAAAAACTGAAAACATTTCCTCTAAGATCAGGAACAAGACAAGGATGTCCACTCTCACCACTTTTATTCAACATAGTTTTGGAAGTCCTAGCCATGGCAATCAGAGAACAAAAAGTAATAAAAGGAATCCAAATTGGAAAAGCAGAAGTAGAACTGTCACTGTTTGCAGATGACATGACACTATACATAGAAAATCCTGAAGATGCCACCAGAAAACTACTAGAACTCTCCAATGAATTTGGTAAAGTTGCAGGATACAAAAATAATACACAGAAATCTCTTGCATTTCTATACACTAACAACAAAAGAACAGAAAGAGAAGTTAAGGAAACACTCCCATTTACCATTACAGCAAAAAGAATAAAATACCTAGGAATAAACCTACCTAAGGGGGCAAAAGACCTGTACTCAGAAAACTATAAGATACTAATGAAAGAAATCAAAGGTGACATAAAGAGATGGAGAGATATACCATGTTCTTGGATTATGAGAATCAATATTGTCAAAATGACTATATTACCCAAAGTAATCTACAGATTCAAGGAAATCCCTATCAAATTACCAATGTACTTTTCACAGAATTAGAACAAAAAAAAATTAGTGTTTTTATGGAAACACGAAAGACCCCAAATAGCCAAAGCAATCTGGAGAAAGAAAAATGGAGCTGGAAGAATCAGGCTCCCAGATTTCAGACTATACTACAAAGCTACAGTAATCAAGACAATATGGTACTGGCACGAAAAGAGAAATATAGATCAATGGAACAGGATAGAGCATCCTGAGATAAACCCATGCACCTATGGTCACCTAATCTATGACAAAGGAGGTAAGAATATACAGTAGAGAAAAGACAGTGTCTTCAGTAAGTGGTGCTGGGAAAGCTGGAGGGCTACATGTAAAGAATGAAATTAGAACACTCCCCAACACCATACATAAAAATAAACTCAAAATGGACTAAAGTCCTAAATGTAAGACCACATACTGTAAAACTCTTAGAGGAAAACATAGGCAGAATACTCTTTGACATAAATTGCAGCAAGATCTTTTTGGATCCACCTCTTAGAGAAATGGAAATAAAACACAAAAATAAACAATGGAACCTAATTAAAAGTTTTTGCACAGCAAAGGAAATCATAATCAAAATGAAAATACAACCCATAGATTGGGAGAAAATAATTGCCAATGAAACAACAAACAGGGGATTCATCTCCAAACTATACAAACAGCTCATGCAGCTCAATATCAAAACATAAAATAAACTAAAACAAAAACTAAAAAAAACCCAAATAACCTTATCAAAATATGGGTGGAAGTTCTAAATAGACATTCTCCAAAGAAGACAAACAAATGGCCTAGAGGTACATGAAAAATGCTCAACATCACTAATTATTAGAGAAATGTGAATCATAACTACAGTGAGGTATCACTTCACAGCAATCAGAATGGCCATCATCAAAAAATCCACAAACAATAAATACTGGAGAGGGTGTAGAGAAAAGGGAACCCTCCTACACTGTTGGTGTGAATGTAAATTGATACAGCCACTATGGAGAACAGTATGGAGGTTCCTTAAAAAAACAAACATAGCCACATATTTAATTGATCATTAATAAAATTATCAAAATTAACCTCACCAGCAGTGGGAGAAATTGTAACCATGTGTTCCCTGATAGAATGCAAGGAAAAAACATAACTTCTGTGATATCCTGCCAGAGATGATCTATACCTGTTCATGAGGAACGTTGGACAAATGCAAATTAAAGGACATAGTAAAAATAACTTAGCTATACCATTCAAAAGTAGAGAAGTTATGAAAGACAAAATAAAATAAAGCAACATGAAATTTGAGTGCAAAATATAATTCAGGATTTCATTTTACTGTAAAGTACATTGTTTGCACACTTGCAGAAAATGAATGATGTTTATAGTTTAGATATTATTATTGTGTCAATTTAAATTTTCTGATATTGATCACTGTACTCTGGTGTCATGGATGAATATTTCTGTTTTAGGAAAAACATGATATATTTAGGGGTAGTGGGACTTCATATTTACAACTTAATCTCCAATGATTCAGAAAATAAAACAGAGAGTGAGAGAGAGAATAGTAAAGTATATGTGATAAAGTGTTAACAGTGGAGGATTCTGAGTGTACAATTTCTTGTACTATTTTTGGTTGTACTCTACGTCTGAAATTAAGCCAATATACAAACACGTTTAAGAAGTAAAAAAAAAAAAAAGCAGTACATGCTTTAAATTTACCAAGCACATCTGACATTGCAGGAGAGAGGTGTCCTATAAAATTTAAAGGAGAAGATTTATTTAATAGACATATGGGAAAAAATGAAGCCAGCTTTAGTGAATTCAATTCAGGTTATTGCAATTTTATTGAGTATATACTATGTGCTATGCAGTATGCTCAAAGTTGGGAAATCAAAGAAGGATAAGACTAGAGATAGGTACAAATTTAGTATGCTATCATATGATGTGGAAATTGTGTATGAAGTACCTATAACCATTTCCTTTCCATTTAGAATCATGTTTGGTGTGAGAGATATGTAAATAATCTGTGGAATTGATACATAAGAATTAATCACAAGGAAAATGTTTGAGAAGGTGTCAATGCCAAATAAAAAAAATTCTCATTAGTGTGCTTCTAAAATAAATTGTTGAGGTTGCCAATGAATAACAGCTTCTGCAAAGAACACTCTAATTGGAAAATTCATTTCTGTGAGTATATTTTTCCTGAGAAATGATACCTTAATTGAATGTGTAGGGTTATTTTATATTTTTAAGAAAATAGTTTGTATATATTTTCTCTTAGATAGTAGGTAAATGATTGAGTAAAAAGGAAATGTGAATGTTTTCTTGTGGGAAACAATTCAATAAATATTCATTTATATTTACTAATTCTTCATATTTATTAAGTGCTCTTTTTGTGCTTATTTTGTAGTAGACTCTTCTAAATTCTGAACTATTAAAAACTACATCTACAATAATTGAGAATTCATAAAAAAACCTTTAAGATAGTTATCTTGAAAATGTTTTATCTTTGTTATTTTATTAAAACATATAGTAAATTAAGAATTATAACCTCTCTAGTTTGAAAACAATTATATCTTGTTTTGATCTTTTACTAGAAAAGTTGTTCAATACAGTGTATAACTTTAACATATTGTAATGGTTAAATTGTAAATTCATGTAAATATTTTGTGGGAATGATTTATATGCCAGATTTATATAAGCCAGTTTTATTTATTTCTTGATAAAGAATGATAAGAACTGTTTAAGCTGTCTACCTTTTTTTTTCTTTTTTCTTTCTTGAAATTAAGAAAATTAAGAGGTAGGCTTTTGGGGAATTAAATGAGTTGATTTTGGTTCAAATTAGAAAGCTATTATACAGTTCTCCTGAGTGTCAGTTTATCAGTTTAACATCTAAGATATGAGAAAAAGAAGATGGGGACGATATTGAGTTGTGTTGATCAATTAGTTTACTATTTCTGTGTAGTATATCTCTGGAATTTCAAATAGGAAGATAGAAGTGTTTTTTTCAATGAAAGAGGGTATTCAGGCCTGGAGGTAGAGACATCCAACATCCATCTATTCACTGATTTATTAAACTAATATCATTACTTAGTATGTGCCAAGAAATTCCCTACATGCTCTAATTATAAAGGTTGACACATGAAGCCAAATAAGTATAGAAAAATTTCCCCCCAGATTGCAATTTTGAATTAGAAGAAAGAAGGACAAAAACTAATCTCTGCAAAATATCTACATCTCAGATTTGAATAGAGGAAGCAGGGACATAGAAGGGTACAGGGCATTTCCAGAGAAATAGAGGGAGGTCAGGAAGGAACAAAGAAGAAAGACTCCCTACCACAGAGACCATAAGCTGTGATTTGTCCACAGCCTCAGGAGCTATACAGAGTTGTAAGAGTGCCTGAAAAGCTGGAGTTCTAAGAAAATGCTACTACATTTACCAAGCAGTAGTAAATTAGTGACTTACAAGCCTGGTAGAGTCTGGGAGCTGAAGCAAGTTTCAGAGACTTAAGGATGAAAAACAAGTTGATGGCTAGAGAACCGAGAATAAATTATTCTTTAAAGATACTTAGCAAGGAAGGAAAAGAGTAAAGGTTTCAGTAGTTTAGGAGGAAGGGGTTAGTGGAGAGAGGCTAGGGAATATATTTATTAGGAATGGCTCATGAGGAATATATTACTATAGCATCTTCTTTATATATTTTTTGACTCCTAACTTCAGAAGGAAATGAAATGAACTTTAGAGCAAGCTGGAGCACTGGGAGGAATATGAGGGTATATATCACCCCAACTATGCCCAACATGTAAGCTGGACAGTCTTCAGTTCAGGAAAATTATAGAAAAACAAAATGATCATAGAAAATAAGAATTTCTGTCATCAAAGGATACCATAGGAAAATTGTGAAAAGATATTCTCAAATCACATGTATGATGAGTTTATTATCCAAAAAATTAAAAGATTTCCTAAAAGTTATTAAGAATTAGATAAGGAAACTAGCAGAAAATGCTGAGGCGTAGGTAGACATTTCACAATAGAGGAAATAGTAATGGTCAGTGAATACATGACAATCTGTTAAGCATCTTTAATAGTCAGGAAAATGCAAATTAAATTTACAATAAGATAAAATGTAAAACCACAACATAGCAAAAATTTAAAAGTCTGATAACACCAATTTTAATTGAATATTAGAGCAATAGGAATGCTTAATTACTACTAATGGGGGGATAAATTGCCACAAGTACTTTGGAAACAATTTGACATCACCTAACAAAGTTGGAGATGTGCATACCTACAGCCTAGGTTACAAGGTATATAATTGGGAACCCTATCCAAATGTACTCAGGAGATATTAAAAAGCATTCGTAATGTATTTTTTGAATTACAAAAATAATGAAAAAAATGTGAGTATATATTAGGAGAATTGTTAAATAAATTGGTTATAACAGAATATGATATGAAGTAAAACAATACACAGTAATAGGTCTTAATCTTAGTAATGTTGAATGAACAAAACAAATACGAAAAGAAAGTATACAGAATTATTCCATTTCTGTGAGTGCCAAGTTATATATAAATAAACAAAATATTATTTAGGCATGCATATAAGTTGGTAAATCTACAAAGAAAGGCAAAGGAGCAATCAACTTTAGAATAACTGTCAACTCTGTGCAGATAGAAATGGTGATTCATAGGAAGAAGCATAAGATTCTCAAAGGTATTGACAGTGTTCTATTTCTTAATCTCCACGGAGGACACTGGGGTGTTCCTTACTTGATATTCTTTTAATTATACATTTATTTTGTATATACTCTTTGCAGTTATGATATACTTCATAGAATTAAGTTTTAGAGGACAATGAATAGAGCAATGAAGAATATACCTATAAGCCTCAATAATAGCCAATGTAGTTTTTCAGAAAGCTGACACCTTCACTGTGTAAAATACTGTTACCTTTTCTAGTGACTCAGACTTCAGAGCTGTGTATATCTGTCACTAATATTTTGAAATACAGAGATGATATTTCTATTGAATAATTTTTTTCTTGTCTGAAAACACCATTTAGTTGTAGGTATTATGTAGGAAACTACCCACAAGATATTTAGGAGTACAAAAATTTTATTGAAACTAGTAATATGTTTATGAGGCACTTGTTATAATAGAAAATTATATTTAATATTGAACTGGACAATCTAGGTTTGAATATAAGTTTTTACAGTTTCTGGTAGTTATATTCTTAGCAAACTCCTCTTTCTTGTTTTCTCATTTTGCTAATCTATAAAATGGGGATAACAAGACCAATCCCATAAGGCTGTGTAGTTTTCCCTTTTGGAAGGGATGGTCATGGTTCAGCATCATCAAGAAGGGGCAGAGAAAATACATGTAAATATTGAAAACATGGGTTCTGAGGATGGGTAACTTCTGAGATAATTAGAATAGTTAGCTCTATTGTAATATTCTCATGATAAAATAAAAAACTGAAAAAGACGTTTTTGTTTTGAGAATTTACACTATATATTTTTGGCCTTGAATCTTAAAGTACATCATGCTTACAAGAAAAAAAGGAGAACTAACATTTTCTAGAGAACTTTGAAAATAGTAGCTAATTTATGCCACTCAAAAAACATTTAGCATTATATACTAAAATCCTTTTGGCATGAAGAAATGGATCATATACATTATTCTATTTACAAGTTTATCAGCCAGAGATATGAGAAAGTAGTTTAGGTTTAATGGAGACAAATAAAATGTTTGCCTATATTTAATCCATAGAAACCATACTAAATGTGGGCTAGATTTGCACATATTGGTAACATTTTTGAAGTCAGAAATTATATGTTTTAGAATATATAATAAAGACAATACTTTTAATGTTAAAGTGAAAAAATGGTATTTGATATAAATTTAGAAAATATTTTACTTAGATGAAATAGAAAGAAAGAAAAAATGAATATAGAGCCAAATTAGAGCTGCTTACTTGGGTAAAGTTCTGTTTTATAAAAATCTTGTAACTATGGAATCATTTCTCAAAGCAAAATCTTACTTGAAGTTCCCAAAATGAAACCGATAAAAATGGATCAGCTTTGGTTGAAGATGTTAGTAGGAAGCAGGGGTGTTTCCTTGCCATGCCCTTCCCATCCTCCAACCATACCTGCTGAATATCTCCTCATAAATTTGGAAAAAGTAAGATAAAGGCATAGATTCTCCAGAATTTCCTCTTGCTCAAAATACTGATATCTTTGCCTCCTGTAAAGAGTCAGTCATTGAGCCAAAGCACAGCTCTGCAGGTGAGTTACTAACCTAGGATGGACAAAGTCTCTAAACAAAAAATGCACTAAAAATATAGGTTGGGATGTTTAAAGTTTGATGAGTCAGTTTGGAGTGTAGATCACAGCTCAATAAAGTAATGCTCTGTTTCTCTACTAAAGAGGCTGCTCAGCCCTCTGTGCTTTCGAGTATTAACATTAGCTGGGAGCTAGAGAAGAGTGGCAATACAACTGAGATGAAGAGGGAACAAAACATAACCTCCCACCCTTTCATGAAATGAAACTTCTAGAAATGAGTGTATAACTATCTAGTCTGGGGGGTCTCCTACATTTTTATGTCATGCATTCCTATCAGTTAACTTTTTTCAGTGTACACTCTAAAAATATGCATACTTATGCATTATTTCAATGTACTATATTATGAAAAGTTTCATTATATAAAACAAAAACAGAACTTAAAAAAGGATGAGAGGAAAATAAATACAAATAGATGGCAAAGGTTTTGCTTCCACTTCCCAAAAGGAGACAACTGCTTAGGTTTTCATGTCACATTGATTTTGTACCCTCCATTGCAAGGATTGTAAAAGGAATAGTTTGGAGTAGATGAGCACCATCAATGTAGATTTCAGTATATCTCCTAAGATAAAGGCATGCATAATATTAGAGAAAGAATATTATGAGATTTATAAGTGACATTTTAAATAATAGTGCTGACAGATCTTGCATATCTTATTCTAAAATTACATGATATGTTTTGGTGGGGGAATCAAGCTTAAATTATTAAAAAAGTCTTTAAAGTTGTTTTGAACTGGGTCAACTAAGCTGATTGTTCTCGATTTTTACTTTTAGTGTGGCTAAGTTTATTTTAATTTTCATCAGAAACTATCTTGTAGAATTATTTAAATTCAAATTAAAGATATTTGTATAGGATGACTGAATGAAAAGCAATTTATAAGTATATGACACCTACTGAAATCATAATGTATTTCTGAGTGCTAAGTGATTAGGAATTATAAAAATTAAATATTTTAATTTATTCTTGCCATGTGTAATTCAAAATTCAGAATTTTTCAAATAAGGAGTTATTGCTCCTCTCTCTTATGGGTGATATTTTCTGTTGGAAATAAAGGATGATTCATGTCAACTGTGGACTGTAAAGTCTCCATCCTTTATTAAAAAGCTCTCCAAGTTCATTTGATCACTCTGCCCTTGTTAACATATAAGAGGCATTCTGCATTAACATTACATCATGTAACACCCATAAGATTCCAGGGCATAAATGTGCAAGTAAACAGCATTGTTGCCATATTTTTAAAGAAGAAAAAGTAAAAATTTCCATTTTACTGCTCATGCATTTTCATCTTTCACTGACTAAGCCATATGTGACTTATTGGAAGTTACATTTTTCCAACTATTCATGGGGCATGTGATCCTACCGTCTAAACTTGGATTGTTGAAGAGTATGCGTGAAGAAGAGAATGATGACACTCCCACATTTAGCCTAAAACACTTTTTTTTCAGAAGAAAAAAGTAAGCAAACAGATTAAATAAACAATATAAGATTGTTGGATTAACAGATTTCTGAAGAAAAAGAAACATAAAATAATACAAATATCCAGTTATCTTAACTAAATTAATTTTTAAATTGAGACATAATTGACATACAACATTATATAAGCTTAACATGTACAATGTGATGATTTACTACACATACATATTGTGAATTGTTTACCAAAATAAGGTTAGTTAAAATATCCTTTACCTCACGTAATTGCCATTTAGTTGTTTGTTATGGTGAGAATATTAAAGCTCTGCTCTTGTAGCAACTTTGAAGTATACAATACAGTCTTGTTAACTATAGTCATTATGCTGTACCTTAGATCCCCAGAATTTTATAACTGAAAGTTTCTACCCTTTGACCAACATTCCATATCTTCCCCACTGCTAATCCCTGGCAACCACCACTCTATTCTCTGTTTCTATGAGTTCAGTGATTTAGATTCCACATATAAATGAGATCATGCAATACAGGCATACCTCATTTTACCGTGCTTTGCTTTATCGCACTTCACAGATATTGCATTTTTTAAAAGTTGAAGGCTGGTGGCAACCCTATGTCAAACAAGTTTATTGGCAGTCTTTTTCCAACAGCGTTTGCTCACTTTGTGTCTATGTGTCACATTTTGGTAATTCTCACAATATTTAAAACATTTATATTATTATTATATTTGTTATGATGATCTGTGATGTTACTATTGCAAAAACAATATGACTTGCTGAAGGCCTAGATGATGGTAATCATTTTTTACTAATAAAATATTTGAAATGAAGGTATTCACATTGTCTTTTTAGGCATAATGCTATTGCACACTTAATAGACTATAGTATAGTGTAAACATAACTTTTGTATGCACTGGAAACCAAAAAATTCATGTGACTCATTTTATTGTGATATTTGCTTTGTTGTGGTGGTTTGGAACCAAACCCACAGTATTTCCCAAATATGCCTGTATTTGTCTTTCTCCATCTGACTTATTCCACTTAGCATAATGATGCCCTCAAGGTCCATTTACATTGTCATAAATTGCAGTATTTCCTTCTTTTGTATCACTGAAAAATATCCCATTGTATGTGTGTGTGTATGTGTATATACATCTACATATATCTTACTTATTCTTTATCCATTCATCCATTGATGAATATTTCTCACTAGAATTTGTTAGTTTTTGTCATTTTGATAATGGCCACTCTAACAAATGTGAGGCGATAGCTCATTGCAGTTTTGATTTGCATTTTCCTGGAAATTAGTGATGATGAACACTTTGTTTTGTACTTGTTTGCCATTTGTATGTCTTCTCTAGAGAAATTCAGGTCCTCTGCCCATCTTTTTAATAAGATAGATTTTTTTTTTGCTTGTGTTCCTAACGTATTTTGGATATCAATCCCTTATCCAGATATAGATTCACAAATATTTTCTTGTATTCCATTGGTTGCCTCTTTATGTTGCTGATTGTTTTATTTTTTGCAGTGCAGAGTAATTTAGTTTCATGTAGTCCCAACTGTTAATTTTTGCTTTTGTTGCTTGTGCTTTTGGTGTAATATCCAAAAAATCCTTGTCAAGACTGATGTCAAAGATCTTTTTCCCAATGTCTGTTTTCATCTGGGAGGTTTACAGTTTCAGGTCTTCAATTTATGTCCTTAATTCATTTTGAGTTAATTTTTGTGAGTGATAAAAGATGGGGTCCAGTTTCTTTTATTTTCTCTTTTTTGCATATGAATTTTTTACCAACACCATTTATGGAAGAGCCTATCCTTTCTCCACTGAGTATTCTTGGGTCCTTGTCAAATATTAGTTGACCATATGTATGTGGGTTTATTTCTGGGCTCTCAGTAATGTTCCTTTCATCTATTTGTCTGTATTTATGCCAGTAACATGATTAAGATAGCTTTGTAATATAGTTGGAAATCAGAAACTGTGATGTCTTTGTGATGTGCTTTGTTGTTTCTCGAGATTGCTTTGGCTACTCAGGATCCTTATGGTTCTTTATGTAATTTAGGATTATTTTTCAGTGAAAAATGCCACCAAAAATTTGATAGGGATTGCATTAGTTCTATAAATGGCATTGCAATATAGACATTTTAACAATATTAACACTTCCAGTTCATGAATATGGGATATCTTTTCATTTACTCATGTCTTCAATTTCCCTCATCAATGTCTTATCCTTCTCAGTGTATGGATGTTTCACTTCCTTGGTTAAATTTATTCCTAAATATTTTATTGGTTTTGATGTTATTGTAAATGAGATTGTTTTAATTTTTTTTCAGATAGTTCATTGTTGGTGTATAGAAATACAACTGATTTTTGTATATTGATTTTGTATTCTGAATCTTTACTGAATTTGTTTATTTGTTCTAGCAGTTTTTTCTTGTTGTCTTTATGATGTTCTACATACAAGATCGTTTCATTGGCAAACAGACAATTTTACTTCTTCCTTTCTGATTTGATGCATTTTATATGTTTTTCTTGCCTACTTCCTCTGGCTAGGTCTGCCAGTACTATGTTTTAGTACAAGTGGTGAGAATTGGCATCATTGTGTTCATCCTGATCTTAAAGGGAAAGCTTTCAACCTTTCACTGATGAGTATGATGTTACCTCTGGGTTTGTAACATGTGACTGTATTAGGTTGAGATACGTTCCTTCTATATCCAATTTGTGAGAGTTTTTATCATGACAGGATGGTAAAGTTCGTAAAATGCTTTCCTGCATCTGTTGAGATGATCATATGATTTTAAACTTTCAATCTATTAAAATAGTGTATTACATTTATTGATTTCTTTATGTCGAGCCAACTTTTCATTCCAGGGATAAACTCCAGTTGATCATGGTGTATGATCCTTTTAATGTGCTGTTTAATTTGTTTTACTAATGTTTTGTTGAGAACTTTTTCATTTACATTCAACAGGGATATTGACCTGTATTTCCTTTTATTGTAGTATCCTTATTTAGCTTTAGTAACAGGGTAATGATAGTCTTGTAAAATGTGTTTGGGAGTGTTCCCTCCTCTTCAACTTTTGCGAAGAATGTTAGAGGGATTTGTGTTAATTATTCTTTAAATGTTTGATAGAATTCACCAGTGAAGCCATCTGGTCCTGGGATTTTCATTGTGGGAAGTTTCTGATTACTGATTCAATATCCTTGTTATTGGTCTACTCAGGTTTCCTATTTCTTCATGATTTAGTCTTGATAGGTTGTATATTTCTAGGAATTTATCCATTTCTTCTAGGTTATCCAATAATCTAAAAGTGTATAATGTTTCTAAGTAGTATAATTTTACATAGTAATCTCTTACCATGCATTCATGTGGAATCATATATAATGTGTTCTCTTTCATTTACAATTTTGTTTATCCAAGTCCTCTCTTTTCCTTGGTGGGTCTAGTTAAAAATTGTCACTTTTGTTTATCTTTTAAAAAACCCAGCTCTTAGTTTTGTTGATCTTGTATAATGTTTTTCTATTCTCTCCTTCATATATTTCTGCTCTGATCTTTATTATTTCCTTCCTTCTGCTAACTTTGGGCTTTATCTTCCTATTTCCTTAATGTGTCCGTGTTAGTTATTTTCTTTTTTCTTAATAGAGGCATTTGTCTCTGTAAATTTCCCTATTAGCACTGCTTTTGCTGAATTCCATGTCTTTTGGTATGTTGTCTTTCTATTTTTGTTTCTTTCAAGATAATTTTTAATTTCTCTTTGGATATCATCTTTGAACCATTGGTTGTTCAGGAGTGTGTTTAGTTTGCACATATTTGTAAATTTTCCAGCTTTCCCCTGTTACTGATAATTACTTTTATATCATTGTGGTCAGAAAAGATAACTGATAAGATTTCAACCTTTTAAAATGTTTTAAAACTTGTTTTGTGACTTAACATATGATCTATCCTGAAGAATGTTCTTTGTGCACATGAGAAGAACGTGTATTCTACTGCTATTGGATGGCATGTGCTGTATATGTCTGTTAGGTCCATATGCTCTAAAATGTAGTTCAAGTGCAATATTTCCTTATTGATTTTCTCTCTGGACAATCTATCCATTCTTGAAAGCGGCATATTGAAGTCCCCTACTATTACATTTTGTTGTCTACTACTCCCTTCAGATCTGTTAGTATTTGCATAATATATTTAGGTGCTTTGATGTTAGGTGCGTATATATTTACAATTGTTATATCCTTTTGATAAATTGACCCTTTAACATTATATAATGACTTTGTTTGTCTCTTTTTACCAATTTTAGCTTCAAGTCTTTTTTTTCTCTGATATAAGTATAGTTATCCCTTCTCTCTTTTGTTAACAATTTGCATAGACTTCTTCCATCTCCTCATTTTCAGCCTATGTGTTCTTAAAGGCGAAGTGCATCTCATTTAGGCAGTATATAGTGGTTCTTGTTTTTTTATTTGCCACTTATGTCTTTTGATTGGAGAATTTAATTCATTTACATTAAAGTAATTATTGATAGTAAGACTTACTAATATCATCTTATTAATTATTTTCTGGATATTTTGTAGTTCCTTTGTTCCTTTCTTCCTCACTTGCTGTTTTCCTTTGTGAATTGATGATTTTCTGTGGTTGTATTTCCATCTTTTTATCATGTTTGTATCTACTATAGGTTTTTGATTTGTGGTTAACCTGAAGCTTCCTTGAAACATCTTTGTGATATAAGTCTGTTTTAAGCTCATGTCTTTGGTTGCATACAAAAACTCTACCTTTTTACTATGCACGCAAATTAAGTTTTTATACCACAAATTACATTTTTATATTGTGTATTCATTAACTAATTATTATAGCTAGAGCTATGTTTAATATTTTTGTCCTTTAAGCTTTATACTAGATTCCTGTGGTTAACATAACACCATATTACAGTATTAGAGTATTCTAAATCTGCCTACATACTGAGATTTACCAGTTTGTTATATATTTTCATATGTTTTCATGTAACTAATTAGCATATTTTTTCAGCTTAAAGAACTCCTCTCAGCATTTCTTGTAAGGCAGATCTAGTGGCACTTAACTCCCTCAACTTTTGTTTCTTTCAAAAGTCTTTATCTTGGCTTCATCTGAAGGAAAACTGCTGGTAAAGTATTTTTTTTTGTTGGTAGTATTTTTCTTTCAGCACTTTGAATACAGGCACACCTTGGAGATACTGTGGGTTTGGTTCCAGATCATTGCAACAAAATGAATATTGCAAAGTGAGTCACACAAATTTTTACATTTCCCAGCACATATAAAATTTATGTTTACTCTACAGTATAGTCTATTAAGTGTGCAATAGCATTATGTCTAGAAAAGACAATGCACACACCTTAATTAAAAATTACTTCATTGCTAAAAATTTACTTTTTAAATTTACTTTTTAAAAGTAAATTTACCATTTACTTTGCCATTACATTCACAATGACAGGTGACAGGGCCAGAGCCAGACCCATAAGCAGCTGCAGAGGCCCTGGTTGTTGGCATGTTCTCCTGTGGTTGTAAGTTCTCCACATGAGTGCATGAACAACAGTGGAGGAGAAAAGGGAGTCAGGCCAGGAATGTTCAACTGCACTGCTGGAGGGGCTGGCTGCAGGTAAGTCAGGCCAGTGACAGGAGACAGGAGTGGGTCCTGGTCCACAAGTAGCTCTGGGGGCTCTGGCTGTTGGCATCTACTACCGTGGCCGCATCTCTTGACTTGGGCACAGAGAAATGGAGGTCATGTGCTGGGGTTTGCGCATCAGTTGGGCAGGTGCATAGGGGAAGGGGCTAGTTGTAGATGAGCCCAGTGGTGCAGGCCAGTGGCTGGAGACAGGGCTGAATCCAGACCCACATGCAGCTGTGGTGGCCTTGGCTGTCAGTGTACACATCCATGGCTTGAGATATCATAGGCATGCATAGCAGTAGAGGCTGGTGATGAAAATCAATCTGGTGGCATTCAAGTGACCAGCTGGAGGGGGGGGGGGCTGGTCCCAAGTGCACAATCCCAGTGCTGGGTGCTAGCTGTGGAGGCATAGGCTGGTGTCTTGCACTCGCACAGCACAGAGGCTCGAGCTAGCTACCTGTGTGGATCCCAGGTAGGGGAGAGAGTGGGGAGGGACTCAGGTGGCTGATGTCTGGAACATGGATATCTGGGGGTGGGGGAGTGAAACTTGTGTGGGATGCACAGCAACTATGCTGCCCACTGGCTGCTTCATCGTGAAAGCAGTTGGGGTTCTCTGCACAACAGGTCATTGGAATTAGAGTGGCTCCCCCCATGTGTCTGATACTGGTAGCCTCTGTTCTTCCTTTTTCCTTAGTGTTTCTCTACATCTTAGCTTTGCTGGTCTCTGGGTGGGGTCAAACAAAAGTGGCTCCTTTGGTATTGCCTCAAAAGGCTAGGGAGGCTGGCCACTCACCCCACTTTCCCTTTCTTTGCAAGAGGAACCCTTTCTATCTGGAGAATTTCCTCTTGGCATTAAGCTGTGCTGGCCTGGGAGTGGGACGACGTAGGCAAAATTAAGCTGTTCTTTCTTCCTTTTTTGTGCAGTTCCTCCCAGAATTTTTGTTCCACTGCATTGTTAAAGTTTCTTGAGTAGACTCCTGATGTCTCCTAGAGCTGTTTTTGTTCATAGTTGATCTTTTGAGGGGTTGAAGGTTGGGAGCTCCTACTTCACTATCTTAGTGACATCTGTCCCCTAAATTAATTTTCTTACTTTCCTTCAACCTCTATGTTTCCTTGGTTGGGGGTACATGTATGATTTGGTTTGCCTTCTATAATGTTTTGGAAAGCCAGTTTTTTTGAAGGCTAGTGTGTTTTGCAATTATGACATATAGTCACCATCTCAATTATTGAGGTCTCACCTCTACTATTGGAAAGATATATTCTGTTAAAAATTGACCAATAAGATACTACTACATTGTCACATTTAACATTTGTTGAGTGCTAGTTATTATGTTTCAATCTAAAGACTGTACACAGATCATCAGACTGAATCTTGCCACAGTCCTGTGAGTTAGGGGATATTATTTCCCTTGTTTAAAATGAGTAAATTGAGCTTAGAGAGGCTAACTGACTTGCCTAAATTCACACAACTAATAATGGAGCAATGAACCTCAGTCCTGTTATGAAAATAATTCAGTTATAATCTCTAACTGTAACCAAATTTTCACAAAAATTCAGCCTTTGGGATTTTGAGTACATTTTCAATTATTTTTGACAGATACTTTCAAGAGTACAGACAAAAATAAAAACATTATATAATGCCACCATTTTGTTCCTGATGAACTAGAAAGAACATGGAGTAGAACATGAATGGCCCTTACCTTCTACAGGTGGAAAAATAGTTCACATCAACATGGAAAATAACAATTTATTATGACAGCAAGAGCCCTGCCTTTTCTTTAATTAGACTCATCGTATCTATAATATACTATGTATCTAAATGCTTAATGTTTTTAGTGTAATGGAATAGTTGAGTGAATGTCTATGCAGACTGTTGTTTTTCCTGAGTGGAATGTATGAATATATTTAACTACTGATTTTACTTTCTTATACAATAGAAGCAGATTATCAACCTGAGTTTTAGTTGTATTAATAATATACAGCAGTCATCAGTAGATATCAGTGGGGAAGCCCTCTCTTAGTTAATTGTTGTGTCACTACAGTCTGGTATGTCACACGTACTTGATGTTCTACAAATGTTCTGTGAATGGATGAGTTAAATATTGCTAATTTGGATAGGTAATAAAACATTTTTCTTCCTTGAATTTACTATGCATTGTCACATTTGGTTGGCATCAATTCCACTGTTCTCTCTGTTTGAAATTCTATTTTTTTTCTCCATCAAGAAAAATTTACATCCCTTAGTAGACTTCTCAATAATTCTTCTTATCTGCCCTTACTAAATTATTTTTTTCAAATTTTAACTCTTTATTGACAATGCATTAGACATCTTTCCTAATAATTTACCCAGAAACAAATACTTACAGTTTTTTAAATAACTGGCCTTGGGTTATGGGGCTTTGTAAAAATTGATGTATAATTCATATATAAAATATTTTTTCAGGTACACAATGTAGTGATTCAATATTTGTATATATTGTGAAATGATCACCTCAGTAAGTCTAGTTAACATTCAATGCCATACATAGATACAAAATTTGTTTTATCTTGTGATGAGAATTTTAGGATTTATTCTCCTAGCAACTTTTACAACTTTCAAATATGTAATATAGTGTTATTAATTATAGTCACTATGCTGTATATTATATCCCCATGACTTATTTTATAACTGAAAGTGTGTACCTTTTAACATCCTTCATATATTTTGTCCCCCTCCCCACAGCTTTGGAAACCACTGATCTGTTCTCTGTATCTATGAGCTTAGTATTTCTTTTTTTTACTCTTCCATATAAAAGTGAGAACCTATGTTATTTGTATTTCTCTGATATTTCATTTAGCATAATGCCTTCAAGTTCTGTCTATGTTGTCACAAATGGCAGGATTACATTTTTTCATGGCTGAACATTATTCATTCTTTAACCATTCAACCATCAATAGACACTAAGACTGTTTCCATATCTTGGTTACTGTAAACAATGGCACGATGAACATGGAGTGCATATATCTTTTTGAGTCAGTGTTTTCATTTTCTTTGGATAAACACACAGAAGTGGAATTGCTGGATTATATGGTAGCTCTATTTTCAGTCCTTTGAGGTTTATTCCACATCCTTGTCATCACTTGTTATTTGTTGTCTTTTTAATGATAGACACCTAAAAGGTGTGAGGTGATATTTCATTGGGCTTTGATTTTTATGTCCCTGATGGCTAGTGAAGTTGAATATCTTTTCATATAGCTGTTAGCCATTTGTATGTCTTCTTTGGAAAAACTTTTACTCCAGTCAACTGCTCATTTTTAAATAAGGTTATTTGGGGTTTTTTGATGTTGGCTTCTATGAGCTCTCTGTTTATTTTGGATATTAACCCCTTATTAGATGTATGATTTGCAAATATTATCTCCCATTCAGTAAGTTGCCTTTTCATTTTGTTGATGGTTTCCTTTGATGTGCAGAAGCTTTTTAGTTTGATATAATCCCCCTTGTTTATTTTTGCCACTTTTATCCTTGCTTTTGGTGTCAAATCCAAAAATTCATCACTAAGACCAACGTCGGGGTTACTGCGTATGTTTTCGTCTAGGAATTTTATGGTTTCAGGTCTTATGTTCAAGTTTTTAATCCATTTTAAGTTAATTCTTATATATTATGTAAGAGTCCAGTTTTATTCTTTTACATGTGGCTGTCCAGTTGTTGAATGCCATTTATTGAAGAGACTGTCTTTTCCCCATTACATATTCTTGGCTCCTTTGTTGTTAATTGACCATATATGCATGAGTTTCTTTTGGGCTCTCTATTCTGTTTCACCAATCTATGTTTCCTTTTATGACAATACCATACTGTTTTGATAACTATAGTTTTGTACTATAGTTTAAATTTAGGGTGTGTGATGCTTCCAGTTTTGTTCTTTCTAAAGATTGCTTTGACTATTTGGGTGTTTTGGAGTTCCATACAAATTTTAGAATTGCCTTTTCTATTTCTGTGAAAATGACATTGGAATTTTTGATAGGGATTTCATTGAATCTGTAAATTGCATAGTATGGACAGTTCAACAATATTAATTCTTCTAATTCATGAGTGTGGATTATCTTTCCATCTGTTTGAGTCTTCTTTAATTTATTTCATCATTATAATTTTTGATATGTAGGTCTTTAACCTCCATGGTTAAATTATTTCAAGATATTTTATTCTTTATACTGCAATTGTAAATGGGAGTTTTATATTAATTTCTCTTTCTAATACTTTGTTGTAGAGTATAGAAATGCAACAAATTTTTGCGTGTTGATTTTGTATCCTGCAGCTTTACTGAATTTAGTCCTAACAGCTTTTAGGATATTTTAAATATATAATATTATATCATCCTCAAACAGCGACAGTTTTACTTCTTCCTTTCAAATTCGGATGCCTTCTTTCTTTTTCTTGCCTAGTTGCTCTGGCTAGAACTTCCAACACTATGTTGAATAAAGTGGCCAGAGTGGGCACCCTTGTCTTCTTTCTGTTCTTAGAGGAAAAGCTTCTAGCTTTTCACTACTGAGTATGATGTTAGCTGTGGGCTTGTTATATATGGCATTTATATGTTAAGATATGTTCACTCTATACCCACTTTGTTGAGAGATTTTATTACAAATGGATGTTGAATTTTTTCAAATGCTTTTTCTGCATCTATTGAGACAATATGATTTTTATCTTTCATTTTGTTAATGTGGTGTATCACACTGATTGATTTGCAGATATTTTTACATCCTTGAAACTCTGAAATAAATTCCACATGACCATGGTGTGTGACCCTTTTAATGTATTGCTGAACTCAATTTGCTAATATCTTGTTGAGGATTTTTGCACCTATGTTCTTCAGGGATGCTGGCCTGTAATTTTCTTTTCTAGTAGTGTCCTTGCCTTATTTTGGTATCAGGGTAATACTGGCTTCCAAAAATTAGTTTGGAAGTGTTTCCTTCTCTTCTATTTCTTATTTTTGGAAGCATTTGAGAAGGATTGGTATTCTGTGAACATTTCGTAGACTTCACCATTGCAGCCATCTGGTCCTGGACTTTTTTTTTTTTTTTTGAATTTTTATTTTTAATACAGCAGGTTCTTATTAGTTATCTATTTTCTACATATTAGTGTATATATGTCAATCCCAATCTCCCAATTCATACCACCACCACCACGCCCAACCTCCCGCTTTTCCCCCTGTGTGTCCATACGTTTGTTCTCTACATCTGTGTCTCCATTTCTGCCTTGCAAACTGGTTCATCTGTACCATTTTTCTAGATTCCACATATATGTGTTAATACACGATATTTGTTTTTCTCTTTCTGACTTACTTCACTCTGTATGACAGTCTCTAGGTCCATCCATGTTTCTACAAATGACCAAATTTCATTCCTTTTTATTGCTGAGTAATATTCCATTGTATATATGTAACACATCTTCTTATCCATTCATCTGTCGATGGACATTTAGGTTGCTTCCATGACCTGGCTATTGTAAATAGTGCTGCAATGAACATTGGGGTGCATCTGTCTTTTTGAATTATGGTTTTCTCTGTCTGTATGTCCGTGGTCCTGGACTTTTGTTTATTGGGAGGTTTTTGCTTAATGATTCAATCTCTTTTCTACTAATCAGTCTGTTCAGATGTTCTATTTCTTCATGATTCAGACTTTGTGGCTTGTATGTTTCTAGGAATTTACCATTTCTTCTAAGTTGCCTATTCATTGGCCCATAATTATTTATAATAGTTACTCTTTTACCAAATATATTTGTAGATGTTTATTAAGAAATTCAGTGACGGCTCCCCTGGTGGTGCAATGGTTAAGAATCTGCCTGCCAATGCAGGGGACATGGGTTTGAGCTCTGGTCCAGGAAGATCCCACATGCTGCGGATCAACTAAACCCATGTGCCACACCTACTGAGCCTGTGCTCTACGGCCTGCGAGCCACAACTACTGAAGCCTGTGTGCCTAGAGCCCATGCTCCACAACAAGAGAAGCCACTGCAATGAGAAGCCCCTGCACCACAACAAAGACCCAACACAGCCAAAAATAAATAAATTAAATAAATTAAGAAAAAAAGAAATTCACTAAATATTTATTTCATGAATTTTTCTAGGTTGACATATCTTTATTTTTATTAATATTAATAAACAGAGTATTATCTGGTAAATAATATTTGGTATGATTTTTATATGCATATAATACTTGATGTTCAAATGCATATAAAATACATAATATTCCAGGGCAAGTGCAGTCTTTAAACTTTTTATTTTACTCAAAATAATTTTCACAATTTCTCAAGCTTAGAGTATCAGGTAAAAACTAAGAGTGCCCTTGCTTTTCTGATTATTAGATCACCTCTTACCTTTCTTGAAATTCCTTACTTGTGCTAACTTTTGTTCAATGAAACACTCCTTTCCTGGTTATAATTTTACCTTCCAGGCTAGCTCTTTTGCAGGTAGCATCTTAACTCAATTCCAGCTACACTGTAATAAATACTCCCACTATTATACAATCAGGAAATATTTATTGAGTGTCTACTATGTGCCAGGCATTAGCACTCTCTACAATTAGAAATATCAGTGAATAAACCAGACAACAGCCCCTGCCCTCCTGGTGTCTCTCTTCAATAAAAATAGTACATTTATAAATTATATAACTATAAATTATGTTAGAAAATAATTATTATTAATATGTTTCCTTTTAATTTCTTATTCTAATATTGCAAATTTACTTCTTTTGTGAGCATTTTTTATTGATAATATTAAAATGCCTTGATCTTCCCTTTATTGAAATTTGGTTTTAGTCATTATCTGAAAGAAATTTTTGACATTTATTCTGGGCCTACAAATTGTTTTCTCAAAAAGACTGAAGTTCATTGTTTATGTCTATATTTATAAAAATACATGATGGGAGTCAAAGCAAATCAGGTCAAATTCCAGTTCTCTAGGGCAAATTATTTAATATCTTTACTTCAATTTTCTCATCCTTAAAATGGAGATGACATTGTTACAAGACTAGTCACCACATCATAGATTTTATTAGGAGCAAAAGAAACAGTGCATATTAAGTGGATATTTAGTTATCTTAAGCTATCACTCATTATTTTTCTTTGAAATGTGATAAATCTAGAATCAGAATCTTGCTCTTATCTTTCCTAGTTGCATGAATTGGGCAAAATATTTAATCTCTTAGAATTTCACTTTCTTTATCTGTATTTAAGAAATATGTAAAAATATTGGCTTTTTAAAAGTACTGACTAAAATAACATATGTAAAATGCCTAGCAGTGCTTGCCATATAGTACACTCTCAATAATTTAAGTTAATCTTTCTGAGGTTCAGAGTGAATATCTGTGATTTCAAATGAGAAACAAATAAAACTATATATCCTTCTATCAAAATATGGTTAATAATTATTCTAGTCCTTGGGTCTTCCCTGGTGGTGCAGTGGTTAAGAATCCACCTGCCAATGCAAGGAACACAGGTTCAAGCCCTGGTCCAGGAAGATCCCACATGCCACGGACCAGCTAAACCTGTGTGTCACAACTATTGAGTCTGCACTCTAGAGCCCGCGAGCCACAACTACTGAAGCCCCTGCACCTAGAGCCCATGCTCCACACCAAGACAAGCCACCTCAGTGAGAAGCCCACACACCTCAATGAAGAGTAGCCCCCACTCACTGCAACTAGAGAAAGCCTGCGCACAGCAACAAAGACCCAACACAGTCAAAAATAATAAATAAAATAAAATTATTGAAAATAATAATAATTTTTCTAGTCCAAACCTTTGAGCTTTTGAGAAACTACAACCTAATATGATACTTCACTTCTAATCAATGTAGTACTTTGTGTATTGTAAAAACCAATTGTTTCAGACAGATCTGTTAAAAAAATGTTTAACACTTATCAGATGTCAAGTAAAGAATTAGGCCTTCATTTTGAATATAATATTATATATGTAATTAAAACAAAGATAATATTTCAATATTATATTTTAAGTGCTATGATATCAAGATAGAGATATGAGTGGCATTCTCATAGCAGCAGTAGTATAGTATAGTGTAGAGTATAGTATAGTATGTGTAGTATAGTAGTATAGTATAGTATAGTATAGTATAGTGTGGAGTATAGTATAGTATGGAGCACAGAGAAGTTTGGGACGATGCCGGGGTTGAAACTCAGAAATATGAAAGAATAAGAATTCTGTATTTGGAAAGGGGGTACAGGCTGAGAATGGGCTAACGCATGGGACAGGAAGCATCCTGGCAAGTTCAGGGAACTATAAGAAGCCCTATATTCCTAGACATTGAAGTATGAGCTATGAGTTAAAAAGAGGACTTTGGGGATGCAGACTAGGGATTTGGGTCTTATACTAACAAGCTCTGACAATGGCTTTAAAGTTCCTTAGCAGAAACAGAGTCATTAAGGATTTAGTGGTTGGGGAGAGAATAGTCACAGCCCTGTTTCTCCCCGACTCTTTGTTCAAAACAATCTTCTTTTAGATGCTTTACACTTCAAAGTTTTCTTGAAATGCATTCATTCATTTAATTAACAAATATTTATTAAGTAGCTGTCATATAACTGGCACTGTTCTAAGCACGGGAGATTAAACAATGACCAAAACAGACAAAAATATCTGTCTTCATGGAGCTTATACTTCAGGGAGAGGAAGACTATCACTAATCAAGATAAATAAGTAACATAGAAAATATTTAATAAGATAATTGGAACTAAGATGGGCAATAAAATGGAGAGGAGAGGGCTTCCCTGGTGGCGCAGTGGTGGAGAGTCCGCCTGCCGATTCAGGGGACATGGGTTCGTGTCCCGGTCCGGGAAGATCCCACATGCCGCGGAGTGGCTGGGCCCGTGAGCCATGGCTGCTGAGCCTGCACGTCCGTAGCCTGTGCTCTGCAAAGGGAGAGGCCACAGCAGTGAGAGGCCTGTGTACTGCAAAAAATAATAATAATAATAAATTTTAAAAAATGGAGAGGAGAGAGTGAATGTGTGTGAGTTTTGGAAATTTAGAAAGGGTTACCAGGAAAGGCTTAGTTTTAAAAAGTGAAAAAGTGATATTTAAGGAAGGCTATGAAAGAGGTTAGCATAAAGAATTCTTTGAACTAATATTATAAACCTTATTTTATATAACCTGAGCTTAATGTGTCATTTTAGCAGATGAATATGAATAAACTTTTAGCTAAAATGGATCAGCCTGGCTGAAGCATGTAAAACAGATTTAAGTTAGGCAAGATTCTAAGTAACAAAATTCATTCATAGGTTGCTAAGTAATAAATAAGTTCACCTGGAGAGTTAGTGGTGAGTTATAGCAGAAGTCATAGGGAAAAGAGCAGTGGCAAGGAAGGCAAGTCAGATAAAGAACTCTTTAAAAAATAAAATATGCACAACTTTGTAATAAAATGCATGTAGATGGTTGATAAAGCATGAAAGCTAGGATAACTCACAGATTCCTGGGTGACATTATAGGGTACAGATTTTAGCAAAGGAAGCCTTGAAAGTAATATAACAAAACTGTTAGCTTCGTGAAAGTTCAGCTCACCAGCTCTTTAGCATCTGGTTCTGTAATATATTCCCTAGTGCCTGGCATTACACCTGCCATATAGGAATTCAGTTAATATTTGTTCAATCATTGAATGAATATATTGTGTTAAATTTAAAGTAATTGTGACTCCAAGGAATTAGATAAGTTGGGTGCTAGGGATGAGTCCTGGAGTGAATGTGTCGATTTGGAAGTGGCAGAGGTACACTCAGAGTGGTGGTTAAAGCCGAGAAAGCGAACAGAATCGCAAAGGCAAAGGCGCTTACAGAGATCAGCAGATTCAGATTGATGGAACACAGGAGAAACACAGGAATACCTGCACTAACAGGGTGGGGAAAGCATAGCACATGTAATACCCTTCGTTCCCTTGGTTTGAACCTCACTGTTGTTAGCAGTTTGTGACACCTTCCACCCCTTTCTCTCTCATTCACTCAGCTGCTGACATTACGTCCCATCATCCTTGGAGACTGGCATGCATTTAAAAGAACACAGACACATAACCACAATCAAAGTCAATATATTAATATCAATACACTAAAATCATCTAGTCCGCAGATTCCATTTAGAAATAACCAATTGTTCCAATAATGTCTTTTCCTTTTATTTTATTTTATTTTTTTTTGCGGTACGCGGGCCTCTCACTGTTGTGGCCTCTCCCATTGCAGAGCACAGGCTCCGGGCACGCAGGCTCAGCGGCCATGGCTCATGGGCCCAGCCACTCCGCGGCATGTGGGATCTTCCCGGACCGGGGCACGAACCCGTGTCCCCTGCATCGAGAGGCGGACTCTCAACCACTGTGCCACCAGGGAAGACCCCAATAATGTCTTTTATAACAAAGATTCCAGTCCAGGATGATACAATATGCTTATTTGTCATGTCTCTTTAGTATCCTTCAATTTGAAAGAATTCCTCCATTTTCCCTTGACTTGCATGATCTTGGCATTTTTTTATTCTAAAATAGAATGTTTATTAAAAAATCATGCAGTCTAACAAGTAGACCAATTAGTTGTTAATAAACAAGGTTTCCCTCCCACCTAAAAAAAGGTTGTTTTAGAGAAACAACCTAAAATATTTCCAGGAGAAATAGGGTGTTTGGTGGGGCTATCTGAGCTGCAGGTGGCCCTTCAGTGTTCTTACCACTTTAGTTTGGAAATGTCTCTGTAAGAAAACTTTAAAATAAATACATGCCGATTATTTTATAGAGATGTCCTCAATTATTTAGGTTTGTATGTATTTTTCTCAGAATTAGATTCCATTGGCCAGGTATCCTGAAAAATAGCAGCTGTGGAAAATATTCTTTTTTAAAAAATAGGTGAAGTCATAAATTTATAGCATAAAATTATACATTTTAAAGGGAGCAATGTCTGTCTGCCATTTGTTCCTTCTCAGAGTCCCATAATACATATGTTGGTGCATTTAATGGTTTCCCACAGGACATTGATCCTGTGTTTTTTTCTTCTTTCTGCTCAATGGTCTGAACTTCAAGTTCACTGATTTATCTTTTCTGCCTCCTTACATCTGCTGTTGAAGTTTTCTGGTGAATTTTTACTTCAGTTATTGTACTTCTCAGCCCCAGGATTTCTATGTTCTTCCTTTTTATAATTGCTCTCATTTTATTGATATTTTTATTGACATTCATTTTCTTCATATATTCTTTTCCTAATTTCCTTTAGTTCTTTGTCCATGGTTTTATTAAGCTTTTTGCAAAGCCTGCATTCCCTGTTATGTGTGGTCACTGAATTCTCAGTTATCTCGGGGATCAGCCAGTGACCTGACAGGGATTCACTTAAATGTCTTGAGCTAAAAGAGAGAGAGAGAGAAAAGTGCTACTTTACTTGGCCTCGGCCGTTTGGTCATGAGCTGGGCATTCATTCAATGCTAAGCCAGTCCACCTACACTCTTTTTCTCTTTGTGAGACTTTTCAGTTTTGTCTTTACCTCCCCCTTGCATGGAGACTACAGACCCACCGAAGGCAAAAGCTGTGGGTCCTCTCAGGTCTTTTCTGAGCATATGTGGACCTGGGCATGTGTATTGTGTTTCCTCTTACCCCAGTGTATGTGGAGGCCCTGTGAGCTCTTATTCCCTCAAGGGACTTCCCAATCTACCTTGTCCTTCTTGGGCTTTTAATTCACTGTGCCACTTTCCCTGCTTGCTCTCACTAATTAGGTGGACACAGACAGTATATATACTTAAATATTTCAACAGCTGTGGCTGCCTGGAAAGCCTGCCTGAGAAGTCTGGAGAGGAAGGGACAAAAAAAAGGCCAGCCTCAATGGAATTTTACTTGGCCTTAAAAAAGAATGAAATAATGCCATTTGCAGCAATATGGATGGACCTAGAGATTGTCATACTGAATGAGGCAAGTCAGACAGAGAAAGACAAATATCATATGATATCACTTTGTATGTGGAATCTAAAAAAATGGAACAAATGAACTTATTTACAAAACAGGAATAGAGTCACAGACATAGAAAACAATCTTATGGTTACCGGGGGGAAAGGGGCAGAGGGATAAATTGGGAGATTGGGATTGACATATTCACATTACTATATATAAAATAGATAACTAATCAGAACCTACTGTATAGCACATGGAACTCTACTCAATACTCTGTAATGACCTATATGGGCAAAGAATCTAAAAAAGAGTGTTTATATGTATATTTTTAACTGATTCACCTTGCTGTACGGCAGAAACTAAGACAACATTGTAAATCAACTATACTCCAATAAAAATTAAAACAAAATAAAACAAACAAACCAAAAAACCCAAAGGCTAGCCTCTGTGCTGATTCCTGAGGGAATTACAAACATATAAAAATGCACATGGTCAAGGTTAGCCCTCTGGAACCAGCAACCTGCCCCAGGGAAGCTGGCTAGTATCCCATGTTTACCATGAGCATGATGGGGAATGGAAGATGGGAGGTGAGTGAAAATACCACAGCAATCTCTTACTAAAAGTCAGCTGCCCTTTTCTTCAGTAAGCAGCCCTCTGGTTGATGAAAGTTTTGGATTTGTTTCCAGATTAAAAAAAAAAATGATTCTTTCAGTCTTTGTGAGTTTATAAATGTTTTAGTGGAAGGGCTGGTCCTTTGAATGCCCTATTCTTTCATTTTCCATGACGTCACTCCTATAGAAAATATTCTTGTCTATACATGTTTTTATTGTTTATATGTTATGTTTAATGTTTCTCAACATACATGAAACTCGACTTTAATAGAAATTCAATTATGATTCTATTTCTTTTTTACATACATTTTTATATTTTCATTTATGAAGTATCATTTGCCTTTTTGACATTAAATCTCTTCATACTCTTCATGCTTTGCATAATTGATTGCTTGTTTTATTCCTCTTCATTGATATTTAGGTTTAATATCTTGGTGTAGAGTCCAAGGTATGAGTCGCTTCCACAATGATCTACAGTGTTGGAATCGGTAAGCACCAATTTAAATTACTTACAAATATTCAAGCGTTGTGGAAGTGGCATTGATACAATCTTGTGAACATTAGCACAACTCCAAGAAGATCCTCATATAATATTTACTTTTACAATTTTAACAAAATCTTCTTTGGTAGATATAAAAATTGGACTATGCCTTTCTATATAACTGATTATGAGAATAGGATGAATAAACATCCCCTAAATTACTGTGCATAGAATTGGAGATTTCTCATTAACATTTATTTTTTACCTTAATGAAAGTTGATATTTTTCCATAATTTCCTGATACAGTAGCTTAATATAGAAAAAATGTTTTTTAACTTTAATTCTGAATGAAACTGTTCAAATTAGAAAAGAAATGCGTTTAGTTAATTTAATTGACTACAACCAACCATTACCTCAACCATGTGGTCACCAATAAAATTACCCTGGAGGAATTAGTTCAAGCAATAATGCTTATTATCATCTACATGTTATTGCTCACTTTAACATACACCTGGCCCAAGTAACCATATAATATAAGGATTCAATTTAGAGACTTAGATTCTAAATTATATGTTGAGCTAATCAGACCAGACTCCCCTTTTAATGGAAATAATAAATGATGGGTGTTATAATTTCATTACAGAAGAACATTTTTGTATTAGTTGGATTGAGATAACAGAGTTTTCACTAAATTCTTGAATTCTATTTTTTCTTTTCATTTCTATGTAATTTATACTTTATAACTGCATCTAACTCTATGGTTTTCTTAAAATTATCTGAAAATATGAAAAAATTTTTTAATCTGTAAAAGTAGCCATGCTTTATACTTCTATCCTCTGCTGTTTCTTCCTGACAGCTGCCAGACGACAGATAGCTGGCCCATTTGGCTTCCACCCCAAGACTTGCTCCTGTCCTTTACTCCGCTGCACCGAGATCTTTTATTAACATCTGACTACAGCAGCCTTATGTCTCTGGACTGCAAATAAGAATTACTCAGGGAGAGGTCTGGAATTTGTTCCATTATATACTGGAATGGGGCCAAAGGATGACTACTTGATTTTTAGTCTAGTGACAGATTTAGTATCTGTCTTCTCAAGAAGCCAAGAGATTTGAAATATGTCCAAAGCCTGTCCTTATTCCCTAAGATCTGAGATATTATTATAACTTGAAATTTCACCCATTATCTTCTGAGTTTGACAATAATTGGTGGTAGTGAATGAGAACATTATGTGAGAGTTCCCATTGCACCTAAAAAAGAGGGAAAACAAAAAAGATTCTTTTTTCCTTATTTGGTTCATTAAAACAAAAGTCCTTAACCCCAAGGAGAGGACTTGCAGAAATTATAAATGTTACTGTGAGGTCACTATTAATATTTTCAGATCTGTATTAAAATGGGAAAATTATGTAGATAGGAACCCAGAGTTAAAGAGACAGCCCTCCTAGAGTTTCCTATTCAAAATATATTTACACAATTAATATCTTTACTATGTACTAGACACTGTGCTAGGAAAATTATATACATTAATTAATCTATACGCTAACTTTGTAAAGTAGGTTATTTTATTCCACATTTTACACAGGGGAAAGCTGAAGATTATAGATATTAAGGAACTGGCCAAACAACATTCTCATGAACAAATGTTAATAAGGGTAGTGTAGAAATTCATTATCTTTTTGGTGTGAGTTTTCTATATCATAGTATCTCTTATAGTAATAAAAGGTGAGATCTGCATCTTCTTTTAGAGATTATGGAGCAAAGGATGTCAGAGTTCGTGGAATTCAGTTATCTCCCTACAAATGAAGCTATTCAGGCCAGAACATATGGATTAGTGTATGGTTTGGATACTGACCAAACAAAAGCCCTGGAAAATTGGAGGTAATGGTGTCGTCAATACAGAGAAGACACCAATGGGACAGGAGGAGGCCCAGGGTTAGAAAGTCAGTCCGGTTCAGCAATGACATCCACAGTCTGCCATATGCTCTTCTCTACAAATATAAACCACAGTCTCATATTTTCAATATTTTATAGCATATTATATAAGCTTATTTTTTAAATTAATTTTTATTGGAGTATAGTTGTTTTGCAATGTTGTGTTAGTTTCTAATGTACAGGAAAATGAATTAGCTATATGTATACATATATCCCCTCTTTTTTGGATTTTCTTCCCATTTAGATCACCACAGAGCACTGAGTAGAGTTCCTTGTGCTATACAGTAGATTCTCATCAGTTGCCTATTATATAAGCATATTTGTGATGGTTAATTTTATGTATGAACTTGACTGGGCCATGAGGTATCCAGATATTTGGTCATATCTTATTCTGGATGTTTCTGGATGAGATGAACATTTAAACTGGTAGACTGAGTTTGCTCTGACTAATGTGTGCAGGCCCCAATCAATCAGCTAAAAGATTAAATGGAAAAAAAAGGCTGATCATCTCCTGAGTGACAGGGGATTCCTTCTACTTGACTGCCTTTGATCTGAAACTGTTTTTTCCTGCCTTTGAACTAGAGCATTGGCTCCTCCAGGGTCTCCATCCTGAAAGCTTTTGGACTAGAACTACACCACTGGCTCTTCTGGTTCCCAGGCCTTCAGACTCAGACCAGAACTGTACCATTGGTTCTCCTGAGTTTGCAGTTTGATACCTCACCCTGTAGGTCTTGGGACATGTGTGTGTGAGTGTATGTGTGTGTGTGTGTGTGTGTGTGTGTGTGTGTGTGTGTGTACGCAGAACCTCTTGGCTCTGTTTCTCTGGAGAACCCTCATACACATATGATTGTTTACTTTTTCCTATTTTTAGTATGCAGAGTTTTATTTTTGTTATCACTCTGATTTGGGAGAATATTCTATATTTTAAAATTTAATTCCAGTAAGAAAATGTTATGATAAGGGCAACATTCATAAAACTTATATTTTTCTATGTTAGGCTATATTATGAAATGTGAAGTCAAGGGTGATATGCTTTGATTTTTTTTGGCTTTTGTAAACTATATTAATGCTATCTTCCAAGCTACCAGGTATGATCATTAACTATTATGACTTTATAAATTAGCCCTCTTAATAAACCCTATTAATAAATGCTTTGTTTATAAAAAGTAGAAAATACCAAAACTCTTCCTATAGCAATGAACCCCCCCATCCAAAAAAATATACCAATAGGAAGCTACTTTGTAAATTTCATCCTTATCTAAGCATTGGCCTTACATGATTTTAACTTCAATAAATATCTGATAGCATGACCTTAATGTGTTATTTATGTATCTATATTTCAGGCTATATAATCTGATCTCAAAATCAACCATGTTATAAATAAGCAAACAAATATGTATATGTACATATACAAAACCAGAACATCCTACAGTGAACAAAGAGCATAAATGTAACTGGTTCCCTGAAATTTCCCTTTGCCTTAGTTGGCACATTAAACATAAAGGAATTATAAATGCTTTACATAGACATTATTATTTAATAATAGAAAGCATACACATTTGAGAGAGATTTTCTGTAGAATTGCCCATAACTACTACTGTCAATTATAGGCATATTATGCGCCAAGCATTTCACTAAGAACTTTGTTATAAGAAATTAGAGCTGACACCCCTACCTGGACTTAATGGCACATTGATCCTTTTAATGACTATTGAAAGGAATTTCAGGACACCAGGGGAGAGACTGCTCAAAGGGTTTCAGCAAATATTTTAAACCCTAATAATCAATTCTTAAGTAATATGGTGATGTTCCCCGGACTATATTTATTTATTTATTTATTTATTTATTTATTTATTTATTTATTTATTTATTTATTTATTTGGCTGTGCCAGGTCTTAGTTGCGGCATGCAGAATCTTTTTAGCTGCAGCGTGCAGGATCTTTTTTTAATTGCGGCATGCGGGATCTTTTAGTTGTGGCTTGCGGAATCTTTTAGTTGTGGCCTGCGAACCCTTAGTTTCAGCATGTGGGATCTAGTTCCTTGACCAGGGATCGAACCCGGGCCCCCTGCATGGGGAGCATGGAGTCTTAGCTACTGGACCACCAGGGAAGTCCTTCTCTGGACTTATTATGGTCCTGTGGTTGAAGGTGACAGGCTTCAATTTAAGAGGTCCCAGTTCAAGACTGGTGACAAAATTTCCAGCCCTTACATTCTGGATTATCTGTGGTTCTGAGCTCTGAGTGAACTATAGAATCACCTGGATAACTTTTTGTTTTGTTTTGTTTTTTTGTTTTGTTTTTGCGGTACTCGGCCTCTCACTGTTGTGGCCTCTCCCGTTGTGGAGCACAGGCTCCGGACACGCAGGCTCAGAGGCTGTGGCTCACGGGCCCAGCCACTCCGTAGCATGTGGGATCTTCCCAGACTGAGGCACGAACCCGTGTCCCCTGCATCGGCAGGCAGACTCTCAACCACTGCGCCACCAGGGAAGCCCTGGATAACGTTTTAAAGACACTTATGCTCAGGCCCTATTTCTGGAACTTCTATTTAATTAGTCTGGTGTTTGCCATGGTAAAAGAAGTATCCCATACTACTATAATGTGCAGACAGAGTTCAGAGCTACTGGCTTAGAAGGAAGGGCAATGTGACCTCTTCTCTTTTTTACTTTTGTTTTTATAACTTTCTCTTCAGCAGAAAAGGCAGAGATAGTAGCTGGTGTTCAACTCTCACCTCAGGCTCCCCAGGGCTTATTTCTAGTAGATATTGTTTAAGCAAAGCCATATTATTTCTCATCCTGTTGATGATAATTAACGTTCAATGCAAGAGCAAGCCTCTTCCTAATTAGGGGACACAGATTCAAAAGAATAAACCAGCAAAATGCTTAAACATTAGGAATTTTAAGCATAGAATCTGCATCTGTTATTCATTCTCCCTCAAGTATATACGCAGTTCTTGATCCAAATAAGGAATGACAAAAATTATGGGATGCACTAACATTTGGCATATTTTGTTTAGGATCAAATGTAATACTCTTCATGTCCCTCACAAGAAGAAAAGATCATTACATGGCAGGTGATGAGGGAGGGTGGCTTAGAACTGTGTAAACTCTTACTAAGAATCAAAAGAATACAGAAAGCAGGAGTAATTTGACAGGGCAGTGAAATCCCACTCAAGCTCCATTCAGCAGATCCTGTGCTGGTGCAGGACTACATCAGCAGGAAAGATATGGTGCTTTTCCTAATTGGTCTGCCATGACCAGAGGGAGGTGTCTCTCTTTCCTAACTATGCAGAATAACGTAAAGTTTAAGAAAACTTACTATGGAATAGTTTCCCTACCACTTACTTGTCACCTTGGACAAAATAGTTAACCTTTCTGTCTCAGTTTCTCATCTCTAAAATGGGAAGAATAATAAATACTAATTGGATGGTTATGAGGATTGAATGAGTCATTATTTTTAAAGTGCTTAGAATAGTCCCCATCGAACAGTTATTAAAATATAAGGGCTTGTTAAATGAAAAAAAAATTATGAAAATACATATAATTTTATTGAACATTTTTAAGCTAGCTTGAAGGTGGAAATTTTCAACTTGTGCTTTTTATAAATGAGAAAATATGAGGTCTACAAATGCTAAGAAAATTTCTCAAGGCCTCTGTGAATTAGAGCAATCCTTAGGCTAACACCTGGTTTATGACTACCAAAATAGTAATTTTCCCATTGTTATTTGAATAATTAAAACACACTTTGTAGACCTCTACTTTTGAGGTTTCTGCAGACAGCAGCTGGAAACAATTTATTTAAATATAGTGAATGAAATACAAGGTACAAATGGGCTTTCTCAAGAGGAAACTGTTGGAGTTCTTCAAAAGGGAGTATTGGGCTTCCTTGGTGGCGCAGTGGTTGAGAGTCCGCCTGCCGATGCAGGAGCCATGGGTTTGTATCCCGGTCTGGGAGAATCCCGCATGCCGTGGAGCGGCTGGGCCTGTGAGCCACGGCCGCTGAGCCTGCACGTCTGGAGCCTGTGCTCTGCAGCGGGAGAGGCCACAGCAGTGAGAGGCCCGCGTACCGCAAAAAAAAAAAAAAAAAGGAGTGTTATATGTGCCCTTAGAGGTCTACAAACAATTTTTCCATTTCTATTTGATTTGACTGTAACAAAAACTGTATATGGTAGTTTTTTCCTACTTTTGGAAGATGGAGAAACTGAACCTAGAGAAATTAAGTAATCATACAAATCATATGCTTAATAATTTGCAGACCTGGCAACTATTACCACCCAGATTTGATTTAATGATTGTGCTGTTACCCTCAAAATGACTTACTTTATGAATCGTGTATAACAACTTAGGATGAATGGCAAATGACATAAAATTACTAGTAATTGGACATTGCTTCATCAACATGGCTGTTTATAATTGCAATTATTCTCAATTCTAACACTTCTTATATTCTTTCTATCCTTTTTTCTTCTTAGCATACATTATTGTATAACTTATTTATTTTCTGAATTCCTATTAGAATATAAACTCCATGAGGTAGATATTTGGGGTCTGCTTTGTTCATTGTCTTAAGAGTTGGCAATCAACAAATATTGACTGAAAGAATAATGTATGAACCCTTCTTTTCCTCAGCAAAGAGGCACTTTGTGAGGAGCTATGAAAATATTTACTATTAATTTACTATTAAAAAGAGCTTAGGGCTTCCCTGGTGGCACAGTGGTTGAGAGTCCGCCTGCCGATGCAGGGGACATGGGTTTGTGCCCCGGTCCGGGAAGATCCCACATGCCGCGGAGTGGCTGGGCCCGTGAGCCATGGCCGCTGAGCCTGCGCGTCCGGAGCCTGTGCTCCGCAACGGGAGAGGCCACAGCAGTGAGAGGCCCGCGTACCGCAAAAAAAAAAAAAAAAAAAAAGAAAAGTTGGATTTTTTAGATGACATAGAGAATTCATCATGTGGAAATTAAAACATGTGTTGCAGAGATCCATGACTTGACCCTCCACAGACGAAACAAAGTGAACAGTAAAATACACCCTACTCTTCTCTCCTAAAAATAAAATGTTTCCCACATTAAAGTACACAGGGCATTTCATCATCTCCACCTTTTATTTTGCAATTTGTCACATGCATTAAGATTCTCAATAGATAAGAGAAAATTTCACTTTATAGAAATTTTCCTACTTAAAAGATTGAAAACTTATCGTTTCACAAGAATGAAGACAGCAATTTGTCTCTTTTGTATAGTAAATAGTCCATGTAAAGAGTTTGTAAGATTTATAGGTTTGAATTTGCTTTTGCATCCTCCCACATTCCCATTAAGTTGTTTAGTCAAAAGAAAGCATGTTTAAGAACACTTTTAAGTTATAGGGAATGTGTGCCTTTACCTCCATTTCTTTAGATATGATTGTCCACTCAAGTCCTAGGACTGTAAGTGACAGAATGGTTAGATTAAGTGACATAAAATAATTGTGTACATTGAAACTATAACTCCTATTTTTCAACATTAAAATGGTAGTTCTGAATATGAGAAAATAGTTATTTTCCCTTAGCACTTCTGAGTTATCTTTAGAGGTAGGAGTATTGTATTTATAGAACATAGTTTTAGTTGAAATTACGCAGAAAGCTGAGAAAGCATTTAGGTGCAGGGCTTTCAGCCCTGTTTGGAGAGGTCATGAGGAGAATTGCCCCACATGTACGATCAGAGTATTAGTACACTGTGTTCTTCCTCCATTCTTGTTTGAAATTATTAAAAATAAACTAAGCGAAGCAAAGACAAATAAAAAAGAAATCAGGTAAAATAAAAATGAAATAAAGAAGCAGAATATATATATATATATATATATGTATATTCTCTATACAAGAATAAAGACTTTACAAAAGGCTGAACCTCTAAATTAAAGTATTAAAAATTTGAGAGATGTAAATAATCATCCTGCACAATGGAAAATCCTAACTAATTAATGTTGCATTTCTTAGAGGACATAGACTACAGAATTTTTCCTGATGTGAAACTGTGAAGCTGTGAAACTGTGAAACTTCTTAAGTATGTTATACAGAACCATTTGCTGAAAGCTATTATGGCTCCTCAATTTGGCTTGTTATACAAGATGCTTGAAAGTCAGTCACCCAAGGTTTTCAGCCATAAATGAACAAAGTAAAAAATACAGAAAGTAATAAATCATGAGCAAATAATACACAGTTATCCTGCTTTGTTGGAATTATGAGGTATATTCAATAATCCACATATGTATATATAAAATTTAATTTGCAATGGACATACAAATGATTTTTGTATCAACCAATCTTTCTCACAGCATCATAAAATGATGAGAAGGGTTTAACATGGAGTTATTTATTTTATGTGCCAACTGTACTTCTACAAGCCTGTTAATCTTTGGTTTATTGCAATTTTTATTATTAAACTTAAACTATGTATTATACTTAGTTTTTATATCATTATAATAAAACAGTGGAATTAACATTTTGGAAAAAATGTCATTCTAAATTTCATTAGGGATTCACAAAAGCTAAGTGATATTTGTGTCTAACCTCATTACAGTGACAAGGCTGCCTAATGCAATCTAATTTCCTTTAATCTTCTGAGATACAGAGATTTAATATTATTGAATATTTCAGTATGTAAATTATTAATATTAGAAAATAAGTTGGTAATTTTTTCCATATATATATGTTTTTTCCATATATATATGTTTGCTTCTTTCTTTTAACCATGTACTTTAATCATCTTTTTTATAACCATGAGTATATGAATATGTTTTAATTTATAAATGTTAGCTACCTACATTAAATAGAAGTAAGTAAATGATCAACCTGAGGAGTTGTACCGGAAAATAGAGATGGAGGTTGAAAACAGAGACTAAAACACAAAAAAGATAGAAATAAGTATAATTTTGTCACTTTTTGATATGTATATACTGAAGGTAGCATATGTGCCTTCCCTTTTTATTTTTTAAATATATATTTCTTCTATCACAATATCACATACCCCCAGCTTTTTCCCAGAGTGTTTTAAAGCACACCCCAGACATCAGTCATTGCACTTACATGCATCTATAACTAATAAGGGCTTCTTATTTATTTATTTTAAAAATTTTACTTATTTATTTATTTTGGGCTGCTTTAGGTCTTTTTGCTCCGTGCGGGCTTTCTCTAGCTGTGGTGAGCAGGGGCTACTCTTTGTTGCAGTGCATGGGCTTCTCACTGCAGTGGCTTCTCTTGTTGCAGAGCATGAGCTCTAGGTGCACGGGCTTCAGTAGTTGTGACACACGGGCTCAGTAGTTGTGGCACAAGGGCTTAGTTGCTCCGTGGCATGTGTGATCTTTCCGGACCGGGGCTCGAACCCTTGTCTCCTTCATTGGAAGGCAGATTCTTAACTACTGTGCCACCAGGGAAGCCCCTGTGCTTTCCCTTTAAGACTGCACTGAAAGTGTTATTTACAGGTGATCTAATTTGAAAAGAGCTTTGAAGTATCATAAGAATTTCAGTAATGCTGTTGTTTTCTATGTATATATTTATTCTATTTATTATTGTGTCAGCAATTAATTATTTTGCAGTCTATAAGAAAAGTTCACATACAGCATATTTTTGCTTTTTGTTTCAAAATATAATAGTAGGTAGTATTCTTTAAATATTAGGTAAGATTCATAATTTAGTCTCAAAAATATAATGACATTGTCTTGAAACCTCAATTTTGTAAAGTCAATTCTTCTTTCCCTAGCTCTATGCCATGAGTAGGACTTGCTTTTCAAAATATTACCTCTTTTGTTGATTTAAGTACATAGAAAAAATTGTAAATGCCACTGTTAGGGCAAGTCCTATATAGAAGCCAAATTGTGTACTCGTAACATTTGCTATAGCAATGTATTCAAACCTTTGTCATTAAAAAAGGATGTTTGGTTAGGTGATAAGGCAGCCTATGTATCTGTTTGCCTGGCATTAAATGTATGGTGAAATAATTAGAAATGCTGAATGCTTTATTAAATGGTGAACAGCTGCTTGAATTCTGGGAATACAAGTTTAGAAATGCAAAGCCTGTTCCGTTCTGATGTTACAGTTTGAAATCCACATGAATCTGATCTCTGAAAATATAACGATGGGATTGGAGAGAAAGGAGAAGCATGGATTTTTCAATCTACAATGAAAAAGCAAGCACATTATTCAGCTGACAAAAGCACTGTAAAAATATGGTGCTATGAAAACTTTGTGATCAACAGAGGAGCTCTCAAATGTCTTTTTTGTTTTCCTTATTATCTAAATTGTTTTGGGTGATGTATTTCACTGTTCCACTGTGCTTAATTTTTCACAAGCCATTTTCTTAACACACTTATCTGTCTAAACTCCTGCAGATTAGGGTGAATATAAAAATATAATTATCCCCTTGAATTTTAATTGTAAAGTTACTTCTGAGAACTATACCTTCACCAGCACTTGTGATAGGAATAGCTCCTTTGATTCAATAGAACGCTGTATTTTTAACTTATTTAATTATATTACTTATATATTGTTTCCATGTAAGTTGATATAAAGTCATCCTAATAAAACCATTTCAACTTTCTTGCTTTAGTGCTTTAAATTCTTTAATGCTGTTACCACTCTAATAAATTAACCATACTTCTCTGAAGGAAACTTTTTTTTTTCTTTTACGTTACAGGTTGTGCAATCCAATAACTTGATAAATTTCAGTAAAGAATTTACACGGTGCCATTAACAAATTTTTAAAGACAAAAACAGACATAAAATTATTTGAACATATCATTTGTGAATTATGTTGATGATCATGACTGGTAATCCATGAACAATTGTTTGTGCTTCTCAGCCTGGGATCTGGCCTCTAGCTGGTTTCTGTCTGGGGGTGATTAAGTTTGAGAACCAACATTTCCTTTGCCTTCCCACGAATTCAGTTGCAGCACGCATTCCAATAATAAAGGTAACAGGGTGACAGAGAACAGTCCCTGAGTGAGCTGTATTTGTCCCTTTGGTATTACAGAACTGCCAGATTTAACTGGAACTAGAGCACATGGAGGCGAAGTGATGCTGTGTGTGGCTTCCAGTACCCCTACTGGACTCTGATTCCAATTCAAAGCCTGACCGGTCAATGGGCATAGATATAGATGAACTGGGTTAAAATGCTTTCAATAAATATATTTAGGGCTTTCAATTCATTATACGTTTTGTATTTCATAATGACCCTCTTATATGTAACAAGATTTCAATTTTACTTTCCTTTTCCAATAGGATAAAAATAGTAATTTCATGGTCACAAAATTAAAATGCCAGTTCTTCCACTCCAGGGATTCTCTACATGCCTTTACAGTGATCAATGAGAGGAAAATGTGGTGCAGTTGTATGCATTATGAATAGACACTTCATGGTAAATCTTAGCTATACTCCTGGTTTTTAACCCTGATTCATCCTAGTGACCTTGAATAAAGGAGGAGTTGTATAAGATTAATTTTTTAAGTTATTAAGAAAATATTCTTGCTTCAAGGAGTAGATATGAAAAATAGTAACATGTTTTGAATTCCCCTGAAGAAATACTTCAAGTATTATTAATTATAGTAATAAATGGGAAGGAAAAATATTCCACTGGGGCTTCCAGAAATAAAAAATGTCACATAAAGCCATGCCCTGCCATTCTCCTGATTTTTTTTAAAGGTAAAAGAACTTGCCTTTTTTATACTGGTTACCCACAAAACAATGTTTGTTGGGAAATAAATTATATGTCCAGATGTTAAGCACTAATTACTATTTATTTTTATTCAAAAAGAATTATTTGCACTTCCCTGGTGGTCCAGTAATTAAGAATCCATCTGCCAATGCAGGGGACACGGGTTTGAGCTCTGGTGCTGGAAGATCTCACATGCCGTGGAGCAACTAAGCCCGCGAGCCACAACTACTGAGCCTGTGCTCTAGAGCCCGCGAGCCACAACTATAGAGCCTGTGCTCTAGAGCCTGTGCTCCTCAACAAAAGAAGCCACCACAAGGAGAAGCCCGCACACCTCACCAAAGAGTATCCTCTGCTCGCTGCAACTACAGAAAACCTGTGCACAGCAATGAAGACCCAGCACATATATCTCCATATCGGATTCACTTTGTTACAAAGCAGAAACTAACACACCATTGTAAAGCAATTATACTCCAATAAAGATGTTAAAAAAAAAAGAGACAGAAGACCCATCACAGCCATAAATAAAGAAATTAATTAATTAAATTAAAAAAAATTATTTTCAAGTCTGAATAGAGCTTCCCGTTTTCCTGATTCTTATCTAAGGTGTGTGAGAATGCTACCTATGGGAGGGCTACTATTATAATGACTTTAACATAACTTTAAAGCCTTTAGCACCTGGGACTTTGAACTTAATGGCAAAAAGATTGCTAAAAGACTATGTTTTATTATATTACCTTCTTCTTGGACCTTATGCATAAAGGCTTAAGACCCACAGAATTTTCATCTTAACATAATAGTATTATACCACCAGAACTATAATAAAAAATTAGATTGGTTTTTCTATTATAACATCCAGTTTTCATAGATTAAAGATCCTGGGATCAAAATAGCCTTGGCAATTTGATATGCATGCTAGGTCAGCTTATAAGATAGAGTCAAAGGTGGAATGACTTTATGAAAATATATATCTATAAAGAAAAATGCAAGCAAGCAAATTTTTCTAAAGTTGAGCTCAATATCAATCCACTTTCATATAGTAAAAGAAAATAGTATTTGCTTTTCTGTTCATTTTGAAAGAATGGTAGTATGTACTATTTTTTAAAATTTCTTAATGTAAACAAGACACGATTGCTGTGGAAGTTATTAATGAAAATTTAGACAGTTTATGGAAATATGGCACCTCATAGAAGAATCCTCATCTATACTCACATACATAGCCTTTGCCCTAACATTTTTGTGCAACAAATCAATGACTTTCCTACATGCACAAGTTCCCACTAGATTTTGTTCTAAATTAAATAGGCACAACATTAATGTATTTTCTAAAATATATTTCTGGAATATTTTGTTTTCCAGCTCCATTTTTGCATCTCACACTAATGCTCCCCAATTGGCATTTTAATGGTCCCTCCGAAATAGAACAAAGAAGTCTGTGTATTACAAACTGGAAGTAATGACCAGTATCTACTCTAATCTGCTTATATACTGCTGTTTCCTAGTGATTCTTCCTGTTCCTGATTGATAGGCCTATTCATATTAAATATATAAGTTTGTAAATTATATCAATTATCCATTTAAAAAGTAAAAAAAAAAAAAAGGTCATCTCCAAATGAAAGATGTCCATATATCTACAAATGCTCTCTTGTGACAGTAGCCTTTCTAAGCACATTTGGTTCTACAGGCTGTGTTCGAATAGGACATATTTTGTTGCTTTGTGGTGAACTCTTGGACATGGACCTGCCATTTTGAATTCCTTTTCAGGGTTTATCTAGCTCAATAATATATTCCAGTGAATCCCCTTTGCAGGATTTCCAATGATTTTAAACTACTTCTCCTTCTTCTCTCTTAGAAAATTATAAAACACTAAGATTTCCTCTATGAGCCACCAGAGATTTCCCTATCATACGGACGTGGTAGCTTCACTTGCTCTTTTTCTTAAATTTTTTTCTCAGCTGACGGTTTAATAAGAATCTATTAGCAATTCCATAATATCAAGGACTGCACATATGTTTAAAAACATAGCACTTAGTGTACATTGATTCACTCTTTATGTTATTTGTTAAAGTATTTTATTTGCATTAACAAAAATTAAATTAAAAACATTAAACATGGGATTTACAATAATTTAAACTACCTTAAAATATTTTTAAAAATTAAAGGCACATATAAACATACATAATTTATAGACTGATCCATAAATTTGGGCTTAAGTTTAAGGATTTTAATATATCTCCTCAGTGGATAGATTATGTTACCCATGTTATGACACAAGTGGAAAATATATGTGCATATTCACTATACAGTAAGTCCCCTACATACGAACTTTCAAGTTGCAAACTTTCAAAGATGAGAACGTGCATTCCCATGTCCAATCATGTAAGTTAGTTCATGTGTCTGGTGTACATTTTCACGTGGCTGCATCCTCTACAAGTGGTTGTACTTTTGTGTACTGCACTGTACTCTATAGAGTACTGTAGCACAGTATCTTTATTTCAAGCCCAGGATGTCTGGAAGCAAGTGTAAAAGCAGTGGTGATGTAGCTGGTACTGCTAAGAAGCACAAGGAATTGGAGGCCCAGAGAAAGGATGAAGAGACAAGAGGAAGAATAAGTAACTGAAAAACTGAAGAGATTCACAACGCAGGAAGTGGCAGGGTATTTTCTTTATTTGAGGAGGCACTGTCAGTTTTTGAGGCACAGGACCCGAACATAGAATGGTACACGAAGGTTGCAGCAGCCGTTCAGAATGCAATCCAGTGCTACCATGTCGTCTATGATGAGAAAAAAGAGCTGCTACCCAGATATCACTGGATCATTGTTTTGAGAGGGTAGGTAGAATTGAATCCAGCAAGGAACCAGAACCTGTGCCACCAACGTCAGGCGTGAGTGACATTGCAGCTTGCCCTCTGTCTCCTGTTGCTGACGATCCTTCAGCTCTACCATCTCCCACCTCCTCTCCCTCCTCCAGTCAGTAGCTCTTCTTGCCTGTTCACTCGATGCCAGCCCTTGTGTGCCAGCTGTGTACTGCACAACTGTACCTTTCAAGGCACTGTACTGTAAGATTAAAAATGTTTTCTTTATTTTTTTGTCTGTTTTTTATGTATTATTTGTGTGAAAAGTATTATGAACCTATTACAGTGCAGTACTATATAGCTGACTGTGTTATTTGGGTACCTAGGCTAACTTTGTTGGACTTAAGAACAAATTGGACTGAACAAATGCACTCTCTGAATGGAACTCTTTTGTATGTAGGGGACTTACTGTGATTTTTTTGTGGCTACATTTATCTATTGTCTATATAAACTATCTTTACTTTGAAAAATGAATATTCCACATATTCTAAATGAGACAGACTCACACAATCTTGAAAACAGTTTTTAAAAATGACAGGGATTGTAAATATTATTTACCTTAATAATTTCTACATCCATGTGCTGTGTTCTTTCAGCAGTGCTGCTTCCTCTTCATCCTGCCTTATCATTGTGCTATCAGGTCTTTAGCTGACATGCAGCTTCCAGATTGTTGAAAGTCCCTTAAACAGAACATGACATTCTTGTTTTTTGGAAAGGAGAATGGAAGGAAAGACTCTTTAAAAATGAGTTAGAGTGGCCCCAAATCATCAAAAAAATCTACAAACAATAAATGCTGGAGAGGGTGTGGAGAAAAGGGAACCCTCCTACACTGTTGTGGGAATGTAAATTGGTGCAGCCACTATGGAGAACAGTATGGAGGTGCCTTGAAAAAACTAAAAATAGATCTATCATATGACCTAGGAATCCCACTCCTAGGTGTATATTCGTAAAAAATATAATTCGAAAGGATGCATGCACCCCGATGTTCATTGCAGCACTATTTACAATAGCCAGGACACAGCAGCAACCTAAATGTCCATCAACAGAGGAGTGGATAAAGAAGATACAGTATATATATATATACAATGGAATATTGCGCAGCCACATGAAATAGTGCCATTTCCAGAGATGTGGATGGACCTAGAGATTGTCATACAGAGTGAAGTGAGTCAGAAAGGGAAAAACAAATATTGTATATGCTTATATTTGGAATTTAAATATATGGTAGAGTTGAACTTATCTGCAAAGCAGAAACAGAGTCACAGATGTAGAGAACAAACTGATGATTACGGCGGCGGGAGGGAGGAAGAGGGGTGGGGTGAATGGGGAGATTGGGACTGACATATATACACTACTATGTATAAAATAACTAATGAGAACCTACTGTGTAGCACAGGAACTCTACTCAGTGCTCTGTGGTGACCTAAGTGGGAAGGAAATCTAAAAAATAGTAGATATATGTATACGTATGACTGATTCTCTTTGCTGTACCTCAGAAACTAACACAACATTGTAAAGCAACTCTACTCCAATAAAAATTAAAAGAAAATGAGTAAGTGGCCCCAAGATTTAAGCTGCTCTGACAGTCACAGGGATATGGATTATAAAGCATATGCTGATGAAACAGTGCTTACACAGGACCCACAAGTGCACCAGTGAAGCATTTGAAGGTGATTTTGAGGCAGAAAAAAATATGTTTCAGTGTTGGCTTTTCTCTGTTTGGTAGCACTGTGCCATGATCTCACCACACTGCAATGACCTTTCTGTCACAATGACCTTTCTGTCACAAGAGCACACTGACTTTGTTCATGCCTTTGCGCCTTGCCCTTGACTCTCCCTAATATGGTTCATTTCTCCAGGTCTCATCTTAGAGGTCACCTCTTCAAAAAGGACTACCCACCAACCAGTTGAAATTAGCTTCTAATATCCTTCTCTCCATTTAACCTATCTTGTTTAATTTGCTTCATTACTCATCACTGTCTGAAATTACATGGTGAATCATTTCTTAAAAATATACCGGTTCCTGCTAGACGATTAAGCTCTGTAACAATAGGTATCTTGTCTTTGTCCCCATGGTGCCTAAGCATCGACAAGAAAGCCTGAAGCAAGTAAACAGTCAACAGTGTCTTGTTAAATGAATGAATTACTAAAGTCGTTATGTAAAACCCATATACTATGCAAACTATGTAATGAACAACCTGACTCTCTTGGAATTTGCAGGCTGCCAAATTTCAAACTCTGAGTCAATTTCCAAATTCTGCTAAAGAGTCACTGTCCCTCTCTAGCTACTACTTTTCCATCTTCCTCAGGAGACTGAAGAGAATGTGGAGAGAAGCATGCAGTGGGGAAACCATTATGGTGGGGACAGAAGTGCCTAAATATCAGCCACAGAATTATCTCACCTTGTCCCCTCTAGTTAGACTCTGTTATCCAAGTTTTAATGATCAATTATTTATAAGCCATATATGATTGCTATGGCTACAGTTCCATATGTAGAATCTGTGCAGTGACTGCCCATTTTTATATTTTTGGACCTTCAAATTAGAAAAAGAGTAACTGCTAAATCTTGCAGGTGGCACAGGATGTTTCAGTGATACTTTTCCTCAGAGGCATGCAGACTGCACAGTGTTATTCACATGTATATGGTATTTTATGCACAGCAATAGGTTTTTAATTCTTAATGAAGTTCCCTTGTGAGTCATGTTCCTGAACCATTCCAAAATGTTAACAAAATTTAAACAATAAATAGGAAGTTTATGCAAAATATAATTTTGTGATAGATTTGCTTTGAGACCTGTAAGTTATATATAGATCTTCTTATGCTAAAAGAAATCTTCTGCTTTGAGTTAACACATGCACATGCCTGCATATTTACTCTCTTATTCATATGCATATGCTTTTCAAATGAAAGACTCAGTATTTAACTAATAATATGATGGAAGTGGGTAATCATATGAATACTTGTGTTCACTTAAAAGTACTATGCTTTGAGAAAAGTTATGAGAAATACACATTTCTGACATTTAATTTCATTATGTATTAGAATTGTTAAATTCTTTTACTGAAGACATTAGATTAAAATAATCCTAGAAGACAAAACATATATCAAATCCATCATAATAATCTAAATGTGGAGCTTTAGAAAAGTCATAGCAAATGATATTCTTCTTATGCTATATATGCAGCGTTGAGGCTTGGCCCAGAAAACGTTTCTTGATGAAAATTTTAACTGAAAAATACATTTTCTTCTTCCCAATGCTCCAATCAAGGAAAAGTATTAGCCAAAATACTCTAGATGACCTTAACTGTAAGGGTAACATATAGATACTTGCCATCATTTTTATCCTGTACTGTTCTTAAAAAGCACTCTAATTTTGTGACCGCACTTATATTCACTAACATCTTATTTACCACACTAAACCACAATGATTTCGTTCATTGATTTTCTCTTAGAATGATGGTCTTAAAGATCTTTTTGTTTATTTAAGCCACATAGTACAATGGCTTTTTACTTTTTACAGAACCCGTCATTGAAAAGATATGGTGCAATGTCTGTTTGTATTTGCACTTACTCCATCCTTCTTTGATTAGATACTACAAGCAATTGAGTCAGATTTTTTTTTTTCAGTTGGAAGGGCATAGGATTTTGTCCTTCAATTCAGTGTTATTCCTCCTACGTTTCTAGTTCAGAAATCTTTCCATTGACTAGTATCGATAACAAACAACTTATAGGTCCAATATGATTTATTTCAATTCTCATTTCAAATGTCCTACCCAGTCATAATTTCTCCCTTTATTTCATGGTTGTTTATTTCTTTAACTTTAAAAATCTTCAGTAATTTCTCTAACAAAATACTACCTCTTACAAAAATAACCATTGATTAAAGAGCATAACGAATACTAACTTCACTAACCTATTGACTAAGATTATCAAACTAAAGAGTGCACACACAGCATTACTATTCTTTAGCAAAATTCGTGTTCCTGCTCAGGAGAGGAAGAAGATTATCAAGTACTATTAACGTCATTAATAAGGTTTAATATTATTTAAATAAATATATAATTTTGAGATCATATAGAATTAGAATACCAGGATTAATGCTATTATTTCTGTTTAAAAATTCTTGATTTTAAATAATAATTCAGATGATCTATCACCAAATCAGTGTTTCAGAAGGCAGAACTAATTCTTTTTTTGTTTTTAACATCTTTATTGGAATATAATTGCTTTATAATGATGTGTTAGTTTCTGCTTTATAACAAAGTGAATCAGCTATACATATACATATATCCCCTTCCTCTTGCGCCTCCATCCCACCCTCCATATTCCACTTCTCTAGATGGTCACATAGCACCAAGCTGATCTCCCTGTGCTATGCGGCTACTTCCCACTAGCTATGTGTTTTACATTTGGTAGTGTATATATGTCCATGCCACTCTCTCACTTCATCCCAGCTTCCCCTTACCACTCTCCATGTCCTCAAGTCCATTTTCTACATCTTTATTCCTGTCCTGTCCCTAGGTTCTTAAGAAGCATTTTTTTAAAATTTTAGATTCCATATATATGTGTTAGCATACGGTATTTGTTTTCCTCTTTCTGACTTCACTCTGTATGACACACTATAGGTGCATTCACCTCACTACAAATAACTCATTTTCCTTTCTTTTTATGGCTGAATAATATTCCATTGTATATATGTGCCACATCTTCTTTATCCATTCATATGATGATGGACACTTAGGTTGTTTCCGTGTCCTGGCTATTGTAAATAGAGCTGCAAGTAACCTTGTGGTACATGACTCTTTTTGAATTATGGTTTTCTCAGGGTATATGCCCAGTAGTGGGATTGCTGGGTTATATGGTAGTTTTATTTATAATTTTTTAAGGAATGTCCATACTGTTCTCCATAGTGGCTGTATCAATTTACATTCCCACCAACAGTGAAAGAGGGTTCCCTTTTCTCCACACCCTCTCCAGCATTTATTGTTTTTAGAATTTTTGATGATGGCCATTCTGACCAGTGTGGGGTGATACCACATTTTAGTTTTGATTTGCAATTCTCTAATGATTACTGATGTTGAGCATCCTTTCATGTGTTTGTTGGCAATCTGTATATCTTCTTTGGAGAAATGTGTGTTTAGGTCTTCTGCCCATTTTTGGATTAGTTTGTTTGTTTTTTTGATATTGAGCTGCATGAGCTGCTTGTATATTTTGGAGATTATTCGCTGTCTGTTGCTTCGTCTGCAAATATCTTCTCCCCTTCTGAGGGCTGTCTTTTCGTATTGTTTATGGTTTCCTTTGCTGTGCAAAAGCTTTAAAGTTTCATTAGATCCCATTTATTTATTTTGTTTTCATTTCCATTTCTCTAGGAAATGGGTCAAAAAGGATCTTGCTGTGATTTTTGTCATAGAGTGTTCTGCCTATATATTCCTCTAAGAGTTTGATAGTGTCTGCCCTTACATTTAGGTCTTTTATCCATTTTTAGTTTATTTTTCTGTATGGTGTTAGGAAGTGTTCTAATTTTATTTTTTTACATGTAGCTGTCTCGTTTTCCCAGCACCACTTATTGAAGAGGCTGTCTTTTCTCCATTGTATATTCTTGCCTCCTTTATCAAAGATAAGGTGACCATATGTGCATGGGTTTATCTCTGGGCTTTCTATTCTGTTCCATTAATCTGTATTTCTGGTTTTGTGTCAGTACTGTACTGTCTTGATTACTGTAGCTTTATAGTATAGTCTGAATTCAAGGAGCCTGATTCGTCCAGCTCCATTTTTCTTTCTCAAGGTTGCTTTGGCTATTCGAGGTCTTTTGTGTTTCCATACAAACTGTGAAAATTTTTGTCCAAGTTCTGTGAAAAATGCCATTGGTAGTTTGATAAGGATTGCACTGAATATGTAGATTGCTTTGGGTAGTATAGTCATTTTCACAACATTGAATCTTCCAATCCAAGAACATGGTATATCTCTCCATCTGTTTGTATCATCTTTAATTTCTTTCATCAGTGTCTTATAGTTTTCTGCATACAGGTCTCCCTTTCTCCTCAAGTTGGTTTATTCCTAGGTATTTTATTCTTTTTGTTTCAATGATAAGTGGGAGTGTTTCCTTAATTTTTCTTTCAGATTTTTCATCATTAGTGTGGAGGCTTGCTAGGGATTTCATGCATTAATTTTGTATCCTGCTACTTTACCAAATTCATTGATTAGCTCTAGTAGTTTTCTGGTAGCATCTTTAGGATTCTCTATGTATAGTATCATGTCATCTGCAAACAATGACAATTTTTCTTCTTTTCTGATTTGGATTCCTTTTATTTCTTTTTCTTCTCTGATTGCTGTGGATAAAACTTTCAAAACTATGTTGAATACTGGTGGTGAGAGTGGGCAACCTTGTCTTGTTCTTGATCTTATTGGAAAAGTTTTCAGTTTTTCACCATTGAGAATGATGTTGGCTGTGGGTTTCTCATATATGACCTTTATTATGTTGAGGTAAGTTCCCTCTATGCCTATTTTCTGTAGGGTTTTTATCATCAATGGGTGTTGAATTTTGTCAGAAGCTTTCTCTGCATCTATTGGGATCATCACATGGTTTTTATCCTTCAGTTTGTTAATATGGCATATTGCATTGATTGATTTGCATATATTGAAGAATCCTTGCATTCCCAGGATAAACACCACTTGATCATGGTGTATGACACTTTTCATGTGTTGTTGGATTCTGTTTGCTAGTATTTTGGTGAGGAATTTTACATCTATGTTCATCAGTGATATTGGCTTGTAGTTTTCTTTCTTTGGGACATCTTTGTCTGGTTTTGGTATCAGCATGTTGGCTGCCTCGTAGAATGAGTTTGGGTGTTTTCCTCCCTCTGCTATATTTTGGAAGAGTTTAAGAAGAATAGGCATTAGCTCTTCTCTAAATGTTTGAAAGAATTTGCCTTTAAAGCCATCTGGTCCTGGTCTTTTGTTTGTTGGAAGATTTTTAATCACAGTCTCAATTTCAGTGCTTGTGATTGATCTGTTTATATTTTCTATTTCTTCCTGGTTCAGTCTAGGAAAATTGTGCTTTTCTAAGTATTTGTCCATTTCTTCCAGTTTGTCCATTTTATTGGCATATAGTTGCTTGTAGTAATCTCTCATTATCCTTTGTATTTCTGCAGGGTCATTTGTTACTTCTCCTTTTTCATTTCTAATTTTGTTGATTTGAGTCTTCTGTCTTTTTTCTTGATGAGTCTGGCTAATGGTGTGTCAATTTTCGTTATCTTCTCAAAGAACCAGCTTTTAGTTTTATTGATCTTTGCTACTGTTTCCTTCATTTCTTTTTCATTTATTTGTGATCTGATCTTTATGATTTCTTTCCTTCTGCCAACTTTGGGATTATTTTGTTCTTCTTTCCCTAACTGCTTTAGATGTAAGGTTAGGTTGTTTATTTGAAATGTTTCTTGTTTCTTGAGGTAGGATTTTGTTGCTATAAACTTCCCTCTTAGAACTGCTTTTGTTGCCTCCAATAGGTTTTGGGTCATTGTGTTTTCATTGTCATTTGTTTCTAGGTATTTTTAAATTTCCTCTTTGATTTCTTCAGTGATCTCTTGCTTATTTAGTAATTGTTTAGCCTCCATGTGTTTGTAATTTTTACAGATTTTTTCCTGTAATTGATATCTATTCTCATAGCATTGTGGTCAGGAAAAGTATTGATATGATTTCAATTTTCTTAAATTACCAAGGCTTGATTTGTCACTCAAGATATGATCTATCCTGAAGAATGTTCCATGGCACTTGAGAAGAAAGTGTATTCTGTTGTTTTTGGATGGAATGCCCTATAAATATCAATTAAGTCCATCTTGTTTAATGTATCATTTAAAGCTTGTGTTTCCTTTTCTATTTTCATTTTGGATGATCTGTCCATTGTTGAAAGTGGGATTTAAAATCCCCTACTGTTATTTTTTCACTGTCAATTTCCCCTTTTATGGCTGTTAGCATTTGCATTATGTACTGAAGTTCTCCTATGCTGGGTGCATAAATATTTCCAATTGTTTTATCTTCTTCTTGGATTGATCGCATGGTAATTATGTAGTCCTTCTTTGTCTCTTATAATAATCTTTATTTTAAAGTTTATTTTGCCTGATATGAGAATTGGTACTCCAGCTTTCTTTTGATTTCCATTTGCATGGAATATCTTTTTGCATATCCTCACTTTCAGTCTGTATGTGTCCCTAGGTCTGAAGTGGGTCTCTTGTAGACAGCATATATATGGGTCTTGTTTTTGTTTCTTTTGCCATTCAGCCAGTCTATGGTTTTTGGTTGGAGCATTTACATTTAAGGTAATTATCAATTTATATGTTCCTATTACCAGTTTCTTAATTGTTTTGGGGTTTTTATTGTAGGTCTTTTCCCTTTCTTGTGTTTCCTGCCTAGAGAAGTTCCTTTAGCATTTGCTGTAAAGCTGGTTTGGTGGTGCTGAGTTCTCTTAGCTTTTGTCTGTAAAGTTTTTAATTTCTCTGTCAAATCTGAATAAGATCCTTGCCGGATAGAGTAATCTTGGTTGTAGGTTTTTCCCTATCATCACTTTAAATATGTCCTGCCACTCCCTTTCTGGCTTGTAGAGTTTCTGCTGAAAGATCAGCTGTTAACCTTATGGGGATTCCCTTGTATGCTATTTGTTGCTTTTCCCTTGCTGCTTTTATTATTTTTTCTTTGTATTTAATTTTTGAGAGTTTGATTACTATGTGTCTTCATTTGTTTCTCCTTGGATTTATCCTATATGGGACTCTCTGTGCTTCCTGGACTTGAGTCTTTCCTTTCCCATATTAGGGAAGTTTTCAACTATAATCTCTTCAAATATTTTCTCAGTCCCTTTCTTTTTCTCTTCTTCTGGGACCCCTATAATTCGAATGTTCATGCTTTTAATGTTGTCCCAGTGTTCTCTGAGACTGTCCTCAATTCTTTTCATTCTTTTTATTTATTCTGCTCTGCAGTAGTTATTTCCACTATTTTATCTTCCAGGTTACTTCTCTATTCTTCTGCTTCAGTTATTCTGCTATTGATTCCTTCTAGAGAATTTTAAATTTCATTCATTTTGTTGTTCATCATTGTTTGTTTGCTCTTTAGTTCTTCTAGGTCCTTGTTAAACATTTCTTGTATTTTCTCCATTATATTTCCAAGAATTTGGATCATCTGTACTACCATTACTCTGAATTCTTTTTCAGGTAGACTGCCTATTTCCTCTCCCTTTTTTGGTCTGGTGGGTTTTTACCTTGCTCCTTGATCTGCTGTGTGTTTCTCTGTCTTCTCATTTTGCTTACCTTACTGTGTTTTGGGTCTCCTTTTCACAGGCTGCAGGTTTCTAGTTCCCATTGTTTTTGGTGTCTGCCCCAGAGGGTAAGGTTTGTTCAGTGGGTTGTGTATATTTCCTGCTGAAGGTGACTAGTGCCTGTGTTCTGGTGGATTAGGCTGTATCTTGTCTTTCTGATGGTGTTGGTCATTTCCAGTGGTCTGTTTTGGGTTATTGGTGGACTTATTATGATTTTAGGCAGCCTCTCAGCTAAGGGGTGGGGTTGTGTTCCTGTCTTGCTAGTTGTTTGGCATGGGGTGTCCAGCAATGGAGCTTGCTGGTCATTGAGTGGAGCTAGGTCTTTGCATTGAGACATAGATCTGTAGGGGAGCTCTCACAAATTGATATTACATGAGACTGGGAGGTCTCTGGTGGGAAAATGTCTTGAACTCAGCTCTCCCACCTCAGAGGCTCAGGTCTGACACCTGGCTGGAGCACCGAGACCCTGTGTTTCTGCCACACAACTCAGAAGGAAAGTGATTAAAAAAGAAAGAAAAGTAAATAACATTATGAAAATAAAAATTAAAAACATATTAAAATAAAGAAATAAAAAAGTAATACAAAAAAAGAGAGAGCCACCAAACCAATATACAAATCCACCAATGATAACAAGTGCTAAAAACTATACTAAAAAAAACCAAAAACTAAAATGGACTGTCAGAATCCTAGGACAAATGGTAAAAGCAAACCTATAGATACAAAATCACACAAAGAAGCATACACATACACACTCACAAAAAGAGAAAAAAGAAAGAAAAAAACATATATATAAATGAAGAGAACAACCAAATCAATAAACCAATCTACCAATAATAATAAGCTCTAAATACTGAATAAGATAAACATAACACCAGAAAAAAAAATAGAGGCAAAAAGCAAACCCCAAGCCTACAGTTGCTCCCAAAGTCCACTGCCTAAATTTTGGGATGATTCGTTGTCTATTCAGGTATTCCACAGATGCAGGGTATATCAGGTTGACTGTGCAGATTTAATCTGCTGCTCCTGTGGCTGACCAGAGAAATTTCCCTTTCACTTCTTTGGTGGCACAGCTCCTGGGGTTCAGCTTTGGATTTGTCCCTGCCTCTGCATGTAAGTCGCCTTGTGGCATATGTTCTTTGCCCAGAAATGTGGGGGTTAAAGGAGAGGCTGAATAGGGAGCTGTGGCTCACTCAGGCTGGAGAGTGAGATGGATATAGAATGCGGGGCACGCCTGCAACGACAGAGGCTGGTGTGACGTTGCACCAGCCTGAGAGTGCTGTGTTTTCTCCTGGAGAAGCTATCCCTGGATCACGGGACCCTGGCAATGGCAGGCTGCACAGGTTCCCAGGAGCGGAGGTGTGGCTAGTGACCTGTGCTTGCACACAGGCTTCTTGGTGGCTGCAGCAGCAGCTTAGCATCTCATGCCCATCTCTGTGGTCCACTCTGACAGCTGTGGCAAGCACCCATCTCTGGAGCTTGTTTAGGTGGTGCTCTGAATTCCCTTTCCTCGTGTACCCTGATACAATGGTATCTTGCCTCTTAGGCAGGTCCAGACTTCTTCCCTGACTCCCTCCCGGCTAACTGTTGTGCACTAGCCCCCTTCAGGCTGTGTTCATGCAGCCAACCCCAGTCCTCTCCCTGGTTCTGAACTCTGAAGCCTGAGCCTCAGCTCCCAGCCCCCACCTGCCCTTGTGGGTGAGCAGACAAGCCTCTCAGGCTGGTGAGTGCTGGTTGGCACTGATCCTCTGTGCAGGAATCTCTCCGCTTTGCCATCTGCACCCCTGTTACTGTGCTCTCCTCCATGGCTCCAAAGCTTCCCCCTGACCCCCACCCCCCGTCTCCACCAGTGATGGGCCTCCCAATGTGTGGAAACTTTTCCTCCTTCACAGCTCCTTCCCACTGGTACAAGTTCCATCCCTATTCTTTTGTCTCTGTTTCTTCTTTTTTCTTTTGCCCTACCCAGGTGTGTGGGGAGTTTCTTGCCTTTTGGGAAGTCTGAGGTCTTCTGCCAGCGTTCAGTAGGTGTTCTGTAGGAGTTGTTCCACATGTAGATTTTTTTTGATGTATTTGTGGGGAGGAAGGTGATCTCCACATCTTACTCCTCTGTCATCTGGAAGGTCCCCTCCAACCGATTCTTGTTTTAGGAAAAATGTATACTAGAATACTACAGATTATATTTTAAAGTAGGAAATGAAAACAAAGCATAAAATAATTAAAAATGGAACTTTAGCTCTCTCCTCTGTCTAAAATTACTAATACCACTTAAAATACGGTTACATTGATCTTCCAAAAACATTCCCTTTTCTCCATTGGCTCTTGCTAGTATTCTATATCTGATTATTGTCTACTTCTGGATGCTTAGGTATCTCTTTGCCTTTTATTATCTTCAATACATTGTTATGTGTTGTGTCAGTTTCCTTTGCTCAGGCTTATGCTTTTCCCCAAAAGCCCCTTTGTACAAGCAAGTATATTTTTCCTCTTGTTTTTACTAAACAGTTTCCATATTTAAAAATGCTTATGGATATTCACCTCTGCACACCCATTGTAAGATTTAATTAAAAAGAAAATAACCAAAGAGGAGTGATGTCAGCATCACGGAGGTGTGAGTCTTTTCTCTTTTCTCTCCTCTTTGATTTACAACTCTTGGACATCCGTAACTGAAAAAAAGTGGCTCTGCACAGCATACCAGGATACCCATGAGTCCATCCATCCATGGACCAGAAAGGGGGTGAATTGAACCACAGAGGAGGCGAGGAGACAGCAGAGCAAGGGAAGTGGTGGCAGAGTCAACAGCAGCAGAGAAGGTGACAGCTGTTCCGAGAACAAGCCAGCAAGACATTTCTGGTAGAAGAGGTTAATTGTGAAGGTGGTGGATGGGGATCTGCCCAGCTGCTCACACTGCAGCTGGAAAGATAAGCTGTGTACTTTGAAGAGAGACTGCAATAACTGGAGGAGTGAAAGAAAAGGGAAGTAGACAGACGAAGAGAACTGAAGGAAAGCCTCTCCTGCTCTCTGCCCCATGAGGCATGAAGACCACTCAAAGACCTCTGGGATGTCCCCACTGTGGATTCCTCTACTGAGCCATGGGAATACACAAAGCTCCAAGTGTTAAGTACACACCTGCCCTCCTCTGCTGACAAACCTTCCCTCAGATATTAGGGAGAAATAAAGGCTTTCCCAGACAAACAAAAAACTGAGGGAGTTCACCACCACTAAACCTGCCCCTTTAAACAAGAAATATTTAAAAGAATATCTTCTACCTAAAATGGAAAGAAAAAAGTACACAAACCTCTGATTAAGTTAATGTGTACTCAGAATACTGTAACTAATTTTTAAAATAATATGTTAAACTCTAGTATAAAGTTTAAGTGAAAAGAGCATGAAACATAACCATAGCTACCACAACTTGGTAACAAAATTACAGCATAAAGAGAGATACTTTGTGACACAAAAATTATAAAAGGGGAAGAGTAAAATGATGGTATCTTTAATAGACTAATGAAGATAAATTTCTAACAGAAGAAAAATGACATTTTATTTATAAGATTTTTTTTGTAAACCTCACAGTAGCCACAAGGCAAAAATTTAAAGCATAAAGACACATGCATGTGCACACACAAACACACACACAGAGGGTAGGAGAATGCACAAATCATCAAATTACAAAGGTAGACAGAAAGAGAGGAGAGGGATAAAGTGGAGAGTCAGAATAACCAGAAGACAAAAGAAGAGGAAAGAGAAAATATAAAATGGTAGTAGTAAATCCTTACATATCAATAATTACCCTAAATATAAATGAATTGTACTCACCAATCAAAAGACACATATTAGCTGGATGGATCAAAAAACAAGATACAACTATGTGCTACCTATAGGATACCTGTTTCAGCTCTAAAAACACACATAGCCTCAAAGTGAAAGGTTGGAAGATTATATTCAACACATGAAAACAAAAAGAAGGCAGGTGTAGCCACACTTAGACAAAATAGACTTCAAGCCTAAAGATAACAAGAGACAAAAAAGTCATTATATAATGATAAAAGGATCCATACATCAAGAAGATATAACAATCATAAATATACATACTCCCAACACTTGAGCACTGAAATATATTAAACAATTAATAACAGATGTTAAGGAAGTAATAGACAACAATACAACAATTGTAGGAGGCATGAATACTCCACTATCAGCAATGGGTAGATTGTCTAGACAGAAAATCAGTAAGAAGTTTTGGAATTGAACCACAATTAAAAACAATTGGAATTAATTGACATATACAGAACATTCTATCCAACAGCAGCAGAATGTATAATCTTCTCAAGCAAACATGGAACATTCTCCAGGACTAATCATATTGGTCACAAAACATAACTTAGCAAATATAAGAAGATTGAAATCATACCAACTATCTTCTCTTGACCACAATGATATGAAACTGGAAATCAAAACAAAAGGAAAGTGAAAAGATCTAGAAATATTTGGAAGGTAAACAACAAACTTCTAAACAACCACTGAGTCAGAGAAGAATTCAAAAAGGAAATATATTATCCCCCCAAAATGAAAATGAAAACACAACATATCAAATATTGTGGGACGTAGCAAAAAACAGTTCTGAGAAGAAACTTTATAGCAATAAACACATATATTATTAAATTAGTAAGATCTTAAATAAACAACCTAATTTTAAACCTCAAGGAACTAGAAAAAGAAAAACATATTAAGCCCAAAGTTAGCAGAAAGAAGAAAATAATAAGGATCAGAGCACAAATAAATGAAATAGAAACCAGAAAAGGAAGAGGAATAATCAATGAAACAAAGAGCCAGTTCTTCAAAAAGATAAACAAATTGACAAGCCTTTAGCTAGACTAAATGAGAAAAAAAGAGAAAACATTCAAATGAAAAAATCCAGAAATGAAAAAGGGGACATTACAACTGATACTACTACAGAAATATATAGAATGATAAGAGACTATATGAACAAATATATGATAACAAATTATATAACCTAGAAGAAATGGGTGCATTTCTAGAAACACACAACATACTAAGACTAAATCAGGAATAAATAGAAAATCCAAACAAACCAGTAATGGATAGAGACTGAAACAGTAATAAAACAAACAACCCCCCCCCCACCAAACAAAGAAAAAAAACCCAACATAGAAGCACCAGGACCAGATGACTTCACTGGAGAATTCTACCAAATATTTAAAGAATTAATACCAATTCCTCTCCAACTCTTCCAAAATATTGAGGAGGAAGAGGGAACATGCCCAAACTCATTTTGTGAGGCCAGCATTACTTTGATACCAACACTAGATATGGTTACCACAAGAAAAACATATATATATATATATATAGACCAACATCCCTCATGTATATACATGCAAAAATTCCCAGCAAAGTATTAGCAAACTGAATTCAAGAACACGTTAAAAAGATTATACATCACGACCAAGAGAGATTTATTCCTGGGATTCAAGGATGGTTCAACATACGTAAATCAATAAAATCACATCAATGTAATGAAATATAAAAATCACATGATCATATAATAGATGTAGAAAAAGCATTTGACAGAGTACATATAGCTTTTGTGATAGACTGGGTATAGAAGAAACATAATTCAAAATAATAAAGTTCATATATGACAAACTCACAGCTAACATTATATGCAATGGAGAGAAATTGAAAGCATTTTCCCTATGATCAGGAATAAGGCAAGGATGCCCACCACTTCTATTCAATACTGGGATGAATACTAGAGCATTTAGGCAAGACAAAGAAATAAAAGGAATCCAGATTAGAAAAGAAGAGCAAAACTGTCAGTATTTGCTGATAATATAATCCTATGTATAGAATATACTAAAGAATCAGTCAAAAAACTGTTGGAATTACTCAGTGACTTCAGTGAAGTGGCAAAATACAAAATCAACATTCAGAAATAAGCTGCATTCCTTTACACTAATGATGAAGCATCTGAAAAAGAAATAAACCATCTCATTCACAATAGCATAAAACATAAAATATTTAGGAATAATATTAACCAAGGAAGTGAAATATCTATACAATGAAAACTACAAAACTTTGATGAAAGAAATCAAAGAAGACACAAATGAAAAGGTATACTGTGTTCATAAATTGGAAGAATTAATATTGTAAAATGGCCATACTACTCAAAGTCATTTATAGAGTTAATGCAATCCCCAAGACCAGATTTCAAAACATACTACAAATCCATAGTAATAAAAACAGTATGGTACTGGCACAAAAATAGAGACATCAACTAATGGAACAGAATAGAGAGCCCAGAATTAAACCCTGGCATATACAGTCATCTAATATTTGACAAAGGGTCCAAGAATACCCAATTGGAAAAGAATATTCTCTTCAACAAATTGTTCTGGGAAAACTGAAGAAACACATGCAGAACCATGAAATCAAAAACGTATTTCACACTATTCACAAAAATTAAAGTGAAATTGATTTATGTTTTACTTAAACATAAAACCATATACCATAAAACTCCTAGAAGGAAACATAGGTAAGAATCTTATCAATACTTGTCTTGGAAAAAATGTGGGGGGCATGAAGCCCAAAGCATACACAACAAAATAAAACAATCAAAAAATAGGACTACGTTAAACCCAAAAGTTTCTGCAAAGCAAAAGAAACATTAACAAAATGAAAACACAACCTAAAGAAAGTGACAAACCCTTTGCAAACCATATGTTGGATAAGTGGTTAATATCCAAAAAATATAAAAAACAAATTAATCTAATTTAAAAATGGGCAGAATAACTAAAAATCATTTCTCAAAGAGGACATCAAAATGGCCAACAGACACATGAAAAGATTTTCAACATCACTAATAATCAGGGAAATGAAAATCAAAGCCACAATGAGACATCACCTTATGCCTGTTAGAATGGCTGTTATCAAGAAGACAAGAGACAAACGGTGCTGGTGAGGATGTGGTGAAAAATGAACCCTCATACATTTACAGTGGCAAGGCAAATTGGTCCAACTGTTATGGAAAACAGTATGGAATTTCCTCAAAAAAGTATAAATATGACTACACTTTTATCCAGCAATTCCACTGCTGTGTATATACCCAAAAGAAAATAAAAACAGGATTTCTAAGAGACACATGTACTTGCATGTTTACTGCAGCATTGTTTACAATAGCCAAGATATGGAAACAACCCAGATGCCCATCAATGAATGAATGGATAAAAAAGATGTGGTACATATACATGAGGAAATATTATTCAGCCATGAGAAAGGAAGATATCCTTCGATTTGCAGTGTCATGGACCGATCTTGAAAACAGTATGCTATGTAAGATAAGTCAGACAGAGAAAGACAAATACTTTGTGATATAACTTATAGGTAGAATATTTAAACAGTTAAGCCTGTAAAAAAGAATGTAAAATGGTGGTTTATGGGGGGTGTGGGGAAAAATAATATTGTTTAAAATGCTAGAGAGGATATGGAGAAAAGGGAACCCTGCTACATTGTTTGTGAGAATGTAAATTGGTACAGTAACTATGGAAAATAATATAGAGGTTCCTCAGGAAACTAAAAATAGAGTTGCCATATGATCCAGCAATCCCACTCCTGGATATATATCTGGACAAAACTATAATTCAAAAGATACATGAACCCCTATGTTCAGAGCAGCACTATTTACAATAGCCAAGCCATGGAAACAACCTAAATGTCCATCAACAGATGAATGGATAAAAAAGATGTAGTGTGTGTGTATGTATATATATATATATATATATATGTATATATATATATAAAAAAATATAAATAATATTCAGCCATAAAAAACAATTAATAATGCCATTTGCAGCAACATGGATGTACCTAGAGATTATCATATTAAATGAAGTCAGAAAGAGAAAGAAAAATTCCATGTGATATCACTTATATGTGGAATCTAAAATATAAAACAAATGAACTTATCTATAAAACAGAAACAGACTTACAGACACAGAGAACAGACCAGTGATTGCCAAGGGAGAAGGTGGGGGGAGAGTTGTATTGGGAGTTTGGGACTAGCAGATACAAGCTATTATATATAGAATATAAAAACAAGAAGGTTCTATTGTATAGCACATGGAACTATATTCAATATCCTGTAATAAACCATAATGGGATACAATATGAAAAAGTATATATATATATATTCATATATGTATATGAATCATTTTGCTGTACACCAGAAACTAACACAGACAGAGAAACTGGGAGATCTGTGTAGTAGTCAGGTAAAGAGATTTGGGCGGGGTTCCAGCAATGTCCACTACAAATGTGCAAAATATTAAAAAAGAAAGTCTTTATTTTCAATAGCAGACAATATACCCTTACAGAACACCTCTCCATTTTCTCCTAAGGAGAGTATGGAGAGGAATGTAACTCAGTCTTTCTGGTTTCTAATTATTTGTTGTTGTTGTTCTGTTTTTAAAGCCCAATGTAAGTTTATTTTCTTTGAATTCATATTTTATATTTCAGAGTGTCTCCCCCACAGTATAATTTATCTATATGTTGATAGTGGATGCTGATTTGTTCTTCAGTTTGCCTGGCTTGTGGAGGGTGATTTTACCTCTCTGCAACTACTGTTGAAGTGTCTTCAGTTGGTGACATTTCTAATTTCAAGCACCTTGGATCAAGTAATTTGATGGAAAGAGAAAAGGAGAGGTAAGTGTGTAAATGCCTAGGTTTATCAGTTCACATTGAGTTCAGCTCTATATAGTGGTAAATTTCATGCAACAGTGGCTTAAAAGTTTTATCTGTTGTTTTATCCCGCAAGAAAGTACCAGTTTCTGCAACTCTTTAAATAAAATCTAATTATGTTTCCACCTGCCTTAGACTTTCTCCTACCATCAACTAACACCTATGAACTTAGACTTTTAAAATAGTTTTTCAAGTATTACTCATATTTTAAAACTTCTCTTCTTTGATAAATGAGGTTGTGAATCCTTATTTCTGTTTCATTTCATACTCTCTCTGGTCCCATATAATTTATATCTTCTAAAATTCTTCACAATTTTAAGTCTGATAATGGTTTTTTTTTGGGGGGGGGTGGTTAGCTGGAGCTTTCTAAAATGGCTGTGAAATTATTCTTATTTTTCTAGAATATTTTTAATTTTAATGAGATTATGGGAAGAAGAACTAGTAAATGCAAATGCTTGCTTATCCATTTTTCCCAAAAGTTCTGTATCATTTTATGTCTGATTATTTCTTGGAAATAAATATTTCCTATGCTTAGTGAAAATATACAGCTAAAACATATTCATAATTATATTTACATAATACAATATATTGATAATGGTAATTTATACAAATATAATAAAGAATCTTTAATTTGTTGAGTAAGTTCATTAAAAAATTCTTTTCAAAGTCAGGATAGTGTAACCTTGTTTCTATCAGAAACGTCATGTTTATTATGTATGTTGACAGATTGTTTTCCAGTGTAGGTCACCCTCATTAAACTAGAATTCCATGGGGAAGATTTTGAAATGAACCTCTTTAACCCTTCTATAATATGATTTTACCCTTTGGAATTGTGTATTTTTAAAGGCAATCTTTCTGCAATAATCTGCAAGATACAGAAACATATTCCATTAGAATTTCGGATCTTATTGTCTGGAAGTCTGTAGTATGTATTTTTGTTGTTATTGTTATTTTACCTTTTTTTCTGATCTTGAATAGAGAGACATTTCTATTACATAACTTTTTTTCTTTTATAACTTATTTCTTTTTTTTTTTTTTGTGTGTGTGTGGTACGTGGGCCTCTCACTGTTGTGGCCTCTCCCACTGCGGAGCAAGGCTCCGGACATGCAGGCCCAGCAGCCGTGGCTCACGGGCCCAGCCACTCCGTGGCATGTGGGATCTTCCCGGACTGGGGCACGAACCCGTGTCCCCTGCATCGGCAGGCGGACTCTCAACCACTGCGCCACCAGGGAAGCCCTATAACTTATTTCTTGACTGAATTCCGATACTGTGATATTAAAAATAGGACAGCTTTAATAATTACAGTTCATCAGGTTACAATGGTATCTATGAAAGCAATATAAAATAAATGCTATGAAAAGAAACTGAAGTTTTAGCGTCAGAGAAACTAAATAACCTCAGGACATATTTTCACTCTATTTCAAAGATTCAAATATTTTAATACTGCTATTTTGGAAGAGTTATATATTATCTCAGTAAGAGATTTTTCAAAAAAAAAAATTCAACTACTGGTTAACCTCGTGTATGTAAATTTTCTTTCCTAGAGAAAAAAATGGAAGTAAATTCTAAACATACTAATATTTTTCCACTGAAAAAGTGTAATGAGACAGTCAGCATCTACTTACCAAAAAAAAAATATATATATATATATATATATATATATACATATATGTAGAATGAAGATTCCTTTCCAATCATTATATGATTTGTATATAAAAAGGTTATCTAAAGATAAAAAAGATGAAAAAGATAAGACTGTCCTATATTTTACACAAATATGTTAATATTCTCCTTAGATTTCCCCTTTGAGTTTTAATTTGGAAAGAAATATTTACATAGAAACTTGTTGAATGTATTCCAATATGTATGTATGCATTTTCTCTGCACATACATATGAACAATGAAGCCAAAGGAATATTGCAAAGAGAAAGCTAAAGCATAAAAATAAATGCTCTTCTAGAAAATATACAGTCAATAAATGGAATTAATAGGTTAAGTGTAAGAACACAGACATGTAAATTGCTTTTAACCCATTAAGAAAATAATCAGTGAAGTCAGGGAAAACTATGTTTATTTTGTAGTGTATTTGAGATGTTAAAAGAGAAACTACTTACAAAGAAGATTTAGACATCCTCAACAGCTTAATAGTTTAATAATTATCTGTAATTTCTATAAGAAATGTCTAAAACACAAACTTCTGAGAAATAAAGTGCCTCTAAAATCCACAGAAGAATGGATAATTATATTATACTATGAACAAAATGATTATTTTAATAAAATACTGCAAATGAAAATAATAATAAATTAAAGGAATTTTCAGCAGTGAAAACAATCTCTTATGGATACTCAAGCCACTAGATATAAATGAATACTGTAGTTTCCCAGCAATTAAATGTCACCCAAAGAAATAAATTTTATACACCCAAGGCAATTGTCTTAACATACCAATTGACTAGGCTGAAATACTCAGACTTCTTATGCCTATTTCCATGAGGCAAACTAAATATTACACCAGTAAAATAAGGAATAATTGCCTTACTCACATTGGCATATTGTTCATTTAATGTACAAAATACTGTTCATAGAACAATAGTGTGTTGGGAGTTGCAAAGCAGAAAGTTTATTGGGCTTTTATGGGGTAGAGAACATGGCATTTAATGGAATGTTATAAGATATTTAATGACTGTCTAAGGGTATTTAGATTTCTAGAGCTTTGAATCAGGTAGGAAAGGAAGGAGAAATTAGTTTTAATGCATTAATCCATTTTGATGTCCTTCCCAAGAGGAGGAATAAAAAATGTCAAGAAAAATAAAAATTTAACAGTTATATTTTATGGCAGTGAAGGGTGCTGGCTGAATGATTCCCATTCTTGTCAATACTAAGGACTGTGCATAAAATTATATGTTTGCATAAAATTTACTAAGTTTATTACAAAGCACTTTGGTACTGTATAATAGATAGATGTGACTGGGGATGTATGTGGCATGATGATAAGAGTTGGGGTATGGAGTAGAAAGAAGGGGAGTAAAAAAAGAATTGAGAATGAATTGGCTCTCCTAAAGAATGCAATTTGATTGAGGAAAAATGCATATGAAGACAAAAAAGAATGAATAATAACAGTGCAGTTCAGCATAACATCAGTGCCAAGAGCATGGTATATTCAAATGAGTTAGACCTATTCATGAAAAGAAGAAGTTACTTATGGCTGTATGGCCCAGATTCCTTAATGGAAGTGGTTAGCTTTGAGCTTGGTGTAAATGGTTACTTAGAGCTTTAATATATAAAGAAAATAGGGAGAAAATTCAGCTGGAAAAGTAAAAGAAAAGAGTAAAAAAGAGAGGAGGAGATCAAGATAACAGAGTAGGAGGATGTGGAATTCACTTTTCCCCATGAACACGTCAAAAATAGATTTATATTTGGAACAATTCTCACTGAAAACTAACTGGAGACTGGCAGAAAGACTCCTGTACAATGAAGGCTGTAAGAAAGATCCACATGGAATCAAGTAGGAAGAAAAGAGAACTGATCAGGTTGGGATCTGTGTCCCTGGGAGGGGGAGACTCAGAAGAGGAAGGGGATTACATGGGCAGAGATCCCCCTGTGGAGTGAGTGATTCAAGCTCCATATTGGGTGCCCTAGTCCTAGGATGAATCCACTTGGCTGGTTGGAGGTCCTGGTGGGACTAATAGGAGGGCTGTGGGAAGCCTGGACTCTGCTTGTGAGGAGGGTGCACATGCTTGCTCACTCCTGAAACAGGGAAGAGAGGATGGATTGAAACTGCATGGGAGGCTGGCCTATTTCCCCACAACCAACCTGGCAAGCCCCAGGCTGAGATGAGCAAACACTTTGGCCCTTTGTGCTTTAGGATACAGCTCTACAGAGAGACAAAGGCTGCCATGGCTGAAGGGAGAGCTCAGCTGTGAGGAGCAAAGGTGGCTCAGACCCAGAATCACATGAAAATCACAAATAATAAACCTCTTACATAAGCTTGTACAAAGAGTAAAAGACAAAATATTATAAAATCAACTATAAATACAATAATCAGAAAATGGATGAAGATTTAAAATATGACATCAAAAACATGATCTATGGGGGAAGAAATTTTAAAATGTTGATCTCTTAGAATGAGACTGAACTTAAATGACTACCTGTTTAAAACAAATATATAGAGTTATAAGACAACATATATGAACCCCCTAAAAACCACAAATCAAAAGCCTCAGTGGATATACAAAAATTTGAGAGAAATGAATGCAAGCATACCACTTAATAAAATCATCAAATTACAGGGAAGAAATGAAAGAAGATGAAAAGAACATAGAAGAACTACAAAACAATTAGAAAACAAGTAAAAACTTGGCAATAAGTATATACCTATCAATAATCACTTTAAATGTCAATGGACAAAATGCTTCAATCAAAGACATAGGGTGGTTGATTGAATAAAAAATCAAGACCAATCTATACGCTGCTTACAAGAAACACATTTCTGAGCTAAGGACTCACACAGACTGAAAGCATGGGAATGAAAGAAGAAACTTCACTCAAATGGAACAAAAAGAAATGGGGCTAACAGTAGTCATATCAGACAATATAGATTTTAAAAGAAATTCTATAACAAAAAATAAGAAAGGGCAATATATATTGATAAAGGGATCCATAAAAGAGGATGATTTAACACTTCTTAACAAATATGCACATACTAAGGGGGCACCTAAATATATAAAGCAAGTACTAACAGACATAAAGGAAGAAATTGACAGTAAAATACAATAATAGTAGGAGACTTTAACACTCCACTTACATCAATGGACAGATTAACCAGACAAAAAAAAATCAGTAAGGAAACAGTGGTTTTCAATAACACATTAGATCAGTTGGACTTCATAGATATTTACAGGACATTCCATCCAAAAACAGCATAATACACATTCTTTTCAAGTGCACATGGAACATTCTCCAGGATAGATCATGTGCTAGGCCACAAATAAGTCTCAACAAATTTAAGTGTATAGAAATTATATCAAGCCATTATTTCCAAACATAACAGTATGAAACGAGAAACCAATTAAAGAAAGAAAGTGCGAAAAGCACAACACTTAGAGGCTAAATGACAGGGTACTAAAAAAACAATGGGTCAATGAAGAAATCAAAGAGAAAATCAGAAAATATCTTAAGTCACATGAAAATGGAAACAAAACTTTCCAAAACCTATGGGGTACAAAAAAGCTATTGAAAGAGGAAAGCTTATAGCAATAGAGGCCTACTTCAAGAAATGAGAAAAATCTCAAATAAACAACCTAAGCTGTCATCTAAAGGAATTAGAAAAGAAACAGAAAACAAAACCCAAATTCAGCAAAAGGATGGAAACAATAGAGATCATAAAGGAAATAAATAAAATTAAGACTGAAAAAGAACAATAAAAAAAGATCAATGAAATGAAGAATGATTTTAGAAAAAATAAACAAAATTAACAAACCTTTATCCAGTCTCATTAAAAAATAAGAGAAAGGACTCAAATAAACAAAATAAGAAATGAAATGGAAACAACAATATGACAGAGATACAAAAAAATCACAAGAGAATACTAGAACAGTTATATGTCAACAAATTGGACCCTAGAAGAAATGGACAAATTTGTAGAAACATACAACCTTCCAAGACTGAATCTGGAAGAAATAGATAATCTAAATAGACCAATCAATAATAGTGAAATTGAACTTGTAATTAAAAAAAAAAAAAAAACTTCCAGCAAAAGTGCCCAGGACAGGACAGCTTCACAGAGGAATTCTACCAAAGAAAGAAAGAAGAGTTAATACCTCTCATTCTCAAACTATTTTAAAAAAATGAAGCAAATGGAAACACTTTCAAATTCATTCTATGGAGCTACCATTACCCTGATACCAAAACCAGACAGACACCATAGGACAGTACCTCTGATGAATACAGATGAAACAATGTTAAGGAAAATATTGGAAACTGAATCCAGCAATATATGAAAAGGATCACACAACATTATCAAGTGGAATTTATTACAGGGATGCAAGGATGTTGCAATATTCAAAATTCAAGCAATGTGATACACCACATTAAACAAAGGAAGGATAAAAATGAAATGATCATCTCAATAGACACAGAAAAAGCATTTAAGAAAATGCAACCTCCATCCATCACAAAAACTCTCTTCAAAGTTGATATAGAGGGAATATATCTCATCATAATAAAGGCCACTTATGACAAACACAGAGTAACATTATACACAATGATGAAAACCTGAAAGCTTTCCTCTGAAGTCAGGAAGAAGACAAGGACACCCACTCTTGCCACTTCTATTTAACAAAGTATTGGAAGTCCTAGCCACAACAATCAGACAAGAAAAAGAGATAAAATTCATCCCAATTGGAAGGGAAAAAATAAAATTCACTATTTGCAGGTAACATAATACTCTATATAGAAAACCAAAATGTCTCCACCAAAAAACTATTAGAATTAATAAATGAACTCAGTAAAGTTGCAGGATACATGATTAATATACAGAAATCCATTGCTTTTCTATCCACTAATAATGAACTATCAAAAATAGAAAGCAAAAAACAATCTCATTTAAATTGCATCAAAAATAATACTTATGAATAAATTTAACCAAAGAGGTGAAAAACTTATACTCTTAAACCTATAAAACAGTTATGAATGAATTTGAAAATGATACAAGGAAATAGGAAAATATCCAGTGCTCTTGGATTGGAAGAATTAATATTTTTAAAATGGTCATACTACAAAAAGCAATCTACATGTTTAATGCAATCTCTATCAAAATGCCCATGATATTTTTCACAGAACTAGAGCAAATAACCCTAAAGTATATATGAAACCATAAAAGACCCCAAATTGCCAAAGCAATCTTGAGAAAAAAGAACAAAGAAGGTAGTATCACCCTTCCAGACTTCAGACTGTATTACAAAGCTATAGTAGCTAAAACAGCATGGTACTGGAAAAAAAAAAAAGCAGACACATAAATCAATGGAACAAAATAGAGCAACCAGAAATAAAACAATGCATCTATGGTCAGTTAATCTATGAAAAAGGAGGCAAGAATATACAATGAATAAAAGAAAGTCCTTTCAATAGGTGGTGCTGGAAAGTAGACAGTTACATGTAAAAATGAGATCAGAACACTTTCTCACACCATATACAAAAACAAACTCAAAATGGATTTAAGACCTAAATATAAGACCTGAAAACATGAAACTTCTAGAAGAGAACATCTGTAGAACACTCTTTGACATAAATCATAGCAATCTTTTTTGGATCAATCTCCTAAGGCAAAATAAGTAAAATCAAAAATAAATAAATGGAATCTAATTAAACTTAAAATCTTTGGCACATAAGAGTAAACCACTAACAAAATGAAAAGAAATGAGAGAAAAATTTGCAAATGATATGACCAATATTGTATTAATATTCAAAATATATAAACAGCACATACAACTCAGTATAAAAAAAACAACCTGAACAAAACATGGGCAGAATACCTGAATGGATATTTTTTAAAGAAGATATACAGATGGCCAAAAGAAAAATGCTCAACCTTGGTAATCTCTAGAGAAGTGCATATCCAAACCACATTGAGATATCACTTCACAACTGCCAGAATGACTATCATCAAAATGTCTACAAATAATAAATGTCTATAAAATGTCTACAAATATTGGTGAGGGTGTTGAAAAACTGGAATCCTACTACACTGTTAGTGGCAATGTAAATTGGTGCAGCCACTATGGAAAACAGTATGGAGGTGTCACAAAAAGCTACAAATAGAACTATTATATGATCCAGCAATTCCACTACTGGGTATACATCTGAAAAAAAAAAAAGCACTAATTTGAAAAGATACATGCACTCCAATATTCACAGCAGCACTATGTACAATAGCCAAGATGTGAAAGAAAGGTAACATCAAAAAAAAATGGATAAGGAAGATGTGGTGTGTGTGTGTGTGTGTGTGTGTGTGTGTAATATTCCATTATATATAATGGAATGTTACTTGGCCATAAAAAAGAATGAAATTCTGCCATTTTCAACAATGTGAATGGACCTAGAGAGTATTATGTTCAGTGAAATAAGCCAGACAGAGATAGACAAATATTCTCTGTTATTACTTGTATGTAGAATCTAAAAACTAAAACAGACTAATGTATATAACAAAACAGAAAGAAACTCATGGATATAGAGAAGAAACTACTGGTTACCAGTGGGGAGGGGAAAGGTGGGATGGACAAGATAGGAGTATGAGACTAAGAGTTACAAACTACCATGTATAAAATAAAAAATCAACAAAGATATATTGTATAGCACAGGGAATATAGCCATTATTTTGTAATAATTTTAAATGGAGTATAATATATAAAACTATTGACTCTCCATGTCATACATCTGAAACTAATAATATTTTAAACCAATTATACCTCAATAAAAATAAAAACAGGTAAGAAAGGAAAAGGTGTGTTGAGAGAGGAGTGGAGTTATTAAGTAGATTTACTTTGGGGAGTGAGTAATGAAAAAGGGTAAATTGAAAAGTTAATGAGGTAGAGATCAAGATGGTGGCCTAGAAAGACCCAGAACTCAGCTCCTCCCATGGAATATCAAATCAACACCTGCATATAGAGCAGTTCTTACTGAAGAAGAACTGAGGGATGATTGAACACTAGCTGCTGCACAACAAATGATAGAGGAACCACAGTATTGATGGGAACACTGCCCAGATGTGATAAACTGAATAGGAGAGCTATCACTGATGGGCCCATACACAGACTTGCCTGCCATGGAGAAGAGTGAAAAAACAGTGGTTTAAAGGGCACCTAGACTATAGGTGAAGGGGATGCCTTTGCTATCTCTAGAGTGTCTACCAAATGGGCAGGAAAAAGCTGGAACTCTCTCTGGGTTTGGAATCAATTGAGGGCATCATTTTTTGCCTTCTGCTTCCACTTAGCACAGAAAGGAGTGTGGTCCAGGCACTCAAGCTAGCTTGCCAAAGCCATCCTAGCAGGTTCCAGGTCTTTGGCCAGCACCAGCTATAGTTATCTTCCCAAGCCCACCCCAGAATGATGTTCCCCAGCCTCCCTAGACACTGGCCATAGCTCCAGCTGTCTTGTCAAGGTGGCCTTGGCACAATGAACCCCAGGAATCCCCTGGCCTGCACCAGATGTCCCACCAAGGAAACAACAGCATGCTACACCTCAGATACCCACAGGCCATGCGTACTCCAATATCAGCTGGGCTGCCAAAACTGCCTGAAACAAGCAATCTACACAGGGTTCACTCTTACATAAGGTCACAATGTCAAGACTGTGTGAGGTAGCTGTTTCACCTGATTTATAGACATAGACACAGAAAGCCAAAAATATGTGGAGACAGATGAACATGTACAAAATAAAAGAACACAATAAAATCCTAGGGGAGAATGAAAACCTCTAATGAAACAGATATAAGTAGTTTCAGTGATAAACAGTTCTAAGTAATGGTCATAAAAATGCCCACCTAACACTGGGGAATAATGGAGGAGCACAGGGAGAACTTCAACAGTTACAAAATATAAGAAAGAAACAATCAGAGCTGTACAATACAATAACTGGAATGAAAAATAAACTAGAAGGAGTCAATAGCAGATTAGATGACACAGAAGAACAGATCAGCAATCTGGAAGATACAATAGTGGAAACTGCTCAATCAGAACAGTGAAAAAAATTTTTTTTAAATGAGGCTATTTCAGGGACCTATGGCAAAACTTCAAACATATTAACATTCTTACTATAGCAAACCCAGATGGGAAGAGAGAGAGGAAATGTCAAAAAACTTATTGAGGAAAAAGCTGAAAATTTTTCTAGTCTGGAGAAGGAAACATACCCAGTTCCAGGAAGCACAGATTCCCAAATAAGATGAACCCAAAAAAATCTACAGCCAGACACAATTAAAATGGCAAAGGCTAAAGACAGAGAGAGAATATTAAAGGGAGCAAGAGAATACAACTAGTCACATACTAGGAAACTACTATTAGACTATCAATTGATCTTTCAACAGAAACTTTGCAGGCCAAAAGGGAATGGCATGATATATTTAAACTGCTCAAAGGAAAAATCTTGCAACGAAGAATACACTACCTGACATGGTATTCATTCAGAATGGAAGAAGAGATAAAATTTTCCCCAGACAAGCAAATATTAAAGTATTTCTCCACCACTAAGTCTGCCATATAAGAAATATTAAAGAGTCTTTTTTAACTGGAAAAGAAAAGGTCATAGCTGGTAAGGGTAAGTATCATTATCAAACTGGTAAAGGTAAGTATAGTAAAGGCAGTGAATCAGCCACTCAAAAAGCTAGTATGAAACTTGAAAGACAAAAGTAATACAATCAAGTATAACTACAATGAGTAGTTAAAGGATACACAAAATAAAAAGATGTAAAATATAATATCTAAAACATAAAACATGGGCAGGAGGAGTTCAATGTGCTTTTAGAACATGTTTGAATTTAGGGATTATAAGGTTAAAATAAATTGCTAATATATGTAGGTATATAGATATTAAACTTATGGTAACCACAAACAAAAAGCTTTAATACATACACAAAAAGAAACCCAAACATAACAAAAAATAAATTTAACAAACAAGAGACTAAAGGAAAAAAGGAATAGAGAAGAACTACAGAAACAACCAGAAAGCAATTTTAAAAATGGCAATAAGTAGATATCTATCAAGAATCACTTTAAATGTAAATAGACTAAATGTTCCAATTAAAAAGACATACGGTAGCTGAATGGATTAAAAACAAGACCCACTTATATGCTGCCTACAAGATACTTATTTTATATCTAAAGACACACATAGACTGAGAGTGAAAGGACTGAAAAAGATATTTCATGCAAATGGAAATGAAAAGAAATCTGGGGTAGCAATACTCATATAAGAAAAAAACAGACTTTAAAACAAAGACTGAAACAAAAGACAAAGAAGGACATTACATAATGCTAAAGGAGTCAATCTATTAAGATGATATCACACTGATAAATATTTTTGCACTCAACAGAGAAGCACCTAAATGCATAAAGCAAATATTAACAGACATACAGGAAGAAATTGCCAGTAGTACAAAAATAGTAGGGGATTTTAATATCCTACTTATCAATGGATATATCATCTAGACAGTAAATCAATAATGGAAACTGGCCTTAAATTACATATTATACCAGACTGTATTAGTAGATACATACAGAATATTCCAGCCCCAAACTGCAGAATACACCTTTTTTTTCAAATGTATATGGAATATTCTCCAGGCTAGATCACATATTAGGCCAGAAAACAAGTTTCAATAAATTTAAGAATATTGAAATCATATTACCTCCAAAGTTATGAAATCAATTACAGGAAGTAAACTGCAAAAAAACACAAACACCTGGAGTCTAAACAATATGCAACTAAACAACCAGTGAGTTAACAAAGCACTCAAAGATGAAATTTTAAAAACTACCTTGAGATGAATGAAAAAGGACACATAACCTTCCAAAATCTACAGGATATAGCAAAAGCAGTCCTATGAGGGAAGTTCATAGCAATACAGACCTACTGCATATACTAGAAAATTCTTAAATAAATAATGTAACTTTACCTTTAAGTAACTAGATAAAGAAGAACAAACAATGTCCAAAGTTAGTAGAAGGAAGGTAATGATAAATATCACAGTGGAAATAAATAAAATGGGGCTACAAGAATAATAGACAATATCAATGAAATCAAGAGCTGTTTTACGACAAAATAAACAAGATTGACAAAGCTTTGGCTGTACTCATCAAGAAAAAAAAGAGAGATGACTCAAATAAATAAAATCAGAAATAAATAAATAGCTACAACTGATAGCACAGAAATACAAACAATCATAAGGGACTACTCCTAAAAATTATATGCCAACAAATGGCACAACCAGGAAGAAATGGATAAATTCCTAGAAACATACAATCTTCTAAGACTGAATCAGAATTAAACAGATCAATTACTAGTAATGAAATTGGATCAGTGATCAAAAATCTCTCAAGAAATAAAAGTCCTGGAGCAGTCAGCTTCACAGGGTAATTCTACCAAACATTTAAAGAAGAGTTAATACCTATCTTTCTCAAGCTATTCAAAAAACTGAAGAGAGCAAAATGCTTCCAAACTTATTCTACTAGGCCAGTATTACCCTGATACCAAAATCAGACAAAAATAATACAAAAAATTACAGGCCAACATCTCTGATTAACATAGATGCAAAAGTCCTCAATGAAATACTTACAAACTAAATTCAACAATACATTAAAAGGATCATACACAATTACCAAGTGGGATTTATTCCAGGGATGGTTTAATATATGCTAATCAAACAATGTGATACAACATATTAATAAAATGAAAGAAAAATTATATAATCATCTCAATAGATGCAGAAAAATCATTTGACAAAATTCAACATATTTATGATAAAAACTCTCAATGAAGTGAGTATAGAGGGAACATGTCTCAACATAATAAAGGCATATATGACAAGCCCACAGCTAACATAATGTCCAGTTGTGAAAACCTAACATCTTTTTCTCTAAGATCAGGGAAAAGACAAGGATACTCACTCTGGCTACTTTTATTCAAATTGGTATTGCAACTCCTAGCCACAGCAATCAGATAAGAAAAAGATATAAAATGCACCTAAGTTGGAAAGGAAGAAGTGAAACTGTCACTATTTGCAGATGACATGATACCATATGTAGAAAACCCTAAAGACTCCACCCAAAAACTGTTAGAGCTAATAAAGTCAGTAATGTTCCAGGATACAAAATTAACATACATATCACTTGCATTTCTATATGCTAATAATACTCTATCATCAGAAAGAGAAATTAAGGAAAGTTTTCCTTTTACAATTGCATCAAATAAATACCTAGAAATAAATATATCCAATTAGGTGAAATATCTTTACTCTGAAAAATATAAGACATTGATGTAAACAGTCAAAGACAACACAAATAAATGAAAAGATATACTGTGTTTGTAACATATTAAGAATATTATCAAAATATCTATACTGTCCAAAGCAATATACAGATTCAATCTAATCCCTATCAAAATTCTAATGGCATTTTTCACAGAAATAGAACGAATAATCTGAAAATTCATATGGATGCAGAAAAGATCCAGAAGAACCAAAGAAATCTTGATAAAAAAATGATCAAATTTGGAAGTATCATGTTTCTTATAAACTTTCCTTCAAAGCTACAGTAATCAAAATAGTATAGTCCTGGCACAAAAATAGAGACATAGATCGATAGAACAGAATATAGAGCCCAGAAATAAACCCAAACATATATGGTCAATTAACCTATGACAAAGGAGCCAAGAATATACAATGGGAAAAAGACAGACATTTTAATAAACGATGTTGGGAAAACTGGATGGCTATATGTAAAAAAGAATGAAACTAGACCACTTTCTTGCACCATCCACCAAAAAAAAAAAAAAAAAAAACCAAAAAACCCAAAATAACAAACAAACAAAAAACCCTCTCAAAATAGATTAAAGACATAAATGTAAAACCTGAAACCATAAACTCCAAGAAGAAAGCATAGGCAGTATGCACTTTGTCATCTGTCTTAATAATATATTTTTTGGATCTTTCTCCTCAGGCAAGGACAACAAAAGTAAAAATAAATAAATGGATTACATCAAACTAAAAACGTTTTCTGTAGAAAAGGAAGCCATGAACAAAATAAAATGCATCCTACTGACTAGGAGATATATATTTGCATATTATATATTCAGCAAGGGATTAATATCCAAAATACACAAATAAATCATACAACTCAACATCAAAAAAACAACCTGATTAAAAAGTGTGCAGAGGACCTGAAAAGACATTTTTCCAGATGAGATGTACAGATGGCCAACAGGCACATGAAAAGATGCCTCACGTCACTAATCATCAGGGAAAAGCAAATCAAAACCACAATGACATATCATCTCACACCTGTTAAATGTCTATTATCAAACAGACAAGAAATAACAAGTGTGATGAGGATGTGAAGAAAAGGGAATTCTCATGCACTGTTGGTGGGAGTGTAAATTGGTGCAGCCACTATGGCAAACAGTTTGGACTTTCCTTAAAAAACTAAAATGAGAACTACCATATAATTCAGCAAGTCCACTTCTCAGTGTTTACTCAAAGAAAACAAAAACACTAATTCAAAAAGATATATACAGCCCCATGTTCGTTGCAGCATTATTTACAATAACCAAGATATGGAAACAACCTAAGTGTCCATCAACAGATGATTAAACAAAGAAGATGTGATTTATGTATACAATGGAGTATTTCTCAGCTGTAGAAGTGAATGAAATGTTGCCATTTGAGACAACATGGATGGATCTATAGGGTATTATGCAAAGTAAAATAAGTCAGACAGAGAAAGACAAATACTATATAATATCACTTATATGTGGAAACTAAAAAACAAAGCAAGTGAACAAACATGACAAACAGAAACAGACTCATAGATGCAGAGAAAAATATGTGGCTGCCAGAGGGCTGTTGGTATCTGGGTGGGGGAAATAGGTGAAGGGGATTAAGTGGTACAGATTTCCAGTTTTTAAGTAAATAAGTCACATGAATGTAATGGACAGTGTAGCAAATATAGTCAATAATATTGTAATAACTTTGGTGACAGATAGTAACTATACTTATGGTGGTGATGACTTCATAATGTATAAAAATATGGAATCACTAGGTGGAATACCTGAAACTAATATAATATTGTATTTCAATTACACTTAAAAACAAAACAAAACAAATAAACAAGCTTATGTTTCTCCAATTTCCAAGCCTGTACTCTTTTTACTACACATTATACCAATTGGGATCTAGATGAGAAAATGAATAGGTCTTTCAGAAGGAACATTTTTTGCAGAGGACTGGTTACACAGGTGAATGGAAGAGTGAAGAGGCCAATAAAGGAATAGTGAAGTAACCCGGAGATTTAGCAAAATTTTGGAGGTTGCCACCCTTGTAGACTGGTTGACACTGGGATAAGATGGTGTTACCAGAGCCCAGAAGCCCAGGCTGCCAGGCGGAGGAAGCTCTACCACTGGAGGAGCTGCCCAAGGGAAAGTTGCAGCCAGGAAGGAATGGGACACTGTCAGATTGCACAGCGAGCTGGGAAAGCTTCTCCCTTCCTCTGCTTCCAAACTTTGCATACTGCTTCCCATTGTTTTAACCTATCAACAACCAAGAGAGCCTGGGAGAGCAAGGCATGGGAACAGTGGGGATGGGTCTGAGGCTGGTGCAAGCACGCTCTCTCTCTACCTGAAATGAAAAGCACTATGAAATGAAATAGTGTTAATATGGGAGCTACAAAGAAGGGCAAAACTATTAAACACGTTCAAAGAAAGGGAGGTTAATGGTGCCTGCAGCATCAAGGGAGAGGCTCCTCAGAAAACTGAAGTTATGATGATTCATAAAGAGAAGTAGAATTTCTGAAAGTAAAGAGTGTAGGTGCTCCTGACATAAGGAACCACTTAAGTACTTTCCTGCAGGTAAAGAATACTGCTCATTATTTTAAAAAGTCTTTCTACTCAGCAATATCTACAACATGTGTAGAGTATAAAGAATAATAAAAAAGAAATACATACATGCTATTCAGGCTCAGGGAGTAATACATCATTATTGGCAACTTACTTTTTAAATGTTTTATGGTTTAAAAATATCTATGCATACATATATGTGTGTGTGTGTGTGTGTGTGTGTGTGTAATAAAATTTACCATTATAACCTTTTTTTTTTTTTTTTTTTTTTTTTTTTGCGGTACGCCGGCCTCTCACTGTTGTGGCCTCTCCCGTTGCGGAGCACAGGCTCCGGACGCGCAGGTTCAGAGGCCATGGCTCACGGGCCTAGCCGCTCCACGGCATGTGGGATCTTCCCAGACCGGGGCACGAACCCATGACCCCTGCAGCGGCAGGTGGACTCTCAACCACTACACCACCAGGGAAGCCCTATAACCATTTTTAAGTGTACAATTCAAGGGCATTAATCACATTCACAATGTTATGTAACCATCACCACTATCTATTTCCAAAACATTTTCTTCATCCTAAACAGAAGCTCTGTAGCCATTAAGCAATAACTCTTCATTACTTATTCTCCATAAGCCCTGGCAATTAATTTACTTTAAAATGAATTAAAAAAATAAGATGGATTAATAGATTAGAGGAATGTCAATAGATAGATGGACATGCAGTAACAAAATGTTAACAGATGGATACATGTGTATAATAAAATGCTAATGGTAAGATCTAAGTGGTGGATTAAAATATCAATAAATAAAAAGACAAGTTAATGATAGACTATGGGTTTAGTAAATTTGGCTGATGTTAATTCTTCACTAGCTATTTCCCCTGCAAGAAATGGTCTTTGTTAGATTGTGTTTTGAGAGTAAGGACTGTCTTACAATTGTTCTCTGTAAGTGCTCTGTCCAGAGAACTTATCAGAGCAAACTGTAAAGAGTTGGTGCTGGATTTTTGACATTCTCAGAAGGGAGTATGAAAGGAAGAAGACTGGAGTTTGTCTGGGTAATAGTCCCCTGGCAAAACTGTTCTTGCATGTACGCCAATTCTGTAGTTTCTATTTTATAAGTTTTTGCTCCTACCAATATCTAAGCCTTTTCTCTAACTTTCTCATTGATTCTAAGAATGCATCAGAGGCTTTGTAATAAATTTCTATTCTACGTTAGTGACAGTTTCTTCATATTAAAAAATGTGGCTCAATAAAATTTCTCAATATGTTTAAATGAGAAATTTTGTTATCTATGGGTTCTTTCCTGAAGAACTAGATTTATCATCTCTGTAATGTTTTCTAATAGAAAAACACTCAACATATGCAATTTTAAAGAATAAAGTGAAGTTTAGGACACTAATGGTTTATGCTTATGTAGTGGAGTCTGCACAGGTGGAGGTACATATTGATAAAGTTAGAAAAATACTTGTTTTTTCTTGTGTTCTTCACTCAATGTACATCTTCTTACCATCCAAAGAGATACTTTTCAAGATAGACTATAATTGCTACTATCAATTTATCAGATTGAGAGTGTAGAACTTATTTTCAGATCATTGAACAAAGATTTCACTAGACAACTTTTGTGAAGAATAACAATTGTTATGCAAATAATTCCTTTTTCTCAGCAAAGGAAATTTTACCATTTTAAAACATTCCTTATGGTGTACAGGAATATTTATTTGTAACTTTCATTAATATTTGTACCCTTGAATTATTGCTATAATGTATTTCATTTCATTGATGAGCAGCATCATCAAAAACCATGTAATTAAATATTTTCCATTAATAGTTTAAAATATATATTTCTTGAATATTCCTTTTAAAGAAAGTAAAATGAATGAGATTGAATGTAGCGTTAGTATTCAAAGGATGGGTAGGAATCAGCTGAATGAAAGGTATTGCACAAATAACATATGCTAAGCTGTGTGCTGGGTATTTTGCCCATTATTTAATCCTCAGAGCAATCCTAAGCAAAGGCAGAAAGTCTTTGGAAGGCACATACTTTAGATCAGTCATTCTTTGAGGCACTTATTTAGATAATTTCATAAAAATGCATCTTGTTTATTGTTTGTTCTCAGTTCAGTTTGTTAAGCATACCAGGCTAAAGAGTGCCCTGATTTTTTATTTAGTTGTAGTTTATATGCAATATAAAAAGTCTGTCCACTTTACTACAAGTAAGCAGCACGAGACAAACTATACTGACTGTTGATTTTTGCCTGAATGAGTTAAGTACTTCAGATTAGAAGCCTTTGGCTGCAAGCAACAGTGAATGATGATTGAAAGTTGGCTTTTAATCCAAAAGGTGGTGTTACTTTCTCATTCTTCTACCTCAAACAGATGGCAAGATGATTGCAACGTTTCCAAGCAGGTCATCTACACATGCCACTTGCGAGAAACAAGTAGAAAGAGGAAAGCTTTCTCCCAAAGCTATCCTCTTATATAACCAGTTTATATTTTTCAAAACTAAGAAATTAAAATTGGCACAGTGCTATTAACTAATCTATAGTTCCTCAGATTTACAATTTTTCCACTAATATTTGTTTTTATGTTCCAGGATCCCATCCAGAATGGCATGTTGCATTTAGTTATCATTCTCCTTAATTTTTCTAGTCTGTGATTTTTTTTTTTCGGTTTTTCCTTGTTGTTCCTCAAGACCTTTGCACTTTTGAAGGGAACTGATCAGGTATTTTGTAGAATGTATCTCAATTTGGGTTTGATGTTTTCTCATGATTAGACTGGGATTATGGATTTTGATTAATTCCTTTGGAGTGAAGTGCCTTTCATGAAACTATATTAGGGTATGCAAAATACTGACAAAATTTATTACTGGTAGTATTAAGGTAATTGTTTCAGGTACTTGAATAAGGTAATATTTGTCAGGTGTCTTCACTGTGTAGTTACTACTTTTCCTTTTCTATGCTCTATTCCTTGGAAACAAGTCACTGAGTCTGGCTCACTGGAGACACCACCAACTAATATGACAAATCTATTTCTGTTAAATGATTTTAAAACCAGATAACTGCAAAGACATTATGTATTAAGCCACAATCTATTTGAGCTACCATGTGTGGTCATTTTAGTTAAGTTTTCCTTAAAGGGAACAAACACATGAAGTAGTTTCTATATCTATGTGTTTCAGTAGAAAAAGATAAAATTTCTCTGCATATTTCTGATTTCTAAACAGTGCTAATAAGAATATCAAAGAAGTTAGTGGTCTTGAATAGAAGGTAGAAAGTACGGAGATACACCCAGAACCTGACTTTTACAGGAAGTAAGCCATTTCTAAGGTGTCAGCTGCTTTTGAAAGTCAAATCAATTCTTACAGAATATAAGAATACATTTAGTATCAGAAGCATTACGTTACTCTCATGGCCTTAAATTATTGTTTGATGCAATATTGAAAAGTGCCTATTTGCTTGCAGGTAGCAGCTTGCTCAGTGGAAGAATTAATGTGTTCTATTTCAAATATATTTTGTTGTATTAGGGCAGCATTCTCTAAATTATGGGTTACATTCACTTGCTGTATCATAGAAAAGTCAGTAAAATTGAAATGTTGCCATATATTTATATATTCATTCATCTATTGATATTTCCATTTACTTATTTTTGGAGAAATATAAATGAATACAAAAGTAAATGAAGGAAAATCTTTGTATTAATATAGTATACATTTTTGAGAAATTCATTAAACATATTTTTCATTTGCTTCCCTCACTGCCACCAGATGGACCTCCCAAACATACTTACACACAAATAAATTCCCTATTTCTATTAGCAGTTTTTGGTCAGTAATACAAATCTATTTGATGTCAGCTTTGAAATCATTTTCACAAACTTGAATCAATCATCCATCAACTTTTATTGATTCTTCTTTCAAAATAAGTCTTTAATTTAGCCCTTTATTTATATTCTTATTGACTTTGCCTGAGGTGAGGCCCTCACAGATAAACGATCAAAATATATTTTTTCCTAATATTCTTTCTTCAGTCTCTCTTTTTCTATCATTTATTGATATTCTGTACTCATATGGTATTCCCAAACATTGTGTGGAGTACATAAGTTTGTGTTAACATTATTTAATGTTTCTCCTCTCCTTACAAAGTCCTATCTCAGATATGTTACTGCCTTGCTTCCCTGTACATAACACAAGACCTTTTTAAATGGGAACCATCCATTGTAGCGGATGTTTCTGAGTTACTTCTTACTACTTTTTCTCTCCCTTCTCTGTCTTCTGGGAAATGCCCCCCTCCATTCTAATCCTGTTTATTCTAGTATGACTCCATCTTTTTAAGAGACTGGTATGATGACTGATCTGTAACTACTATGGTTAGAACCTCCAGTACAATGTGGAATACAAATAAGAATGCATATCTTTTTTTCCTGATCTTAGAGGAAAGCTACTAATCTTATACACAATAAGTATAATATTAGCTGTGGCTTTTTATAGATGCCCTTTTTCAGGTTGAAGAAGTTCCTTTCCATTTCTAGTTTGTTGAGTGTTTTTATCATGAAAGGGTGTTAGATTCTGTCAACTTCTTTTTATGTAGATATCCAGATGATCTTGTGATTTTTGGCCTTTTTTCTATTAACATGGCTTATTACATTAATTGATTTTTGGATGTTAGACCAACCTTACATTTCTGGGATAAACCCCACTTGGTTATGGTGTGTGATCCTTTTAATATATTGCTGGATTCAGTTTGCCAGTGTTTTATTGAGGAGTTTTGTATCTGTATTCAGAAGAGATATCAACCTGCAGTTTTCTTGTGGTGCTTTGTCTGGTTTCAGTATTATCATAACACTGCCCTCATAGAGTGAGTAGAAAAGTATTCCTTCCCCTTCTATTTTTTTGGAGACTTTATGAAAAATTAACATCAATTATTCTTTAAATTTTTCATATAATTTGCCAGTGAAGCTATCTGACCCTGAGCTTTTTTCTTCATTTGAAGTTTTAAAAATTACTTCTACAAATTTCCTTACTCGTTATACGTCTAGTCAGATTTTCTATTTCTACTTGTGTTAGTTTTGGTATAGCTTTAGTCTTGCCAGGAATTTTCCCATTTCTTCTAAGTTACCTAATTTGTTGCCATACATTTGTTTATGGTACTCCTTTATAAACTTTTTTATTTTTGTAAGATTGATAGTGATGTTTCCTTAATAGAGTTTTAAAATAACATTTACTTTGGTAGTGGTTGAAAAGTGGATACACAGAGTGTAGCAGCTGGAAGCATTACATGGCCACAAAATATATATGCATACATTGAACTTCTGATTGTAATACCACTGAGTTCACTGTGGATTTTTCATTGGGCTGACAAAACATGGAAGTTTTCCTCCTACTGCTGTATAAATTTTAAAATAATAAATAACTGTTACTTGAGAGAGAATGTAATATATCCAGGAATTTTCATGTATTTGTTAGGTGGATTTTCAAATCAAATAGTAGTGTCTTCATGATACACAGGGTTATTTTATCTTAAAAAAATTGCATAATTAATGTGTCTGTTTTAAGCAGAGGTCCTCTCTCTATATAAATATATATTTTTCCATGTTGTTTTTAGGAAATTATTGTTCACATATTTTTACATATGTTTAGAAAGGAAGCATTGAAATAAACACAAACAACTTTTCAAATACAACCATGCACTTGACTTATTTTATTGCTACTTTCTCTATACCGTCTTTGCATTTGCTCTGTGTGCTGGTCCTTCTTATTCCTCCCACCACTTCACTATAAACTGCTCTTCATGACGCTTCGCAATTTGACCACAATTCCTTTTGAATTACATAATATACAGATTACATAACCTTATTTATAATATTTTTATTTATCCAGAATAGTGTTTTTCTTTATTCTGTTGCTACTTTGTCTGAAGGCAGAGCAAATATATGATTGACAATACTATTAAATAAGTGTGCATTGTTTGTAACGACTTGTGATTATTTATAACTTTTAATAGCTCACCCAAGCATACTTACCCTCCTCTTATCAACTCTTAAGTGATTCATCTAGTTTTACCATCTTTGATCTCATAACTAGCCCTCTAAACTGGCACATGGAAAACATTAGAGAAAAATAATCTTAACATTTCTATTCTGAAAATTTGGTTTGAAAGGCATTGGAATTACTAAATGTCTTTTTTTTTTTTTGTAGTATGCGGGTCTCTCACTGTGGGGCCTCTCCCGTTGCAGAGCACAGGCTCTGGACGCACAGGCCCAGCGGCCATGGCTCACGGGCCCAGCCACTCCACGGCATGTGGGATCTTCCCGGACCGGGGCATGAACCTGTGTCCCCTGCATCGGCAGGCGGACTCTCAACCACTGCGCCACCAGGGAAGCCCTAAATGTCATTTTTAAAACATCTTTATTGGCGTATAATTGCAATAAGTATCATTTTTGAAAGCATTTCCTTTGACTCCATGCTTATAGATATGGCAGGATCGTACTTTGTCTCCTTCAGTTCTCCTTATTCTTGGCCAAACTAAGTAAAGAAAAATAAACTTTGTTAACATAATAAATCTACAGTGTTAGGACATGATAGGCAGCTTAAATTAGCAAAGTACATATTTTTTGTTATAATCATTCTTTCTGAAGATTATAAAGGGTCTTATTCAGTATTCAAATTAAGAACTTGATGGTCCTTTTTATGGATGGACTTGGAAAGTAAATGGAATCTGGAGGAGCTGATTAAAATACCAAGCTATATCTAGGACTATGTGAGGAACACGGAGGGTAAAAACAGATACAGGGGTTATATGAGGATAAGAGAAAAGAGGAGGGGCTATTGGAAAAATAGGGAAAATCTAAATACTGGTTTGAGGTGGACTTCAAATGGCCTCATAATTGACTTTATGAGTAATATTTTGTATCAACATAATACTCTGTATCCTAATGGCAAATCTCATTCTCTTATAGGGAACTATATCCTTATGTTTCCCTAAAGGATTGCATGAGGAGTGGAGACTTTAGTGTGAGAAATTTTAACTGCAGTCCTATGTCTGCCAATATCAATATGAATCACACCTTGACTAGGAAAGCACCACTGTGGTATGAGAAATGGGCCTGAACCTCACATGAGCAATAAGAGTGGAGAGTGATGAGGTGATGACTAGCACTGTAACAGCACCACCTCTGGGTAGTGTAAAGTCCAAAAGTAGATAGTTCAACAAGAAAGCCAGAGCTATACTCTAATGTTAGTTTTTTATACTCATCATTGCAACAAATGTTTTACAATAGTTATCCAGGAAGGGACTGATGGAGAGTGATTCACATACTGCAAACAACAGATTTTTATAGAAAGTTGTATTGTTTCTGAAATGTGAGTAAATATGTTCAGTATGGAAGAGATGGTAGGAGGACCCAGAAAGAGCACCACCTTGTGACTCTGGATTGAAAGGTCATGGCAACTAATAGAGAGGAAACTTTAACATGTGCTGATGCCAAAATATATTAAAACATTGCATTTTTGAGTGGAGTTGAGTGAGGAGGAGAAGTACAAAATTTGTGCCAAGGAGGAAAATTTTTAACTCTGCATTGAACACACACTGGAAATGCCATAATAATGAAATGGCTCATATACAATTCACAGCTTAGGGGGAGCTGCCTTGAGGTAGTATTTAGAGTGAAAGAAAAATGGGCATCTGTGTCTGCAAGTGACTGGCTAAAAGTTTTGGAAAAGTCTTTAACAAAAATCTAAGAAGCAAGAGTATTCCAGGCTTGTGACTGCCCAGGAGAGAGAGAATTTATTTTAAAATTCTAGATTTTTAATGATGTGTTTTCTTTTTACAAGGGGAAGAAGACAATGAAATAGGATGAGGAGAGGGGAATGAAGATTGGGTGCAAGAAGCCAGATACAAAAGAATACATATGGCATGATGCTTTTTATATAAATTCTAAAAGAATAAAATCAATCTCTGGTGTTAGAAGCTAAGATATTCTTTACCCGAGGTGGTAGTTTCATTATGGGGACCCAAGGAGTCCTCTGTGATGCTGGGGGATATTCTATTTCTTGATCTTGGGAATGGTTACATGAATGTGTTCACTTTGTAAAAATTTGTGTAGTTAGCGGATGTGGCCAAAAGTAGGAAGACCCTGAACTCACATGCTCCCATGGGCACATCAAAATTATAACTACTTCCAGAGCAAACTATCTATGAGAATGACCTGAAGACCAGCAGAAAAGATTTTCCACAACTAAAGATATAAAGAAGGAATGACAATGGGATTGGTAGGAGGGACAGAAACATGATACAGTTAGGACCCACACCCCTAGGTTGGTAACCCCAAAATGAGAAGTCTTCCCCAAGAAACAAGGGGTCCAAGTCCCACATTGGACTTTCCAGCCCAGAGGTATTGCAACATGAAAATAAGCCCCAGAATGTCTGACTTGGAAAACCAGTGGAGCTTACATTTGGGAAAGTTGGAGAGATATAGGAAACAAGGACTCCACTCTTAAGGGCACATGCAAAATGATACACACTCTGAGTCCCAGTGTATAGGCAGTAGTTTGAAAGGAGCCTTGATCATATCCCTTGCTGATCTTGAAGAGCCTCCCAGAGAGGCAGCAGGTAACTGGGATTTCCCTTGGCGATAGAGACACTGGCAGCAGTAATTTTTTAGAGCTCATTCTACCACAATGATACTGGTGCTGGCAAGTGCCATTTTGGAATCCACCTTCTAGCCTAATAGAACTGGGAACATAACTGTCCACCAACAGGCCAGCACCAGGCCCTCATCCCCAGAGTCACACAGTCAAATGTGCAGGGACTTGATCCCACATACTTGTAGGTCAGCTGCATCTCTGTGCCCCCAAGACATACAGCCAACAATGAATGAAAACTACTACCATGTTAGCAGTCCTAGAGTGACTGTACAAAGCAGGGCCTCAAAGCCAATTGGGCTAGGGGTCAGCCCTGCATGCTAGCACACCAACAGTAGTCAATACCACCACAACAGAAGGGGGCACACAGTCCACAAAGGGCACATCTCCAGAGTGTGTAGATCTGGTGACCAGAGAGAGTGTGCTGCTGGGTCCCATAGAACATCTACTACATAAGACCACTTCACCAAGTTTGGGAAACATAAACAACCTACCTAATACACAGAAGTACAGAATTAGGCAAAATTAGAAGACAAATGAGTGTGTTCCAAATGAAGAATGAAGACAAAAGATAACTAATTAAGTGGAGATAAGCAATCTACCCAATAAAGCGTTCAATATAGTGATCATAAAGATGCTTACTTAACTCAGAGAATAATGGATGAGTACACAGAGAATTTCAAAAAAGAATATAAAGAAGAACCAAATAGAACTGAAGAACACAAGAATTAAATGTCAAAAACATTAAACAAAGAGGAGGAAGAAAATATGGGGGATTTTAGTGTTGTTAGAATGTGTTCAAAATTAAGGGATCATTATACATATATGTTGTTATGTATGAATCTCATGGTAACCACAAACCAAAAACCTATAATAAATATACAAACAAAAAATGGAAAGGAACCCAAACCTAACACTAAAGATAGTCATCAAATCTTAAAGGAAGAGAGCAAAAGAAAAAGAAAAATGAACTACAAAAGCCAAAGAATACCATTAACAAAATGGCAATAATTACTTTAAATGTACATGGACTAAATACTCTGATCAAAAGACAATGTGTGGCTGAATGGATTTTTTAAAATCCCATATATATGCTGCCTAAAAGAGACTCACTTCATACCTAAAGACACACAAATACTGAAAGTGAGGGAATGGAAAAAGTTATTCACGCAAATGAAAAAAAAAGTGAGATAGCAATACTTATAATAGACAAAATAATAGACATTAAAACAAAGTAAAACAAAGACCATAACAAAAGATAAAAAAGAACTTCACATACTGATAAAGGGATCAGTCAAACAAGAAGAGATAATAACTGTAAATATATGCACCCAACATAGGAGCATCTAAATACACAAAGAAAATATTAACAAACATAAAGGGAGACGTTGACAGTAACACAGCAATGGTAATGAAATTTAATTCCCTGCTTACATCAATGGACATATTCAGACAGAAAGTCCATAAGAAAACACTGACCTTAAATGACACATTAGATCACATGAAATTAATAGATATATACAGAACTTTTCATCCAAAAACAGCAGAATACACATTCCTTTCAAGTGCATATGAAACATTCTCCAGGATTGGTCACATGCTAGGCCACAAAACAAATCTCAGTAAATTTAAGAATATTGAAATACCAAGCATCTTTTCCGACCACAATGGTATGAGATTAGAAATCAACTACAAGAAAAAAAAAAAGCAAAACCCACAAACAGGCAGAGTCTGAACAATATACTACTAAACAACCAATGTGTCAACAAAAAAAATCAAAGAGGAAATAAAAAAATACTTTGAGACAAATGAAAATAGAAAAACAGCAATCCAAAATCTATGAGATGCACCAAATGCAGTTCTAAGAGGGAAGTTCATAGTGATACGAGCCTAATCAGAAACTAGAAAAATCTAAAATAAGCAATTAACCTTACACTAAATGAACTAGGAAAAGAAGAAATAAGAAAAGGAATAATAAATATTGGAGCAGAAATAAATGGTAGATTCTCAAAAAGTATTGTAAAATATCCAGGAAAACTAAGAGCTGGTTGTTTGAAAAGACAAATAAGATTGATAAACTTTTAGCCAGAGCCATTAAGAGAGTGGACCTCAAAAAATAAAATCAGAGATGAAAGAGGAGAAGTTACAATGCACACTGTAGAAATACAAAGGATCATAAAAGATTACTGTAATTAATTATCTATCAATAAAAAAGAGAACTTAGAAGAAATGAATAAATTCCTAGAAACATACAATCTTCCAAGACTAAAGCAAGAGGAGATAGTAAATATTAATAGACTGATTACCAGTAATGAAATTGAACTAGTAATCAAAAAACTCCCAACAAACAAAAGTCCAGAAATAAATGGTTTCACTGGTAAATTCCACCAAACACTTAAATAGTTAACACTTATCCTTCTCAAACTATTACAAAAATTTTAGAGGATGGAACACTTCTGAACTCTACCTATGGAGCTAACTTCACACTGATACCAAAACTAGACACAGACACTGAAAGAAAAAAGAAAAATTACAGGCTAATATCATGACAGAACATAAATGAAATACTCCTCAACAAAACATGTGCAAATCAAATTCAACAATACATTAAAAGTATCATACGCCATAATCAAGTGGGGTTTAACTCAGGGATGCAAGAATGGTTTAATATCTACAAATCAATCAATGTGATACACCATGTTAACAAACTGAAGAGTAAAATTCATATGATCATCTTGATAGATGCAGAAAAAGATTTTGATAAAATTCAACTTTTCAATATCAAAAGCCTTTGATATCATCCATTTATGATAAAAACTCACAACAAAGTGGGTATAGAGGGAACAAAATAAAGGCAATATATGAGAAAACCACAGCCAATATTATTCTCAATCATGAACAGATGAAAGTATTTCTTTTAAGATCAGGAACAAGACAAGGATATCTATTCTCCCACTTTTATTCAACATAGTGTTGGAAGTCCTAGTCACAGCAATTAGGTAGCAAAAAGATATAAAAGGAATTCAAATTGGAAATGAATAAGTAAAACTGTTACTGTTTGCAGATGACATGATACCATAGAGAAACTATCAGAAAGAGAAATTAAGAAAACAATTCCATTTAAAATTGTTTGAAAAATAATAAAATACCTAGGAATAAATTTAACCAAGGGGGCAAAAGACTTATACACTGAAAACTATAAGACATTGAGGGAGAAATTGAAGATAGCACAGACAAATAGAAAGGTACATCATGCTCATGGATTGGAAGAATTAATATTGTTAATTGTCCATACTACCCAAAGCAACATACAGCTTCAATTTGATCCCTTTCAAAATACCAATGGCCTTTTTTACAGAATTAGAACAAAGAATTTGAAAGTTGTATGGAATCACAAGACATCCTGAATAGCCAAAGCAATATTTAAAAAGAAGAAAAAAGCTGGAGGTATTACCCTTCCTGATTTCAAACCATACTACAAAGCTACAGTAACCAAAACAGTATGATACTGACACAGAAACAGACACATAGATCAATGGAACAGAATAGAGACCCCAGAAATAAATCTCCACTTATATGGTCAATTAATCTACAACAAGTAGGCAAAATATACAGCAGGGTAAAATCCTCTTTAATAAACAATGTTGAGAACATTGGACATTATGGGCAAAAGATTCAATCTGAAATATTTTCCCACAGAATATGCAAAATTAAACTCAAAATAGGTTAAAGCTTCAAATGTAAGAACAGAAGCCATAAAACTCCTATAAGAAAAATAGGCAATAAGCTCTTTGACATCAGTCTTAACAATATCATGGGGGGATCTGTCTCTGAAGCAAGGGAAACAAAACAAAGAAACTAAGGGGACTATATAAAACTAAAAAGCATTTGCACAGTGGAAAAGAACTATCCAATGAAACAAAAAGGCACCCTGATGAATGGGAGTGGATATTTGCAAATGATATATATATGATAAGGAGTTAATATCCAAAATATTAAAAAACTCAAACAACTCAACATAGTAAAAACAAACAACATAACTAAAAAGTGGGCAGAGGACCTGAATAGACATTTTTCCAAATGAGACGTACAGATTGCCAGCAGGCACATGAAAAGATGCTTAACATCACTAATCACCAGGAAATGCAAATCAAAACCACCATGAGATATCACCTCATACCTATAAGAATGGTTATTATCAAAAAGACAACAAATAAGGAATTCTCTGGCAGTCCAGTGGTTAGGACTCTGCACTTTCACTGATAAGGGCATGGATTCAATCCCTGGTCTGAGAACTAAGATCCTGCAAGCCATGTGGCAAGGCCAAAAAAAAAAAGACAACAAATAAGTGATGGTTAGGATGTGGAAAAAGGGGAACTCTCGTGCACTGTTGGTGGGATTGTAAATTGGTTTGGCCACCATGAAAAACAGTATGGAGACTCCTCAAAAATTAAAAATAGAACTAGTTTATGATCCAGCAATTTTACTTCTAGGTGTTTATGAGAAGAAAACAAAAACAGTAATCCACAAATATATATGCACCCCTATATGCAAATGCAATATTCATTACAGCATTATTTACAATAGCCAAGATATGAAAGTAACCTAAGTATCCATCTATAAATGAATGGATGAATAAGATGTGGTATATATACAATGAAATATTATCAGTCATTAAAAATATAATATCCTGCCATTTGCAAAAACATGGATGGATATAGAGGGTATTATGCTATGTGAAATAAGTCAAACTGAGAAGACAAATACATTATGATCTCACTTATATGTGGAATTAAAGAAAAACAAAGAGAGAAACCAAAAGTAAAACATATTCATAGATTCAGAGAAGAAACAGATGGTTGCCAGAGGGGAGAAGGGTGAGAAAAATAGGTGAAGGGGATTAAGAGGTACAAACCACTTCCAGTTATAAATAAATAAGCCATAGGGATGTCATATACATCATAAGGGATATGGTCAGTAAATTTTAATAACTTTGTATAGGGATAGACTTATCATGGTGATCATTTTATAATGTATGTAGATGTTGAATCACTATGCAGTACACCTGAAACTAATATAATATTTCAATAAAAAGTTGTATAGTTGAATACTTATGATTTGCACAATTTTCTATATGTGTTATTCTTCAATGTAAATTTTACTGAAATGATTTTTAAAATTATGTTTATCTAATAAGTATAGCACAGAGGTAAAAAACATTAATGGACATATCTTGAAAGTTCAAGGCAAGAACAGGAGGAAAATGAGCCTGGCATTAGATCAATGTATTATGGAAGAAGGGAAACAGCAAATTTACTCATCTTCAGGGTCAAGGCAGTGTCCGCAGGGTGTGGCAAGCTTGCTTGATATTCATACATATTTTGTGGCTCAGAGCACAGAGGGAAGAGCAGAAATAGTAAAACCCAGCTCTCCTTCTGCCCTCTGATCTGTGCCACCCATTTGCCATACCCAAATGGAAGCTAGTTGGAAAAGGAACTAGAGTTACACAGTTCATAGGGGCCAGCCTTTCAGGTATAAGGCAAGGATAGAGAATAGATCTGGATGGACAGATAAAAAATAACCACAAGTGGTGAATTAGACAACTAGTGAAATACTCTGTTGCTAAAACTCTTGGTATACCTACTATTACAAATAAACACGGTGGCATTTCCTGGTATGCTTATTGGTTTGCTTGCTACAAGCTGTAGGACTGAACTGACTCAATGCTTTCTGAATTCCAAGAGGCTGCTGAGAGTCAACAAAGCTCTGGAATTGATAGGAAGTCCAAAACTTTCACATGGCTTGAGGTTTTAAGGGGTCGACCATTATGACCCTGTACCTTTTAGTGAAGTTCAATTTGGCTTCTGTGCCTGCTGTTTCATCACAGATTATTCCCCTTTAGTTACCTCTATTTCAAAGATGTCTTCCTAAATTAAGATGCTATTGCTGAACTGACAACAGCTGGAAATGTGTATTTAATTATTTTCCCAGGAGAGAAAATATGTTGCACTCATCCCATTGGGACCGTTGTCTTGCTTTCCTGGAATGGCTGACTGAACATAATGGAGTGATTTGTGTTGGTAGAACAGTTTTGTTGTTGTTGATGTTGATTTTTTTATATACATAGTTAATTGTTTCATACAATTAACTCCATATCCTTGTTTAATTAACAATTTTCTAAACAACTGAGAATCAACATATAATCTTTTACTTAAATGTGTGATTCTCACCCATTAAGTGAAAGACTTAATCAAGATAACTTCTAAGTGGTTAACTATCTTTGTTTCTTCTGTTTTTAAATTTAATTTGTAAGGTAACCCTATTTTATTCATTATAAATATATAAATAAATTAATAATCTTTCTATTTATAATTCTATTTTCTTTTCTGTTTTACACATATGAATATACACATGTTTATTCCAAGGCTCTATTCCTCTAAAATTAACAAAATATAACAATTACAACTTTAAATACTGATACTTTATAAAGGGGAATTTAAGATGATACAGATTTACCCAATATATATTTATGGGTTGTAAATGACCTACGTGAACTATTAGGAATTCTAAGAACTATTTTGAATATCAGTAAGTTAATCATAATTTTCCTTGACATCATAACTCATTATTTCACTTCTTCATTCACAAGGATATAATTGTTTGTAGTTTGACATTTCATTTTCAAAGTCAATGTGATTATAAAACTATTCAAAGATAGAGCTTACAAGGTTGTAGAACAGACGTGTATTTATACATACTGCTATTTGTGAAAAAAAATTATGGGATAGATAAATATCTAAATCCACCTATCAGTAGTAAAGTTATCAAACTTCTGGATAAGAAAATATTTGAAATTCTCAATAAAAACAATAAACAAAACAAAACAAACAAAATGTTTCAATACCACTCTAGATAATCAGGTACATGACTCCAAGGCTTCTAACTAGTTGCCCTCAATTTTACCACTATCACATTCAAGTCAGGTCACTAATAGCACATCTATCCTTTGGGCAGCATTCAGCTACAACTTGCTTAACTTACTGAGTTACTCAGTCTTGAAGAGTCATATTCCAGATCCATTGCTTTCATGTTTATACTACACAGATTTTCTGAATAACTAGCTTTGTTTAATTCAACAACACCTAATCTGTGATATGGCAGTTAAGAAAACTGTCACTTTTTAACAGGTTCTTTTAATATTGATCATATTGTTGCTCCCAAGGGAATAGCATTTGAGAGGGCCTAAATAGTCATATAATATGTTGGGTAGATATGACCACTCTGAAAGATTTCACTCCATGAGTTTGCAAAACTCTTGATGATACAGATGATCATATGTGTGGTTGTATCTCTATTGTCTAAGGCAGTGCATGGCAAGTTGTTAATTCTTACATATATGTTTTCCCAGCAAGAGAATGGAACTATATATTGTAATTTGGGACACTGAATCATGTAGAGTGATGATTTAAGTAGACGTCAAATCATTTAAATAGTACCTCCATTAATAAAAATACTTCTTTAAAGGTAATTCTATTTTCTGTTAATACATTTTCACCTAAGTAATACAAAGGAAACTAATATGATTGCATATAGAAATTTATAGGTTAGGAAATTAAGCTCTCATGCAAAGCACAAATATACACAATAATAATTACAAAATATTTGTAATATGATAATCCTTGTTTATATTTAGCTAGAAGTTTTTTTTGTTTTTTTTTTTTTTTTTTTTTTTTTTGCGGTACGTGGACCTGTCACTGCCGTGGCCTCTCCCATTGCAGAGCACAGGCTCCGGATGCGCAGGCTCAGCGGCCATGGCTCACCTGCCCAGCCACTCCACGGCATGTGGGATCCTCCCGGACCAGGGCACGAACCCGTGTCCCCTGCATCGGCAGGCGGACCTTCAACCACTGTGCCACCAGGGAAGCCCAGCTAGAAGTATTTTTGATGCTTCTTTGATTCTTTTTAAAAAATAAATATATTAGCCTTTCTTTCTTTTCCTTAATTTATAATGTTTTGATAAGTTCACCTTCCTTATTCACTAATCAATTGACTGACACAGGTTGTTTCAATATCTTGGCTATTGTAAATAATGCTGCAATAAACATAGGAGTGCATATATCTCTTCAGTATCCTATTTTCATTTCCTTTGGCTGTATACCCAGGAGTGGAATTTCTGGATCATATGAAATTTTATTTTTAATTTTTTGAGGAACCTCCTACCATTTTACATAGTGGCTGAATCAATTTGCATTCCCAACAACAGTGGACAAGGCTTTCCATTTCTCCCCAACCTTACCTACACTTGTTATTTCTTGTCTTCTTGATGATAGCCATTCTAACAGATGTGAGGTGATACCTCATTGTGGTTTTGTTTTGCATTTCCCTGATTATTAGTGATGTTGAACATCTTTTCATGTATCTGTTGGCCATTCGTATGATTTCTTTGGAAAAGTGTCTATTTAGTTGATCTGTTCACTTTTAATTGGATTGTTTGTTTTTGTTAGGTTTTGAGTTATTTATGTATTTTGTACACTAACCTCTCATTCAATATATAGCTTTCATATATTTTCTCCCATTTTGTAGTTTCCATTTACATTTCTCTTGTTGCTTCTTTGCTATGCAGAAGCTTTTATTTTGAAGTAGTCCACTTAATGGTTTTTGCTTTTGTTGCTTATGCTTTTGGTGTCATGTCCAAAAATTCATTGCTAAGACAAATGTTAATGAGCTTCTTCCGTACGTTTCCTTCCAGGAGTTTTACAGTAGGAGGTCTTATGCTTAAGTCTTTAATCCATTTGAGGTTAATTTTTGTGACAGATGTAAGATAGTTATCAAATTTCATGTTATTCCAGGTGGTTTTCCAGTTTTCCCAAGACCATTTATTGAGGAGACTATCATTTCCCCATTGAGTATTTCTGGCTGCCTGTCAAATATTATTTGACCATAAATGCAAGGGTTTATTTCTGGGCTCACTATTTTCTTCCATTTGTCTATGTGTCTATTTTTTATGCCAGTACCATACTATTTCAATTACTGTATCTTTTTGGTATAGTTTGAAATCAGGACATATGCTGCCTCCAGTGTTGTTCTATTTTTCTCATGATTCCTTTGGTCTAGCAGGGTCTGTGTGATACCATACAAATTTTAGGATTGTTTGTTCTGTTTTAGTGAAAAATGCCATTAGAATTTCAGTAGGGATTGTATTGAATCTGTAGATGGCTTTGTGTAGTTTTAGTAATATTAATTATTCTGATCCAGATATATTTTAATTTGTTTGTGTCTTCTTCAATTTCTTTCATCAAAGTCTTGAAGGTTTCATTTTACAGATATTTTACTTCCTTGGTTAAATTGATTTCTTAAGGATTGTATTGTTTTAAATTTTATTGTGAGTGGGATAGTCATTATTTTTTGATTGTTTCATTGTTATTGTATAGAAACATAACTGTTTTCTGTATGTTAGTTTTAAATCAACTTTATTGAATTTGTGGGTTTGTGCCTACGGTGTTTTTGTTGAGTCTAGGGTTTTCTATATGTAGTATTACATCATCTGCAAATAACAATTTTAATTCTTCCTTTCTGATTTGGATGTTTTTACTTCTTTGCCATGTCTAACTGCTCTAACTAGAACTTCAAGTACTATTTTGAAAAAGAGTCATGAGAGTGGGCACACTTGTCTTATTCCTGATTTAAGAAAAAAAATCTTTCAATACTTAATCACTGAGTGTAATGTTAGCTGTGGGGTTTTTGTATATAGCCTTTATTTTATTAAGGTATGTTTCTTCTACATCCATTTTGATGAGGGTTTTTATCACAAAAGGATGTTGTATTCTATCAAATGCCTTTTCTGCATCTATTGAGATGATCATATGATCTTTAGCTTTCATTCTATTAATGTGGTACATCACATTTATTGATTTGCAAATGTTGAAACATCCTTGCATCCAACGGAGAAATCCTTCTCGGTCATGACGTATGATCTTTTTAACGTGTTACTAAACTCAGTTTGCTAATATTTCGTTGAGAATTTTTCTATCTATATTCAATGTGGATAGTGATCCATAGTTTTCTTATCTGGTTTTGGTATCAGGGTAATGCTGGCAGTGTAAAATGAGTTTGGAACTATTTCTTTCTCTTCAAATTTTGGAAGAGTTTGAGAAGAAACGGAGTATATTCTTCTTTAAATTTTTGTTAGAATTTACCAGTGAAGCCTTCTGGTCCTGGGGTTTTCTGTGTTGGAAGGTGTTTGACTTCTTATTCAATCTCCTTTGTTATTGGTCTTTTTTTTTCCAGTCAAGTCACTTTATGTCATTTAATTGGAGAATTCAAATCATTTATATTTAGTGTAATTATTAATAGGTGAGGACTTACTAATGTTATCTTAATATTTTTGGCTGTTTTTTAGTTCCTTGCTACCTCTCTTGCTTCCTTCCTTTGTGAACTGATTTTTCACAGTAGTAGGATTCAGTTTCCTTCTGTTTATCTTTTGTGTATCTACTGTAAATTATTGCTTTGTGGTTATCATAACTCTTATGTAAAATAATTTATGATATAGCAGTATGTTTTATGCTGATAACAATCTAACATTGATGATATGCAAATAGTCTACTCTTTCTTTCCCTGTTTTATGTTTTTCATGTCACATTTAACATTTTTATACTGTGTATGCATTAACAAATTATTGTAGCTACAGCTAATTTTAATACTTTGTCCTTTAACATTATACTACAGTTAAGTATTTAATACTTCCCCATACTACAGTATTAGAGTATTTTGAATCTGACAGTTATTTATCTCTACCACTGTGTTGTATAAGTTAATAAGTTTTCAAATCACTAATAAGCATCCTTTTATTTCAGCTTAGAGAACTCCTTTCAGTATTTCTTTAAGGCAATTTTAGGGCTGATTAATTTTCTCAGTGTTTGTTTGTTAGGGAAAGTCTTTACTTTTCCTTCATTTACTTAGGACAGCTTTGCTGGGTAAAATATTATGAGTTGGCAGTGTTTTTCTTTTGGCAATTTCTATATGTCATCCCATTCTCTTCTGGCCTGCAAGTGTTCAGCTTGAGAAATTTGCTGATAGGCTTATGGGGGTTCCCTTGCATGAGAGAATCTTTTTCTTTTTTTTTTTTTTTTTTTTTGCTGTATTTAAAATTCTCTGTCTGATTTTAGACAGTTTTATTATTATGTGTCAATGAAAATCACTGGGATTGACATTTTGCGGTTATCTATTAGCTTTATGAACTTGTATGTCCAAATCTCTCCCCATATTTAGGAAATTCTCAGCTATTATTTATTTTAATAAGCTCTTTACTCCTTCTTCCTCTATTCTCCTTTTGGGACTCCAATGATGTGTACATTGTTTCTCTTAGTCATGTCCCATTAGTCCTGTAGGCTTTCTTCATTCCTTTCCATTCTTTTTTTTTTTTTCCCCTCAGATTAGATAATTCAATAGATGCATCTTTTAGGTCACTGATCTTTTCTTCTGCTTGGTCAAGTCTACCTTTGAAGCCTTCTACTGAATTGTTCAATTCAATTATCACACACTTCAAATGCAAAATTTTTGTGTTTTAAAACATGTTTTCTCTTTGTTAAACTTCTCCTTTGGATTTGAATCATTGTTCTGATATTGTTAAATTATTTGTGTTCTGCTGTAGCTCTCTGAGCATCTATAAAACAATCATTTTGAATTATTTACCAGTCAGTTCTTAAATCTCCATTTCTTTAGGGTCACTTACTGGAGATTTACTGTATTCCTTTGATGGAGTCATGTTTCCCTGAATCATCATAATTCCTGTAGCCTTGCATAGATGTCTGCAAACTTGAAGAAGCAGTTCCTTTTTCTAGATGCTATATACTCTCTTCAGTAAGGGAAGACTGTCACCTGCAGGTGGGAGCATGCTGTGATCCCAGTTCCAGTGGTACAGAGTGCCAAGGGCACAGGCATGTGAAAGCCCTTTGACCAGGATGGCATGATGTCACTTCAGCTCAGATCACTGGTGTCTGAAGCATTGAATTTCTGTGGTCTTTGGCAAATACTGTGGGTGTATTCAGTGGCTTCAAAGACTGCTGGGTTTTCAGTAGTGCCTCCTGATCCAGGGGATAAGGAACAGGGAAGGCAGTGGCTGTGAATGGAGCCATTGGTGTGCACAAGATTTGGAACCAGGGCCAGCTGCAGGTACCCTTGTAGTGGCAGGGTCCAGTTACAGTCACACACTTAGTTTTATGTGCCAGGGAAAGCAGCAAGGGATGAGGCTAACTATGGGCTCATCAGTAGCTCTGTGGCCCCTGGCTGTCAGTGTGCTTTCTTATTGCTTCACAATCTCTTCCTGGTTTGTGACATTGCAACAGAACACTGAAGGGGATAGCTCTGAGTGTACCACAGCAGTGGTGGTTAGCCACAGGCATACAGGCTGGTATCTTGTACTCACATAGCCACAGATACCTAAGGTGGCTGTGTCAGTGAATGTAAATACCTGTAGGGTGAAAGCTCATGAAATCTTCAGGGACTCCATGGAAGTGACTCTGGTCCTTAATTTCTTCAGGGGCAAAATCTGCTGCGTTTATCTGCAGAGAAAGTCACTGCAAAGCACAACCGCTACTACTGCATGGCTGCTATGGTGGTCCCTGATTTTTCTTTGTTCCAAGCATCTCTGTACACCTCAGCTTTGCTGGTCTTGGTGAGGTGAAACCAAAATGTACATTTGTGCACTTCCTGAAGGGCTGGGGAAGGCGGTCACTCGCCCTGATCTTTTTTCCTGGTGAGGAGAACTCTTTTTACCTGGGAAGTTCCTTCTCAGCACTGAGCAAGCTGGCTTGGGAGATGGGATGATACAGGAAAAAAGCTGTTTCTTTTATTGAGTGGTTATTCTCAAGATTTTTTGTTTCACTGTGTTGCTGAAGTTTCTTAAGTGGATTCTAGAGCTCTTCCAGAGCACATTTCGTTTGTAGATAGCTGTTTAATTGTTAATCTTTGGAGGGGGGAGATGATGGATACTGGGGTCTCCTACATTGCCTGTTTAGCAACATTACTCTCTGATGATACATTATTATCCTTTGCTTAAACTTCCACAACCCGTTAAGGCACCAAAATTTTATTATTTACATTCTAAAAGATTATGAAAAATAGAAATTGCTAAATCAAAGAAGACAATATGGAAAACAGCCTGGACCCAAACAAGGAAGTCTAGATGTCTATGTCTATGTCATTTAGACCTACCAGCCTCCCCTGTAAAATATTGTTTTAAACCCAGAAATGTCTCCTACTGACTATGAGCTCTCACTGGATGGAGAAGAAATCCCCACAGGAGAAGCCATAGTTCTTTGAGAATCAAAGAGACTTTCAGGCTAAATTGTATTCTTAATGAATATAGCTTTCATTTTCTATTTATTTGTACACTATAGTTAAAAATTAAATATTATTATTAAAAAACACCAACAAGAAGATATAACATTTGTAAATATTCATGCACCCAATGTAGAATTAGCTAATTATACAAAGCAAATATTCACAGAATTAAAGGGAAAAATAGGCAGGAATACAATAATGGTAGGTGAATATAATACCCCACTAACAACAATGGATACATTATCCAGGCAGAAAATTGATAAGGAATCAGTGGCTTTAAAGAAATGTTAGAACACATGAACTTAATAGATAAAACATTTCATCTCCAAACAAATAAAATTTATTATTAAATGCACATGAAACATTATCCAGGAGAGATCATACGTTAGGTCACAAAACAAGTCTTAACAAATTAAAGAAGACTGAAATCATATCAAAAATCTTTTCCCAGGGCTTCCCTGCTGACACAGTGGTTGAGAGTCCACCTGCCGATACAGAGAACACAGGTTCATGCCTCAGTCCAGGAAGATCCCACATTCTGCAGAGTGGCTGGGCCTGTGAGCCATGGCTGCTGAGCCTGAGCATCTGGAGCCTGTGTTCTGCAATGGGAGAGGACACAACAGTGACAGGCCCATGTAGAGCAAAAAAAAAAAAAAAAAAAAGAAAAAAGAAAAAGAAAAGAAAAGAATCTTTTCCCACCAAAATGGCATGAAACTAGAAAGCAATTAGTAGAAAGTTCATAAGCAAAGTTCATAAGCAAAAAGTAGAAAGTTCATAAATATGTGGAGATTAAACAATAGGCTGCTGAACAACCAGTGGGTCAAAGAAAAAAATAGAAAAACTTGAGGCAAATGAAAATGGAAATACACATCAAAACTTATGTGATGCTGGAAAAGCAGTTCCAAGATGAAAGATAAATACCTACCTCAAGAAACAAGAAAAATCTCAAGTAAAAAGTATAGTTTAACTTTATACCTTAAGGAAATACAAAAAGAAGAGCAAAGAAGTTCAAGTTAGTAGTATGAAGGAAATAACAAAGATCAGATCAGAAATAAATGAAATCAGGACTAAAAAGACAATAGAAAAGATAAATGAAACTAAGATCTGGTTCTTGGAAAGATAAACAAAAACAACTTTAGCTAGGCTCACCAAGAAAAAAAGAGAATAAAAATGAATTAAATCAGAAATAAAAGAGGAAACATTACTGCTGATATCAAAGAAATGCAAAGGATGATAAAAGACTACTTTTAACAATGTATGCCAACACACTGGAAACCCAGAAGAAATGGATAAATTCCTAGAACCATACAATCTACAAAGACTGAATTATGAAGAAATAGAAAATCTGAACAGAATGTTTATTAGAAAGAAGATTGAATCAATAATCAATTACCTCCCCCAAACCCCAAATCCAGTAACAGATGCCTTCTTTGGTGAATTATATGAAACATTCAGATAAGAATGAATATCAATCCTTCTCAAACTCTTCCAAAGAAAGGAAGCGGAGGGAATGCTTGCAAACTCATTTCACAAAGCTAACTTTACACTGACACCAAAACCAGACAAAGATGCCTCAAGAAGAGAAAATTGCAGACCAATATCCCTGATCAACATAGAAGCAAAAATCCCCCCTAAAATTTTAGCAAACCAAATACAATACATTAAAAGGATCATACACCATTATCAAATGGGATTTATTCCAAGGATACAAGGATGGTTCACTATCTGGAAATAAAAAAAAAATACGATACACCACATTAGCAAAATAAAGGATAAAATTATATTATTACTCAATAGATACAGAAAAAGCTTTTGATGAAAATTAACATCCATTTATGATTTAAAACTCTGAACAAACTGGATATAAAGGGAACATACATCAACATAATAAAGGCCATATATGACAAGCCCACAGCTAACATTATACCCAATGGTGAAATGCTGGAAACTTTTTCTCTAAGACTCAGGAGCAAGACAAGAATGCCCACTCTTACCACTTTTATTCAGAATAGAATTGTTAGTCCTTGCCACAGCAACTAGATGAGAAAAATAAAACATCCAAATCAGAAAAAAAAAAAAAGTAAAACAGTCACTATTTGCAGATGACATAATATAATATGGAGAAAACCCTGAAGACTCCACCATAAAACTTTTAGCACTAATAAACAAATTCAGAAAAATTGCAGGATACAAAATAAGTATACAAAATCTGTTGAGCTTCTATACATCAATAACGAACTCTCTGAAAGGAAAATTAAGGAAACAATCTCATCTACAATTGCATCAAAAAGAATAAAATACCTAGAAATAAATTTAACCAGGGAGATGAAAGACCTATACACTGAAAACTATAAGACATTAATGAGTGAAATTAAAGAAGACACAAACATGGAAAGATAGTATTCATGGATTGAAGGATTCAATATCGTTAAAATGTCCATACTACCCAAAACAATGTACAGATTCAATGCAATCACTATCAAAATGTCAAAATTTCAATTTTTCACAGAAATGTAACAGTCTTAAAATTTGTATGGAATCATAAAATACCCTAAATATTCAAAGCAATTTTGAGAAAGAAAAACAAAGCTGGAGGAATCAGCCTCTTTGACTTTAAATTATATTAAAAAGTTATAGTAATCAAAACAATATGGCATTGGCATAAAAACTCACAGATCAATGGAACAGGTGAGAGAGTGCTCAAATATACCCGTGCATACATGGTCAATTTACAACAAAGGAGCCAAGAATATACAGTGGGTAAAGGACAGTCTCTTCAATAAATGGCATTGGGAAACCAGACAGCCTCATGCAAAAGAATGAAACTAGACCACTGTCTTACACCATGCACAAAAATTAACTCAAAACAAATTAAATACCTAAATGTAAGACCTGAAACTGCAACAGTCCTAGGGAGACTGATCAAGATGGCAGAGTAGGAGGACATGGAATGCAACTCCCCATCCCCCAAACCTCCCCACAACACATCAAAAATACATACACATGTGGAACAATTCACACTGAAATCTAATTGGAAACTGGCAGAAAGACTCCTGTGCAAACCAATGCTGTAGGAAAGATCCACACATACATTGGTAAAAGGGAAGATAAATGATCAGCTTAGGACCTGTCTCCCTGACAAGGGACTCAGAGGAAAAGGGAGACTACATGGGCAGAGACCTGCCCTGGGGAGTGAATAGTTCAAGTCACAGATTGGGTATCCCTGTCCTGAGGTCCTACAGAGGAGAAACAATTCCTCTTGGCTATTTGGAGGGCCTCTGGGACCAACAGGAGGGCTAGGGGAAGCACAGATTCTGTTTGTGAGGAGGGCATGCATGCTGGCTTTCCTCCAAGGCAGTGTGGAGAGGGTGGACTGAAGACCCCTTTAGTACTTGCTGAGTTTCCTGCAACCTCGTTGGTTTGCACCCCAGCCTGAGCTGAGCAAACGTTCCAGACCTGCTTATTCCAAGTTGCAGCATGAAACTGAATATAAGGCTGTCATGGCTGGGGAGAAAGCTTGGCTGTGGGATACAAAGGGTGGTTTCTGCCATGGGGGGGTTGTGGCTATGGTTGGTATGTACTCAATCAGCACATCAGAAGCAACCCAGAACACTGACAGCAGCCAATCCACCACAGCTACTGTCCTGATACACTGTGAGAATCCATGTGGGCCCTGCCTGCTCTGTGCAGTGAGAAGGAAACAATTGCTCGTGCCTGCACAGGTGAGACATTGGAGACAGCTTAGATCTCTGTATGTGACCGACATGAGCCAAGAGCCCACACAGGCATGGGCTTGCTTCAGCACTACCTGCCTCTGGGGCAGGGGTCCCACTGCAGGGAGAGGGGAAAACACACACTTATGGGGAACAGAAGCCAGCTCGGGCCTGACCATCAGGGCTTCTGCTCCAGCAACTTGGGATCAGACCACCAACAATAGGACAGTGTTGCCTACTGAGCAGAGGGGAAGTCCTTCCTCGTAAATATCTCCAACTCTAGCCCCTTCATCTCCCTCCCCACTCCCAATCAAGGAAATAGCTACCAGGATAGCCTGAGGAAAGACATGACTTGTGTTCACATCAGATTCACCTCTTCCACCAAAGCCTCTGGGCACACACAGTCTGTACAGGGATAAGGACACATCTAGAAGACCACCATAGGTAACTGTTTTACCTAATATCATATTCAAACAAAGTTAAACAAAATAAAAAGGTATAGGAACTGGTCTCGATGGAAAGAGAAAGCCCCTGAAATAATAATAATGAAACATAAATAAACAATTTATCAGGTAAATAATTCAAAGCATTAGTAATAAGAATGTTAACTGAATTAGGGAAAAGAATACAAGAAAACAGTGAGAATTTTAACAAGGAACAAAATATATTTAAAAAACTCAATCAGAAATGAAGAATTCAATAACTAAAATAATAAACAAACTAGAAGGAATAAATAGCAGCCTAAGTCATAGAGGGGAAAAAAAGTGTTCTAGAAGATTGAATAATGAAAATCACCCAATCAGAAGAGCAAAAAACAAAAAAAAAACAAACAAAAAATCCAAAAATTTAAAAAATGGGAACATTTTAAGAGATATCTGGGATATCTGGTATGCTGCAAAGTGCCCCATCATTCACATTATCGAGGTCCTTAAAGGATGAGAGAGAGAAGGGGTTAGAAAATGTAGTTTATTGGGCTTCCCTGGTGGCGCAGTGGTTAAGAACCCACCTGCCAGTTCAGGGGACATGGGTTCGAGCCCTGGTCCAGGAAGATCCCACATGCTGCAGAGCAACTAAGCCCCTGTGCCACAACTACTGAGCCTGTGCTATAGAGCCCATGAGCCACAACTACTGAGTCCGTATGCCACAACTACTGAAGCCTGTGTGCCTAAGGCCCATGCTCCACAACAAGAGAAGTCACCACAATGAGAAGCCCGCACACTGCAATGAAAAGTAGCCCCGGTCACCATAACGAGAGAAAGCCCGCACAGAGCAATGAAGACTCAGTGCAGTAAAAAATAAATAACTAAAATAAATAAATTTATTTTAAAAAAAGAAAAAGAAAATGTAGTTGATAAAATTATGACTAAAACTGTCCAAACCTGAAGAAGGAAACAGATATCCAGGTACAGGAAGAATGGAAGATCCAAAACAAAATGAACACAAACAGTCCCATACCAGGATATACAATTAAAATGGCAAAAGTTGAAGATAAAGAGAGAATTCTAAGGGATGCAAGAGAAAAACAAAGAGAGATAATCACGGGAATCCCCATAAGGTTATCAGCTGATTTTTCTGCAGAAATTTTGCAGGCCAGAGGGAAGTACTGTGATATATTCAAAGTGTCAGAAGGGAAAAACCTAAAATCTAGGATACTCTACCCAGTAATATTACTATTTAGAAATAAAAGGGGAGATAGAGAACTTCTCATACAAACAAAAACTGAAAGAGTTCTTCAATACTTAACCTACCCTAAAAGAAATGTTAAAGGCTTATTGCTATGGGGAAAAGAAGTAATAATCTATAAGAAATGGAAAATCCCACTAGGAAAGGCAAATATGTAGTAAGCACTGTGAATCAACCACTTAAATAAGCTAGTACAAAGATTAAAAGACAAAAATTTTTAAAAGCAGCAATAACTATAATAAATATTTAAAGTATAAACATGAAAATGTACAATATAACATCTAAAACACAAAATGTGGGGAAGAGGAGTAAAAAAGGTAGATCTTTTAGAATGGGTTTGAACTTAAATAACTACTTGTCAAAAAAAAAAAGTAGATATAACTAAGGATTTTCATATATGAACCCCATGATAAGCACAGATAAAAAACGTACAGTAGACACACAAAAACTAAAAAGGAAGGAAAAAAACATACTATTAAAGAAAACTATCAACCACAAGGGAAGAAACAAAAAAAGAAATGAACAGAGAAAAACTACAAAACAAACTTCAAGTAAAAGATGGCAATAATTATGTACCTATCAATATTTAAATGTCAATGAACTAAACTCTCCTATCAAAAGGCTGATTCAATATATGCAAATCAATCAATGTACAACACATTAACAAAAAGAAAGGTAAAAATCATATAATCATCTCAATAGAGGCAGAAAAAGAATTTCATAAAATTCAACATCCATTCAGGTAAAACTCTCAACCAAGTGGTATAGCAGGAAATATCTCGACATAATAAAAGCCATTTATGAAAAACCACAGCCAGCATAATACTCAATAGTGAAAAGCTGAAAACCTTCCCACTAAATTCAGGAACAAGACAAAGTTCCCCACTCTAGCTGCTTCTATATAACATAGTTTTAGATGTCCTAGCAACAACAATCAGACAAGAAAAAAAAATATCCAAATTGAAAGGCAAGAAGTAAAACTGTCACTATTTGCAGATGACATGATACTCTATATAGAGAACCTTGAAGTCACACCCCAAAACTATTAGAATAAATACATAAATTCAGCAAGGTTACAGGATAGAATACTAATATACAGAAATCTATTGCATTTCCATATGCTAATAATGAACTATCAAAAAGAGAAAGTAAAAAACATTCCCTTTTAAAATTGCATAAAAAAAAAACCTAGGAATGAGTTAACCAAGGAGGTGAAAGGCTTATACTCTGAAAACTGTAAGACAAAGAAATAGAAAGATACTCTGTGCTCTTGTATTGGAATAATTAATATTGTTAAAATGGCCATAATACCCAAATCAATTTAAAGATTTAATTCAATTTCTATCAAAACAGCCATAACATGTTTTCACAGAAATGGAACAAAAAATTTTAAAAATTATATGGAACCACAAAAGAGCCAAAATTGTCAAAGCAATCTTGAGAAGAAAGAATAAAGCTGGAGGTATCACTCACCTAGATTTCAAACTATGTGACAAAGCTATGATAATCAAAACAGAATGGTATTGCCACAGAAAAGGACACATAGATCAATGGAAAAAAATGGAGAGCCCAGAAATTAACACACATACCTGTGGTCAACTAATCTACAACAAAGGAAGCAAGAATATGCAATGGAGAAAATACAATCTCTTTAACAAGCAGTGCTGGGAAAACTGGACAGTCACATGTAAATAAAGGATATTAGAACACTCGCCATTCCATATACAAGAATGAACTCAAACTAGATTAAAGGCCTAAGTGTGAGACTGAAATGATAAAACTCCTAGAAAAGAAAATAGGCAGAATACTCTTTGACATAAATCATACGAATATTTTTTTTGGATCTGTCCCCTAAGGTGGAAGTAATAAAAGCAAAAATAAATAAATAGGACCTGATTAAACTGAAAAGTTTTGCACAGCAAAGGAGATGATTGACAAAATGAAAAAAACAACCTACTATAGAAGGGGAGAAAATATTTGCAAATGATGTGACAGACAAGGGGTTAATATCCAAAATAAACAAACATCTCTTATAACTCAAACTCAAATATCAAAAAGAGCAAACGATGCAATCCCAAATGGACATAAGACCTTTCCAAAGAAGACATGCCAGTGGCTAAGAGGTACATGAAGATGCTCACCATTGCTAATTATTAGAGAAATGTAAATCAAAACCACAAAAATCTATCACCTCACACATATCAATGGCTATTATCAACAAGTCTACAAACAACAGATGTTGGTGAGGATATGGAGAATATATAACCTTCATACACTGTTGGTGATAATGTAAACTGGTAAACCACTATGGAAACAGTATGGAGGTTCATTAAAAAAAAAAAAAACTAAAAATAGAACTTCCACATCATTCAGAGTTGGATATATATCTTAAAAAAACAAAAACATTAATTCAAAAAGATTCATGCACTCCCATGTTCACAGCAGCACTATTTACAATAGCCAAGACATGAAAGGAACCCAAGTGCCCATCAACAGATGATTGGATTAAGAGTATATGTTATATATATACAATGGAATATTACTCAGCCATAAAAAAGAATGAAATACTGCCACTTGCAGCAGTGTGTCTGAACTTAGAGAATATTTTGCTCAGTGAAATAAGTCAGGCAGAGCAAGACAAATATTGTATAATATCTCTTATATGTGGAATCTAAAAAATAATATAGATGAATGCATATGCAAAACAGAAACGACCTCACAGATATAGAAAACAAACTTGTGGTTATCAAAGGGGAGAAAGGGGGAGGGAAAAATTGGGGGTATGGGATTAACAGATACAAACTACTAAATATAAAATAGGTAAGCAAAAAGGATATTCCCTGTATGCAACACAGGGAATTATATCCATTATCTTATAATAACCTATAATGGAGAATAATCTGCAAAAATGCTGGATAACTATGTTGTACATCTAAAACTAACACAGTATTGTAAATCAACTATATTTCTATAAAAATACACAGGGTGGCTGATTGGATGAAAAAACAAGTCCCATCTATATGCTGCTTACAAGAGACTCAATTCAAAGCTAAAGACACACACAGATTGAAAGTGAGGGGATGGAAAAAAGATATGTCATTCAAATTGAAATGAAAAGAAAGAAAAAGTAGTAATACTCACATCAGACAAAATAGACTTTAAAGAAAGGCTATAACCAAGACAAAGAGGGGCATTGCATACTGATAAAAAGATCAGTACAAGAAGAGGATAATACACTCAACATATCTGCAACAAATATAGGAGCACCTAAATGTATAAAGCAAATATTAACAGATATAAAGGGAAAAATTACAATAATACAATAATATTAGAGGACAACATTCCATTTACATCAATGGACAGATCATCTATACAGAAAATTATTAAGGCAACAGTGGTCTTAAATGACACAGTAGATGGGTTGGACTTAGTAGATATCTGTAGGACATTCCATCCAAATACAGAGGAATGCACATTCTTTTCAATTGTGGGTGGAGACAAAAAGACAGCCTACTGAATGGGAAAAATATTTGCAAATGATATGAACGTTAAAGGATTAATAACAAAAATATACAAAGAGCTCATACAATTTAATATCAAAACACAAATAACCAATTAAAACAAGGGCAGAGGATCTGAATAGACATTTTTCCTAAGAAGATATACAGATGGCCTATAGGCACATGAAAACATGCTCAACATCACTAATATTCAGAGAAATGCAAATCAAAACCAAAATAAGATATCACCTCACACCTGTCAAAATGACTATCATCAAAAAGTCTATAAATGACAGATATTTGTAAAAAAATGGAGAAAAGGGAACACTTGTACGCTCTCCATAGGAATATAAATTGTTGCAGCCACTATGGAAAACAGTAGGGAGTTTCATTAAAAAACTAAAAATGGAACTACCATATGGTCCAACAATTCCACTGCTTGGTGTATATCAAAAAAAAAAAAAAAGCTAATTCAAAAAGATACATGCACCCCAATGTTCATAGCAGCACTATCTACAATAGCCAGTATATGGAAGCAACTCAAGTGTCCATGAAGAAATGAATGGATACAGAAGATGTGTTATGAATGAATATTATTCAGCCATAAAAAAGAATAGAATGCTGCCATTTGCAGCAATGTGTGTGCACCTAGAGAATAATTTGCTTAGTGAAATAAGACAGAGGAGAAAGAAATTCAGCCTGATATCATTTATTTGTGGAATCTGAAATATAAAACAAATGAATGTATATAGCAAAACAGAAACCAACTCACAGATATAGAAAACAAACTAGTGGTTACCAGTAGGAAGAGGGAAGGAAGGAGGGGCAAGATAAATGGGATTAAGAGATACAAGTTGCTATGTATAAAATAGATAAGCAACAAGAATATATTGTAAGCACAAGGAAATATAGCCATCATTTTGTAATAATTTTAGTGGTGCATAATCTACATAAATACTGAATTACTATGCTCTACATGTGAAATTAATATAATATCATAAAAAAACTATACTTTAAAAAAGAATGACTTTTTTTTTTTTTTTTTTTTTTTTTTTTTGCAGTACGCGGGCCTCTCACTGTTGTGGCCTCTCCCGCTGCAGAGTACAGGCTCCGGACGCGCAGGCTCAGCGGCCATGGCTCACGGGCCCAGCCGCTCCGCGGCATGTGGGATCCTCCCGGACCAGGGCACGAACCCGCGTCCCCTGCATCGGCAGGCGGACTCTAAACCACTGCGCCACCAGGGAAGCCCCAAGAATGACTTTTAATACAGTATTTCTCTTTGAATAAAAATTAACTTTTAAAAAAGAAAACATAGGTAGTAACCTCCTTGATATTGGTCTTAGATCTGACTTCAAAAGCAAAGGCAAAAGGAAGTAAAAATAAACAAGTGGGATTACATAAAAACTAAAAAGCTTCTTCATGTCTAAGGAAACTATCAACAAAACAAAAAGGCAATCGACTGAATGAGAGAATATATTTGTAAACTATGTATCTGATAAAAGGTTAATACCAAAATATATAAAGAACTCATACAACTAAATAGCAACAAAAGGTTATGTATCTGATAAAAGGTTAATACCAAAATATATAAAGAACTCATACAACTAAATAGCAACAAAAGTGATAATCTAATTAAAAATTGCATAAGATCTGAAGATACATTTTTCCAAAGAAGACATACCAATTGCCAACAGGTACATGAAAAAGTTCAACATCACTTATTATCAGAGAAATTCAAATCAAACCACAATGAGATATCACTTCATACATTTAGAATGGCTATTATAAGAAAGGTAAGAAACAACAAGTATTGGCAAGGATGTGGAAAAAAGGGATCCTTTTGCTCTGTTGTGGGAATGCAAACTGGTGCAGCCACTATGGAAAGTTAAAAATAGAACTACCATATGATCCAGCAATTCTACTACTTGGTATTTATTCAAAGAAAGGGAAAACACTACGTCAAAAGATATTTGTATCCCCAGATCATTGCAGTATTATTTACAATATCTAATATGTAGAAATAATCTAATGATGGAAGCATGCATAATGGAAACGTGGCGTATATACACCATGGAATTTATTCAGCCATAAAAAAAATGAAGTTTTGCCATTGTTAAGTCATAGATAGATCTTGAGGACATTAAGCTAAGTTCAGTAAGTCAGACAGACAAAGAGAAATATCATTTGATCTCACTTGCATGTGTAATCTAAGGAAAACAACAACAAAAAACAACAAATTTCATAGATATAGTGAACAGATTGGTGGTTGTCAGAATTGAGAGTTGAGAATGGGGGAAATGGGGGAAACAATGTCAAAAGGTAGAAACTTCCAGTTATAAAATAAGCAATTCATTGGGATGTAATGTACAGCATGATGGCTATAGTAAATGATGCTGTATTGCATATTAGAAAGTTGCTCAGAGAATAGGTCTTAAAAATTCACATCACAAGAAAAAATTTGTAACTATTTATTGTGACAGATGTTAATTAGATTCATTATGGTATTCATTTTGCAATGTATACAAAATTAAATTATTATGCTGTACACCTGAAACTAGTAGTGTTATGTTAATTATACTTCAATTAAGAAAAAAGGACAAATAAATATAAAATATGGTCTTTATCTCTTAATGTACCTGGTTCCTAAATAACATAAAGGATATGTTTATTAAAAAGGGGAGTGTCTAATACATAAAACAACAGAAAGCTTACAACCAGACCATGAAAATGTGCTTAGAATGTAATTCCAAGCATGAAGTCACATATCATCCTTCAAGGCTAACTTTCGTAAAATCAAAAAGGATGACATTTTTTCAATAGTATGATGGATTATACAACCTAAATAACTTCCTGTTTCAACAGACCTAGAAATAATTAAATAATAAAATCACATTAGTTAAATACTACATAGCTGAACTAATAAGAAAGTTTGGGAAATGCTTAGGCACCTAAAGACATGATGGAAAACCAAAATAGAAAGCATATGAGCTGATGCTGCAGAGTTGCCAGTAGGCATTTACTATGTGGGTACAGGAGGTAAGGCCTTGGACCTTGGCAGAGTGTGGTGTTAGAAGTGATTCTATTGCATAAATACAGAACGCTCAAGAGGGTTCAGTCAAACGTGAGCAGTAGGGAAATAAATCTCAACAGCACAGTAAGTAATCTAAGTTCTCCTATCTTGGCCTTATCACTAAGATGGTTTTAAAAATATAAGGTTTATAAAATTTAAATATATTACATCTCACTTTGTGGCACAAGTTTACAAGTTCATGGTCCAGGAAGTTTCTGTCTAATAAATTAGCAAAATAAAAAAAAAAACACATTGTCCTAAATTGGAGATACCACTGAGGTGCCTGCAGAAAAAAGTGCAAAACCTTTTGGAAAGGAAAGCATTTCCATCCAGGCTGCAATAGATTTCAACAGACAAAGCATTACTAAACATTTTTATTGTAAAATTACAAAATACACTAGGGCACAAGTTACCATGAATGACAGCCAGACATGACAAATAGCACTATTTGAGCCCAAGAATTTTATCTAACTGAACAATTAGATATAGATTATATAATGCATTTTTGAAGGTGATTAGGCATAAAAGAGGAATAAAATCCAGGAGAAGAGACAAAACTTATCTTAAAATTCAATAACACTAGGCTTCTCTGGTGGCACAGTGGTTAAGAATCCTTCTGCCATTGCAGGGGACACATGTTTGATTCCTGGTCCAGGAAGATCCCCCATGCTGCAGAGCAAGTAAGCCCGTGTGCCACAACTACTGAGCCTATGCTCTAGAGCCTGTGAGCCACAACTTCTGAGCCTGCATGCCACAACTACTGAAGCCTGGGCACCTAGAGCCCATGCCCATCAACAAGAGAAGCCACTGGAATGAGAAGCCCGTGCACCACAATAAAGAGTAGCCCCTGCTCACTGCAACTAGAGGAAACCCACACACAGGAATGAAGACCCAACACAGATAAAAATAAATTAATTAATTTAAAAAATTATTTAAAAAATTCAATAGCACCTAATAGAAATTCCACAAATTAAAATTTTAATAAGTAAGTAAAACCACAAATTAAACACTACATTGAGAGCATCAGAAAGGAGTAAAGGAAGATACATAGATGGAAAATATGAACGATGTTTTAAGAATAATAGAAAGTAGAATAAAAGATTCAGCACATGTCTAACAGGAATTCCAGAAAATGAGAGCAGAGCAAATAAGTGGAGAAACAATATCTAAAAATTTCCAAGGTTTTTAAAAGATATTAATTTTCTCATCTAGGAATGACAAGTATCAAGCAAGATAAAAGTGAAGGAAGGAAGGAAGAAAGGAAGGAAGGAAGGAAGAAAAGAAGCAGGTAGGCAGGCAGGAAATCCACTTGCAGAGGTATGGTACAAACTTAGAGTTCTAAAAATCAAAGTGAAGTTCTCAAAAAGAGCAAAAGAAATCACCACTAAAGAAATAATTCTTGTATTGATTTTACCAGCAACAATGTAAACTGTAAAATGTACAAGACATAATGTAAAGATGTAATGTAAATTCTAAAAGAAATACTATCTTCAAAAGCTGAGAAAAAATAGTTGTCAGCACTGAATATGATGCCCGAATAAATTATCTTCCAAAAATATCAATGAATTTTTTTTTCTTTTGTCAATGACTAAAAGAGCGTAACACTTGTACACCCCTGATGAACATACTACTAAACCACTAACCTATGTTATTCAAGAAGAAGAAAACAAACTTGGACAAAAGCATCAAGTAAGAAGGAATGGTGAGTAAAGAAACTGTTATATTTTTAGAAAAATGTAAAACAGTGATAACACAATTATTTACTTAAAGATATAGCACAAGGGCCACAATAACATGTAGCATCTACCTAATGAAGGGTAAAATATTCTGAGATACTTGTATTATTAAGAAAAATTAAAAAAAAAAAGATACAACCACACTTTGTCCTCTGTAAAAGAGTAGAAATTAAATACACAGCTTTCAGAGTAATAGTTGGGAAACAACTGACTTTAAAAAATCTTAATCATCCCCCCCCAAAGGCATAAAGAATAGAAAACACAAAAGCATAGTAAAATGTTGGAAAGTAGAAACTCCAAAGATTACAGAAACAAACATGAATATGTTAGTATATGTTCAAGTGTACTAAGTCACTAGTAGGATCTAAGATTGTCAAGTTGGATCTAGAAAAAAATCACCACATGTTATTTACAATGGTCATAACTAAAATACAAGAAAACAGAAATATTGAATTCAAACAAGATGAGACAATTATACCTTAAAGCAATGTAGATAAATATAGCCATCAGAAAAAAACTGTAATTACATAAAAGGCAATATTTGTGATAAAATGATCATTATATAATCATACAAGGAAGAAAAAAATATATAGTTTGTTATGAGATTAAATAAGAACAATGGACCAGGGATTGGAAATTGCCCATATAGTTATCTCTTCTTTTATAGTTGTGATGAAACTTCTAAATTTTCTTTTTTTATGAAAAATAAGAAACAACAATTCTGAACTAAAATAATCAAAATAAAGGGAGTTGAATCAAGATGGAGTAGGATGATGTGGAACTCACCTCTCATGAACACATCAAAAATACATCTACATGTGGAACAATTCTCACTGAAAACTAACTGGAGACTGGCAGAAAGACTCCTGTACAACAAAGGCTGTAAGAAAGATTCACACAGAATACATTAGGAAAGGAAGATAAGCCATCAGATTGGGACATGTGTTCCTGTGAGGTACTCAGTGAAAAAGGAAAATTACAGGGCAGAAACCCTCCCTGGGGAATGAGTGGTGAGAGCTGTAGACTGACTGCTCTAGTCCTGGTGTCCCATGAAGGGAAGACAAGCTCCCTTGGGTGTTTGGACAGCCAGTGGGACTAATAGGAGGGCTCTTGGAAGACTATGCTCCACTTGTGAGGAGCACACGGGTGCTTGCTTACTCCTGAAGCAGGACACACAGGGCAGACTGAAACTGTGTGGCTAGCCCTGGTGCACAACACAGCCTGAGCCATGTGACTGCTCCAGCACCACTTGACTCACATCACAGCTAATCACTGGAGTGAGGGCTGCCATGACTGAGTGAAAAGCCTGGCTGAGAGACACTATGGCAGCTCAAGCCCTAAACAGCATCTGAGCAGGGAGGGAGTAGCCATTACTGACAATTGCACAAATGGCACATCAGTAGCAGAGTCTTTGGGAAGGATCAGGATATCTGACCACAGCCAGACTGCCACAGCCTGCACTTGGATCATCGTAGAAGGCCCAAACCTGCCCCTTTTGCTCCAATCCTTCTCCCATCTGAGGTGAAGGTGCTGGCACAGGGAGGGGAAGAACACACACTTAAAGAGAACTGAGCCAGCTCAGACTGAAACATCAGAGATTCTGCTGCAACAACTTGAGATCTGACCCTACCCCTGACAGTATTGATGGCCACTAAGAAGAGGGGAAGCCCTGCCTGATACCTGGCTCTGGCTCTATCACCTCCATTTCCAGTGCAGCCTACTATGAATATGATATATGCTAACACATTCTGAGGAAAGATGTGACTTGTGTTTATGTCAATCCAGCTCTCCCATCAAAGAAATTTGGGACATGCAGACTGTACTGGGATGCTCCAAATTAAGGACCTCCTTCAAGACTGCCATATGGAACTCTTTCACCTAGTTTCATAGAGACAGAGAAATATAAGCAAAATGAGAAGACAGAGGAATTTGTCTCAATTGAAAGATCAAAAGAAAACCCCTGAAAAACTAATAAAACAGAAATAAACAATTGACCACATAAAGAACTCAAAGCATTAGTAATAAGAATGCTAACTGAATTTGGGGAAAGAATAGATGAACACAGTAAGAATTTTAACAAAGAACTAGAAAATATAAAAAAGAACTAGTCAGAACTGAAGAAAACAATAACTGAAATAAAAAACACAGTAGAAAGAATAAATAGCAGACTAGGTACAACAGAATAATGCATAGTAATCTAGAAGATAGAATAATAGAAAACACCAAATCACAACACCAAAAAGAAAAACAATATAAAAAAACACAACAGTATAAGGATCTTGGTGAGATAACAAGTGTACAAAGTTTCATATTATAGAGGTCACAGAAGGACAGGGAGACAGAAAGGGGTCAAAAATGTATTTAATGAATTTATGGTTGAACACTTCCCAAACCTGAAGAAGGAAACAGATATCTAGGTACAGGAAGCACAGAGGGTCCCAACCAAGATGAACCCAAGCATACCTACACCATGACACATCATAATTAAAATTGGCAAAAGTTAAAAAGAGAATTCTAAAGGAAGCAAGATAAAAACAAAGAGTCATATGCAGGAGAATCCTCATAAGGCTATCAGCTGATTTTTTGCAGAAAATTTGTAGGCCAGAAGGGAGTGGCATGATATATTCAGAGTGCTGAAAGGTAAAAATAAAGAAACCTACAGTATTATTATCTATCCAGTATTATTATCATTTAGAATTGAAGAAGAAATAAAGAACATCTCAGACAAGAAAATACTAAGAGAGTTCATTAATAGTAAACGGATCCTTATAAAGGTTAAAATGGTCTTCTCTTAAGTGGAAAAAAAAAGGCTATAAGAAGTAAGTATCAATAGGAAAGTAAAGTACCCCACTAGTAAAGGAAAATATATAGTGAAGGCTGAGGGTCAACCCCTTAAATAAGTTCATATGAAGATTGAAAGACAAAAAATATAAAATCAAGTATAACTACAATAATCAGTAAAAGGATAAACATGAAAATTAAAATATGACATCAAAGAGACAACCTGTAGGGAAAATAAAACAGTGACTGAGAAAACAATAGAAAGATCAATGAAACCAATTACTGTTTCTTCATAAGATAAAAAAAAAAAGATAAAAATTAAGCTAGGCTCATTAAGAAGAAAAGTGAAAGGACCACAATAAAATAAAAATTTAAAGAGGAGAAATAACAACCAATGTCACAGAGATACAAAAAAATCATAAGCAAATACTATGAAAATTTATATGTTAACAATTTGGACAGCCTAAAAAAAAGGATAAATTTCTAGAAACATACAAAATTCCAAGACTGAATCAAGAAGCAATAGATAATCTAAAGAGACTAATCACTAGTAGTGAAATTGAATATATAATAAAAAAATTCCCAGCAAACTAAAGTCCAGGACCAGACAGCTTCACAGGAGTATTCCACCAAACATGTAAAGAAAAGCTAATACTTATATTTTTCAAACTATTCTAAAAAACTGCAGAAGAAACACCCCTAAATTCATTCTATGAGGCCACCATTACCTTAATACCAAAACAGAACAAAAAATATACAGGCCAATATCTCTGGTGAATGCAGATGCAAAAACCGTAAACAAAATATTAGCAAACCAAACATAAAAATATATAAAAAGGTCATACACCATGATCAAGTTGAATTTATTCTAGGGATGCAAGGATGGTTCACTATTCACAAATCAATCAATGTCATACACCACATTAACAAAAGGAAACCTAGCTCAATAGAAACAGAAAAAGCATACAACAAAATTCAACATCACTTATGATAAAAATTATCTTTAAAGTTGGTATGGAGAGAAAAATTTACCATAATATAGGCCATTTATGACATCCACAGCTAACATTATACTCAATGGAGAAAAGCTGGAAACTTTTCCTCTACAATCAGGAAGAAGACAAGGATTCGCCTCTCACCACTTCTATTTAACATTGTGTTGTAAGTCTTAGCTAAAGCAATCAGACAAGAAGAAGAAATAAACGTCATCCTAATTGGAAGGGAAGCTAGAACTGTCACTGTTTGCAGATGACATGATACTATGCAGAGAAAACCCTAATGTCTCCACCAACAAATCCATTAAAACTAATAAATGAATTCAGTAAAGTTGCAGGATGCAAGATTAATATAAAGAAATGTGTTGTTTTCTATACACTAATAACAAAATATCAGAAAGAGAAAGCAAGAAAGTAATCTCAATTAAAATACCATCAAAAGAATAAAATAACTAGCAATAAACTTAACAAAGGAGGTGAAAAAGCTACACTCTGAAAACTATAAAATAGTGAAGGAAATTGATTATGCAAAGAAATGAAAAGATATCCTGTGTTAATGGATTAAAAGAATTAATGTTGTTAAAATGGCCATACTACCCAAAGCAATCTACAGATTTATTGCAATCCATATCAAAATGCTTGGGATGTTCTTCACAGAAAAAAGGTAATAAAGCTAAAGGTATTATATTCTCTTACTTTAGACTATACTACAAAGTTATAGTATTCAAAACAGCATGGCAGTGCCACAGAAACAGACATATAAATCAATGGAACAGAATAGAGAGCCCAGAAATAAACCCACACACCTCTGGTCAACTAATCTAAAACAAAGGAGGCAAGAATATACAACAGATAAAAGTTTCTTCAATAAGTGGTGCTGGACTTCCTTGGTGGCGCAGTGGTTGAGAGTCCACCTGCCAATGCAGGAGACACGGGTTCGTGCCTTGGTCTGGGAAGATCCCACATGCCGCGGAGCGGCTAGGCCCATGAGCCATGGCCGCTGAGCCTGTGTGTCCGGAGCCTGTGCTCCACAATGGGAGAGGCCACAAAAGTGAGAGGCCCGCGTACCGCCAAAAAAAAAAAAAAAGTGGTGCTGAGAAAACTGGACAGCTACATGTAAAGAATTGGTTAAGAAAAATTTCTCACACCATATACAATTAACTCAGAATGGATTAAAGTCCTAAAGGTAAGACCTGAAACTATAAAACTAGAAGAGAATATAGTAGAGCACTCTTTTACATAAATCGTGGCAACACTGTTTTGCATCTGTCTCCTAGGGAAAAGAAATAGAAGCAAAAATAAACAAATGGGACATAATTAAACTTAAAAGCTTTTGCACAACAAAGGAAACCATCAACAGAATGAAAAATTAACTTAATGAGAGAAAATATTTGTGAAAGATATGATCAATAAGGGTTTCATATCCATAGTTTATAAACAGTTTATACAACTCAGTATAAAATAAAACCCAAAGGACCCAATCAAAAATGGGCAGAAGACTGAATAGACATTTTTCCAAGGAGGACATAGAGATGGACACCCAGCACATGAAAAACATGCTCAACTTCACTAGTGTTCAGAGAAATGCAAAACAAAACCACAATGAGATATTACCTCACACCTGTCAAAATACTTATCAACAAAAAGTCTACCAATACCAAATGTTGGCAAGAATGTAGGGAAAAGGAAACCCTAGTATACTGTTGATGGGATTATAAATTGGTGCAGCCAGTATGGAAAACATTATGGAGATTCCTAAAAACTTAAACATAATACTACCATGTGATGCAGCAATTCCACCACTAGGTATATATTGAAAAAAATTGGAAATACTAATTTGAAAAGATACATGCACCCCAATGTTCATAGTAGCATTGTTTACAATAACCAAGATATGGAAGCACGTAAGTGCCCATTAACAAATGAATGGATAAAAAAGATGTGAGATATATATATATATATATATATATATATATATATATATATATATATACACACACACACACAATGGAATACTACTTTGTCATAAAAAAATTAAATTCTGCCATTTGCAAAAAACATGGATGTACCTAGGAAGTATTATGCATAGTGAGTAAGGTCAGACAGAGAAAACCAAATACTCTATGTTATCACTTACATGTGAAATCTAAAAAATGCAACTAATGAATGTATATAATAGAACAGAAAGAGACTCATATATAGAGAACCAACTTGTGGTTAATAGTGGGGAGAGAGAAGGGGTGGGTAAAATAAGGGTATGGGATTAAGAGACACAGACTATGAGATATAAAATAAATAAGAGTGTACAGGTCAGGGGAATATAGCCATTATTTTGTAATAACTTTAAAAGAAGTGCAGTCTGTAAAAGCATTGAATCACTATGTTGTACACTTGCAACTAATATAATATTGTAAATCAACTATACTTCAATAAAGTAAAATTAAATTAAGTACTCAAAATAATATAGACCAATAAATAAAATTACAGGTTCTGTTTGATAAATCTTGATCATAAAAGGAAATTTAAACACATCTCTTAGAAATTTATAGATCAACTGGAAGAATTAATGAGGGAAGAGAACATTTGCTATAAAATTAATATGTTTGAGCTCATGAACAAAACGATTAATATATAACCTTTATGAACATATAGGGACCAGTTATAAAGTTTACCCTTGTGATAGGTAGTCTGTATAGAAAACCTCAAGAACTTTTAAAGACTTTCTGTCTTGAAAACCTCAGTCTTTTGCTTCAATGCAATGGAAATTGAAATCTATTAAAATCATAGACACACACAGATGACAGGTAAGGCAGTATTTAGATATTTTATAGTCATACATGATTGTATTTTAAAACACACTAATAATTAATGAAATAAAAATAAGGCCACAATCTAGAAAAAGAGGTACAGAATAAACAGATAGTAGAAGAAAGTGAGTGATGAAAAGAAAAATAGTTAAGGAATAATAATCAAAAATACAGTAGAGAAGATTAACAAAGCCAAAAATTTTCATTAAAATTACAACAAAATAAACAAACCTTTGGTGAAATGAATAAAGAAAAATTATAGATGGTAAAATTTTAGAAAAATGAACAAAAATGTGGACCTAGCTATAAATAAATACAAAGGATCTTAAGATTTTCTTTTGCCTGTTGAGTATTGGTGTTGAGCATCTTTTCATGTGCCTACTGGCCATCTGAATGTCCTCTTTGGAAAAATATATATTGAAGTCTTCTGTCCATTTTTTAATTGGGTTGTTTGTTTGGTATTGAGTTGTATGAGTTGTTATATATATTGTACAACATGGGGAATATAGCCAATATTTTATAACAGCTATAAATGAAGTAAAACCTTTAAAAATTGTGACTCACTATATTGCATACCTTCAACTTATATAATATTTACAGCAACTATACTTCAATTAAAAAAAATAATTCTGGAGATTGGCTGTACAACAATGTGAATGTACTGAACACCACAGAACTGTACACTAAAAAATGGTCAAAATGGTAAATTTTATGTAATATATGTTTTATATTAAAAATAAAAATAGAAATTAAAAAATTAAAAAGTAAGAGAATAATAAATAATTTTAAAAATGTGACACTAGATAAAAAAAAAAACTTAGACATTCTGAACAATTTACCAGTTCTCTATTACTTACTTAATCAGAGTCAAGAAGAAACAGGAAATGTGGATAGGTTTATACATTTTAATAATAAAATTGCTTCTCAAATATCTATCAACCAACAAGCCAGTAGACCCAGATAGTTTTAGAACCACATTCTGAAAAGCATTGAAGATGAACTATTTTTAAATAGAAACTATTCTAGAACTGGTAAAAGAAGAGGTGTTTTCAACTCATTTTATGAGGACTGTAATCAGAGAATTATAATAGAAAAAGGCTATTATGAGATATGGGAGTTACAGGTCATTATTACTATCAATATTATTATAAATATTTTAAGTTAAATATTAGCAAACTAAGTCTATTTTTAAAGAGTTTGATCAAGAATAAGTTGGGTTTATTCTAGAAATGCAAAGAGAGTTTTAAATTTAAAAATGTATTCATATAATTCATCATCATAACAAAATAAAACAATTACTATGGTTTAAAAAATACCTTAGACTCATTCTGAACAGATTTTAAAAAGGATTTAATCATGCAAAAAACATCCAAATGAGCAAAGAGGAATAATACTGAATTTAAAAACACTCACAAAGAAGACATGACATTCAAAATCCTTTGTGCTCCTAATAATATCATTTCATATTATTTCAAATCATATACAGCAAATGTAGTAAAAGAACAAAGAAAAATTGGTGAATCGATAATCAAAATGTAAGAGTTTAAGTTAACTCTATTGAAAACCATATACAGTAACAAAATGTAAGTTGGGATATGGAAAATTTGAATACAAAATAACTGTCTAGATTATTTACAAACATATACAGATCTGAAAATAGAGAATACACACCCTTTCCAAAAAAACATAGAATATTTATAAAAGCTGAACATGTGGTAGTCTGAGAAGTAGTTTTCAAGTTCTTAGACAGGCTACCATATGGGCCACTATCAGTATCAGCAATGAAATAAAAGTTTAAAAAGATTACTAAAATAGAGAAACCTTAAAATATGATCAGGGAGAAAGAAAGTTAGCAAATTGCAACATAAATATAAAAGAAGACATAACCAGGGCTTCCTTGGTGGTGCAGTGAGAGACCCGCATAATGCAAAAAAAAAAAAAAAAAAAAAAGAAGAAGACATAACTGTAGGGATGATTATTGTAATCCTTTTCTATTGTTCTATTTAATCCCATGAGAAAGGCAACTATACTTTCTATAAACACTGAAAAATCAACACTTGTGTTTCCTTCTCTTATTCTTTTCTAGTAGAAGAGGACTGTCTTATTTTGGTTGGAGATGTTGTGGATGCTGGGTTGAGCAGGTATAGTTCAACCAGTTTTGGATTCTCTTTGCGGGCTGTACTATTGATAACAATCTGAATGTGTTCTACTGTCATTGATCTAGAAAAATGACTGAAAGTGGACCTGTGTCTGTATAAGAAATGTGACAATTATCCAGCTTCTCAGCCAACAACTGGGTTTTTAAGTTAAATTTAGGATAAAGAAGTTTGGGAAAAGAAACATGACTCCAATGTTCATTGCAGCACTATAATAGCCAAGACATGGAAGCAACCTAAATGTCCATCGACAGATGAATGGATAAAGGTGTGGCATATATATGTATTACATATTATATATATATTTATATATATATATATATATATATAAAATGGAATATTACTCAACCATAAAAAGAATGAAATAATGCCATTTGTAGCAAATGGATGGATCTAGAGACTATCATGCTAAGTGAATTAAATCAGACAGAGAAAGACAAATATATGATATCACTTACATATAGAATCTAAAAAAATGATACAAATGAACTCATTTACAAAACAAAAACAGACTTACAGACATAGAAAACAAACTTTTGGTTATCAAAGGGGAAATGTTGGGGGGAGGGATAAATTAGCAATTTGGGAGTAACACGTACACACTACTGTATACAAAATAGATAAACAATAAGGACCTACTGTGTAGCAAAGGGAACTATACTCAATATTCTGTAATAACCTATATGGGAAAATTATATGAAAAAGAATATATATATATATATCTGAATCACTTTGCTGAATTTCTGAAAGTAACGCAACATTATAAATCAAGTATACTTCAATAAAAAATTAAATAAAAAAGAAGTTTGGGAAGTCCAATTCAATTTCAGGTGCAAGCTATCTTTTCTCATCCAGCTCTATCAGATGTAAAGTGATATTTTGATCCCGATCTGACCATTGTGCATCATTTCTGTTCACAATCATTAATTACTTTTACCACACCCTTAACACTATAAACAAGCTTATATCTGGGCAGGTGGCCATGAATCTCACAGTGATTTGGGAAGTGAAGAAAAGAGGGAGGTTCACTTCTTTTGGCAAGGGAAATTCAAGGAGACATAAGAGTTCAGATTTGTCAGCTTTGAACCTCTCTCCTAATGCCCCATCCATATTTCTGATCTCAGTACTTTCCTGCATTGCCATTGATATAGAAAAAGAAAAAGATCAAGTAGTTTTAATATTTATTTAGCATTGCACCTATGTAAGTTTTTTGTCCACTAGGCATCTCTAAATTGCAGTTACAGATGGAAACTCTTTTAGAGCTGCTATCAAGGCTGTCTGATTTTTCACACTTTTCTTTGGATATATACAGTTTTCAGGCTTTCCTTTTCCTTATCTAAGCTGTCTAGGATCATGGGAACAAGTGAGCTATTGCTATCACCTTATAATCACTCTTGTCACCATAATGACTGAGTGCCAAATCTACCAAATCTCCTAATGTGTTACTCTATTTGCACTCCAACCCATGCTATGTCTGATGGGAACTTGAGCAAGTGTGATGAGACTCCATCAAGGGAATAGGGAGGTACTGGGACTTGCAGTGAGAAAGAGCCATGTGCAGAGGGCAGCTTGACAGTAGAGTTGATGTTCTGTTGAGTGAGATAGCATCCAATCCAAACCATGGAGGAAGGAGCAGGGGAATAAATACTCTGAATTAGCTTATATTCCTCCCTCTGATTTTTCCTCATGTTTCTATTGACTATACCCAACTGAAAGCCAAAGGGCAAAGGAACCTCTTGAAACACACACCCAATGGATCAGCCTTCCAAGAAGAGTTGAGAGTGGTTTTGGAGTGACAAAGAGGAAAATGTCTTGCATACTCTGCAAGAAGATTATACATGTTCAAATGTCCAATGATTAATTCACAGCCATTTTATTTAATAATATGCTCTTATTAAGTCTTTCTTAATTTGGAGATCCTGGTATTCAACTTGGTTGGGAGCCAGTTAGTCCATATATGATGATATAACAAAATAATCTCATTACATTAAAGTCAAACATATTTTTTGAGAATAATATGAAATCTATCTTTAGACAGCCCTATTGCCATGACTGCACTGAAATGTATTAGCATCCATATGAATGAGACTCAAGGCCATCTCTTATAATTTCCAAACAGAGATATAACTTTTCCCTTCTCACATTTAGTATTTAAAGTATATGGGTCTTGGGCTTCCCTGGTGGCACAGTGGTTAAGAATCTGCCTGTCAATGCAGGGGACATGGGTTCGAGCCCTGGTCCAGGAAGATCCCACATGCCACAGAGCAACTAAGCCCGTGTGCCATAACTACTGAGCCTGTGCTCTAGAGCCCACGTGCCACAACTACTGAGCCCACATGGCACAACTACTGAAGCCCACACACCTAGAGCCCGTGCTCCACAGTAAAAGAAGCCACTGCGATGAGAAGCCCAAGCACTGCAACGAAGAGTAGCCCCCACTCTCCGCAACCAGAGAAAGTCTGCACACAGCAACAAAGACCCAATGCAGCCAAAAATAAAAATAAATTAAAGTATATGGGTCTTGCTTTAACCAACAACAGAGAATTTTTACATTAGAATTCATATTTTAAAATTTCAGTACTAATTGACTAAAATCTAAAAGCTGCCAAGGGTTGGCTCAAGACTTGTGAAATTTCAAAGAGAAAGAGAGTTCAACAGATGTATTAACTATCTGTTCTTCTTATGTCTGTAAGTTCCATCCCAGTACTAAGATATATCACCAGAAATCAAGTAACTAGACATATTTTCTCAAGTCATTAATGTTTCCATTAAAGTTATTCCCTTAGTTTTCATAATAATTATACACTAACAGTTATAGAATATTTAGTATGTACCTGGCACAGATCAAAGGTTTTTACATGAATTAATTTAATCCTCACAAAACACTTTGTGCTATTTAAGTAGTATTTTTTGCATCTTTTAGAAAATAATGCTGAAGACCTTGTCTATAGTGTTGACCATTACAACACACAAAAAAAACATAAATTTTGTTTCAGTAAATTCTATGAGAAACATTTTTTTTCTCCTTAGCTTAGTTTGTATGTGCATAGTGTGTGTGTATTTTGGATTATGTAACTTATATATCTTAAAATTTTAAGTATAGCTTTCTACAAGTTTAGAATTAAATTCAGGGTGCAATAAGTACAGCTCAGGTGCCTAATAGTACCTACTTTCTCCATTTTGCTTGAAACATATGGTATGTGCATTCTTAATAAATGAGATAAAATTAATCTCAGGTTGATAATTGTCTCAGTAGGAACTCTGGCTTTGTTTATTAATGATACAGAGACATAGCTTTGCTTCCACCCACAGGGATGTATCATTAAGAGCAATTTCAGGCATATAAAAAAGAAACATAACTGTTTCACATACCTAGACATTAGATTATTGCATAAATGTATATCCTTATGAATATTAATGAATATCTCAAGTCAGTTATACACATCCATTAATCCTCATTGCCTTACTTTCTAAGCACAGAAATAGCTAACATACACACAGTAAGAGCAACTCTCTTCAATATAAATATATACTATTACATGAACATACATCTTTGTTCTCTATGTAATAGCTTTGCTGAAATGGCAGATAAATCCACAGTAGATAACTACTATAACTATTTATAAAGAAAGGTGGGGACTGACATACATTTTAGAATACATTTTGATTATGAGAAGAAAAGAAACTAGGACAACAAGTTCTTTCTTAGTTTTAGCATCTAGGAAAACACCATTATTATATTGATTAATCCTGGAAAATTAAAGCAGTATTCTGTAGCCTAGACTCCTGGGGACTCCATGACTACTGACAGATGCTTCCCTGGTTCTTTAATGTGGTTGATGGGTAGTGAAAGTTGGTTCTCATTCATTTTCCCTTCCAGATTTGCTTTCCACCCTTCTGCACCCTGCTCTCTGCCTGAGTTGTTAGCTTATCTATCTCAACACACCTCCATGTTCTTGGGCTTCCATCTGGCTTTCACTAAAGGAGAACTCCAAGATATCTGAGGGATAAAAGAGTTTGCCAGGTTATTTATCTTCATCTCCCTTCTCGCACAGTTAATTCAGCTGTGCTGCATTCCTTGAGGTTAGTCCTAGCTTCTCCAGAGATGACCCTTACACAAGATTCTTCCCTTACCTATTCGGGTCTTGGAGTGGTAATAGTCTCTATTCCTAGCTGTAGGTGTTGCACCATTCGTTATGGATTCCATACTCTCTGTCTATATTTTCAAACACATTTTCTCTATCAAACTGTCCTCAAATTATACTAATATGCGTGTGTCCTGTTTTTTCTGGAATTCTGATGAACATAAAGAGCTGATCAAGTTTGCCTTCTAATGGTGCTGAAGTCTGATCCCCTATCCCATTTCCCATGTCATATTGGCTGTTTCTGGCTTTCCTGATTCACTGTGGCAGCACCTCTCACTGGCACATCTTATTGTTTGAAGTTTTGATCCTGGTAGCTTTTAAAATCATAATCAGCCTTGGCTATCATCAAACAGCACTCCAAACACGGAGTTGGATAGGAAGGGAGAAGAATCAATCAGGTCAGGACCCATGCCACTTGGAGGGGACACAGAAGAGGAGGGGATATTATGGGCTCATAGATCCTTCCTGGTGAGTGAGGGGTTTGAACCACGCATTGATCACCCAAACCTTGGGATCTGGCACCAGGAAGATGAGTTCCCTTAGTTGATTTGGGAGCAGTGAGACTTACAGGAGAACTGTAAAATGAAGACTCTGCTAGTGAATAATGTACACATGCTGGCTTACTCCAGGGAGCAAGGCAGAGGCAGCAGATTGAAACTGCCTGGGGCTCTGTCTTGTTTTCCACAACTACCCCAGCTTTTGTTCCAGCCTGTGCTTAGTGACTGATTTAGCCCCTCTAGCTCTGGCATAACTCCCTACTAGAGCAAATGCTGCTGTTTCCTAGGACAGCACACACTTGGAGGGGATGGAGCTGACTTGGATCCAGCACTGCATCTGGTCAGGGTGAGGGCAAACTCTGTTGGTGCTCACAGTGGATTTTGATCAGGAACTACCTGGAACTCTGACTGGCATGCCAGGACCATACTAGCGCATGCTCCAGCCAGCACCAGGAAACCAATCTGGCCCCTCTTGCTTCAGTGCTGTTCCTTTGTGAGGTGAAGTTTCTGAGATGGGGTTCAACATACACTTAGAGGGCAAGAAGCCAGCTTAGACCCAAACACCAGAGCTTCTGCTACAACATTGTGAGACCCACAACTGCCCCCAATAGGATGGTGACAGTCACTGACATAGAAACCCCTGCACTGACTCTAGTCCCTCCATCTCTAGCATCTCCTCCCACCAAAGTGATAGCTGCCAGCAAAACCTAGGGGAATTTGTGACCCAGGCTCATTTCAGATCCAGCTCTCCAACAAAAGCCACTAGGCACATAAAGACTACACAGGGAAACTCCCATATAAGGACACAACTTAAAGATCAGGATAGGTGATTATTTCACTTAATTTCATAGAAACAAAGGAAGTTAAACAAAATGAAAAGAGAGAAGAATTTGTTTCAAACAAAAGAACAACAAAAATTTCATGAAAATAAGAAACAGAGATAAATAATTAACCAGCAACAGCAATAGCAATAAGAATGATTACTAGACTTGGAAAAAGAACACAGGAACACAGGAAAATTTTTACAATGAACTAGAATACATATGAAAAAAGAACCAGTTGGGACTGAAGAATACAATAACTGAAATGAAAAACACATTAGAGGAATGAAGAGCAGACTAGGTGATACAGAAGAACACATAAATGATCTGAAAGATAGAATAATGGAAATCACACAATCAGAAGAAGAAAAAGAAAGACAAAATTAAAAAATGAGAACAGTTTAAGGGACTTCTGGCACAACTTCAAGTATACTAACATTCACATTATAGAGGTCACAGAAAGAGAAAAGAAAAAGAAAGGGGACAAAAATGTATTTGATGAAACTATGACTGAAAAGTTCCCAAACCTGAAGAAAGAAACAGATATTCAGATACAGGAAGCAGAAAGAGTCCAAAATAAGATGAACCCAAAGAGAAGCACACTGAGACATATTGTAATTAAAAAGGCAAAATATAAAGATAAAGAGAGTGGACTTCCCTAGTGGCACAGTGGTTAAGAATCTGCCTGCCAATGCAGGGGACACAGGTTCAAGCCTTGGTCTGGGAAGATCCAACATGCCATGGAGCAACTAAAATCTGTGTGCCACAACTACTGAATCTACGCTCTTAGCCCACAAACCACAACAACTGAGATTGCATGCCATAATTACTGAAGCGCATGCACCTAGGGCCTATGCTCTGCAACAAGAGAAGCCACCACAATGAGAAGCATGAGCACCACAAAGAAGAGTAACTCCTGCTCACTGAAACTAGAGAAAGCCCATGCACAGCAATGAAGACCCAATACAACCAAAAATAAATAAATAAGTTAATTAATTAAAAAAATGATAAAGAGAGCATTCTAATGGCAGCAAGAGAAAAAGCAAAGAGTCACATAAAGGGAACCCATACAAGGTTATCAGCTCATTTTTCTACAGACACTTTGCAGACCAGAAGGGAGTGGTATGATATATTCAATGTGCTAAAAGGGAAAAACCTACAACCTAGGGTACTCTACCCAAAGAAGTTATTATTCAGAATTGAAGGAGAGAGAAATAATTCCTCAGACAAGCAAAAAGCTAAAAGTGTTCATCAATACTAAAGCAATCCTAGAAGAAGTGTTAAAGGGTCTTTTCTAAGAGAAAAAAAAAAGACTAAAGAAATAAGAATTTAAAGGAAAGGAAAAATCCCCTTAGTAAAGGTAAATATATAGTAAATGCTATGGATCAAGTACATACAGAAGCTAGTAAAATATTAAAAGACAAAAATTATAAAATAAACTATACTATAAACAGTTAAGATAAAAACATGAAGGCATAAAATATGTCATCAAAAACACAAAATGTGGGGAAGGGGAGTAAAAAATGTAAATCTTTTAGAATATATTTGAGGTTAAATGACTATCAGTTTAAAACAAGAATATGTAGTTATAGGTCAACAAATATGAACCCAATGGTAACCACATATCCAAAATCTACAATAGATACACAAGAAATAGAGTGAGAGAAACACAAGCACACCAATAAATAAAATCATCAAACCAGAAGGGAAGAAACTGCAAGAAGAAGAAAAGTACAAAGATGATCTAGAAAAACAAGAAAACAAGTAACATAGATAGCCTCATCCACCAGAGGGCAGACAGCAGAAGCAAGAAGAACTACAATCCTGCAGCCTGTGGAACAAAAATCACATTCGCAGAAAGATACACAGGATGAAAAGTCAGAGGGATCCGCACTGGATGAAGGAACAAGATAAAATCCCAGAAAAACAACTAAATGAAGTGGAGATAGGCAACATTCCAGAAAATGAATTCAGCATAATGATAGTGAAGATGATCCAGGACCTTGGAAAAAGAATGGAGGCAAAGATTGAAAAGATGCAAGAAATGTTTAACAAAGACCTAGAAGAATTAAAGAAAAAACAAACAGAGATGAACAATACAGTAATTGAAATGAAAAAATACACTAGAAGGAATCAATAACAGAATAACTAAGGCAGAAGAATGGATAAATGACCTGGAAGACAGAATGGTGGAATTCACTCTGGTGGAACAGAATAAAGAAAAAAGAATGAAAAGAAATGAAGACACCCTAAGAAACATCTGGGATAACATTAAACACAACAACATTAGCATTATAGGTGTCCCAGAAGGAGAAGAGAGGGAGAAAAGACCTAACAAAATATTTGAAGAAATTGTAGTTGAAAACTTCCCTAACATGGGAAAGGAAATAGCCAATCAAGTCCAGGAGCGCAGAGAGTCCCATACAGGATAAACCCAAAGATAAATATGCTGAGACACATAGTAATCAAATTGGCAAAAATTTAAGACAAAGAAATATTATTGAAAGCAGCAAGGGAAAAAAGACAAAATATGTACAAGGGAACTCCCATAAGGTTAACAGCTGATTTCTAAGCAGAAACTCTACAAGCCAGAAGGGAGTGGGAGGACATATTTAAAGTGATGAAAGGGGAGAACCTACAACCAATATTACTCTATCCAACAAGGATCTCATTCATATTTGATGGGGAAATCAAAATCTTTACAGAAAAGCAAAAGCTAAGAGAATTCAGCACCATCAAACCAGCTCTACAAGAAATGCTAAAAGAACTTCTCTAAGTGGGAAACACAAGAGAAGAAAAGGATCTACAAAAATAAACCCAAAACAATTAAGAAAATGGTCCTAGGAACATACATACTGATAATTACCTTAAACGGGAATGGATTAAATGCTCCAACCAAAAGACACAGGCTCACTGAATGGATAAAAAAAAAGACCCATATATATACTGTCTACAAGAGACCCACTTCAGACCTAGGGACACATACAGATTGAAAGAGAGGACATGCAAAATGATATTCCATACAAATGGAAATCAAAAGAAAGCTGGAGTAGCAATACTCATATCAGAAAAAAATAGACTTTAAAATAAAGACTATTACAAGAGAAAATGAAGGACACTACGTAATGATCAAGGGATCAATCCAAGAAGAAGAAAAAACAATTATAAATATAAATGCACCCACCATAGGAGCATCTCAATAAATAAGGCAACTGCTAACAGCTATAAAAGAGGAAATTGACAATAACACAATAATAGTGAGGGACTTTAACACATCACTTACACCATTGGACAGATCATCTAAAATGAAAATAAACAAGGAATCACAAGCTTTAAATGACACAATAGACCAGATAGATTTCATTGATATTTATAGGACATTCCATCCAAAAACAGCAGACTACACTTTCTTCTCAAATGCACACAGAACATTCTCCAGGATAGATCACATCTTGGGTCACAAATCAAGCTTCAGTAAACTTAAGAAAATTGAAATCATATCAAGCATCTTTTCTAACCACAACACTATGAGACTAGAAATCAATTACAGGGAAAATAACGTAAAACACAAACACATGGAGGCTAAACAATATGTTCCTAAATAACTGAGAGATCACAGAAAAAAATCAAAGAGGAAATCAAAAAATACCTAGAGACAAATGACAATGAAAACACGAGGATCCAAAATCTATGGGATGCAGCAAAAGCAATTTGAAGAGGGAAGTTTATAGCAATACAAGCCTACCTCAAGAAACAAGAAAAATCTCAAATAAACAATCTAACCTTACACCTAAAGGAACTAGAGAAAGAAGAACAAACAAAACCCAAAGTTAGCAGAAAGAAAGAAATCATAAAGATCAGAGCAGAAATAAATGAAATAGAACCAAAGCAAACAATAACAAAGATCAATAAAACTCGAAGCTGTTTCATTGAGAAGATAAACAAAATTGATAAACCATTAGGCCAGCTCATCAAAAAAAAGAGGGAGAGGACTCAAATCAATAAAATTAGAAATGAGAAGGGAGAAGTTACAACAGACACTGCAGAAATACAAAGCATCCTAAGAGACTACTACAAGCAACTTTATGCCAATAAAATGGACAATCTGGAAGAACTGGACAAATCATTAGAAAGGTATAACCTTCCAAGACTGAACCAGGAAGAAACAGAAAATATGAACAGACCATTCACAAGTAATGAAGTTGAAAGTGTGATTAAAAATCTTCTAACAAACAAAAGTCCAGGACCAGATGGCTTCACAGCTGAATTCTATCAAACATTTAGAGAACAGCTAACACCCATATTTCTTAAACTCTTCCAAAAAATTTCAGAGGAAGGAACACTCCCACACTCATTCTATGAGGCCACCATCACCCTGATATCAAAACCAGACAAAGATATCAAAAAAAATTACAGACCAATATTACTGATGAATATAGATGCAAAAATCCTCAACAAAATACTAGCAAACAGAATCCAACAACATATTAAAAGGGTCATACACCATGATCAAGGGGGATTTATCCCAGGGATGCAAGGATTCTTCAATATACACATATCAATCAAGGTGATATACCATATTAACAAACTGAAGAATAAAAACCATATGATCATCTCAATAGATGCAGAAAAAGCTACTGCCATAATTCAACACCAATTTATGATAAAACTCTCCAGAAAGTGGGCAGAGAGGGAACCAACCTTAACATAGTAAAGGCCATATATGACAAACCCACAGCAAACATCATTCTCAATGGTAAAAAAAAAACTGAAAGCATTTCCTGTAAGATTAGGAACAAGATAAGGATGTCCACTCTCACCACTATTATTCAACATAATTTTGGAGGGTCTAGTCACAGCAATCAGAGAAGAAAAAGAAATAAAAGGAAAACAAATTGGAAAAGAAGTAAAACTGTCACTGTTTGCAGATGACATGATACTATACATGGAGAATCCTAAAGATGCCATCAGAAAACTACTAGAGCTAATCAATGAATTTGGTAAGGTTGCAGGATACAAAATTAATGCACAGAAATCTCTTGCATTCCTATACACTAATGATGAAAAATCTGAAAGAAAAATTAAGGAAACCCTCCCATTTATCATTGCAACAAAAAGAATAAAATACCTAGCAATAAACCTACTTAGCGAGACAAAAGACCTGTATGCAGAAAACTATAAGACACTGATGAAAGAAGTTAAAGATGATACCAACAGATGGAGAGATATACCATGTTCTTTGATTGGAAGAATCAATATTTTGAAAATGACTGTATTACCCAAAGTAATCTACAGATTCATTACAATCCTTAACAAATTACCAATGGCAATTTTTACAGAACTAGAACAAAAAATCTTAAAATTTGTATGGAGACACAAAAGACCCCGAGTAGCCAAAGCAGTCTCGAGGGAAAAAATTGAAGCTGGAGGAGTCAGACTCCCTGACTTCAAACTATACTACAAAGCTACAGAAATCAAGACAATATGGTACTGGAACAAAAACAAAAATATAGATCAATGCAACAGGATAGAAAACCCAGAGATAAACCCACACACATATGGTCAACTAATCTATGACAAATGAGGCAAAGATATACAATGGAGAAAAGACAGACTCTTCGGCAAGTGGTGCTGGGAAAACTGGACAGCTACATATAAAGGAATGAAATTAGAACACTCCCTAACACCATACTCAAAAATAAACTCAAAATGGATTAGAGACCTAAATGTAAGATGGACACTGTAAAATTCTTAGAGGAAAACATAGGAAGATCCCTCTTTGACGTAAATCACAGCAAGATCTTTTTTGATCCACCTCCTAAAGTAATGGAAATAAAAACAAAAATAAACTAATGGGACCTAATGAAACTTAAAAGCTTTTGCACAGGAAAGGAAACTACACACAAGATGAAAAGACCACACTCAGATGGGGAGAAAATATTTGCAAATGAATCAACGGACAAATGATTAATCTTCAAAATATATAAACAGCTCATGTAACTGAATATCAAAACACAAACAATGCAATCCAAAACTGGGCAGAACAGCTAAATAGACATTTCTCCAAAGAAGACATACAGATGGCTAAGAATCACATGAAAAGCTGCTCAATATCACTAATTATTAGAGAAATGCAAATTAAAACTACAATGATGTATCACTTCACACCAGTTAGAATGGATATCATCAGAAAATCTACAAACAACAAATGCTGGAGAGGGTGTGGAGAAAAGGGAACCCTCTTGTACTATTGGTGGGAATGTAAATTGATACAGCCACTATGGAGAACTGTATGGAGTTTCCTTAAAAAACTAAAAAATAATTACCATGTGACCCAGCAATCCCACTACTGGGCATATACCCTGAGAAAACCATAATTCAAGAAGAGTCATGTACCACAATATTCATTGCAGCACTAATTACAATAGTCAGGACCTGGAAACAACCTTAATGCCCATCGACAGATGAATGGATAAAGAAGGTGTGGTACATATATGCAATGGAATATTACTCAGCCATAAAAAGGAACCAAATTGGGTCATTTTTCGAGACGTGGATGGATCTAGAGACTGTCATACAGAGTGAAGTAAGTCAGAAAGAGAAAAACAAATATCGTATATTAACGCATATATGTGGAACCTAGAAAAATGGTACAGATGAACCAGTTTTCAGGGCAGAAATTGAGACACAGATGTAGAGAACAAATGTGTGGACACCAAGGAGGGAAAGTGGCATGGGGAGGTTGTGTGATGAATTGGGAGATTGGGTTTGATATATATACAGTAATATGTATAAAATGGATAACTAATAAGTACCTGTTCTATAAAAAAAATAAATAAATTAAAATTCAAAAAAAGAAAATAAGTAACAAAATGGCAATAAACATGTGCTTATCAATAATCACTTTAAGTGTCAAAGGATTAACTCTGTAGTCAAAAGACATAAGGTTGCTGAGAGGACTAAAAAAAGGAAACAAGATCCATGAATATGGTGCTTACAACAGACTCACTTAGAGCTGAAGACACACAGAGATTGAAAGTGAAAGAATGGAAAAAGATATTTCATGAAAATTGAAACAAGAAGAAAGTGGGGATAGCAATATTTATTGCAGACATAGTAGACTTTAAAATTAAGTATATAAAAAAGACAAAGAAGTACATTATATAATATTAAAGGGATGAATATAAGAAGAGCATATAATATTTGTTAACATATATGGACTTATTATAGGAGCTCCTAAATATATAAAACAAATATCAACAGTAATAAAGGGAAAAATTAACAACTATACAGGACCAGTAAGGGACTTTAATACCACATTTACATCAATGAACAGATCATCCAGACAAAATTAATAGGAAGTATATCCTTAAATGACATATACCATCTGAACTTAACAAATATCTACAGGGTATTCCATCCAAAAGCAGCAGAATACACATTCTTTTCATGTGCACATGGAACATTCTCCAAGATAGATTTAATGCTATGCCACCAAACAAGTCTCAACAAATTTAAGAGAAAAGATATTAAACATTTTGCAACATCAGGGATATAAAACTATAAATCAATTACAGAAAGAAAAATTGCAGACACATGGAGACTAAATATTTGCTACTAAAAAATGAATAAATCAAAGAAAATCAGAAAATAGCTTGAAATAAATCAAATTGGAAACATATTTTTCCAAATCTGTGGGTTGAAACAAAAGCTGATCTAAGAGGGAAAATTTTAGCAATACAGACCCACCTCAAGAAACAAGAAAAATCTCAAATAAATAAGTTAACTATCAAATAAAGGAACTAGGAAAAGAAGAAGAAACAAAAACCAAAGTCAGCCAAAGGAAGGAAATAACAAATATCAGGGAGGAAATAAATATTGTAGAGACAGAAGGAAAAAAAAGAGAAAAATATCAATGAAAACAAGAGTTGTTTCTTCAAAAAGATAAGCAACATTGATAAACCTGCAGTCAGGCTCATGAAGAAAAAAAGAGAAAAGACTCAAATAAACAGAATAGAAATGAAAGAGGAAAAATTAGGACTGATACCACAGAGATACAAAAAGTCCTATGAGAATATTATGAAGAGTTATATGCCAAGAAGTTGAACAACCTAGAAGAAATGGACAAATTTCTAGAAAAACACAGTCTTCTAAGGTTGAATCAGAAAGACACAAACAGTCTGATGAGACGGTTTATTAGTAATGAAATTAAATTTATTAAAAAATGAAAACAAAACTCCCAGCAAGCAAAAGTCCAGTTCCAGATGTTTTCACAGGGGAATTTTTCCAAACATATAAAGCAGAGTTAATACCTATCCTCCTCAAACTATTGCAAAAAATTGAAGAAGAGGGAGTTCTCCTAAATTCATTCTTTGAAGACACTATTACCCTGAAAACAAAACCAGAACAAAGCACACACACAAAAAAAATTACAGATCAATATATCTGATGGATGCAGAAGTAAAACCTCAACAAAATATTAAGAAACCAAATTAAACAATAAATTAAAAGGATCATACAACATGATCAAGGAGGATTTATTTTAGGGATGTAAGAATGGTTAAATATCCCTCAATCAATCAATATGTTACACCACATTAACAAAGGAAGGATAAAAATCACATTACCATCTCAGTAGACACAGAAGAAGCATTTGACTCAATTCAACATCCATTCATGATAAAGCTCTCATCAAAGTTGGTATAGAGAAAACTTATCTCACAATAATATAAGCCATTTATGACAAACCCACAGTTAACTTCATACTCAGTGGTGAAAAGCTGAGTCTTTCCTCTAAAATCAGGAATAAGACAAGGATGCCCATTCTCACCGTTTCTCTTTAACATAGTAATGGTAGCCCTAGCCATAGCAATCAGACAAGAAAAAGAAATAAAAGGCATCCAAGTTGAAGGGAAGAAATAAAACTGTCACTATTTACAGATGACATGATACTATATCTAGAAAACCCTAAAGACTCCACCCAAAACCTATTTGAACTAATAAATGGATTCAGTAAAGTTGCAGGATACAAAGTTAATATATAGAAATCTGTTGCTTTGTATACATTAATAATGAATCATCAGGAAGAGAAATAAAGAAAAAAATCTTATTTAAAATAGCATCAAAAGAATAAAATACCTAGGAATAAACTTAACCAAGGAGGTAAAAACCTATAATCTGAAAACTATAAAACATCAGTGAAGGAAATTGAAGATTATACAAAAAAAAGGAAAGATATTCTGTAATAATTAATTATAAGGGTTAATACTGCTAAAATATCCATACTTCCCAAAGCAATCTACAGATTCAAGAAAATCGTACACCCCCCCCCCCAAAAAAAAAGCAGGGTAGCTATTCTTAGACAAAATAGTCTTTAAAAATGGTAAAAAGAGACAAAGAAGATCACTATATAATGTAAAGGGGTCAACACGTCAAGAAGATAAAACAGTTGTAAATATTTATGCTTCCAGGATCAAAGCACCTAAACATATAAAGCACAAAGTAACAGAACTAAAAGGAGAAATAAACAGTAATATAATAATTGTTGGTGACTTTTTAATCCCACTTTCAAAAATGAATAAACCGTCCACACAAGAAATCAATAAGCAAACAGATTTGGACAACAGTATAGAAAAAATATATCTGAAAGACACAGAATATTCTACCTGATAATAGTAGAATATATAATTTTCTCAAGTGCATATGGAACATTTTATAGGTTAGACTATATGTTAGGACACAAAACAAGTCTTCAGAAATTCAAGAAGATTGTATCATACCAAGTGTCTTCTCTGACCACAATGGTATGACACTAGAAGTCAACAAGAGGAAAATGGAAATTGAACAATATTCTTCTGAACAACTAATAAATCAATTAATAAATTAAAGGGGAAATTAAAAAGTATCTTGAGATAAACAAATATGGAAACACACATAACAACATTTGGGAGATGTTAGAAAAAAACTTATAAGAGGGAAGTTTATAGCAATAAACACCTACGTTAAGAATCAAGAAAGCTCCCAAATGAAGAGCCTAACTCTATGTTTTAAGAAACTAGGAAAAGAAAAACAAATTGAGCCCAAAGTGAGAAGAAGGAAGTAAAATTAATGATTAGAGCAGATACAAATAAAATAGAAAATAGGAAAACAATAGCAAAGATTAAACAAATTAACAGCTGGTTCTTTGAAATGGTAAACAAAATTGGAAACCATTAGCCAGATGAACAAAGGATTAAACAGAGAGGACCCTCTACCAAGATGGAAGCCTTAGGATTCCCTGGGAAAAGTCTGGCATGCACCAGTTTCCAGCCTTCCCAACAAGTTGTTGGATTCTGTTGCACCCCGGGAAAAACCCCAGCCATCTCTGGGTTCCAGCTAAATCTCCCCCAAACCAACTGAGGCAGCAATCCCTGGTCTGCCCTGGGAAAAACCCTGGTCCACACCAAGTGCTGGTTCAAGCCCTCCTGCCAAGATGGTGGTTCCTGATGTACACTGGGAAAAGGCCTGGCCCATGCTCACTCCAGCTCGATCCCTCCCACCAAAGCTGTCAGGCACAGAGTCTACATCAGGATGTTCCTACACAAGGCCATGCCTTCAAGACTGAGAGAGGTTATGGTTTTGCTTTATTCATAGAACAAAACACCAAAAGTCAAACAAAATGAGAATAGAGAGGAATTTATTTCAAATGAAAAAACAAGATAAACCCCAGAAAAGACCCTAATAAAATAGATATATGTAATTTACATGATAAAACTTAAAGCAGTGGTCATAAAGATGCTCACTGAATTCATGAGAAGAATAGTGGAACATAGTGAGAACTTCAATAAAAAGTTAGTAAATATAAAAAAGAACCAGTCAGAGCTGAAGAATACAATAACAAAAATGAAAAAAATTAGAGAGATGGAATTAACAGCAGATTACATGATACAGGAGAATGCATAAGTAACATGGAAGACAGAGTTATGAAAATCGCTCAAAAGAATAGCAAAAGTAAGGAAATTTTTCATTTTTATAACATATTTATTGGAGTATAACTGCTTTACAATGGTGTGTTAGTTTCTGCTTTATAATAAAGTGAATCAGTTATACATATACATATGTTCCCATATCCCTTCCCTCTTGTGTCTCCCTCTCTCCCACTCTCCTTATCCCACCCCTCTAGGTGGTCACAAAGCACCAAGCTGATCTCCCTGTACTATGAGGCTGCTTCCCACTAGCTATCTATTTTACGTTTGGTAGTGTATATATGTCCATGCCACTCTCTCACTTTGTCACAGCTTACCCTTCCCCCTCCCCATATCCTCAAGTCCATTCTCTAGCAGGTCTGTGTCTTTATTCCTGTTTTGCCCTTAGGTTGTTCATGACCATTTCTTTTCTCTTACATTCCATATATATGTGTTAGTATACAGTATTTGTTTTTCTCTTTCTGACTTACTTCACTCGGTATGACAGACTCTACGTCCATCCTCCTCACTGCAAATAACTCAATTTCATTTCTTTTTATGGTTGAGTAATATTCCATTGTATATATGTGCCACATCTTCTTTATCAATTCATCTGTTGATGGACACTTAGGTTGCTTCCATGTCCTGGCTACTGTAAATAGAGCTGCAATGAACATTTTGGTACATGAACATTTTTGAATTATGGTTTTCTCAGGATATTGATTAGCTCTAGTAGTTTTCTGGTAGCATTTTTACGATTCTCTACATATAGTATCATGTCATCTGCAAAGAGTGACAGATTTACTTCTTCTTTTCTGATTTTGATTCCTTTTATTTCTTTTTATTCTCTGATTGCTGTTGCTAAAACTTCCAAAACTATGTTGAATAAGAGTGGTGAGAGTGGGCAACCTTGTCTTGTTCCTGATCTTATCGGAAATGCTTTCATTTATTCACCATTGAGGACAATGTTGGCTGTGGGTTTGTCATATATGGCCTTTATTATGTTGAGGAAAGTTCCCTCTATGCCTAATTCTGGAGGGTTTTTATCATAAATTGGTGTTGAATTTTGTCGAAAGCTTTCTCTGCATCGATTGAGATGATCATATGGTTTTCCTCCTTCAGTTTGTTAACATGGTGTATCACATTGATTGATCTGCATATATTGAAGAATCCTTGCATTCCTGGAATAAACCCCACTTGATCATGGTGTATGATCCTTTTAATGTGCTGTTGGATTCTGTTTGCTAGTATTTTGTTGAGGATTTTTGCATCTATGTTCATCAGTGATATTGGCCTGTAGTTTTCTTTCTTTGTGACACCTTTTTCTGATTTTGGTATCATGGTGATGGTGGCCTTGTACATTGAATTTGGGAGTGTTCCTCCCTCTACTATATTTTGGAAGACTTTGAGAAGGATAGGTGCTAGTTATTCTCTAAATGTTTGATAGAATTCACCTGTGAAGCCATCTGGTCCTGGGCTTTTGTTTGTTGGAAGATTTTTAATTGCAGTTTCAATTTCAGTGCTTGTGATTGGTCTGTTCATATTTTCTGTTTCTTCCTGGTTCAGTCTTGGAACTTTGTGCATTCCTAAGAATTTTTCCACTTCGTCCAGGTTGTCCATTTTATTGGCATAGTGTTGCTTGTAGTAATCTCTCATGATCCTTAGTATTTCTGCAGTGTCAGTTGTTACTTCTCCTGTTTCATTTCTGATTCTATTGATTTGAGTCTTCTCCCTTTCGTTTTTGATAAGTCTGGCTAATAGTTTGTCAATTTTGTTTATTTCTCAAAGGATCAGCTTTTAGTTTTATTGATCTTTGCTATCATTTCCTTCATTTCTTTTTCATTTATTTCTGATCTGATCTTTATGATTTCTTTCCATCTGCTAACTTTTGGGTTTTTTTGTTCTTCTTTCTCTAATTGCTTTAGGTATAAGGTTAGGTTGTTCATTTGAGATTTTTCTTGTTTCTTGAGATAGGTTTGTATTGCTATAAACTTCCCTCTTAGAACTCCTTTTGCTGCATCCAATAGGTTTGCTGCATCCCATCATTGTGTTTTCATTGTCATTTGTTTCTAGGTATTTTTTGATTTCCTCTTTGATTTCTTCAGTGATCGCTTGGCTATTAAGTAGTGTACTGTTTAGCCTTCATGTGCTTGTATTTTTTACAGCTTTTTTTCCTGTAATTGATATCAAGTCTCATAGCGTTGTGGTCAGAAAACATATTTGATACAATTTCATTTTTCTTAAATTTACCAAGGCTTGGCTTGTGACCCACGATATGATCTATTTTGGACAATGTTCCATGAACACTTGAGAAGAATGTGTATTCTGTTGTTTTTGGATGGAATGTCATATAAATATCAATTAAGTCCATCTTGTTTAATGTATCATTTAAAGCTTGTGTTTCCTTATTTATTTTCATTTTGGATGATCCATCTGTTGGTGAAAGTGGGGTGTTAAATCCCCTACTATGATTGTGTTACTGTCAATTTCCCCTTCTATGGTTGTTAGTATTTGCTTTATGTATTGAGATGCTCCTATGCTGGGTGAATAAATATTTACAATTGTTATATCTTCTTCTTGGATTGATCCCTTGATCAATATGTAGGTCCTTCTTTGTCTCTTGTAATAGTCTTTATTTTAAAGTCTATTTTGTCTGATATGAGAATTGCTACTCCAGCTTTCCTTTGATTTCCAGTTGCATGGAATATTCTTTTCCATCTCCTCACTTTCAGTCTGTATGTGTCCCTAGGTCTGAAGTGGGTCTCTTGTAGACAGCATATATACAGGCCTTGTTTTTGCATCCATTCAGCTAGTCTATGTCTTTTGGTTGGAGCATTTAATACATTTACATTTAAGGTAATTTTCGATACGTATGTTCCTATTCCCATTTTCTTAATTGTTTTGGGTTTGTTATTGTAGATCTTTTCCTTCTCTTGTGTTTCTTGCCAAGAGAAGTTCCTTTACCATTTGTTGTAAAGCTGGTTTTGTGGTGCTGAATTCTCTTAGCTGTTGCTTGTCTGTAAAGGTTTTAATTTCTCCATCAAATCTGAATGAGATCCTGCTGGGTAGAGTAATCTTGGTTGTAGTAGGTTTTTCTCCTTCATCACTTTAAATATGTCCTGCCAGCCCCTTCTGGCTTGCAGAGTTTCTGCTGAAAAATCAGCTGTTAACCTTATGGGGATTCCCTTGTGTGTTATTTGTTGTTTTTTCCCTTGCTGCTTTCAATATTTTTTCTTTGTATTTAATTTTTGATAGTTTGATTAATATGTGTCTTTGCATGTTTCTCCTTGGATTTATCCTGTATGGGACTCTCTGTGCTTCCTGGAATTGATTAACTATTTCCGTTCCTGTATTAGGGAAGTTTACAACTATAATCTATTCAAATATTGTCTCAGTCCCTTTCTCTTTCGCTTCTTCTTCTGGGACCTCATTATTCGAATGTTGGTGCATTTAATGTTGTCCCAGAAGTCTCTGAGACTGTCTTCTGTTCTTTCCATTCTTTTTTCTTTATCCTGCTCTGCAGTAGTTATTTCCACTATTTTACCTTCCAGGTCAGTTTTCCATTCTTCTGCCTCAGTCATTCTGCTTTTGATCCCTTCTAGAGCATTTTAAATTTCACTTATTGTGTTATTCATCATTGTTTGTTTGCTCTTTACTTCTTCTAGGTCCTTGTTAAACATTTCTTTTATTTTCTTTATTCTATTTCCAAGATTTTGGTTCATCTTTACTATCATTATTCTGAATTCTTTTTCAGGTAGACTGCCTATTTCCTCTTCATTTGTTAAGTCTGTAGGTTTTTGCCTTGCTCCTTCATCGGCTTTGTGTTTTTCTGTCTTCTCATTTTGCTTAACTTACTGTGTTTGGGGTCTCCGTTTCTCAGGCTGCAGGTTCATTGTTCCCATTGTTTTTGGTATCTGTCCCCAGTGGCTAAGTTTGGTTCAGTGGGTTGGGTAGGCTTCCTGCTGGAGGGGAGTATTGGCTGTGTTCTGGTGGATGAGGCTGGATCTTGTCTTTCTGGTGGGCAATTTAACATCTGGTGGTGTGTTTTTTGGTATCTGTGGCCTTATCATGATTTTAGGCAGCCTCTCTGCTAATGGATGTGGTTCTGTTCCTGTCTTGCTAGCTGTTTGGCATAGGGTGTCCAGCACTGTAGCTTGCTGGTCATTGAGTGAAGCTGCATCTTGGTGTTGAGATGGAGTTCTCTGGGAGAGTTTTGCCATTTGATATTATGTGGAGCTGTGAGGTATTTTGGACCAGTGTCCTGAAGTTGGCTCTCTGACCTCAGAGCCACAGTCATGATGCCTGGCTGGAGCACAAAGAGCCTTTCATCCACACGGCTCAGTACAAAAGGAGAAAAAATAGAAAGAAAGAAAAACAGAAAGAAAGAAAGAAGAAGATAAAATTAAAAAACTAACATAAAATAAAGTTATTAAATTAAAAAATAAAAAAAAAATTATTACTAAGAAAAAAAGTTTTAAAAGTAAAAACAAAAACAGACAGACAGAACCCTAGAAGAAATGGTAAAAACAAAGCTATACAGACAAAATCACACACAGAAGCATAAACATACACACTCACAAAAAGAGAAAAAGGGAAATATATATATATATATATATATATCTTTGCTCACAAAATTCACCTCCTCAATTTGAGATGATTCGTTGTCTATTCAGGGGTTCCACAGATGCAGGATACATCAAGTTGATTGTGGAAATTTAATCCGCTGCTCCTGAGACTGCTGGGAGAGATTTCCCTTTCTCTTCTTTGTTCATAAAGCTCCCGGGGTTCAGCTTTGGATTTGGCCCCACCTCTGCATGTAGGCCACCTGAGGGCATCTGTTCTTCACTCACACAGGATGGGGTTAAAGGAGCAGCTAATTCGGGGGCTCTGGCTCACTCAGGCCAGTTGGAAGGTGGGGTACAGATGCGGGATGAGCCTGCAGTGCCAGAGGCCGGTGTAACGTTTCATCAGCCTGAGGTGTGCCGTGCGTTCTCCCGGGGAAGTTGTCCCTGGATCACGGGACCCTGGCAGTGGCTGCTGCACAGGCTCCCGGGAGGGGAGGTGTGGAGAGTGACCTTTTCTTGCACACAGGTTTCTTGTTGGCAGCAGCAGCATCCTTAGCGTCCCATATCCATCTCTGTGGTCCGTGCTGATAGCCGTGTCTTGTGCCCATCTCTGGAGCTCCTTTAAGCAGTGCTCTTAATCCTCTCTCCTTGTGCACTAGGAAACAAAGAGGCAAGAAAAAGTCTCTTGCCTGTTCGGTAGGTCTGGACATTTTCCCCAACTCCCTCCCGGCTAGCTGTGGCTCACTAGTCCCTTCAGTGTGTGTTCATGCAGCCAACCCCAGTCCTCTCCCTGGGATCCGACTGAAGCCTGGTCTCAGCTCCCAGCCCCTGCCCATCCACAGCGGGCAAGCCTCTTGGGCTGGTGAGTGCTGGCCCACACTGTTCCTCTGTGTGGGAATCTCTCTGCTTTTCCCTCCGCACCCCTGTGGCTGTGCTCTCCTCCATGCCTCTGAAGCTTCCCCCCTCTGCCACCCACAGTCTCCGCCCATGAAGGGGATTCCTAGTGTCTGAAAACCTTTCCTCCTTCACAGCTGCCTCCCGCTGGTGCAGGTCCCATCCCTATTCTTTTGTCTCTGTTTTTTCTTTTGCCTTACCCCTGGGGAGTTTCTTGCATTTTGGGAGTTCTGAGGTCTTCTGCCAGCATTCAGTAGGTGTTCTATAGGAGCTTTCCCACATGTAGTTGTATTTCTGATGTATTTGTGGAGAGGAAGGTGATCTCCATATCTTACTCTTCCACCATCTTGAAGCTCCTCCAAGGAGAATTTTTTAAATGAGTATAGTTTAAGGGACCTCTGAGACAACATCAAGCATCCTAACATTCATATGATAGGGTCCCAGAAGAAGAATAAAAAGAGAAAAGACAGAAAACTGATAAAATAATGGCTGAACAGTTACTGATCCTGGGGAAGAAAAAAGTTATCCAGGTCCAGGAAGCACCAAGTCCCAAAGAAGATGAACACAAAGATATTAACAGCAAGACATAGTATAATTACAAGGTCAAAAATTAATGGAGAGTTTTAAAGGAACAAGAGAAAAATAATGTTATCACATACATGGGAACCCACATTAGGTTATCAAGTGACTTTTCAGCAGAAACTTTCCAAGCCAGAAGGGAGTGGCATGTTATATTTGAAATCCAGAAAGGAAAAACATGAAACAAAACAGCTACACTACAGCCAAGGATACTATATATATATATATATATATATATATATATATATATATATATATATACAGTATATACAGTGTGTGTGTATATATATATATATATACACAAGGATACTATATATATATACAGTATATACAGTGTGTGTGTGTGTATATATATATATATATATATATATATATATATACTTGCCAAGAATACCTGCCCTGGCAAGATTATCATTCAGAATTGCAGAGATTAAGTGTTTTCTAGACAAGCAGAAACTAAAATATGTCATCCCCACTAAACCAGCCTTACAAGAAATTTTAAAGTGTTTCTTAAATTGAAAAAGTAAATGCCATAACTAGGAAAAAAAAACATGAAAAAAATCTCACTTGTAGAGGAAAATATATAGGAAAGGCAGTGGATTAACTACTTTAAAAGCTAGTGTGAAGGTTCAGATAAAAAAGTCATAAAATCGACTACAGTAAGTAGTTAAGCAATACACAAAATAAAATATGTAAAATATGATATCTAAAACAAATGGTATGTGGGGGGCTAAAAAATATAGGGCTTTTAGAATGTGTTTGAACTTAAGTGATTATCAGCTTAAAACAAATAACTCTCCATATATGTTGATATATATGAACCTCAGGATAACCACAAACCAAAAATCTGTAAGTTGTACAAAAAATAAAGAGAAAGGAATCCAAGCATAACACTAAAGCAAGTTATCAAACTACAAGTGAAGAGGAAAAAAATGAGAGAAAAACTGCACGAACGGCTAGAAAACAAATAACAAAACAGCAAAAAGTACATACCTGTCGATAATCACTTTAAATGTAAATGGACTAAATGTTTCCATCAAAAGACAACAGTCGGCTAAATGAATAAAAAAAGCCCAAAACACATCTATATGCTGCTTACATTTCATTTCAGAGCTAAAGACACCCAGAGACTGAACTTGAAATTATGAAATAAGATATTCCGTGCAAATAGAAATGAAAACTAGGGTAGCAAAACTCATATCAGAAAAAATAGACTTAAAATGATAGCAAAAGAAAGGCATTACATAATGAAAAATGGATCAATTCAAGGAGGGGATATAACATTCATAAATATTTATGCACCATACACAGGACACCTACATAGAGCAAATATTAACAGATATAAAGGAAGAAATTAACAGTAATACAATAACATTGGGGACTTTAATATCTCACTTACATCAATGAATGTATCATATAGACAGAAAGTCAATAAGGAAATATTGGCCTTAAACGACACCTTAGCCAGATGAACTTAGTAGATGTATACTGAACAGTCCATCAACTAGCAGCAGAATACACATTCTTCTCAAGTGCATAAGGAGCATTTGCCAGGATAGATCACATGCTATGCCATAAAACAAGTAAAAAAATTTTAAGAAGATAGAAGTCATATCAAGCATCTTTTCTGACCACAATGGTATGAAACTAGAAATCAATTACTGGAAAAAACTGAAAAAAAAATACATAAACATGTGGAGATTAAGCAACATGTTACTAAACAATGAATGGGTAGACAGAGGAAATCAAAGATACCTTGAGATGAATGAAAACACAACTTTTTAAAATCTAGGAGATACAGCAAAATAATTTTTAAGAGGGAAGTTCATAGTGATGCAAACCTATCTCAAGAAATAAGAAAAATCTCAAGTAAATAGCCTAATTTTACACCTAAAGAAAGTATAAAAAAAACCCAAACAAGTGCCAAATTTAGTAGAAGGAAAGAAATCATAAAGATCTGAGTGGAAACAAATTAAATAGAGATTTAAAAAACAGCCATGAAATTATCAATTAAACTAAGAGATGATTCTCTGAAAAAATAAGCAAAATTGACAAATGTTTAGCCAGAGTCATCAAGGAAAAGAGGGCCCAAACAAATAAAATTAGAAATGGAAAAGAAGTCACAATCAATATCACAGAAAAAACAATCATAAGAGACTACTACAAACAATTATATACTAACAAATCGGACAACTTAGAGGAAATGGTCAAATGAGTAGAAGCATACAATCCTCTAAGACTGAATCAGAAAGAAATAGAAAATCTGAGCAGACTGATTTCTACTAATGAAATTGTATCTGTAATTAAAAATCTCCCAACAAACATAAGTCCAAGACCATATGGCTTCACAGGTGACTTTTACCAAACATTTAAAGAAGAGTTAATATCCCTGTAATTCTATTTCTGTTTTGTAGATAAGTTCATTTGTACCTCCTTTTTTAGATTCCACATATAAGTGATATCATATGATATTTGTCTTTCTCTGTCTGACTTACTTCACTCAGTATGACAATCTATAGGTCCATCCATGTTGCTGCAAATTGCATTATTTCATTCTTTTTTTATGGCTGATATTCCATTGTATATATATACCACATCTTCTTTATCCATTTCTCTGTTAATGAACATTTAGGTTGCTTCCATGTCCTGGCTATAGTAAACAGTGCTGCAATGAACATTGGAGTGCATGTATCTTTTTGAATTACGGTTTTCTCCAGATATATGCCTAGGAGTGGTATTGCTGAATCATATGGTATCTCTATTTTTAGTTTTTTAAAGAATCTCAATACTGTTCTCCATAATGGCTGTACCAGTTTACATTCTCACCAACAGTGTAGGATGGTTCCCTTTTCTCCACACCCTCTCCATCATTTATTGTTTATAGTTTTTTTGGTAATGGTCATTCTGACCAGTGTGAGGTGATACCTTATTGTAGTTTTGATTTTTTTTCTCTAATAATTAGTGATGTTGAGCATCTTTTCACGAAATAGAGTTACAGATGTAGAAAACAAATTTATGGTTACCAGGGGGTAAGTGGGGGAGGGATAAATTGGAAGACCGGGATTGACCTAGACACATTATTATGTGTAAAATAAATGACTAATAAGGACCTACTATATAGCATAGAGAACTCTACTCAGTACTCTATAATGGCCTATATGGGAAAAGAATCTAAAAAAGAGCGGATATATGTGTATGTAAAACAGATTCCCTTTGCTGTACAACTGAAACTCGTACAACATTGTAAATCAATTATACGCCAATAAAAAACCCCCAAAATACCTAAAAATAAAATAAGCTATAGGGATATATTTTACAGCCCAGGAAATATAGCCAATATTTTATAATAATTATAAATGGAGTACAACCTATATAAATTGTGAATCATAATATTGTACACCTGTAACTTATATAATATTGTACATCAACAATACTTATTTAAAGAATAAAATAAAAAAGTTTCTTCTCAAACTATTCAAAAAATTGAAGAGGAATGAATGCCTCCAAACTCATATAAGGTCAGTAGTACCATGATACCAAAACCAGAAAAAGACAATGCATAATAAATAATAAAAATTATAGGCCAATATCCATGATTAACATAGATGCAAAAATTCTTAAGAAAATATTAACAAACTGAATTCAACAGTATCTTAGAAAGATCATACAACATATTCAAGCAGGATTTATCCTAGGGATTGAAGAATGATTCACTATTTGCAAATCAATGATATGATACACCACAACAAAGGATAACGAAAGAAAGAATAAAAATCACATCATCATCTTAATGGATGTAGAAAAAGCATTTGATATAATTCAACATCAAGTCATGATAAAAACTCTCAACAAAGTGGGTATAGAGGAAACATACCTCAACATAATAAAGGACATATATGACAAAATCACAGCTAATATCACAGTCAGTGGGGAAAGATGGAAGCATTTCCTCTAAGATCAGGAACAAGACAAAGATGCCCACTCTTGCCACTTGTATTCAACGTGGTATTGGAATTCCTAGCCACAAAAATCAGAGAAGAAAAAGAAACAACAGGAATCCAAATTGGAAAGGAAGAAGTAAAACTGTCACTCTTTGCAGATGACAGGACTCTGTGTATAGAAACCCCAAGAACTGCACCAAAAGACTATTAGAACAAATAAATGAATTTGGTAAATTTTCAGGATACAAAATTGGTATAAAAAAACTATGTTGTGTTTCTATATACTAATAACAAACTATCACAAAGAAAATTAAGGAAAATATACCATTTAAAATTGTATCAATAAGAGTAAAATACCTAGGAATAAAGCTAACCAAGAAGGTTAAAGACCTGTACTCTGAAAACTATAAGATATTGATGAAAGACACTGAAGTGACACAAATAAATGGAAAGATATACTGTGCTCATGAATCAGAAGAACATTTTTTAAATGACCATACTATTCAAGGCAATCTGCAGATTCAACAAAATCCCTATCAATCAAAATAGTAATAGCGTTTTACATAGAACTAAAACAAATAATTTTAAAATTTGTATAGAAACACAAAAAACTCTGAATATCCAAAATAATTTTGAGAAAGAAGAATAAAGCTGGAGGTATCATACTCCCTGATTCAAATTATACTACAAGGATACAGTAATCACAGTAGTATGATATTGGCATAAAAAACAGACACATAGATCAATGGAACAGAATAGAGAGTCCAGAAATAAACCCACACTTATATGGTCAATAAATCTATGACAAAGGATGTGAGAATATATAATGGGGAAAAGACAGACTCTTCAATAAACGGTGTTGGGAAAACTAGAGACATACATGTGACACAATGAAACTAGACCATTTTCCCACATCAGACACAGAAATAAACTCAACATTTATTAAAGACTTAAATGTAAGTCCAAAAACCATGAAATTCCCGAAGAAAATATAAACATTACACTCCTTGGCATTGGTCTTATCAGTAGTTTTTTGGATTCATCTCCTCAGGCAAGGGCAACAAAAGTAAACATAAACATATGGGACCACATCAAACTAAAAGCTTTTGCTCAGCAAGGGAAACCATCCACAAAATGAAAAGGCAACGTATTAAATGGGAGAAAATATTTGCAAATAATATATTTCGTAAGGGGTTTATATCCAAAATAGATAAAGAACTCATACATCTCAATATCAATGAAACAAAGTATCTGATTTAAAAATACAGTAAGGCCCCTACATATGAAATTTCAAGTTGCGACCTTTCAAAGATGTGAATGTGCTTTCGCATGTCCAAACATGTAAGTTAGTTCACGTGTCTGGCATACATTGTCTCTTTGCATCCTCTACAAGTGGTTGCGCTTTTGTGTACTTTACTGTACAGTACCGTATAGAGTACGGTAGTACTGTATCCTTATTTCAAGCCCAGGATGTCTGGAAGTAAGCGTAAAAGCAGCAGTGATGTAGCTGGTACTGCTAAAAAGCACCAAACAATAACCACGGGAAGAAAAAGTGAAAATACTTGAGAGAGCAGAGTGAGGCAAAAAGATTGTCCATGCCTCTCATTCTTATAACATGAATCATTCAACCATCGGCAAGATTCTAAAGAACAAGGACAAGGTTATGGAATAGGTGAAGTGTGCTGTGCTGATGATGTTGACAATAATATCGAAGAAGTGTGGAAAAGTGGTGTAGGGTATGGAGAAACTGCTCATTGTGTGGATGCAGGATCATCATCAAGTCCCACCTCAGCTTAATGCTGATTCAAGAGGAAGCTAAAGGTCTTTATGAACACTTGTAGAAGAAACACGGCAAAGAATCAGAGAGAGCATCTTTTAATGTCAGCCATGGCTGGTTTCATCGGTTCAAAGCTAGAGCCAAACATCACAACGTAAAAGTAAGTGAAGAGGCAGCAAGTGTAGATATGGTAGCTGCCCAGGAAATTCCTGAAACATGTGGAGAAATTGTTGATGAAGGCACGTATTTACCCGAGCAGGTTTTTTAATAAATTTATTTATTTATTTATTTTTGGCTGCATTGTGTCTTCTCTAGTTGTGGTGAGTAGGGGTTACTCTTTGTTGTTGTGCATGGGCTTCTCATTGTGATGGCTTCTCGTTGTGGAGCATGGGCTCTAGTCGTGTGAGCTTCAGTAGGTGTGGTACGTGGGCTCAGTAGTTTTGCTCCGTGGCATGTGGGATCTTCACGGACCAGGGCTTGAACCTGTGTCCCCTGCATTGGCAGGCGGATTCTTAACCACTGCACCACCAGCGAAGCCCGCGAGTAGGTTTTTAATGTGGATGAGACAGGACTGTACTGGAAGAGGATGCCAGACTGAAGTTACATCAGTAAGGAGGAAAAGTTGATGGCAAGCAGCAAAGGAGAGACTAAATCTGTTGTATGGTGGCAAGGCTTCTGGTGATATGAAACTGAAGCCTCTCTTAGTTTATCATTCAGAGAACCCAAGAGCCCTTAAAAACATAGCCAAAGGCTCTCTTCCTATTGTGTGGAAGAGTAACCCCAAAGCCTGGGTTACACAGGCCATTTTCCAGGACCAGGTTTTCCACGACTTCATCCCAGAGGTAGAGAAATATTGCTTGGAGAAGGATGTCCCAGTCAATGTTATTTTGCTGCTTGACAGTGCTTTGGGCAACCCCCCATTCTTGGACGACTTTCATCCCAACATCAAAGTAGTGCATCTGCCACTGAATACTGCGTCACTCACCCAACCTATGGACGAGGGAGTTATAGCAACTTTCAAGAAATATTATTTACATCACACTTTTTGTCAAACAGTAAAGGTGAGTGACAAGTCAGGAACAAACTTGCAACAATTTTGGAAGGACTATAGCATCTACAAGGCTATAAAAATTTTTGATTTTGCTTAGCCTGAAGTTATGGCCATCACCATGAATGGAGTTTGGAAGAACCTTTACCTGCACTTTGTTCACAATTTTTGTGGATTTGAGAAGGTGGATGAGGAGTCCAAATAGGTCTTCAGCAAGTGACCCTCAGCAAGAAGCTGGAGCTAGATCTGCAAGAGGATGACTTCATTGAACTCCTTTCTGTGAAACACAAGGAGCTTACTAATGAAGACCTGATGGAATTGGAAGCCCAGAGAAAGGACAAAGAAAGAAAAGAGGAAGAAGAAGTAACTGCAGAACCGAAGAGATTCACGATGCAGGAAATGGCAAGGTGAATTTTCTTTATTTGAGGAGGCACTGTTAGTTTTTGAGGCACAGGACCTGAATGTAGGATGGTACATGAAGGTTGCAGCAGCCATTCAGAATGCAATCTAGTGCTACCATGTCATCTATGATGAGAAAAATAGAGCTACTACCCAGACATCACTGGATCATTTTTTTCAAGAGGGTAGATAGAATTGAATCCAAAGGAACCAGAACCTGTGCCATCAATGTCAGGCGTGAGTGAAATTGCAACTTGCTCTCCATCAGCTATTGCTGATGATCCTTCAGGTCTATCATCTCCCACCTCCTCTCCCTCCTCCAGTCAGTAATCCTTCTTGCCTGCTCACTCGATGCCAGCCCCTGTATGCCAGCTGTTGTACTGTACTACTGTGCTTTTCAAGATACTGTACTGTAAGATTAAAAAGGTTTCTTTATTTTTGTGTTTGTTTGTTGTGTATTATTTGTGTGAAAAGTATTATAAACCTATTACAGTACAGTATTATATAGCCGATTGTGTTAGTTGGGTACCTAGGCTAACTTTGTTGGACTTACGAACAAATTAGACTTATGAATGCACTCTCAGAATGGAACTCGTTTGTATGTAGGGGACTTACTGTAGGCAGAGGAACTGAGTAGAAATTTTTCCAAAGAAGACATCCAGGTGGCTACCAGGCACAAGAAAAGATGCTCAACATCACCAATCATCAGGGAAATAAAATCAAAACTACAGTGAGGTATCACGTCACACCTTTCTAAATAGTTATTATCAAAAATGACAAGAAAAGTAAATGTTGGTGTGGAGACATGGGCAGAAATATGAGCTTTTGCTTTCATTATATGTTACTTAATTTTCTAAGCCTTTGATTCTCAACTGTTAAATGTGGATAATCATATTTCTTACCACACAAGGCTGTGTAAGATGTGACTTTTTTTAAAACTAAAGTGCTTAAGAAAACATGGCATAGTTAACAGAGAAGGAATAGTAATTGCTATTATTATAAACCACTTTCAGACAGCTATTTCCGGTTTGATTATCTGTAAAGATGCCAGCAGCATTTTTTTCCTGAAAATACTTAAATACATATTTCAAAAAACTGAAACATGATTAATTAAAATTGGAGTTTCAGAGAATATTTGCACCTGCAAGTATTTCTGTTGTGCTGTATATATGTGACCAAACATACATAAGGAGTTTTACCTGTTATTATTTTGGCATAATGAACTATAACACAAAACATTGATAAAACTACATTGACACATTGTTAATAATCAGAAGTCACTTATTTAGATTTGAAGTCAGTTATAGATTTTATCTTATTTAGCTGTGCCCCTCTGGTAAAGTGTTAAATCTCTATGAACCTCTGTCTCTTCCTCTCTAAAATGAGAGTAATGCAATAAGCATATCATGAGTATTTATGATGATTAAATAAAATAGTATATTTAAATCAAAAATCATATACTAGGCATCACACACACACACACACACACACACACAGATTTTCATTAGGAGGATATTAAAAAACTCTGTAACAGTGTTTGCCTTTAGGTAAAGGAACTGGGTAACTGGAAAACAAGTTGGGCAGAATGAATTTCTTTCTACTTTTAAAAATAAAATTTAAAAAATTATGATTCACTTTTTTTTCAGTTTCATTGAGATACAATTGACATAAATCTCTGTATAAGATTAAGGTCAGGCTTCCTTGGTGGCGCAGTGGTTGAGAGTCTGCCTGCCGATGCGGGGGGCACGGGTTCGTGCCCTGGTCCGGGAGGATCCCACATGCCGCAGAGCGGCTGGGCCCGTGAGCCATGGCCGCTGAGCCTGCGTGTCCGGAGCCTGTGCTCCGCGAGGGGAGAGGCCACAACAGTGAGAGGCCCGTGCACCGCAAAAAAAAAAAAAAAAAAAAAGATTAAGGTCTACGGCACAATGGTTTGACATATATATGATGAAAGGATTACTGCAGTAAGTTTGGTTAGCATACAGTATCCCTTATAAAGTACAAAGAAACAGCAAAAAGATATTTTTTCCCTTTGGGATGATGACTCAGGATTTATTTTCTTAAATTTTTTTTTATAGTTAACACATATAGTACTGTTAACTATAGTCATTATGCTGTACATTATATCCCAAATACTTATAACTGGAAATTTGTGCCTTTGGACCACTTTCCTTGAATTTCCCTTCTCCCCACCCCCTGCTGCTGGTAACCACAAATCTGTTCTCTGTTTCTATTACTTTGGGTTTTTTAAATTTTTCTTTTTATATCTCACATATAAGTGAAATCATATGGTATTGGTCTTTCTCTGCCTGACTTACAACACTTAGCATAATACCCTCCAAGTCCATCCATGTTTTTACAGATGGCTCGATTTCATTCTTTTATATGGTTGATTAATATTCCATTGAATATATGTACCACATCTTCTTTCCATTCTGCTGATGGACACTTAGGTTGCTTTAATATCTAGGCTATTGTAAATAATGTTGCAATGAACATTAGGGTGCATATATCTTTTTGAATTAATGTTTTTGTTTTCTTCACATAAATACCCAGAAGTGGAGTACCTGGATTGTATGATGGTTCTATTTTTAATCTTTTGAAGAACTTCCATACTTTGTTCCATTGTGGCTGTACCAATTTATATCCCACCAAAAGTGAACAAAGATTTCTTTTTCCTTTCATTTATTCATCTTGAATGCCAACTACACTCAATGTCAACACATTCCAATATCAAGGCTTTAATATTTGCTTTGTCTGAAGTGTTTTTTCTCAGACATTCACTTGATTGATTTTATCTTCCTTGACCATCCTTAAAAATAGTAACTGGGGCTTCCCTGGTGGCGCAGTGGTTAAGAGTCTGCCTGCCGATGCAGGGGACACAGGTTCGTGCCCTGGTCTGGGAAGATCCCACATGCCGCGGAGCAGCTAGGCCCGTGAGCCATGGCCGCTGAGCCTGCGTGTCCGGAGCCTGTGCTCCGCAACGGGAGAGGCCACAACAGTGAGAGGTCCGCGTACCACAAAAAAAAAAAAAAAAAAATAGTAACTGAATCAGGCTACCCATTATCCTGTTTGCCACTATCTGATTCTTTATAATATAGCTATATTTGCTTATCATTTTATTATCTACTTTTACTATGAGAATATGAGATTCACATGGGTAGGGGCTTATTTGTTTGTTTATAGCTATGTAACCAGAGCCTTGAATTATGTGTGACATATTGCATGTGATCATAAATATGCTTGGCTAAATGATTTAATAAATAATGTCATATCACAATATGTGGTATCCATTTATGCTTGTCATTAAATATCCTTTTCCAATATTCTTTAATGTTGATATGTTATTTCTTGTTTATGAAAATGTAATATATTCCTTGCTTTGCTTTCAATATTTGGACATTTCCAAATAATGCTATAATGAATATCTTTGTACATGAATGTTATTGCCTAATTCTGATTGTTTCCTCAGCATAAAATCTAGAGTAGAATAGCTTGATCAAACAATTAACATTTTATGACATTAAATATTTTGACACAGCAGGAGATTCACTGGCAACAGCTAGTCCAGTATCCTGCTGCTAATAAGAACATAAGAGACATTTAATTGAATGTATAGATTCTTAGTGAAGGCATAGGGTGAGATGCAGAAGGAGTTCAGAGAAATATGATAGTCTAGGGTACTCTGGAGTAAGTATTTGTACACAGAAGTTAAAACCCATGAGCTTGATCAGCTATCAACTACACAATTATGCAGAGGGATAGGTTATTACCATTGTGGATGGGTGTGTCAAAACAGCAAGAAAAGAATAATGGTTTAAGGTAGGTTTGGAGATAGCCCTTGGCTGTTTATACAGGAACCAATAACTGCCTGAGTAGACAATAGATGAAATGCCCAATAAACAAAAATGATACTTTACTTCACACTATGAGACAATCAAGGTTAATAGTAACCTAAATGGGGGCTTCCCTGGTGGCGCAGTGGTTGAGAATCTGCCTGCTAATGCAGGGGACACGGGTTCGAGCCCTGGTCTGGGAGGATCCCACATGCCACGGAGCAACTAGGCCTGTGAGCCACAACTACTGAGCCTGCGCGTCTGGAGCCTGTGCTCTGCAACAAGAAAGGCTGTGATAGTGAGAGGCCCATGCACTGTGATTAAGAGTGGCCCCCGCTTGCCACAACTAGAGAAAGCCCTTGCACAGATACGAAGACCCAACACAGCAAAAATAAATAAATTAATTAATAAATTCCTACCCCCAATATCTTCTAAAAAAAGAAAAAAAACTTTACCAAAATAGCAGGCCCCTTAATTATTAAAAAAAAAAAAGTAACCTAAAGGGGTTTCTAGTGATTGTGCTATTTAGCTGACTATATGTAAACGAAATTGCTACCTAATGGTACATTATTTAGCATAAGGAAGTTACAAACTAAAATTATGTTTTTGTAAACCATTCCTTATTTCATAAATATAGGAGTATTTAATTCTCCCACCTTATATTATTAACAGGTACATATTAAGTGTTTAAAAATTTTCTCTGTTTTCCAAACTAATCTCAGATTCACTTAACCTTGCTAGTAAATTAATCAACACTGTACTATCCATTCATTAAACACCTGATAAGTGCAAAAGACTGCGCTTGATGTCATCTGAGCTACATTCCTGCCCTTAGAAGATTTTAATCTCTTTGGGAAGAAGGGATATAATTAAAGGAAATAACAAAATAAATGTTTAAGAAAAGAGAAAACATTGCAGTAAACAGTATTAGCATCCCTACAACAGAGACAGAAATGCGGCCTGAATTTGAAAGGGAGAAGGATAGCCTAATTTGAAGTTCCAGGGAAGACTCCATAGGGAAGGTGGGATAAGCAGGATTTAGGTTAAGCCAGTGGAAGAAAATGGCCTTGTCAGGAGAAATAGCTACTAAAAAATGTGATCAAATGTAAAGAAAAGAAGTAGGAAAGACCAACAATGCCCACCTCATGAAGAATAAAAGAATTTGGCTGAAGTGGGTGATAAGTGTAGACAATCAAAGGCAGAGGACATTGGAAGACACGACAGATATACATAGAATACCAGGCTAAGACAAGTAATAGAAGACTAAAAAAAGGGACTTTGACTTCTAAAATGATTTTTCCTAAACATTATGCATGTGACATTTTAACATGGATCCACGTGCTTTCATAGAGAATTGTAAAGACGGGTTAATCCATGAATGAAGCTAATTGACACTAAATGATTTCTTTCACCTTAAACCAGAAGGTTCATAAAATGTTTAGACATTTATTTCATTGCCATGTTCAAAGCACATTTAGGAGGAGGACATTGTACAAGCGCTGGGATGGACCCAGCATAATTTAATGGGGTAACAACATTTCATAAACTCCAAGGTTGTGATTCTTGATCCTGCTCTTATAGTTAACACAGCATGTGGTGTTTCTGCATTAATTTCTCTAGTTATAAAATAGCTGTTTCCCACAACTCTCAAGGGGATCCTACAAAATCAATTGAATAATGACATATAAGTACTTTGAGCTTCTTAGAGAGAAAACTAAATCTTATAATTGCCTTCTTCAACCACCTTCATTTTATTTTATAGAGTGAACTGGAGTACATATAAGAGATGGATTAATCTTATCTCCCTTCATTTTTTTCTTGGTAAATTGCACAAAAAAGGAATTGTTACAGAAATGTAGCATACAAAATTTTTGTTCATAAATGATAAATATATCACATAACTATTAACAAAATCACTCTTTTGACACATTTAAGAATTGAGGCATAACTCTTTTTAATTTAATTTTATTTATTCTTTTATACAACAGGTTCTTATTAATTATCCATTTTATACATATTGAGGCATAACTCTTCATAATCAAAACTTATACATATAACACACCTGATGTATGCTTTTATGTTATAATTCACCTTTAGAATAATTTGTACATGGTCTTTTATGTTCCAGAAGAGATAGTGGATTTTCACTGATTCACCTATATTTGTTTTCTTGTTGCAGATTCAAATTTTCTCCATGGCACATATTTTTTAAAATATCTGTTTCAATTTAAATGTGCTATCCTTGGACATAGCACAGTTTTCAGTGTAGCACTAACAAGTTTATTGTACCTGTTAAGGCTATTTTGGGTACATGCAATAGAAAGCAATAGACCCTGGCCTACTTAACTAAGTATAAGGAGATTTTTTATGAGGTTTCATGGTACTCAAAAGGCAATGAAAAAGCAGATAAGCAAAGCCCCTGCAAGGGCAGGTGCTAGAATGGCTCCAGGGACAAGGAATTCCTAGCGTTATAACGAAAGCATTGCCATCAGGTTGCCTCGTCTCTCCTGAGATTCCAGTCTGTATATTTCTGTCTATGATCAGAATTCCTGGGCTGCGGGTAAATTTCACTGGCCCACCTTGAATCTAGCCCACAATGGTTTGACTCAGTCAAGTGCAGAGGGCAGACTCAGGTGTTTGGAGCTGTATCCAGAGCAGGAAGATTTGTTAGGTTCCCAGGACCCACAATTGTAGTTCTCATGATCAAAGACATTTTTGGCTCTGCTATTATATATAAACTCTTCTCCAGTATATGCTAAAGGGGATTTGAGTAAAACACCTTTAATGATAGTAAGTGTTGTTGGAAGCATAAAAGAGGGCATCTCCTGAGGACTAGGAAAAATAAATTTGTCAGGAGTTAAACCAAGCCGTACAAAAGTCACTTAAAATTTTTGAATGGTTGCTACTCTTGAAAAAAGATTTGAAAAGTGAAATATTATAGAAAGTAAAACACAAGAAGTAGATAGGTCAACTCTATTTCAATTTAAAAAGGCAATAAATAGGGCTTCCCTGGTGGCACAGTGCTGAAGAGTCCGCCTGCCGATGCAGAGGACATGGGTTGGTGCTCCGGTCCGGGAAGATTCCACATGCCGCGGAGCAGCTGGGCCCGTGAGCCATGGCCACTGAGCCTGCGCATCTGGAGCCTGTGCTCTGCAGCGGGAGAGGCCACAGCAGTGAGAGACCCATGTATGACAAAAAAAAAAAAAAAAAAAAAAGGCAATATTAGAGAAATAAAGAAAACAATGGTATAAGAGGTAAATTCCGGTATGTCATATAAAGTAACTGAAAATCTACTTAATAAATATACTAAGGGCCTTAGGTGTATGTATAAAAGTACTGAAAACACATAATACATAATATGAAAGAAACATTTTAGCATAAGTCAGCTAATATCACTTCATACATAGCACGGAATCTTTTAAAGGAAGGAGTCTGGAACTGGATTATTCAAATTGTTTTCTTAATTAAAAGAGATGGAGCAGACATGATGGAGGAGTATACCTGCATACCAAGGAGGTGTGCAACTGGATGGGAATCCATGGATCTGTAGGTGGATCACAGGACAGAACATTTGAATAAATGGAAAGAAAACCATAACTGATATCACTCTGGAAGTAGATGAAAGCTCTCTCAGACCCACAGATGCTTCCAAAATACAGATTGTGAAAGTGTCACAGAAACAAGATATAGCAGTAATGTAGAACTTCAAATGTCTTGACATCTGGTGGAAGTTATGTTTTGCTAAAAGCAACAAATCTGATAAATTCAGTAGTGGTGGATAATGTGTTCTCCACAATAATGTCACTCCCATATGTCTCAGCGTTCTCCCACACAGACTCATCCTCCTACCCCACTCAGACCTATGCAACTCCATCCAGGAACCCCAATCACATGTATGCAAACCCCTCAGGCTACAGATGCTCTCTTCCATGTTGGCTTTCACTAGCACCTGGATCTTTCCTAAGAAGATGGTTGCACCTTTACTTTCTTAGGGTTTATGTAATGCAGGATGTGGGGGCTCCTTGGACAATCTTTTGCTTCATTTCTGCTATTTCTAGACCATTAAAACCCAAAGCTCATGTTAATAGGCATACTCTGCTTTGATGCTTAATCAGGCTTTATCACATGGATCCTTCTCTCACCTCTGTCATCTACCCACCACTTGTCAATACCCCACTCCGAGAACCATCCTCGTCCATGTCTCTGACCCTGGTTAACAGTTTTACCCTGTGTCTTAAGCCTTGCCATTATTCTGGCTTTCTCATGGGTAACCTTAGAGCATTCTGAATCCCATCTCTTTGCCTTCAATTTCTGAGATTCTTTTTCCTTTTCCAGAGCAGTCACTCCACACATTTCACAGTCTGGAGTGGGTTTTTTGTGACAATATATTTGCATCTGGAGTCTGATATTCTACTCTCTATTTCTTCAAGTTGCTCACTCCTTTAGTATCTGTTTTCTGACTACAGTGAGAAAGCTTATATTTGACTATCTTATTTTTCCCAGCTTACCAGGAAGAGTCCATCTTTGCTAATTTTCCACCCAGCCAGATCCTGTTACTCATCTACTCATCCATTCTCTTGTCAATTGTCTCACCTCCCAAGGCTCCTTCCTTCACCAGCTCTCATCTGGCCGGTTAACGATCTATTTTCTCCATTTGTATCTAGGCTGTTGAGCAGAGAGAGGAAAAACTCACACTTTGCAGATTTTTGTGATTAAAGACTCAGACTTTCTAATCTCATCTTGGCCCTAAAAACTGCCCAAGATTCCTGTATGTGATACTAATCTCTCACTACAGGTGCCGTGTTCAACCTTCATTCATGGTGAGATCCAAACACATCATCCCCCCTCTACTTCAAAGAGAAAATAGAGGATTTAACTGAGAAGTTCTTAATATTTCTTGTTCCTCAAATATTTTGCTGGGACTAACACAACTCCTTACCAAAAGTGACTTTGAAGAGTAAGGACTGTTATTGTCTTACTTAAGAAAAAGCTCTGACGTAGGTGATTCCAGGGTTAGTTCAGCTGCATAGTATTGTCATTAGAGGCCATCTTGGTGAACCACTTCAAGCATGAGCTCTCATGATTCCTGAATTCTGTCCTCATACCTCTGTATAATCTCCTTCTCTAGGGTGTGGGTGGGACATGTGATTTGCTCTAATCAGTACAATATGGCAAATTTGACAAGATGTGGCTCCTTTGATTGTGGTATGTAATCTTGCTCATGGACTGACTTTGGAGACTCTCCTTGTTAGCTCTGGGGAAGTAAGGAGCCACATTGTGGATGCCCCGTGGCAAGAAGCTTAGGGTGGCCTCTAGGAGCTGAGGGGCAACTCTGGCCAACAGGCAGGAAGAAACTTCCTTCCTCAGTCCTACAACCAGAAGGAAATGAATTCAGGGCACAACCTGAGTGAGGCTGGAAGCATAATCTTACCAAGCAGAGTCTCCAGGTGAGGACAAAGCTTGACACCTTGATTGCAGCCTCAGAAGATTCTAAGCAGAGGCCCCAGTTAGGCTGCACCCTGACTCCGGACCTAGAGGAACTTTGAGATCATGAATGTGTTGCTTTCAGCCATCATGTTTATGGTAATTTGTTACCGAACAGCCAGTTTTTGTTCTTTTTTTTCTTCTTTTTCTGGACCTGTCCCAACCAATTTGTCCATAATTCTTGTTTGATTTACCTTCAAAACGTAACCACTGCTTAACACTTCTACCATACGACCTTCGGCTAAGCCAGGATAATTAAAGGTCTTCTAATTTGTCTTCTTATTTCTACTCTCTCACACTTTTGGTATAACTTCTGCCCAACAGTAAAAAAAAGAGAAAGAAAAAAGTTAATCTGACACACTCATGCACCACTCAATAAAAATCCTCTAAAAGCCTTCCATCTCTTGTAGAATACAATTCAAAATTTTTTGCCATGTCCTGAGAGACCCTTCAAGATCTGGCCATTGAGAAAGTCAACCTCATCTTCTTACACTTTCCCAGAACTCATTCTACTGTAGACAATGGTTTTCTTACCAAGATTGGTCCTCCCCTTTAGAGCCTTTGACTTAATATTTCCTTTTAATGGCACATACTTTCTTTATTCATTTATGCAAAAGTAATTATTAAATGTCACCCTGTGCAATTCACTAACCAGATGATAAAAATCCAGCAGTAAACAAAAATTTTTTTTTTTTTATCAAAAAGACACCAAATGCTGCCTAAATGAACTATTCAAATGATCAGATTGGATACCGCTGGAAATAAATTCGGAAAGTCTTCAACTAATAGAGAGCCCTGAGGGCATAATCTGAACAGTAATTCATTTCCACCCCTTCAGAATCAAAGCTGAGTCTCCTCCATGCTAACAAGATATCTATGGACTAGATCAAAGGTCAATTACTGGGAAAAGTAAAAAGAGCACATGATATGAATGTTTTACAAATTTTACTCCTTACATATCAACTCTGCTCTTGTGGAATTCCTGTGAATACCTCAAACTGACTTATTCTTCCTCCTCACCTCCCCCATATAATTGATCAATTCTTGTACATTTCCAGCCTAAAAATAGCTTCCATATGTCTCCTATTTTCTGGATGCAGGTCTTACCACAATGCAGCCACTATCCTCAGGATAATTTTTCTCCTACTTCTTTAGCATTATCATTCAAGGTGCAAATGAAATGGTATCTTTTGGTTGAAGGCTACCAGGTAAATTTTTGAGTTAGTTGTTTTGGTCTCTGTGCTCCTTTAATACTTTATCACTGTCTTTTAAAGCACCTAAAAAGTTGTATGTAATTGACATATCAGATAAAGTGTTTTGCAAAACCAGATCTATAGCATATTAATATGTTTTCCTGGATCTAGAGAATTGACACAATAGCCACACAATAAGCATTTCTGGAAGTGTGAAGAATTAATGAAACATTACCAGGAAAAAAATTGAACATCTCCATTCTATGCATTGATATTTTCTTCCCATCATCATTTTAAAAAGACACAAATACTGGTACTATTGGCAATGTGATGCTAGTTATCCAATTTGTCTTATAAATTACTGACAAACAGTTAAAAGCACCAATTTTAAAAGGTGACAGTAGTATCTTCAATTGATAGGAGTGGGAAAACATGGAGAAAATGGGATTGGACAGTTTGACATGTGAAAAAATTAGCTAGACTGAAAATGTTCCAGATAAACAGAGCATGCGTGCCCCATACAAGTTTCCTTCTACAAATTTCCACCTTACTTCTTTGCTTTCCTATATTTCAAGGCCATGTGGGTTTTGCATGAATTGTATATTTCTCATTAGTTTATCATATACTGGTTACTTGCAATAGACAATATATTAAACATACTCTGCAATATATATGCAACTTTTTGGTGGCTTGAAAGTGCCTTGTCTTCACAATCCACCATTTTATGCAGAGTGGAGTGACTAACTGGAGAAAGAAAAGTAGGACTGCCCTTCCATGAACAGACACTATGGCCTGCCTAGGGATCTGTGTGACCAAGATCATGTTACAGAAAGGCATGGAGTTCACAACAGGGCACATGAGACTAGTATCAAACAATACTGTCACCAACCCAAGAACAATAGCAGTCCAAAGCAGGGACGTGTTACCTGATTAGACTTTCTAGTTTTCTTCCCTTTGAGGCAATTGAAGCATGGATGATTCCTTTCCAGTGAGAACCACATAGGTTATTGGAAAATTCTGTGTGTGTGTGTGTGTGTGTGTGTGTGTGTGTGTGTATGTCTGATATTTAGGTGAAAGAGCTGTGAATCCTCCTTTTGGGTATTTTCTACTACAATACATCTGACCAAACTAGTTATAATGAAGAGTTCCCCTCACCACCCTTCTCTTTCATGATGGACCAGTTGCATGAATTTTAGTATATATCACCTCTACCATCTCTCAGCCAAAAGAAATATAACTTGTATTATATTAACAAATACAATTATATCTACTATAATATTCATGCCATTTGGGGCAATATGTTATAAGTCAAGGCCAATTTTATTTAGCTCATCCTCAATATATGCAAAAGAATATTTTCTTTGTTACTATATCTTAGAACATTGCATATTTCTTTAATATCTATTTACTCTTCCTAAATTATATTTGTCTTGAAGAAAGGCAAAGTCAAATTTTAGTATAAATTATGAAAACATGTGGAATATTTCTTGAAAGATAATAATATGAAAATTCTCAGAGTATCATTTTTTCTCAATATATAGTAATATCCAGCAAATAAAAATGGTAATATTCCCTGTATATCTTAACTAAAGAGATATAATATTTGCACAGCACCATGAAGGGAAAGTACTATTTAATGTGCCCCTGCTTTCTCCCTTCTTGCTACCCCTTTGTCCTCATTGTCTGCCATGGTTGTAGCATTATTCTCACATCTCAGCTCAACAAAATGTTTTCAGTAAAGTATCCCCGACACCTCAGAATAGATGAGTCTGTCTCATGTATGCTCTAAATGCAACTCCTCCTTTGCCTTCAGAAACTCTAAAACATCATTTATGCCAGAGCCCAATCTACTTATTTTCCTGGGAAAAGCAAAATCTCTATTAAGATCTGCCTGAGTCCACAGGTACCAGAAGTGCAAACCACAAAGAACCATATGCATTCTGCACTGGAGGTGGAGTGCAGTTTCTCACCTGGGTGGTGAAAATGCACCAAATGGGCAGGGTGGGAGGGGCTGTGGAAAGAATGGTGAAGCCTGGAGAGGTGTAACAAGGTGTGGAGCAGGTCCTTCCAGACCTAATATAAGAAGCTTGATTCACCCTTCCCTTACTTGACACAAATGAATGACCTAAATGGGGTCATTTGATTCCTTACTTTTGATTCCTCTGGGAAGATAGATGCCTTTTTTTCTCAAAAGTGCTGAAAGTGGTGTTCCTCATGGTCTTCTTCCCTGGCATAAGCAGGTACAATAGTGCTTAGAAAAGTGGTTATACTTGCTTCTTGGTCCACCAGAGAGGCACAGTCGAGGCAGAGCCTGGTGGGGGCAACAGCTCTAACCTTGGCAACATTTCTTATTGTGAGAGAAAAATCAGATCTCACTTTTGTATAAAATGCAGATAGATGAAATGAGATTTATTGTAGGGCACCAAAACCCCCTACGTATTGTATGGCTTTAAAATATATTTATAGTCTTGTTATTGAAACCAATGAGCTCTGTAATTTTTTTAATGCACTCAAAGTTCTGGAGCCATATGGGAATTAAATTTACTTTTCTTGTGTGTGAAAATTCAAGTAAAGTAAGAGTTGAATGCTTGTAGGTGTTTAATTCCCCAAGCCTGGCCACCCATTCACCCATGGTCTGTTTCTGTCACACCGTCCTATGGCACCACTAAAGGTAATTCTAGAGGTGCTTATGAGTTTGGAAGACTCAAAATTAACAGTCCAAAAACCAGGTCATTCCTTCCTTCCATCTCTAAATACAAATGCTCCAACTTCAAGGTTTTGCTTATACTGCTTCACTCCCATAATCCCTTTTCTTAATCATCTCGTTGTCACCTCCTTTTCCCATTATGCCACTAAAGGCATATTCAAGTAAAAATGAAGTCAGAAAAAAAATTATGTCTACATTAATTTATTGTAGAGCTTGTCAGTTTTAATCATATCAAAGTAGATTATGTTTATATAGGTTAATTCTATAAATTGTGTTGAATTTACTACCTGTATTGTGCATATTGTGATTCTAAAGAAAAATTCAAGCAATGATTCATTTTGTCATGAACTATTCTCTAGCCTCTAAATTTTACTCCTTTAAACAGCCAAGCAAGGGAAGGCTCTTTGACACTATTTGCAGAGACATTTATTTATTTCTATTAATCTTGTTCTGCGTATACTTTGGAAAGTGAAATCTAGGAATTTTGTAACTCAAACACAAAATACCTTCTCTCCAGGAGGAGTATTATACTTTGAAAGTAATACTGTTACTTCTTTGGGGCTTTATCCATGAAATATAAGCCCCAGAAAAAACATACCTGGTCATTCATATCTTTAAAAGTTTTTCAACAAATATTTATGAAAAACTTCATATATGCTAACCCTTTTGGACCCAATTCGTCCACTGCAAAAGATTAAAGTTCTATACTCTGCCTATTTAACCTTTGTGTTGTCCTTGATCCCACCATGGGATCCAGCATGAGGACACCTTCTTTCTGCGTGCCTCCCATCCGTGCTGGAGAAAGGATGATAACCAAGCAGACCTGGCCTTCTCAGTGTTTATACCAACCAGCTGCATCCTGGCTCTGACCACATCCCAGCATGCCCAATATTTCTCCCTCATTGACTCCTTGGCTCATTTCTCTCAGAAATGTTCCAAATCCCTTCAACCCATAAAGCTTCCAATTTCTCCTCCTCAGTGTCAGTGAGAGCAGATCTCTTACTTTGCCGGGCATTTTGGTACAATTCAAAAGGAGCCCTTTTGTTATCTCAGCCCTCCTAAATTTTTTCTTCATTCTTTCATAGTCTCCAGAGTAGAATAGGGTGGGATTGTCCAAAATACAGAACTGTATTTTTTTTTTACCTTATTTATTTATTTTTAACATCTTTATTGGATTATAATTGCTTTACAATGGTGTGTTAGTTTCTGCTTTATAACAAAGTGAATCAGTTATACATATACATATGTCCCCATATCTCTTCCCTCTTGTGTCTCCCTCCCTCCCACCCTCCCTATCCCACCCCTCTAGGTGGTCACAAAGCACCGAGCTGATCTCCCTGTGCTGTGCGGCTGCTTCCCACTAGCTATCTATTTTACGTTTGGTAGTGTATATATGTCCATGCCATTCTCCCACTTCATCCCAGTTTACCCTTCCTCCTCCCCGTATCCTCAACTCCATTCTCTAGTAGGTCTGTGTCTTTATTCCTGTCTTTCCCCAATTTTTGAAACCACTTTCTGGCATCTTGAGGAGCCCTGAATGCATGCTAATCCCTTTGAGTTTAAACATTTTAAATGGCATCCTCCTAATTTTTTTTTTCATCTATTCATTCAATTAGCAAATATTTACTCAGGACTGTGTCTGGTCATTAAGGAGTTCACAAGCTGATATTTAGATAGTCATTCTATAATGTGAGGGAAATAAGCATGCCAACAAATACTGAACTCTGACTATAGCCAGGCATAGTATTAAATTCATTATTTAATATAATTTTAAAACAATCCATGATAAAAGAAAAATTAGTTCAAGAAAGTTCTATGTTTATATAATTTTTCCTACTCTAAGACTGACATTTTCCGGGGTTATATAACTTGTCAAAGCATATTTAGAGAGTGGCAGAGTTGATATTCAAACCCCTGACTTTTTGACTCCAGGGATCATGTGCTTAAAGCATCATATTATTTACATAATAATGGGCTGCCCAATGTACTATGGGAGAATAGGAATGTCTAAGCCAGATTGGAATATTGCAAAAGTCCCCATGGAGCAGGTTATACCCATATTGTCTTACTAAGTGACAGTTGGATTTAGGTGAAAGGACATATGGGTCTCCGCCTGGAGGGCATTACAGGTAGAAAAGACTGCACACAACAAGGTGACTATCAGTAGCATCAATAGAGCAAAGTAGTCTAGTATTAGAAGAGCAAAGAGTAGAAAAATAGGAGTGGTGGCAGATTATGCTGAGAAGTAGGCTGGAACCTTTTCCTTGAAGACCTCCTTTGGCACAATGAGGAGTTTAGATTTTATATAAGAAGCACAGGGAGTCAGTACAACTTTAATAATTTCCAAGGTCAGATTTGCATTACTTATTCATGCCTCTACCTAGAATGGGAGAGGGTTAAAGAAGAGAACCAGACAAGAAGCAGAAACAGACAATTCTTCCAATAATCCAGGTGATAGGTGATTAATGGGGGCTCTACAAAGCAATGACATTTGCTGCCAGCAGACCTGCACTGTCATTCTGGCCCTGCCACCTACCAGCTGGGTGACTGGGGGCTGGTTTTTAACCTTTGTAATTTCCAAGTTCCTAAGATGGTAAATAAGGGTAACAATTCTTTCACAGATTTGTTGAAAGGAATATATGTGATAATCCATGTAAGCTACTTAGCAAATTGCTTGGCACATTTTAAGTCTTCAACAAACCAGTGACAGTATTATTACTGATGTTATGTTTACTTGCAAAATCAATGCTAATTGCCCTTTTGGGGAGCAGGACATTGAGCATTAGCTCACGTTTTTGTCTTAGAAGTCAGGGTTAAATATTGCAGCCGATGGAGCAGGCCTAGTCCACTGGACTGCATAAATTTCTAGACACAAAGCATATGTAGCAGGTGGCAATCTTTGTGCACAAACTTAACATATATTTCATACTAAAACTGAGACAAGTCTTCTCCTGATGCAAGAGTTTCAACTTCAGGTATCATTGGGGCTTCCTCTCCCCCACAGGGTCCCATAGGTCACCAAGAATCTAAGGGAAGTGCCAGGCTCTTAATTCATAGTGATGCCATGATTTCCTTGGGTTCTTCTGCTACCCAGTCCTATGATCAGAGTGAGTCTTCAGACTCTTGTCTGCTGTTCAGGACACTGCTCAATGGACTCAAGGCTATTGGTTGTGGTAGAAATGAACCCCAGAAACTCTGTAACTTTTTTCTTGCTATGCTATATGTTCATTCCAAGTCAGCTGGAAGGCTCTTCTCTGCATTGTGAACACTCTGGGATCCAGGATAATAGACTGTTTCCAGGCTGAGGGGAATAAAAAGCATCATGGGTCCCTAATTGACTCTTAAAGCTTCTACCAGAAAGTGACATGTTACTTCCTTTCATACTTGACATTGGTCAAAGCAAGTCATAAGGGCACACCTATATCTCCAAGGGAAACAAAGAAAACCCCACCATGTACCTAAGAAGAGGACCTGGTATATTTGAAAGATGCCAGTCACACTCCGCTTTCCACAAACTTGCCCAAGGTGGCCTTTCAATATGTTCTTTAGTTTGGAAAACATATTGTACAGCCTCTACTGATCTCCCACAGCAAGCTCTGATATCCTGCACACTTACTGATGGGGACTTTGTCTCCATCATGTACAGAGGACCTTCCCAAGTCCACACCCAAGGGATCTCACTCTTCCTAGTAGCCCGTTTCTGCTTCTCTCCACTCAAGCTTTCTTTGCCCCACCAAAGTCTTGGTGAATATAACTTCTAGATGTCTGCAAATTCTACTGTCACCCCATCACAGTTTTAAAAAAGCTTAAGTCTTTAACCATCAACCACTATCTCCACCTATTTCAATTTCCCAGGCAAAGAATCTGGAATGAGAACTAAGATGAATTCCATGAGACACAGAGGGAAAAATACCTTCAAAAGGGAAGAAAAAAATACAAATTATTACATAAGGGAAATTTTAAAAATGTAACATCTTGCACCCACCATGGAAAACAGTATGGAGACTCCTTAAAAACTAAAAATAGAGTTACCATATGATCCAGCAATCCCACTCCTGAGCATATATCCAGAAAATACAAAAGCCCTAGCACAAAAGATACATGCACCCCAACGTTCATAGCAGCACTATTTACAATGGCCAAGATATGAAAGCAACCTAAATGGCCATTGACAGATGAATGGATAAGGAAGATGTGGTGTGTGTGTACACACACACACACACACACAATGGAAAATTACTTAGCCATAAAAAAGAACAAAATAGTGCCATTTGCAGCAACATGGATGGACCTAGAGATTATCATACTAAGGGAAGTAAGTCAGACAGAGAAAGACAGGCATTATATGATGTCACTATATGCGGAAGCTAAAACATAGTACAAATGGACTTATTTACAAAACAGAAATGGACTCAGACATAGCAAACAAACTTATGATTACCAAAGGGGAAGGGGAAGGAAGGATAAATTGAGAATATGGGATTAACAGATACAAACTACTATATATAAAATAGATAAAAACAAGGATATACTGTATAGTACACGGAACTATATTCAATATCTTGTAATAAACTATAATGGAAAAGAATCAAAAAGGAATATATATATATATATATATATATATATATATACACACACACACACATATATGTATAACCAAATCACTTTGTTCTACACCTGAAAATAACACAATATTGTAAATAAACTAAATTCAATTTAAAAAGTGTAACATTTTAAGCAACATCATATGAGCTATTTCTGGACCTAAAATTTAAGTGACAGCAAATAGCCACTCTGATCTTTAGGCCATCTAGATAAGCTACAGTCAGCCAGCCCAGACTCTGATGTCTATTACCTCATGCAGTACAGATAGAAACTAATCCCCTCCTCCAATTTTATTGCCTTTTGGTATTACATAACTATGTTTATTACTAACTATAAAGCTGTGATATACCACCATATTCACTGGGATTTTAGAAGTTAAATACCTAGCAGTCAATAATAACACATGCAGCCTTAGGTGTCTTAAATGGGCATTTAAGAAAGTTTCACATCATCTGTGTATGGTAAAGCTGATGAATTATTTCAGAACAGATGTTAACATTTAACACATTTACTTCTTGGATGCTCATTTGAAAAAGAAATCTTTCAGGCTGTAAATTATCAGACTGACAGACTGGCGAGAGGAAAAATATCTATATTTTCCTTTCAATTAGACACCTTTGATTTTAGAGGCAATGGCTTCAGCAAAGTCTTTTAGGACTGTTAAACATTGTTCATGTCTCTTCAATTACTCTCACTGAGCATTCAAAAACTCCACTGGGAGAAACTGTGTTCCCACTCTCTGGTTACACAGTTCCCAATGTAAATCCTTTACTTTTAAAAAATATCTCTTACAAACTCTCTTGCACTGTTGGTGGGAATGTAAATTGATACAGCCACTATGGAGAACAGTATGGAGGTTCCTTAAAAAACCAAAAATAGAACTACCATATGACCCATCAATCCCACTACTGGGCATATACCCTGAGAAAACCATAATTCAAAAAGAGTCATGTACCACAATGTTCATTGCAGCTCTGTTTACAATAGCCAGGACATGGAGGCGACCTAAGTGTCCATCGACAGATGAATGGATAAAGAAGATGTGGTACATATATACAATGGAATATTACTCAGCCATAAAAAGAAACGAAATTGAGTTATTTGTAGTGAGGTGGATGGACCTAGAGTCTGTCATACAGAGTGAAGTAAGTCAGAAAGAGAAAAACAAATACCGTATGCTAATGCATATATATGGAATCTAAAAAAAAAAACAAAAATAGAAAAATCATTCTGAAGAACCTAGGAGCAGGGCAGGAATAAAGATGCAGACATAGAGAATGGACTTGAGGACACAGGGAGGGGGAAGGGTAAGCTGGGACAAAGTGGCAGAGTGGCATGGACATATATACACTACCAAATGTGAAATAGATAGCTAGTGGGAAGCAGCCGCATAGCACAGGGAGATCAGCTCTGTGCTTTGTGACCACCTAGAGGGGTGGGATAGGGAGGGTGGGAGGGAGATGCAAGAGGGAGGAGGTATGGGGTTTTATGTATATGTGTAGCTGATTTACTTTGTTATAAACCAGAAACTAAAACATTATTGTAAAGCAATTATACTCCAATAAAGATGTTAAAATATATATATATGTAAAATCTAAAATATATTATATATATATATATATATCCCTTACACTAAGTATCTGTTCCAAAAAGAGGAGTGGATTGGGATTCCTCAAGTCACATGTGGAATAAAGCAACGAATCTCAAACTTCATCGTGAATCAGATTCATCCGGTCTGGGGTACAGTACAGAATTTGCATCACTAACATGTATCCAGGAGATGTGGACACTGAAGCTCCTGATCTGGGAGACATACTGTAAGAACCACGGGTGTTGAATATAAGTTTACCCAATTGTCTTCCTAGTTTGAAAAGTGTTCAAGAGTTGAAAAAGTTATGGGGCTGCTGCAGATTCAATAAGTATGATTCTGTTTCTTGGAGATTTACAACAAAGGTCCTAAGAGGCCTTAAACGTAAGAAAAAAATTTGTTTAATTTCTTTTAACTCAGTATTTCTCCAGATAGTTTCTTACAAAACCCCTTTTTCCCCCCATGGGTAATTGACATCTTCTTAATTATAGAGTTAAGAAAATTGCTTTCAATACTTTGCTATGAAAGCCTTCTAGCATGCTGTCTTGTGGGACTGCATTGCTCACACTTTTCCTCTTCTTCTTTTACCAAGAAGATATTTTGGTGTATTATATATTGAAAGTTCAAGGGAGCACTAGTCTTCCTCATGGAGAAGGTAGAACTTGACTTTATTCCTTAATAGAATCATAGATAGACATGACTGTGAAAGCACGTGGGCCATTTTGAATTAGAAAACCAGACTCAAAGAACATCAGACGTGAGGAAAAAAGTTTGGCTCCAGTATGGGGCTATACAGGATAAATGGAGTGACACGATCTCAGACCAAATCAGCCTTTTGCACATTGTCATGGTCAGTACTTAACCAAAGGCTGACCTAGTGCTTTCAAGAAGCTTCAAAAGTTGCTCAAAGGTTGTCATAATTTCCAGCTCTGGCCTACTATACCTCATGCCCCACACCTCTCAGGTCAATTTCCCTCAAGGGGAAAGTCATTGTTTTTATTCTAGGAATATGTTTGTAAAGAAGTTTTGTAGACGTTGTATGAGAGATATAATCAAGTTGTTTGGAAGAAAAAAAAGAACTTTCATGGATTTTCTGATTGAAGGGTATGTATATTAGAGGGTTGAAGTATGAACAGTTGGGGTGGAGTTAGGCTTAATGTAATACAAGTTATTTTCATTAAAGGTAATTACAAACAATTTCAAAAATCTCTCAGTGTTATATTCTACCCCCGCAAACTTATTTTTACAACACTTATCCACCAACATCTCAATTTAGGGGATATGACCCTTTAGGAAAAGGCTGCCAAATGGCTGACTTTACTTCCACCACAGAGAAAGAAGACAGTGACATCAAAAGTGTCCTTGAAAGTGTGAATATTCTTTGAGAGGATGAAACAGAGCAGACATACTCATTATATCACAGGTTATTTTTTGCCGGATATTACAATCAGTCAACAATTTTTACTACTCACCAACCCTGTGTCCAGTGCTTTATTTTCTTCCATCTTCAGATCCCAATAAGATCAATAACTTGTAATGAATGAAAACATTGCCTGGCAGTCAAAAAGTCCTTGGTAACTGTTAGTTTTGTATTGCCGCAAAACAAATTATCACACAAATAGCGGATTAAAACAACACACACCTACCATCCCACATTTCTTGGATCAGGAGTCTGCACACAGCTCCCTGGGTTCTCTGCTCAGGATCGCCAGAGGAGGAGAGAGAGTTCTTCTTATCAGGGAGGGTCCAGTTCTTCTAAGGATTTTCAGCTAATCCTGTCAGGCCCTCCCAAGGTGACCTGTTTTTGATTAGTTCAAATCAACTGATTTGGAACCTATATTATTCCTGCAAACTCCTCTCACCTCTACCATATTCTGTTGGCTAGAGGCATGTCCCACCTACACTCACAGCAGGGAAAGTATAGGGGCTGGTACATCAGCAGGTAGACAACATAGATTCCATCTTAGCATTTGCCTTTTACAGTAAGTTTAGATCACATGTTATTTTAGTGACAAGTAAATCTGTGATGAGGAGAAAAAGCAGTTTAAATCAGTGGTTAATGAAAGGGAGGAAACATGGAGAGTCTTAGAATACACTCATGACTGGGCCTTACACCAGAGTTTACGATTTAATTGTCTTGGAGTAGGATTAGTGCTTCAGTAGGTTTTAAATGCTCCCAAGTGATTCTTTGTTTAATTAGGTGAATGCAACTGCTTTCAATACTTGGAAAACGGAAGGAAAGAACTAAAATGCTTACCCAACAGCCCACCTGTTTGTAATCTCATTGGAAGACCCTAAGTAAGGTAAGATTGTCTAATTGAACACCTGCAGAAGGGGCTATTGTAAATTGGGAGTCATTTTTACTCACATTTTGGCGAGACATGAGATATCTAGGATTTCATTCTTTAGTATTGAATAAGATAAAATGTTTAGCTTAAAAAAATAGTTCACTTTCTTCCTTCATTCCTTCCTGAAAATTTCAGCTTGGGGTAGAGGCACACCTTTAAAAAGGAAAGAAAACTACAATAAATCCAGCAATGATGTTGTATTGCAGTTGGAGTATCAGCGTGAACTCACATTTGTGTGTGTCTATTCTATCCACTGAGTCTGGAATCAGTGATACACCAGTGGCAATGAACTCATTTAGTGCCTAGATGTTGGCTTCTAAACACCACTGTCACTAAGAGGAACCATGTCTTCTTAAAAGATGTGGCTGGCTCCAGGAGTGGAGCCATAAATGTATTAGATGGGCCTGAAACATCTTGTGAAGAAAGTCTTCAAGGAACATTGGAGACATGTCAACAGAACATAAAGGTGGCCCTGAAGAGGCTCCCACTGTTGAAATCAGAAATGATTTAAGCATCAAAATAACTATATAAATAAATGAATAAATAAATGGAGAGAAAACATATCTTTCCTTATAGCAGAAAGTCATGTAATATATGTAGAAATAATTAAAAACTTCACCATTTAGTATTATCATAGAAATTGCTACACACAAGAATTTTCTGTGGCTCCTCAAAATACTGGGTGAAAATTTGGTGAGAACCAGCATAGTTACATAATCTCAAACTTTCTCCCTATGAACAACAAAACAACAGCAACAAACAGTTAATTGCAAAAGGAAGAAAGACTACGTTTTAAGTGGAAACTGACAGCAGACGTGACCCTAATCAAGTGGTTGAATTAGCATTACTAGCATTGGGATGAAGTACAAAATTGGATTCAGTGAGATTAAGCACAGCTTGCATTGTCTGAATCTAATCATGAGGAAATACAAGACAAATTGAATGTTTTTTTCTATAAAATAGCCTGCAGAAGAAGTGTATGTTCAAGCATCAAGGCTGAACTATTCCAGATTGAAGGGGAATGAAAAGACATGACAACTAAATTCAACTGGACATCTTTGTTTGGACATTTTATACTATGCATATTATTATATGACTGGGAAACTTAAATGCAGTTTGTGGATTAGATAGTATATTAGTTTGCTAGGGCTACTATAATAGAATGGGTGGCTTAAATAACTGAGTTTTATTTTTTCACAGTTCTGGGGGCTGGAAATCCAAGATCAAAGTATAGGCAGGTTTGGTTCCTTGCTCCTGTTTGTATCATTGTCCCCATGGTGTACATGTGCCCCTGGTGTCTCTTTGTGTGTCCAAATTGCCACTTCTTGAAGACACTGTTGGGATTGGTTTGGGATGCAAACTACTGGCCTCATTTTAACTTGATAACCTCTTTAAAGTCTCTCCAATTACAGTCATATTCTGAGGTATTGGCAGTCAGGACTTCAACATATGAATTTGGGGGAGACACAATTTAGCCCATAACAGATGGTATTAAGAAATCAGTGTTAGTTTCCTGATTTTGATGGTCATATTGTGGTTATTTTTGGGAATGTCCTTGTGTTTAGGATTGCACACTAAGGAATCTGGAAGTGACTAGACATCAGTTTCTCAACTTACCCTCAACTGGTTCAGGAGAAAACAAGTTATTTATGCTATTTTTTTTTTTAAGTAGGAACAGTAAGAAAGAGAAGCTTGTGAGCGGCATTATGGAAGAGGCATCAATGTCATTCTGAGGACAGGCCGAGGCAGTGGCAGTATTTACTAAGTGTCGACCACATGTTCTTCTGGCTTTAGTTCATGTTGCAAAGCATAGGAAAAGTGAATATAGATAGAATCACTTTCTTTCTCTAACTTTGAAAGATTTCTAGGAATATAAACAAAACAGAAACCTAGGGAAAAACAGGAGAGATAAAGCTCTAGCTCAGTATAGTCAAGAAAGATGAAAGAATTTTGATGCTTGAGGCACAAAGATTTACATCAACTTCTGACATCTTAAGTTTAGAGCCCTGACGGAGAGAAGAAAACTCAATTGTGGTTGGCTGTGAATAAGAGGGAAGCATCAGAGTGGAGAGTAAGTTAAAACAATTTCTGAAGAAGAGCAAAGTTAAATTCAACATTAGTCGATAATTAATAGCAGTGGACAATGTATAAAGAGAAAATGCCCTATTTTCCTCTGCACTGATCCTTTCTCCTTTGAATATTACTATCATATTTAATTGCATTGAACACAATTAGTGGATCAGTGTCCTGGACTGTGCGTCTGGTATTCTGGAGGATATAGGACAAGTTCTCTCAAATAAAGGCCTTACCATCTGGTGGTGCAGATTAACAACAACAAAAAAGATGCTCCACTGTTTTTAAACAAAGGCAAATAGGAAGGCCTGTTTTGTGGTTCATTGAGGAAAAACGTGGAGGTCAAGAGGGTGAGAAAGTATGGCAGTTACCCAGATTGCGATGCTCTCCCTCCTTCTGGCCTATTTTGTGCTGCAGATAATCCCCCCTCCCCTCTCTTGGGCCTCCATTCACTTGACTAACCCCTATGCAGGCTGTAAGTGCTTAGCAGCATAGGCTCTATTTGTGGACAGTAGGGAGACTTTATAAGTTTTTGATGTGGGAATTGGCTTAATCAGACTTGTAATTTCAGCCTCTCCATTATTGCAAACAATGATTGACTGAGTCCCAGTCACAATGGACTTACATCTTCCAGACAATCCTTGCTGACACCTCAAGAGCCTGCATTGAATGCCTCCCTCACCGGTTGCCTAGGACCCTGTACTTATAACTTCTGAAGGATCTCTACTGCAGTGATCTGCTAGCATGTCTGGATTTCCTACCAGCCTATACGTCTCATGGGCAGGGACCATGTTTCACTGACTCTTAGATCTTCAGCACTTTGATCTAACTTAGATCAGTGCTGCATACATAAAAGTTTGCAGTAACTATTTGATGAATCAAAGAATAAATACTTGACGAAATACTTATAACCAGAGAGTCTGTAAACTCAGACATTTATTCCACTTGGAGAATAACTCATAGATTAAGTGAAACTTGAACTGGTATTTGAAATATGGATATGATTGGAAAGGATAGAGAAGGAGGAAAAGGAATTCTAGGCAGCAGTGTTGTGGAAAGATACCCAAGATGAAGGTGTGCTGTGAGGATGATCTATTTTAACTGGATTGAGAGTCTAGTCTGACGGGAATGTATACTTTTTCGGGTGTTGCTTTAGGTATTTTTGGAATAAAAATTGGGGGCCAGGTTGTAGAGGATACGAATATTATGCTTAGAAACAAACTCTATGTCGTAGGTCATGAGGGTCCACTGAAATTTTTGAGCAGGGAATTGGTATTTTCAGAGCTCTAGTGTGGGGTTCACTCATTACTTCATTAGCTGTTTTCTGAGCATCTCTTCTGTTCCAATCACTGTGTCAGATGCTGAAGAAAACACACGGAAACTATCGTGGAAGTTACTCAGATGCACATGTGAAGACTGGAGGGACAGCAAAGAAAACAAGTCAATTGCAATAGTATTGAAGTAATCTAGCGAGAAGTAAGGAAACATTTACTAAGACACTGGCAGTGGAAATCCTTGAAATTATCTTAATAAGCATAATATAATTTACAGAGCAAAGCATTAGATATATATGATGTATGATGTATATACGGCATCAATTATCCATACCTGGAGAAGGTCTGTGTACCAAGACCAGGTAATCCTTTTACAGAATGTCTTTTGGACTATCTCAGTTTATAATAGTGTCTCACATCTTCCTGACCCACTTATGTTCAACTAAATTAAGCACATTTTAACGACATGTATCAATACTTCAAGGGCAGAAGCCACTAATTGGGCTCATGAACAAAAAGGAAAGGATATATGTCACGTGAATTGTACACCCCTCCCTTGCACTCCCGTGTCACTGGTTCTACAAGGCAGGGTGGGAGGGGGCGGTTTGTATTGTACTTCTGACTTCCTTTGTCTCTGGGGACTGCGCCCTCTGGTGGAAGAGGTGTTAAATGGCTTCTTCTGGATGATGTGTTGCCTACGCAGGTACCAAACTACCTGTCCTCAGCCAGGGAGAGCTGGATGCTGAAGGTTGGGTCTTAGTGCAGCCTACCACAGAGATGGTCTAGCTCCAGTAGTCGTTGTTTGCGACCGGGGCTCAAGTAGTTTAAAAGAGTTCCGCAGCCTCTACCCATCAGAGTAGAACCACCTTCACCATTTCTTTTCCCCAAAGGCTGTTGTATCAAAGCAGAGCCTCCAGAGCATTGGCTTTTAACTCAGAAACCTCTGCCAAAGAAATGTGTGTGGTGAGGCAGGGTTAGTTAATATTGATTCACTACTTTAACTTAGAGACCTGTACCTAATAGATTAGATTAAAACATTTAACTTAGAGACCTGTACCTAATAGATTAGATTAAAACATTTAACTTAGAGACCTGTACCTAATAGATTAGATTAAAACATTTCTCTGGCTTCTTGGTTTTGCTGGCCAGTATAAAAAGAGCTTTGATTCATAATACATTTTGGGCTGAACATATTCACAGTCTGATCTTAAGCTTCAGTTTTCAAGGAGAAAAAAACCATACCAATATTCTGACCATGCAAATGTCCCACTGCTTTACTTTCTTATTCTAACCCCTAAGAGTTGCATATATATCAAAGGACTTTAAGAAATATTGTCCACATCCTTAAACTGGCAAAACTAACTCTGGATTGGCAGCCACTAGAATTATGTGTCGTGATTAGAAGAAGAAAGTGAGCTTCTGGGATTACTACCTTGTCCTTCCTCCCTTGTTGCAACGGTGATGAATGTCCCAGAGAGAGTCAAGGTTAGTTGGCCTTCTCTTTCATCCCATCACAGGCCCAGGGGTCAGAAATTGGTTTTGTGTCATCAAAAAACAGTTGGGCCACCTTGGCATACTTTAATGGTAACCAGTACATGCTTAAAACCCATTTTTAAGTACTTATTAAGCATTAGCACAATAGTTGCACTTGAATATTATTAATGCCAATCATTGAAAACAGGTTTATTTTTAAAATGTATATAGAAAACTACAGTATCATTATATTTAAGCAGTTTTACAATGTTAAAGGTAATATATAGGGGCTAAGTTCCAATTGCATGTGTGTGTTTGCAACCAAAATCATGCAAAATCATAAGAATCATTGAAAATATGGAGGCTTCTAGTTAAAAGAGTGGTACATTGAATAATAAGGAAAAAAATATATATATTTTTGAATGCTGGTCTCATCTTTATTCAGAATATATTGGTGATTTTTTGAAAAAGAAATTGTTTCTAGAATAAAAAATAAAACTTCAAAAGCTAACCCAGGTTTCTATGAAATATTTTTAGCATTAATAAATTAACTGAAGACTAATAATAAATCACGGTTCACCTGCTGAGTGCTTGCTAAGTGCCATGGGCTGATCTCAATACCTTACATATGTTAACTCATTTCATCCTCAGGCAGTCGTATGAATTAGGTACTATTATTACTCTGATTTTGCAGATGAGGAAACTGAGGCATGGAGATTTAAGTGTCTTGCCCAGTCGTACACTTAGTAAGTGTCAGAATGATCCTTTGAAGCCCAGCAGCCTGGGCTAGAACCTATGTCCTAACTGCTGTTCCGTGTGCATTTGCTCCTCTGAGCCTTGAAACAGTGGGAGCCGTGCTTGCCAGTGTGAGCTGCCAGAAGCCAGAAGCCAAGTGGCAGAGAGACTGCAGGAGCATCAGCTGTTGAGGGGGCTCACAAGTACTTGAGCTGCTGCTAATTTACAGTGCAAAGGAGTAGAAACAAGAGAGGACCAGAAGCACAAACGTGTAGAATGTTACGGAGTTGCCAGGGTAAATTCATTTCTGCTGAGATCAAAGTAGCACTTCTAATACTGAGTGATGAAAACAAACCCTTCTGTTGAAGTATCTACAGTGTTTCCTGTCAGAGGATATTCTTAAGCACAATAGTCTTTGAAGAATTTAGGCCCCCATCTTGGTGGCTCGGAGTGGCAGAATATGTGGCGGACTGTGTTATGGTTCGAATGTTTGTGTCTTCCCAAATTTCCTATGTTGAAATGCTAATGCTGAAAGAGTGGACTTAGTAGGTGTGGTTTGGAAGATGTGATGGCCTTGGTAGGTGAGGGACTGGGAGATGGAATGGCCTTGGTAGGTGGGGCTCTGGGTGATGGACTGGCCTTGGCAGCTGGGGCTCTGGGAGGTGCTAGAGTCCTGAGGGTAGAATGTCATGAATGGGATTAGTGCCTTATGAAATAAAGAAAGATTCAGAGAGATCCCTTGCCTTCCACCACTTGAGGACACCCTTGAAATCCATGCCCTGGAAGAGGGCCCCTACCCAACCATGCTGGCACGCTGATCTTGGATTTCCATCCTCCAGAACTGAGAGAAATAAATTTATTTTGTTTAAACTCTGTCTGGTATTTTGTTGTAGCAACCTGACCAGACTAAGACAGGCTGCTTTGTGAATCACAAGATATTTTTAATGGAATACTAAGCCAGAGAATTTTGTATTTCTCCTTTCTAGACCGTATTTAGTTTTAAAATTCTGATTATTATCAGAATGATCTGATATTAATTTCTCCTTATTTCTTCCTTCATCTAGTCCCTCTTGACCTTTCTTGATCCACCAAAAGTTTCCTACCCTCAGGGCTGGCATTCAGCAGGAATACACCTGCTAAGCTGACAGGTATCCTCATCCTCGATGCCAGGGCCACTCCTGTGATTTCGACCCCCATTGACACTACTACCATTGTCCTTGTCTTACTCACTGATTGTCTCTGACTTCACTGATTGTCTCTGACTTTCTTTCAAGAATTCTCGCAATCAAGAAATGTGGACCATAAAGGGGATAAAGATGAACATCAGCTATGTTTCCATCTCTTTTAATACAGAGCTACAAATCTCACCCTTTCCCCAAATATAAGCATTGACATCAATGTGAAAAGAAAGATCATCCCAGAGCTGTTACGCTCTATGGCCAGGAACTGATTTTGGTGTGAAAATGTTTGCCTTTCTCTGAACATTCAGGGAAGCACACATCGTTAGTGTTGTTAGGGATCTGGGCAGTCAACAAGATCAATCTCTTGCTTTTGTTGGTAAATGAACCAAGGCCAGAGCACTTAAGTGAGCCACTCAGGGTCACAGAGATTGTTCATGGAAGAAGCAGGAACAAAAATCTCAGATAAATATATGTAGAAGCATTGAGTCACGCCTGAAGGGCTAACATATAACACGTGTAGAGTGCCTACTGGGTGCCAAGCTAAATTCAATGTACTTGACATTAAATTAGCATGTAGCTTGACAAATTAATATTTCATTTTTCATAGCCATCTAATGTGGTAATTACTATTATTTCTGTTTTACAGATAAGGAAGTGATGCACAGAGAGGCTTGTTAACTTATACATGTTTTCACAGGTATTGAGCAACAGAAGTGAGATGATACTTTAGGAATTCTAGCTTATGAATCTATTCTGTTAGCCATTGAACTTATCTTCCTGCCTTAAATTTGCACCAGCCACGTTTTATCACAGGTCATCTCTGCTTGCATTCTTTTTGAGAAATGCTTTTGCTCTTAATCTAGGTTGCTGGAATATACTTGTGTCTTGGCTAGAACAAAAATATTTTCAGAGGATGTAACATGTGTATAGAAAGGAAAAATACTGTATGCTTTCTTTGTCCTGCATTGTATGCTTGCAACAATAATTATGAGCTGTGGACACTACTTGTTAAGAGATTATCATTCACCTCGATAGACTAGACTTATACAGAAGACAGAACAGAAAATATGTACATGTCATAATCACAGAAATGATAACTAAAACAGAGGCATTGGCAATATCATTGATTCATTTATTCAGGAAATATTTACTAAGCAGCTATTCTACATTATAGTCTGTTCTAGGCATGTGGCTTTTGCGGGGAACAAAATCACAAAGATTCTTTCTACTGAGGGAGCTTACTTGCCAGTGAGAGAAGACATTCAAAGAACAACAATAAAAATGGTAATAAATAAGTAAATTCATATTTTGCTAGGAAGTAGTGTGTTATGTTGAAAAGAAAAAGGGGGTATTGGGATTTGGATTGAATTGAGAAGGCATTGGTAGTTGGCATTTATATAGAAAAGAGTAGATTTGCTTGAAAAGCTGGCATTTGAGCAAAAACTTTAAGACAGAGATGGAGGTATTTGGAGTTAAAGAGGGATACCTCAGTGTAAATCTAGTGTGCTATCTAGTGTGTTCAAGGTACAGCAAGAAGCCCAGCATGGTTGGAATAGTGTGATGAGAAGGGTAGCTGGAGATTAGATCAGGGAGGTAACAAGGGGTCGGATCAGGCAAAGCTCTGCTGGGCTTTTGTTCTAGGAGAAAAGGGGAGCCAAGGGGAGGTTTGGAGATGAGTCAGTTTGCATTTCTGAAAGGTTATTCTGATCTGTGCATTGAGAAAACTGCAGCAAGGTAGGGTGGAGTCTGAGACAGAAGTCAGGAGGCTGTAGAAACAATGTCAATGAGAGATCATGCTGACTTCTACTAGGGCAGGAGCAGTAGAGATAATCAGAAGAGATCAACTTCCTAATATAATTTGATGTTGGTGACAGAAAAGTTTCCTGACAAATTTATGCAAGGACTTGAGAGAAAAGATGGAATCAATGATGGATCCCATTTTTTTTTTTGGCTTGAGCAAGTGGGACAATTGATTTGTTATCAACTTAGAGAAAGAAATTTCTAGAGCCACATGCTTTTGGAGAAAGATGACTAGTTCAGTTTTTATAGATGATTTTGAGATGGATATTAGACTTCCAAGTGGAGATGTCAAGTATGCAGTTGAGATGTGACAGAGAGAGCTCTAAGTTGGAGATACAAAATTCGGAAGTGTTTTGGTCCTGTAGATGACATGGGAAGATGTGAGATACCAAGGGAATGTGCATTGCTACAGAACAAGAGAGGATCAAGACTCAGCCCCACACACCAGTGTGAAGAGTTGAAAAGATGAGAAATCAGCAGAAGAACCTAAGAAAGAACAATCAGTGAATTATAAGTGACATCCAAAGAATATGAAGTACTAGGAAACAAGAGACCAATGAGTATTCATGAGGAGGGAGTGATCAATGAAGTGAAATTCTGCTGATAGACTGAGTGAAATGGAGACAGAACATTGACCTTAGGATTTAGCAACATGTAGGACTTTGGTGATATTTCCTTAGTTTCATGGAGAGATGAGTATAAAAGTTAGATTGGTGTGGATTAAGCAGAGAATGGGAGAAGAATCCTTGAAGACATCAAGGATAGCAACTCTGGAGGGATTTTACTGCAAAAAGAAGTAGTGAAATGAAGCTGTAGCTCTTAGGGAGAAATGTATCTATCTATCTATTTATCTATCAAGCCTATATATAGGCTATATTTTCTCATATAGATAGATATTTGTGTGTGTGTGTATATATATATATATATATATATATATATATATATATATATATATATATATATATATGAAAATACAGCTAGATGAAAGAAAAGGAGCAGTCAGAGAAGAGATTTTATAAAAGTCAAGAATGAGAATGCCAAAACACCTCTCTCCTTCTAGTATGATACATCCCTTATATGGTTTGGAACAACTAGGTTATACAGAGTATTGGATAAAGTTGTGCTCTAGAGGGCGGTGTGTTTGAGGAACCTGCCTTCTAGTGACTCCTAGAAAATTTGCTTGAAGAACACCAGCTGGCCAAACACATCCCTATGGGGTGCCACTATTTTGGTGAATTCATTACAGCCTAACTGTCAGAACTGGATTCATGTTAATGAAGCTTACTGGGAATCCAAATTTATTTATTTAAATTGAGCACATTCTCTTCTGACTAATCCTAGAGAGATGAACACATTTCGTCTTTCAGTCTCTTCCTTTTATTAGTCTATCTCCCTTCTCTTTGTATATTCTTCAAGCTCTTTGAACACAGTTCAACATAATTATTTTAATGTGTGTTTCCTTAGTTACACTCAAACTCAGTCATGCCTCCCTGAGAGCACTCTTAGGTCACTTTGATCAGATTGCAGGTTTATAAAGAGTGTCTCAAATCAAGTGATTCAGACAAATGTGGTGATGATTAAGCCTATTCTACATTTTGAAACTCCCCAGTTAATCTATCACAGGGTAACTTTCACTATAGCACTGGAAGAACTTTGTGTATATTTTCTATGCGCTCATGGGTAGTGGTTGCATTCTTCACTTTAAAAGTATGGCCATTCTGGATGTTCCTCACCCAGGGGACATTAAGAAAAGCCAGAGACCAATAATTTCCATATCACTAGCCTCCCTTTTTATATGTCTACAGCACATATTTAGGCCTGTGCTGGGGAGGTAATACTAAATGGTACCTGTTAGATGACATTCCTCCAAGAAATAGCATGGACTATTAATTTGGTACTGTATCTGATTATCGGCTATAGATCTGAGAAAAATGAGCTTAGCAAAATGAATTTTAGAAGTCCTGAAGTGCATAGTATAGGATAGATGTGGTATCCTAGACTCCATCATCGGCTCCATGATGCAATAAAATCACAGGCTCTTTATCTCCTCCATCATTAATTCTTTGCAAGGGCCGCCCATCCTCAACGCCACCTCATTGTCATTGGTAGTCACTGCAGTTCCAGCCATTGCGTCTCTGTGAAAGATAGAAGGGCCTCAGAATCTTGCCAGCTGAATTCAGCCTTCCAGAAGCCTGACGCAAATCTTCCATTCACATCTCTTCCGTCACAACTTGTTCATGGTAAGAAAGGAGGAAACACATGATTTTGTAGCTGGGCACAGTGCCATCCCAACAGAACTAGGGTTTGGTTACTAAGGAAGAAGGAATGAATGGATTTGGGATAGACAATAAACATTTCCTACAGTTGGACTCAATTGTGAGTGCTCTAAAATGCTAACTCCAGTATTTTTTAGAAAGCTGATAGTCTGTGTATTTCAATGCTTTAATTTTATTTCAGTTGTTATGCCTGAGATTTTATCTTTGCTTAAATGTTCTTGATTGGTTTCTGTCACTTCTGTATTTAACTAGATTAAAGAGTGTTGCTCCAAGTATTGATGGCTGATCTTTAGACACATTGTTTATATAGAGAGTTGATTTTCTTCTTTATTGCTTTGACAATTATTTTTCCAGGCTTATTCTGTTAATAGCTGTTCCCGTAAACTTATACTGTGCTTCTGGCAAAATAAATCATTTATTTCGTGTGTAGTTTTCCATGTAGTGATTTTCATCTCATTATGCTAAGCACCACAATAAATTTGTTGAGTTTCTGTGTAATCCATTTTTCCAAAGTTCAAATGATTTATATTCAACAATTATGATTATTAATGTGCCCCTCCTAGGTTTGTTTTTCGATGATAATTTTCCAAATGTAAGAAGATAAAATTTCTACTTACACAAATCTAAAAATGATGTTTTCTTTATAATTTTCCTGTTTTAGATAATCTTGTGTTCATGATAATAGCAATTCTATGAAGGTGTGATTCTTTTGCCTACCTATTAGGTTAAGATAATAAACACTTATAAAAATGTCCATCTCTATGGGGATTTAAAATCCAATTTTAGACCAGCTTATATAAGTATTTAATAGTATGTACTTACTGAACACCTATTGTTTCAGAGTAGTAATACTGTGCAGACATACAAATATCAATACTAATAGTCCTGATTTAATGACAAAACATTTAAGCCAATACTAATAGTCCTGATTTAATGACAAAACACACAATGCAGTGTGATGAGGATTGTAATTGCTATAATAGGAGCATCGGCTAAAACACTGATCCAATGCCAGAAAGATCTCTGTTTGGAAGAATCGAAGCAATGGCTCTCAATACTCACACTCTCTCAGAATCAACTTCAGAGATAAAAAAAAAATTATATATATATGTGTGTGTGTGTGTGTGTGTGTGTATGTGTGTGTGGATAGGTCCCAGGGTCTCATTCTTAGAGACCTAGAGATTTCTTGAATAATTCTAAAGGACAGATAGGTGTGGGATAATAGTAGATTAAAAAAAAGAGATGTTTATGCTGATTTTTGAGAGTGGGGTAGTTTTCCCAGAAGACAGCCTATCAGGAAAACAGCAGGCACAGTCACCCAAGGAGGCACTGTAAGGGTTTCATTGTGACAGGAATCATGGGAGAGAGAAGGGTTGATACAGGCAGGTTTTGGAAGTGGGTAAGATTAAAAGCAGTCTTATATTGCCTCAAAAAATGTTTGAAATTATTCCATAAAACAGTACTTATCAAATCATGTTCATGGCATTTACACCCCTCCCCTCTCTGCCCAGATTTTGTGAACGAATAGGTTAAAGGAATGGTGAATACTAGTCCATCTTCTTGGATATTAAAAATGTCTGTAACATCAAAATATCCTGAGAAATCTACAGTAATGAAACCAGGTACATCCACAACTTCCTAAGCTTATTTGCCCAAGGAACTTTTGTTTCTTTTCCCCTAACTCCATTTTGGATTTCAACTGACATTCCGTGAAGCACAATATGGAAGACACTGTTATAGGCAATGAAGAAAGCATTGAATACGACATCAAATCCACGTACGTTGTGTGTTTCAAAAAATCTGTTTCAGTAGTTATATTAAGTTGGGAACATGGCAAGACTGAAGGCCTGAAAACAGGCTATTGCCCCAGTCCCAAAAGGGGATCATGAGTTCCTGAGCAAAGCAGTGTTAGTGAAAGAAAAAAGAAAAGACTGGATTTGAGAGATATTTAAAAGACTGAATAAGAAGATTTCTGGATAATAGACAAGAGTTATTGGTGTACAGGTAATAAAGTGCAGATTACTGTAGGAGAGAATAGGGGATGTTTACATGGACATACTTACAGATCCAAACAAGATAATCAAAGGCTTGTGAAAGATACTTTATTTAGGAATGGAGAAATACACATGCCTACTAGGAGTTTCCAAAGCTTCCTGTTATGAAATAGGGAAAATGCAAAACAAATATTTTAGCTTGAAATAAAATTATTCCCCTTATAAAAACATTTGATGGTAATATAATTCAGTAAGAAAAGTAAAATTTTTGACATAGTGTGTTTTATAAACGTCTCAGGAACATATATATTTTGTCAGTGGGTGGTACACCAGGATGAGATTGAGAAAAATCTTGTAAACTGTCAGCCTGAATGAGGAAGATGCAGCAGAAACTGGATCAGAGAACTAGCATGCTGAAGATGCGCTGGGAAGCAGAAGATGACAGTGTGCTATGTTTCTGTGGCACGTGATGGAGAGAAGAGAAGCAAGCCTTTATTGGTTAGTTCTGTTTTTAACACTTCATGGACTGTATTTACTCCAAACCTGCACTATTTGAAGGACAAAGGATTCATAAATCTTAAAAAAAAATATTCTTTTGTTCTATTTATTTATGTTTTCTTAACATTGGATTCTCTCATTCTGGGTGCCATTACCAAAAGTTTTTCGTCAATCTCAATGACAAGTAGGTGTTTCTACCACACTAATGAGCTTAGTGCAGATTAGCTATTACCATTAAAAATACAGAGTTTTACAAAGTGATCTACAGATTCAATGCAATCCCTATCAAACTACCACTGGCATTTTACACAGAACTAGAACAAAATATTTCACAATTTGTATGGAAACACAAAAGACCCTGAATAGCCAAAGCAATCTTGAGAAAGAAAACAGAACTGGAGGAATCAGGCTCCCTGACTTCAGACTATACTACAAAGCTACAGTAATCAAGACAGCATGGTACTGGCACAAAAAGAGAAATATATATATCAATGGAACAGGATAGAAAGTCCAGAGATAAACCCACACACATATGGCCATCTTATTTTTTTTTTTTTTGCGGTATGCGAACTATTCACTGTTGTGGCCTCTTCCGTTGTGGAGCACAGGCTCTGGACATACAGGCTCAGTGGCCATGGCTCACGGGCCCAGCCACTCTACGGCATGTGGGATCTTCCTGGACCGGGGCACGAACCCATGTTCCCTGCATCGACAGGTGGACTCTCAACCACTGCACCACGAGGGAAGCCCCTGGTCACCTTATCTTTTATAAAGGAGGCAAGAATATACAGAGAAAAAAAGACAGCCTCTTCAATAAGTGGTGTTGGGAAAACTGGACAGCTACATGTAAAAGAATGAAATTAGAACACTCCCTAACACCATACACAAAACTAAACTCAAAATGGACTAAAGGCCTAAATGTAAGGCCAGACACTATCAAACTCTTAGAGGAAAACATAGGCAGAACACTCTATGACGAAAATCACAGCAAGATCCTTTTTGACCCACCTCCTAGAGAAATGGAAATAAAACCAAAAATAAACAAATGGGACCTAGTGAAACTTAAAAGCTTTTGCACAGCAAAGGAAAGTATAAACAAGACCAAAAGACAACCCTCAGAATGGGAGAAAATAGTTGCAAATGAAGCAACTGACAAAGGATTAATCTCCAAAATTTACAAGCAGCTCATGCAGCTCAATATCATAAAAACAAACAATGCAATCCAAAAATGGTCAGAAGACCTAAATAGACCTTTCTCCAAAGAAGATATACAGATTTCCATCAAACACATAAAAGAATGCTCAGCATCATTAATCATTAGAGAAATGTAAATCAAAACTACAATGAGATATCATCTCACACCAGTCAGAATGGCCATCATCAAAAAATCTAGAAACAATAAATGCTGGAGGGGGTGTGGAGAAAAGGGAACCCTCATACACTGTTGGTGGGAATGTAAATTGATGCAGCAACTATGGAGAACAGTATGGAGGTTCCTTAAAATACTAAAAATAGAACTACCATACGACCCAGCAATCCCACTACTGGGCATATACCCTGAGAAAACTGTAATTCAGAAAGAGTCATGTACCAAAGTGTTCATTGCAGCTCTATTTACAATAGCCAGGACATGGAAGCAACCTAAGTGTCCATCAATAGATGAATGGGTAAGGAAGATGTGGCACATATATACAGTGGAATATTACTCAGCCATAAAAATAAATGAAATTGAGTTATTTGTAGTGAAGTGGATGGACCTAGAGTCTGTCATACCGAGTGAAGTAAGTCAGAAAGAGAAAAACAAATACTATATGCTAACACATATATGTGGAATCTAAAAAAAAAAAAAAAAGTCATGAAGAACCTAGGGGCAAGACGGGAATAAAGACACAGACCTACTAGAGAATGGACTTGAGGATATGGGGAGGGGGAAGGCTAAGCTGGGACCAAGTGAGAGAGTGGCATGGACATATGTACACTACCAAAATTAAAATAGATAGCTAGTGGAAAGCAGCCGCATAGCACAGGGAGATCAGCTCGGTTCAGTGTGACCACCTAGAGGGGTGGGATATGGAAGGTGGGAGGGAGGGAGATGCAAGAGGAAAGAGATATGGGGACATATGTATATGTATAACTGATTCACTTTGTTATAAAGCAGAAACTAATACACAATTGTAAAGCAATTATACTCCAATAAAGATGTTAAAAAAAAGATTAAAAAAATACAGGGTTTTAGTATGAAGTAAGATACTTCTCACATAATGGAAAAGAATATATATATGTTTAACTGAGTCAATTTGCTGTACAGTAAAATTTGTTTCTGCTGTACAGAAATTAACACAACATTGTCAATCAACTATACTTCAATAAAAATTTGTTTAAAAAGATACAGTGTTTTAGAATTTTTATAAGGAACATAATAAAGTAAAACTCACCATTTAGATGTGGTGAGTATGCCTTTGAGCTCTTCCTATATTTATTACAATATAGATTGTAAGAGTATTTATATGCCACAGCTGACATATATAAGAAGATTAAATCAAGATTTCTAATCTCCTGGTACTACAGAATATCATAAACCTTAGACTAAAGCAAAATTTAGATCATATCTACCCTAAGTAATTTAAGTGCAGCATACACAACTTCAACTGAATACAAACAAATTGAGTGAGCACTCAAATATAATGGTATGAACATATTGAATAAGAATGAGTGTTCTCAAATGAACCTATCTATGAAACAGAAAGAGACTCATAGACATAGAGAACAGACTTGTGGTTGCCAAGGGAGGAGGGTGTTGGGAGAAGGATGGACTGGGAGTTTGGGGTTAGCAAATGCAAACTATTATATATAGGATGGATAAACAATAAGGTCTTACTGTATAGTACAGGGAACTATATTCAATATCCTGTGATAAACCATAATGGAAAAGAATATGAAAAAGAATATATGTATATGTATACTGGAATCAATTTGCTATACAGTAGAAATTAACACATTGTAAATCAACTATACTTCAACAAATTTAAAAAAAGAATGAGTTTCCTAATATGAAGATATCTGGCTATCTAATGAATCCATGGTGATGTGTAGCAATGTGTGTGAAATCTGACTGTTCTCGTCCATTTCTCTTCTTTGAATTTCTGTTGATCATAAGGAAGAGCAGGCAGTCCTTCTCCAAAGAATTTAGTCCCATCTCCTTCTCATTTTGACTCTCTTTATGCTTGAATGGTTTTTTTTGTGTGTTTTTTTACATCTTTATTGGAGTATAATTGCTTTACAATGGTGTGTTAGTTTCTGCTTTATAACAAAGCGAATCAGTTATACATATACATATGTCCCCATATCTCTTCCCTCTTGCGTCTCCCTCCCACCCTCTCTATCCAACCCCTCTAGGTGGTCACAAAGCACCGAGCTGATCTTCATGAGCTATGGAGCTGCTTCCCACTAGCTATCTACCCTACTTTTGGTAGTGTATATATGTCCATGCCACTCTCTCACTTTGTCACAGCTCACCCTTCCCCCTCCCCATATCCTCAAGTCCATTCTCTAGTAGGTCTGTGTCTTTATTCCTGTCTTACCCCTAGGTTCTTCATGATATTTTTTTTCTTAAATTCCATATATATGTGTTAGCATACGGTATTTGTCTTTCTCTTTCTGACTTACTTCACTCTGTGTGACAGACTCTAGGTCCATCCACCTCACTACAAATAGCTCAATTTTCATTTCTTTTTATGGCTGAGTAATATTCCATTGTATATATGTGCCACATCTTCTTTATCCATTCATCCGATGATGGACACTTAGTTTGTTTCCATCTCCAGGCTATTGTAAATAGCACTGCAATGAATATTTTGGTAGCTTGAATGTTTTAAACTAATTTTCAGGCCTTTTGTAAAGCTGATCTAAAAGAACTTTAAATTTTAAACTTGGCCCTGAAGAAGACAGCTAAAAATCCTGATCTCAACTTATTTATTTTGGTTAAAATATTTGATATTGCATCATCAATTTATTTCTTTACCAACTGAAATTAATGTCAGCTTTAGAGTTTTCACCATCATAAATACAATAGAAAATAGCAGATAAGTACAAAATTTATCGTTCTGAGGGCAATATGCTGTTAAATTGCATCTATCCTCATGGAGTCCTTATAAGTAATGGCATGAATCATATTTTCCTTGAAAAAAATCACTATCATCTATAAATAGATTCCATGCACCAATTACAAAGTCAGCAATTTATATACATATTTTCTCTTATGTTTTCCTGACCAACTGATTATCCAAGAATAAAAGGAGTATCTACTGGTAAAAAGGAATTAAATTACTTTATGCTGAGGAATTAGGCTGTCAAAAACCCTAAAATTTCTATTATTAATTTAATAATTATGCTTAAGAGCTTTAGTTAAATCTGTTCAAATGAACAGTTATAACTGACATTACCAAATAAAAACAGCATTTTGATTCCTGCCATGCACTCTTCTTGCCAGCTTCCCAGTTTATAACATTTAAGTGTATTACTTTCATTTGCAGTTGAGGAAAGTCCATGGGAGAGGTTTCAGAGAACTCTTTGTAAAAAAAAAGAGATTTTTATTATTCTCTATTTAGTCAAACAAAACAATAACAGAAAATGAAACAACCAACAGAACTCATCTTCTTACCTACTTATCAACTGAATTAAGGGTCAATTGAGCTATAGGTAAAAATCGCTCCATGGTCTATAGCATCAAGAACTGTGAGGGTTGTAATAGGTTTCACAAAATTACCCAATTGATATTTGTTCTGGTGCGTTCTACAATGGTGGGAACTTGACCAGGATGGGTGAACATGTTCTACCTAAGAAGCAGCCAGAGAAATGACAGTCTGCTGTCCAAACAAGCTGTCCAAGTTCAACCTCATTGAAAGGTCATGATAGAAGTGTTATCAGGGTTTACCAAGGATCTGGTCCTTGTCCCCAAAGTCCTAGCTGCCTACCAATTTCCCATAGAGCAAAAGCTCAGATTGCCTTGAACAGACTGTTGGTAGAAATATGGATATAATGACTTTGCTAGGGAGGACTGAGAAGAAATTGAAGAGTATGGTAGATAAAACATTTGTTGGCTTAGAGAACATCTAAGTTGGCTGATTAATTGTTGGTAAATGATGTCAAAGGTGCTCCTGTGAAGTCTCAAAAGGAAATGAGAGTATGTTATTGGAAACTGGAAAAAAGGACATCCTTGTTGTCCAGGGGCAGAATCTTAGCACAATTATGTCCTGCAGTTATGTGGAAAGTAGAATTTATAAGTGAAAAAACTGGACATTAGCTGAGAAGATATACAAGTAAAGGGTGGAAGATGTATCTTAGTTTCTTTTTGATATTTAAAGTGCAAGTTGAAAGAAATAGACTGGGGGAAGAACTGTAAACAAAAAGGAACCATAACTGGATGATTTGGGGAAATCTCCAGTTCACTACTGGAAAAGTGGGCTCTAGGGAAAAAGGCCAAGCATGTGTGTGGGCAATCTTTCATTAATAACTCAGAAAGATCAAAATTTTAGAGTGTGATTTCACACAAAGAGCTCTGGAAACATTAAATGTATAATTCAGAGTCCCTCAACCATACGAGGAGAAGCCAATAATAGAGATTGGATTATCTACGAAAAATTTCTGGAGGGACTGCTTGTCTAAGGCAGTGAAGGCCATGACCTACCCAGGTGTCAGTCAGTGGAATGGTGCATCCTTGGTTCCCCATCCTTCTCGGCAAGCAGCAGCATAGTGGTACAGAGAACTGTGTGTGGAGCTTCCTAAGATGTAATGCTCATTTTGAGCATTACACACTTGCTTTTGATGCTGCCTCTGGTCCTTGTTTGAGTTTTGTAGCTTCACATTTGAGAAATGAGTTACTGTACACATGGTCAATCTTATGCTTGTTTTATTAAAATCTTGTAGAGCTCAACATGATAGGAGCTAGCAAACTCGTACTGACATTAGAGCTCCTTGTATATTCTGAGAGCAGGATACCTACACTTCCTAAGAGTGTTCATCCCTCTGAAGAAGTTCTGGCAGGGGACAGCTTTTACGTTTGGCAAACAGTGGTGCCTTTGACATGGTGATGATGAAATCTTTCTCCAGTTTCTGCTTTCTTATATTTTATCAATGGAGGAATGATGGAATCTTATATTTTATAAGAATTAAGTATGTTGTCATTTGAGGGTTTTGTGAAACTAAATATATTCATGGTACAATTTTAGTTTTATGAATTAGAATTCATACTCCTGAATATAACATCTAGTCCTCATATCCAGGCTTTCTACTGCTGGACTTGAAAGCACATAACACAGTATAAATAATTTTTCAATGCAGACACAGCCCAAGTGCATTGCTTATGGTTTCCCTAGTCTTTTTGTAATATAATTTGACCTAGTGGTAAATAGAGAAGTATCTACACAATAGTTAAAGGAAATTAACTTGGCCAAGATGTTAGAGACAGTTGTCATGATATTTTGAGTGTAATAGTAAGGACCTAAAGATCAAGAAGGGTTTTTATTTATACACAAGAGTTGAAAATTTTTTCTTACATATTAACTTTCAGTAAATGATTGTTTCATCTGTGGTTAATTCAATAAATACCAATATCTCACAGCAATGACATTATAGTTACTATATCAGAGCAGCATTTTTGAAATGTTTTACATTTCCCTAATATTTAAGCTTAACTTCTCCAATAATGCTGCGTACATTTTGTAAACGTTATAAAGGGTATATGATATTGTAAATGCTTGTTATACGCTTTTTTGGGGGGATATATTATCACTAAATATGCAAAACTTGGAGGGCAAAGTCCAAGTTATTAAGTTATAAGAGCTAGACTCCTCTTTTTGATGCTTCTGCCATGTGTTGTCATTTCTATTAGTATTGAAAATACAACTTTGTTTCCTTTGGATGTGAAGGGCTGCAGCTAAAGAAGGGTGTTTTGGAAAAGAAAGATCATGTCTCTCAGATTTTCACAGAGCTCTCAAACGATGTGGTTATTTTATGGAGGAGGCGGTCTGGATGCAGTAGACTTTTCAACTACCTGAAAAGCCCTGCTGGGCAGTCATTCCCTACTACTGGAAACAACAGAAACTATTTCTTGTGGTCTTAGATATTCCAGTATCTGAACACACAGATGGAATAGAGACCCTGTCACACTAAGAAATCCCTCTCTCCCTGCATTCCAGTCTCTTTCACTTGCACTTATATTCCTGAGTCCTTTTCCAAGCCCCCCTCCTCATGGGCTTGGAAACAGCAACCAGGTTTGGGTTTCCTAAGGTCCAGTATATAAATATAGAGTAAAGTTGAAGCAAATTACACTCCGTTGTACCTGTTCATACCCCTTAATTTATTGATGCTTAACACCTTAGTCTTTGACCTTTAGGATCTAACTATGGCCAGGAGCATACAAATACCATCGTAAACATTAGGGCACTAGTTAGCTCTTGGCTTCCTTATACACACAAATTATGAGAAATTTATAATGGCAATGGCTGAAATTAAAACGTCCCACATTATTCTACAAATGACAAGCTACAGCACAATTATTACAGTCTAATGAATGTTACACTAAAATGCATCTTTTAAAAGGCAACGCTTAGTTTTCCTAAAGCAATTTGAATTTCTAGGTGAGACAGATTGGGACCTGGGACCCTTTGCTGCAATGCTGCAATGCTTGCGCCTGGATACACCTCCCTTTAAGCTACAAAATACAGAGAAACTATATGGGACTAAAAATAACTGAACACATGCGCAGTTGGGGTAAATTCCAGACAAAAGATACAAAGAGACCAAAAAACTCAACTGCCAATTTTGAAGAGCCTGGAGCAAAAAACAGGGAGCTGGGAGCAAAAGCAGAGTACTGCACATGCCCCCTGCACTCAGCACCACCAAAGGAGTGGGCAAACCACCTAAGCTACCCCTCCAGCTGGACCCCTGGACACACCCCTACCCTCACCCTATATAAGGAACAAGCTTGCCTCCCCTCTGGGAGCGAGCAAGCAAGGGAATCTGTTGTTTGTTCTCGCTCCCCACTGCTGCAGCAGGGGCCCCAATAAAGCCTTGCCTGAGTTTCTTGTCTGTCCTCTAGTCAATTTCTATTGATTGCTGGAAGGCCGAGAACCCTGGTCAATATCATAGGGACACTGGAGAATGTTGAAAGTCAGTCACCTAAAAGAGAAAGAATGCATTAAACTATAACTTTTTTTGAGAGGGGAGTACAGTATGGAATGTGAATCAATGTATTTAGTTTAAAAGGCTTAATTTAAGAGTTTCATCAATTTTTTATTTTCATAGTAATAAACACCTGAGTGTAATCAGGTGTTTACAATAAAACCTATTATGTTAATGTCTATGAAAGAGAGTAGACATTGCTGTGTTTTTTTCTACAGTTTAGGAAACCAAGGTTCAGAGAGGCTAAAGTCCACAAAATCACATCATGAAAATATTCAATTTCAAACTCCAAAGACTACCAGCTGCCTCCCACTTTAAGGGAAACTATGGTAAGAAAAAATTGAAAGGTCAGATGCCCTTAAGGTGTCAGTAATAATTAATGCCTTCAGATTCTTCTTTTAGGTAAAATACACACTTTTAAAAAGCTTCCAATTCTCACTAGTGGAATTACCTCTTTGAAAATCTTACTAATTTAACATATTACTTACCTCTTTCCAATCCTGTGATATTTCTACCCCACCCTAGTGTCACCATATACATATATAAGTATTGTGTGACTTCCTCCAACTCTGAAAATATCCTTATAGAAAATTCACAATTTTCTTTTAGCAAAAATTGTATTTTATTGATTCTAAATGTTAAGCTCTTTTGCGGTATGCGGGCCTCTCACTGTTGTGGCCTCTCCCGTTGTGGAGCACAGGCTCCGGACGTGCAGGCTCAGCGGCCATGGCTCACGGGCCCAGCCGCTCCGCGGCATGTGGGATCTTCCCAGACCGGGGCACGAACCCGTGTCCCCTGCATCGGTAGGCAGACTCTCAAGCACTGTGCCACCAGGAAAGCCCTGTTAAGCTCTTTTAATTTTAGAGTTTTGACACTGCAACTACAGATGGTTTTAACCTTCAAAGCACTTACCAAAATCCATTTATTTCTATAACAACATTATACTGAAATAAAACATTCCTATTTGAAAAACAAAAAGCAAAAAACAAATCCAAAGAAAGACTAACCATAGGTGACTTGGTTTAAATTATTTGACTGATAAATAGACTAGCCCTGGGAGCTCCTTGTGACTTACAATTGTCTTCATTCTACTTTCTGAACCCTAAGCTGTCACCTTGTCTTCCTAGAAGGGCACTTTCAGGTATCTTTCAGGTTGAGCTGTGATGGGCTTAAGGAACGGTTTTCTGTTCTGTGGCCACTCCATGGAGTCTTCTTGGGGTCTGCCACCTCTGGACTACAGGACATCTCCACACATGAATGTGTGTTAAAGGGTACCTAATGAGTGCTTCTGTTTTAGTAGCAGGTTCTGGATCACTAGGGGGCAAACCAGCATGAGGATTAGAATCTCTGTGAAGACCTTGGGGCCTACTTTATTACCTCCCATTTGTACTTTAGTTTCCAAAAGAATCATGAGCAGTTGAAAGCAAGAGAAAGTGTATGCATATTGAGCCATTGCTAAGTCAGGTCTCAAAATGGAACCTAATGGTGCTGTCATTAAGAAAATTTATAGAAAATGATAAGCCTACAACGTTCTTCATGGGACACAGTTAGGAAATGAAAATTCTTGAGACACACATAAGTAATGTATGTATTCTAGTTGATTTTAGGCAAAAATATGCAAATAGTATTTTCATTCTTTATTTACTGTTTTTCCCCCCACTCTGATTCTGAGTCTTATTTTTTAAAAAAAAATAAACATCTGTGAGTAATGAAGTACAATCTATAAGACAGAATCAGACATTTTTCCAGAAGCATCTTTAAAATCAAAAGGATTTAGAATATTTTCCATCAGTAATTTAGATCTCATGTTTATAAATTTTTCCATGATTTGAGACAGTTAGATGTCTCTTCAATATTCAATTTGTTCATTTACATGTTGAATCTTACTAATACTTAAAGCCTATAACAGATTAAGAAATCGGCAGGAAAGTGATAAGAAAATATACCCTTAATTCTTTAAATATTAATCAATTTTAATTATATCTCCATCTTTAGGTTCTATTCCTAAGTAGTAATTGCCAATAAGATGAACAATGTTTTTTAGATGTGACAAACTTTTAATTTGACAATTAAAACATTATATCATTTATACATAATTTATTTAGAAAATGTGTTTTTATTACTCTCAGGTTAAGAAAAATATCAGCTTTCAGATTTTGGCTTCTACCTTTGTGGTGATAAGATATAATTTAAAATGATACTTTATGTTAATAAATTAAAACTCTAAATTCTGATATTGTATAATCATATACTAAAAGCATATATTTACATTAATGTCAAATTACATAATTAAATATAATTACAATTATTATGTAATTATTCCATATCTGGTGTATGACTATATACCAGAAAATCTACACACTTCAAATATCACTTTTTGAATATTATATTTGGTAAATAATGAATAAATAAAAAATATATTTTTTATATTCAGCATGCTGTACATTGCATCCCCAGAACTTATTTTTTAACTGGAAGTATGTACATTTATATTACTTATATTGTTTAAAATAATATTTAAAGTGACTTTGTAAAAGCATTACTTCTACTTTTCCTTCTGTGATCAAAATCATAATATCCTGCTAATACATGGCAAAAAATTGGTATACAAGATGGGAAGAAACAACTTTAGATTTTAGAACCTTCTGCATAATTGAAAAGCCTTCTTATCTTATGTCAAAAATACTGTTGCCAATCTTTTATATGCCCAGTGATAAATATGTGCTTTCTTTTTCCTGTGCTTAATAATCTAAGGGTTTCTTTTGGTAACAGAAATATTTTATAATACATTTTTAGCTATACAACTCTGCACTGGAGTTAATGCAGATTATATGCAGAGGCTTTTTTGTGTGGCTTGTTTTCTTCTAACTGGCCAACAACTGGAGAATGCGTAAATAAATTGCAGTGCATTCATACAATAGAAAACATTTAATTACCTGCCATTAAAATAATTTTGAAGGTTATTAATTACCTGGGAAATGCTTGTCATGCAATAATCATGAAAAGCACATGTGATGTAACATTATTTAGCTCAGTGACATATTATGGATGGTAGCTCTGTCTGTATATATTGATTCTCCTTTTGTGTAAAGGGTGGATCACATCCCATTGTATCCAGCTGCTCCCATTTTGATGAACCTTGAGTTTATTTCCAAATAACCTACTATAAAAATTCTGAAAGAAAATCCTTGTATAGATGGCTTTACATATTCAATACTTGCAGAATTATTTCTTTTAGATAGGTGTCTTAAAGTGGAGGTGTAGGAAAAAATAAGAGGAGCATTTAATTTCCTGCATTGATTCTGCTAGTCATTTTCCCATTGAAATCATAGTAATTTTAACTCTACAGTAACCTAACCTCAGAAAATTCTGTTTTACATCTGATACAGGAAATAGTGGTAACTTTCAATAAAATTATGGAAAATGTTATGGAATTGATTTAAAATTTTTAAACATGGCAAATGTATTTAAATATATCTGTATTTCTTTTAGTCTAGTTTTTTTTTCAGCTAAAGTAATTCTTTTTCTTCTAAGAATTTGTTTTAAATATGGAAAATATAAAGTAGTAAAAGCAGCCATAATTTTACAACCTAAAGAAACCACTTGTTATATTTCAGTGTTTTCTCCCTGAAAAAAAAATCCTATGTATTATTTACATAATTGTATTATTTTTAATTTGAGTAAAAATATTTGCATTTTTTCATGTCATTATACATTATTCAATAACATGTTTAAAGTTCCCTTAAGTAGGTATGCCAGTTTACTTACCCATTCCCATGATGACTGACATTGAAATTATTGATAGTTTTTCACTTTACAAATAATGTTCTAATAATTACACTTTTATAGAGAATTTGTCACATTTCAGATTATTTTCTTAGGATCACTTCTAAGGAGCCAGAAGATAGAGTTAAACAATATTTACACATTCAAAGCTCTTCACAGTGTTGCCAAGCAGCTTTCAAACTAGGTTCCACCAGGGAAAATGCTTAACTGTAGTTTCCAGAGACGGAAGTTTCATCAAATCTTGTCCAAATATTTTTAAGTAGATACAAGCCTTCACTTACTGTTGGCATGTCTTTGCCTGGCTTTAATAAGCTGTTTGTTCTCATAGTACTCAGTTTTTCTCAATTTTTACTTTTGTGAATATCTTTTTTTTCTTAAAGAACTTTCTTTTTATTGCATTTATCTTTCATCCATGGCTGTTAATTCTTAGTTTTCTTTGCTGGCCTCTCTTCCTTTGATCTCTAAATATCAGAAGATCGTGAAGTTCAGTTTTCGACCTGCTTCCTTTAACTGAAAACATTGTCTTTTTAGATGGAGTGCCGTTGCTAGTGTTGAATCGTATCCTCTAAGCTCCAGCATCACCTACATAGTTGCCACTCAACCTTTCCTTGAGGATCACAAGCTGAGCATATGCTGACTGTAACTTGCGTCATCTATCTTTCCCATTTTAGCTAATAGCAACATTATCTAGCAAGTTGCCAGCCCAAAACCTGGAAGTCATCCCAATTTCCCACACATCAAATCCATCTGCACAACCTGTTGGTTCTGTTTTCACTAAATAGCCCAAATCTGATTACATTAAATCATCTTTACCTCTAACTTTTCAGCCTCAGTTAACTTATTAAAGTTCCTCCTGGGAACTAACTAGTTCCTCCTAGGAACAAATTCTAAAAAAGAATTTGAAAAAAAAAAAGATACATGTTTATATGTGTATATATATATATGTATATATATATCTCAATCCCTTTGCTGTATACCTGAAACTAACACATTGTTAATAAACTACACTCTAATATAAAATAAAAAATTACAAATATAATCCTCTCTAAAATTTTTCTAGAGATACCAAAAATATAGACAGTCATTTTTTAAAATAAATTTATTTATTTTATTTATTTTTATTTTTGGCTGTGTTGGGTCTTTGTTGCTGCGCATGGACATTCTCTAGTTGTGGCGAGCAGGGGCTACTCTTCCTTGCAGTGCGCAGGCTTCTCATTGTGGTGACTTCTCTTGTTGCAGAGCATAGGGTCTAGAGTGCAGGTTCAGTAGTTGTGGCTCACGGGTTTAGTTGCTCCGCGGCATGTGGGATCTTCCAGGACCAGGGGTCGAACCCGTGTCCCCTGCATCAGCAGGATTCTTAACCACTGTGCCACCAGAGAAGCCCTAGACAGTCATTTCTAATTGCTTATGGCTTTACATCCGTGCCCCTATGAAAATGATTCAGTACGGAAGCTCAATCATGTGGAGTACTAGGATTTTTTTAGGATATCACTGAATTCAGCCATCACAAAAACGAAGATCATACTACCAGCACAGCACCACCAAAGTATACATTCTTCTATGTTCCTGATAGTGGTGAAAATCATTAATGTCTGCCTGGATGAGACAGAATTCACATATAACATTGTATTAGTTTTAGGTAAACAATGATTTGCTGTATGCATATATTGTAGAACGATCACCCCAGTAAGCTTAGTAAACATCCATCACCACATATAGTTACACTTTCTTTTCTTGCAATGAGAACTTTTAAGATCTATTAGCAACTTTCAAATATGTAATACAGTATTAGTAAGTATAGTCGCCATGCCTTACATTACATCTCCAGGTCTTATAACTGGAAGTGTGTACCTTTTGACCACCTTCACCTATTTCACCCGCCTCTACCCCCTGCCTCTGGCAACCACCAGTCTGTTTCTGTATCTATGAGTTCATTTTGTAAGAATATTCCACACATATGTGGGACTATACAGCACCACAACAACTTTTAAATGCTCCTATCGTCCTACCTTTTCTCTTGGCCTCTAATCCATTCTTTACACTGAAGCCAATATGATCTTACTTGAATGCACATCTAATGATGGTATGCTATTGTTCCAAAAAATTTCAGTGACTTCCTGCTTCTCAGAAGGAGCCCAAAATCCTTTCACCTTGAAGCCTCAGACCTCACTCTTCCCCACCTCAGACTCTTAACTTTTTGACATACCAAACAAATACTTCTGTCAACTTACTTTCTGTGTTTGTGATCTCCCTTCCACAGGCTGCAGGACTGTAGTTCCTCTTGCTTCTTCTGGTGGGTGAGGTTGGTCCAGGGGTTTGTATAGGCTTCCTGGTGGGAGGGACTGGTGCCTGAGCTCTGGTGGGTGGAGCTGGGTGGGCAGGGCCTTGTCAAGGGGTGTGCTTTGAGGTGGCTGTGAGCTCAGCAAGACTTCAGGTAGCCTGTCTTCTGATGAGTGGGTCTGTGTTCCTATCTTGTTGGTTGTTTGGCCTGAGGCTTTCCAGCACTGTAGGCTGCAGGTTATTGGGTGGGGCCAGGTCTTGGTGCCAAAATGTGGATCTCTGGAAGAGGTCACTCTGATCAACATTCCCTGGGGCTTCTGCTACCAGTGTCCTTTCCTCCACAGTGAGCTATAGCCGACCTTCGCTTCCCCAGGAGACCCTCCAAGACCCCTAGGTAGGTGTAGCCCAGGTTCCTACAAAGGTACTGTTTTTTTCTCAGTCCCAGTGCACCTGAGACCTTGTGTGTGCCCTCCAAGAGTGGAGTCTCTGTTTCCGCCAGCCCTGTGGAACTCCTGCACTCAAGCTCCACTGGCCTTCAAGGCTAAATGTTCTGGGGCTTCTTCCTCCTGATACCAGACACTCAGACTGTCTTGGAGGTCTATTTTTATGTGGAAACGTCCCTGTGAGGCCTGTGTGGTTTTAATATTTTTTCTTCTTTTTTTTTTTTTTTGCGGTACGTGGGCCTCTCACTGCTGTGGCCTCTCCCGCTGTGGAGCACAGGCTCCAGAAGCGCAGGCTCGGCGGCCATGGCTCATGGGCGCAGCCGCTCCGTGGCATGTGGGATCTTCCCGGACTGGGGCACAAACCCGTGTCCCCTGCATTGGCAGGCGGACTCTCAACCACTGCGCCACCAGGGAAGCCCAGGGTTTAATATTTTTTGATGTAAGGGCTGTTTTGTGTACGGATGTCTTCCACCACTTTCCTCAGTGTATGTTGGATGATATCCCTTTGATAGGAGGTGTGACTGCTGTTGTGGTGACCAGAGCCTGCACTGGATATTGAGCTGACCCTCCCCTTTGCTCTGTGGTTGTTACTGCCCTGTCAGGGGTGGGGTCTGCTCCCTAGCTGTTGAAGTAGAAGCCCCCAGATTTGTTTCTTAGCTGTGTTTCTCATGTGTGGCACAAAGTAGGTGGGATTGGAGGACTCTCACTGGGAGAGACGTCACTGAGTATTCCTCCTCTGGTGCTGTTCACCTGTGGGTGTGCTCTGTTGTGTCCCCTTTCACCCATTGTGCGAACTCTCAGATTATACTGTTAGCACTGCTCTTGGTCCTACCTTAACCGTGGCTATGCCAGCAACTGGCCCTGGTGTGTCTCAGACGTTGTTTTCACCGGGCCATCAGCGTAGATCCACTGAAGTTAGGTCCCAGGTGGCAATAATCATGGATCTGGCCCTGCTGTGGGCACTATGGGGACAGCTCAGACTCTGGCCTGCCCCAATCCCCACGTGTACGTGCCCACAAAGTCTACAGCTGCCAAATCTAGACCCATCTCAAATTCTGGAGCACTCATTGTCTGTTCAGATGTTCTGGAGGCTCTGAGTTTACAAAGCCAGTCGCAGGGGTGTCAATTTTCAGTTTGCACAGCTACAAGGAGAGACTTCAGCTTTTCTTTCTTAGTTGCATGGCCCCTGGGGCTCAGCTGTGGTTTCAGCTCCACCTCTGTGTGAGGGCTACCCACAGGGGTCTGCTCCCGAGGCTGCCCCAGAGCACACGAGACCGCCCTGGTGAGGAGGGGCATGCAAGTGGTGGCAGCTGGAGTCATGAGAGTGCCCACCGCAGCAGGGACAGGGCGCAGGAAAGGAGGTGCATGGTGGCCCCCGGGCTTGCAGTAGCGCCTGCCACGTTGAGGACGGGTGCGGGAGGGTGGGGGGTGGAGTCAGCGGCTGCAGGAGCAAGAGAGCTGGTCCAGAGGGTGGAGAGCTCCCTAGTGCCCGAGGAGCCAGGGGCCAGTGCAGTTAAGGAGAGAGGCAGCAAAGGCGGCCCCGCCCCTTGCGCATCACTCTACAGTGACGCGTCACCTCGATGGCAGTACGGGTTTCCTCCACCAGCGTTCCTGGTTGAGGATTTCCTCACTCCCGTCCCCTCAGGCTGCTTCCTTCCAGCCAACACCAGTCCCCTGCCCAGGTCTAGTCTCCAAACCCCACGTTCCAGAACCCAGCCTCTGTCCGCACTAGCGGACACGTGTCTCAGTCTGGGGAGTGCAGGGCTGTGGCTCAGACCATCTGCGTAGGTCTCACTCTGTCCCACCTACAACAGACTGGTTGCTGTGCTCTCCTCTGAGCACCCAAAGCTCCCCTTGTGTCCCAGCTGATCTCCCATAGGCGAGGGGGCTTCCCCAGATGCGGAAACCTCTCCTTTCCTTCAGCTTCCCCTCTCCCAGGGGTGAAGGTCCCATCCCGCTTCCTCTCCTCTTCCTTTCCCCTTCTTTCTTTCATCCTACCTGGTTACCTGGGGGCAATTCTTGTCCTTTTGGGTGTCTGAGGTCCTCTGCTAATGTCCCGCTGGGGCTCTGTGGGAATTGCTCCATCTGTAGATGTCTTCCTGATGCGTTTGCGGGGAGAGATGAGCTCATGTCGTCCTCCTCTGCCATCTTGACGCCTCCTGAAGGAGTGTGATACTTTCATCAACGTGACATGCTCTCTCCAGCCTGGGAGACATTGTCCTCTTTATGTAAGGCACACGTTCACTTCTCTCCACTCTATCTCTGCCTTACTTAAGATGCTCTTACCCATTTTTCAGACTTGCACTTAGGGTTCACTTCTTTCAGAAGCATCTAATGTTCCTTTCTCTCAAGTCTTGATCACATGCTCTTTCTCTGTCTTCTGAGAGTTCCTTTAATCCCCATGTGTTAGAGCTTATTAGAAAATATTACAATGACCATGTTTATCTGTCTTCTTCACCAGACTGAAGCTCTGGAAGAATGCAGATCATGCATTTCTTATTGACATGTCAACAACAACAAAAACCCTGCGGCGACTGGCTCATATAACCTTCAATAAACATATGTTGAAGTAAAATTAAACTTCCCATATTCTAGCTTTTTATGCAATAGTAAATTTACTGAATGTTAAGTAAAATGAATCCACTGCTGCTACCAAGAGATTGATTGAGATGGAGATTATTTTATTTTACTTGTTGGTGTGTCTCAGAACAAGAAACTGCTGGGATCCCCACTAAGTGCTTGTTAAATATATGTTTAGTGTTGGCAATTAATAGGCACTAAATAATAATTGCTTTGAAAGAAGTTACACAAAAGAACATTTTTAAAATTAGCTCATTAATAAGAGCACAAGAATTATCAAACCTTTATAGATAAATAATATTCTTAAATAATTTTTAAGAATATAGTTTTTCCCCAGTAAATTTGCACTTATCCACTCTAGGTTCTTCTTATTCTAAGACCTCTTATGATTTACTGAGAGAATAAACAGACTGTAATAATTCTAATGTAATTTTTGTAATTGGTTTCATGCTTTTGGCTAGCAGACAATTACAATATAGACTATTTAAAAAATGATACTGTCCAAACAGGTTTTATTATTTATTGATTGATTTATGGATTTTAAAAAAATGAAGTATAGTTGATTTACAATGTGCTTTTAGTTTTGTGTGTACAGCACAATGATTCATTATATATGAATTCTTTTTCAGATTATTTTCTCTTATAGGTTATTACAAAATATTGAATATACTTCCCTATGCTACACGGTAGGTCCTTGTTGTTTATCTATTTTATATATAGTAGTGTATATATGTTAATCCCAAACTCCTAATATATCCCTTTCTCCGCTTCCTCTTTGGTAACCATAGTTTGTTTTCAATATCTGTGGGTGTATTTCTGTTTTGTAAATAAATTCATTTATATCTCTTTTTTGATTCCACATATTAGCAATATCATATGATATTTGTCTTTCTCTGTCTGGCTTACTCCACTTAGTATGATAATTTCTAGATCCATCCATGTTGCTCCAAATGGCAAGACTTTATTCTCTTTTATGGGTGAATAATATTCCATTGTATATATAACACATCTTCTTTGTCCATTCATCTGTTGATGGACATTTAGGTTGCTTCCATGTCTTGGCTATTGTAAATACTGATTTCATGAATATTGGGGTGCATGTATCTTTTCAAATTCTAGTTTTCTCCAGATATATGCCCAGGAGTGGGGTTGCTGGATCATATGGTAACTCTATTTTTAGTTTTTAAAGGAACCTCCATACTGTTCTCCATAGTGGTTGCACCAATTTACATTCCCACCAACAGTGTAGGAGGGTTCCTTTTTCTCTACATCCTCTCTAGCATTTGTTATTTGTAGACTTTTTGATGTATTTTAGACTCAAGAACACAACCTCAGTATTTTCACATATCAAGTATAACTTTTTGTCATATTTTGATGACATTGGGTTTTCCTTATACTTGAATGTGGCTGCCTGAAATGTCAGATGCTAAATTATTTGCTTTTCCTCATGTTATATATGGGAGAATAATCATGATGTGTAATGAAGACAATCACTGCATTTACCAATCAGTTTAAAATTGAAAATATTAAGTGAACATGGATTACCAAAAAATGAGTCATCTTCTGATAATTCAGTTCAGTTTTTAAGCTTTTATTAAAGTACAATACACATATACATACACATATAAAATAAGTTTAATTAACATTCTCATTTAGTTTTCACAGACTTTACATAACCATGTAAAAGTAAAAAGCATCACGATCACAAAACAGAACATTCCCATTCCATTAAAGACACATCTCCCCATGGCTTGTTATAAGCAATAACCACCACCTAAGGGTAACCACTATCCTGACTTTAAACACAATCTTTTCATTTTGCTTATTTTTAATTATTATTTTTACATATTTATTGGAGTAAAATTGCTTTACAATGGTGTGTTAGTTTCTGCTTTATAACAAAGTAAATCAGTTATACATATACATATGTTCCCATATCTCTTCCCTTTTGCGTCTCCCTCCCTCTCACCCTCCCTATCCCACCCCTCCAGGCGGTCACAAAGAACCGAGCTGATCTCCCTGTGCTATGCGGCTGCTTCCCACTAGCTATCTACCTTACGTTTGGTAGTGTATATATGTCCATGCCTCTCTCTCGCTTTGTCACAGCTTACCCTTCCCCCTCTCCATATACTCAAGTCCATTCTCTAGTAGGTCTGTGTCTTTATTCCTGTCTTACCCCTAGGTTCTTCATGATATTTTTTTTTCCTTAAATTCCATATATATGTGTTAGCATACGGTATTTGTCTTTCTCTTTCTGACTTACTTCAGTCTGTATGACAGACTCCAGGTCTATCCACCTCATTACAAATAGCTCAATTTCGTTTCTTTTTATGGCTGAGTAATATTCTATTGTATATATGTGCCACATCTTCTTTATCCATTCATCCGATAATGGACACTTAGGTTGTTTCCATTTCTGGGCTATTGTAAATAGAGCTGCAACGAACATTTTGGTACATGACTCTTTTTGAATTATGGTTTTCTCAGGTTATAGGCCCAGTAGTGGGATTGCTGGGTCATATGGTAGTTCTATTTGTAGTTTTTTTAAGGAACCTCCATACTGTTCTCCATAGTGGCTATACCAATTCACATTCCCAAGAGCAGTGCAAGAGTGTTCCCTTTTCTCCACACCCTCTCCAGCATTTATTGTTTCTAGATTTTCTTATGATGGCCATTCTGACTGGTGTGAGATGATATCTCATTGTAGGTTTGATTTGCATTTCTCTAATGATTAAAGATGTTGAGCATTCTTTCAGGTGTTTGTTGGCAGTCCGTATATCTTCTTTGCAGAAATGTCTATTTAGTTCTTCTGCCCATTTTTGGATTGGGTTGTTTGTTTTATTGTTATTGAGCTGCATGAGCTGCTGGAAATTTTGGAGATTAATCCTTTATCCATTGCTTCATTTGCAACTATTGTCTCCCATTTTGAGGGTTGTCTTTTGGTCTTGTTTATGGTTTCCTTTGCTGTGCAAAAGCTTTTAAGTTTCATTAGGTCCCATTTGTTTATTTTTGTTTTTATTTCCATTTCTCTAGGAGGTGGGTCAAAAAAGATCTTGCTATGATTGATGTCATAGAGTGTTCTGCCTATGTTTTCCTCTAAGAGTTTGATGGTTTCTGGCCTTACATTTAGGTCTGTAATCCATTTTGAGCTTATTTTTGTGTATGGTGTTAGGGAGGGATCTAATCTCATACTTTTACATGTACCTGTCCAGTTTTCCCAGCACCACTTATTGAAGAGGCGGTCCTTTCTCCACTATACATTCCTGCCTCCTTTATCAAAGTTAAGTTGGCCATATGTGCTCTGGGCTTTCTGTCCTGTTCCATTGATCTATCTTTCTGTTTTTGTGCCAGTACCATACTGTCTTGATTACTGTAGCTTTGTAGCATAGTCTGAAGTCAGGGAGCCTCATTCCTCCAGCTCCATTTTTCGTTCTCAAGTTTGCTTTGGCTATTCGGGATCTTTTGTGTTTCCATAAAAATTGTGAAATATTTTGTTCTAGTTCTGTGAAAAATGCCAGTGGTAGTTAGATACGGATTGCATTGAATCTGTAGATTGCTTTGGGTAGTAGAGTCGTTTTCACAATGTTGATTCTTCCAATCCAAGAACATGGTATATCTCTCCATCTATTTGTATCATCTTTAATTTCTTTCATCAGTGTCTTATAATTTTCTGCATACAGGTCTTTTGTCTCCTTAGGTAGGTATATTCCTAGATATATTTTTCTTTTTGTTGCAGTGGTAAATGGGAGTGTTTTCTTGATTTCAATTTCAAATTTTTCATCATTAGTGTATAGGAATACCAGAGATTTCTGTGCATTAATTTTGTATCCTGCTACTTTACCAAATTCATTGATTAGCTCTAGTAGTTTTCTGGTAGCATCTTTAGGATTCTCTATGTATAGTATCATCTCATCTGCAAACTGTGACAGCTTTACTTCTTCTTTTCCTATTTGGATTCCTTTCATTTCCTTTACTTCTCTGATTGCTGTGGCTAAAACTTCCAAAACTGTGTTTAATAAGAATGGTGAGAGTGAGCAACCTTGTCTTGTTCCTGATCTTAGTGGAAATGCTTTCAGTTTTTCACCATTGAGGACGATGTTGGCTGTGGGTTTGTTATATATGGCCTTTATTATGTTGAGAAAAGTTCCCTCTATGCTTCATTTCTGTAGGGTTTTTATTATAAATCGGTGTTGAATTTTGTTGAAAGCTTTCTCTGCATCTATTGTGATGATCATATGTTTTTTCTCCTTCAATTTGTTAATATGGTTTATCACATTGATTGATTTGCATATATTGAAGAATCCTGCATTCCTGGATTAAACCCCACTTGATCATGGTGCATGATCATTTTAATGTACTTTTGGATTCTGTTTGCTAGTATTTTCCTGAGGACTTTTGCATTTATGCTCATCAGTGACATTGGCCTGTAGTTTTCTTTCTTTGTGACATCCTTTTCTGGTTTTGGTATCAAGGCAATGGTGGCCTCGTAGAATGAGGTTGTGAGTGTTCCACCCTCTGCTATATGTTGGAGGAGTTTGTGAAAGATAGGCATTAACTCTTCTCTAAATGTTTGATAGAATTCGCCTGTGAAGCCATCTGGTCCTGGGCTTTTGTTTGTTGGAAGAATTTTAATCACAAAATCAATTTCAGTGCTTGTGATTGGTCTGCTCATATTTTCTATTTCTTCCGGCTTCTGTCATGGCAGGTTGTGCATTTCTAAGAATTTGTCCATTTCTTCCAGGTTGTCCATTTCATTGGCATAGAGTTGCTTGTAGTTATCTCTCATGATCTTTTGTATTTCTGCAGTGTCAGTTGTTACTTCTCCTTTTTCATTTCTAATTCTATTGAATTGAGTCTTCTCCCTTTTTTCTTGATGGGTTTGGCTAATGGTTTATCAGTTTTGTTTATCTTCTCAAAGAACCAGCTTTTAGTTTTATTGATTTTTGCTACAGTTTCCTTCATTTCTTTTTCATTTATTTCTGATCTGATTTTTATGATTTCTTTCCTTCTGCTAACTTTGGTTTTTTTTTTTTTTTTTTGGTTCTTCTTTCTCTAATTGCTTTAGGTGAAAGGTTAGGTTGTTTATTTGAGATGTTTCCTGTTTCTTAATGTACGATTGTATTGCTATATACTTCCCTCTTAGAAATGCTTTTGCTGCATCCCATAGGTTTTGGGTCATTGTGTCTCCATTGTCATTTGTTTCTTGGTATTTTTTATTTCCTCTTTGATTTCTTCAGTGATCACTTCGGTAATAAGTAGTGTATTGTTTAACCTCCATTTGTTTGTATTTTTTACTGATATTTTCCTGTAATTGATACCTAGTCTCATAGCATTGTGGTCAGAAACGATATTTGATACAATATCAATTTTCTTAAATTTACCAAGGCTTGATTTGTGACCCAAGATATGATCTATCCTGGAGAATGTTCCATGAGCGGTTGAGAAAAACGTGTATTCTGTTGTTTTTGGATGGAATGTCCTATAAATATCAATTAAGTCCAACTTGTTTATTGTGTCATTTAAAGCTTGTGTTTCCTTATTTATTTTCATTTTTGATGATCTACCCATTGGTGAAAGTGGGGTGTTAAAGTCCCCTACTATGAATGTGTTACTATCAATTTCCCCTTTTATGGCTGTTAGTATTTGCCTTATGTATTGAGGTGCTCCTATGTTGGGTGCATAAATATTTACAATTGTTATATTTTCTTCTTGGATCAGTCCCTTGATCATTATGTAGTGTCCTACTTTGTCTGTTCTAATAGTCTTTATTTTAAAGTCTATATTGGCTGATATGAGAATTGCTACTCCAGCTTTCTTTTGGTTTCCATTTGCATGGAATATCTTTTTCCATCCCCTTACTTTCAGTCTGTATGTGTCTCTAGGTCTGAAGTGGGTTTCTTGTAGACAGAATATATATGGGTCTTGTTTTTGTATCCATTCAGCCAACCTGTGTCTTTTGGTGGGAGCATTTAGTCCATTTACATTTAAGGTAATTATCTATATGAATGTTCCTATTCCCATTTTCTTAATTGTTTTGGGTTTGTCATTGTAGGTCTTTTCCTTCTCTTGTGTTTCTTGCCTAGAGAAGTTCCTTTAGCAGTTGTTGTAAAGCTGGTTTGGTGGTGCTGAACTCTCTCAGCTTTTGCTTGTCTGTAAAGGTTTTAATTTCCCCATCAAGTCCAAATGAGATCCTTGCTGGGTAGAGTAATCTTGGTTGCAGGTTTTTCTCCTTCATCACTTTAAATATGTCCTGCCAGTCCCTTCTGGCTTGCAGAGCTTCTGCTGAAAGATCAGCTGTTAACATTATGGGAATTCCCTTGTGTGTTATTTGTTGTTTTTCCCTTGCTCCTTTTAATATGTTTTCTTTGTATTTAATTTTTGACATTTTGATTAATATGTGTCTTGGAATATTTCTCCTTGGATTTATCCTGTATGGGACTCTCTGTGCTTCCTGGACTTGATTAACTATTTCCTTTCCCATATTAGGGAAATTTTCAACTATAATCTCTTCAAATATTTTCTCAGTTCCTTTCTTTTTCTCTTCTTCTGGAACCCCTATAATTCGAATGTTGGTGCATTTAATGTTGTCCCAGAGGTCTCTGAGACTGTCTTCAGTTCTTTTCATTCTTTTTTCTTTATTCTGCACTGCAGTAGTTATTTCCACTATTTTATCTTCCAGGTCACTTACCCATTCTTCTGCCTCAGTTATTCTGCTATTGATCTCATCTAGAGTATTTTTATTTCATTTATTGTGTTGTTCATCATTGTTTGTTTTATCTTTAGTTCTTCTAGGTCCTTGTTAAATGTTTCTTCCATTCTGTCTATTCTATTTCCAAGATTTTGGATCATCTTTACTATCATTATTCTGAATTCTTTTTCAGGTAGACTGCCTATTTCCTCTTCGTTTGGTAGGTCTGCTGGGTTTTTATCTTGCTCCTTCATCTGCTGTGTTTTTTTCTTTATTCTCATTTTGCTTATCTTACTGTGTTTGAGTCTCCTTTTTGCAGGCTGCAGGTTCGTAGTTCCTGTTGTTTTTGGTGTCTGTCCCCAGTGGCTAATGTTGGTTCAATGTGTTGTATAGGCTTCCTGGTGGAGGGGACTAGTGCCTGTGTTCTGGTGGATGAGGCTGGATCTTGTCTTTCTGGTGGGCAGGTCTACATCTGGTGGTGTGTTTTGCAGTCCCTGTGGACTTATTATGGTTTTTAGAAGCATCTGTGCTAATGGATGGGGCTGTGTTCCTGTTTTGCTAGTTGTTTGGCATAGGGTGTCCAACACTGTAGCTTGCTGGTCGTTGAGTGAAGCTGGATGTTGGTGTTGAGATGGAGATCTCTGGAAGATTGTCGCTGTTTGATATTACATGGAGCTGGGAGGTTTCTTGTGGACCAGTGTCCTAAAGTTGGGTCTCCCACTTCAGAGGCACAGCACTGACTCCTGCCTGCAGCACCCAGAGCCTTTCATCAACACGGCTCAGAATTAAAGTGAGAAAGTGTAGAAAGAAAGAATTAGTAGAAGTAGAAAGAAAGAAAGAAAGAAAGAAGGAAAGAAAGAAAACAAGGAGGGAGGGAGGGTCGGGGGGAGGAAGGAAGGAAGGAGGGAAGGAAGGAAAAAAAGAAAGAAAGAAGACAAAGTAAAATATAATAAAGTAAAATAAAATATAATAAAGTAATTAAAATAAAAAATAATTATTAAGAAAAAAATTAAAAAAACAAACAAACAGAAAAGGATGGATAGAACCCTAGGACAAATGGTGGAAGCAAAGCTATACACACAAATCTCACACAGAAGCATACACATACACACTCACAAAAAGAGGAAAAGGGGAAAAAATCATAAATCTTGCTCTCAAAGTCCACCTCCTCAATTTGGGATGATTCGTTGTCTATTCATGTATTCCACAGATGCAGGTACATCAAGTTGATTGTGACGCTTTAGTCCGCTGCTTCTGAGGCTGCTGGGAGAGATTTCCCTTTCTCTTCTTTGTTCTCACAGCTTCCAGGGGCTCAGCTTTGGATTTGGCCCCGCCTCTGTGTGTAGGTCGCTGGAGAGCGTCTGTTCTTCACTCAGAGAGGACGGGGTTAAAGGAGCAGCTGCCTCAGGGACTCTGGCTCACTCAGGCCGGCAGGGAGGGAGGGTCATGGATGCAAGGCGAGCCTGCTGTGGCAGGGGCCGGTAGGACGTTGCACCAGCCTGAGGTGCCCCGTGCGTTCTTCCCGGGGGAGTCGTCCCTGGATCCTGGGACCCTGGCAGTGGCGGGCTGCACAGGCTCCCGGAAGGGGGGTGTGGATAGTGACCTGTGCTCGCACACAGGTTTCTTGGTGGCAGCAGCAGCAGCCTTAGCGTCTCATGCCCATCTCTGGGGTCCGCGCTGATAGCCGTGGCTCACGCCCGTGTCTGGAGCTCCTTTAAGCAGCGCTCTTAATCCCGTCTTCTCACGCACTAGGAAACAAAGAGGGAAGAAAAAGTCTCTTGCCTCTTCGGCAGGTCCAGACTTTTCCCCGGACTCCCTCCCGGCTAGACGCGGTGCACTAAGCCCCTGCAGGCTGTGTTCACGCTGCCAACCCCAGCCCTCTCCCTGCGCTCGACCAAAGCCCGAGCCTCAGCTCCCAGCCCCGCCCGCCCCGGCGGGTGAGCAGACAAGCCTCTCAGGCTGGTGAGTGCCGGTCGGCCCTGATCCTCTGTGCGGGAATCTCTCCGCTTTGCCCTCCGCACCCCTGTTTCTGCACTCTCCTTCGCGGCTCTGAAGCTTTCCCCCTCCACCACCAGCAGTCTCCTCCTGCGAAGGAGCTTCTAGTGTGTGGAAACCTTTCCTACTTCACGGCTCCCTCCCACTGGTGCAGGTCCCGTCCCTATTCTTTTGTCTCTGTTTATTCTTTTTTCTTTTCCCTACCTAGGTACGTGGGGACTTTCTTGCCTTTTGGGAGGTCTGAAGTCTTCTGCCAGCGTTCAGTAGGTGTTCTGTAGGAGTTGTTCCACATATAGATGTATTTCTGGTGTATCTGTGGGGAGGAAGGTGATCTCCGCATCTTACTCTTCTGCCATCTTCCCCTCGTCCCATTTTGCTTATTTTTGAACTTTAAATAATGAATTATATTGTATATATTCTTTTGGCTCTATTTTTTCACTCAATATTATATTAATGAAATATATTTTTAGATTACATTGCAGATTATTGTCATTGCTACACATCATTGTATTATTTGCATATGGTACAATTTATTTTTCCATTCTACTATTGATAAACTTTTTGGGGAGTTTCTAGGTTTTGGCTAATATGAGCATATGTGTATTTTCTTCTAGGTATAACCCTGAGTGGAATTTCTGGGTCATGGGATATACATATATTTAACTTTAGTACATACAATGAATCACTTTTCATAGAGGTTTTTACCAATTTGTTCTCCTACAGCCAGTGTAAGAGAGTTATGATTTCACCACAACCTTGCTAACACTTGTTATTACATTATGGTTATTATTATTATTATTTAAACTTTAGCCATCTTGCCATGAGTACTAGGGGCATGTTGTTGTTCTAATTTTCATTTTTCTGATGGATATGCTTGTGAAGTGTCTGTTCAGGTTTTCTGCCCCTTTTTTGTTAGCTTCAGTGTCATTTTCATATAGATTTGTAGAAGCTCTTTATTCTTTGTTGGATTTATATATTGAAAATATTTTTCCCACCCTTTAGATTTCCTTTTTTTCTCTCTTTGTGGTTTATGTTGATAGACATAATTTTATAACTTGAAAATAGACCAAAATGTTAGGCTTTTTTTAGCATTATGGTTAACACGAACATTCATTTTTATAACTTTCACTTTAAAATTAAATATTTTGAAATATATCTTTACAAAATAACAAGCATTTGAATCCTGAGACTTATTTTGTGGTCTGGATTTTATGTATGGTATGACCTTAGACAAGAAAGTTAATTTCTCCTTGCCTCCATCTCCTCATTGTAAAATAGAGTCAAGGAAAATAATAGTACTTATTTCTTGGACTAAATGCAAACATAAAATAAGATATTTGATGACGGTGAAATGTCTTTCTGTACTGTGAAGCATGACACAATGATAAAGGAACTATGTGATTTTCTCATCAAAGGCCCTACAGATTTTATAAGCCCTAATCTATGTCATGACCTTCAGTCAATGTTAAGCTTTCAGAAATAATTAATAGATTGGTAAATCAGGGTACCTTTAATCAATCCAAAGATACCTCTAACATTACTAATTTGAATGAAATATCTTTAATCATCAGATCAATTAGTCCTTTTTAGTATAATAAAATTAAATTAAATTTTATAGTAGTCTTGAATATACTTGTTCAAGACTACTATAAAACTTGTTCTTGTTTGGGACTTGCCCCTTAAAACCATGTGTCCTAGAGAACATCAATGTAGTCAAGTAGACTATAAAATAATTCAACCATAAATATTGTCATTTTACAGAATCACATTTTTCAAATATTTTAATATATTTATTAACCTGTGAATTATGTCTGTTAATTTGTACATTTAAGTAACATTTATTGATAATCTAAGTTAATATTAGGATAGGCTGATGATGTTTCATAGAAATAATTCTAACTTTTTACTAGCTTAAAACATCAAAATTATTTTTCAGTCATGTTACACATCCATCTCAAGTGAGTTGTCTCTAATCCATGTTCTTCGCATTCTGTATCCAAGTTGAAGGGTCAGCCACCACTTAGAGTATTGTTAGTTGTGTATCCAAATCCTCAGAAGTATTTATGTTCAACAAAGAAAGTTTGCAATTTAGCACAGCTGGAGCACAATATAAATGAGAGAAATGGCAAGAAAGGAAGCTGGAAATATAGGAAGGGTTGAGATCATGGAGGGACTTACATGTCAAAAGACTGAGTAGAGATTTTATGTTTTTAAAGAGGGCAACACTCAAAGGTTTTGAAAATGAGAGAAACATCAGCAATTTTTTTGTTTTACAAGGGAGGTTTTGGTCCTAGGTGAAGAATTCATAGGTAGCATGAAAATGAAGTCAAAGACTTCAGTTAGGGTAGAAACCTGAGTGAAAGTAAATTAGTCAACATGAATAAAAAGACAATATTTGTGTAATGTAGAAGAATATTGTACAGAATGTTTTTGGAGGTTAACCTTGTAGCTAGCAGAGGACAACATGCTATCAATGAAAGCATGGTGTTGATGAGAATTATGTGTCAGCATTAATCAGTCAGATGAAGCATTGGACTCTGAATAAATTCCTATCAAAAGAAGGATGAATAAGGGGATTAGTAAAGAAAGATAGGGGAAACTTTAAATGGCAACAGAGAGGGACAGATTAAAAGGAGGACAGGCTTAAAGACAAATGATGGAGAAAATTCTCCGGACATTAAAAGAAGTTCAGAGTACATGTGAAAGGATGACAAAAACCAAAACTAAAACAAACAAAAAAATCTCTCTGAGAATTGAGGAAATAATTTGTACACAAATATAGTTTTTAGATTTAGGGATGAGAAGTTGAGGGGATTCATATTTGATAGGCTCAATTTACTCAGTGTAATTTTAGAAAGCAAGATCAAAAGGCAAGAGGAAAGGATGATAGTCTAGATACGACTTGTATAATACAACAGATCCCATATAATCCAGCAATCCCTCTTCTGGGTGTATATCCAAAGGGAATGAAATTACTGTCTTGAAAATATATCTAAACACCTATATTTGTTGCAGCATTATTCACAATTGCCAAGGTATGGAGATAATCTAAGTGTCCCTGGATGAATGAATGGATAAAGAAAATGTTGTAGATATATACAATGAAACATTATTCAGCCATAGAAAACAATGAGATCTTGCCATTTGGGACAGCACTGATGGATTTTGGGGCATTGTGCTAAGTGAAATAAGTCATACAGAGAAGAACAAATATGATCTCACACTTGGAATCTTAAAAAAAAATCAAATAAACAAGTTCCTAGATACAGAGAACACGTTAGTGGTTGCCAGAGGTCGGCACTGGGGTGGTGGGGAAAATGAGGAAAGGAAGTTAAAAGGATAAACGTCCATTTGTACAATAAATAAGCCATGGGGGCTGTAATGTACAGCATAGTGACTATAGTTAATAAAACGGTCTTGCACATTTGAAAGTTGCTGAGAATAAATCTTAAAAGTTCTTATAATAAGAAAAATAATTTTGTAACTATGTATGGTGACAAATGTTTACTAGACTAGGTAACAATATGAGGTGATGAATGTGTAAATTAACTTGCTTGGGAATCATTTCACAATGTAAATTTATATCAAATTTTTACGTTGGACACTTTAAATATATAATAATTCTATTTGTCAAACCAATTAAAAGAAAGGAAGTAGAAAAAAGTTGAAGAAATGCTGAGTTTCCGGAGGAAATAGAGGACTCTAGAGAAATGTAAGATGTTGTATTAGAATGTGGCTCATTATTGTCATAGGGAATAATTTTTTGTCACTCTAATACATTAGTGCAAGTCCCCTACATATGAATGACTTCTGTTCCAAGAGTATGTTCATAAGTCCAATTTGTTCGTAATTCCAGCAAAGTTAGACTAGACACCCAGCTAACACAATCAGCTATATAGTACTGTACTGTAATAGATTTACAGTACTTTACACACAAATAATACATTAAAAAAAACACAAAAAATAAAACATTTTTAATCTTACAGTACAGTACCTTGAAAAGCACAGTAGTACAGCACAACAGCTGACGTACAGGGGCTGGAATCCAGTGAACAGGCAAGAAGAGTTACTGACTGGAGGAGGGAGAGGAGGTGGGAGATGGTAGAGCTGAAGGATCATCAGCGGAGATGGAGGGCAAGCTGCAATTTCACTCATGCCTGATGGTGATGGAATGCACATTTGCATCTTTGAAAGTTCGCAACTTGAAGGTTCATATGTAGGGAACTTACTGTAATATACGTCTATTTGTGGATGTAACTTAAATTTGGGGGAGGAGATTTTTAAATCTATTTCATTAATTAAAATAAGTCAACACTCCCATTTTTATTGAAAACTGTACCTTAGCAGTTTAGCTACAGATGACTGAACAAATGATTTAGGAATATAATTAGTTACAATTTAGAATAACTTGTATGACTAATCTTTGAGTTTTCCTATTTTACATTAATTTTTAGAATGGGAATGGCCAATTACCTGCATTTTTAAAATAATAGGTGTGGCTAATAGCTATTGCCATCATTTTCTTCAAATCGTTAAATGTCACAGTTTAGAATTCACAGAGTAGAAAGCTTAGTTGATCCAGTCTTTGTCCTCTTGTGTGTGCCAATAATGGTAACCATTGGGTCTTTTTTTCTGTTTGATATAAAGTAATATTGATTTGTTTCTTTATTTCATTATTCTAATGCTAGCCTCTAGCTATTGATTGGTGTCGCAAAGTCTTAGGATATAGAGAGAGCAATAAAGGAAGCTGACTACATATAAACATCCAACCAAGGTTTACTGATGGGAAATCACCAAACACAACAACAATAAAATAACTGACAGCTGAACACTTACAATATGTAGCTACTATGCTAAGCACTTTCCACTTAATAATTAAAACAGTCTATAAACCAGGCTTTATGGATTGTTGTAATTTGCAGGTCAGGATATTGAGAGTCAGTGTAGGTAACTAATCGAAGATATCAGTATTAAAAAGTTACAAAAGCACGACTTGAATCCAGCTACATCCACATTCGTAAAAACAGCACACTTACTCTTTCACTTCAGGAGATTTGGATTGAAAAAAAAACAAAAAAACCCCGGAATGCATTAACCTCATTCACAAGCTCCAGCCTACACACATGCAAATCGATTGCGGATATTTCCATCACAAGGAGTTTTTTGTCATAAAAAAGCATTCTCTGATAATGGTCTTTTTCTTTTTCACAAGATATTACAGTTAATGATGAAAAGCCAGTTTAAACAGAGAGTAATTTTAAACTTATGGAGGTAGACCAGGAATACTGCTCTCAGCAGGATTTTATCTCTGGGATCTCAAGTAACTTAACCTCTCTGAACTTAATTTTTTATCTGTTAAATGTATTATGTATGTTTGAGACAAAAATGCAGACTAATTATTAAAAGGTTTCTCCTCTCAAGATAGCTTGAATGCAGTGTGACTCAGATATTTTTCTTGTTCTAAATAAAGAGCAAAGTGGAAAGTACAAATTCAATATAGTTATTTAATTCTTAAGTATAACTTGGATTTAAGACAGATAATGAAAGTAACCAACAGATAACAAACTATTCTGAAGAGTTTCCTATTTCTGAAGGGAAGAAAATGAACACTGCTATATTTTTAAATTTATAGTCTTATTGATTAAATTAGAGGGACTCTATAGTGTTTTTTATACCTCATTATCAAGCTCCTTTTATTGATTTAGATTGTGTTAAAAAGTTGAATCAGTAAAATTGAAAGTGTTCTTAGAATGGGTTTCCATAAGCCATCGACATTGTGTTTGGTCCATAGAAACAGAAATCAGTGATGGGGTGACCTATCTCTGTCCATCAGGTGGTTTTCAATTACAAAAACTTTCAAAGTTATTCAAATGTTATTTAAAATCTTTGGCTGTGCTTTATGTTATCTGTATCACAGAAAGTATTCTCTTGAATATATGTGTGTGCATATAGCTGTATTTTATATATATACTAATATATATATACAGACATATGTATACATAAAACTGTTATATAAATATGTATTACATAGTTCTACATCTATAAAACACAACATTCTCTTCCATATATCTATATATCTATACATGTAGACTATAGCAAATATGATTGGATTGTGACTTTTAATGTTTTGTATTAGAATGTGACCTCATGACATGTGTTTGATTGGTTGACTTCAAGCCATGCATTTCATAAGCCAAGCACTTGAGGGCACATGGTACTAAGCAATGGCAATCTTTTGTAGCAAGTTCTTTGACCAGAGAGATTTTATAAGCTTAAGCTTATAATGGAAATAAAGATTATTCCATTAGATAGAAATTTGCAGTCCAAAGTAAAAAAAAAAAATCTGTTATATAGATTGAAACTTAATGCTGGTATTTAGCATCACTTGTGTTGGATGAAAGAAACTCATTTTCAGAGCTCTCATCTCTCTGTATATTTGTGTCCTTTCAGATTACTATAGCTTAGTATTACACAGAAATCCTATGCCTTCCTGACAGGTTGCTTAACTGAAGACAGAAGAAAATAACAGCATTTAGTTGTTGGGTTCACTTAAGAGGTAGAAAAATTAATTAGCATTTTTAAATGATTAACTTAAATTCTATCATTTCAAGATGTCTAGTGCCTGATTTTAAATGCAGTAAAAATTCGGTAAATATTTGTTGAATTAAAAACAATTACATTACATTAAGTTGAATAAAATTATTATTTGACACTTGATTTTTAAAAAAATTTAAGATATGACATGTACTTCCTAAAAATAAAAAGAGATATCCAAATTATAGCATGTAAATTTTTTTTTTTTTTTGCATGTAAATTTTTATAAACATGTTGAAAAATTGTTAGTAGATTTTACATTAAAAGTATTTAAATATTGAAATAAAGAGAAACGTGAACACCTACAAAAATGATTCCTGTTTGTTGTTTGATAATATATAGGCATACGGAGGAGTTACAAATAGCTTAATTGTTGACTAGACATTTGAAATATCACTTTCCCCAAGGGTAAAAATGTGAATTATATTGCTGTAGGTTGTTTTAAATTCTTTTCCAAAAGTGTTTAAGTCACTTTGCTTCTGAACTCTAGCTGAAAAAAAAAAAAAATCAGATTGCCTTTTGTCAGTTGTATCTTCTATATGCAACAATTTCCACATGTATAAGAGAAGATTAGCATGAGAGACGTGGAGAAGATAACGGACCTTCATGCCCCCACTGACACTTATCACGTCCATAGAGAGTTTCTGGGATGTTTCTGTAAGTTTTATCAGTTCCTCAGATTGCAATAGCTTTGTGCTGATGCAGGAGAAGCTATGCTTAGTTACAATGTAGTCCAAGGATGGCCAATGTATTCTCTTGCATTTGCCAACACTGATCTGATGTAGTGATTGAGACTCAAATCATTGTATTCAAAAGGAGTTTAAGACTCCATCCTGGCTCAGGGTGAACAAGATTATTTGTGTCTGCTTCCGGCAGCTGGGGGAGAAGATACTAACCATATACCAAGCAGTCTGTCCTTGGTCTTTTCTACGTAAAGTGCTGAGAGCTCCTAAGTATACTTTTCTCAAACAGGACAGAGTCCTAAGTCAAAGAAAGGTTATAGAAATAATCCTTTGTTTATACTATTACTGATGCTTCTTGAATACTATGTAGATGCCGCATGCATAGTGCTTAGGAAACTCAGCAATGCTTCATCTCAACCTCTGACTAGCTGTATGTTCTAGGCAGACTTATTTAAACAACTTAAAAATAATGGTAACTCATTCCTGTAGTGGCTATGAGAATTTAATAATATAATACATGAAAAATGATTAGCACAATATCTCACATAATAAAATCTCAATAAATATTAGTAATTATCATTCTCATTATACTGATTATATACAATTTGTGTGTATGTAAGATAATTGCACTAACAATTCTCTTAAAAATATATTAATGTTAAAAAAGGAGTCCAAATATGCATACATTTCTTAGAATTCTTAAAAACTGTATTTATGATACTCTAAAGAGTGTCATTAAAAAACTCCTAAATTGCTTTTCTTTGTCATGATTCTGTGATTCTAAGCTCATTGTTGCAAAATGGGAATAAAATAATATTTCCACACAAATTTTATTTTTTTAAAGTAGTACAATACGATAGGTGACCTAACATGTACCTGAATATTGCTAAAATTATTCAAAGTATAATTTTGAAAAGTTACCATATCCAATATCTATTGAATGTCTTCAGTTAGCAACGTGGTGTGACTGAAATAGGCTCAGGACCATTGAAGTTTATGGTCAACTTTTAAAAAGTTCCAATAAAAATTCCAATACTGTTTGAAGGAAACTGAACATGATGGTACAATTATCCACTTAAGACTGTCCAGTATTTCTCAGAAACGTTCTCTCTGTTTCTCAGCTTTTAAGAAGGTAGAAACATTGCATTGTGAAAGTTCCGAAGGCTAACTGGGATTAACTTGCTTGATTCTTTTGTAAAAAGGAAAAAAAAAGTGTTGGTGAGGATGTGGAATATACGGAACCCTTGTACACTGTTGCTGGGAACGTAAATTGGTGGCAGCCTTTACAAAAGAACAGTATGGAGTTTCATCAGAAAGCTAAAATTAGAATGACTGTATAATCCAGCAATCCCTTTTCTGGGTGTATACCTAAAGGAAATAAAACGAGTGCATCAAAGAGATTTCTGCACTCCCATGTTCACTGTGCATTATTCACAATAGCCAAGATACGGAAACAGTCTAAGTGTCTGTGGATGGATGAATGGATAAAGAAGATATAGTGTATATATATAATGGAATATTGTTCAGCCTTAAAAAAGGAGCTCCTGTCATTTGCAACAACATGGATTAAATTGGAAGAAATTATTCTTATTGAAATAAGTCACAGAAAGAAAAAAACTGCATTATCTCCCTTATATGTAGAATATAAAAAAATCGAATACATAGAAGCAGATAGGAGAAGGGTGGTTGCCAAGGGTAGAGAGATGGAGGAAATGGAGACATGCTGGTCAAAACGTACAAAGTTGCTGTAATGTAGGATGAATAAGCCTATACATCTAATATACAGCAGGATGATTATAGTTAATACTACTGTACTGAATACTGGAAATATGCTAAGAGTAGATTTCAGGTGTTCTCATCACACACAAAAATGGTAACTGTGTGAGGAAAAGATACATTGATTAGCTTGACTGTGGTAATCATTTCACTATGTATATGTACATCAACTCATTAAATTGTACACCTTAACTATATACAATGTTTACGTAAAAACAAACAAACAATCTCAGTTCACTGGGAAGAGCATGGCTCAAGTGGGAAAACTATGGATCCATATTTAAACCTAGGCATGGGTAGTTACTAGCCCTATAATTCCAGGCAAAATATTTTTTGCCTGTTCCAATTTCCTTCCATTTAATGAGTATAATAGTATATAGTTTGTGGAGTTATTGTGGACACTAAATAAAAGAGTATCTGACTCATATTAAGCATTCATTACTCATGAGATTCCTCCATGCTTGCCTTTGTGTAAGTACTCCAATAATTGAAATAGAAATTGCTTTTTCTCATCATTTGAAGGGAGGAGTTATAGCGAACTGTCCAGTAATCAATTTTACACATCCTAAAGTTATCTTTTAAAAGGTAAATCAGATTGTGCCAATAACCTGCCAAAAGCTTGCAATCTTCTTAAAATGCAGAAAAAAACATTTTATTATTGCTAACACAGCTCAACATATCCCTCTAATAATTTCTTCAAAAAGATCATATTTTGCACCCCCTCTGTGGCAGGGAGATATTGGGTGGCCCCCATGGTCTCAACCTCCCTATGATGTATAATCCCCTGTCCTCGAGTGTTGGCAGGGTTGCTGACTTCCTTCTAACCAATAGAATATGACAAAAAAGAGTGATAGAAAATCAGTTTTCTGAATAAGTTGTGTCAATAAGCTTCCATCACGATAGCAGACTCACTCTAAAGTCTTTTCATCCTTGGTGGCTTTGAAGAAGCAAGCTGCAACAACTCCTACAGCTTCAAGAATATGAAATCTGCCAACAAGGCGAGTGGGCTTGTTAAGAGGAAGTTCCCCGATTGAGTCTTCAGGTAAGAAGACTAGTCCTAGTCCTAGTCAAGACCATTATTGAAGTCTAACAGAAGACCAGATAAGCATTTCCAGAGCTCCTGATTTATAGAAACTATGAGATATTAGGTGTAATAGGTATTTGTTATGTGACATAGAGAGTTGAAGCAACTTGTTTACTGGTAAACTACCTGTCTTTCTATTCCTTTGACATACCAAACTTGTGTGCTCCTTGTATATTTTAGCCTACCTACACTAAGCCCTACCATTATGAAACCTGCTAAGTCATTCTCTATTCATTGCCTTGTCCTTTATTTATTACTCTGATGCATTAGAAATTAATTTATTTCCAACCAACAGGCTTGCACATGTCATTGACATAATTGACCATTTGGTTGAATATTTTCTAGCAAAATTGTTTAATCATATCCATAAATAACAAATTACTGTGTATAAAGGCAAGATAAAATTGGCATTAATTAACAGGGCATCTAATCATAAAATATGTAACACTGTTAAAGTAAATAATCTTTTAAATATAAAAGATCACTAAATGCTGAGCTACCCAGAGATTTCATAACTCTTTTTCTCTATAAAAATTTTCTTGATGATTGCATTTTTGAGATATAAGTCTGTAAATAGATTTTTCTCAAATATCATGAGACCTGAACTACATACTACATACCAATATATGAAGCAGCTTATCTTAAAGATCCCTTGTTATGCACTTAAATCTTGAAAGACTTGCTTCATTCACTTTGGAGGTAATTTTTAAACCCTTTTAACTGTGGAAAGAAAAGAGGCACACAAACTAAAAACAGAAAATCCACGCAATCATAACACACTGGTTTTACAAGACTAACCCAAATTTGGGGCTGCAGTGAGAGGGAAGACATTCTCTTAAGATTTAGATAAAAAATTAAAAATGCTTCATAACAGAGAAAATCAAACTGGTCAGGAAACCAAAATGACCACCATAGGTAACAACTTGTAAGTGTGGAACTAATGGGGATGAGGTTGAGGTATTTCCCAGACAAAACATAGAGTTTTTTAAACAGTCTATGCCTGGAAATGCATGATGAATATGTAAAGCATTGTGAAAGAAAACCAAAGAATTCAATATTCTGGAGTGAGGTAATAGATATGAGAAACATACACCCTTATTGCATAATATTTCAATAAATATTTGTTAAATATATAGATGATCCTCTACTGAATTGTGAGAGGAGGTCATTGAGAAGATCTGGCCGCCAGTTGCCTGCAAGTAAGACCTAGGTCATCAGAGGTACCTCAAACCCTCACCTGTAATTGGAATGTATGATCTGCCCACTATTCCCACAGTGGGAGCAGTTTTCCAGAGAGAAACAGTTTGAGAGAGCAATATGATGAGACCACCTGCACTGGATATGTGACTAAACCCTGTTAGGTCCTTTATATGCTAAACTTTTTATTTTAAATTTAAGATGCCCTTCAGCACCGTGCTCGGAGGTGAAAGCTCGTGGCTTGTGTCCCGGCCCTGGTCCTGGTGATTTTCTTTGTAGTTGGAGGTCAGAGGCCAGGCCTCAAGTGGGAACGGCCTCACCATGATGAACGGCCGGCCGGGCCGAGTGCCCTTACAGTTCCTGCCGAATGAGGCCCGGAGCCTGCCGCCGCCCAAGCTAACCGACCCGCGGCTCTTCTACGTCGGCTTCTTGGGTTACTGCTCCGACCTGATTGATAGCGCGATCCGGCGGCGGCCGGTGGTGTCGGCCGGTTTGCATCGCCAGCTTCTATATGTTACTTCCTTTATTTTTGTCGGATATTATCTTTTAAAACGTCAAGACTGTATGTGTGCTCTGAGGGACCATGATATGTTTGCATACGTAAAGTCACATCCAGAGGATTTTCCTGAAAAAGATAAGAAAACTTACGGTAAAATTCTTGAAGAATTCCATCCAGTGCCTTGAAGTCTCTAAAATGCTTGCTCCGGTTTCACTGATTCCGTTTTTTTCTGAATTTTGTCTAACTGTTTCTGTGACATCTGAAGTTTACGTTAATCTATACATTAACACCTTGTGATTAAAATGGTCATCATAAGCAAAAAAAAAAAAAAATTAAGTTGATTTACAATAGTTTATTAATTTCATGTGTACAACATAGTGATTCAATATCCCTATAGATTATAATCCATATAAAGTTAGTACAAAACAATGGTTGTATTTCCCTGTGCTGTACAATATATCCTAGTAGCTTATTTATTTTATACATAGTACTTTGTATCTCTTAATCCTCTACCCCTATCTTGCCCTTCTCCCCTTCCCCTCCCCATTGGGAACCACTAGTTTGTTCTCTATATCTGAGTCAGTTTTTTTAAACTACTTTGTTTCATTTTTTAGATCCATATATAAGGGATATCATATAGTGTTTGTCTTTCTCTGTCTGACTTTTTTCACTAAGCATAATACCCTCCAAGTCCATTCATGTTGTTGTAAATAGCAAAATTTCATTCTGTTTTATGACTAATATTCCATTGTATATATATTTATACCACATTTTCTTTGCCCATTCATCTATTTATGAGTGCTAAGGTTGCTTCCATATCTTGTCAATTGTAGATAATGCTGCTAGGAAAATTGGGGTACATATAACTTTTTAAATTAATGTTTTTATTTTCGTTGGATATATGTGCAGGGATGAAATTCTGCATCATATGGTATTGCTATTTTTAGAGTGTTTTTCTTTTCTTTTTATTTATTTATTTATTTTGAGGAAACTCCATACTGTTTTCCACAGTGGCTGCACCAATTTACATTTCCACCAACAGTGTACCAATACTAGTTATTTGTAGACTTTTTGATGATAGGCATTCTGACAGGTGTGTAGTTTTATCTCATTGTATGAGATGTCTGTATGACTTCTTCAGAAAAATGTCTATTCAGCACTTCTGCCCATTTTTTAATCAGGTTGTTTGCTTTTTGATGACACATTGTATGAGCTGTTTATATTTTTTGATATTAACCCCTTATTGGTCATACCATTTGCGAATATTTTCTCCCATTCAGTAGGTTGTCTTTTTGTTTTGTCAATGGTTTCCTTCTCTGTGCAAAACGTTTTAAGTTTAATTAGATTCCATTTGTTTATTTTGCTCTTATTTCTTTTGCCTTAGGAGACAGATCAAAAAAATATTGCTACAATTTATGTCAAAGAGTGCTCTGCTTATGTTTTCCTCTAGACGTTTTATAATATCCAGTCTTACATTTGGGTCTTTAATCTATCTTGAGTTTATTTTTATATATGGTGTTAGAGAATGTTCTAATTTCATTCTTTCACATGTAGTTGTCCAGTTTTCCCAGCACCACTTAATGAAGAGACTGTCTTTTCTCCATTGAATATTCTTGCCTCCTTTATCAAAGATAAGGTGACCATATGTGTGTGGGTTTATTTCTGAGCTCTCTATTCTGTTCCATTGATCTATGTATCTGTTTTTGTGCTAGTACCATGCTGTTTTGATTACTGTAGCTTAGTAGTATAGTCTGAAGCCTGGAAAGTTTACACCTCCAATTTTGTTCTTTTTTCACCAGATTGCTTTGGCAATTCAGGTTTTTTGGTTTCGTACAAAGTGTTGGGATTATTTGTTCTAGTTCTGAGAAAAATGTCATGGGTATTTTGGTAGGGATTGCACTGAATCTTTAGATTGCTTTGGGTAGTATGGACATTTTAACAATATGAATTTTTCCAATTTATTAACATAGGATAACTTTTATTTCTTTGTATCATTTTCAAACTCCTTCATCAATGTTTTATACTTTTCAGAGTATAGGTCCTTCACCTCTTTGTTTAAGTTTATTCCTAGGCATTTTATTCTTTGTGATGCTTTTTTTTGTGTATGTGGTATGCGGGCCTCTCACTGTTGTGGCCTCTTCCGTTGCAGAGCACAGGCTCCAGATGCGCAGGCTCAGTGGCCATGGCTCACGGGCCCAGCCGCTCCACGGCATGTGGGATCTTCCTGGCCTGGGGCACGAACCCGTGTCCCCTGCATCAGCAGGTGGACTCTCAGCCACTGCGCCACCAGGGAAGCCCTGTGATGCATTTTTAAATGGGAAATTTTTCTTGTTTTTTCTTTCTAATAGTTCATTGTTCATGTATGGAAATGCAACAGATTCATATATATTAATTTTGTATGCTGTAAATACTGATTTCACTTATTAGTTCTAACAGTTTTTGGTCAAGGCTTTAAGGTTTTCTACATATATTGATAATATCATGTCATCTGCAGAAAGTAAGAGTTTAATTATTTTCTTCCAATTTAGATACCTTTTATTCTTTTTCGTCTGATTGCTACGGCCAGAATTTCCAATACTATATTAAGTAGAAGTGGTGAGAGTAGGCATCCTTGTCTTGTTCCTGATTGTAGAGGAAAGGCTTTTTGTTTGTCATCATTGTGTATGTTGTTAGTTGTGAGTTTGTCATAAATGGCCTTTATTATTTTGAGATATGTCCCTTTGATGAGAGTTTTTACCATGAATGGATGTTGAATTTTGTTTATTAACAAGATCATGTGATTTTTATCCTTCCTTTTATATTACATTGGTTAACTTGCAAATATTAAATTGTCCTTTCATTTTTGAAATAAATCCTAGTGCAAATAGTGCTGTTAAATTCAGTTTGCTAATATTTTGTTGAGGATTTTTGTATCTGTATTCATCAGAAGTATTGGCCTGTAATTTTCTTTTTTTTTTAGTGCCTTTGGTTTTGGTATCAAGGCAATTGGAGCCTCATAGAATAAATTTCAGAGTGTTTTGTCCCTTTCAATTTTTGGGGGGGGTTAGTTCAAAAAGGATAGGTATTAGCTCCTCTCTACATGTTTGGTAGAGTTCTCCATTAAAGCCCATCTAGTCCTGGACTTTTGTTTGAGGGGAGGTTTTTTTTTTTTTTTTTTTTTTAATTACAAATTCAATTTCACTGCTAGTGACAATTCTCTTCAGATTGTCTATTTCTTCCTGATTCAATCTTGGCAGGTTGTATGTTCCTAGAAATTTGTCTATTTCTTCTAGGTTTTCCAGTTTGTTATCAAATAATTCTTCACAGTGTTCTTATATGATTTTTTGCATCATTGTGATATTTGTTGTTTCTCTTCTTTCATTTCGTATTTTGTTTATTTGGGTGCTCTCTCTTTTCTTCTTGATGAGGCTCCCTAAAGCTTTATTATTTTGTTTATCAGTTTATCAGGTTTATCAATTTTTTTAACCTCTTTATCAGAGTATAATTGCTTTACAATGTTGTGTTAGTTTCTGCTGTATAACAAACAGAACCAGCTATATGTATACATATATCCCCATATCGCCTCCCTCTTGAGCCTCCCTCCTACCCTCACTATCCCATCCCTCTAGGTGATCACAAAGCACTGAGCTGATCTCCCTGTGCTATGCAGCTGCTTCGCACTTGCTATCTATTTTACATTTGGTAGTGTATATATGTCCATGCCACTCTCTCACTTTGTCCCAGCTTACCCTTACCACTCCCCGGGTCCTCAATTCCATTCTCTATGTCTGTTTCTTTATTACTGTCCTGCCCCTAGGATCTTCAGAACCATTTTCTTTCTTTCTCTTTTTTTTAGATTCCATATATATCTGCTAGAATGTGGTATTTATTTTTCTCTTTGTAACTTCACTCTGTAGTCCTACAGAGTCCTACAGAGAGTCTCTAGGTCCAACCACCACACTACAAATAACTCAATTTCCTTTCTTTTTATGGCTGAGTAATATTCCACTGTACATATGTGCCACATCTTCTTTATCCATTCATCTGTCTATGGACACCTAGGTGGCTTCCATGTCCTGGCTATTGTAAATAGAGCTGCAATGAACATTGTAGTACATGACTCTTTTTGAATTATGGTTTTCTCAGGGTATATGCCCAGTAGTGGGATTGTCAGGTCATATGGTAGTTCTATTTTTAGTTTTTTAAGGAACCTCCATACTGTTCTCCACAGTGGCTGTATCAATTTACATTTCCACCAACAGTGCAAGAGTGTTCCTTTTTCTCCACACTCTCTCCAGCATTTATTGTTTGTAGACTTTGTGATGATAGCCATTCTGACTGGTGTGAGGTGATACCTCATTGTAGTTTTGACTTGCATTTCTCTAATGATTACTGATGTTGAACATCCTTTCATGTGTCTGTTGGCAATCTGTATATCTTCTTTGGAGAAATGTCTATTTAGATCTTCTGTCCATTTTTGGATTGGGTTGTTTGTTTTTTTTATATTGAGCTGCATGAGCTGCTTGTAAATTTTGGAGATTAATTGTTTCTCCATTGCTTCATTTGCAAATATTTTCTCACATTCTTAGGGTTGTCTTTTCTTCTTGTATATGGTTTCCTTTGCTGTGCAAAAGCTTTTAAGTTTCATTAGGTCACATCTGTTTATTTTTCTCTTTATTTCCATTCCTCTAGGAGGTGGGTCAAAAAGGATCTTGTTGTGATTTATCTCAGTGTTCTGCCTATGTTTTCCTCTAAAAGTTTTATAGTGTCTGGCCTTATATTTAGGTCTTTAATCCATTTTGAGTTTTTGTGTATGGTGTTAGGGAGTGTTCTAATTTCATTCTTTTACATGTAGCTGTTCAGGTTTCCCAACACCACTTATTGAAGAGGTTGTCTTTTCTCCATTGTATATTCTTGCCTCCTTTATCAAAAATACGGTTACCATATGTGTGTGGGTTTATCTCTGGGCTTTCTATCTGGTTCCATTGATCTATATTTCTGTTTTTGTGCTAGTACCGTCCTGTCTTGCTTTTCTAGCTTTGTAAGAGAGTCTGAAGTCTGGGAGTCTGATTCTTCCAGCTCCCTTTTTCTTTCTCAAGGTTGATTTGGCTATTCGGGGTCATTTGTGTTTCCATACAAATTGTGAATTTTTTTGTTCTAGTTCTGTGAAAAATGCCTTTGGTAGTTTGATAAGGATTGCACTGAATCTGTAGATTGCTTTGTGTAGTATAGTCATTTTCTCAATGTGGATTATTCCAATCCAAGAACATAGTATATCTCTCCATCTGTATTTTTTTGTTTTTGTTTTAATTTTTATTGGAGTATAGTTGATTTACAATCTTGTGTTAGTTTCAGGTGTACTGCAAAGTGATTCAGTTATACATGGAATCATTCTTTTTCAGATTTTTTACATATATAGGTTATTACAGAATATTTAGTAGAGTTCTCTGTGCTATAGAGTAGGTCCTTGTTGGTTACCAATCTTACATATAGTAGCATATGTAAGTTAATGTCAAGTTTCTGATTTACCTCTCCCTCCATGTTTCCCCTTTGGTAACCATAAGTTTGCTTTCAAAGTCTGTTTCTGTTTTGTAAATAATTTCATGTGGCATTTTTTAGATTCCACATATAAGTGATATAACATGATATTTGTCTTTCTCTGACTTACTTCACTTAGTATGATAATCTCTAGGTCCATCCACGTTGCTGCAAATGGCATTATTTCATTCTTTCTTATGGCTGAGTAATATTCCATTGTATATATGTACCAAATCTTCTTTATCCATTCATTTGTCGATGGATGTTTATGTTGCTTCCATGTCTTGGCTATTGTAAATAGTGCTGCAATGAACATTGGGGTGCATACAGCTTTTCGAATTATGGTTTGCTCTGGATATATGCCCAGGAGTGGGATTGCTGGGTCATATGGTAGTTCTATTTTTAGTTTTTTTAAGGAACTTCCATGCTGTTCTCCATAATGATTGTACCAGTTTACATTCCCAGAAAAATATGGAACACTTCATGAATTTGTGCATCATCCTTGTGTAGGGGCCATCCTAATCTTCTCTGTATCGTTGCAATTTTATTTTATTTATTTATCTTTTAATAAATTTATTTATTTGTTTATTTATTTATTTATTTAGGCTGTGTTGAGTTTTCGTTGCTGCATGCTGGTTTTCTCTAGTTGTGGCGAGAGGGGGCTACTCTTCGCTGTGGTGCACGGGGTTCTCATTGTGGTGGTTTCTTTTGTTGCAGACAATGGGCTCTAGGCTTACGGGCTTCAGTAGCCGTGGCTCACAGGCTCTAGAGCTCAGGCTGAGTAATTGTGGCACACGGCTTAGCTGTTCCGCATCATGTGGGATCTTCCTGTACAAGGGCTCAAACCCGTACCCACTGCATTGGCAGGTAGATTCTTAACCACTGCACCACCAGGGAAGCCCTCATTCCAATTTTAGTGTATGTGCTGCCGAAGTGAGCACTAGCTTGCCTTTTTATTTTTTTTATTACATCTTTATTGGAGTATAATTGCTTTACAATGGTGTGTTAGTTTCTGCTTTATAACAAAGTGAATCAGTTATACATATACATATGTACCCATATCTCTTCCCTCTTGTGTCTCCCTCCCTCCCAACCTCTGTATCCCACCCCTCTATGTGGTCACAAAGCACCAAGCTGATCTCCCTGTGCTATGTGGCTGCTTCCCACTAGCTATTTATTTTATGTTTGGTAGTGTATATATGTCCATGCCACTTTCTCACTTTGTCACAGCTTACCCTTTCCCCTCTCATATCCTCAAGTTCATTCTCTAGTAGGTCTGTGTGTTTATTCCTGTCTTATCACTAGGTTCTTCATGACATTTTTTTCCTTAGATTCCATATATATGTGTTAGCATATGGTATTTGTCTTTCTCTTTCTGACTTACTTCACTCTGTATGACAGCCTCTAGGTCCATCCAACACCTAAAAATAACTCAATTTCGTTTCTTTTTATGGCTGAGTAATATTCCATTGTTTATATGTGCCACATCTTCTTTATCCATTCATCTGATCATGGACACTTAGGTTGCTTCTATCACCTGGCTATTGTAAATAGAGCTGCAATGAACATTGAGGTACATGACTCTTTTTGAATTATGGTTTTCTCAGAGTATATGCCCAGTAGTGGGATTGCTGGGTCATATGGTAGTTCTATTTATAGTTTTTTAAGGAACCTCCATACTGTTCTCCATAGTGGCTGTACCAATTGACATTCCCACCAGCAGTGCAAGAGTGTTCCCTTTTCTCCACACCCTCTCCAGCATTTATTGTTTCTAGATTTTTTGATGATGGCCATTCTGACTGGTGTGAGATGATATCTCATTGTAGATTTGATTTGCATTTCTCTAATGATTAATGATGTTGAGCATTCTTTCATGTGTTTGTTGGCAATCTGTATACCTTCTTTGAAGAAATGTCTATTTGAGCCCATTTTTGGATTGCGTTGTTTGTTTTTATGATATTGAGCTGCATGAGCTGCTTTTAAATTTTGGAGATTAATCGTTTGTCAGTTGCTTCATTTGCAAATATTTTCTCCCATTCTGAGGGTTATCTTTTGGTCTTGTTTATGGTTTCCTTTGCTGTGCAAAAGCTTTTAAGTTTCATTAGGTCCCATTTGTTTATTTTTGTTTTTATTTCCATTTCTCTAGGAGCTGGGTCAAAAAGGATCTTGCTGTAATTTATGTCAGAGTGTTTGCCTATGTTTTCCTCTAAGAGTTTGATAGTTTCTGGCCTTACATTTAAATCTTTAATCCATTTTGAGCTTATTTTTGTGTATGGTTTTAGGGAGTGTTCTAATCTCATACTTTTACATGTACCTGTCCAGTTTTCCAAGCACCACTTATTGAAGAGGCTGTCCTTTTTTCACTGTACATTCCTGCCTCCTTTATCAAAGATAAGGTGACCACATGTGCGTGGGTTTATCTCTGGGCTTTCTATCCTGTTCCATTGATCTATATTTCTGGTTTTGTGCCAGTACCATACTGTCTTGATTACTGTAGCTTTGTAGTATAGTCTGAAGTCAAGGAGCCTGATTCCTCCAGCTCCGTTTTTCATTCTCAAGATTGCTTTTGCGATTCAGGGTCTTTTGTGTTTCCATACAAATTGTGAAATTTTTTGTTCTAGTTCTGTGAAAAATGCCAGTGGTAGTTTGATAGGGATTGCATTGAATCTGTAGATTGCTTTGGGTAGTAGAGTCATTTTCACAATGTTGATTCTTCCAATCCAAGAGCATGGTATATGTCTCCATCTGTTTCTATCATCTTTAATTTCTTTCATCAGTGTCCTATAGTTTTCTGCATACAGGTCTTTTGTCTCCTTAGTTAGGTTTCTTCCTAGGTTTTTTTTTTTTTCTTTTTGTTGCAATGGTAAATTGGAATGTTTCCTTAATTTCTGTTTCAGATTTTTCGTCATTAGTGTAAAGGAATGCAAGAGATTTTTGTGCATTAATTTTGTATCCTGCTGCTTTACCAAATTCATTGAGTAACTCTAGCAGTTTTATGGTAGAGTCTTTAGAATTCCCTATGTATAATATCATGTCATCTGCAAACAGTGACAGGTTTACTTTTTCTTTTCAGATTTGGATTCCTTTTATTTCTTTTTCTTCTCTGATTGCTGTGGCTAAAACTTCCAAAACTATGTTGAATAATAGTGCTGAGAGTGGGCAACCTTGTCCTATTCCTGATCTTAGGGGAAATGTTTCACATTTTCACCATTGAGAATGATGTTGGCTGTGGGTATGTCATTATGGTCTTTATTATATTGATGTAAGTTCACTCTATGCCTACTTTCTGGATGGTTTTTACCATAAATAGGTGTTTAATTTGTCAAAAGCTTTTTCTATATCTATTGAGATGATCATATTGGTTTTCTCCTTCTATTAGTTAATATGGTTTATCACACTGATTGATTTGCATATATTGAAGAATATTTGTATTCCTAGGATTAACCCCACTTGATCATGGTGTATGATCCTTTTAATGTGCTGTTGGATTCTGTTTGCTAGCATTTTGTGGAGGATTTTTTGCATCTGTGTTCATCAGTGATATTGGCCTAGAGTTTTCGTTTTTGTGACATCTTTGTCTGATTTTGGTATCAGGGTGATTGTGGCCTCGTAGAATGCATTTGGGAATGTTCCTCCCTCTGCTATATTTTGGAAGAGTTTGAGAAGGATATCTCTTCTCTAAATGTTTGATAGAATTCGCCTCTGAAGCCATCTAGTCCTGGGTTTTTGTTTATTAGATTTTTAATCACAGTCTCCATTTCAGTGCTTGTGATTGATCTCTTTATATTTTCCATTTCTTCCTGGATCAGTCTCGGAAGGTTGTGCTTTTCTAAGAATTTGTCTATTTCTTCCAGGTTGTCTAGTTTATTGGCATATAATTTCTTGTAATAATCTATCATCATCTTTTGTATTTCTGCAGTGTCAGTTGTTTCTTCTTTTTCATCTATAACTCTATTCATTTGAATCTTCCTTTCTTTTGTGATGAGTCTGGCTAATGGTTTATCAATTTTGTTTATTTTCTTAAAGAACCAGCTTTTAGTTTTATTGATCTTTGTTTTTGTTTTCTTCATTTCTTTTTCATTTATTTCTGATCTGACCTTTATGATTTCTTTCCTTCTTCTAACTTTGGGTTTTTTTTTTGTTCTTCTTTCTCTAATTTCTTTAGGTGTAAGATTAGGTTGTTTATTTGAGATTTTTCTTTTTACTTGAGGTAGGATTGTATTGCTATAAACTCCCCTCTTAGAACTACTTTTGCTGCATCTCATAGGTTTTGGGTCCTCGTGTTTTCTTTGTCATTTGTTTCTAGGTTTTTAAAAAATTTCTTGTTTGATTACTACAGTTATCTCTTGGTTATTTAGTAGCATATTATTTAGCCTCCACGTGCTTGTATACTTTACATTTTTTTCCTGTAATTGATATCTAGTTTCATAGCTTTGTGTTCAGAAAAGTTACTTGATATGATTTCAATTTTGTTAAATTTACCAAGGCTTGATTTGTTACCCAAGATATGGTGTTTCCTGGTGAATGTTCCATGAGCACTTGAGAAGAAAGTGTATTCTGTTCATTTTAGATGGAATGTCCTATAAATATCTATTATGTCCTTCTTGTTAAATGTGTCATTTAAAGCTTGTGTGTCCTTATTTATTTCCATTTTGGATGACCTGTCCATTGCTGAAAGTGGGGTGTTAAAGTCCCCTACTATGATTGTGTTACTGTCAATTTCCCCTTTTATGGCTGTTAGCATTTGCCTTATGTATTGTGATGCTCCTATATTCGGTGTATAAATATTTACAATTGTTTTATCTTCTTCTGCAATTGATCACTTGATCATTATGTAGTGTCCTCTTCATCTCTTGTAATAGTCTTTTTGTTCAATTCTAGTTTGTGTCATATGAGAATTGCTACTCCAGCTTTCTTTTGATTTCCATTTGCAGGGAATATCTTTTTACATCTCTTCACTTTCAGTCTGTATGTTTCTCTAGGTCTGAAATGGGTCTCTTGTAGACAGCATATATAAGGGTCTTGTTTTTGTATCCGTTCAGCTAGTCTACATCTTTTGGATAGAGCATTTAATCCATTTACATTTAAAGTTGTTATTGGTATGTACTTTCCTATTACCATTTCTTAATTGTTTTGGATTTGTTATTGTAGGTCTTTTCCTTCTCTTTTGTTTCCTGCCTAGAGAAATTCCTTTAGCATTTGTTGTAAAGCTGGTTTTGTGGTGCTGAATTCTCTTAGCTTTTGCTTGTCTGTAAAGCTTTGGATTTGGTGTCGAATTTGAATGAGATCCTTGTGGGTAGAGTAATCTTGGTTGTGGGTTTTTCCTTTTAATCACTTTAAATATATCCTGCCTCTCCTTTATGGCTGTTGTGTTTCTGCTGAATGATCAGCTGTTAACCTTATGGGGATTCCCTTGTATGTTATTTGTTGCTTTTCCCTTGTTCTTTTTAATATATTTTCTTTGTATTTGATTTTTGATAGTTTGATTAATATGTGTCCTGGTGCATTTCTCTTAGGATTTTTCCTGTATGGGACTCTCTGCACTTCCTGGACTTGATTGACTATTTCCTTTCCCATATTAGGGAAGTTTTCAACTATAATCTCTTCAAATATTTTCTCAGTTCCTTTCTGTCTCTCTTCTCCTTCTGGGACCTCTATAACGCTAATGTTGTTGCATTTCATGTTGACCCAGAGGTCTCTTAAGCTGTCTTCCTTTCTTTTCATTCTTTTTTCTTTACTCTGTTCTGCAGCAATGAATTCCCCCATTCTGTCTTCCAGGTCACTTATCTGTTCTTCTGCCTCAGTTATTCTGTTATTGATTTTTTCTACTGTATTTTTCATTTCAGTTATTTTATTATTCATCTCTGTTTGTTTGTTTGTAATTCTTCTAGATCTTTGTTAAACATTTTTTGTATTTTCTCCATTTTATTTCCAAGATTTTGGATCATCTTTACTATCATTACTCTGAATTATTTTTCATGTAGACTGCCTATTTCCTTTTCAGTTTTTTGTTCTGGTGGGTTTTTACCTTGCTCCTTCATCTGCTGCATAATTCTCTGTCTTCTCATTTTGCTTAACTTACTGTATTTGGGGTCTTCTTTTCAAAGACTGCAGGTTCATAGTTTCCGTTGTTTTTGGTGTCTGCCTCCAGTGGATGATGTTGTTTCAGTGGCTTTTGTAGACTTCCTGGTGGGGGGGACTAGTGCTTGTGTTCTGGTGGGTGGAGCTGGATCTTGTCTTTCTGTTGGGTAGGGCCATGTCTGGTGGTGTGCTTTTGTTTTTTTTTGTGAACTTAGTATGATATTAGTCCATTTCTCTGCTAATGGGTGGGGCAGTGTTCCTGTGTTGCTGGTTGTTTGTCATGTGGTGTCCAGCGCTGGAGCTTGCTGGCCGTTGGGTGGAGCTAAGTCTTAGCCTTCAGATGGAGATCTCTGGGAGAGCTCTCATTGAATGATATTACATGGGGCCAGGAGGTCTCTGGTGGTCCAGTGTCCTGAACTCGATTCTCCCACCTTAGAGGCTCAGGCCTACACCAGGCCGGAGCAACATGGCTCAGAAGAAAATGGAGAAAAATGAAAGAAAAAAAATAATAAATTTTAAAATTAAAAAAAAAAGACACAAAAAAGAAGAGAGCAACCAAACAAACAAATCCACTAATGATAACAAGCCCTTAAAAGTATACTCAGGTAAACATAAAAATCAGAAACAAATCAGTCACAGACAGCAAATCCCAAGTCTACATTTTCTCCAGAGTCCACAGCCTCAATTGTGGGATGATTCATTGTCTATTCAGATATTCCACAGATGCCGGGTACATCAAGTTGATTGTGGGGATTTAATCCGCTGCTCCTGAGGCTGCTGGGAGAGATCTCCCTTTCTATTTTTTGTTTGCGCAGCTCCTGGGGTTCAGCTCTGGTTTTTACCCCACCTCTGCCTATAGGTCTCCCTCAGGCATCTGTTCCTGCTCAGAAAGAAGAGGGTTATAACAGCAGCTTATTAAGGGGCTCTGGCTCACTCAGGCCAAGGGGAGGGAGGTGTGTGGTTGTTACAATTAGAATGCGGGGTGAACCTTTGTCAGCAGAGGCTAGCATGACATTGCAACAGCTTTAGGCACTCTGTGTGTCCTCCTGGGGAAGTTGTCTTTCGATCATGGGACCCTTGATGTGATGAGTTGCACAGGCTTCTGGAGGAATGTGGAATAGTGACTTGTGCTTGCACACAGGCTTCTAGGTGGCTGCAGCAGCAGCAACATTAGCGTTTCATGCCTGTCTCTGGTGTCCGCACTGGTAGCTGGGGCTCACACCCGTCTCTGAATTTCGTTTAGGTGGTGGTCTGAATCTCCTCTCCTTGAGCACCTCAAAACAACGGTCTCTTGCCTCTTAGGCCATTCCAGACATTTTACCCACTAGCTGTAGTGCATTAGCCCCCTCAGACTGTGTTCACACAGCCAACTGCAGTCCTCTTCCTTGTCTCTGACCTCTGAAGCCTAAGCCTAGCTTCCAGCCACCACCTGCCCCGGCGGGTGAGCAGACAAGCCTCTCAAGCTGGTGAGTGCTGGTCGGCACCGATCCTCTGTGGGGAATATCTGTTTTGCCCTCTGCACCCCTGTTGCTGTGCTCTGCTCCATGGCCCTGAAGCATCAACCCATACCCCCCAACCACCCTCCTGTCTCCATCAGTGAAGGAGCTTCCTAGTGTGTGGAAACTTTTCCTCCTTCACAGCTCCTTCCCAAAGTTGCAGGTCCCATCCCTACTGTTTTGTCTCTGTTTTTCCTTTTTTCTTTTGCCCTACCCAGGTACATGGGGAGTTCGTTTCCTTTTGAGAGGTCTGAGTTCTCCACCAGCATTCAATAGGTGATCTGTAGGAGTTGTTCCACATGTAGATGTATTTTTGATGTGTTTGTGGGGAGGAAGGTGATCTCCATGTCTTACTCCTCTGCCATCTTGAAGGTCTTCTTGGTTTATCACTTTTTTGTTTTCAAAAAACAGCTCTTGTTTTCATTAATCTTTTCTATTGCTTGTGTTTTTTTTTTTTTTTTTGTCTCTATTTTATTTCTTCTCTGATCTTTATTTTTTCCTTCCTTTGCTGACTTTGGGCTTTTTTTGTTTTGTTTTGTTTTGCTTTTTTTGTTTTTTTTCTACTTCCTTTAGATGGCAGGGTAGGTTGTTTATTTGAGGTTTTTCCTGTTTCTTGACGTAGGCCTGCATTGCTGTAAACTTTCCTGTTAGAAATACTTTTGCTACCTCCCATAGATTTTGGAAAGATATGTTTCCATTTTCATTTGTCTTGAGGTGTTTTCTGATTTGGTCTCTGATTTTCATTGACCCATTGTTTTTTTAGTAGCATGATGTTTAGTCTCAATGTGTTCGTGCTTTACCCATTTTTATTTCTGTAATTGTTTTCTGGTTTTGTACAATGATGGTTGGAAAAATGCTTGATATAATTTCTATATTTTTAAATGAGTTGAGACTTGTTTTGTGGCTTAGCATATGATCTATCCTGGAAAATGTTCTATGTGCACTTAAAAAAATGTGTATTCTGTCATTTTTAGATGGAATGTTCTTTGGATTTCTACTAAGTCCAACTAGTCTATTGTGCCATTTAAGACCACTGTTGCCTTTGATCTGTCCATTGATGAAAGTGGGGTGTTAAATTCTCCTACTGTTATTGTAATATTTTAATTTTTCTCTTTATGTCTATTAATGTTTGCCTTATATATTTAGGTGCTCCTGTATTAGGTGCATATATATATATTAACGAGTGTACTATCCTCTTCTTGAGTCGATTTCTTTATCATTGTATAATGCCCTTTTTTGTCTTTTGTTATAGACTTTGTTTTAAAGTCTGTTTTTTCTTATATGAGTATTACTATCTCTGCTTCATTGTTATTTCCATTTGCAGGAAATATCATTTTCCACCCCCTCATTTTCAGTCTGTGTGTTTCTTTAGCTCTGAAGTGAGTCTACTGTAAGAAACACATAGTTGGGTCATTTTTTTTTTAATCCAATCAGCACCTCTGTGTCTTTTGATTGGAGCATTTAGCCCATTTTTAAAGTAATTATTGATAAGTATGTACTTATTGCCATTTTATTACTTGTTTTTCATTTGTATTTGTTGTTCTACTCTGTTCATTTCTTCTTTTGGTTTATTCCCTTATGGCTTGATGGTTTTCTCCAGTAGTATGCTTGTGTTCCTTTCTTTCTAGTTTTTGTGTATCTATTGTATGTTTCAATTTGTGGTTACCAGGTGGTTGATGTATGCTAACCTATAATGACATCTACTTGTTTTGATTTAAACTGGTAGTTGTTTAAGTTCAATCACATTCTAAAAGCTCTACGTTTTTTGCTCCCATCCTCCATATTTTGTGTTTTTGATGTAATTTTACTTCTTCATGTTTATTGTTTTCCTGCTTATTTATTTATAGTTGTTTTTGCAATTTTTCTCTTTTGATCTTTGTACTAACTTATGTAAGTGGTTGATCCTCAGCCTTTACTATATATTTGCCTTTACTAATGGGATTTTCCTTTCCCCAAAATCCTTACTTCTTTCTATTCCACTTAGAGAAGTCCCTTTAACATCTTCGTCAGGGTTGGTTTAGTATTGATGATGTCTTCTAGTTTTTGCTTCTCTCAGAATTTTTTTAACCTCTCCTTCAATTTTAAATGATAAACTTGGGTAGATTATTCTAGGTTGCAGTTTTTTTCTCTTTCAGCACTTTTAATATATCACGCCATGACCTTCTGGCCTGCAATGTCTGCAGAAAAATCAGTTGATAGCCTTTGGGAGTTTCCTTTTAAATAACTTTGTTTTTTCTTTTGCTGCCTTTGTAATTTTCTCTTCATCTTTTACTTTTTACATTTGAATTATGGTTCTCTTGGTGTGGGCCTGTTTTGGTTCATCTTGTTTGGGATTCTCTTGCTTCCTATACCTGGCTATATATTTTCCTCTTCAGGTTTGGGAAGTTTTCAGCCATGATTTCATTAAATATATTTTCATCCCCATTCTCTCTCTCTTCTCCTTCTGGGTCCCCTATTACATGAAAGTTAGTATCCTTGATGTTATCCCAAACATCGTTTAAACTGTCCTCAGGTTTTTTTTTTTTTCCTTTTCTTTATGTTGTTTTCATTTGGTGTTTTTGTTTTTGTTTTTGCGGTACACGGGCCTCTCACAGTTGTAGCCTCCCATTGTGGAGCACAGGCTCCGGACGTGCAGGATCAGCAGCCATGGCTCATGGGACCAGCCGCTCCATGGCATGTGGGATCTTCCCGGACCAGGGCACGAACCCATGTCCCCTGCATCAGCAGGCGGACTCTCAACCACTGCACCACCAGGGAAGCCCTGATTTGGTGTTTTATATTACTCTATCTTCTAGATCACTTATGCTTTCTTCTGTTTCACCTAGTCTGCTGTTCTTTCCTTCTACTGTGTTTTTCATTGTATTCTTCAATTTTGACTCATTCTTTTTTTGTATTTTATATTTTCTTGTTAAAATTCTCACTGCATTCATCTATCCTTTTCCCTAATTCAATGATCATTCTTATTAATAATGCTTTGAATTCTTAATCTGGCAAATTTTTTTCTGCTTCATTATTTGTTTTTTCAGGGTTTCTCTTGCTTTTTCCAATGAGGCTACATCTCTGTCTTCTATTTTGCCTAACTTTCTGTGTCTCTATGAAATTAGGTGAAACAATTACCTACTGTGGTCCTGAACAGGCATCAATATCTGGGAGCTTCCCTATACAGTCTGCACGTACCCTGTGGCTTTGGTGGGAGAGCTGGATTTGACATGAGTACCAGTCAGGTCTTTCCACTGGGTGTGCTGGCAAGTGTCACCTAGGTAGGATGTGAGGCTAAGATGGAGCTTCAGAGCCAGGTATAAAGTGGGGCTTCTCCTTGGCTCAGTGTCTGTCACCTCCCTATTGGGGATGGGGTTGGGTCCCAAGTTCCTGGAGCAGGAACCCTGAGTTTCAGGTCTGAGCTGGCTTTGCTCCCTTTATATGTGTGCTCTCCTCCCTCCCAACTCTGGCACCCTGGCTTCAGAGGCAAGTAGTGCTGGACCAAGAGGGGCCAGTGTGTGCCCTGGGCATGTGACAGGGCTTGGACTATTGTGGTCTGGCTTCAGATAGAAGTCAGGGTTGCTTCTAATGTGGTGCCTGTGTAAGTACCAGTAATGCCTGCACCTGCATTACTCAGATACTCCTCTCAGTCTGAACCTCCTCTTTTCTCAAGGTTGAGTTCTTTCCTACGTCCTAGTGGCCCTTTCTCCAGTGTGGACCTGTGATGTGAAGTAAGTGGGTCTGGAGTGTTCACTCAGCTCAGGCAGGGTCACATTGCCAGGAGAGCCATGGGAAACTGGGCAACCACTTGTACAGTTTCAATCACCCTCTCTGCCCTACACTGGGAGCAAGTCAACACACATATGCTCCTCCAAAGTGGAGACCAGGCTTCCCATAGCCCTCCTGTTAGTCCCAGCTGCCTTCCAACCAGTGAAGGTGGCTCATGTTCCCTGGGTTGGACCCCAGGACTGGGGTCCCCAATATGTGGCTTGAACTGCTGACTCCTCAGAGACGGTCTCTGTCCATGTAATGCCCCTCCTTTTCTGTGTCCCTCATCTGGGCACAGATCCTAACTTGATCACTTCTCTTCTCTTCCTATCAGATTACATGTGGATCTTTCTTGCAGCCTTGGTTGTACCAAGGTCTTTCTGCCAGTTTCCAGTTCATTTTGAGTGAGAAGTGTTCCACATGAAATATATTTTTGATGTGTTCATGGGGGGAGTTGAGTTTCATCTCCTCCTACTTTGTCAGCTTGATGTCCTATTTAATAAACTGAGTATTCTATGGGCAAGTGCAGAGATTTACTTGTCTTGTGGCACCCAAGACAAATCTTGTAAGTTCCCTTGCTTACTGAACCTGCCACCTACCAATCTGCAGTGGTCTGCTCTTTTGTTGGTCTCTGTGTATGAAGGCCAGTTTTAGATTCCAACTGGAAAACTCCGGAGGTTGCAAACCAACATGACCTAATCCCATTAATTTGCTAAAATTTTAAACTTTCCAAGCCACATATAAATTTAAGTATTGATAAGCTATTTAATAAAGGTTTAATGAATTCATTAGTAATTTAATTTCCCCATGTAGTCTTGCAAGAGATAGAAATCACAACATTGGGGAGTTGGCATAAACATCCCAATTCTTTAGATATGAGCATCACCATAATACAATAATGTACTTGATGGTGTATTAAATTCCTTTACTTTTGGTAAATGTGAATCAGTCCTCAAGTCTAATCCTCTTTGATCCATCATCATGAATGGGATTGTGGACCTAAAAATATGGGGAACAGATTCTGCATTTCATTTTTCAAAGATATATCATCCCAGGCTTCTCTGTCTGTAGCTCCAGGTGGGAGCACTTGGAGCTTTCTCTACAGGCTACAGCATACACATATACATATAACAATTCATGTGCACACGTATGTGCACAAAACATGTAGGTATATCTGCACGTATATTTCTGTATATGTATACACACACAATATGAAAAAAAGAATAAAATCAGTAAAAAGCTGAGTAGAAATGTTTGTGATTTGCTCATATGAGTAATTTATAATCTAGCTAATTTAACTATCTACCAGTCTATTTAAACCAGCACAATGGTTAAGAGAAATCAACTCTTGTTTAGAAGTGAGACAAGCATGGAGCTAAACTGAATTTCTTAGAGATAAAGTTATTTTTAGTCAATGTAAACTTACATTTTACCTTTTCTCAAATTGAACGAACATGTATCCAATGCATTAAAAATGTGCATACAAATATTTTCAATTCTGTTCTTTAAAATAGCTTCCATACCTACTAGGCCCTCAATGCAAGATGTTCCTTTTGATAACATGTTTGCTGTAACCCCATCACTTTAAAACATATGATCTTGGTAGAGAAAATAAAATTTGGGGATTAACAAATGACAGTATGCCATACAATATTGTAAAATATAGGTATACATTTGTTTCAATGTGTTTGATACAAATATTAAGAGGATTTTCTATAAATATTAAATATATATTTGCTATACAGTATATGCTGAGAGCATGAATTTGAATTCTGCTCTATTTCCATTGATTTTTACTGTGAGAAAGTTAATTTGTCTAAATAACCCTCAATCCCTTTATCTTTAAAATACAGAAATTAATCTAATCTACAAGAAATGCTAGACATTAATATTATTAGTCCAGTGTCAGCCTATTGGCAGCATGGTAGTTAACATTGCTTTTGTGTTAAATCATAAGCCTTTAAATAAAACACATTATACAAAATTAAAATAAAAATTTTATATTGCCTAATTTCTAATTAGGCAATATAATGATTCTAATGTTAATATGCTTACCTTTAAGAAAATAAGTCCCTGGGGCCAGACCTGCATACTACAAATTTAATTCTGTATCAATGTTAAACAACTGTAAATACAGCCACATTTTTCTTTTGAAGAGAAAAATCATTTTCCCAGTGGAAGTAAGGCTTTCCCTTTCCTGCCAAACTCTATTCTTTGCCACCATTATTCCTCTAACATCTAAAGGTAAGTTTGTAGACTATGTGAATTATTATGTCCTTCTCTTCTCTGAGTTACAACATATGCTTGCCCACGGAGATTTGCATTGGTTAACATTAATGACACAATTTGGAGCATAAACATCTCAGAGAACAAACTTTGCCTTCGTGGGCTGTGCTATATCTCCTCATTAAACATGGGCAATCTTCATCTTGCATTCAATTACAGATGCCTAAATAATTTTTTTTTCCCTTGGCAAACTAAGGTTTTTTAAGCACTGAAGAAGAAAAATAGAACTCATCTTTTCTTTCCAAATAACATTCCTTTCTCACACTCAAAGTGTTGTCAACCAGCTGTTAAGTGTGTAAGTGAATCACTGGTCAGGGAGAATGCTACATATACTTTTGAAAATGATGATTTAAAACTCATGATCTGAAATAAAACTGGAATCCTTGAGCGTTTATTGGAGGGCTTATCTGTAACAGCTCCCAGAAAGCAATATACTGTTGGTTATGTACTCTTCGAGTAGGCTTATTCCAGGGTCCAGGCTACTCCTGGCTTTTATACATTATTAACTCTTCAGGGAACCAGAAATCTAGTTAAAGTAGTAAAGATGACATTAATAAGGCAGAATCCAGGGCTATGTTAAGTACATAATCGTCTCAGTGAATTCACAAGTTTTCCAATATCAACTTCACTCTCACAAAATCTGTCCAGTTATTTTTTCTCATCACGTTTGCCTTCTCCATCACATTCCTCTTGAAAGTTGTCCACAGCCCTCTCCACTCACCTCATACACCCAGATTTACTCTCACTAACAGATGAAGGACTTTTCTCAAATTCTTTATCTTCTAATATTCTACCTCTCTGGAGGATTAGGGAGGGAGAGTAAGAAATTAACATTTGTTGAGAGCTTTCACTAATCATAGAGCTCAAAACAACCATGGATGTTAGTATCATCCTACCATATTATGGGTGGGAGTATTTGGCCCAGAGAAATCAAGTGGCCTGCTGAAGATCACACTCATCAAGGATATGATGGATTCTAAGTCAAGTCTGAAGCCAATGTTCATTCTGCTTTCCACAAAACACACCTCATTCTTGCCAAGGCTAACATTTTTCTGCTTGTGTACTCAATCCAATTTTGCCTTATCCAGAGTCCAGTTCCTCCAGTTTCTACTTTTCCTAACTACATTCTAAAACCCTTTCTCAACTGACTATTTTAAAAGTAAACTTGTTCTTGCCTTGCAGAGTGGAAAACACAACAAACAAAAACTATAACCTACTGTACACTTTCAGTGCAATTCAATCACTTTCTTCTTTCACTGCCTAGCTATTTGAAAGAGTAATTTATACCTGTGGCTTTCACTGTCTCAGAAACCACTTTCTTTCTCTTCCTTTGCTGTCTGGCTTCCACTTCCACCCCTTTTATGAAATGTTCTTCACCAGGTCATCAATTGTCCCACATTTGTGCATTTAAATACTTCTCTGCGATTTCTTGAAGCATTCTTGTTTTCTGGCTTCTACTATGACATAATTTGTTTCTCCTTATGAAAGTAATAACTACAATAAATTTTGTGCTAGGATCTCTATATCTTTATTACACTTAATCCTAATGACAATCTTTCTGGCTAGAAATTACTTATTATTCCAGATCAAGAAAACAAGGCTCATCTAGCCGAAGTCAGTTCCCCAACTTGACACACTTATGGGAAACATCTGAATGTGATCCCATAACTGCTTATTACAGTATCTTCTTTACTGACTTTGTTTATTTTTAATATTTCACACACTAGTATTTCCTGTGATTTCATGATAGTTTCTTCTCTTTCTTCATTAGGTTCTGTTCTCTGAAAACATCTTCTATCATGTCAACCACCTTCACCAGATAGACACACTTAAATCTGAGCTCCATTACTTTATCTCCCCCTACTCCATTTTCTCCTTCTGTCCACATATCCCACCCAAAGAAAGTCACTTTCTTATTACTGCCACATGTGCCCAACACCCCCAGCTAATTGGTCTTGAAAAATAATGCACTGTGATACCCCACACCACAGATGTCCTGTTGTAATTCTGCTCATGACTATTTCTCTTAACCAATGTCTCCTTTCTATTGGTAAAGCTATAAAGCAAATCAAGCCCTCATTGTGTTTGCCTAGGCTACATCAATAGCTCATTACATGATCATTATGAGTCTTGTACCGATTGTCACATAAATCTTCCTAACATGTGTCTTGCTTCATAACATTTTCTTGCTCGTGAACCTCCATGAGATTTCTGCTTAACTCTTAAGTCTGGTAAATAATTTCTGCCTTTATGGAGATCAAAATTCTCTAATACAGTCAAACGTCCCATAGGTAATCGGCACTCAAGTCAAATGGAATTAAGGAAACTAGAATTACTTACATACCTTTGTTTGTGCTTTTAGAAGATAAAATCAATTTCCTTTCATACATCATTTTATATGTAAATCTTAGTTACTGATAATTTTAAATTATAAAAAAATTTAAAGGAAGAACTATGACATCATGTCTGTGCATGTGTATATATTGATATATATATATATATATATATGTGTGTATGTGTTACACCACAATGTGTAGTAATTGTTTTAAAAACTCTAGCCATCCTCTATTTTCAAAATTTGTTATTTTTCAGAATTACACATTTTCTAAAGAATTTTAAAATTTGGAAGATTAGTGAGTAGAAAATCTCTCTTTCTAAACACACATATCATATATATGATGCACATACATATATTTACAGTATATATGTATATATATATGCATACATATATATGTATACATGTAATATGTATGTATATTAATATATAATATCATTAGTTAATCATGCATTTAAATTTGGGAGTATTATTTAAACTGAGATCAATTTATCTATATCTAATTGACATTTATTTGGGTGTTTTTCTCATACATTTAAAAAAATGTTTATATATTTATTTTCTTATTAGTCATCCATTTTATACACATCAGTGTATACATGTCAATCCCAATCTCCCAATTCATCACACCACAATCCCCAGCCCCCCACTGCTTTCCCTATTGGTGTCTATATGTTTGTTCTGTACATCTGTGTCTCTATTTCTGCTCTGCAAACCTCTTCATCTGTACCACTTTCTAGGTTCCACATATATGCGTTACTATATGATACTTGTTTTTCTCTTTCTGACTTACTTCACACTGTATGGTAGTCTCCAGATGCATCCACGTCTCTACAAATAACTCAATTTAGTTCCTTTTTATGGCTGAGTAATATTCCATTGTATATATGTGCCACATCTTCTTTATCCATTCATCTGTCAATGGGCATTTTAGGTTGATTCCATTGCCTGGCTATTGTAAACAGTGCTGCAATGAACATTGGGATGCATGTGTCTTTTTGAAGTATGGATTTCTCTGGGTATATGCCCAGTAGTGGGATTGCTGAGTCATATGGCAATTCTATTTTTAGTTCTTTAAGGAACCTCCATACTGTTCTCCATAGTGCCTGTATCAATTTACATTCCCACCAACAGTGCAAGGGGATTCCCTTTTCTCCACACCCTCTCCAGCATTTCTTGTTTGTAAATTTTATGATGATGCCCATTCTAACTGGTATAAGGTGATACCTCATTGTAGTTTTGATTTGCATTTCTCTAATAATTAATGATGTTGAGCAGCTTTTCATGTGCTTCTTGGCCATCTGTATGTGTTCTTTGGAGAAATGTCTGTTTAGGTCTTCTGCCCGTTTTTGGATAGGGTTGTTTGTTTTTTTAATATTGAGCTGCATAAGATGTTTATATATTTTAGAGAATAATCCTTTGTCCGATGATTCATTTGCAAATATTTTCTCCCATTCTGAGAGTTGTCTTTTCATCCTGTTTATGGTTTCCTTTGCTGTGCAAAAGCTTTTAAGTTTCATTAGGTCCCATTTGTTTATTTTTGTTACCATTTCTCTAGGAGGTGGGTCAAAAAGGATCTTACTGTGATTTATGTCATAGAGTGTTCTGTCTATGTGTTCCTCTAAGAGTTTGAGAGTGTCTGGCCTTACATTTAGGTCTTTAATCCATTTTAAGCTTATCTTTGTGTATGGTGTTAGGGAGTGTTCTAATTTCATTCTTTTACATGTAACTTTCCAGTTTTCCCAGCACCACTTATTAAAGAGTCTGTCTTTTCACCATTGTGTATCCTTGCCTCCTTTGTCATAGATTAGTTGACCATATGAGCGTTGGTTTATTTCTGGGCTTTCTATCCTGTTCCATTGATCTATATTTGTTTTTGTGCCAGTACGATACTGTCTTGATTACTGTATCTTTGTAGTATAGTCTGAAATCAGGGACCCTGATTCCTTCAGCTGCATTTTTCTTTCTCAACATTGCTTTGGCTATTTGGGGTCTTTTGTGTTTCCATACAAATTGCGAAATTTTTGTTCTAGTTCTGTGAAAAATGCCAGTTTTAATTTGATAGGGATTGCATTGAATCTGTAGATTGCTTTGGGTAGTAGAGTCATTTTCACAATGTTGATTCTTCCAATCCAAGAACATGGTATATCTCTCCATCTGTTGGTATCATCTTTAATTTCTTTCATCAGTGTCTTATACCTTTCTGCATACAGAACTTTTTTCTCCCTAGGTAGGTTTATTCCTAGGTATTTTATTCTTTTTGTTGCAGTGGTAACTGGGAGTGTTTCCTTAATTTCTCTTTCAGATTTTTCATCATTAGTGTATAGGAATGAAAAAGATTTCTGTGCATCAGTTTTGTATCCTGCTACTTTACCAAATTCATTCATTAGCTCTAGTCCTTTTCTGGTGGCATCTTTAGGATTCTCTATGTATAGTATCATGTCATCTGCAAACAGTGACAGTCTTATTTCTTCTTTTCCAATTTGTATTCCTTTTATTTCTTTTTTGTTCCTGATTGCCATTGTTAGGACTTCCAAAACTAAGTTGAATAATAGTGGTGAGAGTGGACATCCTTGCCTTGTTCCTGACCTTAGAGTAAATGCTGTCACATTTTCACCATTGAGAATTATGTTTGCTGTGGGTTTGTCATATATGGCCTTTATTATGTTGAAGTAGGTTCCATCTATGCCCACTTTCTATAGACTTTTTATCAAAAATGGATGTTGAATTTTGGCAGTAGCTTTTTCTGCATCTATTGAGATGATCATATGGTTTTTATTCTTCAATTAGTTTATATGGTGTATCACATTGATTTGCATATATTGGAGAATCCTTGCATCCCTGGGATAAATCCCCCTTGATCATGATGTGTGATCCTTTCATGTGTTGTTGGATTCTGTTTGCTAATATTTTGCTGAATATTTGCATCTATATTCATCAATGATATTGGTCTATAATTTTATTTTTTGTGTTATATCTTTGTCTGGTTTTGGTATCAGGGTGATGGTGGCCTCATAGAATGAGTTTGGGAGTGCTCCTTCCTCTGAAATTTTTTGGAAGAGTTTAAGAAGGATGGGTGTTAGCTCTTCTCTAAATGTTTGATAGAATTCACCTGTGAAGCCATCTGGTCCTGGACTTTTGTTTGTTGGAAGAATTTTAATCACACTTTCAATATCACTTCTCTGTGATTGGTCTGTTCATATTTTCTAGTTCTTCCTGGCTCAGTCTTGGAAGGTTATACCCTTCTAAGAATTTGTCCATTTCTTCCAGGTTGTCCATTTTATTGGTGTAGAGTTGCTTGTAGTAGTCTCCTAGTATGCTTTGCATTTCTGTAGTGTCTGTTGCAACTTCTTTTTCGTTTCTAATTTTATTGATTTGAGTCCTCTCCCTCTTTTTCTTGATGAATCTGGCTAATGGTTTATCAATTTTTTTATCTTCTCAAAGAACCAGCTTTTGTTTTATTGTCTTTGCTATTGTTTTCTTTGTTTCTTTTCATTTATTTCTGCTCTGATCTTTATGATTTCTTTGCTTCTGCTAACTTTGGGTTTTGTTTGTTCTTCTTTCTCTGGTTCCTTTAGGTGTAAGGTTAGATGGTTTATTTGAGATGTTTGTTGTTTCTTGAGGTAGGCTTGTATAGCTATAAACTTCCCTACTAGAACTGCTTTTGCTGCATCTCATAGGTTTTGGATCATCGTGTTTTCATTGTCATTTGTCTCTAGGTATTTTTTGATTTCCTCTTTGATTTCTTCAGTGATCTCTTGGTTATTTAGTAACGTATTGTTTAGCCTCCATGTGTTGGTGTTTTTTACGTTTTCTTTCCCTGTAATTGATTTCTAATCTCGTAGAGTTGTGGTCAGAAAAGACGTTTCATATGATTTCAATTTTCTTAAATGTACTGAGGCTTCATTTGTGACCCAAGATGTGATCTATCCTGGAGAATGTTCCATGCGCACTAGAGAAGAAAGTGTAATCTGCTGTTTTTGAGTGGAATGTCCTATATATATCAATTGAATCTATCTCTTCTATTGTGTCATTTAAAGCTTGTGTTTGCTTATTAATTTTCTGTTTGGATGATCTGTCCATTGCTGTAAGTGAGGTTTTAAAGTCCCCCACTATTATTGTGTTATTGTCGATTTCCTCTTTTAGAGCTGTTAGCAGTTGCCTAATGTATTGAGATGTTCCTATGTTGTGTGCATATATATTTATAATTGTTATATCTTCTTCTGGGATTGATCCCTTGATCATGATGTAGTGTCCTTCCTTGTCTCTTGTAACATTCTTTATTTTAAAGTCTATTTTATCTGATATGAGTATTGCTACTCCAGCTTTCTTTTGATTTTCATTTGCATGGAATATCTTTTTCCATTCTCTCACTTTCAGTCTGTATGTGTCCCTAGGTCTGAAGTGGGTCTCTTGTAGACAACATATATATATAGGGCTTGTTTTTGTATCCATTCAGCAAGCCTGTGTCTTTTGGTTGCAGCATTTAATCCATTCACATTTAAGGTAATTATTGATATGCATGTTCCTATTACCATTTTCTTAGCTGTTTTGGGTTTGTTTTTGTAGGTCCTTTTCTTCTCTTGTGTTTCCCACTTAGAGAAGTTCCTTTAGCATGCATTGTAGAGCTCGTTTGGTGGTGTTGTATTCTCTTAGCTTTTGCTTGTTTGTAAAGCTTTTGATTTCTCTTTCTAATCTGAATCAGATCCTTGCTGGGTAGAGTAATCTTGTCTGTAGGTTCTTCCCTTTCATCACTTTAAGTATATCATGTCACTCCCTTCTGGCTTGTAGAGTTTCTGCTGAGAAATCAGCTGTTAACCTTATGGGAGTTCCCTTGTATATTATTTGTCATTTTTTCCTTGCTGCTTTCAATAATTTTTCTTTGTCTTTAATTTTGGCCAATTTGATTACTTTGTTTTGTGGTGTGTTTCTCCTTCAGTTTATCTTGTATGGGACTCTCCACGCTTCCTGGACTTGGGTGGCTATTTCTTTTCCCATGTTAGGGAAGTTTTTGACTATAATCTCTTCAAATATTTTCTCGGGTCCTTTCTCTCTCTCTTCTCCTCTGTGACCCCTATAATGTGAATGTTGTGGCCTTTAATGTTGTCCCAGAGGTCTCTTAGGCTGTCTTCATTTCTTTTCATTCTTTTTTCTTTATTCTGTTCTACAGCAGTGATTTCCACCATTCTGTCTTCCAGGTCACTTATCCATTCTTCTGCCTCAGTTATTCTGCTATTGATTCCTTCTAGTGTATTTTTCATTTTAATTATTGTATTGTTCATCTCTGTTTGTTCTTTAATTCTTCTAGATCTTTTTTAAACATTTCTTGTATTTTCTCCATTTTATTTCCAAGATTTTGGATCATCTTTACTATCATTACTCTGAATTCTTTTTCACATAGACTGCCTATTTCCTCTTCATTTGTTTGGTCTGCTGGGTTTTTACCTTGCTCCTTCATCTGTTGTGTATTCTCTGTCTTCTTCTCATGTTGCTTAACTTACTGTGTTAGGGGTCTCCTTTTTGCAAGCTGCAGGCTTGTAGTTTCCATTGTTTTTGATGTCTTCCCCCAGTGGCTAATGTTTGTTCAGTGAGTTGTGTAGGCTTCCTGGTGTAAGGGACTAGGTGCCTGTGTTCTGGTGGATGAGACTGCACCTTGTCTTTCTGGTGGGCAGGACCACGTCCAGTGGTGTGTTTTGGGTGGTCTGTAACTTTATTATGATTTTAGGCAGCTTCTCTGCTAATGGGTGTGGTTTTGTTCCTGTCTTGCTAGCTGTTTGGCATGGGGTGTCCAGTACTGTGGCTTGCATGTTGTTGAGCGGAGTTGGGTCTTATTGTTGAGATGGAGATCTCTGCGAGGGCTTTCACTGTTTGATATTATGTGGAGCTGGGAAGTCTCTGGTGGACCAGTGTCCTGAACTCAGCTCTCTCACTTTAGAGACACAGGCCTGCCACTTGGCCAGAGCACCAAGACCCTGTCAGCCACATGGCTCAGAAGAAAAGCGAGAAAGAATAAATAAATAATTAAATAAAATAAAGTTATTAAAATAAAAGTAAAATTATTAAAAACAAAAAAAATTAAGCATAAAAAAAGAATAAAGAAAAGGAAAGAAGAGAGCAATGAAACCAAAAAACAAACTCCCCAATTATAACAAGAGCTAAAAACTATACTTATATATATATATATATATATATATATATATATATATATATATATATAGGGATAGTCTAACCCTTGGATAAATGGTAAATGCAAAGCTATACAGACAATATCACACAAAGAAGCATGCACATACACACTCACAAAAAGAGAAAAAGGAAAAAAATGTATATATAAGAAAAATAAAATAAGAAGAGAGCATCCAGATCAATAAACAAATCTACCAATTATAATAAACTCTAAATAGTAACCTAAGATAAACATAAAACCAGAAAGAAGTTCAATGTAGAAAGCAAACCCCAAGTCTACAGTTGCTCCCAAAGTCCACCACCTCAATTTTGGGATGATTCATTGTCTATTCAGGTATTCCACAGATGTAGGGTACATGAAGTTGATTGTGGAGATTTAATCCGCTGCTTCTGAGGCTGCTGGGAGAAATTTCCCTTTCTCTTCTTTGTTCGCACAGCTCCCAGGGTTCAGCTTTGGATTTGGCCCCACCTCTGCATGTAGGTTGCCCTCAGGCTTCTCTTCCCACCCAGAAAGGACGGGGTTAAAGGAGCCGCTGATTCAGGGTGTCTGGCTTACTAGGGCTGGTGGGAGGGAGGGGTACAGAGACGGGATGAGCCTGCAGTGGCAGAGGCCAGCGTGACGTTGCACCAGCCTGAGGCGTGCCGTGTGTTCTCTCAGGGAAGTTGTCCCTGGATCCCGGGACCCTGGCAGTGGCGGGCTGCACAGGCTCCCGGTTGGGGAGGTGTGGATAGTGACCTGTGCTAGCACACAGCCTTCTTGGTGTCGGCAGCAGTGGCCTTAGAGTCTAATGCCTGTCTCTGAGGTCTGTGCTAATATCTGTGGTTCGCGCCCGTCTCTGAAGCTTATTTAGGCGGTGCTCTGAATCCCGTCTCCTCGTGCACCTGAAAACAATGGTCTCTTGCCTCTTCGGCAGCTCCAGACTTTTTCCTGGACTCCCTCCCGGCTAGCCGTGACGCACTAGCCCCTTCCGGCTGTGTTCACGCCGCCAACACCAGTCCTCTCCCTGCGCTTTGACGGAAGCCCAAGCCTCAGCTCCCAGCCCCTGCCCTCCCCGGCGGGTGAGCAGACAAGCCTCTCAGGCTGGTGAGTGCCGGTCAGCACCGATCCTCTGTGCGGGAATCTCTCCGCTTTGCCCTCTGCACCCCTGTGGCTGCGCTCTCCTCCGCGGCTCTGAAGATTCCCCCTTCTACCACCCGCAGTCTCTGCCCGTGAAGGGGCTTCCTAGTGTGTGGAAACTTTTCCTCCTTCACAGCTCCCTCCCAGAGGGGCAGGTCCCATACCTATTCTTTTGTCTCTGATTTTTCTTTTTTCTTTTGCCCTACCCAGGTACGTGGGGAGTTTCTGGCCTTTTGGGAGGTCTGAGTTCTTCTGCCAGCGTTCAGTAGGAGTTATTCCACATGTAGATGTATTTCTGATATATTTGTGGGGTGGAAGTTGATCTCCACATCTTACTCCTCCGCCATCTTGAAGGTCTCTCCCTGAAATATTTATTGAAAGCTGAAGTCCATGCTACTAAATGCTTCCTTCTAATGGCATTAACCATATGCCTTAACTGCATCTAGTTGAGGGGAAATTAAATTTATTGACTTTCAGAATGATGCATGCCATTTCCAGGCTGAAGCATGACACAGTTCTCCAATTCTTTTCCTCTTGTTTGGCAAGTAAAGAGGTTAGGTAGTCCAAAAAATGGAGCCATAATGGTGTCCCTTCTGTCAGTCTGGCCCTTGAGAAACTATAGGAAGCACAGACCTCCCCCACCATCCCACACATTCACCTTGCTAGCATGTGATATAAGCAAAATCCACGTTTGTCTTGATAAGCCACCTGAATTCTGGGAGCTAATATTTTAGTTCAAATATAATGTTGCCTGTACTAGTAAGTACACTATCGATGTCAATTTAAGATATTGTCTTTATTTGCATGTTATTTTAGATTAATATTGTTCCTTTATCATAATACAGCATACCATTTCTCACTCAGAAAATAGGTCTTGTATAGAAAGATTACCATTCTGAAGGTAATATGCACAGTAAATCAAACTCCACAGAGAATTTTACTGATTTAAGTACTTCTTTTTACCTAATGCCTAGTAGTGGTTGAAGTTGAAAGACTTTAATCATTTAAGGCTGCCAAAACGCAAAATCATGGCATGGAATTTATTCAAAACACTTTGTTTTATATTCTTCACTTTAGCCATCGTATAACTATTAAAACAAAACACAGAAACAATAATGAGCCCAACGAGACATTCAAATATTTCCAATAAATGACCCAGGAACAAAAAGTATCCACTTGACCTAGAGCCAATAAAATATAAAACACAACACAGGGACACATATGACTTAATGTACTTTATTATAAAATTGTGTATGCATTGCAAAAAGTATTTTGTAAAGTCAGCCTTACTATGAAATAGTGTTGAAGAATCACATGCATTTCTTTGTAAATATTTAGTATGTATAGTTTTGTCATTCACATTCCTTCATAGTTTGGCTTTACAATACCTCTGGTATTATATTTCTTTTGGCGTGCAGTGTGGCCTCTGAGACTTCTTCCAAACTTGGAGCAGTATGCCGTGTCTTCTGGTGAGAGGCAAGATTCTAGCTTCCACTGTAGGTGGGAAGGATATACACTGGATTTCTCTAACACCCTGCATGTGGAGTGCTGACTAGTTACTCAACCAAGCCAATTCAACATGACCACCTGAAACTTGAACTCTGGCTCAGGAACACAAAGATATACAGGGTAGATTAGAATATATTATGGTAGTAACCACATTCATACTGTAAAAGTCTTGGTTGCAAACAGAATTCTTCAGTATCATGGTTGATTCTGTTTTCCTTCTGGTAACCTTCCATTCATTTCCTCTCCTTGTCCCAGTAACATGCATCATTTGCTGTTGTCTGAGACCAAGAACACTGACAAATTCATCTTTGCAGAAGTTTATAATGTACCTTCTCCCTACCTGTCTATGAATATATTCTGCTAAAAAACTTCCACAAAAGTGAAATATACTGCATTTATTTTCTTTTGCTGTAAGTTAGGAAAGATCCAAAAAGCCTCATAATCTCTCAACAGATGCTGTTGAGTTTAAAAAAAAAAAACACTTTGTAAACATTATAACAGGATGAAGTACAGTCTGTTCTTTAGTTCTTAAATCAAGTTAGTCCACTGAATTTTAATGAATGCTTCAATCCAGATATTTTTTATCTCAGGTATGTGCATCCATTTAAATGAATAAATTATACATTTTAGATTTATATTTGAAAAAAGAATTTAAATTGATTCCATGGGGAGAAAAATGATAGTCATAGGATCTATCAGTTCTAGCTTTAAATAGAATTGCCACAGAAGATATGATAAAGAAATTCTTTATCACATTGATAAAGAGTAAAATAATGTCTTATGTTCCATATACCATAAATTACATTAATTAAATTATAATGAATTATGTTCTATATTAGGTCACAAAAACAAGTTTGATGTAATTGGTTTCCTGTAATACTTTAAATCCATTTTAAAGTCCATCAAAAAGATTCTTCAGTTCTCTTGAGTAACAATTATTTTTTGCTGTAAACTCCCTACCAAATTAAAAGTAATGTAGTGGTTAATGTAACTTTTGGTTAACTATGGTTAGTTTGGAACTGCTTTTGGATATATTCATTAGGATTCCCCTATCTTATCTTAAAAAGGGTATACTAACATAAAGAAAATTTAAAAAATGACTTTAATTAATGTATGTTACCATGATTCTGAACTTTAGTTCCCATCATATTAGAAAGAGGATGTGAGGAATTAGTCTGATGTTTTAGTAAGTACTGGGGTACATTTATTCAGACAATTGATGAGAATTTTCAGATGACTTTCCTGATGTGAGTCTGTGTCCCACTCTGCCTCCCCTTACTAATGTTAAAAAGCTACCTTCTTTATGTGCAGCACTGCTAAGTCCACAAATCACTGGAAGCCCAGTGTAGATGAGTTTGGGAAGCTTTTATTAATAAGTAGGACATCCGATATTCTGTAATCATGGGCCTTCACTTCACCCGAATAGCAGCCATCTCTCCCATCATTCTCTTAATCAGGTTCTTAATACATCTGACCATTCTTAAGATTGTCTTCATCCTTCAACTCTGGTTATCCATTCAGATTCCTGGAAGGTAACTGAAAAACCCTACACCTCCCTCCACTTAGTCTCAATTTGTACTAACTGTGCAGTCTGGGTTCTTATATAGATATGGGCAGAGTTGACACTCAAACTTTTTCAGGTGTTGGAACTGGTTAGACTTTTGTTTGTGCTCTTTCTGTCCTTAGACCGCTTCAGAAATGGCAATGTCCAGCTTCATACCTGAGTGTCATATGACATACTTTCTAAAGGAAGCTAGTCTTGCTTTCCTGATAAGTCAAACTCTATTCATTTTCTCCTTACTACCCTCTCCCCCCGAATTGATTGATTTTTTTTGTTTGTTTTTCAGACAAATGTAAGTCCTTTATCCTGCATTGCAAATATTTTCCTTCTGTTCTCCTCTCAAGGTGATTTGTTTTTCCTTCACTGAATTCTTTAAGAATGGGTATTAGGGAAGTAGTTGGAGAGACAATTTGGAGAGGGGAACTATGCTTTCTTTGTCTCAGGTTGGTTAAAATTCTCAATTCTTTGAAATTTTTCCCACTGGCCTTATTTTTCAAAAGTTATTCATCTTTGCAACTATCTGCTAAACCTTTTCAATTTTTTCACTTTTTATCCTATGTCTGAATTCTCTATTTCTACTTCTGCCGAATTAACCTTATTACTTTTTGTTAAGTTACTGCCGAATTAACCTTATTACTTTTTATTGTTACTTCAAAAACAATTTTAAAAAGGGAATATTTAAAAATAAACATTCTTCACATATTTTAGAGATTTTATGTGACCACAATTTGCTGGACTTTTCATATGACTGAAAGAAATATTAAATAACCATACTATGATGAACTTATATTAAGGAAGCACATATATTAATCCACACAATTCTATGGTTGATGAGAGATCCCAAGAGGAAACAACACAGTACTTACACAGTTAAAGATGCTTAAATTTATTAGAGATTTTTTAAAAATTTAATTAGTGGAAGAAAACATAATAAATGGCATGATCAAATGTTAACCTTCCATGTACATTATTGCATTTTATCAAGACCGCTGTATTTTTATCTACAAATTCTGTTATTTTTGCCATTTTTTAAACCTTACAGATTGAGGATTTGGTTTGTATTTTTATCATCACTATTAATAATAAACTTCAATTTCAGAATTCACAAAAGCGTAAACATTTATAGACCTTTATTCAAGGTGTTAACAGTCAATCTTTAAGGTCAATGATCATAACTATAATGGATGGAAAATTAACATTTAAACATCTGTGAACATGGGACTGATTTCTATGGAACATAACAATATTACTCCCTTACTGATACTAGTTAATTGCTATTGTCTGAGTACAATCCTCCAACAATTTTCTAGTATTTAGATTACCTTAGTAGTCTGTGTTGTGGTCTACTTGATATCATATTAATTTCCTGGCAAATTCTCAGTTTTTTTTCTGTCATCAGATCTACTTTTTAAGTATAAGACCAGTTAAGTTATTTAAGTGGGACAAAACAAACATATAAACTAAAGATGACAATACCTCTGATAAGTACTTTCAAACTAATCCAGGTGACTTATGTGGCTTATCAACATTTACTGTAATTTGAAGAACACGTTTCAGGGGACACCTTGCTGGCTCTTAGGCTGGTCTCCCAGGATGACAATACGTTGTATTATCACTATGTAACATGATTTAGTTCTGTTAATGAGCATCCGCTAATCTTAGACATTTGATTCTTTCAGTGAGGCCAGAGGCAATGAACTTATTTTAATAAATATTTTATAATAAATATTTACTGAATTGGTGTTCAATGACTGTACTTTGTAGACAGATCTACATAGTAATTCAAATTACAGTCATAAATTTTCTTAATCTGTATGGAATTTTTCAAGGGAAGATATGAAATGCTATTCATGTTTAGTATATTTTGTCTACAAAAACACTGAAAACCTCACTTCCACTGACAGGTTTAACAACCCCATGAACTAGATACATAGTAGTGTGACTAGTACTGCTTCTACTAGTATTACAACTACTTGTACAACTCTACTCCACTACTTCTACTAGTTATTCTTGGAAGGAAGGATGGTCATTGTGGCCCCTCCTTGTCTTCTGTCTTCTCCTGCACTCTATTTCTATAGTGGGGTGACTTTATCTGATTGGTGGGTTTGGAAGGAAAAATCTAACATGCCTAGATCAATGACATCCTCTCTTCTCTCTTTCTCTTGGAAAGAGAGAAAGACACAGACAGCAAACCTACTGCTTTGTTTCTCCCTGATGCAAATCTTACAGATATAGGCCTCTCACGTGGAGCGGGTTTGCTAGGTCTGGTGCTGCTGTTACTGGTTGCAAAATTCAGTAATTTTAACCCTGCTCACCTATAGATAGGAGCCATAATCCTTCAGGTTCAGCTTTATCCATATTAATGCAATTTTTTTTCTACATCTGCTTTACTCTGGCTTATTTCTAATTTGTTTTAAGAATTCAGTCAGGGAAGATGTATATTGTTTGTTGACACTGCTATGCTCCTTAATGCTTTTAAGTGCTTTTTATAGATGGGATGGCTACTCCTATTATCATCAGTTTATAGATGTGAACACTGCAAGCTTGAGGAATTAAGAAGTTTGTTAATGCTCATAGGGTGTGTATTAGTTATCTACAGCTGTGAAACAAATTAATCCAAAACTTAGTGGCTTAACACATCACCAATTTATTACTGCACAATTTCTGTGGGTCAGGAATTCGACCACATCTTAGCTAAATTTTCTGTCTCAGCATGTCTCAAGAGGCTGCAATGAAGGTGTTTACCCGATGACTGTAATCTCATTTGAAAGTTCAACTGGAGAAGTATTTGCTTCTCATGGAGTGGTTGCTGAAAATATTCAGTGCCTTGCAGGCTGCTTTCGGCTAAAAGTCAACTTCAGCTCCTTCCCACATGGGCCTCTCCCACAAGACAGCTTGCTTCATGAAAGAATGCAAGTTGAGAATGTAATAAAGATGGTCTGCCAGCAAGATGGAAATGATAATGTTTTGTAACCTAATAATGGAAGAGACATCTCTTCACCTTGGCTATATTGTATTGGTTTGATTCAAGTCACTAGGTCCAGCCCACACTCCAGAGAAGGGAATTTCACAAGGACAGAACTACCAGGGGATGGAGGTACTTAGAGCCCATTTTACAAGTCAATCTTCCACACTGCAGTGAAGAGAAGGAGTCAGGATTTGGATCCACATATTCTGACACCAGGGCTCATTTTTGTCAACAGTTCAGAGCAGCTTCTGCCTTCTACCTGCTGACACATCGCAGTCACTCGGCCCTATGACTCTCCCTCTCTAACCTATTTCTAGCAAACCCACATCTAATAAACAGAATCTTTTTTAAAAAACTTAAAATACTGATCAGGTTCCGGTCAAGTTTCTACCTGGGCATCATTTTAGGCTGATTTCTATTACAAAATATGATATATTCTTTTTTATATTTTAACTCTAAGATGACAATATTTTTCATGGATTATTTAGTTTGCCAAAATCAATTATTTGGAACACAAATTAATTCTTAAGTAATTAGTGTTAAACGCTAATTTGTAATACTAATTTGTAATAATAATTTGATCCTAGAATAAATATAGTGGTCACCATGAGTAAATATTTTACAGTACTGTACTGTACTAATACAGTACAGGTTTTTTTTTTTTTAACATCTTTATTGGAGTATAATTGCTTTACAATGGTGTGTTAGTTTCTGTTTTATAACAAAGTGATTCAGCTATACATATAATATATCCCCATATCTCTTCCCTCTTGCATCTCCAAGCTTCCTACCCTCACTATCCCACCCATCTAGATGGTCAAAAGCACCGAGCTGATCTTCCTGTGATATGCTGCTTCTTCCCACCAGCTATCGGTTTTACATTTGGTAGTGTATATATGTCCATGCCACTCTCACACTTTGTCCCAGCTTACCATTGCCCCCTGCTGTGTCCTCAAGTCCATTCTCTACTTAAGTCTGCATCTTTATTGCCATACTGCCCCGAGGTTCTTCATGACAATTTTTTTTTCTGGATTCCATCTGTATGTGTTAGCATACGATATTTGCTTTTCTCTTTCAGACGTACTTCACTCTGTATGACAGACTCTAGGTCCATCCACCTCACTACAAATAACAATTTCGTTTCTTTTTATGGCTGAGTAATATGCCATTGTATATATGTGCCACATCTTCTTTACCCATTCATCTGTCGATGGACACTTGTGTTGCTTCCAGGTCCTGGCTATCGTAAACAGAGCTGCAATGAACATTGTGGTACATTACTCTTTTTGAATTATGGTTTTCTCAGGGTATATGCCCAGTAGTGGGATTGCCAGGTCATATGGTAGTTCTATTTTTAGTTTTTTAAGGACCCTCCATACTGTTCTCCATAGTGGCTCTACCAATTTCCATTCCCACCAAGAGTACAAGAGGGTTCCCTTTTCTCCACACCCTCTCCAGCATTTATTGTTTGTAGATTTTTGGATGATGGCCATTATGACTGGTGTGAGGTGATATCTCATTGTAGTTTTGATTTATATTTCTGTAATGATTAGTGATGTTGAAAATCCTTTCATGTATTTGTTGGCAATCTGTATATCTTCTTTGGAGAAATGTCTATTTAGATCTTCTGCCCATTTTTGGATTGTGTTTTTTGCCTTTTTGATATTAAGCTGCATGAGCTGCTTGTAAATTTTGGAGATTAATCCTTTGTCAGTTGCTTCATTTGCAAATATTTTCTCCCATTCTTAGGGCTGTCTTTTTGTCTGGTTTATGGTTTTCTTTTCTGTGCAAAAGCTTTTAAGTTTCATTAGGTCCCATATGTCAATTTTTCTTTTTATTTCCATTCCTCTAGGAGGTGAGTCAAAAAGGATCTTGCTGTGGTTTATGTCATAGAGTGTTCTGCCTAAGTTTTCCTCTAAAAGTTTTATAGTGTCTGGCCTTAAATTTAGATCTTTTATCCATTTTGAGTTTATTTTTGTGTATGGTGTTAGGGAGCATTCTAATTCCATTCTTTTACATAAAGCTGTCCAGTTTTCCAAGCACCACTTATTGTAGAGGCTGTATTTTCTCTATTGTCTATTCTTGCCTCCTTTATCAAAAATAAGGTGACCATATGTGCATTGGTTTATCTCTGGGCTTTCTATCCTGTTCTGTTGATCTATATTTCTATTTTTGTGCCAGTACCATACTGTCTTGATTACTGCAACTTTGTAGTACAGTCTGAAATCAGAGAGCCTGATTCCTCCAGTTCCTTTTTTCTTTCTCACGATTGCTTTGGATAATCAGGGTCTTTTGTGTTTCCATACAAATTGTGTACTTTTTTGTTCTAGTTCTGTGAAAAACGCCATTGGTAGTTTGATAGGGATTGCATTGAATCTGTTGATTGCTTTGGGTAGTATAGTCATTTTCACAATATTGATTCTTCCAATCCAAGAAAATGGTATATCTCTCCATCTGTTTGTATCATCTTTAATTTCTTTCATCAGTGTCTTATAGTTTTCTGCATACAGGTCTTTTGTCTCCTTAGGTAGGTTTCTTCCTAGATATTTTATTCTTTGTGTTGCAGTGGTAAATGGGAGTGTTTCTTTAATTTAACTTTCAGATTTTTCATCATTAGTGTATAGGAATGCAAGAGATTTCTGTACATTAATTTTGTATCCTGCTACTTTACCAAATTCATTGATTAGCTCTAATAGTTTTCTGGTAGCATCTTTAGGATTCTCTATGTATACTCTCATGTCATCTGGAAACAGTGACATCATTACTTCTTTTCAGATTTGGATTCCTTTTATTTCTTTTTCTTCTCTGATTGCTGTGGCTAAAGCTTCCAAAACTATGTTGAATAACAGTGGTGAGAGTAGGCAACCTGGTCTTGTTCCTGACCTTAGTGGAAATGGTTTCAGTTTTTCACCATTGAGGGCGATGTTGGCTGTGGGTTTGTCATATATGGCCTTTATTATGTTGAGGTAAGTTCCATCTATTCCTACTTTCTGGAGGGTTGTCATGATAAATGGGTGTTGAGTTTTGTTAAAAGCTTTTTCTGAATCTATTGAGATGATCATATGGTTTTTATTCTTCAATTTTTTTATCTGGTGTATCACATTGATTGATTTGCGTATATTGAAGAATCCTTGCGTTCCTGGGATAAACCCCACTTGAGTGGGGTTGAGAATGAGTTGAAAATTAGTTTGGGAATATTCCTCACTCTGCTATATTTTGGAAGAGTTTGACAAGGATAGGTGTTAGCTCTTCTCTAAATGTTTGATAGTATCTGCTTGTGAAGCCATCTGGTCCTGGGCTTTTGTTTGTTTGGAGATTTTTAATCACAGTTTTAATTTCAGTGCTTGTGATTGGTCTGTTTATATTTTCTATTTCTTCCTCATGCAGTCTTGGAAATTTGTGCTTTTCTAAGAGTTTGTCCATTTCTTCCAGGTTATCCATTTTATTGGCATATAGTTTCTTGTAGTAATCTCCCATGATCCTTTGAATTTCTGCAGTGTCAGTTGTTACTTCTCCATTTTCATTTCTAATGCTATTGATTTGAGTATTGTCCCTTTTTTTCTTGATGAGTCTGGCTAATCGTTTATCAATTTTATATTCTCAATGAACCACATTTTAGTTTTATTAATATTTGCTACTGTTTCCTTCATTTCTTTTTCAGTTATTTTTGATCTGATTTTTATGATTTCTTTGCTTCTGCTAACTTTGGGGTTTTTTTGTTCTTCTTTCTCTAATTCCTTTAGGTGTAAATTAGGTTGTTTATTTGAGGTTTTTCTTGTTTCTTGAGGTAGGGTTGTATTGCTATAAACTTCCCTCTTACAGCTGCTTTTGCTGCATCCCATAGGTTCTGGGTTATTGTGTTTTCACTTGTTGCTATGCATTTTTAATTTCCTCTTTGATTTCTTCAGTGATCTCTTGGTTATTAAGTAGTGTATTGTTTAGCCTCCATTTATTTGTATTTTTTACAGGTTTTTTGCTGTAATTGCTATCTAGTCTCATAGCATTGTGGTCAGAAAAGATACTTGATACAATTTCAATTTTCTTAAATTTACCAAACCTTGATTTTTGACCCATGCTATGATCTATCCTGGAGAATGTTCCATGAGCACTTGAGCAGAAAGTGTATTCTGTTCTTTTTGCATGGAATATTTCTAAATATTAATTAAGTCCATCTTGTTTAATGTGTCATTTAAAGATTGTGTTTCCTTTTTTATTTTCATTTTGGAGGATCTGTCCATTGATGAAAGTGGGGTGTTAAAGTCCTGTACAATGATTTTTTTACTGTCAATTTCCCATTTTATGGCTGTTAGCATTTGCTGTATGTATTGCGGTGCTCCTATGTTGGGTGCATAAATATTTACAATTGTTATATCTTCTTCTTGGATGATCCCTTGATCATTATGTAGTGTCCTTCTTTGTCTCTTGTAATAGTCTTTATTTTATTTTTTTTAATTTAAAAAAAAAATTTTGTGGTACACAGGCCTCTCACTGTTGTGGCCTCTCCCATTCCGGAGCACAGGCTCCAGACACACAGGCTCAGTGGCCATGGCTCATAAGCCCAGCCACTCCACGGCAAGTGGGATCATCCCAGACTGGGGCACGAACCTGTGTCCCCTGCATCGGCAGGCAAACTCTCAACCACTGCACCACCAGGGAATCCCTAGTCTTTATTTTAAAGTCCATTTTGTCTGATATGAGACTTGCTACTCCAGCTTTCTTTTGATTTCCATTTGCATGGAATATCTTTTTCCATTCCTTCACTCTCAGTCTGTATGTGTCCCAACGTCCGAAGTGGGTATCCTGTAGACAGCATATATGCAGGCCATTTTTTTTTTCCATTCAGCCAGTCTATGTCTTTTGGTTGGAGCATTTAATCCATTTACATTTAAAGTAATTAACGATCTGTATGTTCCTATTACTATTCTCTTAATTGTTTTGGGTTTGCTATTGTAGTTCTTTTCCTTCTGTTGTGTTTTCTGCCTAGAGAAGTTCCTTCAGCGTTTGTTGTAAAGCTGGTTTCATGGTGTTGAATTCTCTTAGCTTTTCCTTGTCTGTAAAGGTTTTAATTTCTCTGTCGAATCTGAATGAGATCCTTGTTGGGTAGAGTAATCTTGGTTGCAGGTTTTGCCTTTCATAACTTTAAAAATATCCTGCCACTCCCTTCTGGCTTTCAGAGTTTCTGCTGAAAGATCAGCTGTTAACCTTATGGGGATTCCTTTGTGTGTTATTTTTCCCTTGCTGCTTTTAATATATTTTTTTGTATTTAATTTTTGATAGTTTGATTAATGTGTTTTGGCATATTTCTCCTTGGATTTATCCTGTATGGGACTCTCTGTGCTTCCTGGACTTGATTAACTATTTCCTTTCCCATATTAGGGAAGTTTTCAAGTATAATCTCTTCAAATATTTTCTCAGCCCCTTTCTTTTTCTCTTCTTCTTCTGGTACCCCTATAATTCGAATGTTGATGCGTTTAATGTTGCCCCAGAGGTTCCTGAGACTGTCCTCAATTCTTTTCATTCTTCTTTCTTTATTCTGCTCTGCAGTAGTTATTTCTACTATTTTATCTTCCAGGTCACTTATCTGTTCTTCTGCTTCAATTATTCTGCTATTGATCCCTTTTAGAGAATTTTTAATTTCATTTTTTATGTTGTTCATCATTGTTTGTTTGCTCTTTAGTTCTTCTAGGTCCTTGTTAAACGTTTCTTATATTTTCTCCATTCTATTTCCAAGATTTTGGATCATCTTTACTATCATTACTCTGAATTCTTTTTCAGGTATACTGCCTATTTCCTCTTTATATTTTGGTCTGATGGTTTTTTACCTTGCTGCTTCATCTGCGTGTATTTCTCTGTCTTCTCATTTTGTTTAACTTACTGTGTTTGGGGTCTCCTTTTTGCTGGCTGCATGTTCGTAGTGCCCATTGTTTTTGGGGTCTCTCCCTAGTGGCTAAGGTTGGTTCATTGTGTTATGTAGGCTTCCTGGTGGAGGGGACTAGTGCCTTTGTTCTGGTGGATGAGGCTGTATCTTGTCTTTCTGTTGGGCAGATCCACATCCAGCAGTGTGTTTTGGGTTGTCTGTAACCTTATTATGATTTTAGGCAGCCTCTCTTCTAATTGGTGGAGTTGTGTTCCTGTCTTGCTAGTTGTTTTGCATAGGGTGTCCAGCACTGTAGCTGGCTAGTCATTGAGTGGAGCTGCGTTTTAGTGTTGAGGTGGAGATTTCTGGGATATTTTCACCGTTTGATATTATGTGGAGCTGAGAGATCTCTGGTGCACAATGTCCTGAACTCGGCTCTCACACCTCACCGGCACAGGCCTGAGACCTGGGCAGAACCCCAAGACCCTGTCATCCACATGGAAAAAGAGAAAAAGGAAAAAAATTATATATCATTGCTCCCAACATCCACCGCCTCAATTTGGGATGGTACATTGTCTATTCAAGTATTCCACAGATGCAGGTACATCAAGTTGATTGTGGAGATTTAATCCACTGCTCCTGAGGCTACTGGTAGAGATTTCCCTTTCTCTTCTTTGTTCGCACAGCTCCTGGGGTTCAGCTTTGGATTTGGACCCGCCTTTGAGTGTATGTCGCCTGAAGGTGTCTGTTCCTGCCCGGACAGGATGGGGTTAAAGGAGCAGCTGATTCGAGGGCTCTGGCTCACTCAGGCTGGCGGGAGGGAGGGGTATGGAATGCAGGGCAAGCCTGCGGCAGCAGAGGCCAGCAGGACTTTACAACAGCCTGAGGTGCGCTATGTGTTCTCCAGGGAAATTTGTCCCTGGATCACCGGACCCTGGCAGTCACGGGCTGCACAGGCTCCCGGGACGGGAGGTGTGGATAGTGACTTGTGCTTGCGCACAGGCTTTTTTGTGGCAGCAGCAGCAGCCTTAGAATCTCATGCCTGTCTCTGGGGTCCGCGCTGATATTTGTGGCTCATGCCCGTCTCTGGAGCTCATTTACACGCGTTCTTAATCCCTTCTCCTCACGCACCAGGATATGAAGAGGGAAGATAAAGTCTCTTGCCTCTTTGGCAGTTCCAGACCTTTTCCCAGACTCCCTCCTGGCCAGCCGTGGTGCACTAGCCCCCTTCAGGCTGTGTTCACACCGCCAACCCCAATCCTCTCCCTGGGATCCAACCTCTGAAGCCCGAGCCTCAGCTCCCAGCCCCCACCCGCCCCGGCAGGTGAGCAGGCAAGCCTCTCGGGCTGGTGAGTGCTGGTCGGCACCGATCCTCTATGTGGGAATCTCTCCACTTTGCCCTCCGCACCCCTGTTGCTGCACTCTCCTCCATGGCTCCAAAGCTCCCCCCTCCGCCACCCACAGTTTCCGCCCATGAAGGGGCTTCTAGAGTGTGAAAACCTTTCCTCCTTCATGTCTCCCTCCCACTGGTGCAGGTCCCGTCCCTATTCTTTTGTCTCTGTGTTTTGTTTTTCCTTTTGCCATACCCAGGTACATGCGGAGTTTCTTACCTTTTGGGATGTCTGAGTTCTTCTGCCAGCGTTCAGTAGCTGTTCTGTAGTGGTTGGTCCACATGTAAATGTATTTCTGATGTATTTGTGGGGAGGAAGGTGATCTCCATGTCTTACTCTTCTGCCATCTTGAAGCTCCTTCAGTACAAGGTATTTTTTATTCCCATATATATTTTAAAGCCAAATATAATTCTTAATTATTATTATTCTCCAAATTATCATGGTGTGCTTGAGTACTGCTCAGGTATGCAAGTGGAATTGGGTATATCATTAGAGACAAGAGGAAATTGTGTTATAACAGTAATGTTTCAAGTTTTTCTTTCCTCTTTTTCTCATGTTTCAGAAAGCAGCATGAACCTATTGTTAGGAACAAACTCTGGAACACAAAAATGCTCTACTTTCCCAGCAAATGTCAGCAGGTCAATCCAAATTGTTAATACTTGCTTTTAAACAGAAATCCTCAAACTGCCTCATACTTCTGAATAGTATCTCTAGATCTCATGATATTTCATAATCAACACTCAAGACTATTTGTATATCTTTCCTTTTAGTTGATATTCTATCCCTTGAGCTTTCTCAATTCTCTTTGTGATAATCACTAGAAAAACATAACATTTCATTATGAAGATATACATGTATCCCCCACTATCTGAAAGTAGAGCATTCCTGTGAAACTTTACAAAGGGTGAGATGGCACAAAGTGGAGAGTATCCCCAATTTTTGAAAGTTTGCCTTTGGCCATTTCACTTTTAGAAAGACCTACATTAGTACAGCAAAGGCTTTTTTTCATAAAAGCAAAAATCCTGTTTGGATTTCTTTTGGTTGGCAAAATCAGGTACTAATGCAACATGTGAACGTGTAGGATATAATTGCTGTTGCTGCTTTTTTCCTATTGCATCATATGATTTTAACAATTATAGTTATTGAGATTACTTGAGGAAGATAGTGATTAGCAACTCAAAATTGTTTCTGAATTAAAATATTATTTGCTGACGTTTTAAAAATAAGCTGTGTTATATAAAACATTTATTTTATTTTTTTTCCTCGAAGACCACTTTTATTTTATTTTCCTTCCAGTTTTATTGAGATAAAATTGAAATACAGCACTGTATAAATTTAAGGTGTACAGCAGAGTGATTTGACTTACATACATTGTGAAGTGATTATCAAAATAAGTTTAGTGAATATCTCATAGAGATACAAAATTAAATAAAGAAAAAAAAATTTCTTTTGATGAAGACTCTAGGATTCACTCTCTTAACAACTTTCATATATAACAATCATCAGCATTAATTATACTTATCATGTTACACATTACATTCCTAGCACTTATATATCTTATAACCAGAAGTTTCTAAGTTTTGACCACCTTCATTCAATACCTCCTTCCCCACCCCCTGCCTCTGGTAACCATTAATCTGACATAATTTTCTATACATTTGTTTTTATGTTTATTTGTTTGTCTTTGATGTAGAGTTGACCTACATCACTATGTTAGTTCCTATTACACAACACAGTGATTTGATGTTTCTATACATTTCAAAATGATCACCAAGATAAGTCTAGTAATCATCAGTCACCATACAAAGATATTACATAATTATTCATGATGTTCTCCATAGTGTACATTTCATACCCGTGACTCCTTTATTTTGCAACTAGAAGTTTGTACATCTTAATCTTCCTTACCTACTTCTTTCCCCTCCCTACTCCCTCCCCTCTGGCAAATACCTCTTTGTTCTCTGTATCTATCAGTCTGTTTTGTTATGTTTGCTCTGATTTCTAGATTCAACATATAAGTGAAATCAAAGAGTATCTGTCCTTCTCTCTCTGACTTATTTCACTTAGCATAATACTCTCTAGATTCATCCATGTTGTCACAAATGGCAAAATTTCATTCTTTTTTATGGATGGATATACCATTGTACATATACACCACATCTTCATTATACAATATACATCCATTCATGTGTTGATGGGTACTTAGGCTGCTTCCCTATTTGGGGGTACATGTATCTTTTCTGATTAGTGTTTTTGGTTGTTTTGAATAAATACCCAGGAGTGGAATTGCTGGATCATATGGTAGTTCTATTTTAAATTTTTTGAGGTATTGCCATACTGTTCTCCATAGTGGAGTGGCTGCATCAATTTTCATTCCCACCAAGGGTGCACGAGGGTTCCCTTTTCCCCACATTCTTGCCAACACCTGTTATTTCTTGTCCTTTTGATAATAGCCGTTATGACAAGTGTGAGGTGACATCTCATAGTGGTTTTAATTGACATGCGTTTCTCTAATAATTACTCATGTTGAACATCTTTTCGTGTTCCTGTTTACCATCTGATTGTATTCCTTGAAAAAATGTTTATTCATATCCTCTTGCCCATTTTTTATTTGGGTTGTTTTTTGGATGTTGAGTTGTATGCATTCTTTATATGTTTTAAATATTAACTCCTTATTGAATATGTTGTTTGCAAATATCTTCTCTCATTCAGTAGGTCGCCTTTCTGTTTCCTTGATAGTTTCCCTCACTGTGCAAAAGTTTTTTAGTTTGAGTCATTTACTTTATAATTGCAGATGAGAATACATTTGGAGTAATCCAGATTTTGAAGCTCAGCACCGCTATAAGATATATGTTAGATATATTACAACTAGAAACTTTTAAAAGTGTTCCTCAATTCAGACTAACAGAAGGCTTAGTCTGGGTCAGGAGAACATTAAGTTCTTTTTACAATGGCCATTTATGATGTCTTCCCAACTGCTATATTTGGAACGTGCCATATGGTCATGAAACACTATTCAGGAAACATAATGAAAACATTCCTGATTCCATATTTTACTGCCAATATATACTAATCTTATCCTACACCAAATTGTAGAGTTGTTTGTGGACTTTTTTTTTTCTTTATATTTTTGGATATTTGAATTACAACTTCTAGAGCTATTTATAAAAACAAGATACATTTACTGTTGAGTCTAAATGTGAGACAACATACTTGGAAATATGTGAACTCATGTATTATGAAGAAGGGAAGTCTATAACTTTTGATATGCAGCTAACCTTGAAAACTATTTAAATCCTTTGATAGTAGGAATTAGTATTATGACACATGGTTTATTTGTACATTATAAAAATAAAAGTAAAATGATAATTTCTGATGACAGATTGATCGTTATGATTATTGTTACAGTATTAGATATTTGGAGAGTTCTGTGCATCCTGACTGTTGAGAAAACAGAGATATACCAAGATTTAACAAATTAAGTCACATAATCTGAGAAACGAAATGTCTTTTAAACTAATAGAAAGAACTTCTAAGCTGAAGCTTGATGGGTAGTGTTACCAAAATAGAACATATAATAGAAGGTAAGTGTGGCAAGCCGAGTAATAGCCCTCCCCCAAAGATGCCAAGCCACTAATCCTGGAATCTATGAATATGTTATATTACCTGACAACAGGGCATTAAGATTGCAGATGGAATTATAGGTGTTAATCAGCTGACTTTATGACAGGAAGATTATCCTGAATTATCCGGTGTGTCAAATGCAATCACAAGAGTCCTTAAAAATGGAAGAAGGAGGCAAAAGAGGAGGTCAGGGTGCTGCACCATGAGAAGGATTTGACCTGCTGCTCCTGATTTTGAAGATGGAGCAATGGGACCACAAGCCAAAAAAATGTATGGGCCTTTAGAAGCTGGAGAAGACAAAGAAATGTATTCTCTCCTGGAGCTTCTGGAAAGGAATGCAGCCTTGCAGACACCTTGATTTTTAACCCTAATAAGACACATTTCAGACTTCTCATGTATAGAACTGTAAAGTAATACATTTGTATTATTTTAACCATGAAATTTATAATAATTTTTTTTAGCAGCAACTAAACTAAACTAAAACAGTAGATAGAACACTCAAGTGCGGTTCAGGGAACCAGAAGTAATCAATGTGCAGTGTGTGCTCTGAGGAAGAGAATGAGATTAACCTGGGGCATGTGTCATCCAGGCACTTATGAGATGCTCCTTCTTTCTATGTAGAGACAGTCTAAGTGGTTTTCAAGACCGTACAAAGTATCAATTGAGATTTTCTTTACTTTATTTTTTTTCCTTTTCTTTCCTTTGTTTCCCCTTCCTTCCTTCCTTCTTTCCTTCCTTCCATGTTTCTTTCTTACTTTCTTTCCCATTTATTGTCTATTCACCAATAAATCTTTAATGGCTAAAGTTCCATGTAACTTATCTAAAAGGGGTACCCTGGATAGACACTACATAGAATTCTGCTCACTAGAAACAATGTACTCTATTGAAAAATCGACAAATTAACACTCAACTATACATTAATCTGTGTGAGTTTAACCATTGAAAGTTACTTTCATTATTATAAATGTTTGTTTTTGACTAAAAGATCCCTATTCCTTTCAGGAGCTGAATTTTCTCAACGAAGAAATTGCACAACCACTATTTTTTTTTTTCTTGACACATTTTTTTTTTCTTGAAATTCTGTACAAAAGTTTCAATCAAGTTTTAGATATTTTGACATCTCACTGCTCACCAAGGTATTGACCATCAATTTGTAAAATACTTTAAAAATGCATTAAATATTCCTTATATACTCCAAACAAATATTCTTTTGACCTCTTTCAGTACTTTCAGTACATATACTGAGTCTCATTAATTTTTTATCACAGTGTTATAGTTCTTTTTTTTTATTCTACAGATAGGTCCTAGTTTCATAATGGAATAGTAATATCTGCAGAGGCAGGGAACATTGAGGCTTGTTGGTATCTCCCAACAGGCAGTGACAAGGACACAGTTTTCCTTTAAATAAATAAGCTTTTAGTGAAACAATTCCTGTTAGATTACATGTCGTGTCATGTGTTCCCATTGACCCATTGATAGTATCAGGTCAACAGGATTATACTACATATCAAAAAAAAAAAGGGAATTTTTAACTAAAACATGGTTTGAGAACTGCTTACTAGGAATACATTGAGGAAACTTTTTTTTCTGCAAGTGCTCATTTGGTTTTCTCTCTAGTATTGTACTTCTAATTTTTGTAATTATAATTAACACAAACCTTATTGTATGGTGATGGGAAATAGGAATTGCATGAATTGGATAAATTGGAGTCAGTATGACATTACATATTCTGATATTTAGCTGGTCCTAAAATCTTCTCTTTAGATAGATGTTTGAATAAGCACTTACTATCAGACATAATGACTGATTCAGCCTTTTCTATTTTTCCCTCTAGTGGAGTGACTGTTGAATTGAGCAAAGAATGGTCAGTTGAAGTAGAACATCAGTCAGGACACATGAAAAGTCACCCATGATTCATGGTGGGAATCACTGTCATTCTCTCAACATTCCCTGAAATGTATTTGCTGGGCATCTGCACCGTTCAGGCTGTACTAGACTCTGGGCATTGCAAGAGGTGTGAGAACTAGTAACTACACACGTGCTCTCCACTGGCCAGATTTTCCTAATCCTCTACTCTGTATTCTGTGCACATCTCTCTACTTCTTTACTATTGTTTCACAGGAAAAATACTTTTTGAGATTTTCAACGCTCTTGAGCAGAATTTGTTTATCAGTTCTGTCAGGGTGCTTCTCTGTTCTTCAGAATCATCTTCTCTCACATCCTAGCACTCTTCCCCTGTACATTCTAAGAGACACTTTGTCTGGAGCCCATACACTTCATCTCCTCAATCATTCCTCCCTATTAATGACACTTAAGTCCAGATGTTGCCAATTCCACTTCCTGCTTCTACCATTTGAGAAATAAAATATTCATCAGGTCAAATAAAAAATTGTCAGATTATTTGTTATTAGAGTGTGAGGATTTTACTGTGTTTATAGCAAATTTCTTATACTAGTGGTCTATTATTGTTAAAGGTTGTACTCACTCATTCATTGAACTAATGAATGTCAACTAATTTCCAGTAACTGAGTTGAAGCTTTCTACTTTATCCTTTGATATGTAAGGAGACTCTTTCTTCTCCTATTGACAGCTTAAATTAAGATGACTTATTTTTAGTCAAGTGTGCAAAAAAGCTAAAATTTGATGCCTATTTCTTTGATTTTGTAAATGAAAAGTAAATCTGTGGGATGATGATAACAGACAAGACTATTGCCAACCATAGGAGGAGTGGGTTGTCTTTAACTGTAAGCTTCTCCTGGTTTAGTTAAAAATGAAAGTAAACTTATTAAAATTTTTATCTGAGAACTTGTATATTTGAATATTAGACAGAACACCATAAAGTTAAATTTGCTAAATTTGTTAAATAGTATTTAATATTTTAAAATATGTCTGAAATAATTATTTTTATTCAACCCTGGAATCCTGGTAGAAAAACAAAAACAAAAAACACTGGATAAAATGAGATATTCTTTAAATATTTTTATAAAGATCTTAAACATTTCTAGTTAAATATTTTGAATTTCCAATTAAATATGGGCTTATTTGACTAACAATAAACAAACTCTAAATCATTTGGCTTTTAAGTTTATTGATAATTGTGGAAAATGTAAGGCTATAAAATGTCATAGGTAGTGAGACTGAGCCTTTATGAAATCTATTGACTTTTTTTTTTAATGGCTGAAAACCTAGTTCAAAAAAAAATTGTTTTTCGGTAACTTGATTCCGTTGGTAGAGACAGTTTATAAATTATTAGAAATATTGAGAATTATCTGCTACTTAAAGCAGCACTAAATTTAACATGACAGACTTTAAGTAAATCCCTTGTATCATGCCCTCTTCAGGTCTCACAATGGAATCTCTAGAAAGTGCGCTCTGAGAAAAGTGATTAAGTCTCTATTCTCTAAAGCGTGTCTTTAAGAACCATTCACAATAGCATCCAAGTGCATCTCAAGGTTATCACAATTAAGGCCTCTGATGGGGTCAAAAGTGTCTGAAGCCATCTGGATGACTTATGGGTCTCCTCTACCAAACTTAGAAAATAAACAAGAAATTGGGATGTCAAGAACACTCAGGAACTCTCAAAGTAATTAGAGCTTTTTTTTTTTTTCTTTCACCCAATGTTGCTGAGAAGTAGAAATTTTGAATTTGAATCTATGGAATAAAAATGGAGCAACAACTTGGCCAAAATTTGTGGATACTTTTAAGGTTTTGGAATAGCATGCTGATCAAAATGAGAGTAGAGGAGTAGATATTAGCAAAAGATTAATTTTGAAGTTATAACCCCAGTTTTCAAGGTGATACTCAGTTCTTATGGGGAAGGCTCTCAATATTCCCACTGGACAAATCTATGATATTCTGGCCCAGAGAGAACATTCTGGAATATGAGGCAGTGAGAACAGGTATAGATTTGATTTTAGAACAGTTACAAAAGATGACTTTTTACTCAATTTGTCCTTTGGACCCAGAATATCAAAGACACATACACCATTTTATGGTATATGTTTCACATATCCCTGCCCTGAATTATGTGAGAGTAGGGCAAATTATCTGTGTATGCTGTACATTAATAGTAATATTTCTGCATGTTAAAAGTAGGTCATTGAGGCAGTTATTCTATTTCCCTTTATATGACATGCTTTAAAATATTTTGATATTTTCCCAGATATATAAATATATATAGAATCTCAAAAATGGCCACTTGGGGCCAGTATCATGGATAAGAATCATCTCTTATTGTTCAATATGTTGCAGAAAATATTGCAATGGATTTCAATAATATTTCCCTTCTTGTGCTGCTAACATTAATTTTCTTGTCCTCCTTCTGCAAATTCCTTATTTCAATTGATCTTTAGTTTGTGAGTTAGACAAGTCTGGCATGATGGAAAATGTTCCAGTGAATATGAGTCTATTATTCTCAGGAAAGGTTGTGTTCAGACATAGGATTTATTTGTGGTATTGGCATGAACAAGCCATTATTTTCATCCTCCATTCTTTTCTTTTTTTTTTTTTTTTTTAGCGGTACGCAGTCCTCTCACTGTTGTGGCCTCTCCTGTTGCAGAGCACAGGCTCCAGACGCGCAGGCTCAGCGGCCATGGCTCATAGACCCAGCTGCTCCACGGCATGTGAGATCTTCCCAGACTGGGGCACGAACCCGTGTCCCCTTCATTGGCAGGCGGACTCTCAACCACTGCACCACCAGGGAAGCCCCATCCTCCACTCTTTTATTTGTCACTTTTCAATAATTCTCTCATATAATTAGAAAATAGTAAAATCTTTTTTTCCCATCATTATATTATAAAAATTACCAAAACATCCATATAATTTGAAGGAATTTTACAATGAATATCTGTGAAGAGACCAACTAGATTTTATAATTATAATTTTACAATACTTGCTTTATCACATCTATATTTATCCATCCATTAGTCCACCTTGGTTTGTTTATGCATCACAAGTAATAAGTTGCAGATGTCAGTATACTTTACCTTTAAACATTTCAGCAAGTATATCATTGGCATCTTGTTTAAAATGTGTCTCTTTACATAAACCCTGTTTCTTTGCTATTTTAAATCATTTTAATTGATTCTTTTACAGCTATTTTTTCCTTCAGAATATAGTTCTAAAATCTTTAAAGAATTTTTTTAAATTAATTAATTAATTTATTTATTTTTGGCTGTGTTGGGTCTTTGTTGATGTGCGAGGACTTTCTCTATTTGCAGTGAGCGGGGTCTACTCTTTGTTACAGTGCATGAGCTTCTCATTGCAGTGGCTTCTCTTGTTGTGGAACACGGGGTCTAGGCACGTGAGCTTCAGTAGTTGTGGCATGCAGGCTCAGTAGTTGTGGCTCACAGGCTCTAGAGCACAGGCTTAGTAATTGTGGTGCACGAGCTCAGTTACTTCGTGAAATGTTGGATCTTCCCAGACCAGGGATTGAACCCGTGTGCCCTGCATTGGTAGGTGGATTCTTAACCACTGTACCACCAGGGAATTCTCTCTTTAAAGAATTTGAGGCTAGTTTTGATATAGAAAAGTAGTATGTAATTGATTCCCAATGAACTTATGCTTGCAAATGAGTTTCTGTTTTCTTAAGGAATCTCTTAGATATTCCAAACAAAGGTTAGACCATTCCACTTTATTTTTTTTTAATTAATTTTTTTGGAGTATCATTGATTTACAATGTTGTGTTAGTTTCTACTGTTCAGCAAAGTGAATCAGTTATACATATACATATATCCACTCTTACTTAGATTATTTTCCCATATAGGTCATTACAGAGTATTGAGTAGAGTTCCCTGTGTTATATAGTAGGTTTTTATTAGCTATCTATTTTATATACAATAGTACGTACATGTCAATCCCAGTCTCCAAATTTACCCCTCCCCCCTCTCCCCTTTGGTAACCATAAGTTTGTTTTCTATATATGATATTAGTCATAAAAAATAATGAAATAATGCCATCTGCAGTGACATGGATGGACCTAGAGATTGTCATGCTGAGTGAAGTAAATCAGGCAGAGAAAGACAAATCACTTACATGTGGAATCTAAAAAAATGGTACAAACGAAGTTATTTAAATCATTCCACTTTAAAATCTGATGTATCAGCATTGATACGTCAGATTTTAAAGTGAGGATTCTCCTCTCAATTCTTGCTTACTTTGAACTCCATGCTGGCAGTAAAAACAATGTGCAAACAACCAAAGTAAACAGAACTTAGCCATTCTGTCTCCACATAGGTAGTTACCTGTACTATCCAAGGGGCAGGGAGATTTATTTTTGATTTATATGTAACTCTTGCTACCAGGTTTTTGAATGGTAAAATATAAATTGGAGCTAAATAATACATAATTGAAAACTGGAATGATGCATATCCAGTGAATAATACTGCTTCGTTATTCATTGGTTTGCTTGAGATTCGTCCATTTTATAGTAAGAAATGTTTAACTTCCTCCTAAGTGCATTATATAAAACAGTAGCACCAAAGTCCTTTATATTTTCTTAAAGGAAAGGTACATTGATATGCTTTACACTGTTCAAGTAATCTATACTATATTGTTTGCTTCAAATAATATAAAAATTGATCCAAGTTTAAGTTGTTTAAGCTAAAAGTTTATTAAGTGTCAAACATTCACCAAAAACTGCTAATGGATTAGAATACTTTCTATTTTAAATCTCAAAAAGTGTCATTTAAAATACTATCTCTAAAAACTGACATGAATATAAATATATATACATATAGTTACACATATATATACATATAAAATGCTTTTAACAGAGAAGAAAACAATGCATTTCAGTTTGCATAGTATTTAATCTTAAAAAATAAAAATATTCTCTTTAATTTTGTTAAGATTTCATTTTGTCTTATTGCCTATATATCCTCTAGTTCTTTGTTGCTAGATTATATAATGGATCAAATAAGTATTGGAGACAAATTTAGTTAATATAGAATAAAGAAAGTATTTAAACCTATGCTGGACAATTTCTTACCTTGTTACTATTTTCCATATAACATTTCAAATACTGTAAAGTTATCATCCCATAATTTGCAAAGTGAAAAAAATTATGCATATACAAAGTTGATATTTTAGGAAAGATTTAATCTTATATATTCTACATTATATCAGTACTCTTCTGAGGGGAATTATTCAATAAGACTCAGAATATTCATTTATTATTTTAAAATATTATTTAAGAAAAATTTGAATAATGTCCACTACTTCCATATAATGGAAAAAATAAAGCAAAATAGAATCAATCTCTCTTGCTTACCTGCCTAACATATGGGAAAATATGGAAATGTAAATCAAATTATAAGAGTTAATCTTAATTATGCATATTTTTTAATCTCTAAAAGAACATTCTTGGTGGGAAAATCATAGCAAGTCAATTTCAACGATTAGTTTCACAGATTTGCTTAAACTGCCAATAAACTCTATCCTCTCGTGAGCTCAAAAACATTCTGATTTTCAATCAAGGTTGAGCTGTAAAACCTCAAAAACCTTGGTTTTGGTCTGCAAAGATATTTCTAGTTCTGTTCATTTTGAAGTTGACATTAGGAGTACTTGCGCCAGATTTTCTTAGTTTAGACCTGGAGTTGACTCATATACATTAAGGACGGAGGCAGGGAACAATGAAGGGAGCAGCGGATTGTAACAACAAAAAGACTGGGTGATCTCTGTTGTTGAATCTCTGCTGTAAATGTGAGTAGAAGTTGGAGGAACAAGTTAAACTAAGAAACATATCCTTTCAGAAGGGAAGAACACTTGTGGATTACCTAATGCGGTGATGTTAATTCAGTGTTACTATACCTAAGTCAGAAATCTAATTTTTTATGAGTTAAGGTGAGAAATTTCCCAACTTTTAATTGTAGCAACTAATTGCATTTAAAAATACAGAACAAAAAACCACCACCAACAAACACCAACAGTCTGTCAAATCCCATCTGCCTGATCTATGAAACTTGAGGGCCAACAATGCTTGACTTCTTGTTCAAATTAACTCAGAAATCCTTCTTTTTCTTGATCCACAAAGTCCTTCTAAGTACAACTATTCTTCGAAGGAATGAAGTGTAGTTTTGTACCCCATTTCTTGAGGATGCTCATTACAAAGAGCTATGAGTACAACCAATGGACAATTCTCTCAGAGCAGTATTCAAAATAAATCAGGTTGAGGTCGGAGAACCTTAGCCCACTTGATGATGTGTGGAAACACTGCTGAGTGCTTGACCCTCGCTGCTGCTGTAACATTCCTCTACTCTTCTCTAGATCCTTGGAGATGCTTCCACAGGGATCTTGGGTGACAGTAGTTCTTTCCTTGTGACACATTTAGCCAATAGCCCCAAAGAAGAAACCAGGCACATGGCATGCCAGTAAGTAAAAACGTTAAGCCCCTCAATAACTTCCTCTGACTTTACATTGTTTGATAGGAGTAAACTGTGGGTTTTGCAATGAGAGTTATATTCCCTTCATTCATATAGGTTTCATCCATCTAGAGACACAATTGGTGAACGTCATTTTGGTGCACTCTACATATCATGAGGTAGTTTATTTACAGCCTTTTTTGAAGAGAACAGAAAACATTATACAAAATATCTTCTCTGCCACTATTTAGAACCAAGACTGGTTTATACTCTGGAAGGTTGTGACATCTGTTCAATAGCATTTATGTATTTATTTACATTAAATATTTACTATATAACATGAACATCTTATAATGTCAATAGATACTGAAGATGTAAGAGTGACTGCTTTTCCAGGTGCTAAGTACCCTCAATCACACTTGTCAGTATCATCACGCCCAAGGTTTATTTGATAAAATGTACTTCAAAATCTGAAAATTGCTAATGGAAATTTTTTGGGGTCTTCTGGGTTTTTTTACGTTTTGATTTATTTAACGTAATAAGGAACATGCATATCTTACTGGTATACTAGATTGGTGGCCTAAGAAATCACATGCTCCCAGTGGAATAAATCCAAGACTACTGGTCTCCAAATGGAGTGTTCTCAAAAAATGAATCCACTACTCATTTGACTCTACAGCATGGTGTGGTTTTATACCCTTAAGTCATCTGATGAGACCTGGTGCTCAGACTGCTACCCAGGAGATCGACAGATGAACCATGCTCTTCAGCTATCTCCCTGAACATGTCTCTCAGAGGGAACATATTTTTGAGGTCTAAACTGTTCTCTTAGTTTCTGAATAGCTGCACTAAAACCTCTATTATCTCCTGTTCCTCTGAGCATGGAAAACATATCCAGGAGGTCAGGCGCACTGAAGGGTGACTTTTTTGTAAGACAACTACAGAATGAAATGCAGTTACAAGCAGTTTTAAATATCTCCATTTAGATCATAGTTGAACAATCCTTAATCCTATCTTGGACCAAAAGTAGTTGAATCCACAGAAAGGTTAAATGGTCATTTAAAATTACATGTCATAACTGATGTCGGCAAATCCACACTAGCCTCCTCAAATTAATACCAGGTGTCTGCTTCAGATAGCTTTGTGTAATATTGTTCTTTATGACACTTGATTTAAATCATTTTTATTAACATGCTTCTAAATGGAACATCATAATATTACTTACTCCTCATTTCAAAATTTTTATGAATACTCTATTATGTACATAAATTTTCCTGTACCCCAATAAGATGCAATACATACTGTAGCACATTCTTTTTCTATTAAGCAATTAAAGAAAATGTGTTAAGGCTATAGCTGAATCCATATTTTTCAGAGTTAATATGTGAAGATATGACTCATTCCTGACAGTGGAATACAATATGAGAAAAGTGACTCAAATCAAAACAGATCTAAGACTTATCAGGAGTTTTACCAGTTTCTTCATTAAAATAATTAGAGATAAAAATCAGAACCACAAGTAAGCTTGTGTGTAGTATGTTATATAACTCTGCTTATATTCTCTGAGAGAAGGGATTGTGTCCACTCTCTGCTGAGCGGATGCCCACTCCAGGACTGAAGGACATACTCACCCGGCTTCTAGAGTTTTCCTTGCCCAAGGTCAAGCCTCATTCCCATAGACTGCGGTATCCAGTGACTGGCCGTGCATAACAAGGTCAAGTCTCTTTGCCTGTCAGAGTCCTAACTTCCTTCTCAAAGTCTGCTTTCCAGGAAATCATCTGCAACACCACTCTGTACCAAGAACCAAGCCAAGAGCTAATACGTGGTGAGTGCTCAGAAAATACTTGCAGAATGAAGCATGTTGAATATAAACTGTACATGGAAGGGGACTCACACTCTGAATTATTTTCATTTTGACTTTCAAAGTTCATCAAAGATATCAGATAGATAATATCATAGGATGCAATAGGATTAATTTTAATCAATATAATTCTACTCTTCTTTCTTTTGAAGGTTTAGCTAAAGCAAGATTGATCCCTTGATTAGAGAGAAATGGAAAAGTTTGAGAACTTCAGTCACACTCAGGAATAAAACAATTAAATGTAAAAATATGGTTAACTCTCAATCTGATTACCATTAGAACTTAACATCAAAGTTATACTTAATTAAAAAAAAAAGAAAGATCTTACATGCAAATAATTCCAGATTTGAAGGCCATGTATCTAAATGCTCATTTATTTTCTGGTAGTGATATTTTAAAGCTTTTGAAATGATGGCCAACTTCAATTAATCACAATAACTTTGAGAAATTAAATCATGTTTATTTTTTGTATGAAACAGTTTAAATTTGAGGTTGAACATTCATTTCTTGAAATTATTGATGTTTCATAATACTTCCTGTTCTGGAGTGAAATTTCCCTGAAAGTAAAAGATGAACCTCCAGGTGTAACATCTGTTATCCCGCATATAATAACATTCTCATTCAGCAGGAACAGCTGCAGCAGCTGCCAGTTCTCTCTGGAGGAAACCAGCCTGGGAAAAGAAAGGCCCTGTAGAATTATCACAGGCTAACACTGAGCAGAAATGTGAACCTGCTCAATGACTTTGTGTATACATGGCAAAAGTTTGAGCTTTACTTAGTTTCTTGACAACTACAGATATCTTAAAGTAATAAGTTTTTGGATTACATATTAAATAATATATGGGAAATTTTATATTAATGATGTGTGAGCATGTTCTTAATTGTTGGACTTTTATTGTTGTCCTTATATTGTGCAACATTGTTCCAAAAATTACTTTATAGAATGAAATAATGTTATTTGCAGCAACATGGATGGACCTAGAGATTATCATATTAAGTGAAGTAAGTCAGAAAGAGAAAGACAAATAACATATGATATCACTTATATGTGAAATCTAAAATAAGATCCAAATGAACTTATTTACAAAACAGAAACAGAGTCACAGACTGAGAAAACAGATTTGTGGTTGCCAAAGGAGGAGGAGAGTGGGGGAAGGATGGATTGGGAGTTCGGGATTAGCAGATGCAAACTATTATACATACAATGGATGAGCAACAAGGTGTTGCTGTATAGCACAGGGAACTATATTCAATATCCTGTGATAAACCATAATGGAAAAGAATGTGAAAAAGAATGTGTGTGTGTATATATATATATATATTCAGTTACATATATATATATATATATATATATATGTAACTGAATAACTTTGCTGTACAGCAGAAATTAACACAACATTGAAAAAAATAAATTAAAAAATTGCTTTATACCATGACTTTCAGATGGAGAATACCTTATTCATTACTACAAAGTAATATCAACATTTACAATAATACTAAATGCAACATATTTAGTAATGTGAACTGGGAAGAACTGCTGGGTACCCAGTATATTGTGCATTCTGCATGCAGCTTTAATTTAAAGTTTTGTAGCTTGAAGTAGAGATTTCTAATATTATTGCACATCCAATTCTCCTTTCCTTCTGGTAAATGAGGGAATTATGTTCTCATGTTTTTCTGTAATTAGGTAGAGACATGTGACTACTTTTTAGGTAACGTGTTTGAGAAGAAGTAACGTATGTGACTTCCAGGATGAAGCATTTAATTGATGGTGTCAGACCCCACCGTGCTCCTTTTCCTGCTGCATTGAGCAACGACACCACAGAACGCAGCCACTGAAGCAGCAGGATGGCAGAGTCTCCAGTAACACAGAATTCTGAGAAGCCGCAGGGAGGATAAATACCCTGGAAAGACTTTCAGATGCACAAAAGAATTTGACAAGTAAGAAATCAGTCTTTGATGTGGTAAATCGGTGGGGTTTGGTGATTGTGTGTTACCACATCATAATCTATCCTATTCTGACTTTTGCATTTAGCGAAAATATATTAGCCAGATGTTATTTAAATTTCACAAGAATGTATGGTTATCTGTACTGTTTTTTCAAATGTTCATGATTTAATAGAAAACCCAAAAACACACTTTCTAAGAATAGGGTCGTTTTGATTTGAAAATACCAAAATTGTTGTAGTTGCCTGTAATAGATAAAGTTATATCTTAATCAGTGTTAGCTCTATCAAACTGTACAGTTATTTCATGTGTTAAAAGTCAACTTATGTTATGAAAAAATTTAATAAGAATTTCCTTTTAACTGTTATCTTTGAATATTACAGATACACATACTTTCCTATAATTATCCATATATTTCTGGTTTATCTGTTACTGTTTATCAAGTTCATTCTGTTAATACTGCCAACTAATAAATCTCAAAGTTGTCACCATGTCAGTGTTCATAATCTTAATATTTTACAAGTTCTTTAGGGAAATAACAACAGAAAACATTATCAAATTCTACATATAATCAAGCTAAGCAGATCTCATGACCTCTTTTATCTTGCTTCTTATTTTCTGCTTTTAATATTTTTTCAGGCAGATTCAAGTACATTTTCTTGCTAATTTTATTTCTAGGAAATATGTTCTTTTATCTCATTCTCAGGTTTTTCTTTTTTGATTTCCAACTTTTAAAATTATTGCATTTACTTTCATTTTATATGTTGAAAATCCCAGTTGAACTTTCTCTTACAAAAAGAAACAAAAAACAAATTAAAAAACTTAATTGATCTGACATTAGAATAGACCACTTCCAGGTAGGAATGGGTGCTTTGTTTTTCTCTTCCAAATACGTGAGTGTGGTTAATAAGACAGAAATGAAAGCCATACATTATTAAAAATTAAAAGAAAACACTGATATTGTCACTATGGACATGATGATGGATTTTTGAAACTACGAATTGGGACTCATGGTCTAAAGACTACTTTTAAGGTTTGTGAAAATATTTATATAAAGTATATTGAAATTACATAAAAACATAACACACATTATGAATTTAACAAGCTATCTTAATTATAACAAAATAAAGTAACATGTAACTAGGATTAGCACAGAAAACCTAGTATATATTCTAACAGTATGTCAGGCATAAAACTGGCATATAATATAATAATATTTTTTTAATGTTTTTATTGGAGTATAATTGCTTTACAATGGTGTGTTAGTTTCTGCTTTATAACGAAGTGAATCAGTTATACATATACATATATTCCCATCTCTTCTCCCTCTTGCATCTCCCTCCCTCCCACCCTCCCTATCCCACCCCTCTAGGTGGTCACAAAGCAACAAGATCACCTCCGTGTGCTATGCAACTTCTTGGCACTAGCTATCTATTTTACATTTGGTAGTGTATAGATGTCCATATATACACTACCATTCTCTCGCTTTGTCCCAGCATACCATTTCCCCTCCCCGTGTCCTCAAGTCCATTTTCTAGTAGGTCTGTGTCTTTATTCTCTTCTTGCCCCTAGCTTCTTCACGACCATGTTTTTTTTTTTTAGATTCCATATATATGTGTTAGCATACGGTATTTGTTTTACTCTTTCTGATTTATTTCACTCTGCATGACAGACTCTAGGGCTATCCACCTCACTACAAATAACTCAATTTCATTTCTTTTTATGGCTGAGTAATATTCCATTGTATATATGTGCCACATCTTCTTTATCCATTCATCTGTTAATGCACACTTAGGTTGCTTCCATGTCCTGGCTATTGTAAATAAGGCTACAATGAACACTGTGGTACATGACTCATTATTTTTTTAATATCTTTATTGGAGTATAATTGCTTTACAATGGTGTGTTAGTTTCTGCTTTACAACAAAATGAATCAGTTATATATATATATACATATGTTCCCATATCTCTTGCATCTCCCTCCCTCCCACACTCCCTATCTCACCCCTCCAGGTGATCACAAAGCACCGAGCTGATCTCCCTGTGCTATGTGGCTGCTTCCCACTAGCTATCTAACTTAAGTTTGGTAGTGTATATATGTCCATGCCTCTCTCTCGCTTTGTCACAGCTTACCCTTCCCCCTCCCCATATCCTCAAGTCCATTCTCTAGTAGATCTGTGTCTTTATTCCTGTCTTACCCCTAGGTTCTTCATGACATTTTTTTCTTAAATTCCATATATATGTGTTAGCATATGGTATTTGTCTCTCTCTTTCTGACTTACTTCAGTCTGTATGACAGACTCTAGGTCTATCCACCTCATTACAAATAGCTCAATTTTGTTTCTTTTAGGGCTGAACAATATTCCATTGAATATATGTCCCACAACTTCTTTATCCATTCATCAGATGATGGGCACTTAGGTTGTTTCCATCTCTGAGCTATTGTAAATAGAGCGGCAATGAACACTTTGGTACATGACTCTTTTTGAATTATCGTTTTCTCAGGGTATATGCCCAGTAGTGGGATTGATGGGTCATATGGTAGTTCTATTTGTAGTTTTCTAAGGAACCTCCATACTGTTCTCCACAGTGCCTGTATCAATTTACATTCCCACCAACAGTGCAAGAGTGTTCCCTTTTCTCCACACCCTCTCCAGCATTTATTGTTTCTAGATTTTTTGATGATGGCCATTCTGACTGGTGTGAGATGATATCTCATTGTAGTTTGATTTGCATTTCTCTAATGATTAGTGATGTTGAGCATTCTTCATGTGTTGTTGGCAGTCTCTATATCTTCTTCGGAGAAATGTCTATTTATGTCTTCTGCCAATTTTTGGATTGGGTTGTTTGTTTTTCTTGTTATTAAGCTGCATGAGCTGCTTATAAATTTTGGAGATTAATCATTTGTCAGTTGCTTCATTTGCAAATATTTTCTCCCATTCTGAGGGTTGTCTTTTCATCTTGTTTATGGTTTCCTTTGCTGTGCAAAAGTTTTGAAGTTTCATTAGGTTCCATTTGTTTATTTTTGTTTTTATTTCCATTTCTCTAGGAGGTGGGTCAAAAAGGATCTTGCTGTGATTTATGTCATAGAGTGTCCTGCCTATGTTTTGCTCTAAGAGTTTGATAGTTTCTGACTTTACATTTAGGTCTTTAATCCATTTTGAGCTCATTTTTGTGTATGGTGTTAGGGAGTGAACTAACTCATACTTTTACATGTACCTGTCCAGTTTTCCCAGCACCAATTATTGAAGAGGCTGTCCTTTCTCCACTGTACATTCCTGCCTCCTTTATCAAAGATAAGGTGACGCTATGTGCGTGGGTTTATCTCTGGGCTTTCTATCCTGTTCCATTGATCTATCTTTCTGTTTTTGTGCCAGTACCATACTGTCTTGATTACTGTAGCTTTGTAGTATAGTCTGAAGTCAGGGAGCCTCATTTCTCCAGCTCCGTTTTTCATTCTCAAGATTGCTTTTGCTATTCGGGGTCTTCTGTGTTTCCATATAAATTGTGAAATTTTTTGTTCTAGTACTGTGAAAAATGCCAGTGGTAGTTTGATAGGGATTGCATTGAATCTGTAGATTGCTTTGGGTAGTAGAGTCATTTTCACAATGTTGATTCTTCCAATCCAAGAACATGGTATATCTCTCCATCTATTTGTATCATCTTTAATTTCTCTCATCAGTGTCTTATAATTTTCTGCATACAGGTCCTTTGTCTCCTTAGGTAGGTTTATTCCTATTTTATTTTATTCTTTTTTTTTGCAGTGGTAAAAGGAAGTGTTTTCTTGATTTCACTTTCAGATTTTTCATCATTAGTGTATAGGAATGCAAGAGATTTCTGTGCATTAATTTTGTATCCTGCTACTTTACCAAATTCATTGATTAGCTCTAGTAGTGTTCTGGTAGCATCTTTAGATTTCTCTATGTATAGTATTATGTCATCTGCAAACAGTGACAGGTTTACTTCTCATTTTCCAATTTGGATTCCTTTTATTTCCTTTTCTTCCCTGATTGCTGTGGCTAAAACTTCCAAAACTATGTTGAATAAGATTGGTGAGAGTGGGCAACCTTGTCTTGTTCCTGATCTTATCGGAAATGCTTTCAGTTATTCACCATTGAGGACAATGTTGGCTGTGGGTTTGTCATATATGGTCTTTATTATGTTGAGAAAAGTTCCCTCTATGCCTACTTTCTGCCGGGTTTTTATCATAAATGGGTGTTGAATTTTGTCGAAAGCTTTCTCTGCTTCTCTTGAGATGACCATATGGTTTTTCTCCTTCAATTTGTTAATATGGTTTATCACATTGATTGATTTGCATAGATTGAAGAATCCTTGCATTCCTGGAATAAACCTCACTTGATCATGGTGTATGATCCGTTTAATATGCTGTTGGATTCTGTTTGCTCGTATTTTGTTGAGGATTTTTTCATTTATGCTCATCAGTGATATTGGCCTGTAGTTTTCTTTCTTTGTGACATCCTTGTCGGGTTTTGGTATCAGGGTGATGGTGGCCTCATAGAGTGAGTTTATGAGTGTTCCTCCTTCTGCTATTTTTTTTTTTTTTTTTTTTGCGATATGCGGGCCTCTCACTGTTGTGGCCTCTCCCGTTGCGGAGCACAGGCTCCGGACGCGCAGGCTCAGTGGCCATGGCTCACGGGCCCAGCCGCTCCGCGGCATGTGGGATCTTCCCAGACCAGGGCACGAACCCGTGTCCCCTGCATCGGCAGGCGGACTCTCAACCACTGTGCCACCAGGGAAGCCCTCTGCTATATTTTTGAAGAGTTTGAGAAGGATAGGTGTTAGCTCTTGTCTAAATGTTTGATAGAATTCGCCTGTGAATCCATCTGGTCCTGGGCTTTTGTTTGTTGGAAGATTTTTAATCACAGTTTCGATTTCAGTGCTTGTCATTGGTCTATTCATATTTTCTATTTCTTCGTGATTCAGTCTTAGCAGGTTGTGCATGTCTAAGAATTTGTCCATTTCTTCCAGGTTGTCCATTTTATTGGCATAGACCTGCTTGTAGTATTCTCTCATGTTAATTTGTATTTCTGCAGTTTCAGTTGTTACTTTTCCTTTTTCATTTCTAATTCTATTGATTTGAGTCTTCTCCCTTTTTTTCTTGAATCTGGCTAATGGTTTATCAATTTTGTTTATCTTCTCAAAGAACCAGCTTTTAGTTTTATTGATCTTTGCTATTGTTTCCTTCATTTCCTTTTCATTTATTTCTGATCTGATTTTTATGATTTCTTTCTTTCTGCTAACTTTGGGGTTTTTTTGCTCTTCTTTCTCTAATTGCTTTAGGTGCAAGGTTAGGTTGTTTATTCGAGATGTTTCCTGCTTCCTAAGTTAGGATTGTATTGCTATAAACTTCCCTCATAGAACTGCTTTGTTGTATCCCGTAGATTTTGGTTCATCATGTCTCCATTGTCATTTGTTTCTAGGTATTTTTTTATTTCCTCTTTGATTTCTTCAGTGATCACTTCATTATTAAGTAGTGTATTGTTTATTCTCCATGTGTTTGGATTTTTTACAGATCTTTTCCTGTAATTGATATCTAGTCTCATAGCGTTGTGGTTGGAAAAGATACTTGATACAATTTCAATTTTCTTAAATTTACCAAGGCTTGATTTGTGACCCAAGATATGATCTATCCTGGAGAATGTTCCATGAGCACTAGAGAAAAATGTGTATTCTGTTGTTTTTGGATGGAATGTCCTACAAATATCAATTAAGTCCATCTTGTTTAATGTATCATTTAAAGCTTGTGTTTCCTTATTTATTTTCATTTTGGATGATCTGTCCATTGGTGAAAGTGGGGTGTTAAAGTCCCCTACTATGAATGTGTTACTGTTGATTTCCCCTTTTATGGCTGTTAGTATTTACAAGTCATATCTCAAAGACATAATTTTATTTACATAAAAACTCTATTAAATCTGTGGAAAGAAAAGGTCAATACCAAAGAAAATAAGGTGGACAAAGGGTATGACAGACTATTAATGGGAAATAAATACTTTTAAAATATAAAAAATGCTCAACCACATCTTATGGCAGCTTCATATGCACAAACTCTCACCACATGTCCTCCTGTGTGACATTTTCTCTTATGTGAATGGTCAAAGTTCAGTAACTTAATATATTATTGTATAACTATACCCCTTATGGGAGTATAAGCTGAAACAATTCCCTTGGAGGATAATTTAGCAATCTCAGTAAAATTCAACTCTTAGGAATGTATTTACAAATATGCTTACTTTTGCAAAAAAATCTATTTATGTAAATATTTATTGAACCATCAACTGAGAACTTGGGAAGGTATAACAATTCTACATTTGAATACTAAGTCATCATTACAAATAATGAAATAGGACTTTACAACTGTGATGATTATATGCAAGGAATTGGCACCAATCATTTCTCCTTGGAAGAAGAACTAGGAAAGGAAAAGGGGCAGGAGGGAAAAATGTTTTTTCTTCTATATCCACTGGACCATTTGAAATTTTGTTCCAATGAGCATACATTATTTTAGGGTAAAAAAGTCTATGTTTTCAATGTCATTCTTCACGTTGATTAGCTGTCTGAGAAAAAAACTGTTTAGAAAAAGAGAAATGTGTCTCTCCTTTGGTTTCCTTTTTTAGTAGCTATACTTCCTTGATGCATTTGAATATATCAAATATACGAGGGGGAGGCAGACAGAGTGAGTAACATGAAAATCACATATTTGTATTTTTCCAGTTAGAATTACTCCTGGAACTGGCATATTCTGAAAGCCAGCTACAACTAGACACCAGGTACTGTGTTAGGGAGGAGGAGATTTAGAGATAATTGACTGGGACCCTTCCTTCAAGATATCAAGGTCAATGGCAACTCCCAAGTGTATAGAGGATCCCAGAAATCAACTATCTTCCACATTCTTTAATTCAACTCTACACCAAACATTGAGCTCTTTCTACATGGAAGAAATTATATTAGGTGCTGTGAGTATAGCAATCTGTGAAGGGTACAGACTAAAATGTATTTCTCTGACAGAAATCTTTGTAACAAATGAGTTGACATTAGCAGATTTCCAAATATCACTCTCTCTCTCTTAGCTGAGGAGGTTGTCCCCAGGTGAGCTGCAAATTTAGAAACTATCTTTGAAGCAAATATCTTTAACAAGAGGGATTTCCAGAACTTATTTCTAAAATTGCTTGTATTTCAATCAGGACAAGGTTTTCTACAACAAAAACATAACACATTTTAAAAGAGAAATTTAAAGGCTTTTCATCCCACAGACAATCCCTTTGTCTTATGTTTCTCCCTAACATCCCCACAATCTGTGCCATGTTTCCTTTCTTAATCTCTATAGCACATTTATCTGTTTTTTCCCCCTTTTCTTCCATCTTTGTACCAAGAGCTGCATAAAAAGAAGAGTCATAGCACATAATACTTAGCACCTTCATTTTGAATTTTTCTTCTCACTGGTCATTGAATATGATTGGTTGTGACTGTGAATCCAATAGCCTTAGGTCTACTTACACTGTTTCTACTCTTTTCCTCTTGTTTCTACAGATTGGAATTTAACAGCTCTTGTGATACTCTGTTAAGTGGAACTCAGATTCTTTGCATAATGATTCTATTTCTCCTCTCAGAGCTTCAGGCTGACAACTGTAAATACCCTTCCCAGGCTGATCTCCTGGTTGGTGCCTCTTCTCTAAAGGCACTTCCTCTTATTAGTCATCTTTCCTGAAAACCAGAAACGAACAAAGCACACATTTACTGGAAATTTCAATGAGACTACAGATCTTCTAATGCAGTTCCTATACTCATATTTTTACTGACTTTTTTGACAATATATGTAAAAATATCTACATATTTTATTTTTCCAATAAAACACCTTGTTTTCATGTCAACTCCCTAATATATTTGCTATTCGTGGATTTGTTGGTGCAAAATACATTTGACCATCAGTAAAGTTATAACAACTGTTAATTTATATAGAATAACACTGTTATTTATTTTGCTGTAATGTGTCATTTTTTATTTATAAAATAGGAAAACTAAGATAACATTTCTTTGACCCCTCCTCATTGTAGTTTCCTAAACTCAGTATAAAAGTTTAATGAGGAATGAAGATATCCAAACTTGAGATTATTGGTAGCAAGGTTATTAAATATTTTGTTTGTTTGTTTTTGCAGTACGCAGGCCTCTCACTGTTGTGGCCTCTCCCGTTGCAGAGCACAGGCTCCTGACACGCAGGCTCAACGGCCATGGCTCACAGGCCCAGCCACTCTGCGGCAATGTGGAATCTTCCCGGACCGGGGCACGAACCCGTGTCCCCTGCATTGGCAGGCGGACTCTCAACCACTGCACCACCAGGGAAGCCCTAAATATTTTTTAACTGGACATATTTTCAGTTTTAATAATTATACAAATTTTGAGCAGCTAGACTAAAAGAGGAAGTTACTAACTGCTTAAGCTATATTGTCTGTGTTTGTATTAAAGACAGTGCAAGCAATGGAAATTTTAGAAGTACACTGGAATGTTAAAACTATTGTTCAAAATCATCGTGGACATAACTAAAAAAGATGTGCAAAGCACTGGAGTTAAAGTAATGATAAGAAATGATCCAATGAGCAACATAGGTACCAGGCAGAAAGCTTCCCCGCACTGTGGAAAGTAAATAAACTGATTTGGAATAGTAAGCAAATGCAAGTTAAGCTGGAAAATGATGCAGCAAATTCACTGTGTCAAACTGAATAGAATATTTCAGCTAACAACACTGTATTTCTCAAATCTATTCATAGCAGACAAGAGAAAATTGGCTCTCAGAAGTAGACAGGGGAGAATTGTGTCATGTGGATAAGAAAAAGGAGATTCACTAAGCAGTGAATTTCTGCTCCCATCAGAACAGAGAGAGGCCCAGATGCCTCAGACATTTTCTTTGTGTGTGTCACTGCCAGAATCATTAGCACCATGGCTAATCAGAGCTTGCTCCAGTGACACAGCCTGATCCCTAACTGCCCTCCCAGAAAATATATAAACAACTCAGGTGGTGGCCACTTATACTCAGGAAGTGTCTCTCCTGTTTTCTGGATGAGACATGGAAGTAGAATCACGTTTCATTCTAGTTAGTAAACCTGCTAGAAGATTTAATAGACAGGCCTGATCCTCACAAAACACTGACCTATCTGTGCATTATCAACCCGGAAAGTTACAGTGTCAAGTGAAAGGGAGAAGGAGATGTTTATTTGACGGTAAACTTGTCTGATAACTTATTGATATAAATGTTAAAACACAGGTGCCTGGGTCTACCTCAGATATTCTGCATCTGCATATTTGGGTAGGGTGTAAGAATTTACCTTTTGAAAGGCTCTTAGGTTGTATTGATGTTTGCAATGTGAAGATCACACAGACTAGAGCTAAAGCACTTTCTTCACTTTAAATATTCCCCGTGTAACTGATGACCGCCAATTTGCTACGGCCCCATTTCCTGCCTTACTTCCCCCTGCTCTGCTCTGTATCCCGGGTAACCACATTTTCCAGGCTCCATCGCCCTCTCACTCTGGGAAAGATTGGCCAATCAGAGGTACACTGATTTGTATAATCACTCTTTTTCTTGCTTCTCTAAACCTGAGGCTGTTAGTGGTTTTCAGCTGTTAATTTCTAAATTGCTTCACCATCCTTTGTTTGACTTCACAGCTATTTCATCAGAAATGTAACCAATTATCTGTGTTAAATACGAAAGGTCTAAAATTGCTTCTCTTTCTGGGATCTACCCTGACTGGAAAATATAGTACAATGTCTCATAGAACTAGCATATTCATAGATGCTTCAGGATGAGAAATCAAAAAGTTGACAAAGCTAAACCTTGGGTTTTGGGATAAACATAATCATGAGAACTTCCTTGTATATCCATTTCCAAAAGATAGATTGTAAAAATTTTCCTATTAAATCCCACTCACATGTGAGAGATTTTAATCATTTAGAAGGAAAATAAGTTTAAATACTGATAAATCTGAGTCTATAAATTATTAAAACAAAACAAAACAAAACAGTTAACTCCATTGAGGAACAGGAATGGTATTAGAAAGGTTTTCATTTTCTTATATGGGGCAGGAGGAGGTCAAAACATGTAACTTCAGCAAATCACTGTTTGTGAGACTTGGGAGCCATAGTATTGACCTTGGTAAAGCCAAATGTGATTAGAACAATGTGTCCCTTCAGTTTAAGGCAGGTCAACTCCTAGAGAAGAGAAACCAGTGAAAGCCCAAAGATTTCTTAGATCCCCACCTCATCTTCCTATGTGTTGCTGTTGCTGGTGAGCTAGTGTTTTGGCCAGTGTCATGTACTATGTATAGATTCTTAATATTTAGTGATAAGAATGATTGTTCTTTAATATTTTTGTCATTTTAGGAATCAAAACTCAAGACTATTGATTTGCAAACCACTGATTTAAAACCTTGCTAATTGGTTTCCCATGAGGAAGTAATTTTTGCACCTCTGACAATTTATACAAAAGGTTGAGGAGTGGGGAGTGAAGGAAGAATATATAAGAAGTTCTTTGTATACCAGGCTGTGAAACTATTCCAATTATACACTGGAATGAAAAGTTGTTACCAACAATTTTGTATGCTTCAAAAGGATAATCAAACAGAAGAAAACAAAAAAAAATTACTATCAATTTTGAAGTGTTACATTTGGAATCTGTACCTTTCACAGAAAAAAAAATATGGATCTCATTTTGATAGCTGTAAGATTTGACAACTGGAAAATAGTACACTTACTTCCTTTAAATGCTTAATATGTGTCAGGCAATGTTCTAAGTGCTTTACACATTTTAGCTTATTTAAGAATTGAAAGAAATCAACATGACAAGAACTATTATTATCTCAATTTCAAAGGTAGGAAAGCTGAGACCGGAGAGATTCAGTAATTGCCCAAGTGACACAGCTCCTATGTAGCAGGGCCAGGATTTGGGTGCAGGCAGATTGCCGCTAGAGCCCGTACTCTTAGTAACCAGCGTGAGCGGCCTCCTCCTGTACCGTGATCCATGACACCTGTTAACTATTCTAGGCAGAGAAACTTTCGGCTCAAAAAAGTTAACAACATCTTGAGTTGAGTGGGGAGAAAGTTCTGAATAAGGTCTCAGGAGGAATAAATTTCTGGTGTGTATAGAAAATTAGAGCTGGGAAGATGCCTAAATTCTCTTATTTTTCCCTTAAATTGATCTAAGTATGCAAGTTTTGCCTTGCAATGGGTTTTAGTTGGTGATCACAGACTTTACCTCATATTTCTGAGCTCATGATTGCTGCCTGGGGACAAAATGGTCATTTAAAAACTGCAGGGATATTTTCAAATTGGGTTGTAGAAACCTGTTTCCATCCCTTTCTGATGGCGAAGGCTTGAGATGGGAACTATGAGATCTGATGGTAGCCTCTCTGCCTACTATTTAGAGAAGACTGGTCCACAGTAAGAAAAACTGGAGCCAGCATGTTAGAAAATTGACAACTGAGAGTGGTCTGCATGTATTGGGGAGGGGAGTGACGTAGAGTGAGAATTTTTTTACCAAACCAAACCCAGTATGAATTTTTTGCTTCTGTCATTTACAAAAAACAAAAACAAAAACAAAACTACTGATGGTATAAATATGCCTTTAATATTATTTATACATAGTTTTCATTGAGTACAGGGTAAAATATTTTTCAGAGATTATGTTGTTACTCCTGGGCATCTTTTAAATGCAGGGAGTATGTATTTTCTTTCTTCCTGAAGATAGGAGAAAGAAAGAAAGAGAATTCCTATCTGTACAGGCAGGGGTCTCTAATAACACTGTGCTGGATTTGTGCTCAGAAGCGAGACTCAGCCGTATTAGTAAATCCGAGCTGAACAACACTAGCTCATAAACAATAGGGTAAACGATAGCCAATATTAAATGTCTTTGTATACTTTTACAAAAAACCAGCAGACTTGTGTAACCCCACATTGGGAAATAAAGAGAAGGACTATCATAGTTTGGAATGAATTGATATGAGATGACAACAGTAAAGATGGAAGTAACAGAGTCCTAACGTGTGTACAGTGAAAAACTGGATAAGTCACAAATAGGATGTACAGACTTTATCAAGACTCTGTTCTCATAACCCCTGTACTTTCCGTATTAGACCATCATACACTATTGTTATGGCACATTTACCTGCATCCCTAGGCTACATCCTCAAGGATTAGTCTTGTTCTGTGCTTGGTTTACTGTTGGATCCACAGTGCCTAAGAACTGACCTAGGACTTAGTAGGCACATATTAAGTATTTGCTGAATAAGTGAATGAACAAATCAATAAGTGAGATAAATAACAAAGAGATTTAATGTCCCTCAGAGACCAGACGCAATGCTAATATCTTTCTTAATAATGGTGAGGAAGGAATAATACTTATTGGCTCTGTAAAGAACTGATATGTTGGTGCCCAAATACCAAAACCTGCTCATAACCTTCCAACTTGGCTATTTTATTTGAAATTAGCAATGTCAATTGTATATGCCAACTTAGTGTCATTTACCATTTTTTTTAATCTTACATACACACTTCTATGAAAATTATGTTTAGATTTTAATCAAATTAAAGCATTTTGCCTAAAGTCCAGAAATAAGAAATGATAAAAAATAATGTGGAGATCTTTTAAATATTTCATTTCAAAGTAGAGAACATCATTTAGGATTTCAGTAGCAGTGGGTATTTTAATTTCTTTGCAGAAATTAACTGTGGGGTTTTCTTCCCATCTAGATATAGAGAAATTTCAATATGTACATTCACACACTACTCCTCTCTGTGAGAAATGAGGTGGGGCGGGGAATTACTTTTCTTTTCTCTAATCCTGGATTAGTGACCATATTAAACCTTTAGATTCTTGTGAGGATTCTAGCATAAGTAATTAACAAGTGAGAATGGAAGTTGAAATGTCAGTGGTAAGTGCAATATATGTGTGCCTAAAGAATTACAACATTATTCATCCTATATTGTCTTCATTCCTTAATTATTTTCAATATTTAGGAAACATATTCTTAGCATCTTCTAAGTGTAGGACACTATAACATGATGGAGACTGGAAATATATCATACAGAAGCCCCTGGTCCAGGAACTTAAGGTCCCCTGGGAGAGTCAGGCATGTAGCCAAGATCTGCTGGGGCACAGAGGAAGCATGCCCACCTCACCCTGAGGGGTTAGGGGAGGCTTCTTTGAAGATTTAAGATGCCAACTAAACTGTAACTGTTAAAAGGGAATCAACCACAGTTAAAAATAGAAACGGGAATGAGATTGGTGGCATTTTAGCAGAGAGAACAGAATGAATAAAGGCTTAGATGCTAAAAACAACATGGAGTGTTTATTGAATTAAAAGTAGCCTCACATATCTGGAGGTTAAGGTGTGAGGTCTGGAATGGAGAGATTGGGCTGTAGAGATTGGAATGAACCAGCATGTCCTCCTAAGAAAGCTTGGGTTTTATTCTGTGGATACTGAGGGGAGGGGCATAGAAGGATTTTGAGCAATATCATTATACAACCATCCTGCATTTTCGATGGCTCATTCTGTGTGGAAGAGTACTGTGACACCAGAGGGAGGGATACATATCACAGAGAAACTTCAAACCTTGCTAAGAAGAAAATATTTAAAAATATAGATAAAGGTGAATTATTACCATCAAAATAGAAAATTAAATTTACAGACAACTTCTTGTCAGCAACAATACATTCCTTAAGACAGTGCTGAGGCAGAGTTAACTGGCAACTTACAATTCTGTACTTGTTAAAACTTCATCAAAGAGTTGGGAGAAATAAAGACATTTTTCGATAAAGACTAGAGTTTATGTTTCACAGATCATCTCTAAAATAATTTCTAAGGGATATATTTCAGCAATAAAAAGTATGAACACAGATAAATAAAGTAGGATATTAAAGAAATAACAACAACAAAAACTTGTGGTGGGCAATTAATAAATGTATTACTACATGTAATTAAACATAGGCCATCATAAAAAATATTTCTCCTATGTAAACATCTGGAATTAAATTTTCAAATAACAATACCAAGAAAAGGGAGATAGAAAAGGTGGTGGTGAGCTGTTCAGTGAACAGTTAAAATATGTTAAAGTTTTTATCATGTTCAAGAAGAGGAAAAAAAAAAGAAAAAGAAAAGAAGAGGATATATGTTCTAAATAGCTGCTCCGTGGCATGTAGAATCTTCCTGGACCAGGACTCGAACCCTTGTTCTCTGCATTGGCAGGCAAATTCTTAACCACTGCACCACCAGGGAAGTCCAATGTGTTTCTTGTTGCTCAGAATTAAGTTCAAAGTAGAAGCTCCTTCTCGGTTTCCTCTACATTCTAGTGGTAAAAACGATCAACAGGCGCAAGAAATTATTAAGCAAATTAGAACATATGAAGGATTGGACTTGTATTATTAGTAGGATGGAGCTTCCTTAACATTTTTAATAACATCAGGGGTCTAGATGCCTTCCTCAGAGCTTTGAGGAGCCAGTGCACCCACGCCTCCATCCACAATTGATTGAGTTCACCGGGTCCTGTTGGTGGCTTTATCCCGAGGCCGACTTCTGAGAATGAGAGTTCATTCTCCAGTATGCTCAGCGTCCTCCTCTGTTTTCTGCTTAGAAATGCTGATCATATTTACTTAAAATACAGTGATTGGCAGGGCTTCCCTGGTGGCGCAGTGGTTGAGAGTCCTCCTGCCGATGCAGGGGACGCGGGTTCGTGCCCTGGTTCAGGAGGATTCCACGTGCCGCCGAGCGGCTGAGCCCGTGAGCCATGACCGCTGTCCGGAGCCTGTGCTCTGCAACGAGAGAGGCAAAAAAATACAGTGATTGGCAGAGTCAGTGGGCTTTAGAAGAGGTGGTCGCAGCTGCACACTTCTATGTGAAATTCTGACCGCCGATGTGCCAGTGAGGACAGAATGAACAGTCTGAAGAGACTAAAGAAGTTGAGGAGACCCTGTCCACAGAAGGATTCTTCTCTCAGGTGGCTCTGAAACGATTATTGTTCATGAGAGATACCTCAGGGAAAATCAGTGCTCCTTCTGGAAAGATAATTTAATTTGTAATAAAAGTTTGACATTTTATTAAATACTAAATTCAAAAGTACAGTTATATTTCAAAAAGTGCACCGCTGATACTGAGAATACATAAAATATAGGAAAATATTGCGTTTAATAAGCCTGTGCCTTCAAATGCTTCGATGATTCACATGCTAACGTGAGCCATTACAGGCAAAATGTGGTTTCTTGACATTTGTGGCTTTGGCTATTCAAACGTTCTCACATATACTAAGGAATTATATTTTTATCATAAGTGTATTTAAAATGGGTTCCTTTACAAACTCCCCAAGGAAATGCCTCTGTTCTGTGTAGCTATTCATATGGCTCTTCCCTCCTGGTTCTTAGAATTGCTTTTCTTTTAATCCAATCTTCTGGAGGCATTTTTGCAGTTAATCAAAATGATTAGAGCCTTTTCTCCTGTGAAATAAACACTTAAAAGATAGCTTTTCATTTATCTGAACATGTCCATGCAGGTTTTCTTTGTAAATTATACTTCAGAGACAATGCTTCCTTCTCCACCCAAAGTCTGAGCTACAGAAGGGGAACAGTCTCATTGTATCAATATATTGTTTCTTGCTCTGGCTCAGAGGTCAGGGATTTTAAACTACAGAGAAGAAAGACTGAGTATGACATGCCTGAATTTCAACATTGTGAAAATTAAATTCTAGCAGATATTGTCTTCCCTGCATTCTTTTTTCTTTGTTCACCATTAAATTATCTTGATTGGGTTTTTAAAATCTTTATTCAACCTTTCACTTTATATCTTGTGTCAGAAGTATGTGAGTCCTGGGTCTGTGGAAGCCAGAATATTTCCTCTATACTCTTTAGTAGATGTGTCACCTTTGTCAAGTAAAGTAACATTTCTGAGACTTGTTCTCCTCATTTGGGAAGTAGGTCCATGAAGATATCTCAGAGAGCGGTGATTAGAAATAATAAAATACCCAATGCACACTTAACACATGTTAGTTTCTTTGATTTCTCCTTCTTTTTTTGCATCTTTCCTCTTTAACTGTAATCAAAACAGTACTGTTTCTCTTTAAACAAAATGGCTCTAAGCAGATAAAAATTAAGGCTAGTTCTGGAAAATTATTTTATGAGACAATACGTTGATTTTAGAGCTCTTCCATCTTAGAAACTTTAGTTTTAAGACTTTCTTCTTGAATCCAAGTCTCTCATAGCCTCATGCATATTTCACCTTTCCTCCTATTTAAACCAGTTCTTAGGAAATGACCTGCTAATTTTGTTTACACATAGTTGAAAATGACTCATGTGATTGTATGTTCCCAGGAAAATTTGTGTTTTAACAGAGCTCAAAATTTTACAGTGAATGTGTGTTCCCTGGTAGTAAAATTTGGGGAAACAAGTAATGGACAGCAGGTGAGAATCTGTTTACTTTTTAATCTGGACTCTCTGTGAGTATCACTCATTAAACCACATAAACCTCTGTCCTTGTACCTTCCCATGCTGATTGAGACCGTGAACATTTTACTCTGAAAATAAAGGAAAATGGCAATGGTTGTGTGCCTGCCCTCATAAGGTACGAAAGCCACATCATGAGGCTTTGACCAATTTGGGAATTCAGCTTTACAGAGGCACACTTGTCCTGGAAGCGCTCTTTAAGTTACAGTCCTGAATCATTCAGCTATCTTTCTGAAACCTGAGTTTAAAATTCTCTGTGACTTTAACCTTTGATTCATCACATTTCAAAATATTCTACCCTATATTCTAATTTATCTCAAGATTTCTTCATGCATTTTTTTCCTATCTTTAACATTTAAGTCTGCCATCTGCTTAATTTATTTTACTGTGCAGGATTTAGCTGGAAGCACAGTGAAAATAAAGCACTTATGGTGAGGAGCTTTTATTTTGCAAGTAATGAAAGAATAAAGTCTATTCAGCGCAGGATTGAACATACTTAAACAGCAAATGACAGAAGAGGAGGGTCAGAGGCAACATTTGCTTACACAGGCTGAGGGCAGTATTTCTGTGAACGTTTGGGAGAGGGGAAATGGAGAAGGAAGCACACAAGAGACAGGAAATAGAGGGAATTCCACTCTTTTTGAGATGGAGGTAGAAATTGTATAAACATGGCCAGTGCATACACATGCATGCGAGGACAGGGTTTGTCAGGAGTAAAGAATATTCCTCTTTGTGTAGCATGGCGTACAAAGTGACACGAGTCCCCTCCACTAAGAATGTCTTTCCTCTCATGTCCAGGATCACAGTTAGTCTGGCCTGGAGTGGGCTTCAGTCATTTCACTCTCCTGTTCCACAGTGCTTTGCACACCTCTGTTATGAATATACCAATGAAAAAAATGTTGCCTGTCATATCAGTAAACAAAGGAGGTTGCAGCCATCAAGCCGTCGAATTACAGCTGTCCATGACAGTGAGCCCTGAGGGAACTCAGGATAGAAACAGGATGCCCACCATCAAGCAGTCAACTGCTGCAGCCACCCCTAGCGATGCACCCTGAGGAGACTCAGGATGAGAAAACACAGGATACTGGCCCCAGATAGCTGAGGTGCATGTCAAAGGAATGATTTCAGTGAGCCCAGACTTTTGCATCTTCCCATACATAGAAAAGCACTAAATTCATTCATTTGAGTTGTCTGATTTTCTTTTTTATTTCTTTTTCTTTAAACTTTATATTAGAGTATAGTTGATTTACAATGTTGTGTTAGTTTCAGGTGTGCAGCAGAGTGATTAATTTATACATATACACGTATCCATTCTTTTTCAGATTCTTTTGCCATATAGGTCATTACAGAGAACTGAGTGGTGTTCCCTGTGCTACACCGTAGGTCCTTGTTGATCATTTATTTTATAGATAGTACTGTGTATCTTTTAATCCCAAACTCCTAATTTATCCCTCCCCCACCACGTTTCCCCTTTGGGAACCATAAGTTTGTTTTCAAAGTCTGTGAGTCTGTTTCTGTATTAAGAGTAATATTTTGATGTTCCAACTACCCGGTCTTTGTTGCAAAAACTCCTGTATATCCCGGCTTCTCCCTGACCTCTTTGGGGTGGTCCCTCAGAGCTATCTGAGAGGCTGCGTTCTGGCCTTAAGTCCTCAGTTTTGCCTGACAAATAAAACATAATTCTCAACTTTTAGGTCGTGCAATTTCTTTCGGCCATCAAATAAGTGGTATTTATGAAGGGGTTACGTGCCTGGACACTGTTTCTTAGGCTGTCTAAGTTTGAATTCCAACTCTGCCTTTTAATTGCTATGTAACTTTGCACAAATAACCTAAATATCTCATGCTTCACCACTGTCATCTATAAAGTAATGATGATTATAGTACTTCCTATGACATAGATCCTGGGGCACAATAGTTATGAACTATTTGTACAATGTGTAAGAAACCATTGGGACTGTTTTCCTCTATTTCATTGTATGATTATTCTCTATTTTGATAAATCAACTTATTTTTTAAGGACAGAATTGTCTGTTTTGGTCACTGAAAATGGAGATTTCTTTTGTGGAACTGGAATATGTACAGAGGACATATCTCTTTAGTTAGCTTTTTCATTTTCTTTTAAGAGTTAAATGAATTACATTAATCATTTGCTTCAGGAGGAGGCTGATGAAGATCGCAGATAATACAACACATGTGTGCTAGTCAGGACTGAAACACAGCTTAAACCAGAGCGTAGGGGTGGGAAGAGGAGATATAGCAAGAGGGTGGAATATTTAATTGTCTGGCTTGGGTGCTAGGCTCAGTTCTGGGGAGAGCAGTAAGCTAGGGAATGAGAAGAGGTAAGATAAAGTTCATCTCACAAAAACACCCTACTGAGTAGGATTCCCATGCCACCTAATCTAATTCATCCCCAACAGAATGGAATCTATATAGAAAAAATGCATGTCCATTAGATTCACCCCATAGTAGTCTACAAACATTTTCTTCTCATACATACACTTTTAAAAAATGCCAGTTCTAATATAATGCAGCTACTTCCACATAATAATTCTCCCTTAAACTTGACAACCCAAAGTCTTTTTCAATGTCTGCACCCAGTTCCAAGGTCAGAATTCTTGGGTGATCTAATTCTTCTTCAGTCTGGATACTGCCCCTAATACATTAATAACATGTAGCTACATGAGAAATCTAAATAGTCCCAAAATATTAAGTCCAAAATGAAGTAGGTAGAATGGGATAAACAAATAAACACTTTCATATGAAAAAGGAGAGAAGAACAAATAACATGCAGTGGCCTTTGAGCTATAGCACATATGGTTCCTGATGGACCAGAACCAGAAGCCATTGTTCCATGGCAGTTGAGTCAATTTCTTGGTCACCTTGGCTCTATGTCCTCTTGCAGGTTGTCCCCTGTCTATTTTCCTCCTTGGCTACAGCTGAGAAGATTATTGGATTAGTCCCAATTTTAGAGCAACACTGCTTTGGTAGACAACTTCCTTTTAGTATAAACTCAGATGTTTGAATTGCTTTAGGCATTGAAAGGATGCTAGGGATAAAGTTTCTCTGACAAAGTAATACCCTTAAAACCTCAGTTGACTTTGATTTCACTGCTCCCTGCTTTCTCCCTGGACTGGTAACTAGTGTCCAAGCTTGTTGAGTCTCATCTTAAATCTGGATTTCGTTCTGGTAGTTTCTCTCTCTTAGCAATCTATCCCATTGTTTCATTCTGGGGCAGTGGGCCACCAATCTGTCCCTAACCTCTTGGCTGCATGAAAGTGCATGATTCTTGACAATGGGATTTCTCTTTTTTTTTTCAGATTGGAAGTACACAACAGGTGTTTGGGTCTGACCCTGTCTTTACAATTTTGATATTTTTCTCAGTGTGGATTTTTTTTTTGTTTTGGTAATAATTTTGATTTATTAAAATATTATTTGTCTTGATTACCGAAGTTTTTTAGTGCCTTCTTATATCATCCAAATATATCCAGATTTCATTGAGCAGAAATGTTTCCCCCAAGAGTGACAAAATTATGGGAGCAATTCTGGTTAGCATGGCTTGGATCATGTGTCCTTCTCTAAAATGATCACTACGGCCAAGAAGACAGGGTAGTTTGATTGATAGCATTCTCTGATTGGCCAGTTTTGGGGCACATACTTACCCAGGAGCAGGGATTGTGAAGAGGGTGAGTCCTACCGTGAACACAGGGGCTGAGTAGAATTATGATGCTATGATCAAGGGGTGGTTCCTCAAGGATGGAATTCCCAGAAGACAAAGAATGGTCCATTTTAATGCGACACATAGGCTTGGTTAGGGGAGAGGCAGTAAGGTTACATCCTGAAACTCTGAGGGAGGGGGCCAGAAGAGGTGAGGTAACCAAATGAGGAAACAGGTCTAACCTTCACTATTTATGCTCAGCTGCTCCCAGGGACTGCTCTGGTCTTCCTGGGAGAAACACAAACACTGTCAGCCAGAACATCCTTTCTCTCACCTTGGTTGGCTCAGCTTAGAGATATGCCTGGGTTTCCTTTTTTAGGATGGCAACTTTCTCCCTGCTGTTAAGCAATCCCAAAAGAGTGTGTGAAATGCGTGCTATTTGTGTTGAGGAGGGTGGAGGAGATGGGAACATGAAAGACTCTTCTCTCCCACCATGCTCAGAATTTAGGAGACAACAGCAAAAATGCATAGCACAGATACGTTTTTACAAACTAAATTGTCCTTTGCAGTTTTCAGTGATCAAAAACAGTGACCTCTGATATGTTCTTGGCATTACCTTAAAATTCTTAAAAGCCTTCTTGCTGTTCAAAGTACTTTGCCTGCAAATAATATGAATCAATAATTTTGAAACATTAGCTAGAGAAAATTCTGGGCAAGTACTGAGCAAAACTGTGTGAAATGACTTTTCTTCAGCAGATTTTCACCAAGCACTTTCATTTCCTTCAACATGTATGAGTACATTTAGTACGGAAATGAAGCCAATGTTTAAGTGGTTATATAAGTTGGCCTCTTCTCCTGGATGTGGGGCAACAAGCATCTGACTCCACCAGACAACTCCAGTGAGAGCTGTTTCTTCTCCAGATGGGTTTAATTACTCCTCTTTTGGTAAGTTGTAAATCTTGAGTTTGTGGACACCTCTACATGATTTGAGTGTTTCTTGAACCCTTTGAAAAGGAAGCAATATTATTAATATATCTTGGTATGTATATTTGTCTCAAGAGAGGGCTTATGTAATTTTATAGAATATTGTGGAATAAATCCAAGAAAGGCTAATAACCACTGATTTAGAGGAAATCTGTTCTAAGATATTTATGTAGCACATTAGGGAAGATTCTTGAATCCCCACTCTTTGATGCATCAAATGAAAATATGAAGAGCCCTTACCTAAATTTTCTCACAAGATAACACACTTTGTCTGCTGTAATATTTCTATACCCGCCTTCAGAGTGTTGTGATCAGGAAATGGATATCTCCTTACCTATAATTCCACTATTTAAGAAATGAGTCCAACTAGCAATAAAGAAATATCGAATTGTGACAATTCTCCAGTCTTTTAACTATATTTGCACAACTCTGTGGAGTGTTGTTGCCGCTGAAGAGATTTCAGCTCTCATTCACCACGAATAACTATACTGTGGTATTTCCCTCATTCAGAAGGACTGGAGATGCGTAGGGTCACAGCCATGTTCTCCCCATTCCTGGAAGGAGAGTGGATAGCTCAGGTTAGTCTCTGCTCAAAGAGTTGCCCAGAGCGGATGATGTTGGAATTTGAGCGCTATGCAATTTCTTCACTGGATATCTAACATATGGTATGTGCTGCAAGGTGTGAAATAATTGAAGTTTTAATGAACAGTTTATAGTTGAGTTTCCAAGGACCCCAGGCATTTAGAGATGGCTGTTCTGTGAGCTACCCATGAATGAAAATGACTCCAGGTAACTGAACATAACTCACTCTACAGATGTGTGTATTATACAGTCAAATAATGAAATGATAGCCTCACAGAATGCTGATTGTATTTGACAAGCCATTCCTTGTAACTGTTGCTGAAATAAAGAAACTGACATACAGAATTTGCCCACAGCTTCATTATGGATGTGGTCAGATATGGTATTTGGGAAGAAAATAATATGATATTATTGAAAGTGAAAGTGTCTCCTTTAGAAGTACTCTGAATGCCACTGCCTCATATCTTCTGAACAAAAAAGCAGCTTTGTTCAATGTACACAATAGCAACTGATTCACTTCATGGGTAAAAAATCAGCAATCAAGTCAGTTTATTAAACAGGAAAATCTGAAAAAGTTCACACTCTCAAAAATACAATCAAATATAAGTTATGTTCTCCATTGTATCTACTGTATAAACAATTTACGAATGCTAGTTGCTTAATTTACACAGCATCGAAAAATATTTCCATGAATATATTAAAAAGTGAATGAAAAGAAGTGGTAAACCCAGGGCTAACAATTTACTATACACACTACATTTTTATAACCATCTGTTAATTCTCCTTTGTTTCACAACTCCTCAGCTAACTAGAGTATACTGTTAACCAAGCTATCCCAATTCCTAACCATGATTATAAACAGGCGTCTATTGTGTTTCCTGTACAAAGAAAAGGTTCTGTGGGAGTCTGGGAGTTAGTCTAGTGTCTCCACCCCTGCCAATCACAGAACCCACTTCCAATGAAGAAGCAAGCTCCTGGGCCTTGACGAGACAGAAAATGAAAATGCACTTTACAGAGTTGCTCCATAAATAGAACTTAAAGTGTGTACAGTCGATGAATTTAGTCAAGGATAAAAAAGAAATATTTAGGAGTGTGTAAGCATCACTGGGGCAGGTTAGTTATTTTCTCATGAGACAGCTCAGAGGACAACAGATAACACATTCCCTAATTTCAAGAAATATTTGCTAATATCATAAGGTCAGCTTACAACCCAAATTTAATCTCTCTCTTTAGTCTGTTTTTGATGTCCTTTCATTATGAGCATGATCATAATCATCATTATTATGGATGATTTTGGAAACATTTGCTGCATGTGCAAAATCAATCATTGGTTGTTTATTTAGTGTTTTTCATTAAAAGGTCTCCCTCTCTCCCTTTCCTTCCTGCCTTCTCTCTTCCTTCCCTCCCTTGATCCCTCCTTCCCTCCTTCCTTCCTTCTTTCCTTTCTCATTAATAATTAGAATCATTCTTATTTTATCCTAGACATGTAGAATCCCTATCACCACTACCTCTATTTTTGCCTTTGTTACATCATTGCTTTGTTAATTTCCCTGAACTTCAGTGTCCTGATCTGTAACATGGAGATGATCAACTCTGAAGCATGAAATGGTTGACAGTCATAGATGGACCACGTGCAGGGGTCCTAGTCCAGTTCATAGTGGGTGCTCTCCTTCCTTTCCCCCATCAAGGTGTCCTGGTGAAATGTCTAATGCTCACTCTTTCATATCAAAGCCCTCCAGCGCAGAACTCTGCTCTGGGCAATGTCCCATAGCTCAACATTTGCCTAATATCAACCTTTGTTTGTCACTTAACCCATTCCCTGAGGGCTCTGGTCGCATCTAAGAGATGAGGGTATTGGTATAAAAGGAATATAAATCAGCAGCTGTTTGGATGTGCAATTCTTCTAGATAAGAAATTTTAACACTCAACTTCAGCGAGCAAAGTCTTACCCTAAAGAAGTAAAGTTGACAGGAGATATTTCAGATGACCTAGCAGGTTTGTGCGAGATAATTTTGCTTTATTAGGTCTTTCCATCCCCTTTAAATGCTGTCATGTACAAGCTATCTATGTGCATTGTAAATCCTGGTCCACAGTACGGTATGTGCAAAACAACAAAATAGAATTTTCTCCATTACTGTTTTCGTTTAAATAATGAGAGTATTTCACATATCTTATTATTGGCTTCATGTGACTTTTTACATAACTTCGAACAAGGCATTTATTTATGTGATGTTAGATATTTAATGCAAAAACTCACTAGTTTTTCCAATATCATCACAGGTATTTTTTTCCTCTGCTTAAAATGTATGTCACATCTAAGAAGGTGGGGCAGGGACAAGACTCAGAAATACAGCTGAGTTAGGAGAATGGTGCAAAACACAAATGCACAAATACGAAAACACTTACAGAACTACAACAGCCAGGGCTATTTTCTTCATTGAGGACATGACTGGCTGAGGTTCTCCAGAACTTGATGGCAGGTGAAGCAGAGCCGGCTAGTTTAATCCCCTAAAAGACAGGAGAAAAATAAGAATGGATTTTTTCATCTCTACTTGAATATAAAGGGAAAGAAACATAAATTTTCTTGGCAATGTCCCTTCTCCCACATTTCACCTACTCCTTTACTAAAACACCTCAAATGTGTGATAAAATGAGACACAGACTTTTACTTTCCCAAATAACAACTTTGGAACTTTTATCTTTCCCTGCACAAGCATAGTGTTGGGAAATACCCTTTAACTAATGTTCTAACAAAAGACATCCAATGTAACGGTGGTGTTAGTTCCCAGAGCGTATGGTGGGTAGGGACGGTGGGATGAACATAAACTTGGGAAATATTTTTGGACCACTGAAAATAAATGAAATAAAATCTGTTTCATATGCTTTGCACCCATTTAAAAATATAAAACTTTGTCTCTAGATAGCAAATAAAATATGAAAAGAACTATAAACTCTATGTTATGAAGGGAACTACGACTGCCACATTTAACTATCTGCCTGTGCCTACACCATTTTTTTCATCACACTTTGTTTTTCTAGATGTCCTAATTCCAATCCAGCATTCCCTGTTTTACTCAACTCTTAGATTTGAGGCCTAGTTAATATGACCTTGCCTTAAATTCAGTAATTAATCTTGGATGTTTTCCCAACAGATAAGGTACACTGATTATATTACATGGCTCAGCAGTTATGTAATGGTTTTTGAAATATACAGATAGGAAGGCAATTTAGTCCAATGTATCTGACATTTGATCCATGTCCACTGGTTCAACAGTATTGATTGTTTACAGCTGGTACCCATTCTTTGGTCTAATTAAATTTTGACGCTCACCCTTGTTTGTAGACACTGGAAAATATATGAGTGATTTTATTCTTTTTAATTTAAATAAATATTATCTTCCAAGGTCTCTGAAATTAACCTTTGACCAGATGAATATCCCCAGATAGATAACATGATGATTTTAACCTAGTCTACTACAGCCTGGACACATTCAGACATTTTTTCTTAAGTTATCCATGGGGGGATAACTTAATAGCACAAGTTTAAGCAGCCCAGCACAGCTAGCTAACTAATATAATAACATGTAAATATGATAATATGGAATTATATTTTTTATAATTATAAAAAATTATAATTTTTTCAAAATTATACACAGTTTATCTAACTAATGGATCTATGTTTTCTCCCTATCTGTAGCTATATCCATCTATGTGTATCACTGTTAAAGAGGTACTTTGAATAGGAAAGCAGTATTTTCTAAATTAAAAAAAAATATTGAAGTATAGTTGATTTACAATGCTGTGTTAATTTCTACACTACAGCAAAATGATTCAATTATACATGTTTACATTCTTTTTCATATTCTTTTCCATTATGGTTTATCACAGGATATTGAATATAGTTCCCTGTGTTATTCAGTAGGACCTTGTTGTTTATCCATTAGAATGGATATAATAGTTTGCATCTGCGAATCTCAAACTCCCAATTCATCCCTCCCCCGACCCCTTTTCCCCCTTGGCAACCACAAGTCTGTACTCTATGTTTGTGAGTCTGTTTCTGTTTCATAGATGAGTTCATTTGTGTCATATTTTAGATTCTACGTATAGGTGATATCATATGGTATCTGTCTGTCTCTTTCTGACTTATTCCACTTAGTATTATAATCTCTGTTCCATCCATGTTGCTGCAAATGGCATTATTTCATTCTTTTTTATGGCTGAGTAATATTCCATCGCATATATGTACCACATCTTATTCATCCATTTATCTGTCTATGGACATTTAGGTTCTTTCCATTTCCTGGCTATTGAGAATAGTGCTGTTATGAACATAAGGGTGCATGTATTTTTCTGAGTTAGAGCTTTGTCTGGATATATGCCCAGGAGTGGGATTGCTGGATCATATGGAAACTCTATTTTTAGTTTTTTGAGTATTTTTTAAATTACCTGTGATACTACGTGGATACTAAGGGAATTTTTTCATATTATCTGAGGTACCATTTTGGCATTTTATTCTCCATAGTAATATTTTCATTTCACAGAATGATTGTCTGTTGAGCAAAATGTGACTTTTTATAAACTGTTATTATAATACTCAATGTATATTTCTAGCACCTGGATATTAATAAAACTCATTAGTTATTAGAGTATGGGTCAATCTCCTTCACTAGACTCCTTGAAAGGTCTGCTAATTATTGCATCTTCAGCATCTTCAATCCTCGTACAAGCTCATAGCAGGTATGAGGTAGATGCTTATTCACTGGAGGAACGAATGCATGGTTTTAGTGACTGAAGCCTCACTTACAATTTGCAGGGTTAGATCTGTGACCTCTCTCTACAGATCTATTCAGAACTGCCAGCATGGACACTATTGCTGAATTAGTTGACTCTAATGGGTGCTTGATGTTTAACCAGGATTTAACAATTTGAACAACCTGTGACTGTAAAGATGGTACATTTAAAAATATTTTTTCCAACATTTATAATAAGAAAAACTTACCATGTCCTATTGATGATTTAAAATAATTTATAAAATTAGACACTCAAAAAAGGTTTTTGGAGGCACAAAAAGATTGCATTTACTTTTACCAAAGTGTTTATTAACATGATTGAACAGTCAATTAGTCCAAAGGCTTTAGAGCATCTTTTGAGTCCCTAAATGATGCATTAGCCTGCTTGATTATGTCATAGGATTGGATACAGCAAGACTGAAGAGTACTCACAAAATTAATTTAGAAAAACACAAGGAAGAATTGGCAGGACAGTGCAAAATTGCAGTACTTACTAAACAGCAAAAAGAGCAATCAGCAACGATTAAACTCAGGGGAAAATAATGATAAAGTGCAGCCTTTCTTGCTGGAGAGAAATTTTTTTGCATGATCCATATTTATTGACTCTTTCAAATGTCACGGATCTGTTGAGGCTTAATATCTCTGTTTTTTCTCTTTTCTTTGCCCCTAATTAGAACCATCTTTATCTTACCATAACCACTGCAATCTATTAATTCTCAGACCACAAAAATGTAGTAGCAATGTGTCCTGCAACAGAACTTACATACTACAGAGACACGGCGATGACCACCTTGGAGAATCTACTTCCCAAGAAGTGAATCAGAGGACAGTTCCATGCTGCTGCTAAACATATAACACATATGTTATAAAACATAACTGAGTTGACTCCCAGCTCTGCCACTTACTAGTTTGAGATCTTGGCCAAATCACTTAAATTGTAGAGACCTTAGTCTCCTTGTCAATGAAATGAGGCCAACGTGTCTACTGCTTAGAGATGTTTTAATAAAAGTTTAACAAAATTGAAAGATTAACTGACTAGAATTCAAGATTCTCATTATTTTATGCTCTCCTGGCCATCTGGACCTGACACAGAACCTCTAGGTCCTTTGAAAATTCTGAGACTAGCTTTGAGCTCAGTTAACAGACCACAATCATTACTCAGGTTCTGAAGACAAGGTTGAAAAATCACTTGTAGTGTTGCATAGGAACTAGACCCTGAAAATATCTATAAATTTCAAATTAAATCTTCTGTCATATTAGAATCTAATTGTCTAAATCTAATTGTCTAAACGAATTCTTTTGAATTTGGTCTTTCCTCTCTTCATTTTTTTTTTTTTCAACGTTTCCCTTAAAGGAATCAACTTACTTTCATACAAAAAGGGTTCTGAAAAATACTTCGGAAGGTAAAGCATATCTTTCCAAAAAGATCCTGACACAACTAGGGGGCAGTGCTGTCAAGTGATTGCTTAAAATCGTCGTTAGTCAACTGAGGTGTGAAAAACAGAATTTAGAACCAAAAAATCAGATGAAGGATGTGATAGAATGCATTGAATTGAGCATTGTGTGAAAGTCAAATTAATGATAGATGCAAACCACTACACTCTCATATTTTCAGGAACTTATAACCCCAAGTTATCTTCGACTCATTCACATCTTAATGAGGCCCAGCTTTGCCTTTTTTGAAATCTTGTTTGGTTGTTAATGTCTTTTCCATCATTCCTTTCTTTTCTTCACAATTCTAGTCTTAGTTTGGGTTCTTATCACTTCATATCTAGATTAACAAGCACCTCTTACCACCTGTGTCTAAAGATTTGTTTTCCAAAATTATGCTTTTCTCCCTGAGAGGCAGTATAACATTCATTTGCAGTCCTGGACCTTGGCATCAGGATTGTCTGAGTTTGCATCTTGGATTTGCTAGGGACTTCGGGATGTTGGGTAAATTGATTAACCCAGTTTAGTCTGGGATTCTTCTTAGATTTGCCTCATGAAATTAACATCTTTTTGTCTTGAATCATCAGTGCTTGGATAAGGGATTACCCACTTGCATAAAAATAGACATTAATGTTTTCAACTTTAAAAAATGAACAAATTAAAAAAGAATTCTCTCCCTTGATCTCTCACCTCTCCTCCTGTTGCTTCCTCATTTCTCTGCTCCTATTTATACAATCCCTAGAAAGGTGACTTGTACTTGTCTCCTTTTCTTCACCTCCCATCCCTCCACACAGCACTCTACCTAGGTTCTCTGCCAACATTAGTCTTTGAAAAGTGCTTTCATGCTCCTAAGCAATTTTCATCCTTTTCTCATAGTTGACATCCCTCCCCTTCTCTCATTTCCCTTCCTGTTTCTAGGCGTTCTCATTTGTCTCTTAACTTTACCTAATGTCTATATGCTGATGCCTCCAAAATTAGAATTCCCCACTTAGTCAACAAATTGTGTACTCATTATATTCATCATCTCAAATTTTACATAACCAAATGGAATGTTTATTTTTAATCCTCTGAAACCTCAGGTCTTTTTCATTTCAATTAACAGTTACTACCAGCCACTAACTGGCCTGAGCAAAATACAAAACAAAACAAACAAGCAAAAGCAAGTCATACTTAACTCTTCATACTTACCTTGAATTTCTGAACATTGTCCACACTATAGGCCTGGTAATGTAGATATTAGAGTTGTTTGATTTAGGCATCCTGGGATAACATCACTTTTAAGCCTAAAGAAGGGGTGGCCCATGAGTGTAGAATATGAGTGTAGGTCCATGAGTGTAGTCAGATGAGATTAATATTTAAATTGCTATTTCTATTGGTAGTTCTACTTGATTATTAACTTCTAGTAATCTGATGTGGGATAAGGAGGGTGAGAGGGAGACACAAGAGGGAGGGGATATGGGGTATATGTATACATATAGCTGATTCACTTTGTTATAAAGCAGAAACTAACACACAATTGTAAAGCAATTATACTCCAATAAAGATGTTAAAAAATAATCTGATATACTGCACATCTGATGGCTCTGATAGGATTCAGTCTCACTGACTTTACCTCCAAAATATATATCCATGTTTTCTCCTCTTAGGTCCACCGCCATACCCTGCCCAGGCCACCATGTGTATCCCATAGATGTGACAACCTTCTGCTTGGTTTACCTGCATCTACTCTTGCCTCCTCTGCAGCCCATTCTCTACACAACACACAGAGGGGTTTTCTCTAAAGCAGTGCTGTGGTTTGAATGTCTGTGTCCTTACAAAATTCATGTTAAAATGCTAAACTTCAAAGGTGATGGTAGTAGGTGGGAGGTAGCTAGGTCATGAGGGTGGAGCCCTCTCGATGGGATTAGTGCTTTTCTAACAAGTGATCCCACAGAGCTCCCTACCCTCTTCCCTCACGTGAGGATACAATGAGAGGCCTGTGACTGGGAAGACAGCCCTCACCTGACCACGCTGGCACCATTATCGTGGGCTTCCAGACTCAGACTGTGGGAATAAATTTCTGTTGTTCATAAGCCACCCACTCTGTTTTGATATAACGGCCCAGATGGACTAGAACAGGCAGTGATCACATCATCTCAATCTGCTGAAAACTCTCCAGTGACTTCCACTGTAGTTGGAATATGGTCCAAATTTCCTGTTACTGTCTAGAAGGCACTATTTGATCTGTATATTATCTCTCTCTCCAAATTCACCTTGATCCATTCTCTTCCTTAGATACCTTCAGAGACAGTCTCTAGAGCTGCATTGTCCAATATGACAGTTAATAGCACAAGTGACAATTGGTCCTTTAAAGTATGATCACCATATTTATATATTCTAATCTAGATTCATTTGTTGTGAAAGTATAAAATACCACATTTCAAAAGCAATTTAAAAATTAGTGTAAATAATATTAATTTTATTGATAACATTTATAAAAGCTATTATTTTGGATATATTAGGTAAACTAAAGTGAACTTAAATATTAATATAATTTAACCACTTTTTTTTAACTTTTTAATGTGGCTTCTAGAGAATTTAAAATTTTTTACATGTCTTGCATTATATTTCTAGTGGACAGCATATTTCTAGAACAGACTAACCTTTCTTGCATTTCAGAAACTTTTATTTTTCTTTCTAGTTGTCTTCTCTTTAGAATATTCTCCCACCAAATTTTCACCTGACTGTTTCTCAGATATCACTTCAAATTATATCTGTGCAAAGTGCCTCTGCTTGATCAGCCTAGATAGACTCTAATAACTCCCTGGCTTTACCTTATTTACTTCTAATAATATTTCTTACTTCCTTTAATTCTTAGTCCTTATAATGCTTGAGGGTCACCTGGGGAGGTGGGGGTTGGCTGTAACTCACTCTGGGGGCAAGGGCACTGGGATTACAGGCCCCAGGGATTATTAATTGGTTTATAATTCTTAGAAATCATTATTATCAAAATTTTGGTCACCTATGAGTTAACTAAAGGAGAAACCTTGTCCATACTGTTAATTTCTAGGCCCTGCACTCCTATCATAGTGACTGGCAAATTGTAGATTCTCAGTTTATAGTTATTGGCTAATTGAGATACTGAATGACTTACTTGTTGCTTATCTATGAGGCCATTCTTTGAACTTCTACTTTAACCCACTCAAAGCCTAACACTTTCCCCATATTGGAGAAAACCATTTCAGTTGATGTGGTGGTAAAGAGTGTGTGAATAGGACTGTGGAAAAGAAAAACTATGATACTCATATCTGTCATCTTAATGAACATGTGTCTAGCTTCATTTCTCATTGTCATGAGGGAAAACACATAAGAGTTTCCTTGGCTTTTGAATTTCTCAAGGAGATTTTGCATAATCTTGGGTACATATTAATTATTCAATAGATTCATGTTGATTTTTTTTTTTCATGATCCACAGGGAGCAGATGCAGCAAGTCTTTAATTGAAACTGATTCTTTTAGAGCACATATAGATTCAGCTGTAGTCAGTTTCTGTACAAAGATTCCCATGGAAACTCACAAAAAGGGAGGCAAAAGGAGAAACAAAGATATTAAATCATTTTAGGCTCACCAAATGATATCCATTTGAATGCCTTACTTTCTTGTTCTTTTACATGAACTAGATACTTAGCTGTTTTCTTAAGTTTTGATTAATATTATATTTCCAAAGTTAAATCATCATAAATGCATTTGTTGTGGCAGTTCTAAAATATAAGGAGGAGACATAAAGAAATGCAGTGCAGAGACTGATGAGTGCATAGACTCCTCCGCTGGAGTCCTTCTTTCCACAGAAATAATTATTTTCCTTTATTATTTGGTGCTGGTAACTGGATAGAGAGAAGTTGATTCTTCTTAGGCTGCTTTCTGGGGTGAAGGAAACTACTTCTTAGCTTGTGTAGAGGACAAAGAGATGTACCTTCCAGATTCCCCTTCAAGAAAGGATATGCCGGCTTCTACGAGTGTGGTTACCAAACGGCCTCCAACTCTTAGCATCCTCGTGGTCAGCCTCAGCTTTCAAGCTGAGGTAACCCTATTCTTGGAGTGGCTGCCAGTCAGTGATTGAAAAAGTAGTGGTCCAAGGGCCCACCTTGTACCCAATATGACACTCTTGCAACAAGCAAGCCTTGCTCTGAAGCTTCCTGTTGGGCTAATAGGACCTTTGTCAGATCTATCCATTCCTTCCTCTTTCCTTCACTGGTGTTACTTCCCATTAACAAGAATTGCACACCCAACTCTGACCCAGGGTCTGCTTCCTGGAGAGCTTGAACTGCAGTCCTTGTGTTGTCTGCCCTGGACCCATAGTAGCTGTCCCATGATGTCTATCTGTAAATCACCTAGGAAAGGAACAATCACAACAGAAGCAGCACATCTTCCTCCATCTGCCTCCCACCCTCTTCCCTACCTTCTTCCTTTCCCCATCCCTCCCTTTCTTTCTTCTTATTTCCTTCAAAAAATATTTACCAGGCACTCAGGCCCAAGATATACAATGGTAAAGAAGAGCAATAATATATAATGTCTACTCTCACAGGTGTCTACTCACTAGTAAGACTTGATTTTAAATATTTTGGGTCAGAACACCTTTGGAAAATTTGGAAAAAAATATAGACATGATCTCCTTTAAAGAAATACATACACAGTCAAAAATTTTGTATTTCAGGTTGTTATTTACCAAAGAAAGTGGACTTTGTATATACCAAAGACCTATAAGGATCAACTTCTGTTATTTTAGAAGACAATCAGAATTACCTTCTTAAAGATGTCTATTTACCTAAGTCTTTTTTTTTTATTTTTTTATTTACCTAAGTCTTGATTTGCTAAGTTAGAAGAATCTGGAAATCTGGAGGAAATAAATGTTTTAGGTAATCCTTATGGATGTGGGAATCATTAGTATAGGTCATATAATCAAGACACCCACTGTTACTTAGACATGGCATGTTGTCAATGTAGGTCCAGTCCCTCTGTACAGCTTAAAGAAAAAAGTACTATATGAAACATAAACATCTAAGCTAATGAAATATTTTCTCTTGTGGATATGTATGCATACAGCAAAAGAACAATATTTCAGTCTACTATATTGCACAAATATTCCAGAAAACAAATTAACTTTTTCTAGAAATACATTTGTTCATTCAATTATGGACTTTAAGTAAAACAGAACTTTGTAGAATTAAAGCAGCCACAGCTGACTTTTATTTTTTTAGAGGGAGAAGCTGGATAGAAAAAATTGGTTGGATGTTTTAAGTATTTGTTGATTTCCCTAAAAATTAAAATAGGTCTCACACACACACACGCACACGCACACACACACACACTCACAAGTATACAAGGCATCAGGTTGTCTCTTTCATAAGAAATTTCAAGTATTGGGACAGTAGTTATGTACTGAGAAGATAAACTGGGCTTGTTGCTAGTAGCAATAAAAGAGCAACTATATAAGCAAACCCACTTTCCAGCAGCAGCTGAAAGATTTCTTTGAGAATAATTGGACATGGCACTTGGCAAGCTACATTATAATTAAGTGTATTTTCCACAAAATAAAAACAATTCCCCAAGGTTCCTTGTGAATGTGTGTGTTTGTGTGTGTGTGTGTGTGTGTGTGTGTGTGTGTAAACTCAGTCTGATTATCAGAAACATCCACTTTGTGGGACTGTTTTTTTAATCAATAATTGAGGACTAAGGGATGCAGGTACTGCCCAGCCAAGAGAGCTGAGGAAATTTAGAAGACCTGAACAAAAGGAAGTGGTGATTTCGTTTTTGTTTTCAGGAGATAGCTATATTTGGATGACAGCCTCCTTCCTTCTGAAGACATAAAATTTGAATTTCAGTCCTTAAGTGATTTCACAAGTTTGATACTTTTAACTTGCAAAAATGATGTTTTCTTGTTTGTTGCAATATGTATAAAGCCTGGAACATTGAACTAGACATAAAGGGTGGAAGACATTCCACAGGTCAGTGTCATCAACAAAAATCTCTTTTCAAAGAGGAACAGGTGAAGTATTGTCAACAAAGAGATATATAGTACATAATATAAAATATAAGACTTAGAAGCCATTTATTTAAAAATTAATTTTATTAACACTAAACTTTTAAAATATACAATTTTAGAAATCATATAAATATACACATTTTAAAATATTTTCACTGCACCCGTTGTGTTGAAGTTGAGGTTAGTTTCCTCCCCATTAACCTCAAAAAGTCATTGATCATAGTTCCTTTCCTCTATGAAGATCTCTTCACAAACACTCCTTTCATATGAAGTCTAAATTAATAATTACTTACTACAGGCCAGACATTGTGGTTGGGAGATATAACAGGGAAAGATATTAGTTTAGAAGTACATATTTTTGCATATTTCAAAGCCATAAGTTAAGGCACTAAGGCCAGATGGAAATATTAGCATGAAGGTTGGAAAGGAATCTTTGGGTAGCAACAAAACTTTTCCCAGTGAATTTGAAAGTTGGTCTCTAGCCATGTGATGACTCTGTATGCATTCATGCAGGGGGAAGAAAAATACATTAAACTTTAATGAAGCTAGTTTGTATGAAGGCACCCTGCTTACTCCAAGAAAAGGTGACAAAGACCTTTTTCATTAATTTTAAATTATTTTTTAAATTGAAGTATAGCTGACTTACAATGTCGTGTTAGTCTCAGGGTACAGCTAAGTGACTCAGATATCTATCTATCTATCTATACACATACATCTATATAACTGAATATATGTATATATTTTTATATATTCTCTTCCATGATAGGTTATTAAAAGATACTGAGTAGAGTTCCCTGTGCTATGCAGTAAGTCCTTGTTGGTTATCTATTTTATATATAGTAGGGTGTATATGTTAATCCAACCTCCTAATTTTGTCTCTGTTTCAAGACAAAAACCTTCTTGAAGAAGCCTAGCACCAATTAATATGCCTAAGGCAGTATACAGTTTAGTGGTTAAACAAGCTTTGATGTCAGATTGGCTGAATTTGAATCTCTGACACATATTATCTGTGTGAGCTTGAGCAATTTATTCAACCTCCTTGTTCTCTAGTTACTCCATTTGTACAAGTGGGAAAAAATAGTAATGCTACATCATGGTGTTATTTTGAACATTAAATGAGTTAATACATGGGAAGTACAGTGACACAGTCAGCATGCAATGTATTTTAATGTAAAAAGGGATCTTTTGAGGAAATTCTGATTCCTTCAGTCCTCTGTCTGCAAAGGGCGTATTGTATGTCTGCAAAGAGTTTGTTGCTCTGTCTTTACAGAAGAAAGTTAGCTTGAATGAGAATAAGACTTAGGAAAGTGTACACAGAGAAATGGTTCTTATATTAAAGATGGAAATTAGTACAGGACTGTCCAACTTTGAGCTACAAAGAAACACATGATAGTGTGATTCAGTCAAGAAACAGGGCCACTGACTGAATACTCAGTTGGGCACAGGAAAGATCAAGGGACGAAGAGAATGTCAGAGGCACAAGATGTGAGAGGCACTTGTGGATAAGCTACAAACTCTTAAAGAAGGTTGAGGCATGACAGATTATGCTGTGGAGGCACTGAAAAATACATAGATTTGTTCCTAAGAGAGAGCGTTATGAAGAGCAATAAAATGAATAATAAATTTTATAGGTCATGCTCAGTAGTTTTTTTAACTGTACACCAGAATTGTCTACTTTATTTCAGATACAAATTTCTTTATTGGAACTGGTTAGTCCTATTCGAAAACCTTAGGCTACAAAAGGAAGAAATATGTTAATTATTCTTGATGAGGGGATAGTGAGAAAACTCATTAAGCCATTAATTAAAAATAATTTTAACCTCAGTTGAATTATCATATTACGTGACTTTTTTTTCCTATAGGCTCAACCCTCTATTTTTTGCAAGAAAATTAAGAACAGCTCCTCTGTTGTTCAGCGGAAAGATCTTCCCATCAAGTCCTCATGCTTTTCCATCTAGAAAATTACAAGGTTATGGAACACAGGCGAGATTCTTGATATACAGTAATATTTGGAATAAACGAAATTGCCTGCACATTTACTGCATTTAAAAGAACTCTTAGGCTGTGGCACAGAAAAGGTGGGTGAGTCTGGATTATCTACCATTCTATAGGTTTCTTAGGTGCTGTGATTCAAGGCACAGAGCAAAACCCTTTAACCTTTGCCCTTAATGACATATAAACCCCTTCCCAAGCCTAACAAGGACTCTAATTCTACCCCCAACATGAAGGGATAGGTCCACCACTTGAGTCATTCTCTGATATTTACAGCACACAACACAGTGGAAACAAGATGTCATTTGGAACTCTAAAGGCTTTAGATGGAATTCTGGCATAAAGTTATGTGAATTTGAGCAATTAACCTCTTGGAGGTTTAATTGCTTCATCGCTAAAATATGAATAGTACTTATCTTGCAGAGTTGTTGAGAGGATCAAATAAAATTATGTTTTAAAGTGCCCGGTACATAGTATTTATACAAAAATTAATAGCTGCTATTTATAAGATAGGTTTATTTTTCAGCTTTATTATCCTAGGCACAGCTAGCTTATATTTAGGAAGAGCAAATGGAGAGGTGTGTTTCTTAGGGGTGAAGGGGAGAAAGTTCACACTAGTGAATGGCTCATCAGTCAGACCCCAGACAATGGGGTTCCTGAGAGCATGTGGAACTTCATTTATTTATTAACATCTTTATTAGAGTATAACTGCTTTACAATGGTGTGTTAGTTTCTGCTTTATAACAAAGTGAATCAACTATACATATAAATATATCACCATATCTCCTCCCTTTTGCATCTCCCTCCCACCCTGCCTAACCCACCTCTCTAGGTGGTCACATAGCACCGAGCTGATCTCCCTGTGCTATATGGTTGCTTCCCACTAGCTATCCATTTTACATGTGGTAGTGTATATATGTCCATGCTACTCTCTCAATTCGTCCCAGGGGATCCTTCCTCCACCCCATGTCCTGAAGTCGATTCTCCACATCTGCATCATTATTCCTGTCCATTCCCTAGGTTCTTCAGAACCATTTTTTTTAAGATTCCATATATATGTGTTAGCATGCAGTACTTGTTTTTCTCTTTCTGACTTACTTCACTCTGTATGATAAACTCTAAGTCCATCCACCTCACTACAAATAACTCAACTTCATTTCTTTATACAGCTGAGTAATATTCCATTGTATATATGTGCCACATCTTCTTTATCCATTGATCTGTTGATGGACACTTAGGTTGCTTCCATATCCTGGCTATGGTAAGTAGAGCTGCAATGAACATTCTGGTACATGACTTTTTTGGAATTATGGTTTTCTCAGGGTATATGCCCCGTACTGGGATTGCTGGGTCATATGATAGTTCTATTTTTAGTTTTTTAAGGAACCTCCATACTGTTCTCCATAGTGGCAGTATCAATTTACATTCCCACCAACAGTGCAAAAGGGTTCCCTTTTCTCCACACCCTCTCCAGCATTTATTGTTTGTAGAATTTTTGATGATGGCCATTCTGACTGGTGTGAGATGATACCTCATTGTAGTTTTGATTTGCATTTCTCTAATGATTAGTGATGTTGAGCATCCTTTCATGTCTTTGTTGGCAATCTGTATATCTTACTTGGAGAAATGTCTGTACAGGTCTTCTGTCCATTTTTGAAATGGGTTGTTTGTTTTTTTGATATTGAGCTCCCTGAGCTGCTTAAAAATTTTGGAGATTAATCCTTTGTCAGTTGCTTTATTTGTAAATATATTCTCCCATTCTGAAGGTTGCCTTTTCATCTTGTTTGTGTTTTCCTTTGCTGTGCAAAAGCTTTTAAGTTTCATTATGTCCCGTTTATTTATTTTTGTTTTTATTTCCATTTTTCTAGGAGGTGGGTCAAAAAGGATCTTGCTGTGATTTATGCCATAGAATGTTCTGCCTAAGTTTTACTCTAAGAATTTTATAGTGTCTGGCTTTACATTTAGGTCTTTAATCCACTTTGAGTTTATTTTTGCGTATGGTGTTAGGGAGTGTTCTATTTCATCCTTTTACATGTAGTTGTCTAGTTTGCCCAGCACAGCTTATGGAATAGGCTGTCTTTTCCCCATTGTATATTATTGCCTCCTTTATCAAAATAAGGTGACCATATGTGCATGGGTTTATCTCTGGGCTTTCTAACCTGTTCCATTGATCTATATTTCTGTTTTTGTGCCAGAACCATGCTGTCTTGATTACTGTAGCTTTGTAGTATAGTCTGAAGTCAGGGAGCCTGATTCCCCCAGCTCCATTTTTCTTTCTCAAGATCGCTTTGGCTATTCAGGGTCTTTTGTGTTTACACACATATTGTGAATATTTTTGTTCTACTTTTGTGAAAAATGCCATTGGTAGTTTGATAGGGATTGCATTGAATCTGCAGATTGCTTTGGGTAGTGTAGTCATTTTCACAATGTTGATTCTTCCAATCCAAGAACATGGTATAACTCTCCATCTGTTTGTATCATCTTTAATTCCTTTCCAGTGTCTTATAGTTTTCCGCATACAGGTCTTTTGTCTCTTTTTATTTTAACATCTTTATTAGAGTATAATTGCTTTACAATGGTGTGTTAGTTTCTGCCTTATAACAAAGTGAATCAGCTATACATATATCCCCATATCTCTTCCCTCTTTAGTCTCCCTCCCACCCTCCCTATCCGACCTCTCTAGGTGGTCACAAAGCACCGAGCTGATCTCCCTGTGCTATGTGGCTGCTTCCCACTAGCTATCTATTTTACATTTGGTAGTGTATATATGTACATGCCACTCTCTCACTTTGTCCCAGCTTACCCTTCTCCCTCCCCGTGTCCTCAAGTCCTCAAGTAGGTCTGCACCTTTATTCCTGTCCTGCCCCTAGGTTCTTCAGAAAGTTTTTCTTTTTCTAGATTCCATATATATGTGTTAGTGTAGGGTATTTGTTTTTCTCTTTCTGACATACTTCACTCTGTATGACAGACTCTAGGTCCATCCACCTCACTACAAATAACTCAACAGTGCTGGACACCCTATGCCAAACAACTAACAAGACAGGAACACAACCCCACCCATTAGCAGAGAGGTCTCCTAAAATCATAATGAGGTTACAGACACCCCAAAACACATGACCGGCTGTGGACTTGCCCACCAGAAAACCAAGATCCAGCCTCATCCCCAGAAAACAGACACCAGTCCCCACCACCAGGAAGCCTACACAACCCACTGAACCAACCTTAGCCACTGGAGGCAGACAACAAAAACAACGGGAACTCCAAACATTTTGTCTCTTTAGGTAGTTTTATTCCTAGGTATTTTATTCTTTATGTTGTAATGGTAAATGGGCATGTTTCTTAAATTTCTCTTTCAGGTTTTTCATCATTAGTGTATAGGAATGCAAAAGATTTCTGTATATTAATTTTGTATCCTGCTACTTTACCAAATTCATTGATTAGCTCTAGTAGTTTTCTGGTAGCATTTTTAGGATTATCAGTGTATAGTATCATGTCATCTGCAAACAGTGACAGCTTTACAACTTCTTTTCCAATTTGGATTCCTTTTATTTCTTTTTCTTCTCTGATTGCTGTGGTTAAAACTTCCAAAAGTATGTTAAATAATAGTGGTGAGAGTGGACAACCTTGTGTTGTTCCTGATCTTAGAGGAAATATTTTCAGTTTTTCACCATGGAGAACAATGTTGGTTGTGGGTTTGTCATATATGGCCTTTATTATGTTGAGGTAAGTTCCCTCTATGCCTACTTTCTGGAGGGTTTTTATCATAAATAGGTGTTGAATTTTGTTGAAAGCTTTTTCTGCATCTACTGAGATGATCATATGGTTTTTATCCTTCAATTTGTTAATATGGCATATCACACTAATTAATTTGCATGTATTGAAGAATCCTTGCATTCCTGGGATAAACCCCACTTATTCATGGTGTATGATCCTTTTAATGTGCTGTTGGATTCTGTTTGCTAGGATTTTGTTGAGGATTTTTGCATCTATGTTCATCAGTGCTATTGGCCTGTAGTTTTCTTTCTTTGTGACATCTTTGTCTGGTTTTGGTATCAGTGTGATGGTGACCTCATAGAATGAGTTTGGGAGTGCTCCGCCCTCTGCTATTCTTGGAAGAGTTTGAGAAGGATAGGTGTTAGCTGTTCTCTAAGTGTTTGATAGAATTCGCCTGTGAAGTCATCTGGTCCTGGGCTTTCGTTTGTTAGAAGATTTTAAATCACAGTTTCAATTTCAGTGCTTGTGATTGGTCTGTTTATATTTTCTATTTCTTCCTGGTTCAGTCACAGAAGGTTGTGCTTTTCTAAGAATTTGTCCATTTCTTCCAGGTTGTCCATTTTATTGGCATAGAGTTGCTTGTAGTTATCTCTCATGATCTTTTGTATTTCTGCAGTGTCAGTTGTTACTTCTCCTTTTTCATTTCTAATTCTATTGATTTGGGTCTTCTCCCTTTTTTTCTTGATCAGTCTGGCTAATGGTTTATCAATTATTTTTTATCTTCTCATAAAAACACCTTTTCATTTTATCGATCTTTGCTATCATTTCCTTCATTCTATTTTCATTTATTTCTTCTCTGATCTTTATGATTTCTTTCCTTCTGCTAACTTTGAGTTTTTTTGTTCTTGTATCTCTAATTGCTTTAAGTGTAAAGTGAGGTTGTTTATTTGAGATGTTTCTTGTTTCTTGATTGTGTTGCTATAAACTTCCCTCTTAGAACTTCTTTTGCTGCATCCCATAGGTATTGGGTCATCGTGTTTTCATTGTCATTTCTGTCTAGGTATTTTTTGATTTCCTCTTTGTTTTCTTCAGTGTTCTCTTGGTTATTTAGTAGCTTATTGTTTAGCCTCCATTTGTTTGTATTTCTTACAGTTTTTTTCCCTGTAATTGATATGTAGTCTCATAGCATTGTCGTTGGAAAGGATACTTGATACAATATCAATTTTCTTAAATTTACCAAGGCTTGATTTGTGACCCAAGATATGATCTATCCTGGAGAATGTTCCATGAGCACTTGGGAAGAAAGTGTATTCTGTTGTGTTTAGATAGTATGTGCTATAAATACCAATTAAGTCCCTCTTTTTTAATGTATCATTTAAAGCTTGTGTTTCCTTATTTATTTTCATTTTGGAAGATCTGTCCATTGGTTAAAGTGGGGTGTGAAAGCCCCCATCTATGATTGTGTCACTGTCAATTTCCCCTTTTATGGTTGTTGGCATTTGTCTTACACATTGAGGTGCTCCTCTGTTGGGTGCATAAATATTTACAATTGTTATATCTTCTTCTTGGATTGATCTCTTGATCATTTTGTAGTGTCCTTCTTTCTCTCTTGTAATAGTCTTTATTTTAAAGTCTATTTTGTCTGATATAAGAATTGCTACTCCAACTTTCTTTTGATTTCCTTTTGCATAGAGTATCTTTTTCCATCCCCTCACTTTCAGTCTGTATGTTTCCCTAGATCTGATGTGGGTCTCTTGTAGACAGCATATATACGTGTCTTGTTTGTATCCATTCAGCCAGTCTATATCTTTTGGTTGGAGCCTTTAATCCGTTTATATTTAAGGAAGTTATTGATATGTATGTTCCTATCACCACTTCCTAAATTGCTTTGGGTTTGTTATTGTAGGTCTTTTCCTTATCTTGTGTTTCTTGCCTAGAGAAGTTCCTTTAGAATTTGTTGTACAGTTGGTTTAGTGGTGTTGAATTCTCTTAGCTTCTGCTGTATGTAAAGGTTTTGATTTCTCCTTCAAATCTGAATGATACCCTTGCTGGATAGAGTAATCTTGGTTGTAGTTGTTTCACTTTCATGACTTTAAATATGTCCTGCCACTTCCTTCTGGCTTGCAGAGTTTCTGCTGAAAGATCAGCTGTTAACCTTATGGGGTTACCCTCATATATTATTTGTTGTTTTTCCCTTGCTGCTTTTAATATTTTTTCTTTGTATTGAAATTTTGAGAGTTTGATTAATATGTGTCTTGGAGTGTCCCTCCTTGGATTTATCCTCTATGGGACTCTCTGTACTTCCTAGAATTGATTGACTATTTCTTTTTCCATATTAGGGAAGTTTTAAAATATAATCTCTTCAAATATTTCCTCAGTCCCTTTCTCTTTCTCTGTCTCTTCTGGGATCCCTCTAATTTGAATGTTGGTGCACTTAATGTTGTCCCAGATGTCTCTGAGACTGTCCTCAATTCTTTTCATTGCTTTTTCTTTATTCTCCTCTGCAGTAGTTGTTTCCACTATTTTATCTTCCAAGTCACTTATCTGTTCTTCTGCCTCAGTTATTCTGCTATTGATTCCTTCTAGAGAATTTTTAATTTAATTTATTGTGTTGTTCATCATTGTTTGTTTACCCTTTAGTTCTTTAGATCCTTGTTAAATGTTTCTTGTATTTTCTCCATTCTATTTCCAAGATTTTGGATCATCTTTACTATCATTACTCTGAATTCTTTTTCAGGTAGATTGTCTATTTCCTCTTCATTTCTTTGGTGGGCTGGGTTTTTACCTTGTTCCTTCATCTGCTGTGTGTTTCTCTGTCTTCTCATTTTGCTTAACTTGCTGTGCTTGGGATCTCCTTTTTGCAGGCTGCAGGTTCATTGTTCCCATTGTTTTTGGTGTCTGCCCCCAGTGGTTGAGTTTAGTTCAGTGGGTTGTGTAAGCTTCCTGGTGGGGGGATTGGTGCCTGTGTTCTCATGTGTGAGGCTGGATCTTGTCTTTCTGGTTGGTAGGACCACGTCTGGTGGTGTTTTGGGGTGTCTGTGACCTCTTTATGAGTTTCAGAAGCCTCTGTGCTAATGGATGGGGCTGTATTCCTGTCTTACTAGTTGTTTGGCATAGGGTGTCCAGCACTGTAGCTTGCTGGTCATTGTGTGGAGCTGGGCCTTAGTGTTGAGATGGAGATCTCTGGGAGAGATTTTGCCATTTGATATTACATGGAGCCAGGAGATCTCTGGTGGACCAATATCCTGAACTTGGCTCTCCTACATCAGAGGTACAGGCCTGACACATGGCTGGAGCACCAAGACCCTGTCAGCCACATGGTTCCCAAAAAAAGGAGAAAAAAAGAATGAAAAAATATAATAAATTATTAAAATAAAAAATATTGAAAGGTAATAAAAGAAAAGAAAGAAGAGAGGAACCAAAGTAAAAAACTAATCCACCAATAATAACAAGCGCTAAAAAACTATACTTAAAAAAAAAAAGAACAAATAGAAGCCTAGGATAATTGGTAAAAGCAAAGCTATACAGACAAAATCACACAAAGTCCATCACCTCAGTTTTGGGTTGATTCATTGCCTATTACGGTATTCCACAGAAACAGGGTACATCATGTTGATTGTGGAGATTTAATTTGCTGCTCCTGAGGCTGCTTGGAGAGATTTCCCTTTCTCTTCTTTGTTCACACAGCTCCCGATGTTCAGCTTTGGATTTGGCCCCGCCTCTGTGTGTATGTTGCCTGAGGGCGTGTGTTCCCACTCAAGCAGGATGAGGTTAAAGTAGCAGAGCCTATTAGAGGGCTCTGGCTCACTCAGGCTGGCGGGAGGGAGGTGTACGGATGCGGGGTGAGCCTGCGGCAGCAGAGGACAGCATGACATTGCAGCAGCCTGTGGCGCATCGTGTGTCTTCCAGGGAAGTTTTCCCTGGATTCTGGGACCCTGGCAGTGGTGGGCTGCACAGGCTCCTGGGAAGGGAGGTGTGGAGAGTGACCTGTGCTCGCACATAGGCTTCTTGGTGGCTCCAACAACAGCCTTAGCATTCCATGCCTGTCTTTGGGGTCCGCGCTGATAGCCACAGCTGTGCCTATCTCTGGAGCTCATTTAGGCAGTGCTCTGAATCCGCTCTCCTCACCCACCCTGAAACAATGATCTCTTGCCCCTTAGGCAGCTCCAGACTTTTTCCCAGACTCCTTCCCGGCTAGCCGTGGTGCACTAGCCCCCTTCAGGCTGTGTTCACGCAGCCAACCCCAGTCCTCACCCTGGGATCTGACCTCCGAAGCCTGAGCCTCAGCTCTCAGCCCCCACCCACCGCGGCGGGTGAGCAGACAAGCCTCTCGGGCTGGTGAGGGCTGGTTAGTACCAATCCTCTGTGTGGGCATCTCTCTGCTTTGCCCTCTGCACCCCTGTTGCTGTGCTCTCCTCCATGGCTCCAAAGCTTCCCTGCCGCCACCCCCTGTCTCCTCCAGTGGAGGGGCTTCCTAGTGTGTGGAAACCTTTCCTCCTTCACAGCTCCCTCCCAGAGGTGCAGGTCCCATGCCTATTATTTTGTCTCTGTTTTTTCTTTTGCCCTACCCAGGTACATGGGGTGTTTCTTACTTTTGGGGACATCTGAAGTCTTCTGCCAGAATTCAGTAGGTGTTCTGTAGGAGTTGTTCCACATATAGAGGTATTTTTGATGCATTTGTGGGGAAGAAGGTGATTTGCAGGTCTTACTCCTCTGCCATCTTGAAGGTCTCTCACATTTGGAACTTTAAATGTGAGGTAAGAATACCCACTCAAATTATTCACTCAAGGAATATTTATTAAGCATGAACCTTGTAGCAGACAAATGAGACACTTTGAAATGGTGGTAGTATTGATAGATTGGTGGTCCCAGTGAAGTGAAAGGATTTGTGGAGTCAGATATAAAGGGAATACATTGAAAGTATTGGAAGTGGGGACCAAAGCTTCACTGGTTTGAGGTTGAGACTGTAGGGGGCCTATAGTCAATGGAAGTAATAAGATCTAATGTAAGGTCAACAACTTTGCTTAGACAACCAGGTAGCAAATATTTTAGGGGTTGAGGACCAAAAGGCAAAACTGAAGATATAGTTTTGGTACTTATATAACCATTTAAAAACATAGAATGTATCCTTAGCTCATGGGCCTTATCAAACCTGGTAGTAAACTAGATTTGGTCCATGGATTGTATTTTACCATGCCCTGGTATAAAATATTATGTGAGTGTGTGTTTTTAGTAGGAGGAAGATCAGATGGATGAAAGAAGAAAGTTCAAGGATCTGAGAGGCCAAAGTAAGGCAGGGGAAAATCGTCTTTTGCTAATGGGTTTCTGGGGAGACCAGTGGGACCAATGACAATTTACGGGCAAGAATCCTGATTACCCCAACCTGGTAAGACTCAAAGAGGACAGGGAATGGAAACCTTCAGGGAGAGAAGAGACCTGGAACAGCTCCTTATGCAAGGAAGTTTCTGACACAAGGACTGAAGGACAAGGAGATGGAGGCAGCGTCAGTGCAATTAATGTCCCTAGCAGATGAGTGTAACTCTCTGTGAAGGCCCAGGGTAGATGTTTCCTCAGATGTTCTCTGAACTGCTATGTGAAAGAGTGCAACTGCATTAAAACAGTAAAAGTTCTGGTGGAATTACTGGGTAAACGCAAATCAGAGGTGTTCCACATCTTCAGTACTCCTTTAGCTATGTTTTCTTTCATTTAGACCAGGTGCAGTTTAAGAGTCCAAGTGTTATTCTTTGCCTGTGTCCATATTTCTCATTTTGGGAAAGAAATATGATGGAAGATTCATAGCATTTCTGTACTTTTATCTCCCACAATCCCTAAGAGCATTCTTACTCCTGCTTTGTAGTAGTGGCAATCCCTTATTTGCAATGAATCTTCCCTTATAATTCCTATAATACATGATGAATTCTCACCGCTGTTCTTTCACATGAGTCCATACTGCTGCACCGTACCTCTCTAGCCCTGAGTGGGGTCTGACCATTGGCCATGAACCTGGGGAAGCTGGTTCAGCTTGTGCCTCAGTCAGGAGCAGGGTGCATCAGACTCCACATGTAGCATGGTGTCTCCTCAAATGTGCTCACGTGAACTCTCCTCTTTTGCTTAGTCCTACCCAAGCCCTCCAGTGTGTTCATCTCGTCTTATAACATTGCAGATATGGTTCCTATCACTGTGTCAAATCCTTGGGACTTCGTGAATTTTTTTCCTACCATATCAACTGCTAAAAAGTTTTTGCTTGCTTTCCTTGCCTGGGAAGTAACTTTTTTTCTTAGAATCACTTCTTTCCAGCAAGCATGTACCTATCATTATAACCACTCTGTTTTTATTTATTTATTTATTTTGCTCCAGTAAGGTCACATTCTTATTAGTAATATGCATGTCAATGTCTGGCCCTCAAGACCTAAATTAGAGGTCGAGTGGTGTTCGGATATAGTAGATTTTTCACTACATAATGAGTGAATTGGGGAAGAGATGAACTATCTCTTTTTTGCATGAAAGTTAAGAAAGTTTAAAAATAAGATGCATAGTAGAAAATCCCTTTAAAAAGAAAAAAATACATCTTTTTTATCACACTAAAAGAAACACATTGGAGAGGCATTAAAGATGGTGCTGTAGGAAAATCCTGAACTCACCTCCTCCTAGGAACAAAACAAATGCACAACTAAATATGGAGTAATTCTCTCTTAAAGGGACCCCAAAACTGGATAAGGAGTCTCCACAACAAAGGGTAAAAGTAAAGCATCAAGACAGATAGGAGAAACAGAGATATGGTCATGCCAAGGAAAAACCATACCTCAGGCATGGCAATCCACAATTGGAAAGGATTTCAAAAGTATAATTATTTTCCTTGAGGAGTGAGGGATTTGAACTCCACGTTAGGTACCCCAACTCTTAGATCCTGAACAGGAGGGACAAATACCCAAAACACTCAGCTCTGAAAACCAATAGGGAATACATACAGGAAAATCATAGAGCTATAGGGAATGAAAAACCTGCTCTTAATGAGATCATGAACAGATTCAGCCAACCCAAAAATCAGCACAAAAACACCAGATTGTAAAGTACATGGACCATAGGTGAAGGCAACCCACTCGCTAATCTTGAAGCACCTGTCAGAGTGATAAGAACCAGTTGGGACACTCCCTGGAGATGGAGACACAGTTAAGAGCCATTTTTTTGTAATCTAAGGTTACTTTGCTAATGCCTGTGCTTGCAGGTGTCACTTTGGAAATCTCCATCTAACCTGTTAGCCAAAAGCCTGGCCCACCCATGAACTTCTACTAGGCTTCATAGCCGGCCAGATGGTAACTGGGATCACAAGAACTTGGCATTTGCTGTAGCCATGTCCCATAGCCATTCCTAAGGCAGGTTCTCTCCACCAGTATTCCACAGCAGCATCCATGTTTCTGCCACAACAGAAGGGCATATGCAAACCACATGCTGGACACCCTTGAGTTTCTGGCTCTTGTGGCCAGGCAGGATTGTGCTTCTGACCACATAGGACATTTCTTACATAAGCCATCCCTTCACAACTTGGAGAGATAGACGATTTACCTAATACATAGAAACAAACAGAGAATTAGACAAAATGAGGAGACAGAGGAATATTTTCCAACTGACAGAACAACTCAAAATCTCATGAAAAGATGCTTACCAAACTCAGGCAAAGAATGGACAAATGCAGTGAGAACTTCAACAAAGAGACATAAAATATAAGAAAATACCAAACAGAAGTTTTAACTGAGCTGAAAAAATACATTAAGGAGGTTTAACAGAAGATTGAAAGAGCTAGAAGAAAGAACAAGTGAGTTTGAAGACAAAGCAATGGAACTCACCTTGACAGAGCAGCAAAAGAAAGGTCATTATTCAGAATTGAATGTGAGGTTAAGAGCTTCCCTGATATGTAAAAGCTAAAGGAGGTCAATATTCTTGATTAATATAGATGAAACAGACCTTAACAAAATATTAGCAAACAGAATCCAACAATACATTAACAGGATCATGTATCACAATCAAGTGGGATTTATCCCATGGATGCAAGTATGGTTCCACATTAACAGATCAATCAACGTGATACATCACATTAACAAAATGTGAGAAAAAAACTCATAAGATCATCTTGATAGATGCAGAAAAAGTATCCGACAAAATTCAGCATCCTTTTATAATAAAAGCTCTCAATAAATTGGGTATAGAGAGAATGTACTTCAACATAAAAAGGCCATATATGAAAAACTCACAGCTAATATCATTCTCAACAGTGAAAAGCTGAAAGATTTTCTATAGGATGAGGAAAAAGATGAGGATTCTCACTCTTACCACTTGTATTCAACATAGTATTAGGAGCCCTAGCCACAGCAATTAGGTAAGAAAAAGAAATAAAAAGCATCCAAATCAGAAAGGAAGGAGTAAAACTCTTACTATTTGTAGATGATATTGTACTATATATAGAAACCCCCAAAGACTTCACAAAAATGTTAGAACTAATAAATAAACTCAGTAAAATTGAAGGATAAAAAATCAATTTACAGAAATCTGTTGCATTTCTATATGCTAATAACAAACTGTCAAAAATAAATTAAGGAAAAAAGTCCAATTTTCAATTGCATTAAAAAGAATAAACTACCTAGATACAAATTTAACCAAGAAGGTGAAAGACGTGTACACTGAAAACTATGACACTGATGAAAAAACTTGAAGATGATACAAAAAAATGAAAAGATATTCCATTCTAAGGGATTAAAAGAACTTATATTGTTAAAATGTCCATACTACCCAAACAGTCTACAAATTCAATGCAATTCCTATCTAAATTCCAATGACATATTTCACAGAACTGGAACAAAGAACTTCAAAATTTGTATGGAACCAAAAAAAGACCACAAATTATCAAAGTGATCTTGAGAAAGAAGACCAAAACTGAAGGTATCAAGCGCCCAGAGATCAAACTATACTACAAAGCTATGGTAATCAAAACAACCTGGTATTGGCACAAAAACAGACACATAGATCAATGGAACAGAATTGAGAGCAATGAAATAAAGCCACACAAACATGGACAATTAACATATGACAAAGCAGCAAAAAGAACATATAATGGATAAAGGACAGTGTTTATAATAGATGGTGTTGGGAAAACTGGACAAAATAATGAAACTAGACTACTGTCTTACACCATATAGGAAAATTAACTCAAAATGGATTATAGACTTGAATGTAAGATCTGAAATCATAAAATTCCTTCAAGAAAACATGGGCAGTAACCTAATTGACTTTTTTTGAAGAGGTTTTATGTGAATAGGACTCCAAAGACAAGGGAAACAAAGACAAAAATAAATAAATGAGACTGTATCAAACTAAAAAGCTTCTGCATGTCTAAGGAAACCAACATCAAAACAAGAGGCAATCAACTGAATAGGAGAAGATATTTTCAAGTCATATATCCAATAAGGGTTTAATACCCAAAATATATGAAGAACCCATACAAAAAACAAACAAGCTGATTAAAAACTGGGCAGAGTAGATAGACAAACATTTTTCCAAAGATGACATACAGATGACCAAAAAGCACATAAAAAGATATTCAATATCACTAATCATTGGGGAAAAGTAAATCAAAACCACAGTGAGATATCACCTAATACCTGTTAGAATGGCTGTCAAAAATACAAGTAATAACAAATGTTGGAGAGGATGTGGAGAAAAGGCAACTTCTTACACTGCTGGTGGGAGTATAAGTTGGTACAGCCAGTATGGAAAACAGTATGGAAATTCCTCAAAAAATCAACAAAAGAGTTACCATATGACCTAGCTATTTCACTTCAGTGTATTTATCCAAAGAACACGAAAACACTAACTTGAAAAGAAAGGCACCCTTCTGTTCATTGCAGCATTATTTACAATAGCCAAGACATGGAAGCAACCTAAGTGCCCATCAAAGGATGAATGAGTAAAGAAGATATTGTATATACATATAATAGAATATTACTCAGCCATAAAATAGAATGAAATCTTGCAATCTGCAGCCACATAGATGGACCTGCAGGGTACTATTTTAAGTGAAATGTCTATGGAGAAAATAAATACTGTATGATTTCACCCAAATGTGAGATATGAACAAACAAACAAATAATAAAAATAAAAACGAGCTCATAGATACAGAGAACAGAATAGTGGTCACCAGAGGGGAAGGGAGATTGAGGGTGCATGAAATGGGTTAAAGGGGTGATGGGTGGTAAAGAGCTTTGTGGTGATCACTTTCATTGCATGAGAATTGAAATGTCAAAGAATGATTTTCTCCTATCTTGATCAGAACAGTGAGTTTTGTATTTAATAGGCATCAAAAACAGAATCACAGTCCTTATAAATTTAAAAAAAAAGTTATCTATGATGTCTGTAGTTCACTTACCCCACCTCAAAAAAGAAAGGTATACAGATGTTGAACTATAAGGCTGTACACCTGAAATTTAAATAATAAAAAAATTGTGTGCATGTATACTCTTAAAATATATTAACTACCCTATTAAATCAAAGCATGTAAATGAAAAAGTGACACATTTTAGCTACGAACATTAGTATCTGGTCAGTATTTAAAAAGTAACATCACAGAAGGAACTTTTTAAAGTTTACTTTGAATCTTGAGCCACATCTTGAATCTAGGTGGGTTACACATGTATTTGGTTAATCATTACTGACATTTCAAACAACAGGACTATATATTTCTAACTCTATATTTACTGTGACCCTTTGGGGGGAAATACAAATTCATAAAGTAGCCCCAAAATTATCTTCAAGAAAAGTTCTGACATAGGACAATCCTAAATTTTCTCAAGGTGCAGTCTCCCTCATCTCATCAAAGCTGAAGATTTACAGTAATGTCATTCTTTTTGACTTAACTGTAGCCAGCCTTCTTGCTTGTTTTAAGGGAAATCTGTCTGACTTTCCAATTCTCTGCATAGATCTGGCTTGGAGATGGGAAACGCTTTGATATGCCTTTGTACAATGTAGTCTCAATAAATGCTGATCTTAGGACAGGAAAATGAATGATGAATAAATTATGGAAACTATGGAGTTGATTTATTTCTCTGTAAGACTATAGACAGCAGAGTCCAGAAGAGTATTATAGACTTTAACAGGGGAAAAATGTTGTACCAGAATTGACTTACTGAAAAGAGAATTTTACCCCGTGGTCAAATGATGCTCCACAGATAGAGTTCAAGTGGATAAATGGCATAAATAGCTCCTTACCAGTAGCCAGTTGTAAAACGAAATTCACTGTCTCATTTTGATGAAAGGTATTTAAAAACATGTAGAAGAAAGAGGAGGCCAGTGTTTTAACCAGAGGTTTAGCTTTTCACTAGCCAATTTAACTAGAAAAACCGAACCCAGAAATATACACTCTGACGTAATGCATCCTTCAGGTGTTTATACATTTATTTTCTGTATATAATATTGTTTGGAGGACTTGTTCATTTTGACAGCTCCAATGGGTCTTAGGCACCTAACACCCAGGCTCACTGAAAGCATGCATTTTATTTCAGAGAACAACAGTTCTTTTTAATTTGTTCAAAATGGGTATAAAATGCACTGTAGGATTTTTTACTTGCTTATAATCAAGGGAAAAAAAATCCTGGGATTTACTCTGCAGGGAGAATAATATTGGGTGGGCTAAAAAGTGCCTTCCGTTGTTTAAGTAAAAATAAAAGACACATTTTTCATTTTCACCAAGAACTTTATTGAACAAAGTATTCACCCTTTTGTTCCACTACCTTCTGCCATTTTTCAGGCAACTTCATAATTCGATCTTCCCAAACTTTTTATCTTACTGAGAAAAGAATTGTTCCAGGTGCCTTTTACAGTCTTCCAGGGAATTGAAATTTTTTCCATTAAGAGAATATTGTAAAGGCCGAAATAAATGGAAATCTAATGATGAGATGTCTGGTGAATATGGTGGATGAATCAGAACTTCCCAGCCAAGCTGTAACAGTTTTTGCCTGGTCATCAAAGAAACGTGTGGTCTTGCATTACCCTGATGGAAGATTATGCGTTTTCTGTTCACTAATTCTGGACATTTCTCGTGGAGTGCCTCTTTTCGTTGGTCTAATTGGGAACAGTACTTGTTGGAATGAATTGTTTGGTTTTCTGGAAAGAGCCCATAATAGAGGACTCCCTTCCAATCCCACCATATACACAACATCACCTTCTTTGAATGAAGACCGGCCTTTGGTGTGGTTGGTGGTGGTTCGTTTCACTTGCCCCCTGCTCGCTTCCATTCCACATTTCATCAGTATCCACTTTTCATTGCCCATTTTTAGAAACAATTTGTTTTAAAAATGGAACGTTTTCATTACGTATCAGTAGAGAATCTCATGTGGAAATATGGTCAAGAAGGTTTTTTTCGCTTGACTTATGTGGAACCCAAACATCAAAGCAATTCACATAACCAACCTGGTGCAAATAATTTTCAGTGATTGATTAGGATATTTTGAGTATGTCAGCTATCTCCCGCATAGTATAACGTTGATTGTTCTCAATTATTGTTTTGATTTGATCGCTGTCAACTTCAACTGGTCTAACCAACTGTGAAGCATCGTCCAGCGAGAAATCTCAGCATGAAACTTTGCAAACCACTTTTGACAAGTTCAATCAGTCACAGCACCTTCTCCATACACTGCACAAATCTTTTTGTGCATTTCAGTTGTGTTCTTACCTTTCTTGAAATAATAAAGCATAATTTGCCAAAAATGCTGCTTTTTTTCTTCCATCTTCAATATTAAAATGGCTACACAGAAATTCACCAATTTTGATAAGTCTTTTATTAAGTGCACGCTGATGACAGCTATCACATACAATCTAACAAAATTGTTTCGAATGACATTAAAGACAACTAAGTGCTGCTAGAACCATCTTACGGAAAAAAACGAACAAACATTTTGGCCCACCCGATAGCTCAGAATTCAGTATTTTTTAAAGAATTATATTGAAATACTTAAAATATTTATAATATTGAAAATAACTTTAAGTTTCAATGTGCAGATCACCTTATATTTTAAGACTTTATTGACAGACTTTGTCTAGCATGGAGGCTGATCAACCATAGAGAGATAAGAGAGTGTGTTTGCTCTCTCTGGTCCCCAGGGAACCATAAGGTGATTGTCAATGGTTGCCACTCACAGAGCTCAGATCAAAGGACAGATTTGGCAATTACAGGCAGTTCTCAACTAACAGATTCCCTTCCAAAACTTATTTATTTATTTATTTGTTTACTTAGAATCAGTTATTTGGAACCCAAATACACTATTTCATATAAACAATGTGACAAACGGCAGTTTGATTTCCAGGGAACCCCATATGATCCAGTTATCATATGATTCATTGTAGGCACTGCTCCAGTGGGTTCCAGGACTCTTGTGCCTTTCCTGGTCACTTGCTGAAGATTGGGCATATGGTTACCTCATTCACTCTAACTGAATGGGGGTCTCTCTGACCTGAGGATGCTTCTGGCACTCTAAGTCCCTTGAGATGATACATTTTCTCCAATAGTAGAAGTTCATGTTCATATATACAGGTTATCCATAGGATGACTATTCCTAATTTGGGGAATATCTGCATCTGATTAATTAAATCAGTGTGGCAAACACATTTGCATGGTTCTGGGCACAGAGTACGTTTATTTGGCTTGAAAATATCAAACTTGGCTTATTGCATAGCCAGGTTAGTAACTGCTTCCTATATTTATACTTGGTAGATTTAGCAATTGGAATAAACAGTTCTGCCTAAAGTGTAGTTCAGCAGTTTTGTATTAAAATCAACAATAATAAGAGTAGTCACAGAATAGCATGAAGAAAGTAACTTTTATTCTTATCTATAATGAAGTATTAGGTATTGCAGAAACCGATCTCATTTATTTTTGACTCTTTAATTTTCCCATTAAAAAATAAATCAAGTTAATTCTGCCCTATGTGAATTTGCCTTCATTCAGTTTTAAGAGATAGTCCAAAAATCTTTCTTATTTCTTATTTATAGTATCCATTCTGCAAACTCTTCTCATTCCCGTGTCAGTTACTGGCCTTTAAATGCTATGGTTCTGAATGTTCTTTCCAAAATACCTCTATCTCTCACTAAATTATTAAACAATTCCCATTGAAACTTCTTTCCTTTAGTTAGGATAGTCAAAAAGGAGCAGTAGTAGGCATAGTAAAGCACAAAATCCTTTGTTCCTCTTTGCCAAATGGTTTGTTAATATGTTCCATTTAGTATAATATTGAAATTCATCCAAAATTATGATTTTGGAAGGACTTTTTCCTGGAACAAAATTGTAGAATAGGCCATTTTCTATTTTTTGAAAGCTGTTTATTTGCTTACCAAAAATTTTAAAACTCCAGTAAATAAGCTTTTATGTGTATGTTATCAAGACATTAACATGTTACATTTCCATTGCTATAATTAATAAATAATTTATAATCTAGGGATAACAAATAAATTATTAAAATTAATGCTAACATATATTTAAGACTTTTATGTATTAAGTGAGAAGAATATATTTTGAGATAAAATGAATATATATATATAGTTTAAAATTATTATTCAAATAATCTATAACTTTTTCAATGAGAACTTAAATTTCACCTCCTTCATTTTGAGCTTTCATTTTCCCTCTTTTTATAATTAATGTGAATGTAAATTAATTTTAAAAGTCTTTTGAATTTTGCAACATTCTTTCAGAGGAATTGAAAACTAAAGGTTTAGTCCCAGAATAATTTAAATATCGGTACTGGGATGATATATTAACAAAGATTATGAGCTAATAGAGAGTTTTTTAAATGTAGTGATGAGAGGTACTTGTTATAATTAAATGCCCTGCCTCCTTAAAGCTGATATGGGAAGAAATAATTCCGAAGTTTTTAACAAATGTACATAAACATTTGTGTGATAAACGCTTAGTAAAATTCCTTTTTAAAAAAAATTCCATATTCCCAAGTTACCCGCCCCCTTCCCTTTTGGTAACCATAAGTTTGTTTTCTATGTCTGTGAGTCTGTTTCTGTTTTGTAAATAAGTTCATTTGTACTATTTTTTAGATTCCATATATAAGTGATACCATATATTTGTCTTTGTCTGACTTACTTCACTTTATGCGATAATCTCTAGGTCCATCCATGTTGCCTCAATGGCAATATTTCATTCTTTTTATGGTTCAGTAATATCCCATGGCATATATATATCTCACATTTTCTTTATCCATTCATCTGTCTATGGACATTTAGGTTGCTTCAGTGGCTTGGCTATTGTAAACAGTGCTGCAGTGAACATTAGGGTGCGTGTTTCTTTTCAAATTAGAGCTTTCATCTATTATGGAAAATTACATATTTTTTAATGAAGAGTTTCTTACAAGATACACAAATGCATGTACCTTAGAAAAGATAAAAATCTAAAGGACTGTTTTAGATTTTTAAGGGATAAACTTTAAGGGATTATATTAGTTATCTATTTCTGTAGAACAAGTTACCCCAAAATTCAGTGGTTCAAAGCAACAATATGTGTTATCTCACTGTATCTGTAGGTCAGTAATTCAAGAATGGCTTAGATCATAGTCTTTCACATGATACCAAGGTGTCAGCTGGGGCTATGGACATCTCCTAATTCCAGTGGGAAATATCAGCTCCCAACATCACTCAAATGGCTGTTGGCAGGATTTGGTACCTCACAGGCTATTGGACAGAGAACCTCAGTTTCTCAATTTCACTCCCTGTGGACCTCTCCTAGTGACGAGTCACAAGATGACAACTGGCTTCCCCAGCGTAAGCCAATCAGAGCAAATGAGAGCACAAGAAAGATGGAAATTACAGGCCTGTGTAACCGAATCTCGGAAGCCTCCTTCCACTTCTGCCATATTCCCCTAGTCATAGGCAAGCCATTAGGTCCAGCCCATGCTCAGGGGCAGGAATTTACACAAACACCTGAATACCAGGTAGCAGGGATCAATGGGAACCATTTCAGAAGCTGCCTTATTTTTGAGACATATGCTGATACAAACCTTTCTTTATACAAAGAAACTGAGACACAGAGAAATAAATTTGTCTCAACATCTATATTACCAAATGCCGTCAATAATAATAATGAACTTTTCTTGATGTCTTTATACACCTGCGTTTAGTGCTTAAGGGCTTATACACATTATTTTAGTTAATTATCTCAGATACCTTAAAAAATATTTTAACCCCATTTTAGAGGTCAAAAAACTAAGACTTAGAGAGATTCAATAATTTGCTCAAATAATATGGCCTGTTTGCTGAACTGGGACTTAATTCCTGGCATCGTGACTTGAGATCCTACACATTGTGATACACAATATTACACTGAAATGGCTACATGAAATACATTTTAAGTTGCTGTAAAACAGTTGTCAAGGATATTGTCTATGTTTTTTACACAAATTTTTTTAACAAATCTTTACATGATGATTTACAGTAGTATCAAGTTTAAGAAAATATTTTTCTACTCTCAAAAACTAGTACATTTGTTTCATTTTATAATTATGAGATAGATACTATCATTTTTTCCTTATTTGGCAAGATTTCCAGAACCAAAAAAAAAAAAAAAAAGATTATTTGAGAGTGTTCACTGTTTTGTAAGGCAATGCAGCTATATGTATCAAGAACCTTAAAAAATATTTATGTTTTTCAATTTCACAAATTTATATCTAGGGAATAAATATGTACACCTGTGAATACCAGCAAAAGACACTCTATAAGATTTATAATGGTAGTATGAGTTATGATGAAACATAAATCCAAACTTTGAGGTGGATAAATATGAGAAGTTATGATAAAATACTCTTTAGGTATTTTAAAAGGATATCGTGAAAAATCATTAGAGATTTCTCATGCATTAGCAGAAAAAATCATCACAAAACCTTTTAAGTAAAGCATAAACTCAACTAGGAAAGGAATACTGATAGGAAAATAGTACAAAAGAAATATACAAAACTGTTCTGCAGAGGTTGTTTGTGAACTATGAGAGCAAAAGTTCTCTTCTTTCTACTTTGTCCTTTATTGAGATTCATTATTTTGAAAATGAGGGAATAACATTAATTAGATAAACTTAAAAAAATTATTCCCAGGAAAACTGACTATTCCCTTTTGTCATCTAGACACCATCCTCCTTATAATCCCTCCAGATTTCATTCTTGGGGTTTTGAGGATTTACTATTTGTAATTTGACTTAGCTTCCATCATTTCTACCACAGAAAAAAATTCCTTAGGGCTTCCCTGGTGGCGCAGTGTTTGAGTCCACCTGCCGATGCAGGGGACACGGGTTCGTGCCCCTGTCCGAGAAGATCCCACAAGCGTCTGGGCCCATGAGTCATGGCCGCTGAGCCTGCGCGTCCAGAGCCGGTGCTCCGCAATGGGAGAGGCCACAAGAGTGAGAGACCTGCGTACCACAAAAAAAATAATAAAATGCCTTAAAGGTAGATATTCCATCCTATGAATTCTCAGTGTATGGCATAATACTTGGCAAAAGTAGGCACTTAAGAATGTTTCTTGAGGGCTTCCCTGGTGACACAGTGGTTGAGAGTACGCCTGCCGATGCAGAGGACACGGGCTCATGTCCCGGTCCGGGAAGATCACACATGCCGCGGAGCGGCTGGGTCCATGAGCCATGGCCGCTGAGCCTGCGCGTCCAGAGCCTGTGCTCAACTGGAGAGGCCACAACAGTGAGAGACCCTCATACCGCAGGAAAAAAAATAAAAGAATGTTTCTTGAAAGATAAAAAAGTCAGTCTACGTGGTTGAGATTTTTGTTTATCTTTTTTCATGATTCTGACGTTTTATTTTATTAATACCACTTATGTATATCAGAACTCAAGTCCTTTTGGGAAAAATAATGGATATAACTTTTTTTTTTTTTTTTTTTTTTTTTTTTTTTTTTTTGTGGTATGTGGGCCTCTCACTGTTGCGGCCTCTCCCGTTGCAGAGCACAGGTTCCAGATATGCAGGCCCAGCAGCCATGGCTCACGGGCCCAGCCACTCCACGGCATGTGGGATCCTCCCGGACCAGAGCACAAACCCGTGTTCCCTGCATTGGCAGGCAGACTCTCAACCACTGCACCATCACAGAAGCCCCAGAACTTTTCATTTTTAGTGTACATTTTTATGGATGATAGATCCTAAGACTAGAGACTAACCCTCCCAACTTTGAAAAACTATAGTAGTTTTCTACATTTTTCTCCTCAAATAGATTGGACTGTCTTGGCAGAAAGACTTATGTCTTATTCATCATTCATTTTCTTCACCCAAGGTCTTGGCACAGTTTCTGGCACAAAGCAAGCACTTACAAAGGTAGCAAGATTGATCTCTGGAATGAATAGATGCTCTGAGAAGAAATGAATTCAATTCACCTCTTAAAAAAATAATATTTTATTTATATTTTATATATGTAAGTAACTATAAAAATGCAAAGAAAAAATGGACTATCCTTCCAATGTATAGATAAGTCCTGATAAAATAAAAATAATAATTTAACTTTGTTAGAAAATTCTAATAACAAAGAAAGGGAATGATTCCTCCTTTCCACCTTTATGTCTCCAATGATAACAAACTGTTAACAATTTTTTGTAATTTCTAATAGGAAAAAATCCATATGCTAAAATGCCAATAATGTTACCTTCCTTTACACAAATATTAGTGTACACCAGAATCACTTGGAAAGGTGGTTGAAACATAGACTGCTGGGCCTGATGCCCAGGATTTCTGATTCAGTACATTTGGGGTGGTACCTGGAATTTGCATTTCCCAGGTGATGCAGATGTTGATGACCCAGGGATCACACTTTGAGAACCACTAATTAACACATTTTAATTTACCAAAGATAATAAAATGCACACTGTCTTGACCTTCACTTATTTACTCATAGTGTATCATTTAAACCCAACACAGAGGTGTCCAGAGTTTGGAAAAAAAAGAATGTTTAAAGGAAACAGGAGAAAATTATGACTGAAAGGCTTGTAGGGTCTGAAGCTGGGAAAAATGTTCAATAAAGTATAAAGCATATTTAAATTACATTGTAGAATGTATGTCAAATTTTTTCTTTTTCCTCTGGACTTGTTTCTTTTAGGAGCTGCCATTTTTATGTCTTTCTCATCTCTCTTTTAGATTTCTGTACTGTGAAATATTGAGCATGCTTGCTTTTACAGGGAAGGTTGTGCTCTCTTTCAGAATAAGTATAGTAATTTAAAGGATCAGCAAACAGACAGCTGCAACTTCTCATTAACATTAAAGAAGAGAAATTGGTTCGATCCTATGATTCCTGTTTTTAGCTCTGTATTTTTCCATGATTAAGAAAACCCTGAACTTATTCATATAACAACCACTGTCCTCACTACTTAAAGTTTTGGAGCTTCCTGTAACATTCTCTGTTCATATGGGTAACATATTGGATAACGGACTTGTGCCATATGATTGAAAGAAGTATTTAGCAAAATTTGGTGAACAAACAATTTAAAGCTAGCTTACTTTTATCTTTAAGATTACACAATATCATCTTTAGAAATTGTTAATCATGCGGCTGACTACATTTGAAGAAGATTACAGCTTGGCAGGGCCTGTGAAATGAGTTTAGAAGGACTATGTAAATGTGATGAAATTTGGAAGCTTGATAGTATTCCCATAAGAGGAGTTGAAAATTAAATTAATTTTCAACTCTACTGAGAGGCCTTAGGCTGAAAAGATGAAAAAGAAGAAAGCCAACATTTTCATGAGTAAGCCTACCTCAGGAGAAAAAGTAAGGGCCAAGGGGAGATTTACTCACCTAGCATATTAAGTATCAATATTTTTTAAATACAGTAATTAAAATGTTATGAATGCAACAATTGCTATAACAATGTGTCAACAATTAATAGGTTCCTTAGATGTTAAGATAATTTTTTGTTACTTTTGATCTGTGAAAGCTTGCTATAATTTCAACAATCTTATATAATCAACTTAAATTAAAATCTTGGTTATGCTAATAAATTACCATTACTTTACTTGCAGGTCATTGAGTGATTACATTTTGGTGTCAGCAAAATTCTCCAAGTTTTCAAAAAGCTACATCCCACATCAAGCTATGATTTTAGTGTGGTAAAAAAATATATCTTAAATGTAATGATGCAAGTCATATTTTAACGTCTAATTTTCTCTTGTTAAAGCCTTAGCTTATTTGGAATATGCTGAGATATTTTATAAATTCTAGCAAGAATTTATTCCTTTTAATAATGGTAGAAAGAGGAGACTTTCAAGATGGCAGAGAAGTAAGATGTAGAGGTCACCTTCCCCCCAACAAATACATCAGAAATACATCTACATGTGGAATAACTCCTACAGAACACCTACTGTGCTGGCAGAAGACCTCAGACTTCCCAAAAGGCAAGAAAATACACACACCTGGGTAGGGCAAAAGAAAAAACAGAGACAAAAGAATAAGGATGGGACCTGCACCTCTGGGAGGGAGCTGTGAAGGAGGAAAAGTTTCCACACACTAGGAAGCCCCTTCATGGGCAGAGACTAAGGGTGGCAGAGGGAGAAGCTTCAGAGCCGTGGAGGAGAGCACAGCCACTGGGATGTGGAGGGCAAAGCGGAGAGATTCCTGCACAGATTGTCAGTGCTAACCAGCACTCACCATCCTGAGAGGCTTGTCTGCTCACTCTCTGGGGAGGGTGGGGGCTGGGAGCTGAGGTTCAGACTTCAGAGATCAGACCGCAGGGAGAGGACTGGGGTTGGCTGCATGAAGACAGCCTGAAGGGGGCTAGGGCACCACAGCTAGCCAGGAGGGAATCTGGGAAAAGGTCTGGACCTGCTGTAGAGGCAAGAGACCATTGTTTAAGGGTGCATGAGGAGAGAGGATTCAGAGAACCATCTAAATGAGCTCCAGAGATGAGCGTGAGCCATGGCTATCATCTCAGACCCCAGAGATGGGCTACTGCACCACCACTGCCATCAAGAATCCTGTGTGAAAGCAGAGGTCACTACCCACATCCCCCTGCGAGCCTGTGCAGCCCACCACTGCTAGGTTCTTGTGATCCAGGGCCAACTGCTCCAGGAGAACACATGGCATGGCTCAGGCTGTTACAATGTCACACCAGCCTCTGCTGCTGCAGGCAAGCCCTGCATTCCAATTATGACTACAATATCCCTCTCTCTCCCTGGTCTCAGTGAGCAAGAGAGCCCTAATCAGCTGCTACTTTAACCCACACTTTCTGGGCAGGAACATGCCTGAAGGTGACCTTTGTGCAGAGGCGGGGCCAAATCCAAAGCTGAACCCCAAGAGCTGTGTGAACAAAGAAGAGAAATTGAAATCTCTTCCAGCAGCCTCAGGAGCAGCAGATTAAATCACTGCAGTCAGCTTGATGTACCCTGCATCTGTGGAATACCTGAATAGACAATGAATGTTCCCCAAACTGAGGTGATGGACTTTGGGAATAAATGTAGATTTGGTGTTTGCTTTCTGCATTTGATTTGTTTTTGGTTTTGTGTTTATCTTAGTTTACTTTTTAGTGCTTGTTTTCATTGGTGGGTTTGTTTATTGGCTTGGTTGCTTCCTTTTTTTTTCTCTTTTTTTGTGACTGTGTGTGTATATTTCTTTGTGTGATTTTTGTCTGTTTGCTTTTACCTCTTGTTTTGAGGTTCCGTGTGTTCGTTCTTTTCTATTTTCTTCCTTTACTTCTCTGCCATGTGGCTGACAGGGTCTTGGTGTTCCGGCCGATTCTGGGCCTGAGCCTCTGAGGTGGGAGAGCTGAATCAAGGACATTAGACCATCAGAGGTTTCCTGGCCCCATGTAATATTAATTGGTGAGAGCTCTTCCAAAAATCTCTATCTCACTACTAAGACCCAGGTCCACCCAATGGCTAGCAAGCTCCAGTGCTGGATGCCCCATGCCAAACAACTAGCAAGACAGGAACACTACCCCACCCATTAGCAAAGAAACAGCTTAAAATCATACTAAGTTCACAGACACCCCAAAACACACGGCCAGACATGACACTGCCCACCAGAAAGACATGATCCAGCTCCACCCACCAGAAAACAGGCACCAGTCCCCTTCACCAGAAAGCCTTCACAAGTCACTGAACAAACCTCACCAACTGGGTGCAGACCCCAGAAATAACAGGAACTATGAACCTGCAGCCTCCAAAAAGGAAACTCCAAACACAGTAAGTAAAATAAAATGAGACAACAGAGAAATATGCAGCAGATGAAGGAGCAAGGGGAAAACCCAACAGACCAAACAAATGAGGAGGAAATAAGCAGTCTACCTGAAAAAGACTTTAGAATGATGATAGTAAAGATGATCCAAAATCTCGGAAACAGAAAGGAGAAAACTCAAGATACATTTAACAATGACATAGAAGAACTAAAGTGCAGACAATGGCGAGCAACATAATAAATGAAATTAAAAATACCCTAGAAGGAATCAATAGCAGAATAACTGAGGCAGAAGAATGGAGAAGTGACCTGGAAGGTAGAATAGTGGAAATAACTGCCACAGAGCAGAATAAAGAAAAAACAATGAAAAGAATTGAGACAGTCACAGAGACTTCTGGGACAATGTTAAATGAACATTCAAATAATAGGAGTTCCAGGAAAAGAAAAGAGAAAAAGAAACTGTCTGAGGAAATATTTGAAGAGATTATAGTCGAAAACATCACTAACATGGAAAAGGAAATAGTCAATCAAGTCCAGGAAGTGCAGAGAGTCCCACAGAGGATAAATCCAAGGAGAGACACACCAAGACACATATTAATCCAACTATCAAAAATTAAATATAAAAAAAAATTAGGGCTTCCATGGTGGCAGAGTGGTTGAGATTCTGCCTGCTGATGCAGGGAACATGAGTTCATGCCCCAGTCCAGGAAGATCCCACATGCCGCAGAGCGGCTGGGCCACTGAGCCTGTGCATCCAGAGCCTGTGCTCTGCAACGGGAGAGGCCACAACAGTGAGAGGCCCGCGTACTGGAAAAAAAAAAAATTAAAAGCAGCAAGAGAAAGGCAACAAATAATACACAAGGGAAGCCCCATAAGGTTAACAGCTGAACTTTCAGCAAAAACTCTGCAAGCTAGAAGGGAGTGGCAGGACATATTTAAAGTGATGAAAGGGAAAAACCTAAAACCAAGATTACTCTACACAGCAAGGATTTCATTCAGATTTGACAGAGAATTTAAAACCTTTACAGACAAGCAAAAGTTAATGGAATTCAACACCATCAAACCAGCTTTACAACTAATGCTAAAGGAACTTCTCTAAGTGGGAAACAGAAGAGAAGGAAAAGAACCACAAAAATGAACCCGAAACAATTCATAAAATGGTAATAGGAACAGACAGATTGCTAATTACCTTAAATGTAAATGGATTAAATGCTCCAACCAAAAGACACAGACTGGCTGAATGGATACAAAAGCAAGACAATATATATGCTGTCTACAAGAGACCCAAGTCAGACCTAGGAACACATATAGACTGAAAGTGAGGGGATGGAAATAGATATTACATGCAAATGGAAATCAAAAGGAAGCTGGAGTAGCAATACTCATAAAAGACAAAATAGACTTTAAAATAAAGACTATTACAAGAGACAAAGAAGGATACTACATAATGATCAGGAGATCAATGCAAGAAGAAGATATAACTATTGTAAATATTTTTGCACTGAACATAGGAGCTCTTCAATACCTAAGGCAAATGCCAAAAGCCATAAAAGGCAAAATAGACAGTAACACAATAATACTAGGGGACTTTAACACCCCAATTTCACCAATGGACATATCAACCAAAATGAAAATAAGTAAGGAAACACAAGCTTTAAATGACACATTAACAAGATGGACTTAATTAATAGTTATAGGACATTCATCCAAAAACAACACAATACACATTTTCTCAAGTGCTCATGGAACATTCTCCAGGATGAGTCATATCTTGGGTCACAAATCAAGCCTTGATAAAGTTAAGAAAATTGAAATTGTGTCAAATATCTTTTCCAACCACAACACTATGAGACTAGATATCAATTACAGGAAAAAAGAACTGTAAAAATTACAAACACTTGGAAGCTAAACAATACACTACTAAATAACCAAGATATCGCTGAAGAAATCAAAGAGGAAATCAAAAAATACTTAGATAAAAATGGCAACGAAAACACGATGATCCAAAAACTATGGGATGCAGGAGAAGCATTTCTAAGTGGGAAACTTATAGCAATATAATCCTTCCTCAAGAAATAAGAAAAATCTCAAATAAACAACCTAACCTTAGACCTAAAACAATTAGAGAAAGGAGAACAAAAAAACCCCAAAGTTAGCAGAAAGAAAAAATCATAAAGATCAGATTGGAAATAAATGAAAAAGAAATGAAGAAAACAATAGCAAAGATCAATAAAACTAAAAACTTGTTCTTTGAGAAGATAAAGAATTTTGATAAACCATTAGCCAGAATCATCAAGAAAAAAGGGAAAAGACTCAAATCAACAGAATTAGAAATGAAAAAGGAGAGGAAACAACTGACAATGCAGACATAAAAAAGGGTCATGAGAGAGTACTACAAGCAACTGTAAGCCAAAAAAATGGACAACCTGGAAGAAATTGACAAATTCTTACAAAAGTAGAAGCTTCCAAGACTGAACCAGGAAGAAATAGAAAATATGAACAAACCAATCAAAAGTACTGAAATTGAAACTGTGATTAAAAATCTTCCAACAAATAAAAGCCCCGGACCAGATGGCTTCACAGCTGAATTCTATCAAGCATTTAGAGAAGAGCTAACACCTATCCTTCTCAAACTCTTCAAAAATATAGCAGAGGGAGGAAAACACCCAAACTTATTCTACGAGATCACCAATCACTCTGATATCTAAAGCAGACAAAGATGTCAAAAAAAGAGAAAACTTCACGCCAATATCACGGATGAATATAGATGCAAAAATCCTCAACAAGATACTAGAAAACAGTATCGAACAGCACATTAAAAGGATCATACACCATGATCAAGTGGGGTTTATCCCAGGAATGCAAGGATCCTTCAGTATACACAAATCAATCGATGTGATACACCGTATTAACCAACTGAAGGGAAAAAACCATATGATCATCAGAACAGATGCAGAAAAATCTTTTGACAAAATTCAACACCCATTTAGGATAAAAATCCTCCAGAAAGTGGGCATAGAAGGAACCTACCTCAACATAATAAAGGCCATATATGACAAACCCACAGCCAACATCATTCTCAATTGTGAAAAACTGAAACATTTCCTCTAAGATCAGGAACAAGACAAGGGTGCCCACTCTTACCACTTTTACTCAACATAGTTTTGGAAGTTTTAGTCATGGCATTAAGAGAAGAATGTGAAATAAAAGGAATCAAAAACAGAAAAGAAGTAAAACTGTCACTTATGCAGATGACATGACACTATACATAGAGAATCCTAAAGATGCTACCAGAAAACTACTAGAGCTAATCAATGAATTTGGTGAAGTAGCAGGATACAAAATTAATACACAGAAATCTCTTGTATTCCTATACACTAACAATGAAATATCTGAAAGAAAAATTAAGGAAACACTCCCATTTACCACTGCAACAAAAAGAGTAAAATACCTGGGAATAAACTTACCTAAGGAGACAAAAGACCTGTATGCAGAAACATATGACACTGATGAAAGAAATTAAAGGTGTTACAAGCAGATGGAGAGATATACCAAATTCTTGGATTGGAAGAATCAACATTGTGAAAATGACTATACTACTTAAAGCAATCTACAGACTCAGTGCAATCCTTATGAAATTACCCATGGCATTCTTCACAGAACTAGAACAAAACATTTCACAATTTTTATGGAAACACAAAAGTCCCTGAATAGCCAAAGCAATCTTGAGAACGAAAAATGGAGCTGGAGGAATTAGGCTCCCTGACTTCACACTATACTACAAAGCTACTGTAGTCAAGACAGTATGGTACTGGCACAAAAACAGAAATATAGATCAATGGAACAGGATAGAAAGCCCAGAGATAAAACCATGCACATATGGTCACCTTATCTTTGACAAAGGAGGCAAGAATATAAAATAGAGAAAATACAGCCTCTTCAATAAGTGGTGTTGGGAAAACTGGACAGCTACACAAAAAAAGAATGAAATTAGAACACTCTCTAACACCATACAGGAAAATAAACTCAAAATGGATTAAAGACCTAAATGTAAGGCCAGACACTGTAAAACTCTTAGAGGAAAACATAGGCAGAACACTCTATGACATAAATCACAGCAAGGTCCTTTTTGACCCACTTTTTAAAGTAATGGACATAAAACAAGGATAAACAAATGGGACCTAATGAAATATAAAAGCTTTAGCACAGTAAAGTAAACCATAAACAAGACAAAAAGGCAACCCTCAAAATGGGAGAAAATATTTGCTATTGAAGAAACTGACAAAAAATTAATCTCCAAAACATACAAGCAGCCCATGCAGCTCAATATCAAAAAAACAAACAACCAAATCTAAAAACGGGTGGAAGACCTAAACAGACATTTCCCCAAAGAGATATATAGATTACCAAAAAACACATGAACACATGCTCAATATCACTAATCATGAGAGAAATGCAAATCAAAATCACAATGAGGTATCACTTCACTCTGGTTAGAATGGGTATCATTAGAAAATCTACAAATCACAAATGCTGGAGAGGGTGTGGAGAAAAGGGAACCCTCTTGCACTGTTGGTGGGAATGTAAATTGATACAGCCACTATGAAGAAAAGCATGAAGGTTCCTTAAAAAACTAAAAATAGAACTACCATATGACCCAGCAATCCAACTACTGTGAATATACCGTGAGGAAATCACAATTCAAAACAGACATGTACCACCAATGTTCATTGCAGCCGTATATACAATAGCCAGGATATGGAATCAACCTAAATGTCTATTGACAGATGAATGGATAAAGAAGATGTGGCACATATATACAGTGGAATATTATTCAACCATAAAAGGAAACGAAATTGAGTTATTTGTAGTGAGGTGGATGGACCTAGAGTCTGTCCTGCAGAGTGAAGTAAGTCAGAAAGAGAAAAACAAATACCCTACACTAACACATATATATGGAACCTAGAAAAAGAAAAACTTTCTGAAGAACCTAGGGGCAGGACAGGAATAAAGACACAGATGTAGCAAATGGACCTGAGGGCCTGGGGAGGATGGAGAGTAAGCTGGGACAAAGTGAGAGAGTGGCATGGACATATATACACTACCAAATGTAAAATAGATGACTAGTGGGAAGAAGCTGCATCTCACAGGGATTTCAGCTCTGTGCTTTGTGTCCAACTAGAGGGGTGGGATAGGGAGGGTGGGAGTGAGACACAGAAGGTGGAGATATGGGGATATATGTATACATATAGCTGATTCACTTTCCCATACAGCAGAAACTAACACAACAATGTAAAGCAGTTATACTCCAATAAAGATGTAAACAAAAAATTATGGTAGAAAGGAAAAAAATATAAAACTTATGTACACATGCAATAGGATTTATTTATTTATTTTTTTGCAGTATGCGGGCCTCTCACTGTTGTGGCCTCTCCCATTACGGAGCACAGGCTCCGGACGCGCAGGCTCAGCGGCCGTGGCTCATGGGCCCAGCCGCTCCGCGGCATGTGGGATCCTCCCGGACCGGGGCACGCACCCGTGTTCCTCATATCGGCAGGCGGACTCTCAACCACTGCGCCATCATGGAAGCCCTGCAATAGGATTTTTGTGTATTAAAATTAGAGACAAAGAGTGAAGATAGCAAGTGTTTATGATATCAACAAAAATGTGAATATATTTTTCCGAATTTTACACTTTTTTTGATATATAAAAATTGGTCTAAAGAAACCAGTTGGGATCTCATGATAAAGAATCTCAAAGAAGCCTCAAATTTTGTCAATTAACTTCAGATATTCTTTATAGTCTAAAGTCTGACGTTTATAGGCAATGAATCCTATTTTTACTGCCAGAGGAAGAATAGATTGTCCTTTATGAATGAATCCTTGTTAATCAAAATCAAAACATAAACAAGAGGTCCAAGTTATTCATTTAAAATGAGTATTAAAACTGATATGTAGAACTTGACAATCTTGGTTGCCATAAACAGTGAATTCTCTGCCTGTAGGCATTGGAAAAAATATTATAATCAAAGTTTGGGCACGAGCATGGATCAAGGGTGATTCCAATACTTGATGACATGAAGCAATGCCAAATGTATTCATTTCCTTAATAGCTCTTGTGCCCTCTTATAAAACTATCTTTATTGAACCTCGTGTCACCTAGACCTCATTCTTGTTCCTGACTGACATACCTCAAGCTCCTTTCTTCACATTATCTGAGGACTCTGGCCTCTGGCTTAAAAACTTTCTCTCCACCATCAATTCCACTATCTTCCTGGACAACTTTAGAATGTGTGGGATAATATACATCCACACCTTAACTTTAGTCCACTGTGACTTTCTGAACCCAGCAGACTCCTTACCTCCAATGTCACTACATTGTTTCGTTAACCAGAGCCAAAATATCTATGGAAGTTCTGAGATCTAAACGCTTATAGCCCAATTTTCTTTTAGCCACAGTACTCTACACTTCCAGGACTTTTACTCTATTACTCACAGTCTAACTTTTCTCCAACCTCAACTGGACTTCAACCATTTACTAGAAGTTTCTCCCCAATCCATATTGTCTTTTTTTTTTTTTTTTTTTTGCGGTACACCGGCCTCTCACTGCTGTGGCCTCTCCCATTGCGGAGCACAGGCTCCAGACGTGCAGGCTCAGCAGCCATGGCTCACGGGCCCAGCCGCTCCATGGCAGGTGGGGTCTTCCCGGCCCGGGACACGAACCCATGTCTCCTGCATTGGCAGGCAGACTCTCAACAACTGCGCCACCAGGGAAGCCCCATATGGTCTTTTTAAAAATTAGTTTTAATCACTATGAGCAAGATGGTCATTTATCCCCATTCTCCTGGTGACAGACTCAGTTTACTCCTGTTTCCTGGCATCCTATTTGGTTGTCCTCTTTCACTCTTAAATACGTTCCATTTTGGATGATAAATTATATTGTCACCCAACTATGAAACACAGAATCCATTTCTCCCTATTATCCTAAACACTCTCACCTCATTTTCATTCCATGGTAACCGCTTTGAATTGACATAACCATGCAACTTAGCCCCTCCTTCCCCTGGGTCCCTGAGTGTGCCTGGACAACATGTCCCAGCATTGGATTCTAAAGCCAATATAAATTCCTGTTCTCTAATAACACATGCAATCCCAATACTGTCCATGGATCTTCCAAAAGATCCCTTCTCCAGATTCCTCCCTCATTGCCTGAAGCAACCCTTCCTCCCTCATTGCCTGAAGCAACCCTTCCAGACTTTGAATTTCTTTTCAAACTCCCTACCTACAGACTGCTCTCTCAACTTCAAGCCAAATTCATGTTTCCTCATTAAGACAATGAAACCAATAGTTTTCTATATTACCTTCCCTGATCTTTACGCCTGAGTAGATGTTCATTCATTCACTTTCCAACTGCCCTCCCTTACCCATGGATGTGGTGTGCTTTCTGCCATACATAGTAGATCCCTGCATGCTGACTTTGATTTCCAACCTTCCCGCATCTCAAATGCCTTGCTCCATCCATCACGCTTTTTCTTTTCTGCATGATCAGCATTTTTCTTCTTATTGGATTATTATCCCAAACACATGCAATTATTCAATATTAAAAGAAAAGAATATTTTTTTCTTACTCACATTCACTGCTGTTTGGTGACTTCTTTGTCACCTAAAACAAGCTTTCAAAATGAATAATCAGCTCTGCATCCACTTCATCACCTCCTGCACTATGTTCTGTGTTTTGCCCTCAGCACTCTGTAGAAACTGCCCTCTCCAGCATAGTCTCTGCATTGCCTTCTCTGAAAACTTCCATTCCCTCCTTTCTTTACACATATGCTGCTGTTTTCTCCCTCCCACGTCTCTGGCTTCCATTCAGTACTTTCACTGGCTTTTTAATTTTCTGCTCACCTCTTCTGTATCCATGTTCACCAGGACCCAACCATGACCCTGTCCTTTTCCCCTACTGTTCACTGCCCCTGAGCACCTCATCAAAACCAGTGCTGACTGCCTGGTGTTGATTTTAATCACCTTCATGCAGGTTGTGAACCTACATTATAAGCCATATCTATTACTAAGGGTAATAAGGTGCATCAGCCACTCATGTTTGACCTCTGTCCTTTCCAGAACACTTCTCCTCCATGCAGTGCTACTCAGTACTTGTTTTGTCAAAACATTCAGCTACGAATAGTTCAGCCCATAGAGTTAGTAATTCTCTTTAGCCTGTTCCAAATAGGAACATTTTACACCAAAATTCTTTTAACTTTGATTTTTATACTAGATATAATTCATATATACTTAAGTCAACATGCATGTGATCTTACATAAATAATAATTAATCTTCATGAGCATAATCAAATCAGGAATTTGGGGGGGGGTTAGTTAAGCTTGATGGGAGATTAATGTGATAGCTACAAAACATAAAATTGGAAATATCAGTAAAAATTTACCATCTGTTAATACAGTAAAAATGAGCTTTAGGGAAAATAGGTTTGATCTATTCTTTGTAATTGTACATGATATGTGGGGAAGGCTTCTCCATCCACCATGGGCAGGAAGATGCCCCCCTGGACATTAAACTATCAAATCTCCTTATAATTGATCAAAGCAGAGAAGTTCATGAATGTGTGATTTATTTTATTTATTTAATTTATTTATTTTTTTGTGTTACGTGGACCTCTTACTGTTGTGGCCTCTCCCATTGCGGAGCACAGGCTCCAGACGTGTAGGCTCAGCGGCCATGGCTCACGGGCCCAGCCACTCCACGGCATGTGGGATCTTCCCGGACCAGGGCACGAACCCGTGTCCCCTGCATCGAAGGTGGACTCTCAACCACTGCACCATGAGGGAAGCCCTGTGTGATTTATTTTTAACATAACAATAACAACCTTACTAATATGGGTTAATATATCAATGGATCCATGGAAATCTGACATTACTGCATGAGGAAAGAATGGGATAAGAAAATCTAGGTGTGATAGTCTCATTGGTATGTTGACTGGCACTTATTTCTAACACTTAAAGAGTAGAGGCCTATATATCCCAGTATCCATGTGCCCCAGTTAGAGGGTTATAGTTTTCAGGATTATTCTCTTCTAAAATATCCAGATATCTTACAGTAAATGACTTAATATTTATCCTAGACATTGATGTGCTGTGGATAGAGATGAAAAGTATTTATCAGACCTTCCCTTCACATGTCTTGTTTTGTCCCTTGCAAAAGTAGCATGGCAGAGAAAGCATTCATTTTAATTTTGAGCACCTAATAAGTTTTGCATTTTTCAAGGCTTGAACTATTTTTCAAATTTTACTATAAAAATACCTCTATTTATCTTAGCCTCTAGGCACTTGTACATTGAAAATACATAAATCATCTGAGAACTAATAAAACAACCACAGTCCAGCAGAAACTCAAGGAAATAAAAGCATTGTTTAAAGAACCAATGCACAAAATCCCTGTTGGACTGAAAGTAGAAAGAAACAAAGATTGCTTTCTTTCAGCAAAACTGAGTTATATGTGAAGGTATTGCATTGTAATGGCTACAGAAGGTTTTATCTGTCGTGAAGGAGAATAGGAATCAATATATTCTATGGTAGGCTTTGGAGATCACATCCTGACTGGGATTTAAAAAGTAGCTGAGGGACAGGAAAATGTCCTGTAGAAAGATAACACAAGACCTTGATAAGAAGCCTAGGAAATCCTTTACTTTAATATCCTTATCAGGGGAATTGTGCGTTTATTTTTCTCAGATTTAGGTAAGAGGCCTTATTTGTAATGGCCTAGACTTTCTTTCTATATTAACGTCTTTAATGGAAAAGGAACCCTCAAGGAAGAAAGGTAAAAGAGTACTTAATATAGACAAAATATGAATATTATAACTATATATCTCACAAATATGACTGTATCATCACAAGTATTAGATGGGGTCAATATGATCTTTATAGCATTTCACATTCCGTTTCCAAGATGTCAGAAAATTTCCAGATGGGCTTTCCTGCTCATTGTATTCATCGCCTCTGATTTTCTACTTGATTTTGACTCATTTGTTATGACTTATTGCTGCTCATCCTTTATCTTTATCTTAGATTTGACCCAAACAGTGACAACATCCTTTTCTCCTATCAGTCTCATAGCTGACTTCCCAAACCATGGACAACTGTATACTTTAGGACTGCAGTAGGCATCAAATCATTACTTACTTAAAAATATAGGTTCATGGCTAAAGGCTTATACTTACTAATCTTCATTACAAAGAACAAAACAAAAATCACACAGTACACATCTGTTTTTAAAAGTCTTTTTGGCTACTTCACTGATAGGATTATCATTTGTAATAATAGTTTCGACTTTTCTGGAATAAGTCTAGGTAGCTAGACTTGTTTTTATTCTCCATCTCCTCTCCTCTGATTTCTCCTCTCCCCACTTGATGGCCTTAGGGATCTCTAATTTTTTCTCCTCAGCCATCCCCCCATGTTGCAGAACAATTCAACTCAATCTAGCCCCAGTTCCTAAATTCATCAAAAAGTCTACATTTGTACATCTTAAATCCTTTGAAATACTTGACCCACAACATTCTTTTTTTTTAAAGTGTTCTTATCAAAGATTAACATACCTTAAAAAGTAGTCTTTTAAAATAGAAAGGTTTTCCTTTGATACATATAAAATGTTTATACCTTTTTTAAAAAATTGGGTTTTGCATGCTGATATCTTGAATTTAATTCATGATACCCTAAAATATAGGTACTAGGGTTCTCATTTAAAAGAAAGAAAACAGGGACTCCCCTGGTGGCTCAGTGGTTAAGACTTCACCTTCCAATGCAGGGGGTATAGGTTTGAACCCTGGTGGGAGAGCCAAGATCCCACATGCCTCACTGCCAAAAAACCAAAACATAAAAGAGAAACAATATTGTAACAAATTCAATAAAGACTTTAAAGATGGTCCACATCAAAAAAAAAATCTTAAAAGAAAATAAATAAAAGAAGGCAAACAAAGGTTCAGAGAGATTGTGAAATCAGCTCAAAGGTCTCACAGTTAGTAAGTGCCTAGATTTGAACTCCTACAGTGTGAGTCCAAACAGGATTTCTCTAAGGTTATCTAATTCTGAAGGAAATTTCTCAAGCTACTTTTTTGTTCATATATAAGTAATTGTATGCTTTATTCATCAGAAATTCTGCAGGATTATGTTCAGAATCAACCATGAACATGGAGTTAAAATATAAGCTCTTAGAGAGGCAGATTGAAACTGAAAAATAAAACAGTTTAGTAGTTTTGAGGGAAGGATGGGGCATAACATAATTTGTTTCCTGAATGTTCCAATGTGATAATGACATGATTTATGAAATATAGTATATTCACATCCAGGGGTGAAGTGGATGTATGATTGGGGTGGGGGTCTTCCAGAATAGAAAAGAGAAGTCTCAGGTCCTTTGATTCTACTTACATCAATCTATTTCAACTTGTAGTTGGAAAACTGAGTCCTAAACCCTTCACTGCTGTGTAATACTGCCTCATATAATTTTAAATGAAGCACATCACTCCAATAAATGCTGAAAAGCACTTAAAGAACCACTAGGGAAATATTATTAATGAATCGATTAATTTGTAAAAAGTAAATGGGAGAGAAGTTTGATTTTGTGTGTATGAATGTGTGTGAAGCCACAGCTGCTTATTCTAAAACAACTACATGCACAACATGAGAGTATTTTTGAACGATTCTGTTGCCTATAGTGTGTTACACAGTATACTGGGGAGGTCACTTTTTTGAACTCAGACAATTCTAGGTTTGAGTCCTAGTTCTTCTGCTTCTGGCTGGGACATTATAAGCAACTGAGTTTCCCCTGGGTCTGTACACCCACAGATGATAATTGGTGTGTAGTGGTAACATATTGTACTTTTAATTTGTTTTTCCTAATTTCTAATGATGTTGAAGATTTTTTTGTCTGTTTATTCCCCACACCTTATGTCTTCTTGGTTAAGTTTCTGTTCAAATTTTTGCCCATTTTTTAAAATGAGTGTTTTCTTATTATTGATATTGAGAGTTCTTTATATATTCTAGATTCAAAATCCTTTATCAAGTAAATGACTTGCAAATATGTTCTCACAGTTAGTGGCTTGCCTTTTAAACATTGATGTTTAAAAAGTAAACTTTTAAGATTTTGATGAACTCCAATTTGTCAACTTGCTTTTTTACAGTTTGTGCAAATTTTTGCTCAGTCATTCCTATTAATATCTGTATTATGAATCAATATGATATTCAGTGAAATGTCCAGATGGTCCAAATCCTTATGGACTGTATTAGACAGAATGTTAATATAGCAAAACCATAAGCGTTCATTTTAGTCCATTCCAATTCAAGTAAAGTATTTCTAATCCTTCTTTTTTATAGGGATATAAAAGAGTGTTTCTGTCGGATCAGTGGCCACATGGCATCTTCCCGAGATAGTGCTAATTTGCTCTAGTAGAGATACTACATCTAGCAAGGCAGCTGCAGTTGGGTTACTATAAGAGAGTTCAAGAAAATCTAAGGATTCAAGGTTTTCAAGTTTATAATATCTCAGGATCTCACTTCTTCCCTTCAGGGTCCTGACATTGAGGTAGGAGCTTCCTGACACTAAAATTCAACCTCTTCCAGGTCTCTGCTACTCTGATGGTTGCACTAAGGGTTGATCAATTTTTTCTGACTTCCTGCTGTAAGAAGGAGGCTTCTTTAGAAGCTTCCAGGACCTCTTGCTTTCATCCCTTGTGGTTACTTGGTAAATAATCAGTCTTAATCTTTAATTTTCTTTCTTCATATCATTCATTGGCTCCAGAAAGAGACATTCAATTCTCTAATTCTCCTATTATTATTTATGCCACTCTTTCCAAATGTCATACACAGCTCCCATCAGTACACTCTTGGTTTCTCATCCAATTCACCATGAGTGGAAGTGTTAACATATTCACTACTACTACTTCAGTTAGCAAGTGTGATCAGGGTACCACTTACCACCAGTGAGGGAGCCCTCATTGCTCACTGGCCAGTAGGTGGAAGAGCCCAAAAATCCAATTTTAGTTTCCTTGAATCATTCCTTGCACCAACTGTCTTAAATAGACTGTCTGGGAAACAGACTCTGAGACGGAGATCTGGAAGCAGGAATTTTGAGACGGAAAGTGTTCTTGGAAAAAACACTTCTGAGGGATTGAAGGATGGAAGTCTGGGCAGAGGAAGAAATTAAACTATAATACTGCAACAACAGAGGTTCAGCCCATCCTATGGGAAACTCTGACCCTTAGTTCAGGTATTTACTAATTAATTTATAATAATAATAAAGCCATTTAATGTTAAACTATGTAATTTGTAAAAAGTAACTATATTTTGAAGACAAAAGATTTTGAGAAGAGCAACCTTGTTTGTATTTTTGTAAATTTCTTTAATTTCTGGTTCAATAGGGAGAAGCTGGATTCAATTTGTTGCCATATGACATGTCTTATAACTTCTAGAAATCTCCCCTATAAACTCATGAGAGGATGGAACTGAAAAAGGCAAATAACATCTCAGTGTTCTTACGAAAATGTTTTAGGTTTTGGAGACACCCAGGATTCCATGGACCGTGCTTTGAGAACGACTGCATTAGACCATGCTCTGAAAATGAACACAGTCATTATTCTTTAAAAGCATGACCTCATTAATCTATCTCTTTTGATTCTTGCTGCTGACTGGGTTAATGGACTTGTGGAAGTCGTTAGGGATGTTTTCAAATACTCTGATTCTTTTCTCTATCCAGGCACAGGTAGAGTCATATTACTCCGTCCCCTTTGAAGTTACGTCTAGATATACGATTTGCTTTGGCTAATAACATTCAGTCTGAATAGCGCATGCTGCTTTCTGGGAGATAATATGCAAGCTTAGGAGACAATATGCGATTTGCTACATTCTGTTTACCTGCCTTGAGTTCCTGAATATTGACAAGGAACCCACATGCTGATGCACATTGGAAGTGTAGAGTGAACAAGAAGTAAACTTCATATTAAGTCACTGAGACTGTGTGGATGCTTGTTATGATAAAAAAAAAAAATCTATCCTAGGGGCTTCCTTGGTGGTGCAGTGGTTGGGAGTCCGCCTGCCAATGCAGGCGACGCGGGTTCATGCCCCAGGCTGGGAAGATCCCACATGCCGCGGAGCGGCTGCGCCCGTGAGCCATGGCTGCTGAGCCTGTGCGTCCGGAGCCTGTGCTCTGCAACGGTAGAGGCCACAGCAGTGAGAGGCCCGCGTACCGCCAAAAAAAATAATAATAATAATAAAGAAAGAAAGAAAAAATAATCTATCCTACTAAGTAATGTATGTCTCCTCCTCCTCTCTCTCTCTCTCTCTCTCTCTCTCTCTCTCTCTCTGTCATTTCATCTCTCCTTCCCCCACAGTCCCCAAAAGGATGCTTACAAATTATTCCCAAGATTTAGATTAGGTCCAGTAGGACTTGAATCTAAGCCAAACTTTTGAAAGGGGTACTGTGAAATTTAACTTGTGTAGTATGTGGTGAAGTAATGCTTCATTTCCCACTAAGCTTTTTATTTCATGGAGATGACTTATTTGGAAAGTTGCAGGAGGTTGGGAAGGGGAGATTGTCATAAAAGGAATTGCATTTCTATGTACATGAATGTAATACCATCTAATACCTTCAAAATTTAACCTCACTTCTAACAATAGACTTTTAGTAATTGTCCAGAGAGGACAATTGGCCAATTTTGTAATGTATGAATAGTTCATCTTATATTTCAAATAGGCATATTTTATGTGTGATTGTGTTAGTATAAATGAATAGGTGTGAGGGATTTTCAGCCTTTTAAAGACAAAAAGGGCAGAAGATGGCAGTATTATAAGAAACTTTAAATTGTAAACTCTTTTAAAGATTTAGAATCATAAATCAATGGTAGAAGGTGGCAATTCTGCCCCTATTGCTTTTCTGTTAAGTTTGCAAATTCATAAGAACCTAATGCTGAATGAATCATGTCTACTTTGTGACTGTGTAACAGAGAGAGAAACAGAAAGAGAAAGGTAAATGTAACAATGTAACCTTTCTTATATTGTTAGGGCTGAGTTTCCAAAGAAGAGTACAGTAAGAACAGGGTACCCACATCCTGGCATGATTTCCTAGAATATATAGGCTGGTCTTGATAAAAGACTGTGAAATTGGTTTAGTCATCATTAACCCATCACGACCTTGAGTTAGAAAAGAAGGCAAAGTGTTTATCAGTTGAAGAGCCAAGAGTAGGGCTTTCTTTGGAGGAAGATACATTTTGGGCACAGTTTCCAAACGTTCAAATGATGGGTACGGGAATAATTCACCTTCAGCTCAGGAGTCCAAGAGGATCACTTGGAGATCTTGGTTTATATTCTCGGAAGTGTGAGGGACTGGTATCTGACACATCTTGAAAAATCTGAGGTCTAGAGTCAGTGGTTAGCAAGCCACCGTGGGGCAGCAAAGTAGAGAAGACTATTTGTGAATGCCTTCCCTTTCAGAATGAAAGGTCATGCAAACTCACATGCATATACAACATAAGGACGATGCAATCCCTGAGAAAGCAGCTGGACCAGGCCACCTGGCATGGAATTCTGCCCAAGAGGAAAGTAGAAGGGGCAAGATGAGTCCACCAGAGAGGAAATTCAGAAATCAGGTAGCAGAGAGAGAAATCGCGAGAGGTCAGAAATCGCAAGAGATCAGAACAGGCATGATTTACATCAAAGAACTGTAGGTGGTAGCAACCCAGGAATGGGAGGAAAGTTGCAAGAGAAACATCCCTTCCTTCCCCAGCATTGGACAGAGTCAGACACTGTGATCTGCACACCCAGAAGAAACCACTGCCAGGCCAATACTGCAGCTCTTGACAGAGGTAGAGACTGAAGGCTCACAGCACCCATTCCACCCACCGGTGCGCAAGACCAGAGGACTGGAGAAGGGCAGCAGAGGAGTCTTAAATTGGAAAAAAGTCTGCAGGTTTGATGCTACCCTTGGAGTCAGCATTCTCTAATATATCTAAAAGACAATTTATTTACTTCCGAAAAATGAAGAAAGACTGAGATTTCTTCCAGGGACAGGAAAAATGAATGCAGGAGGAGGGTTTGCAAGGGCAGTAATATGATTGTCTCTACCCAAACAAGCAGGGTAAATAAAAAAATCACATCTTAACAACCTGATAAATATGCTTCATTTTAAAGGCAGTGGCATTATTAATTTCATTCAGGCTAAGAATAAATATTGATGGGTTTGTTATTATTGTTGTTGTTTTTGTTTGCTTTCAAACTTTTAACTAGATCATTGACAAAAGTTTCAGACTTCCTCTTATGGAATATCTACCAGAAAATGTTTATCTTTTAAATGTTCTTTGAATTTGTTAACCTCTAAGTTCATAAGTATTTGTGACAGCTAGCTTTAAAATTTTGTAAATCAATAGTATTTGGGACTAAAATATTATATTTTACGTTCATTTTTTGAAAAGCTTTGATAGTTTAAAAAATTCAGTTTTGGCCTGCTTTACACTATTTAAGGCAATTTCAGTTTATGATTTTCTATTTTCCAATGTAGGGGAACAGATTTTTAGCTACTACTCCGTGTTATAGATTTTGAGCCTTTTATCACCTGGATTCCTTTTGTGAAATCCTATAATTGGCATCACCCAGTTAAGAGGAATAAGATAGAGGCACCAAATAAGAAATTGTGAGAGAATGCAGAGTGGAAATCAGACCTTAATAGAAACCAGCTTTGTCTTTTTCTCCTTCATTTGATGCAACATTCTAAAATTCAGGCAATAATCCAGAATAAAAGCAATTCATAATCTATACATAGACCCAAGGAATATTTTCTCCTCTTCAAATACTGCTCTTACCAAAAATGGTACAGCTGCATCCTATCCCATTTAAGTTCTCCATGGATATTTTGAATTATCAGAGGGAGTTAGTGAAGGTATGAGAGAATTCCTACTGCTTTTTACCTTCATTGACACTAATAAATCCTGCTGCGTGAAAATGAGTTTAAAAATCTCTATGCAATTAGCTTTCCATTTTACCTTGAATGTTTTAGTGCAGATTGTTAGCTAATCAAGCTGGGAAATTGAAATAGAGTGTACACAAAATTGTTTATAATTAATATTACGAACAAGCAGGGCGGATAGCACTGTACTTGTTTTACAGCTATAATAAAATAAGCAGTGATATTAGCATTACATCCATTTAGGTGTAATTGTACAAATTGCTAACTAATCAGATGAGAAACACAGTACTTGAAAGACCAATGCTCCTTTCTCCTTTTATATGCTATTGCCTTTGTGTGTGTGTGTGTGTGTGTGTGTATATATATATATATATATATATATATATATATATATAAAGGATTTTAAGCCTTCAACACAAATAATATATGCATAAAGATGTATTTTTAAAAACATTTTCATATAGAGAATGAATTTGCCTTTTTTTGCAATAACAGGCCTTGGACACTTCTTTAAAAATGCAAACTTGGGCAAATGCATAATATTTACTGAAAAAAAAATACAAGTCTGTTTATCAAGCAAGATACAGTTTTTAGCTCAAAGGGTTTTGACATGCTGTCCACAGCAGGGCCTCAGCTAGAATTGTCTGGCAGAAAGAAGTGAATGTTTTAGGAAGTAAGGTCGAAATTTATGAGCATAAGAGGAAATGACAGGTTTTCACCTTTCTATAAGTTTACTTTATCTCAGGTTTTATAAACCCTAGTGTGAGTTCAACAATGCATAATCTCTCTTGTCCAATGAAAATTTCTGTTGGAGGAAAGCTTTAAGAGGTAGAAGAAGGAACACAAATTATAATTGCATGCCCATAGAATTATTCAGACGTATTGTTTTTGCCTACTTGTTTTGATGCAGTCCTAACATATATTCTAAGGGATTGAAAATATCCTGTGTGTATGTGTATGTGTCTGTATGTATGCATCTGTGTTTATGTAAGTACATGTATCTCAAGCTGACAGTGCTATCACACCAAAAATATGGCACAAAATCCAGCTAAAGACTCAGTTTTTTAAGACTGAATAAAGAGTTAAGTCTGCAGTTTGGACATTGGTACATCCTACACATATGTGTTTAGCACCAGCTGTGTTCCAGCATTGCTCCTGGTGTTGCCCTTATGCAGCTTGCATTCTACTAGTCTGTCTTTCCCTAGTATAATTTCCCTAAAAGGCCTTCTCTGGTTTCTCTCCATCTGGTCAGGCTGCTCTTATACTAAAAGTACATAGCTGATAAAGAAATTAAATTCATCCTCCATGCTGTCTCTTCGCACTCATTGTATTTTCCATAACTGTGGACTAATTCATATAAAATTAGCTTTTCTTTTTCTAACTGGGAAAGAACTGTGTGGCAGCAAGCATAGGTGGGTTACTGTACACTAAGAATGAACTACAATCCTGAGGAAGTATCTATAAGTTTCTCTAGTCATTTTAATAAAACAGACTATTACGCTTGCTTAGAGTGCCAGATTCAGAGCTAAAACCCAGATAACTGGCTCTCAATTCCATAATCTCTCCATTGAGTAGAAGGCATAAAAGAAAAAAAAGGATACACGAATTTAAGGTGAAAGATAGGTTTCAGTTACAACTCTACCAGATGTAACGTTACTTAAGTCTATGTGACCTGTGATCCTGGGTAAGTTACTTTACTGTTCTGAGTCCCAAATAATGATCAATGAATTGGGGAAAATAACAAAATCAACTTGTAGTGTACACTTTAATATAATGTACGTTTTTGTAGTAATTAAGTAAGCAACTGATTGTGATCCTTGACACTGTTAGTGATTAAATGTCACATAGTTTTCACCTTGCCTTCTAAGCAAAGGTCATGAACAATCCTGTGATTGGATTTTCTTATCATTTTGAACTGATCTCAGTTTGCCTCTTTTTTTTTTTTTTTGTTTTTTGCGGTACGCGGGCCTCTCACTGTTGCGGCCTCTCCCATTGTGGAGCACATGCTCCGAACGCGGAGGCTCAGTGGCCATGGCTCACGGGCCCAGCCGCTCCGCGGCATGTGGGATCTTCCCGGACCGGGACACGAATCTGTGTCCTCTGCATCGGCAGGCGGACTCTCAACCACTGTGCCACCAGGGAAGCCCTCTTCTTCTTTTTTTTTTTAATACTGATTTTTCTCAGAGTAGTTTTAGGCTCACAGCAAAATGGAGAGGAATGTACAGGGATTTCCCATGTGCCCCAGAAATGCATAGTTCCCATTATCAACATCCCCTCGGGAGTGGTACATCTGTTACCAAAGTCCAGAGTTTGTTACCAAAGTCCAGCATTAGGATTCACTCTTGGTGTTGTACATTCTATGGGTTTGAAAAACTGTATAATGATATGTATTCACGTTTACAGAATTATACAGAGTATTTTAACTGCCCTTAAAAGCCTTTGTGTTGCCAGGACATGGAAGCAGCCTAAGTGTCCACTGACAGATGAATGGATAAAGAAGATGTGGCCCATATATACAATGGAATATTACTCAGCCATAAAATGAAACGAAATTGAGTTATTTGTAGTGAGGTGGATGGACTTAGAGTCTGTCCTGCAGAGTGAAGTAAGTCAGAAAGAGAAAAACAAATACCCTACACTAACACATATATATGGAATCTAGAAAAAGAAAAACTTTCTGAAGAACCTAGGGGCAGGACAGGAATAAAGACACAGATGTAGAGAATGGACTTGAGGATATGGGGAGGGGGAAGGGTAAGCTGGGATGAAGTGAAAGAGCTTCATGGATGTAGATACACTACCAAATGTAAAATAGATAGCTAGTGGGAAGCAGCTGCATAGCACAGGGAGATCAGCTAGGTGGTTTGTGATGTAGCTCGGTGCTAGAGGGGTGGGATAGGGAGGGTGGGAGGGAGACACAAGATGGAAGGGATATGGGGATATAGATATATGTATAGCTGATTCACTTTGTTATTCAGCAGAAACTAACACAACAATGTAAGGCAATTATACTCCAATAAAGATGTTAAAAAAAAAAAGCCTTTGTGCTCTACCCGTTCATCCCTCCCCCAACCCTTGGCAAGGACTGACTTTTTACTGCCTCCATAGTCCTGTTTTCTCCAGAATGTCGTACAGTTGGAATCATACAGTATGTAGCCTTTTCAGGTGAGCTTTTTTATGGCTTAGTAGCTCTTTTTTCTTTTTTTTTTAATTGTTTTGATATGGATCATTTTTAAAGTCTTTATTGAATTTGTTACAATATTGCTTCTGTCTTATGTTTTAGTTTTTTGGTCACAAGGCACGTGGAATCTTAGCTCTCCAACCAGGGATCGAACCCACACCCCCTGCATTGGAAGACAGAGTCTTAAACACTGGACCACCAGGGAAGTCCCCCAGCTCATTTATTTTTAGTGCCAAATTACATTCTATTGTTTGGAACTACCTAGTTTATTTATTTATTCACGCTCTGAAAGACAGCTTGGTTGCTTCCAAGTTTTGGCAATTATGAATAAAGCTGCTAAAAATGTTTGTATAAAAGCCTTTGTGTGGATGTAACTTTTCAATTCCTTTGGGTAGATACCAAGGCATGCAGTTGCTACATTGTATGGTAAAAGTATGTTTAGGGTTGTAAAAAAGTCTCAAACTGTCTTCCAGAGTGTCTGCACCAGTATGCATTCCACCAGCAGTAAATGTTCCACAACCTCACCAGCGTTTGGTGTTGTCTGTATTCTGGAGTTTGGCCTTTCTAATAAGTGTGTAGTGGTATTTCAGTGTTTTATTTTGATTTGCTTTTGATTTGGTAATAAAACCACCTTTGCCTTAACCATATACATATGTAGGTTCAAAATATGTTAATTAATAAAGAATTTAGGAATGCAGTTACAATATTTTAATTTGGCTTACCTGACATTATACTTTTCAGGGTAATGCCAACTGGCATATGCTGATTCCCAGTACTGTACATTAGGTCAGAATCACAGCTTATTGAATTGGGAGAGTTCCCCGTTAAGCCAGAGACAGCATGTAAAACTGATAGATTGGTTCTTAAATTATTGAGCATAGCTTTAGTGAATGAAAATATTGAATAAACCTGCAAGATTTAAGCAGCCCTGATTCACACAAATGGTGAAAAGAGGTAGGTCAAACAAGAATGCCTTCAACAGTAGTAGTAGTAGTAGTACCAGTTATGATATCAAATGATAGTCTCATGTTTTCAAAACATCTTGGATATTCATCAAGTTTAATGTATATGACGTTTTTGCTGAAATAATTTGGTAAAAGTGACGAGGAGTTGGAAGTAACAAATATCTCAGTTAATATGTGACCCAATAATGTATAATCAGGTCAATCAACCTTAAAAATTTAAATTTCAAAATCTAGATTTGACTAGAGTAAGTGCTTGATTCAAGGGGTACTTTTTCATCGTTAATAACTTCCATTTTGTATTCATAGACACCCTGTTGCTTTCAGAGAGTTACCATATTTGAAACCTAAAATTTCAAGTTTCAGTAAATTTTGAGACTTTTCTTTATCATGGGAAAATAAGTATTTTTAAAATTGATATGCACTTTGAGGAACAGCATTTTTTAAAATTATATTGTACTATTGCTGTATCTGCTAAGCACTTTAAATAATATACATTAATCTTCTTATATTTTCAGTTAAGTTCTAATTCCATTAACAGGGAAGCTGAGATCTGGAGACTCAACAAAAATCCCCAGATAAAATCACATCATATTTGGAATTTTCCACACCATATGCTTAATCTACTCACATATATTTTTTACTTTTTTATCTATTATGCATACTAGAGGATAGCCACAGATATTCTCTTCTACGTTCTTTCTAGTATCACTCTTGTTGTTATTCTTGTTGTTTTCCCCACCAATGTTAATGATAGAAAAGAAGAGCTTTTTTAGATAAGAACAGTTTTTTTCTATTGTAAATTTGGTTGCAAACTCCAGTCTTTTGTGTTAAGAAAGAGTCTCAGTAATGTTTTTCAAAGTTCTCCTGTGTTGTAATTTCTAACTTATATTCTATTGTTGAAATTCTTTTCCTGTATCTCACTTGTTCTGGGTGCATTAGAAACAGGATGTGACCATGATCCTACCAACTGGCAAGCATCTCAAGTACTTCCAGAAAGTCTTAGATTAGTTATAAGAAATATCAAGTGAAATTCAGCTTCTCTCATCTCCAGTTATACCAGAATCTTGGAAGAATGATAACTTGCATATGGTTTATTAAGTTGGATTGAGGAAAATTTTCTCAAGATTCTTCTGGCTAAGAGATATGTACTTTAACTTGTCCTGGACCTGAATATATGAAAGATCTGAAATATCTCCCACGTGAACAAGGAGTTACAAATAATATGTGGAACTTAAATGTTGAAAAATACAGCATTTAATTATATCTTCATTCATGTGAGTGCAAGAAAATACTTTTTTTTAATCATCTTGGTATCTACACAATTACTGTGAAACAAGAGGATGGGGATATATCTGAGTGTTTCTGAAGAAGGAATACTTCTGAAAACAGTCTCCTCAAGGCTGAAGTAGAGGATGACAGAGAATTTCTTAGCATCCTCAAGAAAAGTAAAAAATAATAGCGAGCTGAAAATCACAAGAATAACATGGACTGAGATTAATTTAATGGTAAAGAGATAAGATCTGAACTTATATTGGATGTAGAAAGAGCCAGATTTGATTCTAAAAACTTAAATCAGTAATTAAGAGTATCTCCAATAATGTAGTTGAGATTAATGTAATAATGAGAACAATGTGAGAAATCATTAATTCTGTATGGTGCAATATGAAAACATATATTTTAAGAAGTTACTTATACCTAAGGAAAAACAAAGTGACATGGCAGAAGCAATAATCAACTTTATAACTGAAATACAAAAGAAGAAAATACAAAGAAAAATGTTGACAGATTAGCACAAAAATTTTTAAATGTACAAATGTCAAAAAATACTGAAAACAAAAGTCATACAGCTACATGTGAAAGAATGAGATTAGAATACTCCCTAACACCATACACAAAAATAAACTCAAAATGGATTAAAGACCTAAATGTAAGGCCAGACATTATAAAACTCTTAGAGGAAAACATAGGCAGAACACTCTATGACATAAATCACAGCAAGATCCTTTTTGACCCACCTCCTAGAGAAATGGAAATAAAAACAAAAATTAACAAATGGACCTAATGAAACGTAAAAGCTTTTGCACAGCAAAGGAAAACATAAACAAGATGAAAAGACAACCCTCAGAATGGGAGAAAATATTTGCCAACAAAGCAACTAACAAAGGATTAATCTCCAAAATTTACAAGCAGCTCAGGCAGATCAATATCAAGAAAACAAACAACCCAATCCAAAAATGGGCAGAGGACCTAAATACACATTACTCCAAAGAAGATATACAGATTGCCAACAAACACATGAAAGGATGCTCAACATCACTAATTATGAGAGAAATGCAAATCAAAACTACAGTGAGGTATCACCTCACACTAGTCAGAATGGCCATCATTAAAAAGTCTACAAACAATAATTGATGGAGAGGGTGTGGAGAAAAGGGAACCCTCCTACACTGTTGGTGGGAAGGTAAATTTGTACAGCCCCTATGGAGAACAGTATGGCGGTTCCTTAAAAAACTACAAATAGAACTACTATATGACCCAGCAATCCCACTACTGGGCATATACCCTGAGAAAACCATAATTTCAAAAGAGTCATGTACCACAATGTTCATTGCAGCTCTATTTACAATAGTCAGGACATAGAAGCAACCCAAGTGTCCATCGACAGATGAATGGATAAAGAAGATGTGGCACATATATATAATGGAATATTATTCATCCATAAAAAGAAAGGAAATTGGGGGCTCCCCTGGTGACGCAGCGGTTGAGAATCTGCCTGCTAGTACAGGGGACACGGGTTCGAGCCCTTGTCTGGGAGGAACCCACATGCCTCGGAGCAACTAGGCCCGTGAGCCACAACTACTGAGACTGCGCGTCTGGAGCCTGTGCTCCACAACAAGAGAGACCGCGATAGTGAGAGGCCCTCGCCCTGCGATGAAGAGTGACCCCCGTTTGCCACAACTAGAGAAAGCCCTCACACAGAAATGAAGACCCAACACAACAAAATTAAATAATAAACTCCTACCCCCAACATCTAAAAAGAAAAGAAAGGAAATTGAGTTATTTTTAGTGAGGTGGATGGACCTACAGTCTGTCATACAGAGTGAAGTAGGTCCGAAAGAGAACAACAAATACCATACACTAACACATATATATGGAATCTAAAAAAAAAAAAATGGTTCCGAAGAACCTAGGGGCAGGACGGGAATAAAGACGCAGATGTAGGGAATGGACCTGAGGACACGGGGAGGGGGAAGGGTAAGCTGGGACGAAGTGAGAGAGTGACATGGACATATATACACTACCAAACGTAAAATAGATAGCTAGTGGGAAGAAACCACATAGCACAGGGAGATCAACTCGGGGCTTTGTGACCACCTAGAGAGGTGGGATAGGGAGGGTGGGAGGGAGACGCAAGAGGGAGGGGATATGGGGATACATGTATAGCTGATTCACTTTGTTATAAAGCAGAAACTAACACACCATTGTAAAGCAATTATACTCCAATAAAGATGTTAAAATAAAAATCATATATATACACCAGTACCCATATGCCTTATATATATATACACACAAGTCCCTGACATATGTGTCAGGGAGGAAATATTTTGAATATGTAACCAGCTTTTGATGCGTAATGGGTTGAATTTTGAAAATTCTAAAATAGAAATCAGTTATTATATGTACATAATTTTACACACACATCCAGACACACACAACATAGTCATTGTGTGTGTGTGTGTGTGTGTGTGTGTGTATGTTTGAAAGTAATATAACAATTCTGTAAATTACCTATTTTAGGTTGATGGAGTTATTGACATTTTATCCAAATTTTCTACAACAAAATCTGAGTAATTTTATGGTTCAAGAAAACCGCAAACAGATGATTTTTAAAAAAATGGTGAGTCATTAACTGATGTATAGTTAAGCATGAAGAATTTACATTAGAAAAGTTATAATGGACGTAAAGCAATTAAAGGTAAATCTACTAACTCTTATTTCCATCCAATTAGAGTTTATCAGTGTTTAAGTTTGCTTGCCTTTTAAAGGGTCTTTTTGAGGAATATGTGTTCTTCCTAACAATTTTATCCAAAAAAATATCTCATTCACAGTGCCAACCAAGCCTGGACAGCCCCTATCTTATATAAAGATTAAACTTCCTGAGTTTTTTCCCCCTCCTTCACTTTCACAGTTGTCTGTTCTTGTCACTGTACATTCTTATTCCAAACTACTTTTCTTTTCAATCAACCAATTCAGAAGGAAAAAAAAATGCTCAGAAAGTTTTCACGCAAAGTACACATTTTAATATATTCCTGGTATCTGAGGACTGAAGGCATCCATTAAATGGAGCTCCAGGCAGGTGTCAGTCAAGATATTTTCACGCTTGATCATTATGAGTAGTTCACAGGGCAATAGACAAAGACTCCACTGAAAACAAAAGCTGTGCTGAAATATATGTGTAACCTTGGAGTGCTAGGGGCAGCCTGTGAATACAGTCTCCACATTTTTCCATCTTTCTTTCAAAAATACCACAGCTACATTATTACTCTTGGGAGAAAAAGACCAAAGGCATTATACAGAATTGGTGATTAACTGGCAGCCCAAGGAGACCCAGGGTAGGGGCCAGAGACACCGCAGGCAGCTAAATAAAGAGCAGCTGTACCAGTAGCATTTCTGTAGGTCTGTCTCCAGTCTTGAAATACTCTTGAACTTGATTATCAAAGTCACTCTCCCTCATAAACCTTGCCAAGGCATCTTGGCTACATCTGGATCACATGTGAATTTTGATAAGTGCCATAGGAAAATGAAACAAGTGACAGAAGAAAGCTATTGAATTTGCCCACCTCACACTTTTGACATTTTTTTCTACCTGTGTTTCTTTAAACCGACCTAAAACTATTGTAAGAAACATTTATCTTAAGGTTCTGGTTTGTTACCCTCTGCTTCCAGTTTTCCTGAGCATTTATTCAGGTGATAAATGAGTGATACTTCTCTCATTTCTGTTATGTGTTACCTGGTAATGATATTACTTTTTCCAGTCTGAAATAGCTTATCTCCTCAGCTCAAGAAGTAGAGACTGGAATAAGTTACTTTATATCCCCAAAAATCCCAGTAGGGGATATGGCACACAGAGAAGAAATAGCTGCTGATTGATTAACTGATGATTAAGAAAATGAGAAAAATTTATACACTACACAAGAGTTTGTTATCACTGGCATATATTAATATAAAGTAAAAATCATTTCGATGATTCAAGATGAATACACATTCTTTCCTTTTTGGATGGACCATCTATTATATAGTTCCCTGGGCTTATTTAGCTTTTCTATGTCTACCATACCAATGGCACAATGCGACAAGAACAGTTTGAGTATTATAAATATTAATGAACTAATGTGCACATTTAAGGCAACTCAAATACTGCTTTTATGGAATTGTCTTTACATGATTTTGTTTAAGTTGGTTTGTCACAGTGTAGAGCACAGTTTTATTAGAAAATGCTTCTACTCATTCCAAGAGTGTATTCAAATACTGTCAGTAAGAATTAAAGTCAGAAGCAGGTGCAAAGACTGGGGGTGAGACTTAGATAATAGAAGTATAATGTTTAAATGAAAGTATTTTCTCACATTCTAAAGGGAGTGGGAAGCAAGACCATGAAATTTGGCTCACATTTTGTAAAAGGAGATGGATACCCAGTGATGTGATATTACAGCGATGCCTTGTGTTCTGGCTTGCTTCCTCCTCCAAGGATGGGTAGACCAACTTAGTCACTGTCACCAGTAAATATTTATTGGACAGCCACAAGGAACCTGGCATGTAGATATAGATTCAGACTGCATGAACGTGCCTTATCATCTTTCTAATAACAAAGCCTAATTAATGTAAATGTTAGAATACTGCATTGTTCCACAATGTGTGCATTTTTAATTCCATACTCAGTTTATTTGGTCTGGTATTGTGTGCAGTTTAGATTACATGGCCACGGAAAGAGACAAATAGTCAGGACAATAATTAGATAAGCAGATGAATAACATAAAAAAAGTTCCTCCTGTATCAGTACCTGTTTATAAATGAACGAAAGTCAGTGTGCTTTTCTTTAAAATCACATATAAGGGGCACACTTCTGCATTCCCAGACAATGGGAAAATACAAGAGCAATGTTTAGATCACATCAGCATTTGGTCTTGTCCAAGACATTGTACAAGATAACTGAATTGTTTAATATGCAGCTGGATTGTTTCAGTTGTTCCTTCCATCGTTCACTATTGAATGATACTTAACTCCCCTAAGAATAATTTAAACAAAATTTCTATCTTTGCTTTCCATCCAGCTGAGCTCAGTTGCTTAATAATGAGTAAATAAACAATCTAGTGCTTTAATCAGTATTGTTATACACCTGAAAACTGCTATGTAAACACCTCTGTGCTCTGCTACATGTATCACATTTGTTTTCTGCAGTAATTTTCATTAGATTGGCATATGAGGAAGAAACTATAGAGCATTTTCTTTGAAATGGCATGAACTAGACATTAGCATTAGCTCTGCCTGATTGAAGAGCCTATATGATTAGGATGAACATAATGCACATTGGCGAAAGCAAAATCAAGGGAATAACAGGACCTTGATACAGTTCTAATTACAGTGGGAAAGGGTTTTAGTGACTGTGAAAAAGTACAATATGGGAAGCAGCTTTTTATTTTCAGACTGTTCATTAGGTAAAAGAGACTTTTTCCTCTCTTTAGGAAATTCAAGGACCGTAACTGAACCTAATAAAGGCAGCTTTATTTTCAGTATATTATACTGAACCAGAATTATGACATTTAAATATTTTATTATTAACTCAGGGAAAGTTAGCAACAGTGATAATACTATGAGTAAACACCTATTAATTAGTAATTATTAAGACCAAAGAATGATAGCTTGATAATATAATGATAAAGAAGACAATTACTATATTTCAACAATAGCTAGCAATAACATTGTCAAAGGTTAAATTTTGTTATGCTTACAATTTCAATTTTTACCATGATCATATTTACTTTGAGATCTAGTACCTTGAAAATTAGGTTTTAATACTGCCTTTTTTTCTTGATATAAAAATTTATTCAGGGCTTCCTGGGTGGCGCAGTGGTTGAGGATCTGCCTGCCGATGCAGGGGACATGGGTTCGTGTCCCGGTCTGGGAAGATCCCACGTGCCGTGCAGCGGCTGGGCCCACGAGCCATGGCCGCTGACCTTCGCGTCCAGAGCCTGTGCTCCACAACAGGAGAGGCCACAGCAGTGAGAGGCCCGCGTACCGCAAAAAAAAAAAAAAAAATTTATTCATAGGGCTTGAAATAGACAAAGATAGCAATATCCCCAGAAGCTTCCAAGGCCTGATGAAATGAAAATAACAGGTCAGTCATTCAATTAAATAAAACATAAAGCTCAGAAAATTAATAAATCATTCAACTGTTTCATTTGAAAAGTGCATTGAAATCTCATTCATTAAATTTTAACTGTAAGAGTTTATTCAAAGAGTACCTTTCTGAAAAATTATACAGCTGTTGGTGGCATATATACGTCTCTTCTAGCAGTGTAATTTACATTGATTAAAAATTGGGCATGGTTTATGCTTTATGCTGCTGAACTTTTATGGTTTTAGGTCTAAAGTCCAATTTCCTGGGAAATGTAATTTTAGGCCAAATGCAGGTTATGCATGGGCTGTAGCTACCACTCAGCTCTCACCTCTCCACTTCTGGAAAGAACAAACAAAACCTCCACAAATTCCATTCAGTAGACCAAGTCATGTAAACAACAGCCATTTGAATGGGTCAGATAGATATCCTCTCCAAGGGGTGTGGCCCTTTATTCTGAAGTGGCAGCTACCACCTCACCAGGGTACTAGGAATGGTGACACACACATGCAAACTAGTCTTCTCACCTTTAAGGCTTCATGTTTGTTCAGGGATGATCCTCTTGTCTACGATCACAAAGAAATCCATCCATGAAGAGGAAATACTGAATATATTAAAACTGGTTCAACTTCTTAAATTAAACACAGATATCCTTAAAATGAGAAAATAACTTAGTTTCACTCTCTCATTTCCTATATTCTCTAAATTTCTTCATATATTAAAACGTAATCATAGTATTGCAAATCCTGACATTATAGACTGAATCTTTAAATGATATTTTGTCTTGTTCTATTTTCTTTTCTTTTCAGTGGTACTGAGAAAATATTTCAGGCTTTAGAGAAAACAGATCTGGGTGTAAATCCTACCTCTTTAAATAAATTTGTAATTTTAGTTAATAACCATACTGAGCCTAAGTTTCTTTAAACTTAAAAAATTATAATAGTACCAATTGCAAACTAAAGAATGTCACTTGTCATCTGGTTCTATAAGGATGAAATAATTAGCCATTGCAGCTGCTGACCTTCAACACCCCTGAAAGGAATTCAGGGTGGAGATCAGGAACGAGGCCCTCTGTGCTCCGGCAAAAACTGGCAGAACAGCCCTTCAGATAGTTAGATATGTTCAGTAGAAGATTTTATGAGCCCAATTTCTTGCATCTTCTCATGTCTATAAAAGCACTAAACTCATTAATGGGGATGTCTACTCCTCATAACTAGCAGCAACCTTCTGCCAAAATGTGTGTTGACTGCATGTATCCTCTTTCACTAGTCATGTGTAATACGGACCTTCCCTACTTCTCTGGAGCAGTTCCTCAGAGCTATCTAAGAGGCTGTCTCCTGGGTCACAGTCCTCAGTAAGCCCCAAATAAAACAACTCAGAGCTCACACATTTATTTTAGTCAACACAATGTTGTACCAATGTTACGCCCTCTAGGAAAGGAAAAATTTATGAAGCCTCTGATATAGAAAGCCTTCAATAAATGGTAGCTATTAAAAAGAGATCTCTATGTAGTAAATGCAATTTTTCATGTTTAGGAAATATAATAATGTAAGTTCTTACAACACTTTCTAATACAGGATATTCCAAGCTGTCCATAAAAGTGGTTTTGTGAAGCAGAATGCTTGCCTAAATGCATCAATAAACTCTACAGTATATTTGGTTTAACTATAAATTATTTCAGAATATATATATATATGTCTTTTAAAGATTTTTTTTGATGTGGACAATTTTTAAAGTCTTTATTGAATTTGTTACAATATTGCTTTTGTTCTATGTTTTTGTTTTTTTGGCCACGAGCATGTGGGATCTTAGCTCCCTGACCAGAGATTGAACCTGCAACCCCTGCATTGGAAGGCGAAGTCTTAACTGCTAGACTGCCAGGGAAGTCCCCAGAATACATATATTCTAAATAATGAATTTTGTATAGAATTTTAGCACCAGGACGGGCAACAAGACAAACAGAGATGGAAATTTGAAGCCAAAACACAAGCTGCCCACATCCCTGAGTTGGGAGGGGCCCCTGCCCCTCCCAACATAAAGAGTGGGGAGATTTCACCTCACACTTGATCCGTTATGGAAAGGTTGGAAGAGGAAAGCAGGGTAGATGCTGGAAAGAGCATAACATTCATCCCCACCCACCTGGCACTTGATCCCCAAAGAGCTTGAGATAGAAGCAGACTCAATATGACAAAGACTAGACTAAACCATTCGTTTCAACCTTTTCCTATATGCCAGTCACTTGTGCCCTATGAACTTCAAATAATGAAGAGAACTATTACATCTACTTTTTCCCATTATGTTAATCATTAGGTGCACATATTATTAAACAAGAGTTCTTGTTCTTTGACCCAATGTTATACTCTTCCTACAAAATCCAAGTTAAAAGTCAATTTTATGGAGTCTTTCCACAACTGGACAGGATAGGTAAAATTATTGGCTTTGTAGCAATATTGCTTACTTAATGTTTCATTACTCTTGTGGTTCTTACATTCCATTATATTAACTATCTGTTGCTGCAAAACAAAATAACTCAAAATGTGGCCACTCAAAACAACAAGCATTTATTATCTCACACGTTCTGTGGGGTAGGACCTAGTTGGGTGCCTCACTAGGTTTCTCACGATGTTGGATTCAGACTTTTAGCCAGGACTGCAGTCTCATCTGAAAAGTCAACTGGTAGAGAGGATCTTTTTCCAAATTCACCCATGTGGTTGTTTGAAGGATTTGATTCCTAAGAAGCCATTCACCTGAGGGCCTCATTTCCTCTCTGGCATTTCCCAACATGGTAGGTGGCTTCTTTCAGAGTGAGACAGAGAGAGGGCAAGAAAGGGCACCCAAGACAAAAGCCACCTTCTTTTTGCAACTTCTTCTCTATCAGAAGTGACATTCTATCACTTTTCTGAATCCTGTTCTTTAGAAGTGAGTCACTATGTTCAGGCTGTATTGAATTAGAGAGAATTGTACAAAGTCATCAACACCAGGTGGGGACATGATTGAGAGCCATATTAGAGGCTGCCTATCACATCCAGGAAAATGGGAAACATGTTTGTGTTGCATACAAGATATCTACAAAGAGTAGCATTTAGTAGGAAATCCAAAATTTTAAAAATAAAATTTAACTGAATTGAATTTGGTTTATCGTGACAATCAAGACATTATTTTCAAATACAAGAAGATGAAAATAGCTAGTGTCACATGACTCAACAATTTCTTAATTCATACCTAAATACTGGTAATTGATATAAAATTTAGTTTACAAAATTCATAGTAATAGTATTTTCATATCTAATGATCTTATCTTTTATTTCTGTGAAATATAATATTTTAAAAATACTAGAATATTAGATGGACATTTCTATTAAAAAGTATAATATCTTTTACAATAGAAATTATATACAGCCTTATATAGAACAGTAAAAAAAAAAATCTGTCTATAAAATGCATCACTAAAACATTTTGAAACTTGACACCAGCTCAGTCAAACTAACTTCTATTTTAGTAAACACTTATTCCTCTATGTATGGCTTTGGCATGTAAAACAGAGTAACCTTTATTTATGGCTCAATTTGAGGAAAAGAAAATACTCTCTACTGTAAATGATAAAGACAACATCTAGAATAATTCTGTATTTTTTTATTTTGTTAGTCCAAAAATATGAGGATATTCCCAGGTCAGAGGAGCCAGTGAGGGACTGGAGGAGACCAACGATATAGAATATAGAAGTTGTTGTTGTTTTCTAGAATTGTAGATGCAAAGTATCAAATAGAACAGATATGACATCTCTTGGAGGAATGTTTAAAAGTAATGTAATGCAATCAAAACATACTCCTAAAGAAAGTTGACACACTTTTGTTATTATTCCAGCTAAATTTTGTTTTTTCATTGTTTTTGTTCCTATTTTTCTCTTATACTCCACTACACATTACTATACTACATTTTCCAAATGCTTATTAATATTACCAAGTCCATAAAAATGTCTCAACAAATATTAAAACAATGAATCAATCAACAGATCTTTCATAGACAAATATTATGGATGTCATAAAAAAGATGATTTACTCCCAAATATTGGCTTTACATGAAATAATAATGTCCCTAATGTTGTGTGTGACTCAACATTACATCTTCTTGTATAAATGAACACTTTATTATTATGTAATATTCCACCATTACATTTACTCTTCCTTGTTCCAAAGATGGCTTTGTCTGAAATTAATATAGCTACAATAAATTTCATTTGATTAGTAATTCATGATATATCTTTCTCCGTCACTTTATTTTTAAATTACCTGAGTCTTAATATTTACAGTGAGTTTCTTGCATATAGTTCAGTATTACTTTTTTAATCCATCCTAAAATTCTCTCTTTTAACTGTGTGTCTCGACCATTCATATTTAAAATAACTACTAATATAGTTGGGTGAAAGTCATCTATATTTCTAACCGTTTTCTATCCATGCATTTTATCATCGCTTAATTTTTTCCCATTTTTGTTATCTCTGGTTTTAAGTGAGCATTTTTAATCATTCTATTTTATGCCCTTTCTTTATTTGTCATTTATGTTTTCTTTTAAGTCTTGAGGTGACTTCCCTCAAGTTTACAATATACATTTTTAAATAGACTATGTCCACCTTCAAATAATGTACAACATTTCAGTTGTAGTACAGGTGCCTTATGGAAAAATAGTCCCTATTCCTCCCTTCTGTACTTTGTGATATTGCCATTTATTTCATTTTTACATATGTTATATAGATGAAAAATTAGTTAACAATCAAGAAGAAAAAAGAGAATGTTATTTGAGCAAAACTGAGGATTATACACATTCAGAAAGTTCTAAGAACTGTTCCACCTGTTACATGTCAAAGGCATAGTCATATACATTTTTGAGACAAAGGATCAAAAATGACATACTAATATTTTACATAAAGTTAACCAAAGATACATAGTCTAGATAAGTACATAAAAAGTGATCAGTAAGTCACTCTAACCCCCTATATAGTTTGGAAGGAATGTTAATCTTTTAAGAACTTACATTTCTAGCCTCAGAAAAAGGAAAATAAAATTGATCTTTACAGTTGAGCAGGTACTCCCATCTATGAGGAACTCTAGTTAATGTGTGATGCACTTGTACACTGCATATTAAGGAGGGAGGTAGGAGGCCCAAATGGGCACAGAGAGAATTTTATGTTTAAATTTTCTTGTCGTGTCTTAAAGTATAAATTTTATTTTACCAGTTACAAACATAATATATTGGTACTATTTTTTCAAACATTTAACTCTTTTAGAGCAATTAATTACAAAAATTAAAAATTATTTATTTTTATTCCTTTTTGTACACTCTTCATTTCTTTATGTAAATTCAAGTTTCTGACACATATCATTTTCCTTCTGCCTGAAGAACTTGTTTTAATATTTATTATGCAACAAGCCTATTGGCAATGAATTCCCTTAGTTTTTGTTTGTTGAGGGTGGTACGTTGGAAAATGTTCTTCCCAAAGATGTTTATGTCCTAATTCCTAGAACCTGTGAATATGTTACCTTAGATGGGAAAATAATTTAGCAGATGTGATCAAGTTGAGATGGGGAAATTATGCTGTGTTATCTGGGTGTGAAAAATGTAATCATTAGAGTTCTTATAAGAGGGAGACAGGAAGCCAGAGAGGAGAGACGATGTTGTGCTGCGGGCTTTGAAGATGGAGAAATAGACCATAAGCCAAGGAATGCAGGCAGTGCCTAGAAACTGGAAAAGGCAAGGGAATGAATTTTCTCCGCAAGGTTTGAGAAGTAATCCAACCCTGCTGACACTCTTAATTTTAAACTTCTGACCATCAGAAATTTAAGAGAATAAATTCCTGTTTTATCCACTGTTTGTAATAATGTGTTGCAGTACTGATGATTTGCCAGAAATCTCTATTTCTCATTATTTTTTTAAGAATATTTTCACTGAGTATAGCATTCTGGGTGGGAAAGGTTTCCTTTCCTTTCCTTTCTTTCTCTTCCCTTCCCTTCCCTTCCCTTTCCTTTCCTTTCCTTTCCTTTCCTTTCCTTTCCTTTCCTTTCCTTTCCTTTCCTTTCCTCTCCTCTCCTTTCTTTTCCTTTCCTTTCCTTTACTCTCCTCTCCTTTCCTTTTCTTTCTCTTTAAAGATGTTAAATATTTCACTCCACTCTCTTCTTGTTTGCATGAATTCTGAGAAATTCACTGAAATTTTTATTCTTGTTGCTCTGTAGATGTGAGTTTTATTTCCTCCTTTAGATGCCGTCAAGAATTTCTCTTTGTCTTTTGTTTCTGCACTTCGAAAGTCTTAAGCATTCTTTTTTTATTGTTATTGTTTATTAGTTTAGTTTTGAGTGTGTGTGTGTGTATGTGTGTGTTGGTATTTATCCTTCTTGGTATTTTTTCAGCTTCTTAAATTTTTGGTCTGGTTTTTCTCATTAGTGTTGGAAAATTCTCAGCCACTAGTAATCAAAATATTTATTCTGTCTCATTTTCTCCTCTCCAGTTGACTTTCCAATTTCATGTAAGCTACACAATTTGATACTGTTCCACACTCCTTGTATGTACTGATATGGGTTTTTGTTTCATTCTTTTTCTTTTTTTTTCTTGTAATGCTTCCATTTGGACAATCTATATATTATCCTATTTCCAAAAAAATTCACTGAATTTTTCCTTGGTCATATTGAGTCTACTGATGAGCCTTTTGAAGACATTCTTCATTTCTTTTACTATGCTTTTGATTTATATCTTTTTCTTTTGATTCTTTTATGTAGTTTTATATATTATTTTATATAGTTTTTATTTCTGTGCAGATACATACCCAATATCATATAGTGCATATTGTATACCTTTTGAACTAGAAACTTTTATATATTATTTATAGTTATTTACAATTCTTTGATAATTCCAAATTTTATGTCTTATCTAAATGTGTTCTGATTATTGCTTTATCTCTTGAGACTGTGCTTTGGCATGATTATAATTTTTGGTTGAAAAACAGAGGTGTGTAGAATAATGAATATTGAGGTAAACTGGGTTTCAGTACGAGGATTATGTTAAACTAGTCAGGAACTGAGCTGGGTTGTGTTTGACATTTCTTGTGTCTATGGACACCAGAGGCTTCAGATTGGTCTGGTGACCATGCTTTTTTCTCCCAATTTAGCTCTGGGGCTTCCCTTTGTGCTGTCTCTTATAAATTCCTGAGCTATAACCCACTGTTATTATTGCTGAAAGTTTATTAACTTGATGGTAGGCTTTGGGCATAGTGTTCTCTAATCTTTTGATTAAGTCTCAATTTTAAGAGTACAGGGTGGGCTTTTGACTCAAGGGTGTGACCCTATCAAGTGTTGCTCTCTCTCCTCCAGGAGTAGAGCGTTCACCCTATACTCTCCAATCTCTTCTTTGGCTACATGGTTGCCCTTCAGTGTTTCCACTCTCTGTCCTATGTCCTTTAATGTTCACTATTTTGCCAGAGAGCAGAACCCTTGGGTGATGTGATGAGGTAAAGGGAGCTAAGAAAATATGACAAAAACAACTTGGTAGGATTAGAGAGCACTACTAAGAGTGTCAGAGGCCACAAAGATGGGGAAATTGTCAAAATGAAGAGAGTATGGGGGAAGAACAAAAGAGGTTCATCAAGGTAAAATGCAGAGAGAAACTGCATTGTCTCTTATACACTTATAAGATTATAATAGGGAATTGGGTACAATATGTAAAGAAATAAGAATTCACTCCAAGTTTTACCTCCAAAATAATCATTAGTATATATACTGAACATAATCTCAAGAATTTATGTTCCCATATATACAGAGAGAAAGATAGATAACTATAAATTATATTAAAACAACGGGGCCAGGGAGAGGGGGAAGATGGTGGAAGAATAAGACATGGAGATCACCTTCCTCCCCACAGATACATCAGAAATACATCTAAACGTGGAACAACTCCTATAGAACACCTACTGAACGATGGCAGAAGACCTCAGACCTCCCAAAAGGCAAGAAACTCCCCACGTACCTGGGTAGGGCAAAAGAAAAAAGAATAAACAGAGACAAAAGAATAGGAATGGGACCTGCACCAGTGGGAAGAAGCCATGAAGGAGGAAAGGTTTCCACACACTAGAAGCCCCTTCGTGGGTGGAGACTGCAGGTAGCAGAGGGGGGGAGCTTTAGAGCCATGGAAGAGAGCACAGCAACCGGGACGCAGAGGGCAAAGTGGAGACACTCCCGCACAGAGGATCGGTGCCGACCGGCACTCACCAGCCCGAGAAGCTTGTCTGCTCACCCGCTGGAGTGGGCAGGGCTAGGAGCTGAGACTTGGGCTTCTGTCTCAGCGCAGGGAGAGGGCTGGAGTTGGCGGCATTAACACAGCCTGAAGGGGTTGGTGCACCACGGATAGCCGAGAGGGAGTCTTAGAAAAGTCTGGAAATGCCGAAGGGGCAAGAGACTTTTTCTTCCCTCTTTGTATCCTGGTGCGCTAGGAGAGGGGATTAAGAGCACCATTAAAGGAGCTCCAGAGACGGGCGTGAGCCGCGGCTAACAGCTCAGACTCCAAAGACGGGCATCAGATGCTAAGGCTGCTGCTGCCACCACCAAGAAGCCTTTGTGCGAGCACAGGTCACTATCTACAACCCCCTTCCGGGGACCTGTGCAGCCCACCACTGCCAGGGTCCTGGGATCCAGGGACAACTACTCCGGGAGAACACACAGCGCACCTCAGGTTGGTGCAACGTCACGCCGGCCTATGCCACAGCAGGCTCGCTCCACACTCCGTGCCCCTCCCTCCTCGCGGCCTGAGTGAGCTAGAGCCACCTTTAACCCCGTCTTCTCTGAGAGAATAACAGATGCCCTCTGGTGACCTACACGCACGGGCGGGGCCAAATCCAAAGCTGAGCCCCTGGAAGCTGTGAGAACAAAGAAGAGAATGGGAAATCTCTCCCAGCAGCCTCAGAAGCAGTGGATTAAAGCTGCACAATCAACTTGATGTACCCTGCATCTGTGGAATATATGAACAGACAATGAATCACCCCAAATTGAGGAGATGGACTTTGAGAGCAAGATTTATGATTTTTTTCCCCTTTTCCTCTTTCTGTAAGTGTGTATGTGTATGCTTCTGAGTGAGATTTTCTCTGTATAGCTTTGCTTTCACCATTTGTCCTAGGGTTCTATCTGTCATTTTTGTTTTTGTTTTCTTTACTTAAAATTTTTTCTTAATAATAATTTTTTTATTTTAATAACATTATTTTATTTTACCTTACTTTATTTTATGTTCTTTTATCCTCTTTCTTTCTTTCTACTTTTTCTCCCTTTTATTCTAAGCCGTGTGGATGAAAGGCTCTGGGTGCTACAGACAGGAGTGAGTGCAGTGCCTCTGAGGTGGGAGAGTCAACTTCAGGACACTGGTCCACAAGAGACCTCCCAGCTCCACGTAATATCAAATGGCAAAAATCTCCCAGAGATCTCCATCTCAACACCAAAACCCAGCTTCACTCAAAGACCAGCAAGCTACAGTGCTGGACACCCTATGCCAAACAACTAGCAAGTCAGAACACAACCCCACCCATTAGCATAGAGGCTGACTAAAATTATAATAAGTCCACAGACACCCCAAAACACATCACCAGACCTGGACCTGCCCACCAGAAAGAAAAGATCCAGCCTCATCCACCAGAACACAGGCACTAGTCCCCTCCACCAGGAAGCCTACACAACCCACTGAACCAACTTAAGCTACTGGGGACTGACACCAAAAACAACAGAAACTACGAACCTGCAGCCTGCAAAAAGGAGACGCCAAACACAGTAAGATAAGCAAAATTAGAAGACAGAAAAACACACAGCAGATGAAGGAGCAAGATAAAAACCCACCAGACCTAACAAATGAAGAGGAAATAAGCAGTCTACCTGAAAAAAATTCAGAGTAATGATAGTAAAGATGATCCCAAATCTTGGAAATAGAATAGAGAAAATGCAAAAAAAAAAAAAAAAACATTTAACAAGGACCTAGAAGAACTAAAGATGAAACAAGCAAAGATGAACCACACAATAAATGAAATTAAACATACTCTAGATGGGATCAACAGCAGAATAACTGAGGCAGAAGAACGGATAAGTGACCTGGAAGATAAAATAGTGGAAATAACTACCACAGAGCAGAATAAATAAAAGAGAATGAAAAGAACTGAGGACAGTCTCAGAGACCTCTGGGACAACATTAAATGCACGACATTCGAATTATAGGGGTTCCAGAAGAAGAGAAAAAGAAAGGGACTGAGAAAATATGTGAAGAGATTATAGTTGAAAACTTCCTTAATATGGGAAAGGAAAGAGTTAATCAAGTCCAGGAAGCACAGAGAGTCCCATACAGTATAAATCCAAGGAGAAACACACCAAGACACATATTAATCAAACTGTCAAAAAATAAATACAAAAAAAGAACATATTAAAAGCAGCAAGGGAAAAACAACAAATAACACACAAGGGAATCCCCATAAGGTTAACAGCTGATCTTTCAGCAGAAACGCTGCAAGCCAGAAGGGACTGGCAGGACATATGTAAAGTGATGAAGGAGAAAAACCTACAACCAAGATTACTCTACCCAGCAAGGATCTCATTCAGATTTGATGGAGAAATTAAAACCTTTACAGGCAAACAAAAGCTGAGAGAGTTCAGCACCACCAAACCAGCTTTACAACAAATGCTAAAGGATCTTCTCTAGGCAAGAAACACAACAGAAGCAAAAGACCTACAATAACAAACCCAAAACAATTAAGAAAATGGGAATAGGAATATTCATGTCGATAATTACCTTAAATGTAAATGGACTAAATGCTCCCACCAAAAGACACAGATTGGCTGAATGGATACAAAAACAAGACACATATATATGCTGTTTACAAGAGACTGACTTCAGACCTATAGACACATACAGACTGATAGTAAGGGGATGGAAAAATATATTCCATGCAAATGGAAACCAAAAGAAAGCTGGAGTGGCAATTCTCATATTAGCCAAAATAGACTTTAAAATAAAGACTATTAGAAGAGACAAAGAAGGACACTACCTAATGATCAAAGGACCGATCCAAAAAGAAGATATAACAATTGTAAATATTTATACACCCAACATAGGAGCACCTCAATACATAAGGCAAATACGAACAGCCATAAAAGGGGAAATTGAAAGTAACACATTCATAGTAGGGGATTTTAACACCCTAGTATCACCAATGGACAGATCATCCAAAATGAAAATAAATAAGGAAAAACAAGTTTTAAATGATACATTAAACAAGATGGATTTAATTGATATTTATAGGACATTCCATCCAAAAACAACAAAATACACATATTTCTCAAGTGCTTATGGAACATACCCCAGCATACATCATATCTTGGGTCACAAATCAAACCTTGGTAAATTTAAGAAAATTGAAATTGTGTTAAGTATCTTTTCTGACCACAACGCTATAAGACTAGATATCAATTACAGGAAAAGATCTGTAAAGAATGCAAACACATGGAGGCTAAACAATAGACTAATTAATAACGAAGGGATCACTGAAGAAATCAAAGAGGAAATCAATAAATACCTAGAAGCAAATGACAATGGAGACACGATGACCCAAAACCTATGGGATGCAGCAAAAGCAGTTCTAAGAGGGAAGTTTTTAGCAATACAATCCTACCTTAAGAAACAGGAAACATCTCGAATAAACAACCTAACCTTCCACCTAAAGCAATTAGATAAAGAAGAAAAACAAAACCCAAAGTTAGCAGAAGGAAAGTAATCATAAAGATCAGATAGAAATAAATGAAAAAGAAATGAAGGAAACAATAGCAAAGATCAATAAAACTAAAAGCTGGTTCTTTGAGAAGATAAACAAAATTGATAAACTATTAGCCAGACTCATGAAGAAAATAGGGGAGAAGGCTCAAATCAATAGAATTAGAAATGAAAAAGGAGAAGTAACAACTGACACTGCAGAAATGCTAAGAATCATGAGAGATTACTACAAGCAACTCTATGTCAATAAAATGGCCAATCTGGAAGAAATGGACAAATTCTTAGAAATGCACAACCTGCCAAGACTGAATCCAGAAGAAATAAAAAATATGAGCAGACCAATGACAAGCACTGAAATTGAAACTGTGATTAAAAATCTTCCAACAAACAAAAGCCCAGGAGCAGATGGCTTCCCAGGAAAATTCTATCAAACATTTAGAGAAGAGCTAACACCTATCCTTTGCAAACTCTTCCAAAATATAGCAGAGGGAGGAACACTCCCAAACTCAGTCTGCGAGGCCACCATCACCCTCATACCAAAACCAGACAACGATGTCACAAAGAAAGAAAACTACAGGCCAATATCACTGATGAACATAGATGGAAAAATCCTCAACAAAATCCTAGCAAACAGAATCCAACAGCACATTAAAAGGATAATACACCATGATCAGGTGGGGTGTATTCCAGGAATGCAAGGATTCTTCAATATACGCAAATCAATCAATGTGATACACCATGTTAACAAATTGAAAGAGCAAATCCATATGATCAACTCAATAGAGGCAGAGAAAGTTTTCAACAAAATTCAATACACATTTATGATAAAAACTCTGCAGAAAGTAGGCATAGAGGGAACTTTCCTCAACATAATAAAGGCCATATATGACAAACCCACAACCAACATTATCCTCAATGGTGAAAAACTGAAAACATTTCCAATAAGATCAGGAACAAGACAAGGTTGCCCACTCTCACCACTCTTATTCAACATACTTTTGGAAGTTGTAGCCACAGCAATCAGACAAGAAAAGGAAATAAAAGGAATCCAAATTGAAAAAGAAGAAGTAAATCTGTCACTGTTTCCAGATATTATACATAGAGAATCTTAAGATGCTACCAGAAAACTAGTAGAACTAAACAGTGAATTTGGTAAAGTAGCAGGATACAAAATTAATACCCAGAAATTTCTGACATTCCTATACACTATGGATGAATAATCTGAAAGTGAAATCAAGAAAACAATCCCATTTACCATTGCAACAAAAAGGATAAAATATCTAGGAATAAACCTATCTAAGGAGACAAAAGACCTGTGTGCAGAAAATTATAAGACACTGATGAAAGAAATTAAAGATGATACAAATAGATGTACAGATATACCATGTTCTTGGATTGGAAGAATCAATATTGTGAAAATGAATCTACTACCCAAAGCAATCTACACATTCAATGCAATCCCTTTCAAACTACCAATGGCATTTTTCACAGAACTAGGACAAAAAATTTCACAATTTGTATGGAAACACAAAAGAACCTGAATAGCCAAAGCAATCTTGAGAACGAAAAATGGAGCTGGAAGAATCAGGTTCCCTGACTTCAGACTATACTACAAAGCTACAGTAATCAAGACAGTATGGCACTGGCACAAAAACAGAAATATAAATCAATGGAACAGGATAGAAAGCCCACAGATAAACCCACACACATATGGTCACCTTATCTTTGATAAAGGAGGCAGGAATGTACAGTGGAGAAAGGACAGCCTCTTCAATAATTGGTGCTGGGAAAACTGTACAGGTACATGTTAAAGTATGAGATTAGATCCCTCCCTAACACCATACACAAAAGTAAACTCAAAATGGATTAAATACCTAAATGTAAAGCCAGAAACTATCAAACTCTTAGGGGAAAACATAGGCAGAACACTCTATGACATCAATCACAGCAAGATCCTTTTTTACCCACTTCCTAGAGAAATGGAAATTAAAACATATATAAACAAATGGGACCTAATGAAACTTAAAACCTTTTGCACAGCCAAGGAAACCATAAACAAGGCCAAAAGACAACCCTCAAAATGGGAGAAAACATTTGCAAATGAAGCAATGGATGAAGGATTAATCTCCAAAATTTCCAAGCAGCCCATGCAGCTCAATAACAAAAAAACAAACAACCTAATCCAAAAATGGGCAGAAGACCTAAATAGACATTTCTCCGAAGAAGATATACAGACTGCCAACAAACACCTGAAAAAATCCTCAACATCATTAATTGAGAAATGCAAATCAAAACTACAATGAGGTATCAACTCACACCAGTCAGAATGGTCATCATCAACAAATCTAGAAAGAATAAATGCTGGAGAGGGTGTAGAGAAAAGGGAACACTGTTGCCCTGTTGGAGGAATGTGAACTGGTACAGCCACTATGGAGAACAGTATGGAGGTTCCTTAAAAAACTACAAATAGAACTACTATATGACCCAGAAATCCCACTACTGGGCATATACCCTGAGAAAACCAAAATTCAAAAACAGTCATGTACCAAAATGTTCATTGCAGCTCTATTTACAATAACCCAGAGATGGAAACAACCTAAGTGTCCATTATCGGATGAATGGATAAGGAAGATGTGGCACATATAAACAATGGAATATTACTCAGCCATAAAAATAAACGAACTTGAGTTATTTGTAATGAGGTGGGTGGACCTAGAGTCTGTCATACAGAGTGAAGTCAGTCAGAAAGAGAAAGATAAATACTGTATGCTAGCACATATGTATGGAATTTAAGAAAAAACAATGTCATGAAGAACCTAGGGGTAAGACAGGAATAAAGACACAGACTCACTAGAGAATGGACTTGAGGATATGGGGAGGGAGAAAGGTAAGCTGTGACAAAGTGAGAGAATGGCATGGACATATATACACTACCAAATGTAAAATAGATAGCTAGGGGGAAGCAGCCACATAGCACAGGGAGAACAGCTTCGTGCTTTGTGATCACCTAGAGGTGGGATACGGAGGGTGGTAGGGAGGGAGGCGCAAGAGGGAAGAGATATGGGATAATATGTATATGTATAACTGATTCACTTTTTTATAAATAGAAACTAGCACACCACTGTAAAGCAATTATACTCTAATGAAAATGTAAAAATAAAAATACAAAAAGAAAACCAATGGGGCCATTTTTATTTAAAAAATTAATTTTACTTGACTTTGAAAGAGGTAAAAGGACCTGAAGGGGATAAAATAAAATTACAACTGTTGGAATTTAGATAATATTTGAAAATATCCTTTATACATCCTCAATGTCACACACACACACAAGCACACACACACACCAACATTAATAGAAACTAAATTAAGTTAAAGCTATTTATTTTCAGCAACAGAAACTTCTATACGTTACTGGTAGGAATACAAAACGATACAGCCATTTGGAAGACTGTCTTGAGCTATCTTACAAAATTAATATACTCTTATCATTTAATCCAACAATCATGCTCCGTGGTATTTACACAAAGGAGTTGAAAACTTAATCCACACAAAAACTCCTTATAGCAGTTTTATTCATAATTGCCAAAACTTGGAAACCCCAGAGATATCCTTCAATAGGTGTATGGTTAAATAAACTGTGATACGTCCAGATAAAGAATATTCTGTGCTAAAAAAGTTTTCTGCATGTCTTTTCAAGCCCTGAAAATACATGAAGAAACTTAATTTCACTTTATTAATACAAAGTGAAAACCAATCTGAGAAGGCTAAATACTATTTGATTGCAACTATGTGACATTCTGGAAAAGGCAAAATTATGGATACAATTAAACAGATCAGTGGTTTCCAGGGGTAGTAGGGACAGAGATGAATTGGTAGAGCACAGAGGTTTTTTAAGGCAGTGAAAACACTCTATATATTATAATGATGGATACATGTCATTACACATTGGTGCCAACCCATAGAATTTACAACATCAAGAATAAACCCTAGGGCTTCCCTGGTGGCACAGTGGTTTTGAGTCCACCTGCTGATACAGGGGACACGGACTCATGCCCCGGTCTGGGAGGATCCCACATGCCGCGGAGCCGATGGGCCTGTGAGCCATGGCTGCTGAGTCTGCGTGTCCAGAGCTTGTGCTCCGCAACGGGAGAGGCCACAACAGTGAGAGGCCCACGTACCACAAAGAAAAAAAAAAAAGAATAAACCCTAAAAGTAAACTATGAATTTGGATGATTATGATATATTAATGTAGGTTTATCCTTGGTAAAAAATGTACCACTTTGTTGTAAATGTTGATTATAAGAGAAGTTATGCATGTGTTGGGGTGGGGAGATTATGGGAAAACTCTTTGTACCTTTACTTCAGTTTTGTTGTTAACCTAAATTGCTGCTGCTACTGCTTCAAAAAAAGTTTTTAAAACTAAAAAAACCTATTTTATCTAGTATTTGAATTTTATATAATAAATTTTTACTTCTTATTTGGGAAATTAACAAATATAGACACTAACATTTCTTCCTACTCTAAGTGTCCCCTGTCAATTCATAAGTAGTTGTTATTCAATTTTGAGTGAGGGTTATTCTACCTTGTTGGGTATTGTTTTGCTTGTTTGTTTGTTTTTTATTTTGTCTTATTTTGAAAATGAGGGTGGGGTTGGAGGAGATAAGATTGAGCAGCCAGCATTTTCAGTTCTAGTTTTTCACCTTAAAATCGTGCTAACAATACTACTGTGTTTTCTGGTGTCCTGCCCTGTTTCACTCTACTGTCAGCCTTTATACCTTTGTACAGCTTTGTTGATCATGTGAATGTCTCTTTTCACTCATGCTCACCATGTGCCACAGCTCACCTTTGGCAATTTCCTTCAGGTTAGAGGTATGTCACAGGTGATGAAGATGGCAGATTTACATAATTTTTCCTTTAGCTCCAACTTCTCTACCTTGTGACATGGATCCGGGTCCAAATACAAACATTGTTTATTCTCATTTAGATCACCCAAATCCCTAGATTAAGTCTCTTAAAGGGATTTGTCAATGGACATTTCATGAGTCTTAAACTTTCAGAGAAATTTACAGCTTTCCCAAGATTTAAGGATGTTTGTTCATGTTCTCTATATTCTCCAATGTTTTGGTTTAAATTTCACTATATTGGAAGATAATTCATGTTTTTTAGTAATTATAATTGTGTATTGAAGATAAATTTTTGACAGTATTTTTGTATATTTTAATAGAGTTTCCAGATGTTAAAGGTATTAATAAGAGTAAAAATTTTTACCTCCTTCATCATTTTTTTTTAGAAGGTCCATAAAATATTCCGAGGGGTGGAAATTATGATGAGGGCATCTTAAGTAACTCACTTTGATCACTTTTGGAATTATTGAGATTTTCTTCATTAAATATATGTTTGCTTGAGATGACAAGTAATTGTGTTTTCTTTTTAAAAATATGGTGAAAATTTCAATAAAAGCTAACCAATTTTAGAGTCCAAGAAATTAAAATTCGTTGTTTTTTTTTTTTGTCAACACCTTGTAAAACCTTGTAAAATAGGTACTATTAAAAGATAGTGGCGATTTAGGTCTCACCCACTAAAAAAAGTCTTTGCTGCTTTTGTATGTTAAGAATATGTTATTTCTTATATTAAGAATATATATTTCTAACATTTAAATGGTAGCCTCAATGACCTATGACTTTCAAAACAATTAACTTTTAAGTAAAACGCATGGCTATATTAAAAATGTTTTTTGGAGAAAGTTCTTAGCAAAAATAGATTGAAGCTATTTTCTATAATGGGTATATTACTTATAAAATAGAGGGTAAGAAATGAAGGGTCATTTTCTTGTAATAAATGAAATTACTATTAGTTAAAATTACTGTTTTAAATATGCTTCTAAGTACAAGCTCATATTTTTATATAAAAGCTTATATAAGCTTTAAGCTTATATTTATATATTTTAAGCCTATATTTCAATATCTATCTGATGAACGTTTAAAAAGAACATACCGGAATCCTACTGGTTAAATTTATTTTCTTATGCAAGGAATGTAAAATGTGATAGAATTTCACAGATTTGTACTCTCTGATCTCTTTCTAACAGTTCAATATAGTAAAAATGTGTTAAAATTACAATAGAGTATTTAAAAATGCAGCCATAAATTCTTTAAATATGACCTATAATGTTTGTGAACTGTGCATGATATTCCTCTAAGAGATATATTCTGTAAGAATAGGTATTAAAAAAAAAAAAAAAAACAGAATAGGTATCTCAAAAAACTATCTTGTGGGCAAGGTTCCATTGGTATTAGAATAAAATGGTATTTAAAGGAACACTAATTTTTTTTTCAAAAAACCCAAATATATCATATTTATTAATGTTTCATTTTCCACTTTATGATAATCATAGGTAAGGCAGAAAGTCAAGAGAATAACGGTTCAAAATAATATAATGCACCATGATGAGCATTTGTTTACTATTTTCCTTGCAAACTGGAAAATGAAAAGTAATAGACAATATCATATACAGCATAGAATTTTAAGTTCTACAGTAGCATGTAGTTGAACAGAGATAGAAATTACTGACTCATTATCAAGAGGGACATTTGTTCGCGTCTTAAAACTTCAACTCAGTAACCATGTATTTTGCATCTACTTTAGGTCAAGCCAATGCACAATTCTGGTAAAATAGAGATGAATAATATTTATTTCAATATATTTAATTTATCTATCAATCATCTATCTATTTTCTCAAGAAGTTCACTGACTAGTAAAACTTATGCACAGATAAATTCTCACAGTGTAATAAATGTAGTAGAACAAGAGAGCCAATGCATCACAGTACAAGGGAACATAATTTCATTAAGTTGGGAAGATTTTAGAATATATAGGTTGTAGATGTGTGGAAGACACATAAATCAGAACAAGACTGGAGACAGAGTAAAAGAGAAGAATGTGCAAATAACCACATAGTGAGGAAATCTTTGGTCCAAGAGGTCATATTCTTCCAATTCAAGGTAAGAGTAATAGAATAGATTTGAAGCAAAAGTAGATGTGGTTTCTCAGGACTCAACACTACTTAAATATGCTGTTTAAGAAAAAGAGTATATCTGTAACATCATCTATAAATTTTGTCCATATTTAATGTGAAGAATTGGTGTTTGTGTGAATAATTGATTCAGAAATGAGTGAAGGTCACTTTAGGGGTTTTAGGGTACAACTTAAATTTCAATTGTTTAGCACTCTCATAATATTTATTGAGAAATTACTTTATGAATGACTTTCGGCTTGGTTCCAAATCTACAGAGATGAAAAACATCATATTTTTCCTCAAGGAGCTCTCAATATGATGATGATGATGACGATGATGATTATGATATGCTGTTGTGGTTATTATTATTGATATTTAACACATATAATATTATCATATTATTTTAGATGACATCTATATAGTCTATTATATATATTAACTAATTTTATCTTCTTAAAAATATATAAAGTGGGTACTAGTATTATTGACTATTTTATGGTTGAGAGAACTGAATCACAGAGAGACTAAGTTTCCAATGCTAGTGAGTGGTAAAGTCAGAATTCCAATCCAGGAAGTTTAGCAACACAGTCCATCCTCTTCATAATTAACCAAATAAACCAGTGGAATAAAATGGAATGAAAATTATGAATGAGTTCATTTTGGGATGTTGTGTAGGATCAAATGAGTGGGCAGCTAATTCAGTTTGCAGAGACTTCCTTATTGAGGTGAAGTTTCACATTGATGAATGTTAAGGAGGAGGTAGGCATAAAAACAAGGAGGGGCTATCAGTTTGAGCCAAGAGGTAGTTAGTCCAAAGCCACACAATTTGCAAATGGTAACAATTATTGCAATATGACAGAACTTATGACACAAGTTTAGTTGAAAGAGATAAAATAATCAAGATTATGGGAGTGCGTATGGAATCTACAGATGTTATTCTAAAAGAATAGAGAATCCAATGAAAGGTATGCTGAGTAATTTAATAAGTGTGTATACAGGTCTGTTCTTAACAATTAGAATCTTTATATTGTTAACTGCACATAACAGTTGACCACAAGTATGATAGGAAATATTAAAGTCTTAGTATCATGGAAGACAGAACTCGCCAGTCATTTTAGTTCTACTTTGCTGCAGGGATAGATCAGAATACTGAGATAATAACTTTAAATGAAGAGGCACAAGACCCAGAATAGCCAAGACAATATTGAAGAAGAGCAAAGTTGTAGGACTGACATCAAGATTTACTATAAAGCTACAGTAGTCAAGACAGTGTAGTACTGGCAAAGGAATAAACAAATAGCTCAATGAAACAAAATAGAGAGTTCAGAAATAGACCCACATAAATATAGTCAAGTAATCTTTGACAAAAGAGCAAAGGCAACACAATAGAGCAAAAGCAGTCTTTACAGCAAATGGTCCCAGAATAACTGGATGTCCACATGCAAAATAAATAAATCTAGACACAGACCTTATATCCTTCACAAAAATTGACTCAAAATGAATTGTAGACCAAAATGTAAAATACAAACCTATAGAAGTCCCAGAAAATAATATGGGAGACCACCTGTATGACCTTGGGTATGGTGATGAAATTTAGATACATGAAATAAATAATTGATAACCTGGACTTCATTAAAATGAAAAAAAAAATTGTAAAAACAATGTCAATAGAAGACAAGCAACAGACTGGGAGAAAATATGTGCAAAAGACACATCTGATAAAAGACTATTATAGAAAATATAGAAAGAACTATTGAACTAAAAAATAAGAAAACAAACAATCCAATTTAAAAACTGGGCCAATGACCATAAGAGATACTTCATCAGACAAGATATACAGATATACAGGTACCTCATCAGACAAGATGAGGTATCTGATGAGATACCTCATCAGACAAGATATACAAATAAGTATAAGAAAAGATATCTCACATATCTCATCAGGGAAATGCAAATTAAAACAATAATACACACCTATTATAATGGCCAAAACTCAGCACAGTGACAACAACAAATGCTGGCAAGAATGGGGAACACCAGGAACTCTCATTTATTACTGATGGGAATGCAGAATGGTACAACCACTTTGGAAGACAGTTTGGTGGTTTCTTACAAAAGTAAAAATATTCTTATCATGTGATCCTGCAATTGCACTCCTTGGTATCTACCCAAAGAAACTGAAAACTTATGTCCACACAAAAGTTTGTATATAGATGTCTGTAGCAGCTTTATTCATTGTTGCCAATACTTGGAAGAAACCAAGTTGTCCTTCAGTAGGTGAATGGACAAATAAACTGTGGTACATTCAGACAATGGAATATTATTCTGTGCTAAAACAAAATGAACTATAAAGCCATGAAAATATATCAAGGAGCTTTAAATGCATAATACAAAGTGAAATAAGCCAATCTGAAAAGGCCACATACTGTACTATTCCAACTATAGGACACCCTGGAAAAGACAAAATTATGGAGGCTGAGAAAGATCAGTGGTTGTCAAGGGTTTAGTGGGGGCAATGAAGGGACAGAGCACAGAGGTTTATTATGGTAGTGAAAATACTCTGTATTATATGATTATGGACAAATATCATTAAACATTTATAACAAGCTCTAGAATATAAAAAAGCACAGGTTAACGCTAATATAAACTCTGGACTGTGTGTGATTATGACGTGTCAATGTAAGCTCATCAATTTTAACAAATATACCACTGTGTTGAGGGATGTTGATAATGAGGTAGAGTATTCACATGTGGGGTCATGGGGTATATGAGCACTCTCTGTACCTTCCTCTCAAGCAATTTTGCTGGGAACCTAAATCTGCTCTAAAAAATTCAACATTACATATATATATATATATATATGTATATCTCAGAAAGATTATATCCCATTGATTTGAATGTTATTAATCTGCAGTCTTTATCCTTACAAAAAATATTTTGAATTCCTAGTTATATAAATATTATAATTTGCTCATGATTTTGTTTACACATATTTGTCATTAAATACATCAAAAATACATATAATACCTAAGTAATTAATAATTTATCATTAAAAAAGAAGACACTAGACAGTAACTCAAGGCTGTACAAAGAAGTAAAGATCTCTAGTAAAGGTAACTACAAAAATAAACATCAGATCTAATATATATAAAATACTCCAGCCAACAGTAGCAGAATACATACTCTTCTCAAGGGCATATGGAACATTCTGCAGGGTAGATGGTATGTTAGTGCCAAAAAACAAGTCTTAATGAATTAGAAAATGTTGCTATCATACAAAATATCTCCTCAAACTATACTGGAAAGAAACTGGAAATTAATAAAAGAGGAGAAACTGGAAAATTTACAAATATATATTTGTTAACAAACTCTTAGCTAATGAGACAAAAAAGAAACCACAAGAGAAACTAAAAGCTCTCTGAGACAAATGAGTACAAAAGTACAACATTCCAAAACTTATGGGACAAAATAAAAGCAGTACTAAGCAGAAAATTTGTAGCAGTAAATATCTATATTGAAAAAGGATAAAGAGATCAAATTAACAATACACCTTAAGGAACTAGAAAAGGAAGAGCAACCAAAACACAAAACTGTTGAGTATTTTTGCATCTATGTTCATCAGTGATATTGGCCTGTAGTTTTCTTTCTTTGTGACATCGTTGTCTGGTTTTGGTATCAGGGTGATAGTGGCCTATTAGAAAGATTTTGGGAGCATTCCTGCCTCTGCTATATTTTGAAAGAGGTTGAGAAAGATAGGTGTTAACTCTTCTCTATATGTTTGATATAATTTGCCTGTGAAGCCATCTTGTCCTGGGCTTTTGTTTGTTGGAAGGTTTTTAATCACATTCTCAATTTCAGTGCATGTGATTCGTCCGTTTGTATTTTCTATTTCTTCCTTGTTCAGTCTCGGAAAGTTGTGCTTTTCTAAGAAAGTGTCCATTTCTTCCAGGTTGACCATTTTACTGGCATAGAGTTGCTTGTAGTAATCTCTCATTATCCTTTGTATTTCTTCAGTGTCAGTTGTTACTTCTCCTTTTTCATTTCTAATTCTATTGATCTGAGTATTATCCCTTTTTTTCTTGATGAGTCTGGCAAATGGTTTATCAATTTTCTTTATCTTCTCAAAGAACCAGCTTTTTGTTTTATTATTCTTTGCTATTGTTTTCTTCATTTCTTTTTCAATTATTTCTGATCTGATCTTTATGATTTCTATCCTTCCGCTAACTTTGGGTTTTTTTTTTTTTGTTCTTCTTTCTCTAATTGCTTTAGGTTTAAAGTTAGGTTGTTTATTTGAGATGTTTCTTGTTTCTTGAGGTAGGGTGGTATTGCTATAACCATCCGTCTTAGAACTGCTTTTGCTGAATCCCATAGGCTCTGGGTTGCCGTGTTTTCATTTTCATTTGTTTCTAGGTATTTTTTGATTTCCTGTTTGATTTCTTCAGTGATCTCTTGGTTATTAAGTAGTGTATTGTTAGCCTCATTTTATTTGTATTTTTTACAGTTTTTTTCCTGTAATTGGTATCTAGTCTCACAGCATTGTAGTCAGAAAAGATACTTGATACAATTTCAATTTTCTTCAATTTACCAAACCTTGATTTGTGACCCAAGATATGATGTATCCTGGAGAAAGTTCCATGAGCATTTGAGAAGAAAGTGTATTCTGTTGTTTTTGGATGGAATGTTCTATAAATATTAATTAAGTCCATCTTGTTTAATGTGTCATTTAAAGCTTGTGTTTCCTTATTTATTTTCATTTTGGAGGATGTGTCTATTGGTGAAAGTGGAGTGTTAAAGTCCCGTACAATGATTGTGTTACTGTTGATTTCCCCTTTTATGGCTATTAACATTTGCCGTATGTATTGAGGTGTTCCTATGTTGGGTGCATAAATATTTACAATTGTTATATCTTCTTGGATTGATCCATGATCATTATGTAGTGTCCTTCTTGGTCTCTTGTAATAGTCTTTATTTTAAAGTCCATTTTGTCTGATATGAGAATTGCTACTCCATCTTTCTTTTGATTTCCATCTGCATGGAATATAGGAATAAACCTACCTAAGGAGACAAAAGACTTGTATGCAGAAAACTATAAGACACTGATGAAAGAAATTAAAGATATTACAAACATGTGGAGAGATATACCATGTTCTTGGATTGGAAGAATCAACATTGTGAAAATGACTCTACTACCCAAAACAATCTACAGATTCAATGCAATCCCTATCAAACTACCAATGGCATTTTTCACAAAAGTAGAACAAAAAATTTCACAATTTGTATGGAAACACAAAAGACCCCGAATAGCTAAAGCAATCTTGAGAAAGAAAAAAGGAGCTGGGGAAATCAGGTTCCCTGGCTCCAGACTATACTACAAAGATACAGTGATGAAGACAGTATGGTACTAGCACAAAAACAGAAATACAGATCAATGGAACAAGATAGAAAGCTCAGAGATAAACCCACACACATATGGTCACCTTATCTTTGATAAAGGAGCCAAGAATATACAGTGGAGAAATGACAGCCTCTTCAATAAGTGGTGCTGGGAAACAGCATTAACAGCTACATGTAAAAGAATGAAATTAGAACACTCCCTAACACCATACAGAAAAATAAACTCAAAATGGATTAAAGACCTAAAAGTAAGGCTGGACACTATAAAACTCTTAGAGGAAAACATAGGCAGAACACTCTTTGACATAAATCACAGCAAGATCATTTTTGACCCACCTCCTAGAGAAATGGAAATAAAATCAAACGGGACCTAATGAAACTTAAGAGCTTTTGCACAGCAAAGGAGAACATAAACAAGATGAAAAGATGAAAAGATAAAACTCAGAATGGGAGAAATTATTTGCAAATGAAGCAACTGACAAAGTACTAAACTTCAAAATTTACAAGCAGCTCATGCAGCTTAATATTAAACAAACAAAAAACCCAATCCAAAAATGGGCAGAAGACCTAAACAGACATTTCTCCAAAGAGATATACAGATTGCCAACAAACACATGAAAGGATGCTCAACATCACTAATCGTTAGAGAAATGCAAATCAGAAGTACAATGAGGTATCACCTCACACTGGTCAGAATGGCCATCATCAAAAATTCTACAAACAAAAATTGCTGGAGAGGGTGTGGAGACAAGGGAACCTGCTTGCACTGTTGGTGGGAATGTAAAATGATACTGACACTATGGAGAACAGTATGGAGGTTCCTTATAGAACTAAAAATAGAACTACCATATGACCCAGCAATCCCACTACTGGGCATATACCTTAAGAAAACCATAGTTCAAAAAGACTCATGTACCACAATGTTCATTGCAGCTCTGTTTACGATAACCAGGACATAGAAGCAACCCAAGTGTCCATCAACAGATGAATGGATAAAGAAGATGTGGCACATATATACAATGGAATATTACTCAGACATAAAAGGAAAGGAAATTGAGTTATTTGTAGTGAGGTGGATGGACCTAGAGTCTGTCATACAGAGTGAAGTAAGTCAGAAGGAGAAAAACAAAAGCCATATGCTAGCACATATATATGGAATCTAAAAAAAAAGAAAAAAAGGTTCTGAAGAACTAGGGGCAGGACAGGAATAATGATGGAGACGTAGAGAATACACTTGAGGACACGGGTAGGAGGGAAGTGTAAGGTGGCACGAAGTGAGAGAGTGACATGGACTAATATATACTACCAAATGTAAAATAGATAACTAGTGGAAAACAGCCATATAGCACAGGGAGATCAGCTATGTGCTTTGTGACCACCAAGATGGGTGGGATAGGGAAGGTGGGAGGGACACACAAGAGGGAGAGGTATGGGGATATATATATATGTGTAGCTGACTCACTTTGTTATAAAGCAGAAACTAACACACTATTGAAAATCAATTATATTCCAATAAAGATGTTAAAAAAAACACACAAAACTGGAAAACAGAAGAAATTATAAAGATTTGAATAGAGGTAAATGAAATAGAGAAAAGAAAGTCAATAGAGAAATTTAATGAAACAAAATATTTGTTCTTTGAAAATATTAACAAAATTGACAAATGTTTAACTAAACTGACAAGGAAAACTGAGAGAAGAGACAAAATACCTAAAATTAAAAATGAAATTAGGGATATTAATTCCTACCATAGAGAAATTAAAAGGCTTAGAAGGGACTGCTATGAACAAATTGAATTTGTATGCCAACAAATTAAATAAATTACATGAAATGGAAAAATTCCTAGAAACATGCAAGTATTAAAAATTACTCCAAAGGAATAGATAACCTACAAGGACTCTTAACAAGTAAAAAATGAAACAGTAAAAATATAATAATAATAAACTTCCTAACAAAGAAAAGCCCAGGACCAGATAACTTCACTCATAAATTCTACCAAACCTTAAAGAATAAACCCCAATTCATCTCAAACTCATTTTAAAAATAATAGAAATGGCAGGGACATTTTCTAACTCATCCCATGATGCTAATGTACACTAATACCAAAGGTAGATAAAGACATCACAAAAAAAGAAAATTACAATTCATTACCCCTTATATGTAAATGCTAAAATCCTCAACAATATACTTGTAAGCTGAATCTAACATCAAACTGAAAGGATTATACAGTATGAAAAGTGTAATTTTCTCCAAATGCAAGGGTGGTTAACTGATAAAATCATCCTATGTAATACAGCACATCAATAAAAAGAAGGGAGAAAAATGGTCATCTCAATTAACCCAGAAAAAAAGAAGTTAGCAAATTCTAGCACACTTTCATGGTAAAAACACTCAGAGAACTAGGAATAGAAGTGCAAACAAATCAAAACCCCAGTGATATATTGCTTCATTTCCATTAGGATGCATATAAAAAATAGAAAATAGTAAATGCTGATGAGGATGTGAAGAAATGGGGACCCTGTACATTACTCAACATTTTTGAGAATACAAAATGTTTCAGAAGTTATAGGAAAAAGTTTGACAGTTTTCCATAATTTAAACATAGAATTACCATATGACCCAGAAGTTCCACTCCTAGCTATACAGTTGACCCTTGAACAACATGGATTTGAACTGTGCAAGTCCACTTATATGTGGATTTTTTTCAATGGTAAATACAGTACTACAAGATCCACAGTTGGTTGAATCTGTGGATGCGACAGATACTAAGGGTGGACTCTAAAGTTATACGTGGATTTTCAACTTTGCAGGGGATCAACATCCCTAACCCTCTTGTTGTTCAAGTGTCAACTGTATACTCAAAATAACTGAAAACAAGTACTCAAACAAGTACATGTACATGCATGTTCATAACAACACAATTCACAGTAGCCAAAAGTTGGAGATAGTCCAAATGTCCATCATGTGATAAATGTATAAACAAATTGTGGTATATACATGAAATGAAACATTACCCAACTACAAAAGGAATGAAGTACTGATGCACGCTACAACAAGGATGAACCTCCAAAACATCCTTCTGTGTGAAAGAAGGCAGACACAAAAGATCATATACTGTATGATTCCATTAATAAGAAATATCCAGAATAGATAAATGCATACAGATAGAATGCAGATTGGGAGTCGCAAGGGGCTAGAAGGAGGGAATGGATAGAAATTGCTTGGTTGGTAAGAGGTTTTGCTTTGGAGTGAGGGTGATGTCTTGGAACTAGATAGAGGTGGTGGTTGCACAACATTGTGAAGCCACCAAATGCCACTGACTTGTTCACATTATGATGGTTAATTTTATATTATGTGAACTTCACCTCAATAAATTATGTTTTTAATGTCAGAAATGTATAACAAAATCTTCATTAAATTATAAAAATTATAAAGCTCAATTTCCCTAAGTTATCAAACTAAAATACGGTAATATAAATTTTCATATTAAGCAAAATATCAGTACAATTCTTACATATTTACTATTTCTAACAACACACAGTGAAATGAATTAAACCTCCTTTACCCTTGACTCATGGAGCTTCTAAGCCGTGGGACTGGCAGCTGTGGGACCGTTAGAGTTAATAGAGATTTTTCAGAATGTGCATATCTCAACAATTGAAAATATGAGTATGAAGTGGCACATACAGCATTTTCTTTTCACATGAAGCAGGTTGGAGAGAAAGAGCTTGAGAAGGTGGATTTACCTGGACATTCACCCTGCCATCTGCATAAATCTACAGAGTGGGAGAGAATTAGTTTCATTATTAATGGTATGCCTTAACCACTAGCAATATCTTTCTGGTTTTTATGAGTGGATGTAGACAGCCAATGGGGTAATTCTGTCATATTCTATAGCGCTCAGCTACTGCAAATTAGTTATATTGAATTAGGGTACATTGATGTCTACACTTTTGTGCTCACAGTTAATTGTGGCTTAGAAAAAACTATATTAGCCGTAGGTATTCCTTTGTTTCCCATGAAAATTTGAAAGTGGAGGTTTGTCTAGTTCCTTCCAATGTGAACCCAGTGAGATTCTTTGAATAGGAAGGGAATCGTATTAGAGCAGTTCCCTCCTAAATTCAGATTGGGAATTGCTAGAGACTGAGTTGATAATAAAATAACTGAATCAGTGTGAGGTAACCTCTCTACTTGAAAGGTTTGACAAAGCAGTGGAAACGGTGCTAAATGATCTGTCAGGCAACTCATTTAAACTAAGTCTCAAGGAGAGGAGAAATATTTATTGTAAAATAGATTTTGAAAGGCCAGAGAATGAAAGGGCTTAACAAAATTTGCACTAAAGAGAAAATTAGAAAACAGTACCAGTCCAAAATGAAATCTGTGTAGTAATCTGGTTATCTAGGAACTGATTACTCAATTTTATAAGTTAGCCTGTTTGTTTGTCTCCTTGCTACCCTAGGATTGTCCAGTTCCCTGCTTATTAGCATTGTGAAAACATAGGTAAGTAATTAATGGACAACTCACTTGATGCTTTGTGCAAACAGTCATGGCTTTCAAGTCCTACTCAGAGGCAACAGGCATGACTCTTGAAAGAAAGGAATCCCTTTTTGCATTGACCATGAAAAAAACAACAACCATATAGGTGTGTGTTATCATCCTTATCCAATTTGGTCTTTCATAAAGCTAGGTCCAATAGTTAAAGGTAGGGGAGGGCTATGAGCCTCTTACCAAAAACCTTGTTGCCAGGACTCATGTTTTAATTAAAATAACTGAAATTTCTCTCAAATATTTATCCACAGACAGAATAGTTATACAAACTCTTTTTGTGAATTCATTGCGTGCAAAGTATACTTCAGTCAGATAGGATAAGTCTAATGTTAGAATCAGCTAAACATCTGGTCATGTCATATAATGAGATCCCCAAGTGAGAAACGGGACACAGATATTGAGTCACAGCCTAGAAATCACTTAGAAGGGCACTAACTTGTGGGTTCATGCGATTATAATGTAACATTTAGGCCAAGTTGGAGGTGTCTATGCAATCTAGCTAGATAATCTACACATATTGCCACATATTTCATCAATTTTTCTATCATTTTTATTTTAACTAACAAAGCTTATAGTGTACCTCTAGATAGTAATATTTGAAGGTTGCGGAATCCTCCTTTCCATGGTAGGTTTTTGATTAGGGTCATTAAAATGCTACCTAATATTCCTGGATTGTGGGCTTTTAATTGTGCTAATTTAAGTGTTAACTGTCTGCTTCTAGGACATAAATTCCAGTTAATTTATACACATCTGTGCATCTCACTATGTTGTAAGAATTTACAGTAAATTATAGAAAAATCAGTCCTTACTATTGATGACAACTCTTGCAGAATCTTTCAGAGGCCTCTCTTTTAAATTGTGGAACTGTATTTTCGCATTAGGTGGAAATTGGTAATATCATGAGAATATGAGAAAAAACTGTAGATAGGATTCAAAACACTTTCATTCTAGGAGATTTTCTTATCCATAGAAATTCTGGAGATGATAATTTCTAATATGACCATCCTGATGCATATCTCTCCTTAAATTCCATTCAAAAATGGGATGTCAGGGCTAGAAGATGGATTTATCATTTATTCTACTACATGTAGCGTTGGGAAGAAAAATGTTATCAAAATGATTATTGGGAGAGTGATCATATAATTCATTGTACAATTCTCAACACTTACAATGAAAGGAAAATATTAGCAACCATAATGCCAGGGTAATAAGTATAAATGGGGCCTATCCCAAGCAAAATTTTGATGTGTGGGCATCTTAATTATAGGTGAAAATCAGATTAAATGAGGATAGATAAGAGCTCTTAATTATAATTTTATATAGGTCTTTTAATAACTATTCTGATTAAAATTTGAAATATTAAAATTTAAAATAAATCTATATTTATCTGATTAAAATCTGTATTTCCCAATGGCTGGGAAATAAAAATAATAATCTAAGAAAATTCAATAAAGTGATTCATATAATTACAAATCCTATTATTTAAGTCAAATAAGTTATACATTAAATAGAGTTAAACAAAATAAGGTATACATGTAAGACAATGAACACAATAATTAAGACCATGAGACAATAAGATTAACTTGAGGACAAAAGAGAATAATCAAACACTCTAAGAAATACAAATCAATAAAGAACATGGACATTTAATTTTTTTTTCTTTTTTTTTGTGGTATGCGGGCCTCTCACTGTTGTGGCCTCTCCCATTGCGGAACACAGGCTCCGGATGCGCAGGCTCAGTGACCGTGGCTCACGGGCCCAGCTGCTCCACGGCATGTGGGATCTTCCCAGACCAGGGCACAAACCCGTGTCCCCTGCATTGGCAGGCGGACTCTCAACCACTGCGCCACCAGGGAAGCCCGGACATTTAATTTTAATAGCAAATTGAAACAATAACACAAATGAAATGAAGATGATAGTTATACCTAATAAAACTGAGGGCTTTCTTCAGTATTTATGTAATTCAACTTTTATTCATTTGTATGCCACTCTTCATGCATGTTTATAGAGAAAAGTAAAGCTGATAAAAAAGTTTTAATGGAAACATGCACAAGGAAGTTGATGAGCTCTCACTGAAAAATATCTCTCTTTAAAGATATTAATTTATTTTAAAAGTGTTAAAACTGTGTCCACCATAAAATTTCTAGATGCAGGCAATGCATAAACAAAAATCATAGTATACATTTTAAGTTGATAACATCAAATTATGTAAACCAAAATAGCATAAAAGTAAAAAATACAAGACATAGGAAATAGTTCAAAGGAAGTTTGAAACAAGTTAAAATGTAAGGCTTCAATTTATGGGACTTTGTTATAGAGCGTGTTAATGGTTCACAAGCATTGCACTGCATAATTGCTTCAATGGACTTGGTCTTTTAAACAAGAAGTTGCATATAAAGGATTTAAATTACAAACAGTCCTTTTATTTCTAGCTTTACAGAGTGTTTTATTTACGTCACCTTTAATATATCCTATGTGAATTCTCTCCAACCTGAATAGACATGCCATCAGAAGATACCTATTATAAAGCTATGATAAATATTAAATACATGCAATAATATTAAAAAAGGGCATAATTTTACATGGAATAATATGCTACAGTGAATTCTATATATTATAACAAGCCATTTTAATTTAAAATGTTAAAATTAATTTCATATTTGAAAATACTTACCAATCTAGAATTCATAGTCTTGGAAAGGCAGTGTATTGATCATGATAGACAATATTTGATGTAGGAAAACTCCCTAAATCTTGGTGGCTTAATATAAGGTAATTTTTTTCTTTTTTCAGCAAGGAGTATTTGTATATGACAATGCATTAATGATATTTGTTTTATCTATGTTGTTAATTGCCAAATAATAGTAATCTTAAATATCCCAGAAATGTCTTTTATGATTTTTCATTGAGTTATAATTAACTCAATATTGTTTTAGTTTCAGATGTATAGCATAGTGATTTGACATTTTTATGCATTATGACATGATCACTTCAATAAGACTAGTTACCTTCCATCACCACACATAGTTGTTACAATATTATTGACTATAGTCCCTATGTGGACATTTTATCCCCATGATTATTTTTTCCTCTTAATTCCGCTCACCTATTTCATCCATCTCCCCACACTCCTCCCTTCCGGCAGCCACCTGTTTGTTCTCTGTATCTGTGATTCTGTTTCTGTTTTGTTTTGCTTGTTCATTTGTTTTTTTTTTTTAGATTCTATATATAAGTGAAATCTTACATTATTTGTTTTTCTCTGTCTGACTTATCTCACTTAGCAAAATACACTCCAGGTCCATCCATATTGCTGCAAATGACAAGATTTCATTATTTTTAATGGGTGAGCAATATTCCATATATATATGTGTGTGTGTATATATATGTCAGGGTTAGTGTTAGGCTTAGGGTTAAGGCTGTTATAGTAGTTCTATTTATGGTTCTTTGAAAAAACTTTATACTGCTTTCCATAGTGGGTGCACCAATTTATATTTCCAACTATAGTGCAAGAGAGCTCCCTTTTCTTCACATCTTTGACAAACCTGTTTCTTATCTTTTTGATAATAGCCATTCTAACAAGTGTGAGTTAGTATATCACTGTGATTTTGATTTGCATTTCCCTAATTATTAGTGATGTTGAGCACATTTTTATGTGCCTATTGGCCATCTGTATGTCTCATTAGGGAAAAGAAAAGTCTATTCAGGGCCTTTGCCCACTTCTTAATTGAAATGTTTGTTTTTTTGATATTGAGTTGTATGAGTTCTTTATATATTTTGGATTTCACTCCCTTATCAGACATATAATTTGCTAATATCTTTTCCTATTCAGTAGGTTGCCTTTTCATTTCATTGATAGTTTTCTTCCCTGTGCAAAAGTTTTTAGTTTGATGTAGTCCCATTTGTTCACTTTTGCTTTTGTTGCTTCTGCCTGAGGAGACATATCCAAAAAAGTATTGCTAAGACCTATGCCAAAGAGCATACTGCCTAGGTTTTCTTCTAGGAGTTTTATGGTTTCAGGTCTTACATGTAAGTTTTTGATTCATTTTGAGCTTATTTTTTTATATGGTCAAAGAAGGTGGTCCAGTTTGATTCTTTTGCATATAACTATCCATTTTTCCCAACATGATTTTTTGAAGAAACTGTCTTTTCCCTGTTCTATATTCTTTCTTTTTTGTTGTAGATTAATTGACCACATGAGCATGGGTTTATTTCTGGACATTTATTCTGTTCCACTAATCTGTGTGTCTGATTTTTCTCTGTACCATACTGGTTTTGATTACTTCGTATATGTAAATTTTAGCTTCATAGTATAATTCCAAGTCTGGGAGCATGTTGTCTCCTGCTTTGTTCTTTCCTCAACATTGTTTTGGCTATTTGGGATCTTTCGTGTTTCAAAACAAATTTTAGGATTATTTGTACTAGTTCAATGAAAAATTTGTATTTTGATAGAGATTGCATTGAATCTGTAGATTGCTACATGTAATAAGAACATTTTAATGATATTGATTCTTCCAATCCATGAGCACAAAATAACTTTCAATTTATTAGTGTCATCTTCAATTTCTTTCACCAGTGTCTTACAGATTTCAGAGTACCAGTCTTTCAACTCGTTAGTTAAATTTATGCCTAGGTATTTTATTCTTTTTGATGCAATTATAGATGAGATTGTCTTCTTTGTTTGTTTTTCTGATATTTCTGTATTAGTGTATAGAAATGCAACTTATTTCTGTATATTAAATTTTTATCCTGCAAATTTATTGAATTAATTTACTAGTTCTAATACGTTTTTGGAGGAGTCTTTTTGTTTTCTATATATAAGCAGAGAAATATAGTTTTATGTCATCTGCAAATAGTGACAGTTTTATATCTTCCATTCCAATTTGGATATATTTTATTTATTTTTCTTGTCTAATTGCTGTGGCTAGGACTTTTGAAAATATGTATAATAAAGTGGTGAGAGTAGGCATTCTTGCTTTGTTACTGATCTTAGAGGAAAAGCTTTCAGCATTTCACCATTGAGTATGATGTTAACTGTTGGTTTGTCAGATATGGCCTTTATTATTTTGTGGTATCTTCCCTCTGTGCCCACTGTGGTGAGAGTTTTTATCATAAATGGATGTTGAATTTTGTCAAAAGCTTTCTCTGCCTCTATTGACATGATTATATGATGTTCATCCTTCAATTTGTTAATGTAGTGTATCACATTGATTGATTTATGGGTGTTAATCCATCCTTGCACCCGTGGAATGAAACCCAGTTGATAATGGTGTATGATCCTTTTAATGTATTGTTGAATTCAGTTTGCTAATATTTTGTTAAGGATTTTTGCTTCTATGTTATCAAGGATAGTGACCTATAATTTTCTTCTTTTTAAAAGTTTTTTTTTGGTATTGAGGAAATGCTGGCCTTATAAAATGAATTTAGAAGTGTTTCCCTCTTTTCAATTTTTTGTAATAACTCTTTTTAAACATTTGGTAGAATTTACCTGTGAAGCCATCTGAACATGGACTTTTGTTTTGGGGAATTTTTAGAATTTTGTTACAAGTAATGGGTCTATTCAGATTTTCTATTTTTCCATACTCACTCTTGACAGATTGTATCTTTATAAGAATTTATTAATTTTCTAGGTGGTCTAATATGTTGGTGGTCTAATATTCTCTTATGATCATTTTTATTTCTGTGGTATTGGTTGTTTCCTCCTCTTTCATCTCTAACTTTATTTATTTGGGCTCCCTCTTTTTGCTGATGAGTCTGGGTACAGGTTTATCAATTTTGCTTACCTTTTCAATGAACCAACTCTTAGTTTCACTGATCTTTTCTACCATTTTTTTAGTCTCTATTTCATTTATTTCTGCTTTGATTTTTATTATTTCCTTCCTTCTACTAACTTTTGGCTTTGTTTGTTTTTCTTTTTGTAGTTTCTTTAAATGTACATTTAAATTGCTTATTTGTGAGTTTCCTTATTTCTTAAGGTAGGCCTGTATTGGCATGAACTTTCCACTTAGAACTGCTTTTGCTGTGTCTCATAGATTTTGAAGAGTTTTGTTTCATTTCTATTTATCTCAGGTAGTTTTCGATTTTCCTCTATGATTTCTTTGTTGACTTACTTGTTGTTTTGTAATATGCTGTTAGTCGCTACACGTTGGTATTTTTCCAGTTTTCTTCTTGTAGTTGAATTCTAGTTTCATACCATCGTGGTCATAAAACATGCTTGATATTATTCAGTCTTCTTACATTTATTTAGATTTGGTTTGTGACCTAACTTGTGATCTATCCTGGAGGATGTTCCCTGTGCACTTGAAAAGAATATACATTCTGCTGCTTTTGGATGGAATATTCTGTATATATCTATTACAACCATCTGATATAATGTGTTGCTTAAGGCCTGTGTTTCCTTATGGATTTTCTGTCTGGATAAATCTATCTGGTGTTGTAATTGGGCTATTAACGTCTCTTACTATTAATTGATTGCTATTTCTCCTTTTATTTCTGTCAACATTTGCTTTATATATTTAGGTGCTCCTATGTTGTGTGCATAAATATTTACAAATATTACATTTTTTTGTTGGCTTGATCCTTTATCATTTCATAATGCCTTTCCTTGTCTTTACTTACAGTCTTTGTTTTACAGTCTATTTTGTCTGATATGAGTATTGCTACCACAGCTTTTCTTTCTTTTCCATTTGTGTGGAATATTTCTTTTCCATCTCTTCACTTTCAGTATGCATGTCTTTAGATCTGAGGTAAGTCACTTATAGGCAGCATATAGATGGGGTCTCTTTTTTAATCCATTTATTTACCCTATATCTTTTGATTAGAGCATTTAGTCCATTTACATTTAAAATAGTTATTGACAGGTATGTATTTACTGCCATTTTCTTGATTTTTTTCTGGTTGTTTTGTAGTTCTTTTCTGTTCTTGTCTTTTTCTCTTGGTTTCTTCCCTGTGGTTTGATGATGGATTTGGTTACCATGATATATATATATATTCTTTTAAAGCTGATAGTTGCATAAGTTCATAGGCATTCTAAAAGCACTGTATTTTTAATCCCACATGCTTTATGCTTTTGTTGTTGTATTTTACATATTTTTAGTTTTTGTATCCCTTAACTACTTACTGTAGTTATAGTTTATTTTCTTACTTTTTTCTTTTAACTTTCATACTAGCTTTTTAAGTGGCTGATCCACTGCCTTTACTATATATTTGTCTTTATCAGTGAGATTTTTCCTTTCATATATTTTCTTGTTTCCAGTTGTGGTATTTTCTTTTTGGTTTAAAGAAGAATCATTAACATTTCTTGTAAGGTCAGTCTAGTGGTGATGAATTCCTTCAGTTTTTGCTTTAATGGAAAACTCTTTACCACTCCTGCAATTCTAAATGATAATCTTGCCTAATAAAATAGTCTATGCTGTATGTTGTTTTTTTTTTTTTTTCCTTTCAGCTCTTTAGATGTATCTTGCCACTCCCTTTTGTCCTGTAAAGTTTCTGCTGAAAATCAGCTGATAGTCTTATGAGGTTTCATTTTGTATGTGACTAGTTGTTTTTCTCTTGTTGCCTGAAAGATTCTCTCTTTATATTTAACTTTTGCTATTTTAATCATTATATGTCTAAGTGTAGATATTTGGAGATTCATCTTGTTTGGGACTCTCTGTGTTTCCTGGACCGGTAGGCCTGGTTTCCTTTTCCAGGTTAGAGAAGTTTCTTGTCACTGTTTTTTCAAATAAGTTTTCTGTTTTTTTTCTCTCTCTCATCGTTCTGGGACCCCTATAGTGAAAATGTTAGTATGCTTGATCTAGAAGTCCCTTAAACTATCCTTATTTTTTTCTCTTTTTGCTGCTCTGAATTGATGATTTCCCCTAGTCTATCTTCCAGATTACTTATTCATTCTTCTGTATCATATAATCTGCTGGTGATTCCTTCTATTTTACTTTTATATCATATTTTGTATTTTTCTGACTAGTTATTTTTTATATTCTCTAAGTCTTGCTGAAATTCTTGCTGAGTTTCTCCATTAATCTCCCAAGTTTGGTGAGCTTCCTTATGACTGTTTCTTTGAATTGTGTCAGGTAAATTACTTATCTTCATTTGATTAAGGTTTGTTTCCTGTGGTTTTATTTGCTTTTCATTTGGATCGTGTTCATCTGTCTCCTCATTTTGTTTAACTTTTTGTTATGAATTAGGTTAAATAGTCATTTCTCATGGTCTTGAAGGAGTGGCAGTGGGTAGAGTGCTTGCACCTGGAAATTTTGGCAGCCTGGCTGGGGCTATAGCAGACCTGGCTGGGATCAGTTCCTAGGCCAAGGCCAACTTGGTGATCTGGCTGGGGCTGAGGCAGGCATGGACCAGGAGAGGTCCAAGGGGAACCCTAAACAATGGTGCTTGCTGGTGCCTCTGACCCTGGAGAGAATTCCAGCAATTCTCTGCCTGTTTGGCAGAATCCCTAGAGTTAGTAAATGAATTCACTTCTCGTATAATCTTGGTGCCCTTTAAACTACTGATTTTTCATTGTGACCTTGGGTGGGCAAGTCTGTGCTCATGACCCTCAGCAATATCCCTTCTTACTACAAATTGCCACATAGAGGATGGGGTTAACATGGATACTGTTTTTCCATCTTTTCTATGTGGTCCTTCTATGTACACTATGTGTACAATCAGCCTTCAAGCCTTCAAGAGAGATTGCTTTATATGTAGGTATAGATTCATTGTCTCTGTTGGAGGAGGTAAACTCAGGGACTTCCTACATCACCATCTTTGACAACTCCTCAAAGTACAGTTTATTTCAAATTCATGCCATATTCCCCAACCAGTCAACTGGAGTTCTACTATATGGAGACATTCAGGGACCAAGGATGTTGGAGGCTCCTAGTATACTATATGGCCTCCCTGGTCACAATAACAGGGAAAAAGACAGATGGAGTCTTCTCTACTTCCCTTGGAGTGACACATGTCAGTATCAAGACAGACCAGTGGCCCAAGCTAACAATGCCCTTGCCTAACTCTAAGTGTGATAGAACAGTGGTCTCCAACCTTTTTGGTACTAGGGACAGGTTTCATGGAAAACAATTTTTCCACTGACTGGGGCGGGGGGGGCGGATAGTTTCAGGATGATGCAAGCACATTACATTTGTTGTGCACTTTATTTCTATTATTATTACATTGTAATATATAATGAAATAATTATACAACTCACCATAATGCAGAATCAGTGGGGGCCCTGAGCTTGTTTTCATTTTCCACTCACTGATAAGGTTTTGATATGAGTCTGCAAGCAATTGATTTATTATGGTCTCTGTGCAGTCAAACCTCTCTGCTAATGATAATCTGTATTTGCAGCTGCTCCCCAGCGCTAGCATCACCACATCAGCTCCACCTCAGATCATCAAGCATTAGATTCTCATAAGGAGCATGTGACCTAGATCGCTCGAATGTGCAGTTCACAGTAGGGTTCGTGCTCCTATGAGAATCTAATGCTGCCACTGATCTCACAGGAGGAGAAGCTCAGGTGGTAATGCGAGCGATGGGGAGCATCTGTAAATACGGATGAAACTTCGCTCACTTGCTCACTGCTCATGTTGTGCTGTGCAGCCCAGTTCTTAACAAACCATGGACCAGTACCACTCCATGGCCCGGGGGTTGGGGACACCTGTGCTAGAAAATAAAGGTAGCAGATGTAGCAACAAAGTGAAAAGAGCTGTGGATTATTTATGTCTCTTGTTACATAATTGACTACTGGTATTATTCTGGACTGGTCACATAACTCCCCTAAACCTCAGGTTCTTCATCTATAAAATGGGAGAAAAAAAATGAATGATCTTTATGGTCCTCTCCAACTCTAAAATTCAGTGACATCAATATGTAAGCAAATAGACAACATGTAAATGCATATAAATACACATGATTCTGTTCCAATGAAACTGTGTTTACAAAGCCAGGCAATAGGCCAGATTTGGCTCATACACCAGAGTTTACCAACCCTTGACCTAGAGCAGTCCCTGTTGGAGAGGTTACACTTATTTCTTCCTCCACTGTTGAATAGATACTCAGAAAATATTTAGTATATTAAAATTAAGATTTTCAAATGTAATAGAAATGGGATGAGGGAAATGTTTCAAGTTTTAGAGGACTTGCATACTCTTCTGCTCTTCTTATATTTTCTGTCTAGAACTTCTAAAGATATAATTTTCAGCCTAAGAGTGTACAGGAATGCCTATACATGCCTCATTTTAATGCACTCCACTTTATTGTACTTTGCAGATATTGCATTTTTACAAACTGAAGGTTTGTGGCAACCCCAACACAAACCCTACCAGTTTTATAGTGTTAGTGAAAACACATGTAGTATAATTCTATAGGTCTAGAGAGCCTAAGATTATAGCACAAAAGATCATTTTATATAAAACTTGTAAATGTAAGTTGGGGGCTCAGATATAGTTTATATATATAGTAAAGTCTATGATTCTAAGAAAAATAATTTATCAAAGCAGGGAATACAGGTATCTAAGTTCATGGGTGGAAATGTCCATCCTGAGAGCTGGGTTAGAGCAGAGGGTCTATACTTCTTGTATCTCTGAAAATCAAGGCTATATCCAAATGAGTAGATCAATACATGAAGTAAGCCACAATAAAATGTAGAAATTAATGACCACCTTTACCACAGAAATCCATGTGTCATAGATTGTCTGTGATATATATTTTCAAAGACTCATAAATCTCATCCAAAGTTCCCTAAACCCTTTGAGTAAACAAGCTTTTTTCTTCATCAGAGATAAAGTCAAGAATCAGAAGTGAGTTGTATGTGCTCTTCCAAATACATACTTTTCCTACTCTATTCTCCAGATAAGAGGAATAAGGAGGTGTATCAAAGTTTAAGTAATTCTTAAGCCAAAATCTTTGTTCTCAATTTGGTCTTACATATCCTTGGGACAAATGTCTTTCTTGCATTATATATTGTTTTTGTATGTCTAATTATTTTACAGTTTACTAGCATGGATTACAATTTTCACAATACACCATGACATTTTAACACTTATCTAGTCTCATTTTCTACCCCACTCCTCTGGAAATTTAAATAAAAATATAAAACAATGGTAGAGTGAAGAAAGATTATTATTCTTATCACACAAACTTTCCTTCATCAAAAATGGTGTCAGCAGGGTCAGGGGTGTGGCCTAATTTCTATTCTTATCTGGTTTGGAACCTGAGTCAGTTTGGTTAAAAAAACCCAAAAAACAAAAATAAAAACAAAATAAAAACTCCATCTTTTTTGAAATGGGTCAACCTCTTCTTTCAAAAAGAGATGCATGATGTATAAGCCTGAGTCTAATCAGGAGACAAACTACAGAGTTATTTAAAAGGGATATAAAGAATGATTATGTTAAAGAGGAGATTAATTATTAAGATATAAAATTTATATCTAAAATCCACACTACATCTGAGGGAGCATACCAGAGGGAGAACAAACTGAAAAAGAGAAACCTTCTCTTCTCAAAGCTGGACTTAGAACTTCATTGGAGAAAGTGTGGTGCAGTCCCTGGGTGGCATAGATATTTTCTGGGTTTCATGAGCCAGAGCTGGTCTACTATAATCTATCAAGTAGGAAATAACCGTCTAGGGTACAAGCAAGCAAAAGCTGGTGTGCCATTGCCTAAAATGAACTGGGGCACTGTTTCATATGAGAGGACTGGAGCTGGCAGTGTCTGCTTGGGGAAGACTTGGGAAGGTGGTCACTGAATCCAGATTTGGGCGGTCTATTGTTGTGGGACTGTGTGCTTTGGGCAGGCAGCTGGGACAGGTCACCACAAGATGCCTCCACATAGCTGCACCTCTTACTGTGTAGCAGGAGTAGAAAATTAATTAATTAAAAAACCCCACAACACACCATAATGAGAAACAGAAACACCCTTCCTTCTACTATATCCTTCTAGTACACTCTGTAGATAAAGCTTAACATTGTGCTCACTGTAAAGAAGAAGTGCTTAAAGAGTCCAGTACACTTTTAGAGACCAGATTATGAAAGGTGAATTTTGAGGGGCAATAAATTGATAATTGGTAATTGATATGTATGGATAAGACAACCATTGTCTTTCTCATTGTACATTTGAACTTTAAGCAATATGAAGCGTGGGACACTGAACCTCTACAGCTGAAAATCTGCATAACTTATAGTCAGCCCTCCAAATATGCAGTTCCTCCATATTCAACCAACAGTGAATCATGTAGTGCTGTAGTATTTACTTTGGGAAAAAAGTCTATCTATAAGTGGACCCACACAATTCAAACCCATGGTGTTCTAGATAAAATATAATTAACAAATATTCCATCAGTATGAGGAAAATTTTAGATTAATACCTTAATTTTAAATAATTGTGTTTATATCTTCTTTGCTATCTATAAAGATATTTTATATGAAGTTGGAGCATTTGTATCAGGGACTGTTGACCGGATGTCATGCTAAACTTATAAACTGGTCCAGATTATTTTTAATGTAATCCCCCCAAATTTTTAGTATCTTTCAACTAATTTTTCTCTTTCCAAATAAATTATTTATTTCTAATATACTCATTGTAACCCAGTAAAAGAAGAATGCCACATCCCAACATTCATATAGGAAGAATAAAACTGATCAGATAAATTATTGTAGGATTTTCTCTGTTCTATAACACATAACTGTGATTGGAATGGTTAATGAACATATTAAAAATTGAAACAATTAATTTTTGATTGGTTAATATAATAATGACCTATGTATTTATTGTATTTATATTATATTGTATGTAGTTTTTAAAATGAAGGATGGACAGGCAAGTAAATTCAGCAAGTTGGTAGAATAGGAGTTTCTAGTGATCATCCCCTTGAGGAAACATCAATTTGAACAACTATCCATGTACAAAAATACCTTCACAAAAGCTATGAATTCCAGGTAAATGATTGCAAAGAGAAGCACAGAAATAAGAGAAGACACATTGAGGAGGATAAGAAAGACAGTTTCATATTATCCACTTTCTTCCCACCCTCTGTGTGGAGAGAGACACTTTCCCTGTGGGTGGGGGAGAGAGTAAAGTGAGCAACCAACATTATTGCAGACTTCAGCACAGAGCTGCACCAGTGCCAGGCCAAATTCTGTGGCTTAGGCTCCAGGTGGTCTCCCATGGACCCAGTCTCCTGGCTCATCCCTGTATCAGGTTAGACTCCAGACTCCAGGCTGGACCAACCCAGTGCCATGCTGCCCTCTAAAGACCCAGTAACCAGATTTACCCCAGGAGTACCTGACACCTGGTCAACCCCCAGTGACACAGGATCCAGGCCTGCCCTTGTAGACTCTGGTTCTAGGCCAACCACCTTGGACTCAAGTACCAGGCCCACTCACAGATTCAAAACCGAGGCCTTCTCCAGTGGACTCAGGCTCCAATCTTGTCTCCATGGACCAAGGGACCATAAAAAACAAGAAATAGAAATTTTAGAATTGAAGAACACAAAGATTGAACTGAATAATTCAGTAGAGAACTTCAACAACAGACTCAAACAAAGACAGAAACAGTGAGCTCATAGGTAGGTCATTTAATATCCAGTCAGAGGATCAATAACAACAAACAAACAAAAAGAAAAAGGAAAAAAAGAAAAACAATGAAGAAAGCCTATGTGAATTAAGAGAAATAATCTATGTATTATTGGAACCCCCAGAGGAAAAGAGAGGGAAAGAGGGGCAGAAAGCTTATTTAAATAAATAATGGTTAAGAACTTCCCAAATATAAGAAAAGATCTAGAAATTTAAGTTCATGAAGCTCACATATCTCCCAAAATATTCGATCTAAAAAGAACCTCTTCATGATGCTTTAAAACTGTCTAAAATCAAAGACAAAAATAAATATTTAAAAGCAGCAAGATAAAATAATTCCTTACATAAAAGGGAACCCCGTAAGTTTATCAACAGATTTCTCAGCAAAATTCTTACAGGTAAGGAAAGAGTAAGATAATATATTTGATATATTCAAAATGCTGAAGAAAACAAAACAAAACAAACAAAAATCCCAATTCTGCCAACCAATAATAATTTTCCCCACAAGGATGTTCTTCAGAAATGAAGAGATTAACACTTTTCTGAGGGGGAAAAAAAAAAAAGCAATGGGAGTTTGTAACCATTAGACATGCCTTACAAGAAATGCAAAAGATAGTTCTTAAAGTTGAAATAATTTGAAAACTTATAAAAGTATAAAACTCACTGTAAAGGTGAGAATATTGTCAAATTCAGAATACTTTAATACTGTACTGGTGGCATGTAAATCACTTTTAACTCTGGAATAAAAGTTAAAAGACAGAAGTATTAAAATAACTATAGCTACAATGTGTTAATAGATACAACATATATAAAAAATATAAATTGTGACATAACCCATATAACAAAAATGTGTGGAGAGGAGAAGTTAATGTGTAGAGTGTTTGTATACAATTCAAGTTAAGTTGTTAATAGCTTAAAATAGAATGTAATATTTATAAGATGTTTTATGGAGGCCTTATAGCAACCACAAATAAAACACCTGTGCTGAAAGAAAAAACAAAAAAACAAACAATACTGCTAATGAAGAATACTATAGCAAGCAAAAATGTCCTTCAAAATGAAGGAGAAAAAGACTTTCCTAGATGAACAAAAGCTCATGGAGTTCATCACCATTAGACCTGCCTTAGAAGAAATGTGAAAGTGAGTCCTTCAAGGTGAAATAAAAGGACACTAGATAGCAAAACAAAACCATATGAAAGTATAAAGCTGACTGATATATGTAAATGTATAGACAAATACAGAATAGTGTAACACTGTAATGGTGGTACATAAATCACTTTAACTTTAATATAGAATTTAAAAGACAGAAGTATTAAAAATAACTATAAGTATAAAATATTATAATATAAATATTAAAGATATATAAATATAAAATGATGTAATTTTTCACATCAATAATATAAAATATGTGTGCAAGGAGTATCAAAAGAGTAGATTTTTGTGTCCAAATGAAATAAAGTTATCAATTAAAAATAGAATGTTATAAATATAATAAATTTTAAGTAACCCATGTGGTAACAATAAAGAAAATACCTATAGAAGATACACACAGAATAAAAGAGAAAGGAATTAAAGCAAGTCATTAAAAAAATAAAACAAAACAAAACAAAAACAATACAACAAAAAGAAAGACAGCAAGAATGGAAAAGAAAGACAAAAAAACTATAAGCTGGAAAAATAATGAAGAAAATGGCAATAGTATGTCTTTACCTATTGGTAATTACTTTGGAGGTAAATGGATTAAACTCTCTAATTGAAGGACATAAGATGACTAAATGGATCAATAAACAATATCCAACTATATATCATCTAAAAGAGACCCACTCATAATAAAGTTCATATATAAAAAGCTCACAGCTATCTGCATCCTCAATGGTGAAAAACTGAAAGTTTTTCCACTAACACCTGGAACAAGGCATGGATGTCCTCTCTTGCCACTTCTAGTCAACATGGTACTGAAAGTCCTAGCTTAGCAATCAGGCAAAAAAAAAGAGAAAAAGAAGGCACCTAAATTGGAGAGGAAGATGTGAAATTATCTCTGTTTGTGGAGGATGACATAATCTTATACGTAGAAATCCCAAAATATTATACACACACACATGCACACACACAAACACATGCATACATGACTTTTAGAACTAATAAACAAATTCAGCAAAGATGCAGGACACAAAATCAGCATAAATATATCAGTTGCCTTTCTATACACAAACAACAAACAATCTGAAAAAGACATTAGGAAAACTATCCCAGTTACAATAGCATCAAAAAAGAAAAAAATACTAGAGGATAAACTTAACCAAGATGATGAAAGACTTATACACTGAAAACTACAAAACATTGCTGAAAGAAAAGAAAGAAGACAGAAATACATGACAAGATATCTCATGTCCCCGAATTAGAAAACTTAATATTATTAAGACATCTATATTACCCAAAGTAATCTTCAGATTCAATGCAATACCTGTCAAAATTTTAATGATAATTTTTGCAGAAACAGAAAAAAATCTCATATTTATATGAAATAAATAAAGGACCCCAAATAACCAAGACAATCTCGAGAAAGAACAAAGCACGACCTCACACTTCTTGACTTGAAGACATATTACCACACTACAGTAATCAAAACAGTATGGTTCCACAATAAAGACAAGCACATAGTCCAATGGAACAATGATAAAGCCCAGAAATAAATCCTACCATATATGGTCAAATGATCTTTGACAAGGGTGCCAAGACCACACAAAGGTGAACAGATTGTTCCTTCAACAAATGTGTTGGTAAAACTAGATATTCAAATGCAAAAGAATTACATTGGATTGTTATCTTATACTACACACAAAAATCAACACAAGTGGATTAAAAACTTAAACATAAGACCTGGAACTATAAAACTCTTAGAAGAAAACATAGAGGAATTTCTTCAGGACATTTGTTTTGGCAATTATTTCTTGGATATGACATCAAACACCATCAACTAAAGAAAAAATAGAAACATGGAACTGCATCAAATGCAAGCTTTATGCAGGAAAGGAAAAAATGAACAGAGTGAAAAGGCAACCTATGGAATAGTAGAGAATGTTTGCATATCATAATTCTTATAAGGGACTAATATTCAAAATATATAAGGAATTCTAACAACTCAATAACAAACAACAACAATGGCAACATATAACCTGGTTTAAAAATGAGCTAAGGACTTGAGTAGACCTCTCTCCAAAGAAGATACACAAATGGCAATTGGACAACAGGCCTATGAAAGGATGCTCAGCATCACTAAGCATCCCAAAATGCAAATGAAAACCACAGTGAAATATAATTGCACACCTGTTATGATAGCTATCATCAAAAAGACAAGAGGTAACGTGTTGGTGAAGATGTGGAGAAATTGGAACACTTGTGCACTGTTGGTGGGAATGTAAATTTGTGAAGCTGCTGTGGAGAACAGTATGGAGATTCCCACCAAAAATATAAATAGAACTATCAAAAGAGTCAGCAATCCCACTTCTGAGTATTTATCTAAAATAATAGGAGATATTTCAACTCCCATGTTTATTGCATCATTGTTCACAAGAGCCAAAGGTTAGAAACAATCTATATGTCCATCAACAGGTGAATGAATAAAGAAAATGTGTTATACACATAAAATACACATAAAATGGAATATTATTTGTTTTTAAAAAAGAAGGAAGTCCTGCCATACACTACTACATGGATGAGTCTTGAGGACATTATACTAAGTGAAATAAACTAGTTACAGAAGGACAAATATTTCACAACACCACTTATATGAGATATCTAAAGTAGCCAAAATTACAGAGGTGGAAAGTAGAAGGGTGGTTGCTAGGGCTTGTGGGGAGGGGGCAACAGAAGGCTGCTGTGCAAGTGGGCATAGGCTTTCACTCAGGCAAGATGAAAAATTTCTAGAGATCTGCTGGGCAACAATGCAGGTACAATTAACAATACTGTACTTCACACTAACAATTTTTCAGGTGGATTTTTTAATGTATAATTATTGATCACAATAAAAATAAACAGCATATGATCATGTGAAAACAATCGATTACTTAGAAAAACATTGAACAAAAGAGGTGGAAATCCTCTACAATGGAAACTACAAAAGATAGCTAAGGGAAATTAAAATAAGACCTTAGGAAATGGAGAAAGATGCTACACATATGTTGGAAGTTTCAATAGTATTAAGATGTCAACTTTCCCCAAGTTTATCTAGATAGTTGATACAATTCCAACTGAAATTTTATTGCTAATTTGAAAGATTTTCCATATATCCTGTTAAGTGTAAAATATAATGTGCATATACATTTTTCTCTGTATCTATTTATATTTAAATATTAAACATATTTAAAACAAGAATGATACAAATAAACCTCATACCTGTTGAGTTGTACTAGTTGTATAGGATATAGCAATGGGAGTGGAACATTGTACTATCATTTCTTTTCATAATTTCTAATTTTTGAGACATTCGAATATATTATTCAAAAATTAATTTAGAATACCAATTATATTCTATAATTCTAGAGATACTTGTTGTATCTCTGCAAGAATACTAGTTGTAGAGAAATATGGACCTAAGTATTGCTCTACTGGGAATTAAGCAAAGAAAGTTATGAAAGATGCTGGTTCAAATTCAGGGGAAAAATTACTTAGGAGTTTGTTTCAGTAGTATAAGAACTTAAGTTGTATAAAAAGTTAAGAAATGTGCACTCCTTCAAATCCAGTTGGAGAAAATAAAATTTGAGAACAGCAATATCTCAGTCAGTTAAGCCTGAAAGGTACACAGTTTCAGATTTGGTTAGAGAAAGGAACTGGATTAGAAAAACTTCTTGTGTCTTAGGAAACATGCTGGAGGAGGGAGAGTTCTCTTTCAGAATTAGTTGAGGAAAAATGCCAATCTAGGAAAAACAAAGAAGCCACAATTGCACTGTGCAGGCATGTCAGGACAACCAAATCCTTCAGGTCAGAGAGAAGTATTCAGTCTCTGTTCTGGATGTTAATTTGCAGTGGAACCAATCTTCTGTGTTTTTTCTGTCTAGGCAGCAGTACATCAGGACAACTAGGCTTCTGTGTTGTTTTCAATTACTTCCCTTGGAAGATAGTTTATGGCTAAGTTATTTGCTGAAATTTTTTTAAACATCTTTATTGCAGTATAATTGCTTTAAAATGGTATGTTGGTTTCTGCTTTATAACAAAGTGAATCAGCTATACATATACATATATCCCCATACCTCCTCCCTCTTGCATCTCCCTCCCACCCTCCCTATCCCACCCCTCTAGATGGTCACAAAGCCCCATGCTGATGGGAAGCAGTCACATAGAACAGGGAGATCAGCTCAGTATTTGCTGAAATTTTAAAGCTGCACAGTCCAATATAGAGTTACTAGTTATGTGTGGCTATTTCAATTAATTAAAATGAAGTAAAATTAAAATTAATTTCCTCACTTGCACTAGCCACATTTCAAGTGCTCAAGAGGTTCGTGTGACTAGTGGCTATTGCACTGGACAGCACAAATGTGGAAGATTTTCATCAATGCAGAAATTTCTGTTGGACTCTAGCTATTCTAAAGAACCAGTCTTATACATGAGATTGCAAAATTTAGTAGGAGTCTCAAGTCATGCTGAAATGTTAAACAACTTCAGTGTGACCTCAAGCCCCCTTTTCCCCCAGTAGATACCTTCATATAGTCCTTATTGAATGACCAGTGCCATTCCACTGAGGTTTTCTTTACTACAATAGTTCTCAACTTTGTGTGCTCATTAGAATGAGGTGGGAAGATTGAAAAACATCCTAACTCTAGTTTATCTGTGGAGATGGGTCTGACATAGTGGCCAGGCATTAGTATTCTTAAAAATCTCCTCATATGACTCTAGTATGCAGCAGTATTGAAGGTCATTTTAGAGATACACATAGGCCCATCCCAGACCCCCTGAATCTGAAACTTTGGGGACAGGGCCCAGCAATCTCTATTTTCCTGTACAACCTCGAGGGGAGTCTGATGCACAGTACACCTTAAGAATCACTGCTTTCCTACTTCCCTTGTTATCCAAAAAGTTCTGTGATTTTACCTTCTCTTCAACACGTACACATGACTTTGAGAAAATACTGTTCTTCATACATGTCCATGAAAATCTCATTTAGCTGCCTTTTTAGTTACATCTTTTGCCCAATTCCACAATCCATTTTTTAGAAACGCTGATTAGGTCTATTGATTTTTATTTTGTTTTCTCTTCCTAATTATATTATTGGATATTAAAAGATGTAGATATATTTTAAAAATATCCAATAATATATTTTATCATCTTTCTAAAGAAATTCTGTATTTATTTTAGTTTTTACAGTTTGTCATTTATATATATAAATATATATGCATATTTAATGTATTCTCTTGACTTTCTGATTTCTTGACTGAGAAGTTTTCATTTTTACAGAGTCAGCTCTGCCAATCTTCCCCATAATGGTATCTTCAATTTCCCTTTACTAAAACTGATGCATCTGAACCTTAAGAGTGTACATGTGGTTCCCAAAATTATATTATATATTTTAAATTTATTTTTTATCAGATATGTCAATCAGATTTAATACATATTGAGTTATCAACAGCAACACTTATATTTAAACATTTAATCTACTTGAAATTTATTTTTATATATAGTGAAAGTAGGGTTCTGGCCTCATTTTATTCCTCATTGGCAAGTTACTTGTGCTGGCATTATCTATTAAATTAACTACCCTTTCCCAAATTGAATAAAATGACTCTGTTGCAGTATACTACATTTACATATATACTAAAACATAGTTTGGAATTCAATATTCATTGGTATATTTTCTCTTTCTAGGGTTGTGTTTTAATCATTTAATTAAAGAGGCTTTATAATGTATTTTATTATCTGGCTGAAAAATTCTCTTTCCCATTTTTTTTTTCTTTTGTAGTGCTTCAAATTTGATTGGCTATTGTCAGTGATTTGTATATCCATATGAACTTTGCTATGATTTTATCTTCATCACCCTGGAAAGCTCATTAAAATTTAATCAAATTTATATATTAATTTTGAGAGTGTTACATTCCAGGAATAGGTCATGTTTTTAAATTTTTTCAGATCTAATTTTATATGATTCAATAATATTTTATTGTCATAATTCAAGTGAGTGACAATGGGCTCAATTTTGGGTGTAGCACCTGTTTGCTCACCAGCCCCAGAGCCTTCCAGGACCTCTCTGGTCTCCACACAGACCACCAAAATGTTGACCTAAAACAAATACACTGTCAGATATTTCCCCAGCAAAGATGAGTTTATTCAGAAATTGAAATTTGGGGTCTACCATCATGGTGAGCATGTACAACTTCTTACATGACAAAGGAAGAAGAACACCCTTATAGAGGGGAAGAGGAAGTTGGGAGTAGGGGGGTCTTTAGTGAGGAAGGAGTCCATGACTTTTCTTTGGCTGAGTCCTTGCCATGAAAGAATAGGAGTCTTTCTCCTTCCTTTTGGGCTCTTATATCATCACAGGGTGTGAGAGCTCTCCCTTCTGGTTTCCCAAGTCTAATTGAGATTTCTGTTTATTAAATTTTTTACACCCTCATCTTTTTTGGGTTCTTGGCTGAAACACTTCTATAATAAAGAAGAAAGATTAACAGGAGAAAAACAAACAAGTTTAATAGCATTTATACCTCCTGTATACATGGGAGAGACCCAGGAAAACTGAGTATCTCCCCAAAATGGCCCAGACTACTGCTCTTGGATGGCTTCAGCCTGCAGCGGCTTGGAGCAGGATTTGGGTTCCCTGGCCAGAGACTGAAGTCAGGCCACAGCAATGTGAGCACTGAATCTTAGCCAATAGACCAGTGGCCAGTGACAAGGCCCTGGCACATTAGCTTTGGAGAAATGAATTCCCACAAAGAGAAGGAAAGTAGTGAAACAACTAAAGTGTTTGTTAGTAGCAAAAAAGAGTACGTGTGGATAGACAGGTGGACTCAGGGAGAGAGTCGTGCCCTTGTGGTAGTTTGAATCATTTTTATGGGTCATTTCTTCCAGGTTTCCTTTGGCCAATCATCTTGCTTTGCCTGGTTCTGAGTCCATATTTGGATTACTCAGGGTCTTCCCTTGTGTATGCATGCATCTCTTAGCCAAGATGGATCCTAGCAAATTGACCTAAGGGTAGGTTGACATCATCTACTATGGAGTGGTGCCCCCTCCCTTTTGACTGCCAAGGAGCCTTTCTGCACATGTGTAGTCGGGGAGGTCTCCTTGACCTTGAGAATGAGGAATGTGTGGTCTCTTTATCTTTTGTCTGAGCAGGGCTCAGCTCCTCTCTGCCATTACTGTTATCTTAAAGTGTCCACTGAAGGCAAAGTCCAGCTGTTTACCCTGCTCCTGTTGTTATTTTTATCTGGAAGTGTACATAGGAGGGTGGGGAGGCAGTTACTGGAGGTTGCCAGGAAATGCACAAGGGTAGACAAGGGTGAGGTCGTTATGCAGATTTGTCACTGTCTTCTCCATTGATAAGAGTTTCTAGAGCTTTAGAGTCATCCTTCTCTTCCTGGTACAGAGAGGGAGATATCCTTAAAAATGTAGATTTTTCTTACAAGTGCAATTTTTCTTTTAATAAAAAGGTAACTTCGACTTGGCTTTCAGAACTTCTCTCATGTCTGCTATTTTTAAAAATAATGAGCCTAAAATAATCCTTATGCCAAAAGGTAAAATTTATTTATTTTAAAATATATTTATTTATTTTTGGATGTGTTGGGTCTTCGTTGCTGAGTGCCGGCTTTTTCCAGTTGCGGCAAGCGGGGACCACTCTTCGTTGCGATGCATGGGTTTCTCATGGCGGTGGCTTCTCTTGTTGCAGAGCATGGGCTCTAAGCACACAGGCTTCAGTAGTTGTGGCACATGGGTTCAGTAGCTGTGGCTCGTGAGTTCTAGAGTGCAGGCTCAGTAGTTGTGGCACATGGGCTTAGTTGCTCTGTGACATGTGGGATCTTCTTGGACCAGGGCTCGAACCCATGTCCCCTGCATTGGCAGGCGGATTCTGAACCACTGCTCCACCAGGGAAGTCCCAAGGCATATTTTAGTTTAAACAATTCTTCTCCCCTTTGTATTTCCAGAATATTCTATATTCAATCTTTTTTGATATTCAGCTAGATTTGATTTTCTAAAACTTAAAAAAAAAAAAGCTTATTTCCACATTCATGAATAAAATGTTTCTATGACCTTACTTTTTACATTGTTTATTTGAAACAAGGTGTGCTAAATTCATATTCTTTCATCTGGATTAATTTAACTTGAATTGCAAAGTATATTTCTAAAAAGTATTTTGGAATGTTCATAATTTGACAATCTTTATAGAGCTTCTCTATTCTATTTTTTGATCAGTTTTTGTAATTTATATTTACCTATATATTTATATTAAATGGTACTTTAAGATTTGTTGCCATAGATTTACATTTAACTTACTCCTATGATTATTTTACATTTTTCTATCTCTTACTGAGTTTTCTTTTTTACTTCGAATTTTATACAGTTAATCTTCTCCATTTTAAAACATCTTAATCCTGAGGAAATCACCAATTCATATTTTAAAATAATTAGATCTTAGGGAGGGTAGGAGGGAGACACAAGAGGGAGGATATATGGAGATATATGTATATGTATAGCTGATGCACTTTGTTATACAGCAGAAACTAACACAACATTGTAAAGCAATTATACTCCAATAAATATGTTAAAAAAAAAGGTATGACTGCTTCCCACAAAAGAAAAAATAAAGAATTAGATTTTAGATTTATTAATAGTTTCTACACTAAAAATGTCTGAAATTTCAGGTTTTATTGTTTTTATCTTCATGTGTTTTATGATTGATTTTTATGTTCATTATTTCATTTCTTAATAAATAATGTGTCCTTTACTTTCCATGTTTAATTTTTTAATATTGAAGGCAATTAAGATATTTGAAAATACATTTATCTGTGTCCCATTGGTTTTTATTTAGAATATTCTTCTTTTCATTGTTTTCTAAGTAGATGGTACTTTTATTTTATCTTTGATGCATAGATGTTTAGTAATTTATTTCATAATTCCCTTATAGTTGAAAAACTTACTTTCATCTACTTTTTAGTTATTTTTAATTTTATTGAATAAATTTAATTTCATGGTTTACAAGCATTCAGCTTTCAAACATTCTTAAAATTTCAACTTGTTGAGATTGTTTTTTGTTAATATTGTGAGGGAGGAAAGATATTTTTTTCCTTAACCAGTTTAGGTTCTTGGATGAGACATCCGTATAACAAAAAGGCAGATTAACAGGAGAAAAAATGAACAGCCGTTTAATGGCATGTAAACCTCATGTATACATATGAAATGCCCAGGAAAGCTGAGTAACTCCGAGAAATGGCCCAAGCCACCACCTTAAATAACAACTCCAGGTAAAGACAAAAGAAAGTGTTTGGTACAGGTGTGTGTATGTGGGAGCAAGGGGCAGGTACTGGAGGTTACCAGGAAAAGCACTGTAGACCAGGGTGAGGTTCTTATGCAGATTTAAGTCTTTGCCTTCTTCATTGATAAGAATTTCTAGAGATTTAAAGTCATTCTTCTCTTCCTGGTACAGAGGAGACATCATTACAAATGGAGATTTTCCTTATAAATATAAATGTTTCTTAAAAAAAGGTAACTTCTCCTTAGTTTTCAAAGCTTCTTCTGTGTCTGCACTTTCTTTGAAATAACTAGCTCAAAGTAACCCTTAGCTGACATATTTTGAGGTGGCAAATTCTGCTTCCCTTCAATGCCCGGGTTTATTTTCATAAAAGTTATGCAAACATCATCATTATCATCATCATAATGAAAGAATGTTTTTATTTTCAGGAGATATTTTTATACATGTACTTATGCATATATGCATCACATGTGTTTAAGTTTCTTGGTGGAGTAAATATATTAGTTTGAAATTATTTATCATATGCTTTCTAATTTTTTTTTCATTTTAACAGGGTTGTATTGAAATCTTCCAATAAAATTATGATCAAGTTCATGTAAACTTCCTCATTAAGAATGGCAATACCTATTTCACTTGTTTCTTAGAATTCACTATATACCACCTTAAACATTTGTTATACTACTGTGATACTGTGATTTATATGAACTATATGTATTTGGTCATTTAGATAACCAAAATATATTTCTCATATACATTTGGTCTTTATCTGAAGTTCCTGGCTCACAGGTCCCAAAGCCCTTTGAATTTCCTGAGTGAAAAGAGCAACGGGAGAATCTTTTGTTATAATATTTGGTTACTTGTCCTCAGTTCCTGAAATGGTTTCAGAGCCAAAGGTGAAATTGGTGTCTTGTTATTCATAACAAGCCCCTTTCCACTACAACTAGGTTTAAGTTAATGACAGTAATTTTGGAAAGTACCTAAGGATGGGAGCTGCTGCCAGGGGAACCAACCATGCATGAAGGGTTGGAACTTTCAGTCCCACCTCCTGATATCCAGGGGAGCAAGGGGTTTAAATGTTGAATCAATCACCAATGGCCAATGATTTAATCAATCATGCCTATGTAATGAAGTCTCCATAAAAACCCAAAAGGAGGAGGTTTGGAGAGGTTCTGGAATGGGAATAGAGAATGCTTCCATGGACACTGTGCTGGGCCCCAAGTTCCACAAGGATGGCAGCTCCTTTGTTCCGGATCTCACCCTCTTCATCTGGGTGTTGATTTGTATCTCTTAATATCCTTTGTAATAAACTGGTAGTGTAGTGAGTCAACAGGTTTCCTAAATTCTGTAGCCAATCTAGCAAATTAATCAAACCCAAGGAAAGGATTATGGAAGCCTCTGATTATAGCCAGTCTGTCAGAAGTAACAACCTGGACTAGTGCTTGGCATCTGAAGTGAAGGGTAGTTTTTGGCGGACTGAGCCCTTCACCTGTGGCATCTAATGCTATTTCCAATTAGTGTCAGAATTGAGTTGAGTTCTCAGACACCATACTGAGGTCCCATAATTTCTTATTGGAGTGGGGAAGCCTCTACAGAAACATGCTGGAATTGGGTTCAGGAACCTAAAAGAACTACTGTCTGATTTACTTTCCTAAAAGCCATCTTTTAAAATCTTATTTCCTAATTAAAAAAAACAATGTTTCCATATCAAGACATGGTTAATTGTATCTATAGTAACCTCTCAGCATTCAAAGTACTCCCAATTCTTCCAAGTTCTTGTCTAAACCTAATCTCCTGGTAACCCCTCCACAGATGAAGGTGGTTTTCTTCACCACTACACCATTAACCATACATGTACTTTTGCCTGAAACATCCAGATTTGAGATCACTTCTGCCAATTACAATCCTTCTTCTTCCAACATAGTGCTTCTCTAAATGTTGCCTGTGTCAAAGTGTGTGAGTTCTGAGAATTCTTTATAATATATTTTTTTAGTTTTTCTTTCCATCTTAATGACAAGGAAAATACTATAAAAATATTATCAAAGATAATCATGTTATAATCGAGTATTGCCACAGAATTCTGGTGCCTGTATTTGCCCATTTTATATTAATTGTCCTCCCATACTTTTAACAGGTATGACCCTTGTTGGTTTCTTTGAAAATAAAATAATAGTAGTGTTTTTATCCCTGCTTCTATACTCTAGTTTTGTTATTTTATATGCCAAAGATATGATTTTTTTCAGAGACAGTTCACAATTTAAATATGTTTATGTAGCATAAATTCTAGTGTCTTAGATTACTGTATCGTTGAGACTTTGCTTAAACATCATGTAAAGAAATAGAAAAGTAGTCTCAAACTAATGACAAGGAACTAAGAAATAAACAAACATGGGAGGGTGAGTGTACTCCAAGTGACAGATATATAACTTGATGCTGAGTGGAGACTTGCTTCACAGTTGTTGAAATAGATTACACTGATAGTGTATTACATAGTGGATATGGTCCACACTTTAGACAAGATTAACAACACACACACACACACACATTCTGTAACATAAATGTCAGGTTCTCTAACTGATGTACTCTATACATCCCTTTTTGTACTTCCTATCTTGCAGGAGTTCTTCAGCAGCTAAGTGTAACCTACTTCGCATTATATAAATGGGAGAGGAATCTCCTTTAATTTGCCTCCAGGTGTCTAGGTGCTACCCACCAGTGAGAATTTTCAGAGGATCTTCAAGATAGAATTGAATTATTTTCAGTCTTCAATTAGGAAATTTTGTTTGACTGGCTGACTAGTGTTCAGGGTATATTTACTTCCTTCCAAATGCAGGAACTGAGCTATGGAGTTTTGCCTCTTTTCTATGTAGAGGCAAGAATTGGAGTGAAGAAGAAGACAGGGACCATAATTCTCTTCCCTCTCCAAAATCATGATAGCTCAGTCTCTTAGTCACAGTGTAGATAATCAGATTGAATATATATTGAGTTATATCAAGAGCAACAATTATATTTTAGTAAGTAACTGAACAAAACATTTCATCTTGAAGATGAAAAATGTCTAATTTAGAAGATGAATCCGTCAGAGAGGCTGAACATCAACAAACCAGAGGTTGGACAGACACAAAAAGAGATGGTTTTCAAAATATGAGCCCCACAGTAAAAAAGCCCTGTTCCTATATAGCTGCAATAAAAACCAGGAGGAGAAAGTCTATGCCTACTCAAAATTATGTCTTTGATCACTTGATACATAAAGAATCTAGACTGGATAGCAACTTAGTAACTAAGGAAAAGAGCATTTGTTCCAAAGCATTATTCAGAGACAAACATAATTTGAGCACCAGTTGACATATGTGTGTTTGACTATATATATATATATATATATATATATATATATATATATACACACACGCATATAAATACATATGATACATATATACAATGTATGCATGTCATGTTTGTGTGTGTGTGTGTGTGTGTGCAAACCAGTCATAGCAGATGGCCCGTTTTCCTAAGATTTTGAGATTCTACAATATTTATCTGTACATAATTTATTGCATTTACTTGTCAAATTTTGGTAGTATATAGACCTTTACCTATGCTTTGGAGCAAGGTTCTCAATATTATGGACTACATAAATCTTTGTTTTGGGGATGTTTAGCCACATCCTGGACTCTATCCGTAGATACCAGTTGTAGCCAACCTCCTAGTTGTGAAAACTAAATACTTCCACAGACATTGCCAAATGTTTCATGGGGGATAAAATGCCTCCAGTTAAGAACCACTGCTTAGAGGAAATAATCCAATAAAAGAAACTTGTGGAAACTCTGATTTAGCATACACAGATCTTTTGTAAACATGTAATATAATTTCAATTTTATATTTTGCTATATTGTTTAAATATATTTTTTCTTCTATGGCCAGAGTCCAACTTGAGAATATGATGATTTATTTAATAAAATTTGTATAGAAGGATAAGATCAAAGCAATTACCATATTCTTATACTTTGAAATTTCTACTTAAATTCATGAGAAGTCTGCAATAATTGTGTAGTGATTAATAATCTGCAAAGAAGGGTATAAACTATATAACAATAATGTTCACACTCTGTATTAGAATTTTAAAGGCTAGAGACATCTGCACATTGCATAGTGTTACTTCCATGCGCATAGGAAATGTTAACAATGAACATTAACTTAAAAATGTTTTAGAATGAATGCTTGTCTAATTTTGAAAACCTATTGGAATCTTGGAGTACTTTGATACTTTATGCTTTAATTCCTTCTAAAACATTGTACTGCTTTGTTACAAGTTTCAAGGATACATTGAAGGAGAATTAAATTATCAAGTCACATTACAGCTTGTTCTCATATTTACATTTACCTTGAAAGAAGGTAATTTATTAGGGGGGCAAAAAGAACAATATATCACATTAATGCACACTCAATTTCAAATTTACCCTGGACAGGCAGCTGGACATTGTCAAGCTCAGTTTGCAGTGGTTTTATCTGATGGAAAGGAAACTTGAAATGTGCATGCTTCATATTTGTCTCTGCTGAGAACATAGTTCCTGTTTTACATTTATTTGGGAGCGTCAAAACAAAAAATCATCTGCTAAAAAGAATAAATTCCATGATAATCATTTCCAAAATCTGCTGAACTGATCCTCATATGTCTACCCAGATGGTGAAGTGGTGAAATGGAACCAGGAACACCTCGATGCAGTTGTTACTGTTAATCTCTGGAGGATTTAAACTTGGAAGTATACCTGCCCTAAGTATGCATCAACTATGCAAGTCAAAAGAGATTTTCAGTAGATTGTCTGCAAAGGAGGATTGTACACTTTTGTGTACCTACTCTTCTGTTCAAACAAAACCATAGGTTTTTACAGGGTACAGAAATACACATGTGCAACACGGCCTTGCTTCAGGACTAAATTAACAACAACATTTCCAGCAACTTTACCTTGAGTTTCTTCTAACTTTTCAAATTCCTATAAATTCTGTTTTAATGAATTTAAATATAAAATCTGTGCTGGGAAGGAGGCATGCGGGAAAAGAATGGAACTTTATGAGATAAAAAGACTCTATTTCCATTTTTTAAAAAGTAAATATTAATCAGAAGAAGCAAGACGCCAAGAACCTTTTGATGTTTAACAACCTTTGGTTGTGTCATTTTAATATAATTAATGACATTTAGAAGTTACTCCCTGGATAATTATCTTGTCATGGCTACCATAGAGCTCGAAGCACAATCAACTAAAATATGGGAAAGGAAGCAAAAGGGTATAATGTATCTCGTGAAAATAGTCACCGGGAATTTGTATTTTAAAATGGGACTTCTTTTTTTTTTTTAATGCATTGGGTTTTGTTGCTGTGCACGGTCTTTTCTCTAGTTGTGGTGAGCAGGAGGATGCTCTTCATTGCAGTGCTGCAGAGCACAGGCTCTAGGCATGCAGGCTTCAGTAGTTGTGGCACACGGGCTCAGTAGTTGTGGTTAGCAGGGTCTAGAGCACAGGCTTCAGTTGTTGTGGCCTATGGGCTTTGTTGCTCCATGGCATGTGGGATCTTCCCAGACCAGGGATGGAACATGTGTCCCCTGCATTGGCAGGCGGATTCTTAACCACTGTGCCACAAGGGAAGTCCCAAAATGGGACTTATAAATTTTAATTATAATAAAGTTTTATTTAAGAAACTTGCTTGTATTTGCTGTCACTGTTATAATGTGAAATCACTCATTTAAGTTAGAAGGAGAGTATCTTTATATAAGCACACATATGTATTCTTAATCAGAGAGTTCTAATCTACCATTCTTTTGACAAATTCCTAATGGTTCTACCTATTTATCTATCTATCTAGATATATCTTTTATTGCACAAATATTATTAATCACTAACAATATTTGTGGTTTTCTAAAAAGAAAAATATGACTCTGTGGAGTCCTAACTACCTCAGATACATGGATTTCTTAGAAATGACAAAGAAAAAAAAATGCTCCTGTTGGACTTTCCTGGCAGTCCAGTAGTTAAGACTCCATTCTTCCAATGCAGGGGATGCAGGTTCCATCTCTGGTCAGGGAAATAAGATCCCACATGCTGTACAGTGCGACAAAAAAAATTTTAAGAAAAATGCTCCTGTTAATAAAAACACTAAGACACTAACACTAATGGAATAAAGTATTTCACATCATACTTCCTTGCTCTTTCAGTTAAGTATGGCATATATGTGGCAGTATAGTATTTTTTGTAAATTTTCCATTGTCAAAGTATATCACCATGCTTAGAACTTAAAACACCATTATCCAAAGTAACCAGTCTCAAACTAGTCAAACACAATTTAGCACCCAAAACCCCAAAACTGACATTCAGTGTCACTCAATTTTTCACCATCTATTTTTAAAGGACAATGTGAAGGTAAACCTAAGCTACAACAATTATTTTAAACCCTTCAAATTTAATCCGTCTTCAAGTATCTTTAAACACTGCAGTTCTTCTGCTGAGCCTGTGCACATTTTATGGTGAACTTTGGAACAAACACCTCTGATGTCTTCTTTTCATTATCATCTCTCATATTACTTCTCTATTATCTTTTTAAAATTTTTTTCTCCAGAAGATCAAAGACTGGTTTGGCAGGGAAGAAAATTACAGGAGAGAAGAAATGAATGGGTCAACACGAAATCCTCCTTAGTGGATAATGGAAGAGAAAACAGTAGGAACAATGTTAATATAATTTTATCCAATTTTATATGATACTGTATTTGCTTTGAAATAATGTAGAATTAGTCTAAAAACAAAATACAAAGACTACTAAATTGATGATAGAAATTTTAAGGGGTGTTCATTTACTCAGTAGACTATTGCATGCAAATGAACAATTTAAAACATAGGAAAGATGAATGGCTGAATAAAGGTCTATGTTTACCTTCACTAGTAGTAAAAAAAAAATATTCTTCAAGAGTAAATATATTAAACACAAAAGTTATACAGAATTAGATAGATAGGAGGATGGATGTGTGGCTAAGTCTCAGTTTCTTCCTCTGTAAATTAGGGTTAATAATACCTTAGAATGTCATTGCTCAATACACCTTTCTGTGATGTTGGAAATATTCTGTATCAGCCCTGTCTGATACAGTAGCCAGTATGCAGATGTGATTATTGAATACTTTAGGTGTGACTAGTGCTACTGAAGAACTGAATTCTTAACTTCATTTCATTTAAATTTATATGGTCTTATGGCTAGTGGTTACCATATTGTTCAGCACAATCTTAGGGTATTTATTGATATTATTAAGAAATTATATTATTTTATTGATATAATGCCTCATTGTTCTCTCATAAAATTAGCAAAGATTAAAAAAATAATACTCAGTGTTGACCATGGTTTGGTAAGAATATCTCTCTAATCAAATTATTATGCAAGAGTACTTTGGTACTGTATTAGAAAGAAAGTGGGTAATATGAACAAAGTTTCTTAAGGTGTTAAAATTGTTTGACTTTTCTACTTCATTTCCAAATATAGCCTAAGAAAATAATTTTCAGACTAAGACTTTTGCACAATCTACTTTTATTTTAAAGGAAAGATGATCAATTGCTATAAGGCCTCATTAATCCATTATATGTGCAAAGTATGTGATAATATGAACAACTATTAAAAATTAAATTAAGCACTTAGTAAGTTTGCACAGATTGATGTGAGTTGCAATGTAGTAAAAAACAACAACAAAAACAACAATACACTGGAAGCCTGAGGAAAAACATTCCAGTTCTGGTATCAGCTAATAATGTGTCTTTGGGAAAATCAAATGACTGCCCTAGGTTTTGCTTTCTTATTTGAAAAAAATGAATGATAAATAATCTATAAAAGGCATTCCACTGCTATAATTCTGTCTCTTGATATTTTTCATCCAAAGACCCAGAAACAAGTTTAAAAATAGTCTTATTGCCTGCACAGTTTAATGGGACTTGGATCTTTGGGGAAGAATTAATATCTATCCTAAAGCAAAAATGTTTTTAAGTAGATTTAATTTGTCACATACTCCCTGAGAGTACACACTTGTACATGATCAAAGAGAGGGAGAGAGCACAGGGTTTGTTTGGTGTAAAATATAAGAGAGATTCCTCAGAGTGAAGCATATAAAATGCAAGCTCTAAGGCACATGCAACAGTCAAAGAAGTGAGCTGGGCAACAGGCCAGATGAAATATTAACTGTAGTGAGACCTTGACTATTTCTATAAAGTTTAGTAATCAAGACAAAGACTAAGAGCAAGACTGTCTGAATTACAATGATAAACTGGAAAGAAAAGCCCCAGGTTACCTGTGTAGGATGCTGGTGAGATGAACTTGCATGTAGAAGCGTTTCTGATACAATCAATTTGATATATATTTGAACCCCCTAGGTGACAAATAATGTGATGCTATTAATGAACTATGAACTATGAATGTGAGAAGGAAAAGAGAACATTTTGGAGAAAATGTTTTAGTTCCCGGTTTAATAGAATCAGTAGTGTCATAAGAAAACAAAGGGAAATGAAAATCTGAAGCTTTAGCAGGAAGTGAGACTGCAAGATTTTTTTTGATATTCATCATGCATATTCTCTGGGATAAAAACTGTAGTCATCACTGGGGCTAACAACTTTCTTACAATCTAAGTTGTTAAGAAATCTTGTTCTGCAAACACACTTAAACCAGCAGGATCCATTCAGGCATAGGGCAGTTACATCCAATAAATCAAACCTAAGATACTTTCATTCCACCGACAGCAATCATCCCATATCCTCTATCCTATATCATGTCTCACTGCCCTTCCAGTTTAGTTCAGATCCTGAACCTTGAAATTGTGGCACATTTGACCTCACCTCTATCCTTTGTTCTTGTACAAACAATTTTGGATTTGGTTCTTTCTGTTCAGCTATATCATATCTGTTCTCTAAGTATTTCTGACTTAATCTCATTATTGGATTGTTCTGTATTAGCCTCCTAAGGTAGGATATTCTATCCCAATTGTCCTTGGAGATCCAAAATTCTGCCCACAATATTAACATTGGGTGTCACCACTCAAAATAATTCCTCTTTTGTTGGAAAAAGTTTCAATACACATACATTTCTCCAGGGGCTATAGCTATGCTCTTAGACCTATTTCCTTGGCCATGGTTTCCAACCAAGGGAATATAACCTGATCCAGTTTAGGTAAATCAGATTTTCTTTTCCAGAACTTGAAACTTGACCAGCAATGGAAAGATTGGGACTCCTGGGATCAAAGACCTTAGAGATAAGTTAACACCTTAGAGATAATTCCTGTAAACTCTTGTGGCTGAGATCTCAGTCCTGCTCTGGCTCTTGTCCTGACTAAGAACTACATGTTTCACTTTGCTTCTTTCCCCGGGTTTCCCAAGGAAACTTTCAATAAGTTTATTTTGCTTATGCCTTCTAGAGTGAGTGTCAACTAGAAGAACCTTAGCAAACACAAACACACAACCCTGTGTGGCAAAAATACACATAAGTTGGAGTCAGAAGAAATATCTCTACATCTATCGACTTATCTATCTATCTATCTATCTATCATCTATATCTATCTATCTATCTATCTATCTATCTATCTATCTATCTATCTATCATCTATCTTCTGTCAGCTATCTACCCACCTATCTGCTTTTGAGAACCTCACTGAAGCCATCTGACATTTAATTTTCTCATTTGAAAACTGAAGTGATCTTGGTTATTTCTTACTTCTCTCACATTCTCTAAGAGTGCTTATTTAAAAGGCAGATTATTAAAAATCAACAATAATTGGAGATGCTGATTGCTTAAAGGGCTGGGTCAAAAATATGGCCTAGAAAACTGCATTTATTTATTTACATTCACTATTTAATGCATGTATGTATGTATATGTGTATGTTATATATACATATAGTTGAAGTGGCAATGATCACAGGAGTGTGTCATGTTCTCCCACTTGAATTTACTATAATAAGATTTTGTAAAAAATACATTAAAATTTAAAAATACAAAGGTTATAAAATTCAAGTAAAATATAACTAGGTAAAACCCTTTTTATTCCCTGTATCTCATGTCCTTTATTAAAAAAATACTGGTTTAGTGGATTAGTGGACCTTTTACTTAAGAATATAAATGTAAGATAACAGTTCTGAGTTATCCATTTAATTTTAAATAATAAGAGATGTCCTATTTATAAAGATATTTCAGATGTACAGAATGGGTTCATGCATTGACTTCCAAATAGAAGAAGCTAAACAACTTCCTTCATTGTTATCTGTGTTTTATAGACTGTGGACAATGTAAACTCAACTAACATCCACTGGGCTTTTCTTGACTCTCATCATTTGAACTATATCTGAAGGAGATTCTAAAATACTTTCTCTTTTTGAAAGTACAAAACAATGTTTAATCTTGCCAAATAACATTGAGACAATTCTTATATCAGGTATTAAAAACATGGAAATGATTTCTCCACATCTGGAAGGAAGAGTCACATGGAGGAAGGCTAGTCTCGCCTCATCAGTCTCCCCTGTGTAGCTCCTGCATCAATCGTCCTGTCAGGGACTGCCAGAGGAACTTACCAGTCAACAAGTGTTATCAAACCTTGAGAAGCCCCTTCTCTCATTTTCTTACCGGCTTCTGTGGGCACCCAGGTGGAAGCAGCTTTAGTCACTACAGCTTTGCACTGGATTTTAACTACTGACACAGAAGTGAGAGGTACTCTCCTAAGTCATTCTTTCCCTCTGGATAATCTCCATTTGTAGTCTCTGTTACCTAGGGAAAAATACCAGGTGTTGAATCAGTAATCTCATGGAGTTATAAAAATTTCCTCACTGTTTTCATTTTAATTAAGTTGGAAAGAACTTGAAGTTTCAACATGGTGATGAGTCAGACAGTGGTAAACATGAAGCTCAAAAAATAAATATTTTATCAGGGATTAAGATTAAAAACATAACAGTGAGTAATTCCATTAAACTACATGTGTACTTGTCCATAGAATAGAGAAGCAGTCATAAGTGTGATGTTAGTACATTTTTGGTAATGTAATAATGTCAGCTTTCACATTTGGAAGTTTTATACATGAAAAATGCAAAACAAACAACAGCAAACATAATTTTCCCTTTATTTTGATTTGCAGTGGTTTCCTTAGATTCCAAGTTATACATTTGTAGTTGTATTTAATATTGCTCATACCTCCCTCTTCTGTCCTTTTTCCCTGTCTCTTTCTCCTTCTTTGTATGATAAACCTCATGGGAAATTACTTACTTATCTTCTCAGAAATTTGTCTTTTATATTGTATTCTCTCACCCATTTCAAGTGCTAGTTTTAGTATTTGCTGAGTGTTGGTAAGTGGCTAGCTCCTAAATTTTTGAAGGGCTCTCACTGAGGCACATTCAGGGCTTGGGCAAGTGATCATAGTAAAGTGTAAAGTCAGAGGTGTGTGCCATAACCATCAAGAGAATACCTCCAATATAAATGTTGGTCCCAAAAGGAAGTAAAACGATTAATTTCATTGATAGGTATTTATTTTAAGTGTTGCATAAATCTAGGGTTACAGGAGTTTGGCAAGGTATCTTATTTTAGAATTCAATTTTATGACAATTTCCGTACTAAAGTTATAGCAATCCCAATAGCAGCAGCATACTGACTCATGAGTTGAGTTAGTAAAAGAAAACTTTAGAAATTGGAAAAAATATTAGATATTGACCCTACATGTTTAATTTATATTTGTTGCAGTATATTGTAAATAGGAATCATGTCTGTCTGGTTCACTGCCTTATCTCCGTTGCCTGGCTCATATTAGGTGCTAGATAAATATTTTTGATTGATTGATTTAATGAATGATATCTTACAATCATCTTCACATGGCTGCCACTGTCCCTATTCCCCTGGGGTCTTACTGTATACTTTCATTTCCCAAGCCAAGTGACATTTAACCAAGCTTTACAGATGGCATGGGGTTAACAGTAGGGAAAAACAATACAGAAAGGAGAAAAGGCATAATATATATGACTACCCCAAAAGTATATAGTGTAAGGTCCTTTGCAGTAACCCTTCCTAATTAAGCCTGGAGACTTGTTATTAAGGACAACTTGCTCACCTCTCTCTTATCTTCAGCCCAGGAAAAGGACCTGGATAAGGTCTGGGATTCTCCAAATCTTCCTCCACCTTCACATATTGGAATCATGTTCTCAGAAATGTAAGTCCTTTGCAATATAAACACTCTTAAGATTGTTGGCAGAACTATTTTATTATTTAAAACAGAGAACTTTTCTTTATTTAATAGTTTGCATTCTGGTATAGGACACCTGTTTTACATTTATATAACCAGAAATCCAAGCAGAGGGAAACATTTCTCTTAAATATTAATTCATATCTTCAATGAAAAGAAAACAAATAACTCTTGGAAATTTGACAAAAGTTCTCCTACCCTCTCTACTCATGTGAGTTTCAAATGAAGCCAACTCATACCTACTAATTTAGGGAGGATGAATATGATGGATGCCAATTTCTTGAATTTCAATTAAATTCAACAAAAATTGACTGAGCATCCATCATATGCCAGATGGTTTTCTGTAATGAATAAAATGTTACAAAGTAAAACAGTTTATAAAAAGGGTAAATATGTCCAAATGTAGCTGAAATATAATATAACTATTGCTATATTAACATGATGAGCAAAGTTCTAGAAGAGCACAGAGGGGGGAGTAATTGTTCTACTTTGGAATTTCAAGGGATCTGACACAGAAAATGTGTCATTTAAGCTGAGTCTTGAAAGGGAGGAGTATAAACTTATGAAAGGAACGTTAGTAAATGTGGCAAATTGAATACATGTGTAAACATTTTTAATCCCACTTATATACTTGGTAAAATTATAAGAAAAGAATGGGTGAAATATATACCACCCCTAACAAAAGTAAATAAGGAGAATTAGAGAAGCGACAATGGCAGATAGGGGATATGAACAGATTTTTATGCCATGAGAAGCGCCCAAAAGAAATGGTAGGCAACGAAAGTTAAATGAAAGGGACCTGCAGAGGAGGGTGTCAATGAGAAGTGTAGTTTTGCACCATAAGGTGAGTATAGGGTTACAATTTTATGAGGCTACTACACTAAAAATTAGAAAGAATATTTTTATAAAGAGTTTTAAAAATCACTAACACAAACTTTTGAATTATCAACAGTTTAAGAAAAATTAAATATAGTGAAGGTAAAGATAAATTTCAAGGATACCTCTTTTAAATTTAATTAACGCACAATATTAGGATGTATAAACTCCCTTGGAACAGAGAAGAATATGGAAATTCTGGCAATTAATTGTAAACATAAATAATTATTAAAAAAAAACCTAATAGACCCAGATTTAAAACCTATGGGGGTGAGGAGAGTCTAAATAAAACTCACTACTAACAAATTGAAGCCAACAATGTTGATGTATAAGAATATTTTATTATGCCAAATTATCATTTAACCTTGGAATGTGAAGGTGGTTTGATTTAGGAAATGATGACTATCACGCTGATCATTGTTCAGAAAAAATACAAGTTTATTTTTATCTTCATTGATGGTAAGAGGCTTAAGATGAATACCATACTGCTGTGATGACTAACCACTCCAAAATCTTAGGGGCTGACAACAAATATCTCTGTCCTTTTCATGTTTTATGTCAACAACTAGAGGTTGCTCAGATCTGCTCTTTGGGTCTCCCTTTCCCAGAACCCAGGCTGGAGAAGCAGCCTTGTTTGGGACATTCTCTTGGCGGGGGGGGGGGAGGGGGGGAAGAGAGACAGAGAAAGAACTGATGGAAATTTGTGATATTTTTAAAAGCTTTGCCCACAAGTAGCATAAACCATGTTTTCTCAGATACCATTGATCTGGTACATCACAAATCCATGAGTATCATTAACGGGACATTGTACCCTTCCCACGAGAGTACTGAATAGCATGTGGTGCGGAGCTGGGACAAATCCTCCAACAGAAAGTAGCGAATATACTTGGGAACCATAATACAATCTACCACACTATTTCCAAAATAAAAGCAAACCAACAAGAACACCAGCAAATATTTTTTTAAAAAGAAAAAAAACTCATAAGTCCCTTAACATTAGTTAAAATGTTTTTTTATGCAAAAATTTATCAAATATAAAACAAGAAATTTTAGATGAACTCTTATTGAAATCAAAACAAAATGTGGGTGGCTACTACCACCATTATTTAAACTTTTCCTGACACTTTGCTAGAATAAAACTACATGAAAGTGAGTGGCAAGATTCTTTATTCAGCAAGTTGTAATGGCTTTCAATGCATTAAATCATTATTATTTCTTTTCATGAAGGTCCTATATATTTATACTCTTGTGGCTAGATTATTTATGGGTTTCTATCTATTATGAATTGAATCTTTTTGTCTAGTCTCTCTAATTTGTTATAGTAGGAATGCTACATTGAGCTTTATTGTTTATTTTCTTATTCACTTGATTCATTTGAATTTTTTTGCCTTCAATAACGAATTACAAGTGATTTTACTTTGTTTTTCAACTTTATATTTAACAAGCATATATTATATTCAAAAAGAAAAATGAAATCCCATTCGAAAATCTCTAGGGTATTTTTTAGTTCAAGCCTTATGCTAGTTCTCAGATGGCAGTAGTTTGAGTAGCTCAGTGTTTAGGTTATGAAATACTGAAGACATGACATTTGTATTTCAGATATTAGAACTATTTTCATCACAAAACCTAGCATAATCCTTGCCATTTAACATTGATTCAATTCCTTCTATTTGTTACAGTAACTGGAAACAGATTTGCCTCTTGATTATACTTCAAGAGCAGAATACAGCAGGAATTATAAATTATACTCAGGAACAAACAAATTAACCAAATTGTAGTGTGGAGAATGTTTTCAATTATAGCTTAAGTATGACTGTCAATTGAGAGTCAATCACCATTGACTAAATTATTCTTATGATGCATATGACATGGGCTGTTATTCTTATTATGTAGCAGGAAGTTTGGGGTGTATTTAGGGTGGGACAAATGGGAGGTACTTGAAGAATTCAACGTTATATAATAAGATGTTTCACTTCAATTTTTGAAATTCAGTTGGAAGCCAGAAACAGCAAATTAGACAAATCATTACAAAGTAGCTGAGCAGTACAAAACAGCAAATCACTGCTAAATTGGGACTATCCTTAAAGTGGATAATTGACTTCAAGTTTAGAATAGATGAATGAGTAATAAACAACAACATGATTATCAATTAATTATTGCCCACATGCATACATTGGGATAAGGAAGTCATTGAGGAATAGGCCAAGTGTACATTTCAAAGCGTGCTGCATCCCACAGAATTTGCAAAGGGATGAGGGAGGTAAGGGGTAATAACATTTATGCTTAAAACTTATTGAAATCTTAGTAAGTGCCAGGCAGAATGCTAAGTTTCTTCATATGTCTCATTTAATTTAATCTTATCAACCTCTCTATGAAGTAAGTACTATGGTTTCTACCTACTTTAGGAGATATGAAAATTGGCTGAGATAAATGAAATAATTTATCTAAAAGTGTAATTTCAATAAATTTTGATGCAATTTCATTATAGAAAAATTGTTTTCACTATTGCAGTGACATGAACTCTGATGATAGTAAGTAAAATTACACAGTTTGTTAAATCCTGTAGGCTAGGCTTTTTATTTTTTCTTGAAAACTGTGGACAGAACACATATGTTTTTCTCAACATCCTTCACTGGGATGATAGTGTGGTGAATCACAAGAGATAAATCTATGTTGGCAGTTTTCTAGTAGTGAGAAAGTAACGGAAAACAAATCTACAGATACACAGATACGTAGAGCAGATAAACGTGTAGCTTGCATTGTGAAGAGGAGGGGCTGCAAATTTGGAGCTGATCTTTCTGATGGAAATCAGGGAAGGGGACAGTTTAAGAGCTGGTGAGAAGCATGAGAAAAGGAATAAAGTTACTGAAAATTTATCTCCAGAGAAGTTTTTCCAGTTGTCTCTCATCCCTCCAAGAGAGCTAAGCAATCTGACACTTATAACCAAGAATAAAACAAAATCAAAGTTATTTGGAGTTCTTTTATTAACCATGTTATTTAATGGGACTGTGGCTCCCCTTATTCTGACATTTTGTTGACTTCAAGTCAGATGGGCCTTCTCTGAACAGTGATGATAAAGTGAAGTTTATAATGTGACAAATCTGGTAAACTTACCAATTCCACTCAGAATTCCAGTCACCATTTCTTTTCAGCTGGAAATTCAAGAGTAAATCAGAGCAATAGCAGCAGACTCTTAATCAAGAAATGAGAAAAAGCCATGTAGTCCTTCTTTCTTAGGTATGAAGAGAGCCTCAAGATCTACAGATATATAAGGAAAACTAGCATGAAAGAGAACAACCAAGTTAAAGAAAACAAACAAAATAACAAGAACAGTTGGTCAGTAGGAAGCCAAAAGATTTGCTATAAGTGTTCACAGAGAAATTCAAGACGATTTTTCAACCACAAGATAAGAATGTTACTACAAAAAGAAAATGATATAAAATATGCTATGAATTGAAAATATAATTGTCAGCATAGTAATTTAAAGCATAAGAGTTAAGATAAAGTGACAATATGTCTCATAATGTAGGGCAAGGGCTGGACAATATGAAAAAAATAAAAATAAGAGAGAGAGAGGATTGATTTAGTGACATGTACTGATAGTAGTTCTAGGCAGGGATAATTGAGGAGGCCAAAATCATCATCATCGAGTCTTCTCAGTGTGGTAGAATGAAGTAGACAAATGGTTATGCAGTAAACAATGCTCATACAATAAAAAAAAAAAAGATAAATAAATAATATTTGCATATTTCCATTTTTGAGACATAATTTGTGTAGAATGTATGTTCAGAGCTTAAATATAAATCAAATGAGTTTTGAAAAAAATGTATACAGGCAGGTGACCCACATCCTTGTCACGCTGTAGAATTTTCCCATGGCCCAAATACTTCTCTAGTGCCCTTTCCCTGTCAACTCTTGAGCAGTACCTTAACCCCGGTCAACAACTTACTGTTTCGATTTCTGATATCATTTGTATCATTGCTTAAGGTGGACATTTACACAAAAACTGTCACAGAATATGTACTCTTTTGTGACTTTACTCAACAAAATATTTTTGAGATTATTACATGTTGTAGCATTATTAGTTCTTTCCTTTGTTGTATAGTATTCCAATGATTACCAAAATCTGTTTGATAATTTACCTATTGATGGAAATTTAGGTTGTTTTCCGTTTTGAGCTACAATGCATAAATCTTCTGTGATTATTCATGGTATATGTTTTGTTTGTTTGTTTGATTCTCTTTTTCATGAATACAGGTTTTTATGTTTATTTCTCTGGATAAATAAGTAAGATTACATTTTGGGGGGTCAATAGTATGTATGTGCTTAATTTAAAAGAAACCACTAAACAATTTTTTGAAGTCTACATCATTTCCTTGGCAACCTTTTGGTTGTTAGGTTTTTTCAAGTCTTTCTGAGAGAAATAGTGTTATTTTGTGGGGTTTATTTTCATTTTTGTGATAACTAATATGAGTTAGTCATATGCTCTTATATATAATATGATTTGATATTATTATATGACCTCACTAGAAGAATGATCCTAGCAAAAGGAAATACACTTATTTTTTTCTTACTCCATTGGTTGACACGAAATAATAGATTTTGGCTTGTTTCATCTTTTCATGTGCTTATTGGCCATTTGAATGTCATTCTTTGTGAAATGTCTGTGCAAGTCTTTTGCCCAGATTTTTGTATGTTTTCTTGTCTTTTAGTATTGAAATGCTGAAGAGGATAGATACATAGATAGGTTTAAATATTCAGATTTTAAGGGGTAAAGTATCCTTGTCAGTTCTATTATTACAAATATATTCTCCTAGACTGTGGCTTCTCTATTCATTATCTTAATAATGATGTTCAGCATAGTTGTTAACTTTGATGAAGTTTATTGTACTTGGTCATGAAGCATTATTTCTTCAAAGTGTCGGGGAATTCAATTTGCTAATATTGCTTAAATATTTTGCACTTACTTTATAGGCATGTTAACTTTTTTTTGAGTGAGAGTGATGTGTTTTTCTGGTTTGGTATCAAGGCTCTGCTGACCTCATAAAATGAGTTATAATTGTTTATTACTCTTTTTTTTGAAACAGGTTGAAAAATATTGACATTATTTCTTCAATAAATGATTGAAATAATTACCAGCAAGTTCTCTGGGTCTGGAGTGAGTGAAAGTGTGTGTTTGTGTGAGTGGGGGGCATGTGTTATGTGTGTGTCGGGTTAAGATTTTTAATAATTTTTATTATATTTAATAGATTTAGGGATTTTCAAGTTTTTAATTTTTTGTTGTTATTTTTTAAATCTTGTGTCATAAATATTCTATTTCATCTAAGTTTCAAGTTGGCTACCGTATTAATTATATGCTGCTATTATTAATTTAGTATCTATAGGTTATGTAGCAAAATCTCCTTTGCTATTCTTAATACTGGTAATTTATGAGTCTCCCTTTTTTCTTGATTCATTTTCTTATGTGTTTATCAATTTCATCAATATTTTTGAAAGCTAGTTTTTAATTTTGTTGATATTCTCTATTGTTTGCCCATTTACAATACTATTTCAAATAAGATTAGCTTTTATTTTTACATTTCCTGTCTTCTACTTCTGTTGGTTTTAATTTTCTTTTTGTTTTTCTTACACTTTCAGGTAGGAAAATGTCATTGATTTTACACCTTTTACTTTTCCTAATATAACACAAAAAATGGGATAAATTTCCATTTTACAACTTCTTTAGCTACAGCTTCTTGATAAAGTATTGCATAATTATGAAATGTCCTTTTTATTTTTGATATTACTCTTTTCTTGATGCCTAATTTGTCTGATATGAATATAAACATAATGTTTTCTTATGTGTATATTTTATGTAATGCATGTTTTTCAACACTTTTCTAAAAAAAATAGGTATATTTTTGTATAAGATGTTTTTCTTATAAACCAAAAATCTTTATCATCTTATCATTGAAACAACAGAAGCAGCTAGACTATGTCAGTGCAAGTAAGTGACCCTTGACTATTTCATAGTAATTTTGAGATTTTTTTCCCCTCTGTCCACTGCCTGAAGAAAACTGTTCTTTTGATTTTCCCTGATTGTATGTCATAGGGATAATAATTGGGATGCATTTTGGGGACAGTATGAACAAGCTCATGTCAATTTTTTTTTTTTGGCCCTGCCTCGCAGCATGTGGGATCATAGTTCCCCTACCAAGGATCAAACCTATGCCTCTGCAGTAGAAGTGTGGAATCCTAACCACCAGACCACCAGGGAAGTCCCCAACATGCTGATGTCTTTTATCAGAAAGTTTTCAGTTATAGGGCATAAAGGTTATTAACTCCTAGAAGTTACACTATGAAGTATGTAAAATGAAAATGTTATGAAAATGCAAATTTGTGTTAATGACAACTTGCAGAGAACATGTGAAAATCTGAGGTGAAAAAGTTTAAAATTATGACTCTTTTAGAACAAGGTTAGATGTTTCTAAAATGCAAGTAAATGGTACATAGAAATCCAGTGAGATCATGAAAAGAACCAAGAGCAGCTTTAGCTTTAGTACTTAGTCTACACATTTTAATGGCTTCAGTGGCCTAATGACATGTTTAAGGAGGTACACTGATGGCTGTGTTAACAGGTTATATATTTTGGCATTCTACCATGTATAAATGCAAAACCTTTTAAAATGCGATATTAACCTTGATACTTTAAATCCTTGAAAGTTAAGAGATGAAAATTTTAGGTTCTCATTGTTAATTCTGTCTCCTAGGATACATTTTGAAACCCGTTTTGAATATAAGCAAACTCTAATTACTTTGATTATATTAAATAATTATCTACATACTGAACTTAACCTTAGAAATCCTGTAATGGTTTATATAATGTTCATATGATGTTCTCTTAACCTGAAAATAGGATGTGAGGCTGAGTCACAGAAGCTTTAGGTCATTCTGCAGCAGCAGATTCGAGGCTCTGTGCCCTCTCTGGCTGTCTTCCAGTATTTTCCTGAAAAGTGCCTGCTGTAATCATAAGCGAAAATATGGGTGTACTTACTGTGAGTTAAGTCTCCTAACACATTATCTTTCATGGAACAACATGTGGGAATGCAAGGAAGTGGTGTGTGTGCTGGCGGAGTGGGAGAAGGAGCCTAGGAGTGGCAATGGGAATAGGGAAGTAGGAATGGAAGAGAACAGTGGGAGAGGAGTAGATTGGATGAGAGATAGGATACCAGTATTTGTTGCCATGGTATGCCTGATTTCTCAGGTCCAGAAAGGTTATCCTATTTACCTCATTTCTTGATGTGGTGTTTTTCAGAATCTAACCCAGTAGTAGATAGTGAAATCAATTTAGTTAATTTCACAAGCATTTTAAAATTTCAAAATAGAATATGGAATAAATAATGTAAATTTCTACCACATATCAGAAAGATATTGTTTAATGAAAGTTTGTCTTGTTTTATCTATCTATCTATCATCTATCTATTATCTACCTATCTATCATCTATCTATCTTCTATGCAGCAAATGAACTGGAATCAACATTCAGTTATTAATGGTACAAACTGTTGTCAAACATATTCCCTGTGTATTATCAGGCAATATCGTTCCAATGAGATCATTATAAAAATTTACTAGAGAGAAAATTTCAGATGACCAAAATGAGTAGAGAGACACCAACATAAGGACTAGTGTTGAACATTAAATATATGGTAAAGACTCATGGAATATGTAAATAAAATGGTTTGTAAAAAGAGGAGATAATGTTATGAAATTGTGAGAAAGATATATGATCCAAAAATATAGATATAGTCTTTATTGTAATGTATACAAACATACATAAAAATTCAGGGGTTAGCATAAATGCAGCCCATTCAAAAAATGTAAAGATTTTTTGCAACTGGTGGTGGTGGTACTAGTATTTTATTTTTGTTCCAAGATATGGTCTTGGAATAAAAAAAATAAAAATTCTGATTAAACAAGTGTGTAGTCAGAGATATTCTCTTTTTCATTATTCCTTCTATCATTGGAAATTCTGTGGTATTTTCTGTGGAAATCTTTGTGGCAGAAAGGAGATAGAGGTACATTATAGAAGAGGTTAAGTAAAACCTACATGTTCCTGGACACCAATGAAAATATTGACATTCTCTTCAGCAAGTACAGAATTCTTTATTCCAAATCTCACGGAGAGGACCCATTGATTTGTATGGTTGAGTTGAGATACAACTAAACATGAAGAAGATTTGAACATATCCTGTGGCTAAGAGATACTGTAATTATAACAAAAGTAATAAAATCTATTACAGTTGGTGTCAGGAATCCTTGTACTGCTATTACCTACCTGCCTGGGCTTGGCCTTTTTTATTCAGTAAATGTTTATTGAATTTGTACCACGGAATAAAGAAGTTTGACAGTTGTCAAGTTGATTGTCTGCCGTTGCTGAAGCAGTCATTTTTTCCCACATTAACTTGAAAAAATGTCTGGTTTGATGTATTATCTTTCAGGCTTAGGCATTGGTAAGCCAATTCATCTCAAATAGAAGCCTCCAGAAAGTCAAATTCTTAGCTGGCTGGTGAAACAAACTTATTGAGATAATTGAAAACAATTTCAAAAATTACTTGAGATAAATCTTACCCATTTCTATGGCTAAAAATTGAGAAAGAAATCTAAGTTTACTCTGGCATAAAAGAAACAAATAGAATATGTGAATTCACATATATTTACATTAGAATTACATTCAATTATGGATAAATAATTTTCTTAATAATGAAATAACATAAATTCATAAAATAATCATGAATCATTTTAAATAACTCAAATGAGTTAGGGAGTGGTATGATCCTTCGATCACTTGCTGGCTGTAAATTCTGTTTTTGTGAAGGGACAGGGATGTCCTAGGTTAATGCCACTAAACATTTCCATAAGAACAAAACTTTTCACTTATTTGTGTAAATCCTGCTTGGTATGGACCACCTCCAGCATGCTCTGCTGAGGCTGGCACTGAGTTCACTCACAGCATGTACTAGAAACTGTACCTGCTTCTCCTGTGACATGTTCTGCACCCAAAAAGTATTGAAACCCATGATTTCAGATATACTCACTTCTCCTTAGGCAGCTCTCCTTAATACCTCAAGGATGCCTACACTTCCCCTTTAGAAAGAAGGGACTGCAAAGACACCAAAGTGGTTTGCCCTCTTCCAGATCACTAGAGAGATTTCCTCACATACAGTGAAACAAAAATAGACAAAACCAAAATGACAACCACGTGTTTCAACTCTGGCAGACTCTAAGAAACTCATCTGATATAAAATGTCCTGGATTTTGGTCCCCAGACTTGGAACTCAATGTAGCTTTTGACTGGAACAACTTTCTTAAATTCTCTGAGCCACAGTTTACTTCTCTATAAACAGATTACTAGTTGCTCTACTTACAATGCAAGTAGCCCATGACACATTTCTATGAAAGTTCTTGGGGAAAAAACATAGATTATCAAAAATATTAGATATTATTACTAATAAAGATATTAACACTAATATTAGATATTACAAACCAAGTAAGTACTCTATATTCTACCTCAGACAGCTCTATCAGCATTTAGCATACTCTTCATTTTCTTATTTACAAAAAAAAAAAAATGGTGTAGGAGAATGCTGTCTGCCATTGAAGAAACTAAGAATCCTAAGGAAAGTGAGGCACTTGTAATTTATTCTACAGAACCTGAGTCTTTATAATCAAATCCTATTTTTAATTTTATGATTCTATGACAGTATCTATCACTTCAGATGCTATTCATATTCATGAGTCAATTTGCATATCCATTTAATATTCTCCTGCTTTGCCACACTTGTTGTGATATGCTATCTAAATTACCAGCTCAGTTTTCAGAATAAGTGTGCAGTTAGAGGCAATGATATGCAGAAGCACTTACACAAAGAAATCAAAACATTTTCAGAGACACAGTTGAAGCCTCTCATGCCAGGGGGTTTGTAGTGTTTTCATATCTAAGTCAGCTTCCCTCCACAGTAGATGTCATGCAAAAATGGATTGCCTAATAATTTGGAAATAATTCTTAGTACTTGCTCTTTCACAGTATCTGACTCTTTCTATTCAGCCCCCATTAACTTTTGCGCTCATTATCATGGTCTAAGCAGGTTTTAAATTCTTCTTTTCTCATTCCATTCTAAAACTGGCTTACAGAGTATAGACATTAGTAAATAGAGAAAGTCTATTCTAAAAACACAGCACCTCCAAACCTTTGACAAGACAGCATCTTTAAGTTTTAAATTTTCAGTCATATTATTTTTTATAGGACAACTCCTTTACCATTTGCCACTATCATGTAAAACTCTAGAAGTCAAAGATAAAATCAGGACTTGATCTCCACAATAATCTGTTATTCCAGACCATGATTGACATCACCTAGGCACCCAACTCAAACTTGTGAAAGTTAGTCTAGTTTCTTCTCTTTCCCTCATTGTCCCCAAACCCTATGATCCAATCTAACCCTAAGTGACATTGACTCTACCTTTAAGTATCTTTCAAGTCATTCCCCTTTTTCCATTTTCATTACCTTTGTCCTAGTTTGCACTTTATTATTGATTTACATTAGTACTTCCAACTGCTATCGTGTCCTTCAATCTTGCCAACATTCTAGTTTTTTTCAACTAATAAACTTTGTTTTTTTGGGTTTAGATTCACCAAAAAAAAAAAAATAATTGAGCAATAAGTACAGAGTTCTCATATACTCCTCCCAGGCCTGTTTCCTCTGTTGGTTACATCTTGCATTACTGTGTCATATTTGATACAATTGATGCACCAATACTGACATATTATTATTAACTAAACCCCATAGTTTACATTAGTGCTCACTCTTTGTGTTGAAAAGTTTTTTGGGTTTTGACAAATGCACAATGTCATGTATCCTCCATTACAGTATCCTAATGAGTATTTTCACTGCCCTAAAAATCCTCTGTGCTCTATTTATTCATCCCTCCCTCTCTCCCTTCCCAGCCCCTGGCAACCACTGATGTTTTTACTGTCTTTATAGTTTTTCTTTTTCTACAATGTTATATAGTTGAAATCATACAGTATGTAGCTTTTTCAGATTGGCTTCTTTGACTCATCAATGTGCATTTTAAGGTTCCTCCATGTATTTTTTGTGACTTGGTAGCTTCTTTCTTTATAGCACTGAATAATATTCCATTGTACAGATGTACCATTATTTATTTGTCCATCCACCAATGAAGGACATGTTGGTTGCTTCCAAGTTTTGGGTATTATGATTGAAGCTGCTATAAATGCTTGAGTGCAGACTTTACTTGAATGTAAGTTTTCAGCTAGTTAGTGTAAATACCTAGAGTGTGATTGTTAGATCCTGTGGTAATAGTAAGTTGAGTTTGTTAAGAAACTGCCAAGCTGTCTTCCAAATTGGCTGTCCAATTTTGCACTCCCACCAGCAATGAATATACTACATCCTCATCAGCATTTCACGTTGTCAGTGTTTTGGATATTAGCCATTACAGTGTATTAGTATCTCCTTGTTGTTTTAATTTTCGATTCCCTAATGAGATATGACATTGAGTATCATTTCATATGTTCACCGACTATCTGTATACCTTCTTTGGTGAGATTTGTTAAGACTTCTATCCACTTTTTGTTTGTTTCCTTATTTTGAGTTTTAAGTGTTCTTTATATATTTTGGATACAAGCCCTTTATCACATATACCAAATATTCCAAATATTTATTCACAGTTTGTGACTGGTCTTTTCATTCTCTTAACAGTGTCTTTTTTTTGGCGGTACGCAGGCCTCTCACTGCTGTGGCCTCTCCCTATTGTGGAGCACAGGCTCTGGATGCGCAGGCCCAGCGGCCATGGCCCACAGGCCCAGCCACTCCGTGGCATGTGGGATCCTCTCGGACTGGGGCACGAACCCGCATCCCCTGCATTGGCAGGCAGACTCCCAACCACTGCGCCAGCAGGGAAGTCCAACAGTGTCTTTTATAGAACAGAGTTTTTCAGCTTAGTGAAGTTCCATTTATCAATTGTTTCTTATATGGATCTTGCTATTGGTGTGTTTTAAAAAAAAATTGTTAAACCCAATGTTGCCAAACCGTTATATTCTAGATGTTTCATAGTTTTGCATTTTACAGCAAATTTTATGATCCATTTGTAGTTAATTATCATGAAAGACATATGGTCAGTGTCTAGATATTTTTGCATGTGGATGCCCAATTTTTCCAGCAACATTTTTAGAAAAGTATCATTTTCCATTTTATTGCCTTTCCTTGTCAAAAATCAGTTGGAGATATTTGTGTAGGTCTATTTCTGTCCTCTCTATTCTGTTCCATAGATCTATTATTTCACCAGTAACTACACTGTCTGAATTACTGCAGCTTTATAGTAAGCCTTGGAATCAGGTAGTGTCAGTCCTCCGACTGTTCTTCTTTAGTATAATGTTGGCTATTTTGGATCTTTTGCCTTTCCATATAAACTGTATCGACAGTAATTTGCTGAGATTTTGATTGAGGTTGCATTGAATCTACAGATCAAGTTGGGAAGAATAATGTGTTAATGATATTGTTAAGTCTTCCTGTCCATGAACATGGAATAGCTCTCCATTTATTTAAAATATCTTTGATTTCTCTGTTTTAATTCTTCACACTAATATCTCAGTGTGCCTCTGAAAATTTATATATGATGATATAATCTTAAGTTCCTTCTTGGATATCCCCATTTGAGAAAAGTTCAAACACTGAAATTCATTGAGCCCTCCAACATCACCCTCTGATACTCTCTACTTCATAGTTTATTGTCCAGCAGTACTGATTTATTTAATTTTCCTTAATGCACTGTTGGGAGACTCTCTGAAATGATACAAACATCCTTCTCTTTCCCCCTATCATTAGTTAGAGGCTGAAAAAAAGGTATTTTTATTCCTAAATTCCTTTGAACGTAAAAATAACAATATCCTCCTGATACATCTTACACTCTTAATTGAAACTTTACTGAGGCTTATGTGAAAGATGTATATTTCCTAGTAAGAGACAAAGGTTCATGGGAAGAATTGGATATGGTGTCTGGGGCTATGGTAGCCATCTTACAACGAAGAGAGGAACACAAAAACAACAATAAATATACTAATCCAACACCATAAATTTGTGGAGTTGCTGAACCAACTGTACAACTGCTTATATTTCTTTATGCAAACAATGAATTACCACATGATTTAAATTTCTGTTAGTCAGACTTTCTGTTATTTGTAGCTGAAAGGACTCCTAAATTATTCATGCACCATTGTGTCTGTGAATTTATGGGTGTAATGCTCTCTGCCTAGAATGCAATTCTATTTGTCTTCCTTAAGAAATTTCATCTGTACTTTAAAATTCAACTCAGTTGTCAAGAGCCTTGTGAAATTCTTTCTAATCACCCTACAACACTGGGAAAATGAATCATTTCCTACCACCACTTGCCTCTTTTCTAATTCTTCACTTACATGGAAATATATTTTATTAGAGTTCTTTGTAAGTAGGAATCAATTTTATTAATTTTTGAATAATTTATTCTAGGAGAAAATGTAGTATAAAAATATTATTGCTGGACATCCCTGGTGGTCCAGTGGTTAAGAATCCACCTGCCAATGCAGGGGACACGGGTTCAATCCCTGGTCTGGGAAGATCCCACATGCAACGGGCAACTAAGCCCGTGAACCACAACAATTAGCTCGTGCTCTACAGCCCGCAAGCTGCAATAACTGAGCCCACTTTCTGAAACTCCTGAAGCCTAGAGCCCATGCTCCATAACAAGAGAAGCCACAACAATGAGAAGCCCGTGCGCAACAAAGAGTAGCCCCCGCTTACTGCAAAGAGAGAAAGCCCGTGGGCAGCAACAAAGACCCAGCACAGACAAAATAAATAATCATAAAATATTAAAAAAACAAAAATGTTATTGCTTATCAATGTTTCAAAGTATATTGTTTTTATTAAGGGACTTATTTAGACTTTCAACTTTAGAGCAAAATCAACTATATAATTATATTCAATATTTTAAAATAATAACTTGAATCTTGATCTCTTTCTATTTCTTAGACCTTAATGAACACTGAAACTTGTATGTAGTTTAGACATTCATGTTTTTAAATTTTTTAGCATTTTAAGCAATAACTCAATTTAAAAAAAATAAAACATGCGAGTTGAAATAAAATGACAAAACTGTAGTCAGTAATTTTTAGTTTTAGTTCAAAATATTATGCATAGAGAGGAGCTTCAAGACGGCGGAAGAGTAAGTCACGGAGAGATCACCTTCCTCCCCATAAATAAATCATACATGTGGAATACATACATGTGGAATAACTCCTACAGAACACCTACTGAATGCTGGCAGAAGACCTCAGACTGCCCAAAAGGCCAAGAAACTCCCCAAGTAACTGGGTAGGGCAAAAGAAAAAACAGAGACAAAACAATAGGGATGGGAGCTGAACCAGTGGGAGGGAGCTGTGAAGGAAGAAAGGTTTCCACACACTAGTAGCCCGTTCACGGGCAGAGACTGCTGGTGGCAGAGGGGGAAAGCTTCAGAGCCACGGAGTAGAGCACAGCCACAAGGGTGCAGAGGGCAAAGCGGAGAGATTCCCGCACAGAGGATTGGTGCCGACCGGCACTCACCAGCCCGAGAGGCTTGTCTGCTCACCTGCCAGGGTGGGCGGGGCTGGGAGCTAAGGATTGGGCTTCGGTCAGAGCGCAGGGAGAGGACTGGGGTTGGCAGTGTGAACACAGCCTGAAGGGGCTAGTGAGCCACAGCTAGCCGGGAGGGAGTCCTGGAAAAAGTCTGGACCTGTCGAAGAGGGAAGAAACTTTTTCTTCCCTCTTTGTTTCCTGGTGAGTGAGGAGACAGGATTGAGAGCGCTGCTTAAAGGAGCTCCAGAGATGGGAGCGAGCTGCAGCTATTAGCGCGGACCACAGAGACGGGCATGAGACGCTAAGGCTCCTGCTGCTGCCACTAAGAAGCCTGTGTGCTAGCACAGGTCACTCTCCACACCCCCCTTCCGGGGAGCCTGTGCAGCCCGCCACTGCCAGGGTCCCGTGATCCAGGGACAACTTCCCCGGGAGAACGCACTGTGTGCCTCAGGCTGGTGCAACGTCACGCCAGCCTCTGCCACTGCAGGCTCGCCCTGCATCCATACCCCTCCCTCCCCCAGGCCTCAGTGAACCAGAGCCCCCAAATCAGCGGTTCCTTTAACCCCGTCCTGTCTGAGCAAAGAACAGATGCCCTCAGGCGACCTACACACAGAGGCAGGGCCAAATCCAAAGATGAGCCCCTGGGAGCTGTGAGAACAAAGAAGAGAAAGGGAAATCTCTCCCAGCGGCCTCAGGAGCAGCGGTTTAAATCTCCACAATCAACTTGATGTACCCTGCATCTGTGGAATACCTGAATAGACAATGAATAATCTCAAATTGAGGAGGTGGACTTTGGGAGCAACTATATATATATATATATATATATATATATATATATATATATATATATATATATATATATATTTCCCTTTTTCTCTTTTCGGAAGTGTGTATGTGTATGCTTCTGTGTATGATTTGGTCTGTATAGCTTTGCTTTTACCATTTGTCCTAGGGTTCTCTCTGTCCACTTTTGTTTTTCATTACTTAAATTTTTCTTCTTAATAATTATTTTTATTTTAATAACTTTATTTTACTTTATTTTATTTTATCTTCTTCTTTCTTTCTTTCTCTTTTCCCTCCCTTTTATTCTGGGCCGTGTGGAGAACAGGATCTTGGTCTTCCAGCCAGGCATCAGTGCTGTACCACTGAGGTGGGATAACCAAGTTAAGGACACCGGTCTACAAGAGACTCCCAGCTCCATGTAATATCAAACAGCAAAAATCTCCCAGAGATCTCCATATCAACACCAAGACCCAGCTCCACTCAACGACCAGAAAGCTACAGTGCTGGACACCCTATGTGAAACAACTAGCAAGACAGGAGCAAAACCTCACCCATTAGCAGAGAGGCTACCTAAAATCATGATAAGGCCACAGACACCCCAAAACACACCACCAGACGTGGACCTGACCACCAGAAAGACAAGAACCAGCCTCACCCACCAGAACACAGGCACAAGTCCCCTCCATCAGGAAGCCTACACAACCCACTGAACCAACCTTAGCCACTGGAGGCAGACACCAAAAAAAATGGGAACTACGAACCTGCAGCCTGAAAAAAGGGGACCCAAGCACAGTAAGTTAACCAAAATAAGAAGACAGGGAAACACACAGCAGATGAAGGAGCAAGGTAAAAACCCACCAGAACTAGCAAATGAAGAGGAAATAGTCTACCTGAAAAAGAATTCAGAATAATGGGAGTAAAGATGATCCAAAATCTTGGAAATAGAATGGAGAAAATAAAAGAAACATTTAATAAGGATCTAGATGAACTAAAGAGCAAAGAAACAGTGATGAACAACAGAAAAAATGAAATTAAAAATTCTGTAGAAGGGATGAATAGCAGAATAACTGAGGTAGAAGAATGGATAAGTGACCTGGAAGATAAAATAGTGGAAATAACTACTGCAAATCAGAATAAAGAAGAAAGAATGAAAAGAATTGAGGACTGTCTCAGAGACCTCTGGGACAACATTAAATGCACCAACATTTGAATTACAGGGGTCCCAGAAGAAGAAGAGAAAAAGAAAGGGACTGAGAAAATATTTGAAGAGATTATAGCTGAAAATTTCCCTAATATGGGAAAGGAAATAGTTAATCAAGTCCAGGAAGCACAGAGAGTCCCATACAGGATAAATCCAAGGAGAAACATGCCAAGACACATATTGATCAAACTATCAAAAATTAAATACAAAGAACAAATATTAAAAGCAGCAAGGGAAAAACAACAAATAACACATAAGGGAATCCCCATAAGGTTAACAACTGATCTTTCAGCAGAAACTCTGCAAGCCAGAAAAAAATGGCAGGACATATTTAAAGTGATGAAGGAGAAAAACCTACCACCAAGATTACTCTACCCAGCAGGGATCTCATTCAGATTTGACAGAGAATTTAAAACCTTTACAGAGAAGCAAATGCTAAGAGAATTCAGCACCACAAAACCAGCTTTACCTCAAATGCTAAAGGAACTTCTCTAGTCAGGAAACACAAGAGAAGGAAAAGACCTACAAAATAAACCCAAAACAATTAAGAAAATGGGAATAGGACATACATATCGATAATTACCTTAAATGTAAATGGATTAAATGCTCCAACCAAAAGATATAGATTGGCTGAATGGATACAAAAACAAGACCTATATATATGCTGTCTACAAGAGACTCACTTCAGACCTAGGGACACATACATAATGAAAGTGAGGTGATGGAAAAAGATATTCCATACAAAGGGAAATCAAAAGAAGGCTGGAGTAGCAATTCTCATATCAGACAAAATAGACTTTAAAACAAAGACTATTATAAGTGACAAAGAAAGATACTACATAATGACAGGGGATCAATCCAATAAGAAGATATAATAATTGTAAATATTTATGCACCCAACATTGTAGCACCTCAATACATAAGGCAAATACTAACAGCCATAAAAGGGGAAATCAAGAGTAACACAATCATAGTAGGGGACTTTAACACCTCACTCACCAATAGACAGATCATCCAAAATGAAAATAAATAAGGAAAAACAAGCTTTAAATGATACAATATAGAAGATGGACTTAATTGATATTTATAGGACATTCCATCCAAAAACAACAGAATACATATTCTTCTCACATGCTCATGGAACATTCTTCAGGATACATCATATCTTGGGTCACAAATCCAGCCTTGGTAAATTTAAGAGAATTGAAATTGTATCAAGTATCTTTTCTGACCAAAATGCTATGAGACTAGATATCAATTACAGGAAAAATTCTGTAAGAAATCCAAACACGTGGAGGCTAAACAACACACTACTTAATACCAAGAGATCACTGAAAGAATCAAAGAGGAAATCAAAAAATACCTAGAACCAAATGACCATCTCATCAGTTAATATTTGAAAATGAAGCAACTGACAAAGATTAATCTCCAAAGATTACAAGCAGCTCATGCAGCTCAACATCAAACAAACAAATAATCCAATCAAAAATTGGGCAGAAGACCTAAATAGACATTTCTCCAAAGAAGATTGCCAACAAACACATGAAAGAATGCTCAACATCATTAAGCATTAGAGAAATCAGATCAAAACTGCAATGAAATATCATCTCATACCAGTCAGAATGGCCATCATCCAAAAATCTACAAACAATAAATGCTTGAGAGGGTGTGGAGAAAAGGGAACCCTCTTGCACTGTTGGTGGGAATGAAGATTGATACATCCACTATGGAGAACAGTATTGACTTCCTTAAAAAACAACAAATAGAACTACCATACGACCTAGCAATCCCACTACTGGGCATATACCCTGAGAAAACCATAATTCAAAAAGAGTCATGTACCAAAATGTTCATTGCAGCTCTATTTACAATAGCCAGGTCATGGAAGCAACTGAAGTGTCCATCAACAGATAAAAGGATAAAGAAGGTGTGGCACATATATACAATGGAATATTTCTCAGCCATAAAAAGGAACAAAACTGAGTTTTTTGTAGTGAGGTGGATGGAACTAGAGACTTTCATACAGAGTGAAGTAAGTCAGAAAGAGAAAAACATATACCGTATACTAACACATATATATGGAATCTAAAAAAAAAAAAAAGGTCATGAAGATCCTAGGGGTAAGATGGGAATAAAGATGCAGACCTATTAGAGAATGGAGTTGAGGATATGTGGAGGAGGAAGGGTAAGCATAGACAAAGTGAGAGAGTGGCATGGACATATATACACTACCAAACATAAAATAAATAGCTAGTGGGAAGCAGCCGCACAGCACAGGGAGATCAGCTCAGTGCTTTGTGACCACCTAGAGGGGTTGGATAGAGAGGGTAGGAGGGATGGAGATGTAAGAGGGAAAAGGTATCGGGACATATGTATATGTATAGCTGATTCACTTTGTTATAAAGCAGAAACTAACTCACCACTGTAAAGCAATTTTACTCCAGTAAAAATATTAAAAATAAATATTATGCATATAAACAAATGTAATCTGAATGGAGCAAACTTGAAACCAAATAATTCTACTAAATTCATGAAAGGGATATCTCATCAGTTAAAATAATTACTTTTAGTCACCACTTTTTACTTATTATAAAGAAAAAATATTGTAGAATACTTAGAAAATACAGACAAAATGAGGCATTAAAAAAATAATCACTCACACTCCCATGCTATCAAGAGAACTATTGTGAACCTATTGTTCTGTTTATTTCTGGCTTTTTAAAACATAGATTTATTTTTTAAACAAATACAGCATAATCATACATATATTCTATAACCTGCACAATTAATTTGAAAATCTATATCATGAGCATATTTCCATACCATTATATATTTTTCTATAAGATTTTAAGAAATTTTTATTTTTAACTAATATTTGTCTTACTGAAAATTTGCAAAAGTAGTACAGAAAATTCCCACATATACTTCCTCAATGTTAACATCATGTATAGCTACAGTAAAATTATTGATACTAATGAATTAATGTTGACCAATACCATTAACTAAACAACAGACTTTTTTTAGATTTTACCAGTTTTTCTCACTAACACTCTTTTTCCATTCCAAAGTCAAATCTGAAGTTCCACCTTGCATTTGGTTGTCATGTACAAGCTTATTTTTAATGTCTTCATTATTTCCATGTCACGGCCCTCTGTGGTAAGGAATAATTATGAGAGACTGCCTTTACTGAATACTTTCTATTATCCAAACACTTTTCAAATACTCAAAACAACCGTATGATATAAAGAACACATTTCCCATTTTATAATGAGGATTCTGAGGCACAGAAATATCACATATATTGTCAAAAGTCATTTAGCTAGCAATTGTCAGAACCAATAGTTGAACCCAAGTGGACTAATCTTTAACCTTGTGTTCCTTATTACTTATTAATAATAGATATTTATATGTTTGCACATTTCCCCCAATGTAAAGAATGCAGCCATTCACTGTCTTGCATCTATGTGTTTGTATAAGAATGATTATTTGCCTATAATAAATTCTTAGAAGCAGAATTTTAAGTTAATTTCATCAATGTGACATTTCAGAAATTAACATTTTGTTCTGCATTTTTGTAAAATAAATAAGTGATAACAATATCTCCTAAAGTGCTTATCTACAATTCTCAAACTCAATAGGGTGATCATAAATTCAAAAGGAAGAACTACTCAATAGTCTGACCTAGTTTCTTTGAAGGTATACAGACCTACATATTTACATGCTTTCCCTGAACAATACCCTGACCATCTTCAGCACAGCTTTCAGTGAATGCAGCTTGTGTTCTCTACGTTCACCAATAAAGTGATGGCCAAAACTCATCTGCGCAAGATGCTGTACCAAGGTTATTTGGTAAGTTATTTCGTAAGTAGCTATGCTATGAGCATGATAATGTACTAATGTCCATCGGTAGCTTAGTACCATCTTATCAAGCTGTTATAAAGTATATTAGATAGCAAATTAAAATATCTATATAAAGTAACCTAGAATATTGTACCTGTTACCACTACTTTTATTATTATTCTTATTACCCTTACCTGATCCATAATGTAATGATGAAGTTTAGATGCTATGGGTTGTTTGTATACTTTCTGTATTTCAGGGAAATTTCTGTACAATTGACAAAACATCTTTACATCTATATCTTGTCTATACCTACCAGTCCATTTTATAAGTGAAAAAGATAACTGCTCAAAAAGATTAATTTGCCTAAGGTCTCTTGGTTGATTTAAACCTCCGGTTTTCATAGCTCACAGCCTGGTGCTTCTTACTAAGGCATATATGTGTCTCTGCTTTATGGAAAACATGTTAAATGATTTAGGGGTAAGATAAATAAATTTGTCTCAGAGTATTTATAGCCTAGACATATACTATAGAATCATACATATATGTATATAAATACATGCTAGTATATAGATATAAATATATAGAGTGTAGATATACAGATATATAAAATAGAGATATTTTAGTATATTTTATGGAATTTTTAAAAGGTAAATATAGTCCTCAATGTTTCAAATACTATGAAATGGGTATTATTATCATTTTTTAAAAGACGTTTCTTTGGTCCTTTCCTCTCACTCTCGCTACTAACCAGCCTACTGCATTCTCATTCTAATTTATTAGAATTATTATTTTCTAAATTGTTTTTCCTCTACATTGTCAGCTTCAATCCCCTGCAGCACAGCTTTCACCTCTGGCCCTCCATTAGGAGGACTCACAGTGTATTGGTGCCCTCCTGCTGGACCAGTCCTGTAGTTTCCTTTTATTCTTCACTCTTGGCATGTCTTGTACACGTGAAAAGGCAGGTTTTCCTTCTTGGTGTGTAGGACTTCTTTCCATTCGTGTTGTCTGCCCATCTCTGCTTGGCTATTCTTTCTCAGAAGCAAGCGCATCATTTATTTATTTACCTTATTATGAAAAAATTTCAAATGAATGTAAAATTAAGGAGAACAATATAACTCCTTATCCTCATTACCCAAGTTCCAGGATAGATCAATATTTTGCCATATTTGTTTTATCTATCTCACCCTTTCATTACTAGCTTGTTTGTTTTTAACCTTATTGAAGTATTTTGAAACAAATCCAAGACACAGAACTATACCCTATGCACTTCAGTATACATCTTTGAGACATATGGACATTTCAATGTCTTCAAAGCCCATGAACATTTTCTTATATAACCACAATGCTGGTAACCTACCTAACAGTGTCTAGATATTATTCAAATTTTCCCTCTGCTGTGGTCTGAATGTTTGTGTCCTTCCAAAATTCATGTTAAAATGCTAACCTTCAAAGGTGATGGTAGTAGGTGGGGCCTTTGGGAAGTCACTAGGTCATGAGGGTGGAGCCCTCCAGATGGGATTAGTGCTTTTCTAACAAGTGATCCCACAGAGCTCCCTACCCTCTTCCCTCACGTGAGGTTACAATGAGAGGCCTGTGACTGGGAAGAGAGCCCTCACCTGACCACGCTGGCACCATGATCGTGGGCTTCAGATTCAGACTGTGGGGATAAATTTCTGTTGTTTATAAGCCACACACTCTATGGTGTTTTGATATAACAGCCCAGCTGGACTAGAACAAGCAGTGATCACATCATCTCAATCTGCTGAAAATCCCCCAGTGACTCCTACTGTTGTTGGGATATGGTCCAAATTTCCTGCCACTGTCTAGAAAACACTATTTGATTTGTATATTATCTCTCTCTCCAAATTCACCATTCTCTTCCTTATGCACCTTCAGAGACAGTGGTCAACCTTCAGTCTCTAGAGCTGCATTGTCCAGTATGGTAGCTACCAGTGACACATGATTACTGATCACTTAAAATATGATACCATATTTACCATATTCTAATCTAAATGCGTTTGTTCTCTAAGTGTAAAATACATACCATATTTCAAAAATATCTCATTAATTTTGTCATTGCTAATATTCATGATGCTATTATTTTGGATATAGTAGATAAACTAAAGCAAAATTAAATAATGTAATTAACCACTTTATTTTTACTTTTTAAATGTGGCTTCTAGGAAATTTAAAATTACGTGTCACATTATTTCTATTATTTTGCATATTCTATTATTTCTAGTGGACAACATATTTCTAGAACAGACTAAACTTACTTCCATTTCAGAAACTTTTCTTTTTCTTTTTATTTGTTGTCTCTTCTGGATATTCTCTCACCAAATTTTCTCCTGATTTTTTTATCACCTCTCATATCTCATACAAATTATAACTCCTCCAAGTATCTTTGCTTGGTCGGCCTGGATGAAATCTACCAGCTGCCCACTCCACCTTACTTACTCTTTATAATGTTTCTTATTTAATTTATTTATTGACCCTTATAGTTCCTTGAAATTCTTATTATTTTGGTCACATACAAGTTCTTTGAAGAGAGGACCATTGTTTGTATTGTTAGAACTGTGAGAAATAAGTTTCTGTTGTTTATAAACTAGCCAGTCTGTGGTATTTTGTTATAGCATTTGGAACAGACTAAATCATCCCTTATTTCAAAAATGTCTTTTTATTGTAGGCTGTTTGAATGAGAATCGAAATGATTCACTCATTGAATTTTGTTATCTCTAAAACTTGTTTCGATCTAGGGCAGTCTGTCTTCACTTTTTTTCATGACATTGAAGAAGTCAGGCCAGCTGTCTTATAGAATGTCTCACCTTATTAAGCTGTTGGCTTCTTGCACTGTGGTCTTGTTTGTATTATTCTAATATGCAAATAAGCTCTAACACAGGAGTCCCCAACCCCCAGGCTACAGACTGGTACCTGTCCCTGTTAGGAACAGGACCGCTTAGCAGGAGGTGAGCAGCGCGCAAGCCAGAGAAGCTTCATCTGCCACTCCCCATTGCTCTGCTTCCCATCTCTTACATTCCCCCCCACACCATCTGTGGAAAAATTGTCTTCCATGAAACCAGTCCCTGGTGCCAAAAAGGTTGCAGACTGCGGCTCTACAGGCTTAAGTGTAATTTGTTTGGGAGGGGTGGATTGGGCAGGAATCCTTACTGATATTGCTGTGAAATGAATATTGTATCACACATATTTGGTATTTGACCATCTCATATTTAATGACGGTAAATACGGTAAGTATATTCAGCTGGTCGTAGCCTGATCCCTCCATTGTAAATTTTCCTATTACCTTAGTTTGGGTTAGCTCCAGTTCAGAATCTGAGACAATGACTTGGGTTCTGGTAGTTTATTTGGGAGGTGGTCTAAGGGAACAGGAGTGAGGGAAAAGGGAATGTGAGATATGCAAGGAAGAAAAGCCAAAATAAGGGCCATTATGAGCGTTGCTGCAGTGGTGAAAGGAGCTGGATTCTGCAGGACACCTGAAAAGTATACAGAATTCACTCAATATGATATTAAAATATGGAGTCACTGAGGCATTTATCCATGGGTTCCTGATATGGGTTCCAGTTGAGGCTTGCTTCTGGTGATTTTAACACTCACTCGCATGATTGCTTCCAGGCAGTGTAATGTGCTGGTTTTGCAGTCATTCTGCTTAGGAGAAGACCTAAGGTGTGGACTTACACTTGAGGCAGGAGGCTGGCAGCTGGGGTGAAGTTTCTTGCCATATTTTCACCAATAAGACTACTCAGTAGAATTCACAATTTTCTTCTAATTAAATTTGTTTTTATATTATATTTCTGATGGATATTAGGGTTCTTTCCATTCTTTTGCTAACAAATAATGCGACAATTAACAATCTTGTGCATAAAGATTTTCATATTTTTCCCTGTGTTTTGGGGCTAGATTTCTAGAAGTGGGATTGCTGGCTCAGTGGATAAATGGATATACAGAGTGGTTATCTATTCTGCCATATCCCTTTGACTGTTTCATTTTGCTCATTCAAGGTAAAAAGTGAACTTTCCCTCCACAACCTCATCCATGAAGAACACTGTCAAACTTTTGACAAATTTAATAAGTGAGAAATGATAGAACATTTTAAAAGTTATTATTAACTTCTCATATTCTTAAGAGCTTTTTTTTTCTTCTTCTTCTTCTGTAATCTGTCTCACCATTCTCTTGGCTATTTTTCCAATGTTGTATTTTTTCTTTTCATTTCTTAAGGACCATTTTCTTTTATTAGTGATTATTTTCCTGATTGTCATGTGTCATTTGCTATGGAATTTCTTCTCTGTTTTACAACCATTTAAACATGGAATTTTTATAGTTTTACGTAGTCTTTATTGTGTATTTCTTTTATGGTTTTGGATTTCTGAGTTACTCTTAGGAATTGTTTTAGATTTAATTGACTCCCCCAAATAAGATATGTTAGAGTAGGAAGCCACAGGACCCCAGAATGTGACCCTGTTTGGAGACAGGCTTTATGGAAGTAATCAAGTTGAAATGAGGTCATTAGGATGGGCCCTACTCCAGTATGATTTGTGCCTTTATCAAAAGAGGAAATTTCAGCACAGACACACACCTAGAGAGAAGGTGTTGTGAAGAGACACAGGGAGAAGATGGCCATCAAAGGAGAGATGCCTGGAGCCGGTGGTTCCTCGCAGCCCTGAGAAGGAACCAGTCTTTCCAACACCTTGATTTTGGACTTCTAGCCTCCAGAAATGAAAGAAATGAAAGATAATACACTTCCATTTTTTAAGCTACCCAGTTTGTGATAAGGTTGTTCCAGCAATCCTACAAAACTGAAAACTATTAAAGGAATGTTCTCCCTACTCTCAGGTTTTAAACAAACATTCCTCTATTATTTATTAACAATATAATGCTCTTATAGATTATTTATTTTCTTACTTTTCTTTACTATTTAGAGTAATTTTTTTTTTTTTTTTTTTTTTTGCGGTACACGGGCCTGTCACTGTTGTGGTCTCTCCCATTGCAGAGCACAGGCTCTGGATGCTCAGGGTCAGTGGCCATGGCTCACGGGCCTAGCCACTCCGCGGCATGTGGGATCTTCCCGGACCGTGACACGAACCCGTGTTCCCTGCATCGGCAGGCGGACTCTCAACCACTGCACCACTAGGGAAGCTCTATAATGCTCTTATAGATTATTTATTTTCCTTTACTATTTAGAGTACTAATATTTTTACATTGGGATATATAGAATATATTCCATAAGTACAAATCTAATTTTATCTTTTTTCTTCAAGTATCTAATTTGTTAGCAAGTGTATCTTTTCTCTATAGATTTGAGATGTCATTTTCATCATATACTGAATTTCATCATATACATTGGATTATCTCTGTAATTTCTATTCAGTTTTATTGGTCGGTGTACACATTCATGTATCAATATGATGTTCATTTAATTATGGAGACTTAATATGCTTAAATATCTGGCACACTAGCTCCACTGTCACCTCCTTATCACCCACTCATAAACACACACACACATTTTGTTTTCCTTAGATCAATGTTTATTAAGAATATTTTTGGTTTTTTATTCTTTTATTCCATAGAAACTTTTAAATAACATTTTATACTTACTGAGTAAAGGACTTTACTTTTGTTTGTAGAGCAATTGTATTGAACTTCTAATTAACTTGGAAAGCATTGGCAGCTTTTGGATGCTTAATTATGTTTTATCCATGAGGTTGGTATGTCTTTCAATTTGTTCAAATCTATTTTTTGTTGTTGTTTTTCAGTAATTACATTTCTTTTTAGGTTTATGTGTTAGAATTTTTTAAATATTTTGCGTTATTTAGATGATATCTTTTTATCCACGATATGATCTAGCTGGTTATTATTTGTTCTTATGACAACTATTAATATTTTATATCCTATTATTTTAAAATTACCTTATTGTTATTTTTAAAGTCTGTCTTACATTTTTTTCCTAGAAATAATCTTACTTCTTTTCTAATTTTTATGATTCTATTTGCTTTATTTAATTACATTTGCAGTTATGTCCAATACAACGCTAGCTATAGTGGTCAAGCTTGTCTTTTTCCTGGCATTGGTGGAAATGAGTTTAAAAGTTCTCTTAGGGCTTCCCTGGTGGCGCAGTGGTTGAGAATCCACCTGCCGATGCAGGGAACACGGGTTCGTGTCCCAGTCCGGGAAGATCCCACATGCCGTGGAGTGGCTAGGCCCGTGAGCCATGGCCACTGAGTCTGTGTGTCCGGAGCCTGTGCTCCGCAATGGGAGAGGCCACAGCAGTGAGAGACCCACGTACCACAAAAAAAAAAAAGAAAAAATTTCTCTTATATAATATGCTGAAATTAGAACTAAGTACACAAGCACATATACATATTTTGCATATTATTTTAATAACCATAAATCTATATTTAATTTTTAAATCAAGGTTTTGATAAATTTTTTTCAAAAAGTTTCTGAGTAATTTTGGATATGATTGTGTAATTTTTTCCTCAGGTCTATTAATATGATACATTACAACAATTGATTTTTTTAATATTCAACTGCATGTGGCTTCATAGAATAAATCTGGATCATGATGTGTTATTTTCATACGTGAGATTTGTTTGCATTATTTTTGGAGTACAACTATTACAATGTTTGTCTTAGATGTTAATAGTGCTTCATAAAATGATACTGAAAGTATTGTTCCTTCTGAAGTTTAACTTCAATAAAGACTAGAGTTTATAGAAAGTTGATAGAAAATGTTGTTAATAAATGTTACCTTTGTTAAATTACTCCATGATTTATCCACTCCAGATACATAAGATTTTAGCTGATAAATTTTGAGTTAATATCTGCTCAATATGTTAAGTATCTGAGAAGTGATAAATACATCCAACACTGTGCCCAAGATGCATGTTTTTGTCTTCTTCCAATCTATTTGGACAGCCTGAGGCTGCAGTCGAGAAAAGATGTAGGAAGTCAGGTGAACCATGTCATTGACTTCCAGATACAAGAAAATGAAGTCTGGAATGTAAATTGAGAGTCATTAGGTCTCTGGTTTTGAGGTTTTAGTTCAAGGACAAAGTAATCTACAGACCTGTCCTGGGCACTATTTACTGACCATTCTGCTCAGAACTTTGGAGTCCAAGAGGCACAGACAAAACTGCACACTTAACTTCTCCTTTAGCATGTACTGTACGTTTCCATTCAAACCAAATAGTGGGGTTGATGATGCTGTCAGGAAGATTACTCCTGGTGTTCCAAATATGTCACAAATTCAAATCTTCTAGGAGCCTAAGCATTTTGAAGTTTTGCCTCAGTTGAAGCTGTGAAGCAACATAAACAAAAACAACCTCCATTCTATCCTTGTCTTAAGTTGAAAAATAAAATGATCTATCACTTGGAACTTCCATTACTCTTGGCTTATAGCAGGCATGAAAATGATAACTATTCGCTCTTAAAAATATCTTCACAGTGGCAGAATGGACTGTCTTCACTGAAACCCTCAATTACATTGCCCTGTAAGCAAGGGTAGTATATCATTCCTAGAAAAAAGGAGGAAATGAAGAATTAATACATACATAAATTCATACATTCATAAATAAAATTTTAAAAATATTGAGGGACTGATTCATTTGAAGTAGAGATGACCCCCTCCTGTAATGCACAGCGAAGGTTTCTCTCCAGAGCCCTCTCCGTTCCCTACCACATTAATTAACCAGAGAGAAAGAGTCTCAGATGAAACTTTTATATCAGCAAGGTATCAGATATTCATCACCGTATGCAGCTTGACTTCATGTTGACAGATGGAGAGCTTGTGATCCTTTGAACCATTAACTTGAAAACTTTAAAGTAGTATTAGCCTGTGGTAGCACCATCTGAGAAGTAAACTTACTATATTTTTGGTACATCAGAATCGGTGGCATTTGAAAAACTCAGTTTCAAAAGATTGTCTTCAATCCACTTCCCAGTTATATAAAGTGATGTATGATGGTCCCTGCTTTCTTGCCCACTATTGTATTCTTTGAGGAAAATATCACCTTCCTTAAAGCTTTTAGCTTTTGTTTCCTACTTTAGTTTTTCAATGATGGGAGGAAAAGGGTCTTTTATAAATTGGATTAATTTGGATGTGTACATGGTGAGATCCCAAGAAAGTTTAGTAGTTAATAGCTTTTATTACTTATTATTGGTTTTTCATGCAGTTAATGCTTGTATTCTGTTGTATAAGGGTTTGCATGTAAAGAAAATTTTAATAAATTTATGTGTAAAATAAACCACTTACTTATGAATCCTTTTCTTTATTTTTTCTCAGGAGATATGAAATTGTGTTCATTTAGTTCATTTCCTCTGTTGATCCCAATGAAAAGACCCCGTGAGCTTTTGCCACTGTAGTCACACATTTTAAAACTCTGCATTTTCTCTGCTATTATGTTGACTTAATCTGTGATTTAAATGATTAAGCCTTGCCACACTTTCTGCTTTTCCTCTCTCCAGTGTTTGCAGCTGCTCCTTGTTGAAGGTTTTGTTCTCTATCCAACAGGAAGGAATATCCACCCACACAAGCTTGATGTGCTTTATGTAAAACAGAAAGTTTCCACACCAGTTGCAGGTGTAGAGTTCTCAATATCAAGACCTTTTTTTTTTTTTTTTGGTAAAAACAAAAGGAAGTGGATTGGGGGTGTTAAATAGTACACGTTATGTAACTTCTTTGAATCTTTCACCTTTAGATAAATTATCTCATTTAATTCTCACAACAAACTTTCATATGGTGTGTGATATTGTTTACATGGGAGTCTATATGTGGCAAAAATAACAGCCCTAAGATGTTAGTACTCTGTGGACTACCTCACAGGTAGTAATTTCCCATTTGGAATGCAAACCCAGCCTGTCTATTTCAGAATACATGCTCTTTTGTCCAACTCAACATGACAGATGTAGTGGATATTTACTGGTTTTAGTCACCCTGCATTTAAACATATGTTTCTGGAATACAATAACAGTATTGTTCTGCCTTGCACAGTGGATGCTAGAATGTTCAGACACTTGTTCTCCGTAACCCTTGACAAGATCAGGGTCCATGACCTAGATTTGGCCCATCAGCTTCTAACCTTCTCTAAATATCCCAAGAAGCAAGGCAGAATTTACCTCTGTGGCAGTGACAAGCACTGCCATCCAGAGTCTGAAGGTCTATGGTGACCCCTGAGTAGCAGGGGCAGTGAGTATCCAGGATTCTGCTTCTCCACCACCCTTTGTTACTCTGATTTTTCAGTGTCTGGTTGTCTAAGCTGTTCTCTACTCACTTCCTCATCACTTTGATGGGTTACTCAGCATACATTCTTTGAATTTCTCTTCTGCTTATGTTAACCAGGTTAGCTTTTATATTTTGCAACCAAATATGTGCATTAATATAAGAGATAATAAATCAGGTGTCTAGTGTTTATTGCCAATAATAAATAAAAGAGTTATAATAAGAAATATAAATGACATTATTACCTCAATTCCTAATGGTCTTAATAGGAAAAAAAATACACAATGCTGTAACTTAGGTACTTATATTAAGGATCATTTTCCTGAATGTAGTTATACCTAGAAATTCAACATGTGTATCTTAGCAGAAAGGATAGTAGTGTACATTGACTCATGGTAATTCATACAGTTTTTTTCCTATGAGCTTGCTATAGTTCTCATTTGGTAATTTAAAAATAAAGTCCTAATCTATTTTCTCTTTTTAGGGGTTGTTCTCCTGTATTTACTCAGGAGTAGTAAGAAATATCTTTTCCTTGAATAATGGGCTTCATTCTCTTTCTGAAGTTCTTGCATATAAAAAACAGTCCTTATTTTCTGTGTCCTGATTCCTTGCTTTCTAATCTCATTTCAATGAACATTTTAAGAATCTTAAGATGGTTAATTGGAATAGGATTCAACAAATCATATCTCCTCATATAACAGGCATGCAAACTGATGGAGAAATTATGTATCTGCCTATGAGAATCAGCATCTGAGCAAGAGTTCAAGTCTATTTTGTTTATTTATTAAATACTTAATACATGCTAAGAATTGCCCTTATGATGGACCTAGAGATTATAATACTAAGTGAAGTAAGTCAGAGAAAGACAAATATTATGATATAAGTTATATGTGGAATCTAAAAAATAGTACAAAAGAACTTATTTACAAAACAGAAACAGACTCATAGACATAGGAAACAAACGTATGGTTACCAAAGGAGAAGTGGGTGGGAGAGATAAATTGGGATTTGGGATTAACAGATGCACACTACTATATATAAAATATATAAAGAACAAAAATTTGCTGTATAGCACAGGGAACTATATTCAATATCTTATAATAAACTATAATGGAAAAGAAAAAGGAAGAATTACTCTTATGCTAGGAATTGCTCTTATATGAGCATATATAAATGCTTTAATTATTGACTTATTTAATCTTTCTGACAACAAAATAGGTTCTATCAGTACATCCATTGTACAACAGATCAGGAAACTGAGGCACATAGTTTGGGTAACTTGTCCAAGGTCATAGAGTTACTATCAGAGCCCACATTCAAACACAGGTAGCCTGGCCTCACTCTGCTCTCCCAGCCACTGGACTCTGTTGCTTCTCAGATCTTTACAAAAGATCACTTTTCAAAAGAATTATGTAAATTATTTGATCACATATTTATGAGACTTCCTTTTTTATTTCCCAAACCTATGTCTTTTTCCCTTTGGTTTTATTTTACATTCCAAAATATAATCTCTAAGAGTGATCTTTAAGGTGGCTTATTTTAAACAAATTAGAATTTATTTATTAGAAAAGGTATTAGTCAAAGTAGCTACTTAAACCACTGATACTGCTTTTGTTTAAGATATATCTGAATTGCTTTTAGTTAGAAACTCTTCATTCTTTGGGGCTGGATTTAATTTTTGCCATGAAGCAAACATTTTTCAAAAGTAATTCTTGTATTGAGGTGATGTCAAAATACATAATAATATTATAGACAAGTTATATTTAAAATAATAAGATTCTGTTTCTTGTGTTTTTAATGTGATGTGGAACCAATCCATAGGTGAAGGTCTCTAGATATTTTGAGACATCACAACATACTTGACATTAGTGGACATTGTCCCAGGTTTGTGACACTGAGAAGGACAAACTTTTGTCCTTTGGATACCATCATTTATATGTATAGTGATACTATATTATAGGTGTACTGAACATGAATCTTCTCTTGACCTTCAACCACAGTTAAAAAAATTTCTTCTATATGCCTGATGTTATAGATGTGGAATATGTGAAACAAGAAATCTAGGACTATTTTTGGTAGGCTTAGGACATTGGAAAGAGCAGATGGTGTGCCAGAAGATACAAACAAGAAAAGAAAAAAACGGGGGGGGGTTCCTTATTTTTTACTTTTTTAAAGCTTAAAACAGGCTACAAATGGGTTAAGTATAAAATTATACCATTTTTACTAATGATTCTTATGGTCAAAGTTTTTGATTGAATTTTCTTTTTGGAAACTCATGCTTTAAGGCTTTGCAAGAATACATTTTTTTTTCCAAATCAGGAAATAAAACAAAAATGTAGCTCAGTGAAAAATTAAAAAGAAAGAAATCTTTACAAAATGTCTATTCAAAAAGGTACAAAAAAAGGCTAAATTCTAGCAATTATTTGTGAAATAATTAAACACTGGGACAAGGATATGTTTTCCATGTCTACTCAGCTAATTCTGGAATCCATTTTATACATCTTTACCATGTAATTAAGTTTAATACCAGTGGTCAAACCAGAAAAACATTATAATTTATGTTACAAGGAGAAAAAGGGCTTATACAAAATATCCAGGTACATTTGAACGTAGCTACGATAAACTTATTTTATATGCTTTAAAAATTATTACCACAATGAAAGCTCTAGGTTCAACAAAAGTCTAAATTATTGAAATAACTGTCCTTAAATTATAAAAACAAAAATGTAACAAAGATCTACAGGGAATTTATTGGCTTGTTACATTACACTTTCTACTCCTCAGAAAATCTGGCACATCTCATTCAATGACGTCATCCTGAACTTGCTTACTTATGGTCAAATATTACACTTGCTTCTTCTGAGGCAAGGGTGTAAAAAGGAGATAACTCATTCATTGCAGCATGACTTCATGTTTCCCGAGCCACATAATAGTTTGCTAACTTGGTTGGAATTTATAGACTGGTATGTTGTGGGTAGCATTATCCCTACCATAAGAATGCCTTTTATATAGCACCCCACAGAATATACTTAATAGCTCATGGTTTAGTGTTCTGAGTAATTTCAACAAAGGAATAATTTTAGAGTGATAAACTTCTTGGACAGACACCACTTTACTCCTTTACATCTGTGTTCATATACTGATTTTGCATCTACCTGATTTAATTTCCCAACAGTTTTTTGGAATATGTTCAAATTGAGAGGACTGACAAGATGCCTTAGTGGAATCACCAGAAACTTGCTTATATACTGAAGACATTTTTAAAGCATTTATCATTTATAGACATTATTTTGTACAATTTAAGAGCTATTTCAGAATGTATCTTTCAAGATCTGCCCAATTCTATATTTCTTTCTAATTATTTAGTCATTCAAATGGGAGTTTTTATTACACACCTTAAGTGAAGTAATTCACTTTTAAAGTTTGAAAGATGACTAAAGTCAAGAGCTAGAGAAACAACGAAAACACCTGCTCCCCTCACATAATGATAGTCTGTCAGAAGTCTCCAAAAGCTCTTTTTAAGAGCTTAATTTATGTTTTTAAAATTCTTCTCCCCACAAATTTTCCATTGTTTCCTTTGGACCCTCATATCTATTACATTTTATTCTATCCATAATTATCTCTATTAACTTAATATGAGCAACTTGAGATTTCCATGTCTACTCAGAGTCTAAAAAACATTTATTGAGCTTTACCAAGTGGCTAATAGTCCAAGCCACTGTGACAGGGCGATAGCTTGCTTTTTTTGTGGGGTAGGGGAGGGCTTCAGTGCCTTCATACTTCACATTGCTACATATCAACCAAGTCAAAATTATCCTACTCCTCAATATTTATATCCTCAAATAACCTTCCTTTCAACTAGCTGGCAGGGATTCATTCATTCACTGAAACATTTGTTCAGTGCATGCATTGAGTTATTTATAGTCAAAGATTCAAAAGACACATCAAGGAATGTTCAATTATTGGATGAGATAAACAGGTAAACCAACAGGAACAGACAGTAAACACATGAAAAACAGATCTCTCTCTCTCTCTCAGGCATTACGTGTATTTTAAAAGATAAACATGTTAAGCTACATTGATGTATTCCTGATGATGTAATACAGAGTAGGAAGGAGAAATGGGTTTTTATTTCTCCTAATATTCTCAAACTGTTTTCACAAACTTTTCTTCCCACCTCTTTATTTTACCACCAGGTAAAAGGCTGTACCCACCTCTTAGCTTCCCAAATAATTTCCTATATAAAAGTAACCCCCCCAAAAAAGTGGTCTTAAAATAAGACTTCTCAAGTGCCTACCCTGTGAACTTAAAAATCATCTTAGCATAATTTCTAGCCACAGTGGTTGAAAGATATATAAATAAGTTTAATAGCTCATGTAATATTTGGGGATGTCATGACATGTATCATCGATTTTTAAAATAATTTGCATAATAAATTATTTAAATATGTGTGTTGAAATATTGACTGCTCTAAAAATCAAGCTAAATTGTTATGACATTTTCTGACTAGGAGCTCAAAATCTCAGAGCTGAAACACTGATGCTGAATGAAATAAGGTCAAGGGACAATTGAATGAATAAAAACTTAATTTTGTCTCTAAATTGATATTATGGAGAACAGAAAAAATATGCCATAAGGGACAACTTGAGAGAAATGACAGAAGTCCATAGAGCACAGGAAAAAAAATGAATTCACCCTCAATTATTCAAGGATTGTTGGAAGAGGTACATGTTTGGGAATCAGGAAACTATTTCATATATAAGATAGCTTATCTTTCATATATAAGAACTGAGGATGTAAGGAAAGGATACTAAAAGTCAGTGTTTTGAGGTATTGGGCACACTCTAGGCTACCTCAGTGGTATTGCATTAGGACTGGAATCTTCTCTCTCATCTTAGGATCACCAGCTCCAGGGTACACTGGAACACTGGTTATCAAATTCAAATGTCACATTGCCCTAATATACATTAGAACTTAAAGTAGTTCTAGAAATGCTAAAGGACTATAGGAAGAAGAAATACAAATAGGATGGTTGCACATCATGTAATTTTACACAAAGCCTTCATCAGAGACGTTACAGAACATTAGACTAGTTCGGTCTTTCTAGAATATTCCCAGCGACACTATTCCTGCAAGATGCTCTGAGGAAAGAAAGAAAGGGAGAAAAATGATTCCATTTTCAATTTAATTTTAAGTGCTATGTACTTTATGCCCCCTTTGAATAGCCATGAGGTACCTTAGTATATTTAAGGATCTGAGAGGTACTACCTTAGAAAAGCCTCAACTTTGCTGAATTTTATTAATTTTGAAATTTTCAAAATTTATTTGACTACAGAAACCAGAAAAATCACTTAATGCTTACAAATATTTTGTTGGATTCTGAGAATATACTTTATGAGTGCTTGGTCTGATTGTTTCTGATCCTAGGATCCATGGATGTGTTTCAAAAGAAACATCAACTCCTCAAATTTCATAGAGAATTTGAATGAATTTCAATGTTTTCATATAAAGAGAGACTTTTTATTTATTATCAAATGTCTGTGACTCTAAATGTTGAAAACCCATTGACTAAAAATCATTCTTAAGGGATTAAAAAAGAAATATCTTTGAAAAATTTTGTTTACCTAATAATATTTTGAAAAATTTACTGTTATTACTACTATTAATTAAAATCTTTTTTCATTATTCTGAATTATTTTATAGTACTGTCTATGTACCTGCAAATAAATATCTTAATCTATAGACATGTCCTTGGATTAGACAATTCCAAGATTTTGTATAAAGCCAATTTGTGTTTAACAAATATTATTTTCCCAAGAAACCCATTAGTTTTTAATTAAAAAAGAATAAAATTAAGTTCTTGATTTCTGACTAATTATATAAGAATTCATATAATATTCTATAAATAATTTTAAAATAAAAATTTTGCTTGTCATAGTACAGTGTTATACAATGAACCAGAAATTTAAAAAAATAATAATAACAACTAAAATATGCTACAAGTCAATGGAACAGAATAGGCAGTCCAGAAACCAACCCACATAAATATAGTCAACTGATCTTTGACAAGGAACAAAGGCACCACAATGAAGAAAGGAGAGTCTTTTCAACAAATGGTGTTGGAACAAGTGGATACTCACATGTAAAAATGAATCTAAACATAGACCTTACATCCTTCACAAAAATCAACTCAAAATGTGTCATAGACCTAAGTGTAAAACACAAAACTATAAAACTCCTAGAAAATAACATAGGGGAAAATTTAGGTGACCTTGGGTTTGGCAATGTCTTCTTAGATACAACACCAAAAGTACATCCCATGATAGAAAAGAAAAATGTAAGTTGGACTTAAATAAAATTAAAAACTTTTGCTCTGTAAAAACACTGTTAGAAGGATGCAAAACTGTGAGACCACAGACTGAGACAATATTTGCTAAATACATAGCTGATAAAGGACTGAAACCAAATATACAAAGAACTCCTAAAACTCAACAATTACAAAGCAAACATCTGAATTTAAAAGTGGGCCAAAGGGGGCTTCCCTGGTGGTGCAGTGGATGAGAGTCCGCCTGCAGGGGACACGGGTTCGTGCCCCAGTCTGGGAAGATCCCACATGCCACGGAGCGGCTAGGCCTGTGAGCCATAGCCGCTGAGCCTGCGTGTCCGGAGCCTGTGCTCCGCAATGGGAGAAGCCACAGCTGTGAGAGTCCTGTGTACCACAAAAAAAAAAAAAAAAAAAAAAAAAAAAAAAAGTGGGCCAAAGACCTCAACAGACATCTCACCGAAGAACATATACACGAGGTTGAGACACATATGAAAAGATGGTCAACATCACATGTCATTAAGGAAATGCAAATTAAAACAGGGAGATACCATAACACTTATTACAATTGCTAAAATCCAAAACACAAGCAATACCAAATGTTGACAAGGATATGGAGCAATAGGAACTCTCATTCATTGCTGCTGGGAATGCAAAATCAGATTGTCACTTTGTAAGGCACTTTGACAGTTTCTTGCAAAACTAAAAATAGTCTTACATAGTCTTAAAAAACTAAACCTATATGATCCAGCAGCTGTGCTTCAGGTATTTAATGAATTGAAAGCAACTGCCCACACAAAGACCTGCACACAAGTGTTTATAGCAGTTTTATTTATAATTGCCAAAATTTGGAAGCAACCAAGATGTCCTTTATTGGTGAGTGGACAAATTGAGGTACATCCATACAATGGACTATTATTCAACCAGAAAGAAATGAGCCATGTATCAAGCCACACAAAGTCACAAAGGACACTTAAATGCATATTGCTAAATGAAAAAAAGCCAATCTGCAAAGGATACATGCTGTCTGATTCAACTGTATGGAATGTTGGAAAAAGCAAAACTAGAGAGACAATAAAAAGGGCAGCAGTTTCCAGGGGCTTGGGGAAAAGGAAGTGGGGATGAATTGGCAGAGCACAGGGTATTTTTAAGACAGTGAAACTATTTTGTATGATACTGTAATGATAAATACATATCATTGTACTTTGGTTATAACTAATAGAATGTACAACACAAAGAGTGAATGCTAATGTAAATTATGGACTTTAGTTAATAATACTGTATCAATATCAGCTCACCAATTATAACAGATATATTACACTAACACAAAATGTTAATAATAGGAGAAACTATGTGTGTGTGAGGGTCAGGAATTATATTGGAACTTTCTGTACTCTGCTCAATTTTTCATAAATGTAAAACTTCTCTAAAAAATAAAGACTACTAATTAAAAAATCTAAAATATGGTACAGAACCAAATATTATAATATAATAGCACCACACACCAGACACCTTATTACAATAAATTATGCCTAAAATAGAAAAATTAAACAAATTAACCTGATGTTTATGTTACCATTTTTAGCTTCAAAAATAGTTTTTACTTGTCAATTAATAAATTGTTTTACATATTTCCAAGCACTTTCATCTTAGAATATTTTTTTATGTTAGCTTTTGATATGTGCAGGAAGCAGTGCATAAAAACACGTTGAGATTTTTATTTGCATCTAGCCAGTGAGGTTCATATATTATTAGATTAAACTTTTTCTTTCCCAAAACAAAACAATTTGTTGATTTAAATTGTGTTAGTATACTCAGGGCTTGATACAACTTCAGATGTTTGTAAGTGCTGTTTGAGAGCTTGGTATATTGTCATATATTACCTGCAACAAATCAAGGGGTAAAAGAGAAAACTTCTGCTTAGAGAAATTTTGATAAGTCAGGAACCCTTACATGGCAACCATGTGACCCTCTCTGATTATTCTGGTCTGGTGTGATCAAGTGAGGTGACATTCAGCTGCTGGCTGTAGATGAGATTCATATAAGCAGACATATCCGAAGGTACATTTCAAAGGCCAAAGTTGATTTCAGCTAAATCTATCAAAGATTCCCATTTTATGGGTCACTTTAGTCTCTTTCACTAGTCTCTTTAAGGTACTTTAGTAAGTGTCAGCACCAGAAGAGCAGTTATACTGAAAAATGTAAAGAACTCACCGCACAGAGGGTGGGAAGGGGTGGCCTGAGATATTTAAGAAAAAAAATCAGAATAATAAATATAAAGTGAAATGTGTGAAAGATCTTGTTTAGGCAGACATTATTTTCTATAATATGAAATTACATTAGCACATGAATGTAATAAGTTAGTACTGTGCCCAGGTACACGTGTAAGCACACATGTGCATGCACACACACACACACACACACACACACACACACACACACACACACACGCAGAGTTCCTGGCAGGGTAACACCACAGAGATCCAAGCTAACAAACAGGGAAAGAGTTATCTGGAGACATTTTCTGTAGTTATTTTTTTCTTAATAAAGCTTCTAGGTTGAGACATCATTGCTTTCAGCATGTATTTGTGATAACCTCTTTATTCCATTCAGCTTAATATTCTGAACTTTCAATTTATTTCCTGTTTCTGTGACCCAGATAGTAACTCCAATGCAGAATTTTGCTGAAAGTTCTCTAAAAGTATGTGTGGTGTGAATTATCTTTTTTGTCTCAGATGACAGCAATATCCTTTGAGAATCTGAATGAGTAGTGAACAGCCAGCTTCTTTGTTTTCTCCTTAGTTCTTATAAAGCAATACTCTTGTCTTCTCCCCTCTCCAGTTTCTTTAACTTTGTGCTTCTTTAGTTCAATTTTTGCAAGTTGAGTTCATAAAAATGATTGCAAGATCTATTAGTTATCTCATATATTATCTTGTTTAAACAATTTCTGAATCTAGTTTTCTTGGTCATGGACCTCTTAATTTAAAAAGCTTTGATATTTTCAATTACCATAGCTGAGTAAACCCATGGAAATTAATATTTAACCTCAAAAATACTTAAATAATATTTTGATTGTTTCAAAATATCTTTATCAGGAAAAACACTAAGCTCTTATATAGTTTGAAAATTCACCCTGGGTCTGACTTTATTTCTTGTTTAAAGTGACCTTTTCAGGTCTTTCTATGAGCAGAAATTCATGGAACTCTGAAGAGAATGGCAGGTAGAAAGATGACTTCAGCTCAAGACAAAAACTCAACCAGTATTGGGAATTGTTGCCTCCAGAAGGGTTTATTCCTCCATCTCACTTTACACAATTGTGCTTTCCCTGATTTTAGGGAATCAATATGACCCAAAATTTCAAAAAATGAAGAGATTATTGTTTACATGTTTGAGTTTAAATATGCTTTACATTATATGTTTCATAAAATCTATTGTCATATTTATTTCTTGTTTTTTCTAATCTTTTGTCATCCTTTTGTACACAATTAGCAATTTAATTATGGTCACTGAAAAACCATAACAGAGGATATTGATTTTTCAAATGTTTAATCTGTGAATAGTTGGAATGCTATTGATTGATTGTTTTGATATGTTTACAAATTATCCAGAAATTAGTTGGCAATGGAGAGGTCAATATTCTGCAACATTTAAAAATTTAAACTTTCTTTTAGTAACTATAAAGATCTAGTTTACTTCCCTACAATCATTTCGGAAATGCTGAAATGGTACTCTTAAAAAACTTCCCATTTGATGCAACCTAATTAAACTTAAGAGCTTTTGCACAGCAAAGAACCATAAACAAAATGAAAAGACAACCTACAGAATGGGAGAAAATACCTGCAAACAATGTGAGCAACAAGAGATTAATCTCCAAAATATACAAACAGCTCATATAGCTCAATATCAAAAAAAACAAACAACCGAATCAAAAAAAATGGACAGAGGACTTAAATAGACATTTCTCCAAATAAAACATACAGATGACCAACAGACACATAAAAAAGTTGCTCCACATTGCTAATTATTAGAGAAATGAAAATCAAAACTACAGTGAGGTATCACCTCAACCAGTCAGAATGCTCATCATCAAAAGTCTATAAATAATAAATGCTGGAGAAGATGTGGAGAAAATGCAACCCTCCTACAGTGTTGGTGGGAATTTAGTTTTTATTTCTGTCCTATGTGGAAAAATAAAGATCACTGCATATGCATGATGGAAACATTGATTATATGTTAGACTAATGGTTGGGGTGAACATTCACATAAATGTGAAATCTTGCAATTTGTGCCTTGTCACTCTTTGCAGAATTGTGTTTTTTTAAAAATTAAAGATTTATGGCAGTTCCGCATTGAACAAGTCTATCAGGGTCATTTATCCAAAAGGATTCACTCACTTCTTGTCTCCCTGTCACCTTTTGGTGATTCTCATAATATTACAAACTTATTATTATTATTATATGTGTTATGGTGATCTGCGATACAGTGATCTTGATGTGACTATTGTAATTGTTTGGGAATGCCACGAATCACACGTATATAAAATAGTGAACTTAAATTGATAAATGTTGTGTGTTCTGACTACTCCACCAACTGGTGGTTCCCCATCTCTCTCTCTATCCTCAGGCCTTCCTATTCCTTGAGACAGAGCAATATTGAAATCAGGCCAATTAATAACTCTGCAATGACCTCTAAGTGTTCAAGTGAAGAGTCAATTGATGCAGGAAACTTCTTTGTTGTCTTATTTTAAGAAATTGCTGCAGCCACCTCAACCTGAAGCAACCACCACCCTAATCAATCAACAGCCCTCAGCATGGAGGCAAGACGCTCCACCAGCAAAATCATTACAACTTGCTGAATGCTCAGATGATGGTTATTTCTTAGCAATAAAGAATTTGTTAAGGTATGTACATTGGATTTTTTTAGACACAATGTTATTGCACACTTAAAACACTATAGTATAAAGTAAACATAACTTTATATACACTGGGAAACAAAAAAAAATTATTTTTAATCTGGATGTTAGTTACATTGGTGTGTTCAGTTTGTAAAAATTCATTCACCTTATTGATTCATCCACTTTTCTATATACATGTTAAATTCAAGAAAATGTTCAAAAATTTAAATCCTATTGTAAAGGAGAAAGTATTTTGATCTTTTTATGTCTCTACTACCAATAAAAATCACTTAACTTTTCAAATAATTAAAAAATTTCAACTTATTCACTGTGTCATTGAAATTATCAGTCAACATCTTTTAATCAGGATCCTAATTAAAAAATCCAAAACATTTAAGAATAAGCAAAGATAATTACATTTTTTAATCATTTAGGTATTTCAACATATAAAATTACATTTACTTTTTTAAGTAGGTTCCAAGAAGATCACATGATGCTGAGTATTCACACATTGTACCATAAATATTTCATTTTGCAGACTCCTTTCTTAAGTACCTGATTTTTATTTAGTTTAATGCACTATTAACTGTAATAGAATTTGATTGAGAATCCTGACTACCTTTTGACAGATCAGTTTATGAGAACATTGATAATTCCAGGATTAGCAAATTTTTTCTGTAGAAGGCCACATATATTTTGGTCTTGGCATGTCAGATAGATTCCATCTTAACTAATCAACTCTGCCACTGTAGGGCAATCATAGGCATTACCCAAATTAATGGGCATGGGTAAGTTCCAATAAAACTTAATTCACAAAAATTAATGGCTGAATGGATTTGATCTTTGGGCTATGATTTGTCTTCACTGAATATACTGTCATGGAAATGACTGGAAAATCCTAAAACTTTTGGAAAAGCCACTCTAGCAATCCTCAGTACAAAGGATATGGTGTTTCGGTGAATTGTGAAATGATGTGTTTTAGTCTACTGTGGTTATTCACAATAATATATAACCTAGTCAAGATTTGCCATTTTTAAAGAAAATAAAAAGACACAGTTCCTAGACAACCTTGCTTCAAAAATAAGACTAAATATTCTGAGAGTGTAAATTAGAAAGTCATAATTAGATCCGTAAACTACATAAAGATAAGGAATTTAAATGAACAATAACCTATGAACTTTATATTTACTTCTGTTGCTTAACCATATGGCTTTTATCTTAGAATATAAAAATGATAGAGCAAAATACATGCATTTAAATAAGAAGAAAGATAGGGTCAGGGAGGTTAAGTGACTCCCATGATCACAACTAGTCTCATTATTTAGTTGAATAAGCAACCTATCTGTTCACAGTTAAAGAACAATTCTACCCATATTTGACTGGTGGTGGCTACTGAGCTTAGGCTTTCTGATGTTAGCTGGAGAGGGAGGTGGCATGGACAGTGGTCCTGACATCAGGGCCTGCTGCTTCTCACCTCAGCATTCAAGCACTGCAGCAGCCACCACAGTCCTGAGAGAGGCTGTGAAGTGTGTGGAAGTCGGAGGCTGGAGCTGCAGGTAAGACTTGCCTACTGATCAGTTACACAACCAGTGCATTTCCTGGAGAATACATCCCCACTCTTTTTGACAATGATTCTGGAAAAGTTATAGCAGATGGAAAACTGGTGAATCTGGGTTTATGGATATAGCTGGACAAGAATATGATGACAGATTATGTCCCCTATCCTATCTGTAAATAAATGTATTCTTAGTTACTTTTGTCTTATGAGTTTGGCATCATTTACAGATATTTGTGCAAAATGGTATCCTAAAGTGCAACCCCAGGATACCAACACTCCCATCATCCAGGGCTTGATCTTAGGGATGATAAAGATGCAATGAAGAAACTAAGGAGAAGAAGCTGATTCCCATGATGACCCCCAGGGTTTAGCCATAGCCAGGTGATCATTGTTGTAAAACCTGGGGTGCTCTGCCCTCACACAATGAGTCCTCAAGAGAGTGTGAGATAAAGCTTTTCCAGCAGTTTGGTGCCCAACTTCCATCAAAGAGAAAGAGAACCTGCTGTTGTAAAATACCTTGAGACAAATGAAAATAGAAACAAAACATTCCAAAATCTATGGCATGTAGTAAAAGCAGTTCTAAGAGGAAAGGTTATAGTAATACAGCCCTACCTGAAGAAATAAGAAAAATCGCAAATAAGCAATCTAACATTTCACCTAAAGGAACTAGAAAAAACAAACAAAAAATAAAACCCAAAGTTAGTAGAAGGAAGGAAATAATAAAGATCAAAATAGAAATAAATGAGATAGGGACTGTAAAAAAAACAATAAAAAAGATCAGTGAGTCTAAGAATTGGTTCATTGGAAAGACAAACAAAATTGGAAAAACCTTTAGTGAGACTCACCAAGGAAAAAAAAAGGGCTCAAATAAAATCAAAATTGAAAGAAAAAAAAATTACACCTAACATGACAGGAAAACAAAGGATCATAAGAGACTACTATGAACAATCATACACCAACAAATAGGACAACTTAAAAGAAAGGGATAACTTCCTAGTGACATATGATCTTCCAAGACTGAATCATGATAGAGTAGAAAATCTAAATAGACCAATTACTGGTAAGGATATTGAACCAAAAACTTCCCAACAAATGAAAGTGCAGGAACAGATGGCTTCCCTGGTGAAGTTTACTAATATTCAAAGAAGATTTAATAGCTATACTTCTCAAACTCTACCAAAAAATTGAAGAGGAGGGAACACTTCCAAATTCGTTTTATAAGGCCAGCGTTAACCTGTTATCAAAACCAGACAAGAACACCACAAAAAAGGAAATTACAGGTCAATATACCTGATGAAAATAGATGCAGAAATCCTCAACAAAATATTAGCAGATTGAATCCAACATATACTAAAAGGATAAAATACCATGATCAAGTAAGATATATAACCCTGGGATACAAGGATGGTTCAACATCAATAAATCAATCAATGTGATACACCACATTAAAAAATGAAAGATTAAAATCATATGATCACCTCCTTTATGATAAAAACTCTCAACACAGTGAGGAAGGAATGTACCTCAACATAATAAAAGCCATATATGACAAAACTATAGCTAATATCATATTTAACAATGAAAAGCTGATAGTTTTTCCTCTAATATCAGGGAAAAACAAAACAAAACAAAACAAGAATGTCCACTATCACCACTTTTAATCAACATAGTATTGGAAATCCTAACCACAAAAATTAGACAAGAAACAAAGAAAGGAAGAAAGGAAGAAAGGAAGAAAGGAAGAAAGAAAGAAAAGAAGGAAGGAAGGAAGGAAGGAAGGAAGGAAGGAAGAAAGAAAGAAAGAAAGAAAGAAAGAAAGAAAGAAAGAAAGAAAGAGAAAGAAAGAAAGAAAGAGAGAAAGAAAGAAAGAAAGAAAAAAGAAAGAAAGAAAGAAAAAGAAAGGAAGGAAGGAAGGAAGAAAAGAAGGAAGGAAGGAAGAAAGAAGAAAAGAGGGAAGGAAGGAAGAAAGAAAGAAAGAAAGAAAGAAAGAAAGGAAGGAAGAAAGAAAGATAGGCCATCCAAATTGGAAAGGAAAAAAGAAAACTGTCACTATTTGCAGATAGCATCATACAATATGTAGAAAACCTTAAAGATGTCACCAAAAATCTGTTAAAACTAATAAATGAATTTAATGAAGTTGCAGGGTACAAAATAAACATACAGAAATCTGTTTAGTTTCTATCTATATAGTAATAATGAAATATCAAAAGAGAAATTAAGAAAAAAATCTCATTTACAATTTTATCAAAAAGAATAAAATACCTAGAAATAATTTTAACCAAGGAGGTAGAAGACCTGTATATTGAAAACTATAAAACACCAGTAAAGGAAATTGAATAAGACACAGATATATGAAAAGATATTCTGTACTCATAGATTACAATTAATATTGTTAAAATGTTCCTACTAGCCAAAGAAATCTACAGATTTCATGCAATCCATACCAAAATATCAATGGCATATTTCACAGAACTAGGACAAATAATTGTAAAATTTGTATGGAACCACAAAAGACCCTGAATAGCCAAAGCAATCTTGAGAAAGAAGAACAAAGCTGGAGGAATCATGCTCCCTGATTTCAAACTATACTACAAAACTACAGTAGTCAAAACAGTATGATACTGGCATAAAAACAGACACATAGATCCACAAAACAGAATAGAGAGCCCAGAAATAAACCCACACATATATGGTCAATTAATTTATGACAAAGAACCAAGAGTATACAATGAGGAAAGGATAGATAATAGATACTGCAATAAATGGTATTGGAAAAACTGTATAGACATGTGCAAAAGAATGAAACTGGATCCCTGTCTTACACCATATGCATAAATTAACTCAAAATGAATTAAAGACTTGGATGTAAGACCTGAAACCATAAAACTTTTAGAAGAAAAATAGGCAGTAACTTCCTTGACATTGGTGTTTATGTGGAACTTTTGGATCTGACCCCCAAAGCAAACACAACTAAAGCAAAAATAAACCAGTTGGACTACATAAAAATAAAAAGCTTCTGCATAGCAAACCAAACGACCAACAAATGAAAAGCCATCCTGCTTAATGGGGGAAAATATTTGTGAATTATATATCTGATAAGGGGATGATATCCAAATTATGTAAAGATACAAATAAATCAATAACAACAAAAAAACTTACTAAAAACTGGGCAGAAGTTTGAAATAGACATTTTTCAAAGAAGACATACAGATGGCCGACAGGCAGGTGAAAGATGTCCAACATCACTAATCAGGGAAAAACAAATCAAAATCACAATGAAATATCACCTCACACTTGTTAGAATGGTTATTATCAAAAGACAAGAAATAACAAGTGTTGGCAAGGGTGTAGAGAATAGGAAGCCCTCATATACTGTTGGTGGGAATGTAAATTCCTGCATCAACTATGGAAAACAGTATGGAGATTCCTTAAATATTTGAAAGAGAGCTACCAAATTATCCAGCAATTCCACTTCTTGGTATTTTTCCAAAGAAAATAAAAATACTAACTTGCAAAGATATATGCACAGCTATGTTAATTGCAGCATTATTTACAATAGCCAAGATATGGAAACAACCTAAGTACCCACTGATTGATGAATAGGTAAAGAAGATGTGAGATATATATATATATATATATATATATATATATATATATATATATCACAATGGAATACTACTCAGCCATAAAAAGGAAAGAAATATTGCCATTTGGGACAACATAGATGGAACTTGAGGGTACAATGTTAAGTGAAGTAAGTCAGAGAAAGATAAATATCACATGATTTCATTTAAAGGTGGAATCTAAAACACCAAACAAGTCAATAAACAAAACAAAACAAAACAATACTCCTAGATACAGAGAACAAATTGGTGGTCATCAGAGGTTAATGGGCTTGGAGAGTGGGCAAAATGGATGAAGGAGGTCAGTTGTATGGTGACAGGCGGCAACTAGACTTATTGTGGTTATTACGTTGTACACCTGAAACTAATGTAGCGTTATATACCAACTTGACCTAAAAAAAAAATAGAAATTGCTGTGGCAAATGTTAATAATACAGTTTAAGTTTAAAAAAAAAAAAGAATAATCCTATTCTTACTTGTTAACACTCCTGAATACATTCATACTTGTCTTTGGGTCCTTTGTTTCCAAACAAAGGCATTACTCTAAATTCATCCTACTATCCTTTGTAGTATTTAACACACTGTTATACACATTTCAGATTCATACAAGTAAAACTTAAAGATGTAAAAGCAGTACCTTGGTAGTAAAAATAAGCAATTTACAGATCTGACTGCTGACATGCATCATTTGGGGAGCTTCTGAGAAACACAGGCCCTGGGGCTATCTCTGAAGTGCAGGATGTAGTAGGCTGGAGTGGAGCCTGCAGTCTGCACCTCGCAAAGCTCCTTGAACCATTGGGATGAGCCATTAGGATGAGGAACTTCAGCCACCAGAGCGGCTGACTGCTAACTCAGACTGGTCCAACCACACCTCTCATTCCTCAAAACATACAAATACTGAAAGTATTGAGCTGGGCTTCCTCAATGCCTGTACTTTAAAAAAAAACAAACAAACTAACGTAACATTGTAAAGCTATTATACTCCAATCAAAAAAAAATTAAATAATATGTTCCTCTTAAAAAGTCTGTTCTTATTGTGAAGTGCTGAACAAATTCAAATACATAACATGTTTTGTGGTAAAAATATAAAGTGAACTTCTTTGTACTTAACATCCAGCTTCAGATACAGTGTTAAAGACACCTGTAGACCCTTCCCCAATATCATCCTTTCCCTCCTCCAACAAGTGTAAATATTATTCTGTATTTTGTGTTTACCCTTTCCTTAATTTTAAATAGAGTATTAGGACATAAAAGTGTATATAAATAAAACACTTTAAAACTAAGTTCTTTTCTATTTTTGAGCTCTGTGTACATGGTGTACATTTGATTTTTCACTTTGAACTTCATCCATAGTAAGGCATAAAGCCATAGTTCATATTCACTATGGTATAAAATCCCCTTGTATGAATATTGACATTAAGTGTTTTTTTCATTCTACTATTTGTAGATTACTTAATTATCTCTTTTTTTAATCTTTGGGTTCATTACAAACAACTTTTATTTTCAAAACCTGTGAATATATATCTTTTAAAGGGCTTTTGGTACACTTGTACCATCGTATTGTTTGAATGTATACCTACTAGTGTTATATCTTGAGTATGTTCATTTTGAGCTTTACAGAATAACATAAAATTGTCCAAAGTAGTTGTATCAATTTAGTCTCCCTCTAGCAGTGTATGAGATTCTCAATGGCTATATTTACTCACCGATGTTAATATTATCTGACTTTTAAAAAGCATTGCCAATCCAAGTGGCTTAAAATAATATTTCATTAAGATCAAAATAAATCATTGAATTAATACTTAACAATCCACCAACACCTACTAGTGTACATTTTCATTCATCTTTAAAGGAAATTAAGAATTTCACACTGAGTTTTTAATGTTCCTTTCTCTATATCTTAGTCCATAAAGAAAAGTTCTCTACATTTTAACTTTTTCCTGTGTACTTCATATGTGGGTTATTAGTCAGATTTTTTTTTCCTAATGGGATTTACTTTACATTTTTTTATTTATAAAAATGTTTCATTTTTTCACATAAAGTTGATGATCATGTTCAAGCATTCACTTTATGCTTCAAGAAGGTTCTAATCCTGTGCATCCCAGGAGATTGAATATACCTGGGATCTGAGGCAAGGAAGAAACATCCTGAATGTTATCTCATTCTTTCTTTTTCTGTGCCCTTCCTTTCTTTCCTCTGCTGTCTCTTTCCTAGAATGGTAGCCCTTCTCTTCTCTTATCCTTTCTTTTCTTTCTTAGAACTATTGAAAACCCCCAAGAATATAGCTTACTTTCTCCAGTGACACTCGAGAGGTTCTATCTCACAGAAAATGACAGTAAATATGCAATTAGAAATATTTTTTAATATAAATTCAAATCAAAATTAGCCAGATGTCTCTTCCTTTTGCCATTTCCAACATCACAAACTTGAAATTCATAGGCCTGCAAAATTAAATGTGATAGTATTATAGATTTCCTCATGAAAAAAGCAACATCAAAAATAATAGCAATATCAAAAATAAATATTTTATATTTATGGAACAAATCCATCTAGGTGTGGTCAAGGAAATATTGCACTATGAAATATTTTTTTCATATATGCCAATCAGTTATTGACTTGTAATATTTTTAAATTTATGCCAGGTGATCTCAATATTGTGTCTCAGAAAGGTGATATCTTTCTATACGCCCATTATCTACATTGTTTTCACTTATAAGTGACAGAAAAGTAAATATTTTACAGGGAGTTTCTATAAAAGCTTGTATATAATTTGAGTGTGTTTGATAATACAAATTTATTCAGGTTTACACTTAAAATGTTTTATTTAATTAAAAATGATTAGTTCCTGATAGATGGATAAATAAATGATGCTTATAATATATTTTAAATGATGCACTATTTTAATATATTTTACTGGAGAAAAAGGAGGTGTATAAAATTGCACATCAAGTCAAAGGGAGTCTAATTTGTATCATATTTGGACTATACATTTTTTAATATTTAAAACTGAAAATATCTGTGATCTTATCAAAGGTCAATAACATTGACTCTCATGTGATTTTAAAATTTTGACTTTTTAGAGTTTTGTGCTGTTGTGTTTGGGAATGAGAAAACCCCCTATAATGTAGGGCTCCTTCAGTCCACCTTTCACTCATAGTGTCCCAGCTTTCATCTGAATTATAGATTGGTCTTTTACCAAAACAGTTTGTATTAAAGAAATTATTCTATGGGTCATTAATAAATATTTTACTATGATAACACTATGATCATAATTAATTAACATTTGTGGAATGAGTGAAATTCTCAAAACCTACACTTTAAGTGCAGGTTCCATCTCATAAAAAAAAACAAAAAAAAACACCTCATTATGTTTTTCTCTATGGTTGCCATTTTCTGGCTAGATAAATCCATCTTTCTTTTGTTTCTTAAAATTATTTTAGAAATGTGCATTGAAAGTTTCATCTACTGAATTTATTATGCAGTATGAGATCATACTGTATAATGATGCCACAAAAATTGTTTTACCAAGTTTTCTCAGCCATTGAACATTTCAATAATCCCACTGGTCAAATTTTATAAAGACATTTTAAAAGCCAGTTAACAGAATTGAACAATTGTTTGCTTTAATAGAAGAGTGAAAATAAGGCAGTTAAACTGGCAGCATACACATACACAGTTAGAAAGTCAGTTTTAGTATGACTTAAATATTATTACTGTCAAATAGAAATGCAATAACTTTTATTTTATAGGGCTTTGGCATTTTGTAAATATTTAAATATCCTCTTATAAGTATTCTTCCCTGAAATATAAGAAGGTGGGACCTTTAAATAGATCCCTCTCCCAAGTAAGAAATAATAATCAACATAACTTTCTCATTACTAAACAATGACCAGAGATGGACCTTTAGAATAACAAATCAAGATTAATTATACACACACATACACAGACACACATAGCTTCACAGGTTTAAGTCTTTCCTAAAGTAAAGGCATGCACATGTGCTCAAAGGATTAAAAATGACATGTTTTAAATCTATTTAATTAATGTTCACATAATTTGTATTTATGCTTTTGTGAGATTTCATATAGCATGTTAGTTAATTGATACTTGTAGGTTTTAAAACATATATATATATATATGTATATATATATAATAAATTTGTACCTAAACAACAGTACATAAAATTCAAGAGCCACCAAAACCAAATTTCCTGTCTTCACTCTTACGTTTTGGAACAAATGGTTTGTTTTCCTCTTTGTTTTTCTCATTTTCTAATTGTCAGAAGTTCTTGCAGCAGCAGTGGCAACCGCATTAATCCTGGATTTCTGAAGGATTTATAAAGCCATGACAATCCTTTGGATTTTCAAAATTAATTTATGTTTTCTAAATATCATTAAACAATTAAACTGCTGGAATATAAGAACTAAGAGACCAAAGACACAGAGACAGAGGCCATAGGAAATGCTAGTATTTAATTTTACCTTTTCCTGGAAGCCCCAAACGTATTCACAGTATTGAAGTGGGGTCGGGGAAAGCCTAGAGAGAACCACAGCAAACCAAGGAAGAAATTATGAGGCTGACTTGTTGCCCTAGGAAGACTTTCCAAGTAATTTGAATCCATATAAGAAAGAACCGTCAGATGTCAAGTTCAAATTAAATTCCAGAAGCATTTTTTAACTCACTGCAATGCAAGAAAAGTTGATTCTTGTAATAGTAATAGTCATGGTACTCAGCAAAGATGATTACTACAGCCTTCTGTGTCTGCTGGAAGCAACCCATATGGCTTTATATAAGCAGATTCAAATTTCACATGAGCTGAGGGCAAACAAGTTAAGGGTGTTCTGAGGCATGTCCACATTTCATAAAATCTTACAAACAGACATGAAGTTGTGCATGCCAAGAGTATTAGGTGGACCACACTGAAATGTCTGTGAAAATAAATGCCAATTAATATATTATTAATACTGTTTCTATTTTCAGGAACTCAGATATTTTATATTGTAAAAATAGAGGAAAACTTAAATTTGGTTTTTGAAATCTTAGAAGAATAAAGCTATTTATAAGAGTAGACTAAGAATCATGGAAAGATCAAAGCAATGTCTTTGAAAAGAAAAATTGTGTATTCAATATTAGCTATTAGGGAAATGTATATTACAAGATAAGTTTGGAGAACAAAACTATATGAGTGAACCATCTATATAAAATAATTTGAGGAGGAATTTATTTTGTAATGTGCTACGTAGAAAATAAACCTTTTCATTATGTAAATAAGAAACTAGGAGGAACACGGATTTGTATTTCATTCTGATATTCTCCCATATGTATTGTCAGTTGACTTTACTGAGATAAATATATAAGATATAATTATAAGATATATATATATAAGGACTGCATTTTTTTTATTTTCTATTATCTAGATCTAAAGTTTTGTAGGTACACAACACACAAAATATGAAGAATGGTCTAAATACATTTTCTTCCTGCGTAAAATGGGAGTTGTAACAGAACTTAGCCCATAGGGTTACTGTTAGTCAGAAATGGAAAATCATCTGATGTGGTGTCCTTAGCACAGTGCTTGGTACAGAACAAGTATGTAATAAATGCCAGTATGAGCTTCCAAATTAATGTTTCTTCATTAAAACCTAGTTTGCTTTTGTTTCAACATGCTCTTTTTTTCTTTGTAGCAAAAATCTCTAAGGCTGATTTTCAAAAGCCACTGAGAATATTGGAAAGTCACTAGATTTAGGGTTGTGTTTGGGATTGAGGAATATTTTTGAGCAGCTGCTATATATCAAGCATGGTGGTTCACTCCTACTTTAGTTCCTAAAGTCACATCCTGTGAAGACAGAATTCCTGGCCTGGAGAGGTTCGTAGTCCTGACAGGTAAAGAGGTGAGCAGGTAGACCAGCAGAGTGTGATGCAAAGTAATCAATCCCCTGACTGAATTGCCCAGGGGAGGGTCACCTGACTGGGCTTTAGACAAGACAGGGGGCAAACTGGCAAAGAAGGTCTGGAGGAGGTGGTGTCTCATATGAAGCATTGTGGAGATTGGCAGGAGGACGGGGAAAAGATTTTCAGCAGAGAGAGCACGTGGTCAAGTGTGGAGACATATGAGTGAGATGCATCTAAGTCACATAGAAACTCCCATTTCTGGACAGCTCATTCAAGCCTGTGAATAAGTTTCCTCATTCTAAGTTGAGAACAATGAGACATATACGCTATTTCTTCCTGATGAGTTTCTTGGAGGGAGGAATCAAGTAAAATGCTATGTGTATTTTTATACCTTAGAATCCAGGGAGAATATTAGTTATAATATTAGTGTGATTTATGTTTATTTTGGTAAGCCAGTTATTCATACAGTGATTTTTTTTTATATAAATTTATTTATTGTTGGCTGTTTTGGGTCTGCGTTGCTGTGCGCAGGTCTTCTCTAGTTGCGGTGAGCGGAGGCTACTCTTCATTGTGGTGCGGGGCTTCTCATTACAGTGGCTTCTCTTGTTACGGAGCGTGGGCTCTAGGCACGTAGGCTTCAGTAGTTGTGGAGAGCAGGCTCAGTTGTTGTGGCTTGTGGGCTCTAGAGCCCAGGCTCAGTAGTTGCAGCACATGGGCTTAGTTGCCCGCAGCATGTGGGATCTTCCAGGACCAGGGCTTGAACCTGTGTCCCCTGCATTGGCAAGCGGATTCTTTTTTTTTTTTAATTTATTTATTTGTTTATTCATTTATTTTTGCCTGCTTTGTGTCTTCATTGCTGCGCGCAGGCTTTCTATAGTTGCGGCGAGCCGGGGGCTACTCTTCATTGCTCTGCAGCATGTGGGATCTTCCCAGACGAGGGCGCAAACCCATGTCCCCTGCATTGGCAGGCAGACTCTTAACCACCGTGCCACCAGGGAAGCCCAGCAAGCGGATTCTTAACCATTGAGCCACCAGGGAAGTCCCTCATACAGTGACTTTTTTATTGAATTACTGTTGGACTATTTAAGGTTTACTGAGTCCTTACATTATTTTGACTTCTCATTTCAGGACTACCTTATTTGATCTCCACAATCGCCTAAGATTACACAGCTGGTATTTGATAAAGTCACAATCTAAGCCCACTAACATGGCTCCACAGCCCAAAACTCAACTCCTAGGTTTACCATCTTGCAATATTATACGATTGTTAACTACTATTTGGATACAGTGTACCTAGTGCCAGGGATAGAGGCGTAACTAGTATGGTTCTTGCTTCAGTGAGCACCCTCAGAGTCTCGGGCACCCAGAGAAGTACGGTGATGAGGATAAAGGTGTGATTGCTATCATCAGGTATGAAGGAAGGAGAAATGGTCTGGACCAGGGAGAAAACAAGGCCTACTTGGGGATTTCATTAGTGACTGAAACATGAAAGATGTTTTGAAAGAATCAGGCAAGGAAATTAGGAAGGGAATTTCATGCAGAAAGCCTAAGGATAAAGTGACTGGCCATTCATTCCTCTTTGTCAGGGACGGTCTCATTTTACACTTATTAATAATATCCCCTTTAACTCTCAGAAGTGCTCTGGTTTGGACGATAAATTATATAGCCACCTTACCTAAGGGCAGGGACATAGAGATGTGACCATAGCATATCTGGGGAAATGTAAGCGATTTATCTCTGCTGAAATTCAGGATGTGAGAGGGGAATTGTGAAAGATTAGGGCATCTGGGAAGAAAGCATGAAAAGCCTTGCTCCTGGGGGGAGGGGAGTTTAAGTTTCATTTTGAAGATGATGAGAAGTCACTAAAAAGGCTTTAAGCAAAGCGTATAGGGTGGTTTGATTATATTTTGAAAGATCTCTCTGGCGCTATTGAAGAGAATGTATCTGTATGATGCAAGATTAGAGAGAGAAAGACAGAGACCTTTGTTCAACAATATACGAAGGCCATACTGTGTGCTGGCATCATCCTAGTTCTTAGGACACACCAGATCCCTGTTCTCATGGTGCTATCATTCTGGTAGGGAAAGGCACACTAACAATAAATATAATAAATGAGTGAGTGTAGAGCATGGTAAGAGAGCTTGGGGGTTATGTTGTAATCTAAACTGGTGTCCCCAGGGAAGGATTCCAATATCATACTGCAGCAAAGAACTTGAGTTATCAAGGACGTTAGCCATTTAGATACTTGAGAGATATCTCAGCTGGGAGGAATAGCTGGTGTAAAGACTCTGAGGTGACAGCATGGCTGGTGTGGATGGAGGAGGGAGAGAAGAGAAGATGCCCGACATGTACTGGAGTCAAAAGCACTTAGGACATTGTAAGCCGTTGTAAGGAATTTGAGTTTTACTCCGAGTGATGGGGGAGCCATTGCAAACCTTTGAACAGAGAAATGACACACTGTATTTACCTTTTACAAGGATGCTTCCGCTGCTGTGCTGGAAGCAAACTGTAGGAGCCAAGGGTGGCACATGAAAGACCAGTTAGGATACTGTTACAGGGATCCAGGCCAGAGATTTTGCTCTGTGGGTAAAGGCATCCAGGCAACTGGAGACAGTAAAAAAAAGCACAGGTTGTGATCCTATTGTCATATAGAATAAAGTTGAGGCCAAAATGAATAAAAGAGAAAGAAAGAAACTTTAGAATGTGGAAAGCCCCATTTTACCGTGGATATAATGATTTTGAAGATCTGTGGGCCAAATGAAGAAGAATGCTCCCTATAAACAGATGATATAGGAAATACAGTGAGAAACTGACAGAATACATTAACAATAGATTTTAACTACTCTTAGTTCAAGACGGGTCGAGTGCGCAAATACTATTAAATGTATTGGGAAAGCTCGGAAAACTGTGCCTCAAAGTCCAAATGCAATGAAAAAAAGAGGCTGAGAAATTTACTTATATTTTTTAGGTATTTGCATTGTGTCAAAAAACACCATAAACAGTCAAAAGAAAGGTGACAAATTAGGAGAATATATTTGCTATGTAGGTCATAGACAAAGTAGCAATCTGTACAACATAAAAAAAAAATCCTCATGATTTGCTGGCAAAAATAATCTAAAGTCTATTTTAAACTACAGGCAAAAGCCACAAACAAAAATTCATAGGAACAGATATAAAATTAGCCCTTATTCTAGATTATATTCATAGTAAGATAAATAAAATATAAATGACACTGAAATATTACTTCTCATGTATCATATTGATAAAAATTAACTGATGTTAGATACCATAGTGCAAAATTGTGAATCTTTAGTCAATTTTCAGATCTGCACCAGTTTTCAGATCCAGAAACTGGCTGCCTCTAGTATGTATAGTAAACATTCCCCCATGAGTGAATTTGAGCAGTGTGAGGGGTAAATGGTACAATCCTCTCTATGTCTCTGGGACAAATCTCCTTGGTGGACCTCTGATTTCAACAGTAGCCAGGGTGGATGGCTCTGTGCAAGTCAGATAAGGCAGGCTTATCCAGAATTCACAGCATGACACCTCAGGCATGGGTCTTTCTGCCTCTGGCCCTTCTCCTACTTGGCCCAAATGTACTTGAGCCTGGGGATTCTGGAGTTACTGCCCTTGGCAATGTCTTAGACCAGCAGGAGGTGGGAACTGATGGATTATGTAGTCTTTCAAGCAGACAGTTCTGCAAAGCACACTGTACTTTTCAGAACACTTTGACTGAGTCCTGCCCTGTTGCCCACAGCAGGGAAATTTAAAATGCACTCTTGTATTGCTTACTTGTTCTCCTCTGACTCACTTTTCCAGCTTTCTCACATTAGATTTCTGGGATCATCCAAATAAGGTATTAACCTCATATCTTCCCCACCCCCCTGAACACTCTTTAATTTATTGAACTCTTAATCTACCTTTTTTTTTCAACTTTGGAAAACTCTTTTTGTCTCTAAGATGAAACAATTCCTTTAAATATTTTTATCTGGGCTTCCCTGGTGGTGCAGTGGTTGAGAGTCCGCCTGCCGATGCAGGGGACACGGGTTCCTGCCCCGGTCCGGGAAGATCCCACATGCCGCAGAGCGGCTGGGCCCGTGAGCCATGGCCGCTGAGCCTGCGCATCCAGAGCCTGTGCTCTGCAACGGGAGAGACCACAACAGTAACAGGCCCCGCGTACCGCCAATATATATATATATATATATATAAAATTTTTTTTCTCATAACCATGGCCATTTTAAATACAAAAACAAAGGATTTTGGTTCCACTTGGTGATGACAAATATATTCCTTGTTTTCAGAAAAAAAGAAGTGTATTGTTCTCAGCTATAATTTCATTTCCCAATTATCTAACTTGAAATGACTTTTAATGTTTACACATTCCAGCTTCAAATTCTCAAGCCATTATCTTATCAGTTTCAGAGCATCCGTTACCTTCAAAACCCATTGTCTTCTTTTTCCCTGTGATTAATATGGGCTAGCTATTACCTATCCCTACTTCATAACATTTTTATCCTTCTAAGATCATCTCCGTACATCAGGAGTAAGAATCATGGAAACTGCATTTTCCATATTCTCTCAGCAGCAGATATCTGGCTTGGATTCTACTAATGAAAGGCTTTTTCTTAAAATGTGGAAGGTGGCAGCAGAAAGGAATTAAGCAAATACAAGCGTTTCAGCAGAAGGCAGACAAGAGCTTGCGCACTGGCCCAGGTATCCCCCTGTAAATCAGGCTACTTAGATGCTGTAGGCAGCTGAGATTAGGAACCATTATCTTTTATGATTCTGTCGTTCCCAGATTATTAGAAAGTCAGGGGCCTTTTACTTTGACTTTCACTTCCCAAACCCTTTTAAAATCTCTTTCTCCCCATATTAAATCCCTTCCTGTTTGAAATACCGAGAATGTATTTTATTTTCCTGAAAAAATGTCTGATTGGTTGTAAAGTCATTTTAAAAAAATTGAAGATTTGGGCTATTTTATCTTGTTTTGTTATTGTAACTGTTGTTGGAAACATCTTATTTATAATGTATGTGGATTCTTTACTCAATTTTAATATATTTTTTTCCATTTCTCAGATTATTTCTATCCCAGGGGTATGCAGGCGACTGCCTGTAGGCTCACTATGTCCGTGCTCCTTCACGGGCACAATTCAACTACACTTGAATTGCAATGTCAGATGTGCGTAGTTGTGACACAGACTGCATGACTCCACCCCCTAAACCAAATATATTCACTACAAGGAAGGACCTTTAAAGAAAAAGTATGCCGACCACTATTCTAGACCAATTTTTTTGTTGTTAATATGTTGTACATCCCTGTCCAGTATAAAAGATGAGTTTGATTATCTTCATTGTAACACTCTTGTGGCAAATTTGATAACAAAATCCTGCTGCCCTAAAAGTGACAAAAATTTGAAGTCATATGTATCAGGAATAGAAAATTATAGGCCAGAAAACAGGAGCTTTGCAAATGAATTTTGAGGAACAAGACCAAATATACATAATCCTAGCTAAGATTTGCTGAGTGGTTCAGAAGTGGCCAGCATTGTGCTAGATCACTGTAAAGCATTAAGTCATGTAATCCTTATATCACTTTGACATGGTTGCTATTTAACCAATGAAACAAGAAAAGAGAATAACTATGTTTCTTATGGTTACATAGCTAGTTAGTAGCTGGCATTGAATTCAAGTCTGATACCAAACTCTGCAGTGTACCTATTGTTAATTGTTAAAATACTTGCTGTGATGAAGAACCAATGTATTTTTTTTTTTTTTTTTTTTGCGGTATGCAGGCATCTCACTGTTGTAGCCTCTCCTTTTGCAGAGCACAGGCTCAGCGGCCATGGCTCACAGGCTCAGCCACTCCACGGCATGTGGGATCTTCCCGGACCGGGGCACGAACCCATGTCCCCTGCATCGGCAGGCGGACTTTCAACCACTGCGCCACCAGGGAACCCCGAACCAATGTATTTTTATGAGAGGGTTGTTTACACAACGATATTATACGTTACATCATTTTACACTGAAATCCAGAAAGTGAAATTCAGTTACTCAGCACCACCAGTCATGCTACTGACATCATTTAAATTCTCTGTATTGCAATAGTGGCTCAAACCCACACTATTGTAACATTTTTAAAAATGAAGACTTGGTGTGATTTCAGAAAGCAGCTGCAAGAGTGTATTCCCCATCCTGTCAAGTCCTTCCCTAGATATTTCCTCTGACTAGGCTCTACTAATTATATACATATATTACATAGTTTAACAGTGTTTGATGAGCACATGTATCTAATTAGAGAAGTGCCACCAATCTGGGGGAAATGAATCAGGGGCTCTATGTCAAATTCTGTCTAAATGTGGTGGGTACTCAGATAGGGTGCAATTTTCTATGCTGATAAAAAACTCAATATTTTTTCCTTGAAACTGGAAAAGTAATTTCTATACATGACACCTGCGATCATTTGAAATGAAATTCAGAAAACCAGAGAACAATTTGGTTGCCTTCACTTTTTGCTGGAAAGTAGCCCCTTCTCAGGATTCAGATTTTTCCCTGAGGGCATATTTTTAGACCTTGTAGAGGGCTGGATAACATCAAATTAGAGTGATGGCACAACTTTAGAATAGTTACATGAACATGCAAGCTTTTCAACTTTAAAAGAATTTTTAAATTCTCAGTACAGTAAGGCATTAGTGATGCATCTTGAGAATGGGTAAATAAATCACCATCTTGATAACCTTGAAATGGTTATCCTGTATTAAATACATATCAACACATACGCTTTGAAGTAATGTTGCTATGTATGCCAACTGATTTTTTGGAGAATTGAATGAATGAGTAAATGATATGGCTAAATGAAATATTTGGAAACTGTAGTTATGGAGAACCATTTTCAGAAAACATATCAATCAATAAAATATTGATAATAAACTTATTCTAGTCAATGAAGTGACATTCTCTGGAAGTACCTAGATCATTTTGACTGAAGGTGCTACACATATGTATGATTTCCTCAACAAGTAGATAGCTGTAGCACATAACTTAAATTATAAAACTTTTTTTTTTTTGCTTCTCAACAACATTACTTTTCAGAGGAATTTAATGTTGTGCTCATAAAAGTGACAGAATTTTTTTTTCCATTTAGTAAATTATCCAACTGCCAATATCTAGGGCCATAAGCTTTAACCTTGTTTGTGTAACAGCTGGTACACAGGGTCTGTTAAGGATTTGAAACCCCTACATTATTTTAGCAACTAATTACTCTAAACTGCCATATCTAAGATTCTTTCCACTCCTGTTGAGAAGATGTACAATTGATTTACTCTTATTAGAATCATGAACAGCATAAGAAAAATGTCAAAATTCCAAAAGATAAATTTTATTTGATTGGATAGAAAGTCATTAATTTTAATTATTTCTGACACCTTCTGCATTATGCTATGAGTATCTCAAGAGAAAAGAGAGAACTCATCTGCTTTAAGAGTAGTTTATTGAGAGTGACATGCTATTGTCATTATCTGAGAACCCTAAAAGCCTATTGAAAACTCTAGGAAAATAATGAAAAACATAGTCTAAATGAAATTCATTTGTGCAAAGCGAGATACCATGTCAAATATTTTAGTAGTTACTAAAATATTTTTCTTAAGTGCACATAAAATACAAAATTTCATTCAACAACTATTTTTCCTAAATACAAGTGAAATACAAGGTGTGAATTGTCAAATTTAAAATACGAAGCAGTTCTCAAACAACTGTATTTAGATGTGAGGTCATTGTATATAAGCTATGGTTAATACATGACATCCATTTATCTTGGCATAGGAAAATGCTCAGTTGCCTCTTATGGTGACATCAGCATATATCAGTTTGAAATGACACAGCTGTTAAGATGGTACATAATTAAGCAGAGTTACAATCACAACTGTTTATTCAAGGATCTCTGTCAATGGGGACATAGAACAAAACATGATTCAGAGAAGGCAGTTGTGAATACACCAGTGGTTAGAATTTTTATTAGTAGTGAGGATGGGTTAAGTTTACAAATCACCTGAAAGTGTGTGAAGAAGGCTGAGGAAAAGGCAGCCTCCACAGGGAAAGTCACTGTTGAAAACTTAAACAGTTATCTGCAGCAATGGGGGGAAATGAACAATAAATACAGGTTAGAGATTGCACCCAACTTAGACCAAAAAAATATCAGAAACAGAATTTTGGAGGAAGGTTAGTTATATTTTATGATATATATATATATGATTATTAAATTGAGCAAAACATAAAAACACAAGTACAACAGAATGCAGAGCACAGAGTTCTGAGGTATAACTTTGAGGCACTACTAATTTCTGTACATGAAATCTAAGGGCCTTATATTGATTCCTCTTCTTCCTTCTACTTGACTGAGGAATAATTGTCTCAAATCTTCTCCATTTCACTATGAGGACTGTAATATCTATTGATCACATGAATGCCAAACACCTTACTCACATATTTTGTTTGCCTTAGGACCCCTCATTCTTACTTCCAAACCTTTCTTAAGTGTGACTGAACATTACACAGCCAACTGCATTAACTTCTGCTCTGACACATACACGCCGATCAAGCTATATGTGCCTCTGTCCCATGCCTTCAGTGGCTGAACTTGGATCCTTTCTCTCCCCCAAACCACAAAAGAATGCCATGGCCTTTACTCACTCAGTCCTAGTACTCCCCACCCTTCAAGAATCATCTTGGCTCTTGCTTCTTTAAGAAATAAAATGTCACTCAATCTGGTCTATGTGAGGACCAGACTGTAGAATTACTAAATTCTATAGACATGAAAGGAAACTTCATGAACACCCAGCAACAATCCTGTCCTTAGGCAGATATGAAAATAAAACCCATGTGTAAGATGAGTTGAATCATCTACTAGTGGAAGGGTTGTCCTTTCCTTTTCTGTAATTTCCGTGACGTTTATTGCTTAATTGGTAAGGGAGAACTGTATAGTCTTCTAAAGAGAACCCAGGCACTTGACACAAATGGGCTTAAAAACCTAATCCGCTAATTATCGGTTTTGTAATCTTACAAAGTTAGTCTTAATCTTGTTAATCTTTAAAATGGCAACGATTAAAATTACTCCAAAATGTTATTGCAAAGATTCAATGAGATAACGGAGGTGATTTCTCTATCACACTGCCTTGTACACAGTTGGTGTTAGAAACTAAATGACGGCTTAATTTGCACATGTTTTATTTTCCTAACATGTGTACGCTCTTCTAAGCTCTTAGTAGTATTTTTACTTTTTTCACTGTATTACTCTCATCAACTAACGCAATCATTACATATTAAGCACTTAAAACATAATTCTTCAGTAGATTTGTGTCCGTTTATGTTTCTTCTTGTTATCCTCTTATTCAAAGTCTGTTCACAAAGGACACAGAGAACCTGAGAGCTTACACGAGCATTCACTTACCCGCTGAAAACTCATACCTTAACTAAACATAACTAAACCGACTAAACATAACTAAACGAAACTACAACATCAGGGATTTTGTGGCTTGGATAAAATATGTATGACTACCAAGCATACATCTACCAATATCAATAGGTGTTGTCATCTTCCATTTAAGTTAATGCAAGAGAAAATGAGCTTTGTAGTATTGAGGAGAACTTTTCTTGAATCTGATATTGTTAAGCATTGGAGAGTTTTATGAAATTACATTTTATAAGAATTTATATTAGATCATTAAAAGGAGACAGATTCTTACTTGTTTCTAACTCTTTAGTGGCAGGACTCTTGTACAACTAGACTAACATTCTTAATGGATTAATGCTAGCGTTGCTACATGGTGGTAATAAGGGCAGAGGTACTAGAAGAAGATGCTGCTAACATCAAGCAGAATTTCTGTAACTAACTGATTTTCCACAGTGTTTCCTTCAGTACTGTTCCGTTACCTTAAATGTCATAAAGTGGATTTGAGCATGGAGCGAATTACATGAACACTCAATACTCATGTGATCTCTGATTCTATAACCTAGGACAAAATTCATAAAATACCCTCATAGGAATACTTTGTAAAGAAAATATAGATATTAATTGGTCTGTTAGAAAAACTTGCAAATAGCTGTAATTATGTGTTCATAAATGACATCAGTGCTAAGTGGTAAGTCTAATGCATCATGAATATGCAGAGTATGGAACTAATGTAATTTCAAAAATCAATAAGTAAAATGTTTAATATTATTCTATGCTTCTCTGTGCACAAATTGCTGCTCAGGTATTTTACTATGTGGCACTAAGATTGGGATTTCAAGTATATTGATATGTTTTCTTTAAGTAGACACTGAATAAATGAAACTCCCAGGTTTAAAACCAAGGGTCAAGACAAGAAAAATACTAGGTTGAATATTTTTTCATATTGTCATTTAGGAAAAATGACAGCTTTTAGGTTTAAGGTGTCCTTCGTTGCCTTTTTCAAACATTTTGCCATTTGATCCCAACTGAATTTTTCCCTAAGGTTAAGAACACATGAGAGACATTTTAAAGTCATGAAGCTTATGGCCTTTGTAGCAGAGTAATAACTTCAAGATGATTTGAAGCCCAAGATACTTAAATAAGAGCAGTCAAACATTATTTTTCTTTTACTGAGAGAATATTTCTGCTCATACCAGTTGCCAAAACACATCTATTCAGTGAAATATTATGGATACTTTTGGATACTTAGGCTGTGAAAGTCCTTTTTAATGTGTTCTCAGAGGTTCCAAATATTTGCCATAACTCTCTTTGCTTTCCTTACACATTGCAGGAGAGAATTGAGAATTGTCTGTTGAGATATATGCCCTTAATGACGAAAAGATCAAAGTCTCACTAAGAAACTGCAAAGAAGAGATCTAACCCTCACAATCCATTAAATCAAGGCATCCTTTCTCAGGTCAGACACCTTGCCATGAATTCTGTCCCCAGTGTACTTCCTGGAAAGAACACTTATTTTCCATCACTGTTGAAGGCACTTCTCTCTCTGCCCTGAATGCCAACATTCTTGTCCTCAGGCCTCACCAACCTGGTTTCTTTGGCCTTTTCTCCTAGGGCCCATTTCTCTGGTTGTTAATCATTTTTACTACTCCTCTTTGGTCTCTTTCCAAATTCTCTTTATCATGATTCAGTTAGAAATGTCAAATGAAACCCACTATGATAAGAAATATTTGACCAGCGCTGGAGTTAAGAAGAAAATGTCTTCTGTGATTTACACAGACACTACTTACCTGAAGGCTCCTTAGTGAAGGATTAAGGAGAGTGGAACTTGGAATTCTTAAGGTTTGGCCTTAAAATGGCAGAATTAGGGTATTGTAACTATAGTAAGAGCTGGAATGGTGAAACGGATTCAAACTGTGCAGGAAGCAAAACACTGAGAATAAAATATAGAAAGCAAATACCAATGTGATGCCCTATGGGCAGAATCAGAAGTAAAATGAGAGACTAAGTTAAGTATCAAGAACCAGGAGGAAAGTGAAATGCAAGGGGAGAGGGCCTCATGAATGTCATGGTGAAGTTAAAGTATTTCTGGTTCATCATTATTTGTTTATAATTTTATTGAAATGCAGTTGACTTACAATGTTTTGTTAGTTTCAGGTGTACAGCAAAGTGATTCCGTTATATAATAACTGCCATTTTTCAGTTATTAACTTATTTAAAGTTGATTTCCTTGCAATTATTCCACATGATTTGCATGTTAAAATTTTCATCTGTGTAAGAGAAATCCTCAATCTCAAAAATCTCTCCCAAAGAGCCTTTCATTTTGAGATGTAGTCAAAGCAGAGATGTTATTTTACCGATATGAGGCAATTAAAATGGCACTTCTCTTCTTGCCTATGGCATGTAAACATGAGGCTAGTAATCTTGTCTGTTTTATTCACTGTTGTATTGTCAGTACCTTGAACACTGTGGCAGCTCAATAAGTGAATGGACAATATTCTTCTCTGCTTTCCTGACTTGCTGACTTGGTGATGCTCCATCCTCACCTGAACCAACTGAAAGATGCAAGACTCAACCTTGACAGCCCTGCCTCCTTTGCCTCGTTCTCTCAACCAGTTGTTCACCAAGTCCAGAAGTGTCAACGTTCCACTCTGACCCCTCCTCACCGTTTCTTTCATGTTTGACTTATTTTTGCTGTTTTAACTACTCACCTGATTCACTGAAATGGGCTTAGCATTCACCCTTTCTCACTGCACATAATTTTCCAAAATGCTGTCTGAATAATCAGAGTAATCTTTCTAACATACAAGTATGATTGTGACACAACCCAACTTTAACAGTGTCATTATATTTGATGTTTAGAAAAGCCACTGTGCTACCACATGGGCTCCTGGCCACACCTCCAGTTCATTTTCCAGCTCTTCTTTCCTCTGGTCCTATTTTACTGCCAAGTATGTTGTAACTTGTACATCACTAAGCTGTTGTACATGTTATTTCATCCATCTAAAATTCCAATACATCTTTCCCTCCTTTTCTCTAATTTCTATCCAATTAACATCTTTATCTTTTACTCAGTGGCAGTTAACGTTTTGGACCACACATCTCTGCTTACAAATATTTCTTCATTTGGATTTCCAAGAATTTATGCTCCCTGGCATTTTCTCATATTCCAGTTACAGCTCTTCTGGGTGTCCTTTTATGGTTTCAACTATCCTAATACTTTATCTATGAAAATATGAAATACCGATGGATCTCAGGAGCCAGATCTAAACCCTAATTTCATTGAATTCTACATTCCTTTATGGTAAGTCTAATCCAAGGTATGGCTTCAACTTCCTTTTTATTTTTTTCTGCTGAGCATCTCACTAAATTATATTTGCTACTTGGACATCGTCCTGATGTGTTAAACTTGATACATCCACCTGGATTACTCTCAGACACCTTAAACAACACATTTAAGCATGCACACATTTAACCTGTTTTCTCTGCACGCCCGCCACCACCAGGGTCCGAGGATCCAGGGACAACTGCCCCGGGAGAACGCACGGCACACCTCAGGCTGGTGCAACGTCACGCCAGCCTCTGCCACCGCAGGCTTGCCCCGCACTCCGTACCCCTCCCTCCCCCCTGCCTCAGTGAGCCAGAGTCCCAGAATGAGCGGCTCCTTTAACCCCATCCTGTCTGAGCGAAGAACAGACGCCCTCCAGTGACCTACACACAGAGGACGGGCCAAATCCAAAGCTGAGCTCCAGGAGCTGTGAGACCAAAGAAGAGAAAAGGAAATCTCTCCCAGCAGCCTCAGAAGCAGCAGATTAAAGCTCCACAATCAACTTGATGTACCCTGCATCTGTGGAATACACGAATAGACAATGAATCATCCCAAATTGAGGAGGTGGACTTTGAGAGCAAGATCTATGATTTTTTCCCCTTTTCCTCTTTTTGTGAGTGTGTATGTGTATGCTTCTGTGTAAGATTTTGTCTGTATAGCTTTCCTTCCACCACTTGTCCTAGGGTTCCATACGTCCGGGGTTTTTTTGTTTTTATTTCTTAATAATTATTTTTTATTTTAATAACTTTATTTTATTTTATCTTACTTTTTAAAATTTTACTTTACCTTCTTTCTTTCTTTCTTGTTTTCCTTCCTTCCCTCCTTCCTTCCTTCCTTTCTCCCTCCCTCCCTCCTTTCTTTCTTTCTTTCTTTCTACTTCTACTGATTCTTTCTTTCTACTTTTTCTCCCTTTCATAATGACCGGTGTGGATGAAAGGCTCTTGGTGCTGCAGCCAGGAGTCAGTGCTGTGCCTCTGAGGTGGGAGAGCCAACTTCAGGACAATGGTCCACAAGAGACCTCCCAGCTACACATAATATCAAACAGCAACATCTCCCAGAGATCTCCATATCAACAACAGCAGCCAGTTTCACTCAACGACCAGCAAGCTAAAGTGCTGGACACCCTATGCCAAACAACTAGCAAGACAGGAACACAACCTCACCCATTAGCAGAGAGGCTGCCTAAAAGCATAATAAGTCCACAGACACCCCAAAACACACCAACAGACGTGGATTTGCCCACCAGAAAGACAAGATCCAGCCTCATCCACCAGAACACAGGCACTAGTCCCCTCCACCAGGAAGCCTACACAACCCACTGAACCAACCTTAGCCTCTGGGGACAGACACCAAAAACAATGGGAACTATGAACCTGAAGCCTGCAAAAAGGAGACCCCAAACACAGTAAGATAAACAAAATGAGTAGACAGGAAAACACACAGCAGTTGAAGGAGCAAGGGAAAAACCCACAAGACCTAAAAAATGAAGAGGAAATAGGCAGTCTACCTGAAAAAGAATTCAAAATAATGATAGTAAAGATGATCCCAAATCTTGGAAATAGAATAGACAGAATGAAAGAAACATTTAACAAGGACCTAGAAGAACTAAAGATGAAACAAACAATGATGAACAACACAGTAAATGAAATTAAACATACTCTAGATGGGATCGATAGAAGAATAACTGAGACAGAAGAACAGATAAGTGACCTGGAAGATAAAATAGTGGAAATAACCACTGCAGAGCAGAATAAAGAAAAAAGAATGAAAAGAACTGAGGACAGTCGCAGAGACCTCTGGGACAACATTAAACACACCAACATTCGAATTATAGGGGTTCCAGAAGAAGAAGAGAAAAAGAAGGGGGCTGAGAAAATATTTGAAGAGATTATAGTTGAAAACTTCCCTAATATGGGAAAGGAAATAGTCAATGAAGTCCAGGAAGCACAGACAGTCCCATACAGGATAAATCCAAGGAGAAACACGCCAAGACGCATATTAATCAAACTGTCAAAAATTAAATACAAAGAAAACCTATTAAAAGCAGCAAGGGAAAAACAACAAATAGCACACAAGGGAATCCCCATAAGGTTAACAGCTGATCTTTCAGCAGAAACTCTGCAAGACAGAAGGGACTGGCAGGACATATTTAAAGTGATGAAGGAGAAATACCTGCAACGAAGATTACTCTACCCAGCAAGGATCTCATTCAGATTTGATGGAGAAATTAAAACCTTTACAGGCAAACAAAAGCTGAGAGGGTTCAGCACCACCAAACCAGCTTTACAACAGATGCTAAAGGATCTTCTCTAGGCAAGAAACACAAGAGAAGGAAAAGACCTACAATAATGAACCCAAAACAATTAAGAAAATGGGAATAGGAACATACATATCAATAATTACCTTAAATGTAAATGGACTAAATGTTCCCACCAGAAGACACAGATTGGCTGAATGGATACAGAAACAAGACCCATATATATGCTGTCTACAGTGGTCTGTCCACTTCAGACCTAGAGACACATACAGACTGAAAGTAAGGGGATGGAAAAAGATATTCCATGCAAATGGAAGCCAAAAGAAAGCTGGAGTAGCAATTCTCATATCAGACAAAATAGACTTAAAAATAAAGACTATTAGAAGAGACAAAGGAGGACACTACATAATGATCAAGGGATCAATCCCAGAAGAAGATATAACAATTGTAAATATTTATGCACCCAACATAGGAGGACCTCAATATATAAGGCATATACTAACAGCCATAAAAGAGGAAATCAACAGTAACACATTCATAATAAGGGACTTTAACACTCTCACCAATGGAAAGATCATCCAAAATGAAAATAAATAAGGAAACACACGCTTCAAACAATACATTAAACAAGATGGACTTAATTGATATTTATAGGACATTCCATCCAAAAACAACAGAATACACATTTTTCTCAAGTGCTCATGGAACATTCTCCAGGATAGATCATATCTTGGGTCACAAATCAAGCCTTGGTAAATTTAAGAAAATTGAAATTGTATCAAGTATCTTTTCCGACCACTACGCTATGAGACTAGATATGAATTACAGGAAAAGATCTGTAAAAGTACAAACACATGGAGGCTAAAGAATACACTACATAATAACGAAGTGATCACTGAAGAAATCAAAGAGGAAATCAAAAAATACCTAGAAACAAATGACAATGGAGACAAAATGACCCAAAACCTATGGGATGCAGCAAAAGCAGTTCTAAGAGGGAAGTTTATAGCAATGCAATCCTACCTTAAGAAACAGGAAACATCTCGAATAAACAACCTAACTTTGAACCTAAAGCAATTAGAGAAAGAAGAGCAAAAAAAACCCAAAGTTAGCAGAAGGAAAGAAAGGGACATATAGTTTTCTGAGGCAGGGGCCCTCTGTGTCCCCCTTTGCCTGGCAATGCAATAATGCTATCCTTCTCTTCTCCACCCAAAACTCTGTCTCTGAGATTCGATTCAGCACCAGTGTACATAGGAGCTGAGCTTTTGACATCACTACTTCATTACTTCCTTAATAATGTAGAGGAAGTATGATGATTGTATTGAAACAAAGGATGTTGTGGTCATCAGACCATCAGCCACTGTAGCCTCTCAGATTGTGCACCCTCAGGGGATTCAGGATGGAAAAAAATAGGATATTGGCTCTAGATAATTAAGGTGCGTGCATATCAAATGAACAATTTCAATGAGCCCAGACTCTTACATTTTCCCATATACAGAGAAGGACTAAATTCCTTAACTTGAGATGTCTGCTTTTCTTTCATTAATGAAACTGAGCAGGACCCTGTGGGATCCTCCTGGACAAAAGAGCTTTTCTGTGTCTCCCATTTTTGTGTCTGCAGGAAGTAGGCTTCATTCAGCCTCCTTGATCTTCTCTGAGTCCCAAAGGGCAGGTTCAAACAGGTGCTAATCAGGGAAGGGACGGAATGAAGAAACAAGGGAGGAACAGTCAAGAAACAACAGTGCAGCCTTGGGACAGGGCCCTGGTTCCTCCTCAAGAGGTATACATAACAATATCTTTGAGCTCTTCTTCAGGAACTAAGGCCCTCACCCAGGTGGAGGATGGTAACTTCAGGCTGAGCACAAGATTACTGAAGCACTGCCCTATTACCTCACCACCAGCCAATCAGAAGAAAGTTACACACTCTGCAGCCCTCACCCCAAATTTTGCCTTTAAATACTCCCTGAAAACCACTGGGGAGTCTGGGATATTTGAACATGAGTCACCTGTTCTACTTGCTTGGCTCTGCAATAAACCTTTTTCTACTCCAAACTCTGACATTTTGTTTTGTTTGGCCTCACTGCGTCAGGCACAAGAATAAGTTTGGTAACATTAACAGTAATCTTTTGATGTTCCAACTACCTGGTCTTTGTTGCAAAAATTCCTGTATGTCCTGGCTCCCCCCTTATCTTTTTGGAGCAGTCCCTTAGAGTGATGTGAGAAGCCACCTTCTGGGCTTAAGTCCTCAGAAAGTCTGTTGAATAGAACATAATTCTCAGCTTTTAGATTGTGCATTTGTTTTCAGTCCACAATAGAATTAAACAAAATAATGATCCGTCCCTGTTCTAAACTTTCTATCTTCCTTATAGAAGACATTATGGTTTGATTATGATTTTAAAAACCTGGGTTTGTATCCTGATTATGGCTACTTGAGGTCATCACATAGTATAGTTTTGCTTCATATTTTTTAATCTTAAACTGAAAATTATCCTTCCTTGTAGTTGTAGGGGAGCAAAATATGCCACCCGCAAATATATCTGGCATTTTAATTATTTTAAGCTGATTATTTTCTAAGAGCAGATATAGGAAAAATTCTGAATACCAAGCAGGAGTTACCCTTTTTTAAGAAAAATTTGCATTTGCAAGGGAAATCTCTATTTGTAAGGGTGTCTCCCTCTATACCAGGAAGAGGAGGATGACAAAATTCCTCTTAACAATGGAAAAAGCAATGACAAATCTGCATAACAACCTTATCCTTGTTTACTCTGATTTTCCTAGTCACCTCCCATACCTGACTCTCCTCACCCTCAACATCTTTTGTTTTTAACTAAAGATGGTATTTAATGTGAGAGCTTTGGCCATTTTGGTGAGTTCCTCGTGTTTTCTGGGTCTCTCCCATGTATATATGGTATTAAACTTTTATTTGATTTTCTCCTGTTAATCTATCTCAAGTCAATTTAGTTCGAGACCAGCCAGAAGGACGTAGAAAGGTGTAGGGAAATTTTTCCCTCTCTTATACAGTATATTTGGGAGACCTAAAGAGTAAACGTATGTGACTGTACCTAAAAATTACCTGACTCATAAAAGGATCTGAATAAAGAGAGTGAATTCTGAATTTAATTCTGAAGCAGAACTCAAATTTTAAAAATAAATATAAATAAGACATATATTCATTCAGTCATACGTATTTATTGAGCATCTACTATATATCACTGCAAAGCACTGCAGATGAAACTGAACAGCACTGTGGGACTCCTGGGCATGGAAGCCTTTCTGTGTCTCCTGTTTCTTGTTTGTAGGAAGTAGGCTTCAGCCTCCATGACCTTCCCTGAGTTCCAAAGGGCAGGTTCAAACATTTGTTAATCCAGGGAATGGAGGGGATACAGAGGCAGGGGAGGAGCAGTCAATAAACAGTAGTGCAGCCTTGGGGCAGGGTCCTGGTTCCACCTCAAGGGATACACTTCACAAAATCTTTAAGCTCTTCTGCAGAATTAAAACTCCCAACAAATGGAAGATGTTAACTACTTGATGAAGCATTCTTAATTCCAGAGAGAAGGTCACAGTTTAATAACATCTAGAACCACATAAGCTCATCAGGAGACCACCTGAGGCCAGATTTAAGGAGTGCAGGCCCTGCACACACCCTCATCCTTATCAGTAAGCCCACCCTTGAACCATTGCTGGAAAACTCCTCAACAAATCTCCTAGGTAGGGACACACAGTTTTTGAGGGTGCAAGCCCACTGTGTCCCCCTTTGCCTGGCAAAAAAATAAAGCAATTCTTTTCTACTTCACCCAAAACTCTGTCTCCAAGATTCAATTTGGCATCGGTGCACAGTGACCAAGTTTTCAACATCAGGGATACATGAGTAAATGATAATATTCAAAAAAAAAACAACAACAACGACAAAAAAAGAGAGTGTCTCTGTCCTCACAGACCTTAGAATATTAGTGAGATTCTATAGAAACAATAAGAATAACTTTGCTGAAGCCAATTTCTTTATGACATAAGACCTTTCACTCAAAGTTCTTCTCATGGCAGATGTGCACAATCTTAGTTAAAAATATCAACAGGAATGTCTCTGTAAAAAACAGAGAAGGTAGCCTTTAGCACTGTCGTATAATAACAGGTCCACTGATTTTCTTTTCTTGTCAACTCCCTGATTATGAGAAATGGTAGCATCCAAAAGACATATGCTAAAGGACAATAAAAACAAGGGGAAAAGAAAATCTCATTTATCTGGTAAATAAAGGTTTCTGAACCTGCTTGAAAAGAATTTTGGTTTGAACAAACACTTCAGATGTCAGGATAATTCAGAGTGGCAACCAGCGAATATCCAATTTTTCACATGGTCAACTAAGCCAAACTCAGCTTCTCCAGCTTTCTAAGTTTGTCTATCACTAATTGCAAATAATGGTTCCAATTCCAGGTGAGAATTCCAGAGTCTAGACTGCAGGTCTAGACAGCAGGACAACAGGTCTATTTTGGGCTCCATAACTGAAACGTTTTACTTTTTCTTGTTGATTAACAAGGCTCACATGTGATATTTTCACTAGAACTCATCTCCATTATATCTACAATCTTATCAGGAGGAGCTCTACCTGAAATATAATTATAGAGCTATATATTTTCTTCATTAAAAATTAAAATAGGGGCTTCCCTGGTGGTGCAGTGATTAGGAGTCCACTTGCCTGTGTGGGGGAAGTGGGTTCAAACCCTGGTCCAGGAAGATCCCACAAGCCACAGAGTAACTAAGCCCGTGCACCACAAGTACTGAGCCTGTGCTCTAGAGCCCACAAGCCACAACTACTGATCCCACATACCACAACTACTGAAGCCTGTGCAGCTAGAGCCCATGCTCTGCAACAAGAGAAGCCACTGCAATGAGAAGCCTGTGCACTGCAATGAAGAGTAGCCCCCACTTGCTACAACTAGAGAAAGCCCATGCGCAGCAAAAAAGACCCAACACAGTCAAAAAAAAAATAATTAATTAAATAAATAAATTAAAAAATATTAAAATAATAAGTACATCACACTGAATCTCAGAGTTCAGTTGTTTAAAAATCTGATTACCAAAACAACATAGTAGGTACAAAATTGTCTATCTAAAAAATGTTTCTAATATTTAGAAAGCCATAAAGGATACCACTCAAAGTACTTTTTATTAAATCCGAGTGCAATAAAATTAATTTGATGTATTGAAGGTGTGTATGAAAAATATTGCCTGCCATATTAGTAAACAAAGGATGTTGCAGCCATCAAGCCATCACAGTACACCCTCCCCAGGTGAGCCCTGAGGGAACTCAAGATGGAAACAGGATGACCACCATCAAGCCCTCAGTCACTGCAGCCACCCCCAAAAAATGCACCCTGAGGAGACTCAGGATGAGAAAACACAGGATACCGGCCCCAGATAGCTGAGGTACATGACAAAGGAATGATTTCAATGAGCCCAGACTCTTGCATCTTCCCACACATAGAGAAGCACTAATTTTGCAAGAGTCCCCCATTCTCCTTGCTTAGTCCTGCAATAAACTGCTCCGAACTCCAGTGTTTTGGTCTGTTTGGCCTCGCTGTGGGTAGGGCCCACTGGTTTAATCCTTTCCCAGTCTCAGTCTGCAATCTCCATGTACTGGAGTCTGCTGATTTAGTCCCTGTTGGGAATTGCTGACGGTGCTTACAGGGCCTCCTATTGGACAGTTTGCAGTTAAGTCTAAACCCCTGCCCTTGGTTTTGTCCCCACATCCTTGGTTGGGAACTGCTGGTGGCAGCTGCCATTATCCATTTGTTTGGAATCAGTCTGCAGTCCCCAGTCTTGGGTGCCTGCTTATTCAATCCTGTCCGCCATCCCTGGTTCTTCGATTACTTCTAGTGTTCACAGTTCTGTCTCCTCAGTTACTGCTGGTTTCTGTTGATGTGCACATGAGGTAAAGGCGATTGCTAAAAGCATATTTTGGGAGCCAAAGAGCTTAAGTGTTACTTTGGCTCTGAGAAAAATCAAAGGCCTAGATAAAAGAAACAGAATCCTTTATATCCCAAGACTTGAGTGTGCCACCTTCTTGCACACCTGCTTATTTTATGTTTAACCATTATTGTCCCAGAAGCTGCAGGTATCTTAGATGGCAAGATTTTACTAAAAACAACCTAAAATTAAAATGGCCATTATAAGGAAATTCCCAATAGATGAGATCATTTTAAAAGTGCACTTAAAAGTAAAGACTCCAAAATCAAACAGAATGGAATGTCTATTTTAACTGGTATGCAGAAGCCTCTAAAAGTTTTTGAAATTCCAAAATAGCTTCATTGAAAGAATCATTGCAAATGGCTAATAAAAAATTAAAGATATAAAAGGTACTTAAGCAAAAGCTACAACCCAATTATTTGGGAACCTGGAAACAACTGTCTTTTTATTGTAAATCTATGCAGGGCCAAAGATATGGCTCTAGAAGTTCAGAGTTCCTTTGCTTTTTAATTTATTTTTTTCCTGCCAATCCCCCAAACCTCAACTATTCCTCTCAAAATGCTTGAAAAGGTCAGGACATTGGAAACAGAATTGTCCTGCACTTAATCTCTGCCTTTGTGATTTGTGTGCATTTCCTACTCACATCTTCTCTAGGACTTAAGAGCCATTCTTTGGAAAGCAAATTTTAGGGAGAAGCTTCTCATCAGACAAGGAAAAGAAAAAAAAAAAAAAAAAGAAAGAAAGAAAGGAAAGGAGGTATTTGAAAATTGGGCTAATGAGAAATCTTACAAATCTTTTCCCAAAGTATTAGTAAATATAAAGTCTCTATTTACAACAATCTATATGTTGTGTGTGTGTGTGTGTGTGTGTGTGTGTGTGTGTGTAAGGTAAGTGATGTTTTCCTACCTCGGAATGATATTGCTAAAATTAATTTTGAAAAGAGTCCTATTTAGCTGGTTTGAAGGCAAGTTCTTGTGAGGATGGGGCATTAACAGAAACTAATCAAAATCCTTTTAAATTTCATGTGGTTTGAGGCAATCTTCAGTAAATAAAAATTAAAGTTTGCTGGTTTAATTCAAACAGACATGTATTTAAAGTTATCAACACTGAATATAATGCAAATAAAAACCTTTTATTCTAACTAATAAGTTCATCTTATCTCTGTTAGAAAATTTGTCAGCAAAAATAACTTAGAATGATAGCTGATTTTGTCTAATGTCTCAAGATTTTGTGGGTACTCTAAACATAGTTGCTGGGAGCAAATAATTTAGATAGATGTAAGTAGGATAAGACTTTACAGATATAAACTTTTTATCAAAAATTATATTTTATGGTATGTGCCCTTAAAAATAACTTCCAAAATCATTTTGGTAACTTGAAACTTTAGAGTCATGCTAAATTAAATTCAATGACAGAAGTTTATTAAATATCTTACAGACTGAAACAAACAAACAAAAGCAACATGCCCAACATAAGAGCTGTGAGTTAAGTTTTATTTGGGGAATTACTGAGGACTGTAGCCCAGGAGACAGCCTCTCAGACAGCTCTGAGGAACTGCTCCAAAGAGGTAGAGCAGGAGGTCAGTATATACATGATTTTGGTGACTGGGATACCTGAAATCAAACACACATCTTGGTAGAAGGTTTCTGCTAGTCACAAGAAGCAGATGTCTGTGTTAATGATTTTAGTGCTGTTCTAGGTATGAGAAGATGCAAGAATTTGGGTTTAAAAATTTTCTTCTAAAAATATCTGAGTATCTGAAGGTCTGTTCTGCTGGTTTTTCCCGGAGCACAGAATACCTTATTCCTAATTTCCACCCTGAACTCATTTCCAGGGGTGTTGAAGGTCAGCAACTGCAGTGGCAAGAGATCTAATCTCTGTAGAGCAAGTTGGTGAGTGACATTCTTTATTTGGCATCTAGGCCATTTCCAAATAGGATAAGGTAAAATAGTGAAATATTAATTACTGAACATAGGCTTTACTACTCTTGATTTCTTATTATAGAGGAAAAATATTTGGGTCTATTTAGTGCCATGCTGAGAAATTTTCTATGAAAATGTACATGTTTTACAAGTTTCCCAATCTTCAGAATGCTAATGTAAAGAATAGCTCATTATTTCTTATTTTTCACTAGAAATTAGGGTTTCTAAGGATTAAAAATTCTAGTATATATAATTGAAGAAAAATAGGATATGTTTCTGGCTAAGAATAATTATGAGGAATGAAGATACATTATTGTTAAATGAAATGAGAGTGATTTTACCTAAACTAGAGCTTTTGGTTATTCAGAAAGGGAAGGAAGAAAATGAAGGTCAAACTAAATGTATGTGGAAAGAAAGAGACATAGAGAAAAAAAAAAAAAAAGAGAATTTTACCTTGTATAATTGAGCTGGCTAAAATGGGATTGTTATTATAAGAGTTTTAAAAATTTATCTTTAATATCAATATGCATTTATGTAAAACTAGAACTTAATTACCTTTTATTTACTAAAAGGATAAATTTTTCTTAGTCTGCTCTAATTACATAAAGGTTTTTCTTTACCTTTTAAGTAACCTGCCTAGAAAGCAAAGATTCTGTTTTTATGAAAAATGTTTTTGTGTGTTTTATGTTATCTTACTCAGGTCTTTGATTATGTAAGTAGAACAAATCCTCTTAATATTAAAAGAGCTAAGTTTTGCTAATAGATAATGAAGTAGTACATTTCATAATGATCTGTGATCTTATTGTGTTTTAAGAGTTTTAAGTTCTAAGAAAAAAAATATTTTTGACAAACTTCCTAAAATCAAATTCTAAATGAATTCTTTTGACTACAAGCTAACTTTGAAATTTTCCAGAGGTCCCTTGGAACATTTCAACAATATTTGTTCTCTCTCCTTAAAAAATAGAAGAGAACTATTAAACTAACTTTGGCTTATTTGATATGTTAAATTAGATGGGAAGCATTGTCAAATAAGTGATGCTAAACCTTTGATTATATTTGTGTAGATATATGTTATTAACACAAATATTCTAGAAATTGTGTGAAATTATTAGAAATCTGATGTGTCCTGGTATAATGTTGTAAGTAGCTCTTTTGCCCCTTTCCTGTCTGTCCATTTCTGTCCCCCTACATCTTAATTATAAAAATTAGATCACTAAGTAACATTTAACCTAACTCTTGACTTATGCTCTACTAAATGCACACAATACCTCATCTAAACTATTGATTCTTTCCCTAGATTAAAAGAAGTAGGAATGAATTAAGTAATTAAAGAATGTGTAGCTCTCTACACATAGCAGTCCCCTTGGCAATCCTGCAGGCAGACCACATGGGCAAGATAATGTCTAAAGAAAGGTCATGAGGAGTCAACCAGCCTGCACACAATGGAAAGGGATGCAGAACCTAACCTCTGCCTCAATGATTACCTCAGATTACTTCCTCCTTTTCCTTTTAAAAATTTTCATGGCTGAGCAGAATCTTGAGTTTTTGGGGATATGAGTTCACCTTCTCCACCAGCTGACAGCTTTCTGATTAAAACAACTTTCCTTTCCACCAATATTTGTCTCTTGAGTACTGGCTTTTGAGTGGTGAGCAGCTAAACCTGAGTTTGATAACAATGTTATCACTCATGATTCTAGTTATTATCTTAAAATATTGTATGATGTCCTCTGGGACCACAATTTTTAAAAAGCAGCAAGTAAATGATCTTCTTAATGCTATTCTTTTACCTTCTGAAATTTCTTTTGTCAAAATTGAGGCTCACAATAAAAGGACTAAGCCTGAGCATCCGGAAAATGCCCTAGCTGGCTTTCCTGCAAAAACAGCAGCAACAGAATCTATAAGGACTGTGGCACATGTGTATAAAGTCAAGTCTGCTTCTGCAAAAAATGACACTTGTTGCTAGACTTTTGTCATCCTGATGTTCTTATAACATGGCAACAGTGTGCTCGTGAATCAAAGAAATGTAGATGTATAAACAATAGCTGTAAATTAAGCAAATAGCCACAGCTATGGGAAACACAAGACAGCTCCTGGGTTACTGCTGGCTCCCTAGCAAACCCCATTTTTTCAGTTTTTGAATAAATTTAAAAACAACTATTTTTTGTTCCTAGAGGCCTCAGACCTCCTCCCTTTGAACCTTTGAACACCTCCATCTGGATTCACTGAACTACCACTTAGTATGTGTTATCAATATGTTCTTATTATTGTGTGTGTTTTCCAAATGATTTGAAACCTTCCCCTCTCACAATGCTGATGCACTCACAGTGGCAAAGAAACTGTTAGAAAATGTGTTTCCCACTTGGGGTATACCTTCCACAATCTCTGGTGATCAAGGCACCCACTTCACTGGACAAACCATATTAGACCTTAACAAAAACCTTGCAAACTTCTTGGAATTTTCACTGTCCTTACCTCAATCATCAGGCAAGGCCAAGAGAACTAATGAAAAAACTGGATTCAAGGAGAACAAAAATTAATACATGGGACTGGATGAACTGATGAGGATGTTTTTATGACTTTGTGTTTAAAATATTGCTGGTCCTTTAATCATTTTTTTTCCCCATATTTAAATAAATCTTTCTCTTAAGCCCTCAAATTTGTTAAGGTATGCCATTGTGAACAACGTTAAAACATTTCTTCTCTTAGATGTTCCCTCCAGAATTCAGAAACTCTTAGTATTTTTATTTTCGTGCTTCATATAACAGGACACATTTGGAAACATTGGCTACCTTACCAAGGCTTTGGTTAAAATGGCATTGAAGAGAAAGTCTGAGACTCTTTAAGAAAAGTTTCAACAAAGCAGTCTTAAAAATGAAATTATATGGTCAATTACTATTCTTGCTTCATTCATATATAAGTAATCAGGTCAAGTTTAACACAAACAAATTAGTTTTACTGTGATTTTCTTTGGTAAAAAAATGGGGGTAACTGTAGAGAAAAAAATTATATTTGCATCTTTGTCAATATTAGTTTTTAGTCCTGTTAATTGCCTTTGAGGTTTTCTTATGTACCTGTAAACTGGTCTGGATACTGAATTCTTTTAGTTTCCATCAATATTTGGCTACAACTCACCAAACAAACATTTTTTATTTTCTCCTGCCCTTCCTTTATTTTATTTATTTATTTATTTTGGCTGCACCTCGTGGCATGTGGAACTTCCTCAACCAGGGGGACCAGGGATCGAACCCATGCCCTCTGTATTGGAAGCATGGAGTCTTAACAACTGGACCACTAGGGAAGTCCTCTCCTGCCCTTCTGATTTTGAATTACCATGAATGAAGGCTGCCCTTGAGCCCAGGAACAAATTGTTCCTGAACGCTGACACTGATGAAAGCTGGAAGGTATTGAGCCTGGAATACGCATGTCACAGGTAAGGAAGGCTCCACCTGACAAATGCTCATTCTGTACAGATGATGAAGCCCTCTGAATCAAATTGACAAGGAAGGGAAGTAGCTGACATCAAAGTAGACTGCTTCTGCCCAAGACAAAGGATCAAGACTTCACACTTTAACCAAATGTGAAACACTTTCTTCTTTTTCTTTCTTTTACTCTGACATTGGCCTACAAATGTATCTCCCAAGCCACTGCTAAGGTGTTTGTGTGTGGCAGGTCATTTCGACTGCTTAAGATGACTCTTCAGGGTAGAAGATTCTCTTCCCACATGAACTGAAATCCTGACTGACTCCTGGCCTGAATGGGTAACTGTGCCCTGACAAGATTTATCTTTGTCTGTGGTGGTTATCATTCTCCTTGGGTCCACGAATGCCTAGATGGCTAGTGCATAATGGGGCAATGCCTCTTAGATTATCTAACTGTGACTCTAACAGTTGTAGAAAGGACCTGTTAAGAGGCTTATGATTTGGGGTTTGTTTCCTTTGGCAGGGCCCTACTTCCCTCCTTAAGAATAAATGTAAATGGGGCTACGATCAGAAATCTCTCCTTAACTCATGAAGATATTGCAGATTTCCTTGCTCAGACATTAGCTCCAAGGAAAAATCTTTGGACTCTGACCAAGGTCGTTCTTGATAATAGGGTAGCCTTTGATTATCTTTTCGCTGATCACCATGTATAGCCAGAACCACCTGTACCTGATTGTTACTTCTGGGACTGAACTTGAGTAACGTTTAAAGATAATTTATATTTATGGAGATGGTCAGAACAAGTATTTTTGACCAACCAAGTGAGAGTGTCTCATCTAGTAATATCAATAGTGGCCCAAACAGAACTATAACTTTTTCTTCTAGAATAACTTTCCCAAGGGCCAGCCAGTCAGAGCCTTGGAGAGGAGAAATCCACCAAGGTAACACAGAAGTACTGGACATAGGTAATTGGCCATAAATCTAACAATTGGATTAATTTTTAAACTCTGCATAGGATTTGCACCCATAATAGGAAAATCATTTGATTTATGTGAAAAAGCCCAAGAAATCAAGTAAAAATCTATAAATATTCACACAGTTCAGGTCCAGCATTTTGGTATAGCTGTCTACTTCTGATGTCATCTTCATATCCTGGGATGGGTATAGTTTCTCCTCTGATAAGTGTTCTTCCATCTAGGTTGGAGAATGTAGGTTGGAGAATGTCCTTTAAATGATGTCTTTTCCAGTATGAATAAAAACTCCTGGTTGCAGGTCCTGTGACATCTGACCTTCATCAAAAGATAGATTACTGTGATAAGCTTCAGAAGCAAATTTAGAATACCCTTTTAATAATTCAATTAAACTTTTGTGATAATGTAACATAGCAACCAGAAGCCATCAAGGAAGTGAGTCTTAGGCAGTAAATATCAAACTTCAAAGATAATTAACAACACTAGAAATTAAGATCTATGTAAACATTTTTTCCCTTTAAAATTACCCTAATTTCTACCAAATATAGTCAAATTAAGACTAATTTGTTTGCAAAATAACTCTGGTTTCAATAAACTTGACCTGATTATTTACATAAGTGTAATTGTTCATACAAGGTCTTTTAAGTTGGCTTTGCTGGAAATTTTCATAAGAAGTCTCAGATTGAACTTGAAAAGGTGTCTCAAGGCCAGGAAAGCAAGGCCAAAGACTTGCCCTCAGATTCTGCCTGCAGTATCTACAGATTTGGATGGGTTCCTCACTTCTTGAGGTACCCCAAATATCTTGAGATGTTCCTGCACCTTCCAGGAGTCATCCTTCCTTATTTACCTTGTAAGGTTACTGAGAACCTAAGAGCTTCCAATTTCTGGAGAGGTCAAGTAGAGTGAAAAATAATTGTTTCAATTCTGCTTACAAAGGTATAATTTACCAAATTGCTGTAAGTGATAATTAGCTTAAGGGGAAAGGTTTTCTTATACCTGAAAAACAAAGCTTAAAGCCAGTAATATTTAAGACGAAAAGTTGTAAAATCTTTAGACATATTCATCAGTTCACTCAGTTCTTTGTAACTAATTCTTGTTGATCTTGATCTTTTGTAAGCAGTCTATGAAGCCATCAGCTTTTCCATTAGAATTCTTTAATTTCTTACTCAGTTTAGTGGTATGATTTGAAAGTTCTCAGAAATCTGTACTTGTCAAAAAGTTTTTTCTATGAATCTTCTTGAAGATGAAGCATTTCTGAAAAGGTATCAGAATAAGAAATATAACTGTCTATGAATGACTAAAGACTTAAAAAGGCACAGTAAGGGCTTCCCTGGTGGCACAGTGGTTGGGAGACCGCCTGCCGATGCAGGGGACATGGGTTTGTGCCCTGGTCCGGGAGGACCCCACATGCCACGGAGCGGCTGGGCCCGTGAGCCATGGCCACTGAGCCTGCGCGTCCGGAGCCTGTGCTCCGCAACAGGAGAGGCCACAACAGTGAGAGGCCCACATACCGCAAAAACAAAACAAAACAAAACAAAACAAACAAACAAAGAGTCACAGTAAAAGACATGATTACAATGTAATCGACAAAGAAACTTGGTTGTTTCTGTTACATGCAACACTAAAATTATAACCAAAATTATGACTGATGACATTATACCAGGAGAAATTTAAATTTTAGAAATTTTACGTAATTTCTAGGACATTTATATTAACCACATTTAGTACAATATAACCTAAGAAATTTTATCACCAGTCTTTTCACACTTCTCATGTAATTTAACCAAAACAATTAAATTATTTGAATATCTTTCTTTGATAATGGGAGAAAACAAATCTTTTGAGGTTTTCAGGATCCCTCTGGAAAACTTCAAAATCAGCTAGAGGTAAAAAAAGTTCATTTAGAATTTGATTTTTGAGAAGTCTGTCAAAATATCCAAAGGATTTAAAACACTTGGTCAAATAGGATCCTAGGTCAGTCACTCACTGTGAAACAACACTTAGTTATCCACCCAAGCAAAGTGACCAAATATTTCAAAGGCAGATGCAGAAAGATATAACAGATTACTTAAAAGGTTAAAAAAAAATTGCAATCTGTTATCACAAGCAGATCAATATTCCAAGAAAACTTTGTCCTCTTAACAGAGAGAAAACCAAATTAAGGTTTTGTGCCATCTTATCTTTAATATTAGAATTCACTTACTCAATTAAAGGGCCTCTCACTGTTGTGGCCTCTCCCGTTGCGGAGCACAGGCTCTGGACGCGCAGGCCCAGTGGCCATGGCTCACGGGCCCAGCCGCTCCGCGGCACGTGGGATCCTCCTGGACCGGGGCACGAACCCACGTCCCCTGCATCGGCAGGCGGACTCTCAACCACTGCGCCACCAGAGAAGCCCTACAATTTCCCTTTTTTACCTTCCTATTTTGTTCTATGCTTTCATTTTTTTCTCTCTCTTCTTAACTTCTCTTTGGGACAAAAATATTTCCTTTTCCCTTAACAAAATGATTTCATTTCTTTATACTTTCTTTTTCTTTGCACACAAGGGTATATTCCTGAATAATTTTAGTAGATTTAATTACGTATTTTATTTAGAATTATCAACTCTTAAAAACCTTAATTTCTAGTGAAAACTAAGGTAAGCAATTATGAACTGTCGTTTACAGTAACAGTCTGTAGATTGGCAAAATTATAAATATTATTTAAAAAAAGCCATTCCTTAGGAATGGCTTTAGTTGAAGAAACAGCCAAAACCAAAGTCACAACTCCTACCAGTGGCAACCCATAACCAAAAACTACTGATCATGAAGAAGTATAAGTGCCCTATCGCTTCTCTCTAATTCAGGTCAGCTCTGATGGTTCATCTCAGCACCAAAACTTTCTGTGAGATGGCTGAGACCTTCACTGGGACAGAAGTGTAGCTCAACTTTTCCTTCTGCTTACTCCTGCTTCTTTCCCTTTCCCACAGGTAGATGTCCATCCCAAGAAAAATCCTTAATGACCTACCTGCTCACTAACTTTATCTCAGAGTCTGCTTCTTGGAGGAAGCCAATCTGTGAAACTAGTAATAAATAACAAATAAATTCTCTTACCTGTTAATAAAAATCAGAGCTTTAATCTGTGAAATATTGTTGTTTATCAAAACCTCCCTCATACTGATCCAGTTTAATTTATTTTATACTTTGTCTTGTCAGTTTTGATTTGAAAATCCCCATGAAATTTGTTCTATATTATGAAAATTTCCAAAGAGGACTGACGTATGAGAACCATCTTTGATCAATGCTACCGGAAGTTGGGAGAGTAATCTTCCATTCCTGGGGAAGAAGTGGATCTGGTTGGCATTTCAGAGTATTTATTATGGTTGGTGCTTTATTTGTCAAACTTCAGAAATCTCATTTCTGATTCTCTACTACATTTCTTCCACATCCTATTTGGTTGCCTTATTTTCTTCCATTGACTTTACTGATGTTATACATTTCTCTTGTGTCTAAGCCCATTCAGTAGATTGCTAAAGGGTGATAAACAACAGAAATTTATTTCTCACAGTTCTGAAGGCTGTGCCAGCATGGTTAGGTTTTGGTGCCAGCATGGTTAGGTTTTGGTGAGGGTCTTTTTCCAGGTTGCATTGTCCTTGCATGGTAAAAGGGGCAAGGGAGCTCTCTGGGGTCTCTTTCATAAGGGAAAAAAATCCCAGTCATGAGGGCTCTGCCCTCATGACCTAATCACTTTCCGAAAGCCCCAACTCCTAATATTACCGTAGGAGGATATGTTTCAACATATGAATTTGGGGAGGGCTCACAAACTTTCAGTCTGTGGTACTTAGTTTTCTAGGTACTACAGTATCTAGAGTATCATTTGTTTCTAAGTATCATTTATTTCTTTGAAGGTGTTCTTTCCTCCACCCATTATTTATTTATTTATTTGTTTGTTTGTTTTTGGCTGCTTTGGGTCTTCATTGCTGCACCCGGGCTTTCTCTAGTTGCAGCTAGCGTGGGTTACTCTTCGTTGTGGTGCACATGTTCTCATTGCGGTGGCTTCTAATGTTGCGGAACATGAGATCTAGGCGTGCAGGCTTCAGTAGTTGTGGTGCACAGGCTTAGTTGCTCCACGGCATGTGGGATCTTCCTGGACTAGGACTCGAACCCACGTCCCCTGCATTGGCAGGTGGATTCTCAACCACAGCTCCACCAGGAAAGTTCCACCCATTTGTTTTTTATTGCTGAATAGTATTCAATTGTTTATATGTACCATAGATTGTTTACCCATTCACCTACTGAATGACATATTGTTGCTTCCTTTATTTGGTGATTATGAATAAAGTTTTATAAACATTCATGTGCAGGCTTCTGTGTGTACATAAGTTTTTAATCAGTTAGGTAAATATTTCAGAGCATGATTGCTGAATCATATCATCAGAATATGTTTAGTTTTGTAAGAAATTGCCAAACTATCTTCCAAAATGACAACTAATTTTCATTCCCACCAACAATAAATCAGAGTTTTAGTTGCTCTGCATTCTTGCCAACAATTGCTACTGTCAGGATTTTCTTCTCTCAATCTCTCTCTCTCTCTCTCACTCTCTTTTTTCATCTTTTTGCATTTTATCCATCTAATTGGTATGTGCTAATTTCTCAGTGTTATTTTAATTTGCTATCCTAATTGACAAATTGTGTTGAAGATCTTTTCACATGCTTATTTACATTTGTATATCTTCTTTATGTAGTTTCTGCTTAGGTCTCTTGCCCATTTTAAATTGGGTTGTTTACGTTCTTATTTGCGAGTTTTAAGAGTTCTTTGAGTATTTTGGTTACATGCCATTTATTAGATAAATATTTGTAAATATTTTCTCCCAGTTGGTGGCTTGTCATATTCTTTTAACAGTGTCTTTCTAGAAGCAGAACATTTTAGTCTTAATTAAATCTAATTTATCATTTGCTTTCTTTCATGGGTTGTGCTATTAATGTCATATTAAAAAAAATTATAATCAAACCCAAGGTCATGTAGATTTCCTCCTGTTTCTTTCAAAAATTTTTATAGTTTTAAATTTTATGTTTAGTTCTATAATCCATTTTGAGTTAAGTTTTTGTAAAATGCCTTTCTACTCTGTTCAATTGATCCATTCTTTCATTAATAGCACTCTGTTGTAAAGATAAGTCTGGAAATCAAGTAGCATGAGTCCTTCAGCTTTGTTACTCTTGATTATTTTCTTGGCTTTTCTAGGGCTTTTGACTTTTTATACAAAATTTACAATCAGTTTGTCAATATTTACAAGATTGCTTGCTAGGATTTTGATTGTGATTGCATTGAGCCTGTAGATTATGCTGTGACATATTGACATCTTCACAATCTTGAGACTTTTAATTCACGAACACAAAATATCTTAGATTTTTAGATTTTCAGGGTTCTTTAGATTTTTGCCTGTAAATTGAAACATACATTGTTTCCTAGATTTATACCTAAGTGTTTCATTTTTGAAGTGTTATTGGAGATGGTATTGTTTTCTAAATTAAAATGCTAGTTGTTCATTGTTGTTGTAGGAAAGTAATAGACTTTTGTGCATAACCCACAATCTTGTAACCTTGTTATACTCACATATTTGTTACAAAATTTGTTGTTGTTGTTATTGATGCTTTTGAAAGAGTTATAATGCAGACAATTATGTCATCTGTGAATAGAGGTAGTTTTATTTACTTATTTCTAGTATGTATATCTTGCATTTTCTTTTCTTGTCTTATTTTATTTATTAGAACTTCCAGTATGGTGTTGAATAGCAATGATGAGAGAAAACATCCTTGTGTTGTTCCTGATGTTAGGGGCAAAGTACCCATTTTTCACTATTCTATAAGATATTGGCTGTAGGGTTTTTGTTTTTGTTTTTTTTGAAAATTGTTCTATATCGAGTTGAAGATAATCCTCTCCATTCCTTCTTATTGAGGGTTGGAATTTTTCTCAAAATAACTTTTTCCACTTGCATATATTCTAGCTGAGCCATGTCAAAAAAGCTCAAATTAAAATCATTGTGTTTCTCCCTAAACTTACTACTGCTCTGTTCTTAATAATTTCATTGAGAGTCATTCTAAAACATTCACTTTCATAAGCCAGAAAGCTGAGAATCATTCCTCTCTTGGCCACTTGACCAATAATCTGCACAAAATCCTGCCAGTCTACTTCCTTTTATTCTTCTACATCATTCATTTTTCTCTTTTCCAACAATGTGGGGTTAGTCAAACAGCATTAGCAGAGGAAAGATTCTAATTATATGGAACTGAGATGAGGATTTTGATTTTTTACAGTTTAGTTGTACATGGTGGGGTTGAGACAGGCATTTTATGCCTCACTGGAGTGACACAACACACAAGTGCTAAAATAACTGGTGGGGCTTCCCTGGTTGAGAGTCCTGGTGGTGCAGTGGTTGAGAGTCCACCTGCCGATGCAGGGGACATGGGTTCGTGCTCTGGTCCGGGAAGATCCCACATGCCGCGGAGCGGCTGGGCCCGTGAGCCATGGCCACTGAGCCTGTACATCCGGAGCCTGTGCTCTGCAACGGGAGAGGTCACAACAGTGAGAGGCCCGCATACCGCAAAAAATAATAATAATAATAATAAATACATAAATAAATAAATAAAATAACTGGTGAACCTGAAGACATTTGGTTATGAAAAAGGATTGAAAGAATTTAAGTATTTCAAATTGGGAGACTATGGCAGAGATCACACATTTCATCAGCAGATGCAAGTGTGATGCCTTTAGAGAACAGATGGGATCTATTACATCTCAGCAGAAACAGGCATTGGACTCGGTGGTCTGATTGAATTGAGAATATGTCAGTGGAGGCCACTGAGAACCCAAACACAACATGCATACCATCGGACTTCCCCTTAACATCGTGACATTATATAATCTTCCCCCTACACCCAGGCTCTAGCTCTGAGTGAAAGAGGAAGGGAGAAATTACTTGTAAGTGAAAATAAAACTCTCTTCTTAGAGATTTAAATTGTGAATTGAGTTAATATTTGCCTCTTATAGGAATGTTTAAATGAGAAGAGATTAATTAATTAAAATTAATTAAAAATTTTATCATCTTTCCATCTGGTTTCATTATCCCCACTAACAAAAAGCAGGGAGACATCAGAGAAAGATGAAGCTACAGAAAGTTAAGAAAGTTTTATTTCTTGTACTTCTGAATAACATATGAATTATTCCCATTTAATTTGACTATGTTAGATATTTTTGTTTACTCTAGATTTTGCATAATGATGGGATTTGTCATTTTTCTGGCATATATTGAAGTACATGTGCATTACTTTGGTGCACACTTTATATGAGTTATGTAATATAACTCAAAAATAGAAAAACAGAATGCAACTAAATTTTCAGAAATATTTTTACTTTGTTCCCTTTCTATATCTTTAATTGCTACTTATTTTATAAGAATTTGAGATTTATGTTCCCAAGGAAGCCTACCTAGATAAATTGCAATTATCATTTTGCATTGTATATATTAATCTGGTTATTGCCTGTGCTATGCAAGCCCCCGGATGGCAAGGATCATAAATCTATAACCATTCACTGCAGAATTTCTCAGAGTTTAACATAAGACAAGGTACACCATAATTGTATAATATCTGTGTTGAATTAAAATGCCAATGATAAATTTGTTTTCTTTAGAAATTTCTATATATTTCAAATTTTCTACAAACAGCATAGAAAAAAATCTATTTATAATCAGAATTTTATCCATTCTTATTTGTTATTTCCCCTAGTATCCCTTTTTAAAACACATTTCATACTGTATATCTCATTTTATCTTTTTTATCTCCTTAGAAACTTTTTTTTTTAAGCATATAACATTTCCAGGAAAGAAGACAGGATGTTTTTTGCAGTTTTGAATTGAAGTTATTAACATTGGAAAACTTGTCTCAGTGGTAGACTATGTACTAAACAATTAAATGCAGGGCACATTTGTATGCATCGCTTCAAGTGAATATTTAAAAACTACTTAAAAGTCAGCCATCAGGCACTGAATGCTATCTCTTAAACCTTTAATGAACTACCGCAAATTTTATTCTTCCCACTCACCCACTAGGGTGTTATTTGTTTTGGTTATTTAAGTATATATGTATATACAAAGAAAAAAAAGCATTAAATTCAGTACTTTGTTTCTCAACAATTCTCTACCTACAAGAGATTGCTGAGTTACACTGAATTTGGCGAGATCCAGGAATGTTGCCTATGTTCTCTCCTTATCCTCAGTTTTATTTAACTGATTTAAACTTTTTTCTTTGACTGAGAGACAGAGGAAGAGGAGGTGGTTGTTTTTATAGCAATCTTTATCTGATGCTTAAGAAAATTACACCAGGCCAGTTAAAAAGGCACGAAAGACTTTATTTAAGACTACTGAAATAGGGGAGAAGGAATGAACTCAACTGCTCTGAAACAAAATGCTCGAGAGATTTTAAGTGCCCTGTGAGCTAGTGGAAAAATATTAGAAGATAATGAGGGAAGGCTGGTCAATGTGATTAGGCTGTCTGTGTTTGTCCATTGATGCTTATCTAAGTTAGGATCCTAACATCTCACAGAGCCTGGGAAATAGGGCACCATCTTTCCGGATGATGACATTTCAAAGGGGTGGCTCCCAGGTCCTTGGAAAAGACATTCCTGTGTTGTAGAATATATACATCTCAAAGGGTCAGAGAATAAACTTTCAATTGCAAGCTTTCTAAAGTAAACCTTCTAAGAAAGATCTGGGCCTATAGTCAGGAAGAAAACTGTCTAAAGTCTAACAAAGCTGAGGGGAACATTAAGGCCCTCTTGGTACACCAGATAATGACATCACTTCTGAACCACTTCTTTACTTTTACTTATTTTTTTCTTTTATTTTTTCTTTGTTTATATCCCCAAGATTATATATCTTGTCTCATTGTGTGCCCACTATGACACTTTACTTAGAAGTCTCATAAATATGTGTTTATTTACACCCAAAGATGCCAGAATCATGTGAACTGAACCTGTACTGACTGAGGAGACCTCTGGATAAGCATGAGGAAGACACAGGGACAAAGCACAAGTGATCAAAGGGCTTGATAATATTTGGCCTGAAGTCCTAAAAGCAAACCCTATTTCTATTCAAGTACATGATTTTTCCTCAGGGTTTCTTTATCATTGTATAGAATACCACTGGCACTCTTGGTACATGATCAATGATAATTTGGTGGATCAAACTTTTTCTGCCCATTATCATGGAAATATATCTCTGGTTTCTTCTTTCCACTCTTTGTTAGATTGTATTTCTAGCAACATGACAATATTCCTTATTTATTTATAGGTAAAGAAAAATAAACAAAACAACTAGTAATTATTCTTCAGTGACCTTATAAGACTATATGTTTTATCAATAGCTGGATGTTTTTAGAATTATATTGCATTATTTAATTCCTATAGACTTCAATAAAAATATTTTTGAATATAAAACTATAGGAAATTAAATACATTTTTATGTTTCTACATTTCTTGAGCAGTTATTGTTTCCAAATATTTGTTCTATATTCTTTATTATTAATTTTTTAATTTTATTTTTTAATTTAATTTTTATTTTATATTGAGATATAGTTGACTTACAATGTTGTGTTAGTTTTAGAGGTACAGCAAAGTGGTTCAGTTATATATATACATATATCCATTCTTTTTCAGAATTTTTTCCCATTTAGGTTATTACAGAATATTGAATAAAGTTCCCTGTGCTATGCTGTAGGTCTTTGTTGATTATCTATTTTATATATAGTAATGTGTATATGTTAATCCCAAGCTCCTAATTTATCCCTGCCCCCCATCTTTCCCCTTTGATAACCATAAGTTTGTTTCTGAAGGCTGTGAGTCCGTTTCTGTTTTGTAAATAAGTCCATTTGTATCATTTTTTTAGATTCCACATGTAAGTGATATCATATGATATTTATCTTTCTCTGTCTGACTTACTTCACTTAGTATGATAATCTCTAGATCCATCATGTTGCTGCAAGTGCCATTATTTCATTCTTTTTTATGGCTGAGTAATATTCCATTATGTATAGTAGGTACCATATCTTCTTTATCCACTGCAATGAACAGTGAGGTTGTGTTCTGTACTGTTCTCTTAATAATATTATTATTAATAATATACTCTTAATAATATTATTTTTATTGTTCTCTTAATATTATTTTTAAAGGACAATATAGTTTAAAACTACTTCTCCATACATAATCTAATATTCACAAATAAAGGAAACACAGCCTTCTTTAATTTTACAAATGAGTAAGTAACACACAGAGGAGGTATTCAAACACAGTGCTTGTCTTTTCTCCCTTGTATACCCCCATAATTTAAGAAGAGGTGACAATGGTGGGTCTGCAGCCTGAAGGGAAATAGAGTTGACTGGGAAAAATTGTGAATCTTCTTTTTAAAATGTGGGTATAAGGAAATGCTTTTAAAGTCACAAAAAGTAAATTCTAAAATTATATTTAGAACAAAACTCTAATACATAGATGGAGCCTGTTAGTCTTGCAATTTTCTATAATGTTAAAAACATATTCAGGGGCTTCCCTGGTGGCGCAGTGGTTGAGAGTCTGCCTGCCAATGCAGGGGACATGGATTCAAGCCCTGGTCTGGGAGGATACCACATGCCGCAGAGCAACTGGGCCCGTGAGGCACAACTACTGAGCCTGCGCGTCTGGAGCCTGTGCTCTGCAACAAGAAAGGCCGCGATAGTGAGAGGCCTGTGCACTGCGATGTAGAGTGGCCCCAGCTTGCCACAACTAGAGAAAGCCCTCGCACAGAAACGAAGACCCAACACAGCCAAAAATAATAAATAAATAAATAAATAAATAAATAAAACATATTCATTTGTCATTACCTGGGTGTATTCATTTTGTTATATTTTGGGCTACAAAAAAGTTAAAACTTTGATAAATTAATTTGTAACTAACAAGGTGTATTAAAATTGAAGACATATATACTATTTTATTTTCACTTGGACTCACTCATTTTTTTAAATACTATTGTGTAATTTTATTCCCCCTAAAATTTCTCTGTAGGCAGGCACATATATTTGCATGGTATGACATTTAAATATCCTTATTATGATATTATTCAGGTTGTATCTACACATGCAAAGTGAAGTGTTGAACAATTTCCTAAGTAATTCAACTAATTTATGTATCCACTCTGGATAATTTGAAACAATAAAACCACTTTCATTTTTAACAAGTTTATTTTCATTCCCTGAATAATTGTCTTTACACTCCTTTCAAACTTGCCTACAGAGAAACCACATTTTGAACCAAGATGTTAAGATGTTGAATCACCCTCAAAATGAATTAGAAGAAAGCAGTCTGAAATTACAAATTTATAAAATATTTTCAATTCTTTTCCAATGAATGTTTTATTTTTTATATATAATTTAAAAGTGCATTTTTCATATAAACTGAAAGCCTGTCTGTCAGTTTTCAGGCCAGGGGGAATTTTACTGTAAAAATGTAATTTTTAAAAACAAAATTATGTGGACATGTATCTATGATCATACTTATATTTATTTACATATACATTGATTGATATAGCTATAATTCTAATTTAATCCACAAAAATCTCATATTGATATTTTTTAATCTTACAATTGAAATTTTACTTCACCTTTGAATATTTTTCATGCTACAGTTGTAGAATAATTTAAGACACAGAAACAATTTTTCTGCTAAGGAAACACAATCAGTCCTGCTATTATTATAGAGTTGTGTCTGAGAACTAGAAAAATTTAATGTTTGCTTTAAATTTTGTAATTTCAGACTGTACATTATTGTAATGTAACCCAGTTCATTTCCTTCTACAATGGTAAAGACAAACTTGTAGTAAACATACAATACATTTTATACTTATCAATAGCAGTAGAGAAAGGTGACCTTCCTGGTAGTGACCCTGTAGTAGTGATCTCAAATGACCACTGAGGTTTTATATGCATGGCATCAAAATATCATACAGACGCTTAATATACAACATCCAGATTTCATTTTCCCTGTGACAGTAATGACCTGTATTTATCCATTCCTAGGTTCTCTGTGGTCATAGGCTTTCTGAGGCAGACTGTTGAAATAAACAAACAAATCACATGAATGATATATATCTCATTCATTATTTAAACGGTTTATGAGGGAGCAAAGTTATCGTCCTTACAAAACAACGGATATATTGAGCCTAGATGTAGAACAAAGCCACATCCTCTTAATACCACTACTAGAATATATTATTGTCATAGAAACAGCAATTTTCACTAAAATTCAGGTAACTGAAATGAAGTTGGCATTAATTTGTGAAAGTCAATTTTGACATATTTTAAGAGATACCTGAGTTCTTAACCAAATATGTGCTTATTTATTCAATATCTAGTATAGAGGCATCTATTTATTTTTATTTTTTTCCCCACATGCCAGATGGACTCATTGGCTCTTTAGCATTCATTCCAAAAAAAAATTCTATGTGGGCAAAATGTTAGTGTTTGGCAGGGTTTGATAGGACATATAGTTGAAACTGGATTTCATGCAAGACACACTCTGTCTCCTGTTTGCAGATGAAATAAGTTTAACGCAAACTTTATTTTTTTATCAACATGAATCACACAGAAACTCTTTGGTTATAGCATTGAAATACTAAATTTTTTCTCAGATTAAAATAGGGCTAATTTTGGAAAATAAAAACTTTCTAGTGAGCTATGACTTACTTTGTTTACTAAGATAGCTAGAGATGACTCAAGTTAGATGTTAGGTAACCTGATACTATAATATGAATAATGGTTTTGCTCTTTTTAAACTTTTATCTTGGAGCTCATAATCTGATGAATGAAGGAGAAACACTGCACTTAGAAAGGTCAGTGACTTTTTTAGCAAAATGTACTGTCCATTCACATTATTCGGTGCTTCATTTATGTACAGATCTTCCACTTTCATCTCTAAGCTCAGGAATCAAATTTTTATCATTGGTTTTTCCTCCCCTCATTATGCATCCCATATTATTCCATAATCAGTGCCACTATAAGTGCTATCTACTTTAGTCATGTTCAGTAACTCAACAGGCTTAACAATGGCTGTGTCCGTAGACAAATACAATTTCAGAAAACTTTATTAAACAAAAAGAAATATATTCTGTGTCATTATTAAACAATGTCTCTACATAAGTGGTAGAAATGTGAGTCAACCATGAACATACACCTCTCAGATCTCCTTGTGGGGGTGCATAATGGAGCAGATTGGAGCTCCAATCTACAGACTGGAGCAGCTGGACGGCCCCAGCTGCTCCAATCTGAAATCCATCACCACACCACATTCCTGTTGAGGTTATGCTTCTCAGTGGTTGCTCCCAGCCAGTGACAGAGTTAGAAAGCATACTAAGTTAGGTCAACTTCGGTAAGACTTGGGGCTCCTCTGAGGGGCCAATTTGGCTTGAAGACTCAGCCTTGCCAAAACAATTTTAGAACTGCACTACAGACTATGAGTCTTCTTTCTTCCTTTCCTCTCTCCTTGACAGTGATCAGACTTGTATCAGAGTTTAATGGCTTGCTCAGTTCCTCTAGATTCCTCTCCATTTTCCATCACTAGAGGAAAATTTCCCCCAATAGAGACCCTGCACATCTAATCCTGTCTTGGCATCAGCTTTGGGGACGACCCAGACTAACACAAGTGAGAAAATGGGACCAGCTCAACTATCACTCAATGAGCAAAGAGAACACCATCCTGCTTGGTAGGTGGGGCAGAAGAATCTCTTGCCTAAATTAAGGTCCCAGTGGCTATACATTTTATTAGTGGTACCTTGGAAAATGTTCTTGCAGGGAGAAATGCTTTTGTAGGTGTGATCATTTGGGCATTGGAAAGGTAATAGTGTCAACAAAGCCTACAAAGATAGTGGAGTTAGCTGATTACTAAGTTATATTAACCACCTGGTGGGGGATAATGAAAACTGAGGGTCATTAACAGGCAATTAATGGCATTTTGTAGGAGTAAGAAGTTGTCTTTTGGCAGCTTACAAAGCAAAACTTGTCTCTTGCAAGAGAAGAGTTAAGGCTGAGCAGCATGGTAAAAATATAATAGATTTGTGAAGCTAAAGAGATGTTTGAATGTTCAGGAAATGCAAAGGCCAATGGCGTAGAATGAACAACCTGGGGCCCGAAAACTTGGAACGAGTCATGTAGTTGGATGCCTCTGAGCATGTTGGTTTGCAGACCCTCACGAATCTTCTGGGCTTGCAGAGGTGAACCCAGGTTTCCCTGGTAAGTGTTGGTATGTCTGCTGTATGAAAGATACTACAGAAGCTCAGCAAGAAACTGGTGTCTCCCCCATCACTTCAAGAGCTAGTCAAAACTCCTTTCTTGATCATTAAGCAGAAAACCAGGGTTAAATCTCTGTGCAACATGACTGGGGATATTAAAAGATATTATACAATGGAACGGCCGTAAGAATTTGGTAACATGTACAAGCAGTAGACAGGAGACTATCACTGGGATTGGATGTTGAGATAGCTTGATCAAGGGGACCTGAATATAAAACTGGGTGTCAGAATTTATCGATTTGGGAGTACTTTCTCAGCATTTGATATTTTACATTCTGGAAAAGTCCCCAGAGGATGGGACAAATGTACTGCTAGGGTGGTGACTCTTTGAAATCTGGGGGAAATGGTGACTCCAATGGTAAATTTTATGTGTCAAGTTGACTAGGACAAGGGATATCCAAATACCTTTTTAGACATTATTTCTGAGTGTGTTTTTAAGTGTCTGAAAGACATTAGCATTTGAAATGGTGAACTGGGTAAAACAGATCGTCCTTCCCAATGTGAGTGGACATCCATGATCTGTTGAGGGCCTGAAAAGAATAAAAAGACAGAAGAAGTTTCAATTAATGCTCTACCTGACTGCTTGAGCTGGGACATCAATCATCTTCCCTTGGAGGTCCTGGTTCTCAGGCCTCCAGACATGGATTGCCATCTACACCACTGGCTCCCTGGTTCTCTGACCTTTGAACTACGCCACCTGTTTTCCTAAGCCTCCAGCTTGCAGATGGCAGATTAAAGGATTTCTCAGTCTCCATAATCATGGTAACAAATTCCTTTTAATACATTTCATACCCTATTAGTTCTTTTTCTCTGGAGAATTCTAACTAACACAGATTTAGTTTAGGCTCCTATCACATAGACAGAAGCATAGAATCTGTGCTTTGGATTCCATGAACCAGTCAATCCTTTGGATTCTGGAGCCAATATATTTCACACCTAGGAATATTGCTCCAGCACATATAGTGGGTATCACAGAAGTTGGTCATCTTTTAGTGACATCTGAAGGAGAAAGGGCTTTGCAGAAGTTATAGGCAGAAGTACGAGATGCTCTGTTGCTTGGACCATATAATCTGGCAAACCACAAGACATGGGAAATGTCAGTGGAAATAAACATATATAGTACGCAACTTATGGCAAGCTCCACAACTGATGCATCAACACCGTTCCCTGAGTTCACACCTTGGCCATAGAGGAGATCCCACATGGACAGCTGTAGGAGGAGAAAAATGTCTGAGCTTGGATATGGTTCCAGTGCAAACCAAAGTGAATGTGATGGTTGCATCACAGCAATGTTCAGGGGTGGCCTTGAAAAATGAGTGGAGAGGAAAATTCTTCCCAAATAGACCTGCTTTCTGGGGCACCATTCTGTGTGGAAGAAAAATCAGTCTGAGGCAAAAATATAGACATATATTCTTAGGTGTTGGCTAACGGGCTGGCCATCTAGTTAGGGGTTTGTAAGAAAAAAAAAGAGGCTGAAAGTTCAACAACAAAGAGGTCTGAGGGAGAGACATAAACATGAATATATATAAAACATGAAGATTTTTGTTCTACATGTTAATGCCTCTCCAGAAGTATTCACCATGAAGGACACATTAAACAGGCAAATACACAAAAAGGCTGGATCAGTTGACATTAGTCAATTTTCACCATTAGTCACCCCAAAACTGGTACATACGCAGAGTAGCCAAAGTGTCAGAGATGAAGCCTAGTATCAACCCAACAGCATGAACTCTCACTTACCAAGGTTGATACAGCTTCACTGCAACAAAGATCAATACGAAGATCTGCTAAAAAGAAAACCAATCAGACATTTGGTGGTGAGTCAACTATACTGAACTCCTTCTATCCTGGAAGGGTCCTCAGTTTGTCCTCCTAAGGATAGGTATCTATTCTAGGTATAGAACTGCCTTTCCTACTGAACTTCAGCCATAACTGATATCCAGAGGGCATGGTCCACAGGCATAGGCTCCACACATCATAACGCTGGACCAGGGGGCTAACTTCACAGTGAAGGAATTTCAGGAGAGAAATGACAATCATGGAATCCACTGGTTATATTGTACACCCCATCATGCTGAAGCAGCCAGTCTTATGGAATTATAGAAAAGCCTTTTATAGGACAGCTGAAATGCCAGTTGAGAAGCAACACTCTGAAAGGATGGACACCACCCTTCAGTATGCAGTATACACATGAATTGAGAGACTTCTGGTTGATCCAGTGTCCTCAGGAGGAAGGATATGTGGATCTGGTAATCAAGGGGGAAGTAGAGGTGATAACACTGTAGTCACTTTCAATGACTCACTGCAGGATTTGTGCTCCCGCCCCTGAAGTCCTTGTCCCACAGTTACACTCTTGCCAGAGGACACAGTAAAAGTCACATTTTACCTTGCATGACTATGCTGCCAGGGCACTTTGGACCCTTTGTTTCTAGGCACCCAGAGGTAAGAAGAGGAGTCATCCTATAACAACCTTGTCGATCCTGATCTTTAGGAGAAGACAGAACTGAATTTCACAACAGGATGGCGATAAACATATTTGGAACCTAGGTGATACCCTTGGGTATCTTCCGCTATTTGCTCTCCCTGTTGCATCTGTGAACAGACACACACAGCAACACTGACCTGATAAGGTTATGATAACCAAGGGTTTTGACCTCTCAGAAATGAAAGTTTGCCATGAGGAACTTCTAGTCCTTGATACCTGAGTGTGAGGGTCATGTGGAAAGGATTGTGGAGGAAGGAGAGAAGGAGTTTGGCTTGAGATTGAATGCACGTGGGACTGTGGTTCATCCCACCAGCATCCCTCTTCTAGTTTCCTCTCAGGGAGGGAGGTCCTGGAGAAGCATGGGGTAGGTGATCCTGAACTCGAGTGTGGTAAGTTGTGTCCCCTGGTAGCAATGGAAGTGCACCATTCAGGTCTTCTCCTGGGAGGAGCAAAATTACATTCTGAAGACGTCTCAGCCTTTTCTGTGTCCCTTATCATTTCCCTCCCCTAGCATTTCCCCCACTAAATCTCTTGCACTGTCTCAGTATTTGCTTCTCAGAGGACCCAGACTAACATTTAGTACAGACTTAAGTATTGGAGTTTCTATGCTTATTTTGTATTTTTTATGTATCTCTATTCTTCACTTATTTTTACTGTATTATAATGATTTATTTCTGTCTATAGTCTCCTCAAATTATTTAAATTAATCGTGTAAAAAATGTTTTATTTATTACTTCAGTGCCCTAAGCACAGTTCCTAGAACATTCTCAAAATATGCTTTTTTAATAAAATATTAAATAAATAAATGATTAAATTATGCATATTTAATTAAGAAAGTAACTATAGTGTGAATGTATCCTCTTGGCTTCGTATATTTTGTTTAGTGGTGAGAGTTTCAAAAATAATATATTTACATGGATGCATTATTTCAACATTTTAGGCTCAACATTAATAAGGGAAATGAATATATAGTCTGGAAAACAGAGACATTTAGATAATTAAAGAGTGACATTATATTAGTTTACTTACTTTTAAATTGAATTAATTCTTAGGGAGGACACTCCATTATATACCATATTACCAAAATAACTGCTATTTAGTTGATATTTTGCATATGCTAAAATCAATGTACAATACATATACAACTATTATCCATCAATACCACCAAGAGTCCTTCCTTGAATTATGACATAAATTCCACATTTTTATACAAAGGAGTTATTTGAAAATAGAGAGAAAAAGAAAAACATTCATCAATGAAAGAAAATTAAGGTATCCTTTTATAAATGGTATTGAGTCAATATATTTAACAATAGACAAAGGCTAATCATAAATCATATCATTTTAAACTTTCTGTATGTTTTAACAGTGTTAGGTTATTTAATCTATGATGTCATTCTAATTCACATAATAGCCATTTGTATTAGAATAACATCGTTTTATACTATAAAGTTATCAAAGAATAAAAAGCAAAATTATTAACTTATAACTATAGCAATAAGGTATTTTAAAAGACATTAATTAAACATCAACTATTGGTAGGAATAAGTATCTAGGATGTTCATTAAATTCAAGTTGATTATGGAGACATACAGTCAAAATAATGAGCTTAGAGGTATTAGAAGAAATAAATAGATCAAGAGCAGATATAACATTTGATGAAACATGCTTTTACCTATTATATTTCTTCTAGCAGCATTCTGATCATTTATGATCACTTGATTAATGGCTCTTTTCAGAGTGACTACTTGTCAGAGACAAGCACACATATATTGCAAATAAATTCTTAAGATAAACATGGCGTGGGTATTTTAACGGTCTGCTAATAAACACCTTTGCTGTGTGATGATTCATGAAGCTAGGGCTGATGCGTTTTAGTTGCCTAAGGCGTGTACTAATAGGACACTAAAGCAAGATCAAGTAATAATGTTATGTTCTTCTAGATAATGTTAAAATTAACTGTCAGCCCTATGTGATCTGTCCTGTTAAGACAACTGAAACAGTTAGACATCAACACATTATATTATGGTAGGTTTTGTATTTTCTTCCACTTTATGAACTTATGGTTTAGATAAAGGATATGAAAATAAATTTCCTTCCTTATGATAGTCAATATTAGCTCTCATCAAGTCTTTCACTACAATTAGAGATTCTTGTAGGTTTTTATTTGCATGCTTCAGAAAACATCCTTAGAACTTTGAAGCCAATCCCAGCTTGACTATGCAATTGTATAATTGAAGAGAGTGTTCTTAAGACAACCTAAACATTAACACACTACCTGTATTTAGGAACATTCTGCAGAAAATTGTTTTTCAGATTTGAAATGATTTAATAGTGTACTATCTCCTCACACCCGTAGCCTAGAGTACATAAACCATGACATTTTTACTTCATTAGCCAAAGAGGCATTGAGAATGGTACCTGTAGCAAATTCATTAGTCACCTCCTGTATTCCAATAGGAAGCTCCCAGCATCTGTACAAAATTACTAGAGAAATTATCGGGTAAGTTAAGTACAAAATGTCAGGATATTTTGCGGCTCTCTGAATGATCTGATTGGCTTCCCGTTTGATTTAACTATTTTTTTAAATGAATGTTATCACAGCATATAGATCTCAGAAAGACTAATCGAATGATAAATTGTAAGCTGATTATGGCCCTAAAGAATGAATACACATTCCTGCCTCTGCTATTCCCTTGTTATTATGTTCATGAGACATACGTATGGAACAGCTTGAATCTCAGGTGCCTCAACCTATTTTTACAGGAAACATTAGTAATAACTTGGGAAAGAGAAGAAAGAACTGATCAATGTTGGGATGTAAATTCAATTTGTGTGGGCTGAGGAGCCTTTCCCTGCTTTCAGCAACTAGAATATTTGCTTGGACAGCATATTTTGCCCTCTTTCAAATGGTCCTTTATCTGTCTTCAACCTCTTGTTTTGCTGACTCAGGAGACAGCAAAGTCTGGTTTATTAATTCTGGAGGCAATAATTCTAATTATCCTCACAAGCTTAACTCTAACTTCTCTCTTAGTGGTCTTGGAAGCAATGGAAGCTGGTACAGCAGCTGGATTGAAACCTGGAAACACTTGGAGAGGCTGAGCAGGTGATTTGATTCCAAAGGACTTGATGACCTCTTCTTTTTAGACTGAACTGCTCTTCCCTGAAGACAATTTAAACCTCTACTTTGGAATATGAAAATGGAGCACATAAGTTGCTTCCAGCTTTAAAATGAAGCCAAAATGTGAAGTTACCTGGATAACCCCCTAAAATGTGGGTGGTCACAGGACTTTGGGAGGAAAGAGGTGGCAAATTTCAAACCAGCCACATGGTGCTTGTCTGTGCTGTGAAGATGGTCTTACTTGAACAATGATTCTCTCTATATCCAAATCACTGCCCTCTGGGGTACATCGCAGTGGACTTACTTTGTGATTTAATTTCCCTCTTTTTTCATATTGTTGAATTAGAAGCATTCAAATAGCTACTGATTGATCTTATAAGGAAATATGAATCTCAAACAATCTCTATTCCTGCAATAAACTTTTTATCTCAACATATTGGCTGAGAAGATGAATGATTGACTTGAATGGTAAGGTAGAAATACCAAATTTTCCTTCCATTGTGAAGATAAAAAAAATAATAAAAACAAAAGCAATTTTGCAGTGCTATGTTCTTTCCAATCAAATTTAGCATGAGGTGAACTGAAAGCGTATTTCTTCTTGTCCTTTTTGTTACTCCTTATTAATTCATGGTCTACATAATGTTTACAAGACTGCTGTAGCTTTATTGTTTTCCTTCCTTCTTTGTGACATTGAATTAGCATCTGAGAAATTAATTGCTTCCCCACTCTGTGCTGGCTGTTCTGTGGTCTGATATCGGCCCCTCTGTCAAAGATTGTTTTACTTACATCACGGAGCAGAGAGCAGCATGCATCTTTTCGGAGTTTGCTTCCTGACAGCTCTTGTCTTCAATGATAGCAACACAGAGCTCTCAGAGTCTCTATTAAGGAGACTTACTCAATTTGTTTCTGCTCTTGCATTACATAAGTAAACTCAAAAGAAAATATATGTGCTGAAAAGCATATCTGGTATAATTCCCAGGTATGTTCTTCCAAATGATTTACTTTAGGGTTGTGAGCACAATTTCTATGGGGTAAAGGACATAACCTGAGGTCCAAATATGGATTGCTGATGTCAGAAATAAAACGATTGCTTTAATGAATTGATCAAAAAGATACTGTCTTACTTTGAACAACAAGGATCTGTTATTATGCGAGTGGATGGAAATTGGAAAACGAGGGCAGGGAGTAGAAGTTTAAGCCACAGGAACAAAAACTAAATATGACTAAAATTCAGCCATAAGCAGCAGGATAGAATAACTCTCAAAGGCCTCCTGACTTTTTTCTTCTTGCTATAAACCTTTCCTGAGGGGTAAAGTAAGAGGAAGAACAAATGAGGACACAAGATTCTTTGACAGGTAAGGCCATTTGACTGATGAATAATCAAATTTTTACTAAGAGACTAAAAACAACATCGGAAGGGGGGGACAGTGTTTGTTCTCCCTGGAATTTAAAATATAACAGCAAAATCTAAAGAATCCAACATTTTTTGCTACAAGTTCACAATAATTATATAATCTACCTTTTTTTTTTTTGTTATACTTAAGGGGTTTTTTTGTTCGTTTGTTTTGTCTTGGTGTTTTTCGGGTTTTTTTGCGGTACGCAGGCCTCTCACTGTTGTGGCCTCTCCCGTTGCGGAGCACAGGCTCCGGAGGCGCAGGCCCAGCAGCCATGGCTCACGGGCCTAGCCGTTCCGCAGCATGTGGGATCCTCCCGGACCGGGACACGAACCCGTGTCCTCTGCATCGGCAGGCGGACTCTCAACCACTGCGCCACCAGGGAAGCCCCTACTTAAGGGTTTTTTAAAGAAAGAATGAAAAGTAAATTTTCACTTTATGTTTTGAAAAGTAAGTCTGTTTTCAAAGTGGCATTTGAACTGTGCTAGTTTGTGAAATACAGATTTGTCACTCAACTCACTGGCTTTCACTTATTTGTGGGGTCGTCTTATTTTCTTTACATGAACTTGGAGACAGCAGTGGCTAAGCCGAGTGTGTCTTACAAGGACCAGCTATTTTATATGCCACGGGGTGACTGAGGTGACAGCTGTGAACATTACGGCAACATAAATAATATGTAAATAAGTGCATGCTTTCCAACAAGACACAACTGGAGAGGCTTTTCTTAAACAATTAAACTAATATACTTTATTGCCTGATGCACAATAGAAAGAGAATGAGTTTTCTAATAGGCTTCTTGGAATTACTTTTTTTTATGTATTGAAATGTTGTTAATGTTTCTAAAATTATCTCAGCTGAAAATTATGTTTAGCCTCAGAGGGTGAAAGAAAAATCATTCTCTGACAATGCTCCCCTTCTCTGTATTCTCTCCTTTTACTGTGTACTTTTTTTCTTTGCAGTATGCAGGCCTCTCAGTGTTGCGGCCTCTCCCGTTGCAGAGCACAGGCTCCGGACACGCAGGCTCAGTGGCCATGGCTCACGGGCCCAGCCTCTCCGCGGCATGTGGGATCTTCCCGGACTGGGGCACGAGCCTGTGTCCCCTGTATCGGCAGGCGGACTCTCAAACACTGCGCCACCAGGGAAGCCCAAAACAGTGTACTTTTTAAAGAGGTTAAGACAACTGATGAGTGTGTTGGTGGAGACTACAGTGAAACTGGCTGGACTGTCCCCTGTATAATTTACCCTGGCTGCCTTAGGATCCTGTGATGATTTTTCCTTGGGAGGGAAAAAAAAAATCCATGTAAGCTAAGGAAGAAGCTCTATTTCTGTACTTAGATTTAGAAAAAGTGATTCATGTGCTCTTATTCTCATAAAGGAGATGGGTTGAGGATTGAATTCTTCGATACTTTGGAGAACAATAAGGATGTTTTATCTGAAGCAGGTTTTTCGAAGATGTATCAAATAGAAATCTATTCAGACCTGATGGGATAGTTATGAAGATCATTGAGATAGTATACTTCAGCACTTTTAGATCTCTAAGGAAGAAGCAGATAGAAGTGAGTCAAAATACTATTACTTTTAAGTCATAGAATCCCAAAAAGTTAAAATATCATTTCTCAAAAGCACTTCTTGGAAACTATAAGCATAGCCATTCCTACCCTAACTTTTTTAAATCCAAGGAAAGTACAGCCAACAAACTACTATTTAATAAAAGTAATAGAAGCTCTTCCTTTTGCAGAAAACATTTTGCATCTACCAAGAGCCAAGAAGGAATATGAATATTGATTCAGACTCAGATATGAATCCTGACCTCAAAAGTACTGAATGTGATTAGCCTGTATGTGCATTGGCCCCATGGATTATGAATTTTGACTTTTTTCTTGATGATGACATTTTAAATCAAAGCAATTTGAGCTTCCTATGATAATATTGATGCCCTGTATGTTTTCAAATACTTTTGTACAGTCCAGAAAGGACAGAAAACTAGATGTTTTTCCCCCACAGTAATTCTGCACAAGGTTTTTCCATCTGCTATTAGGAAATGTTTCCCTAAAATAAGACATCAAAATGGTAGAATTATGGTAAATTCATGTCTTAGCTGATCATATAGTTAACAGAGTGAGAGGAAAGTGAGCAGACCCATAGATAATGATGTACATTTGTTCCCTTTTAAAAGGAAGTGTTCTGGTCCTAACAGAATGCTGATTCCAGAATCTGTAGAAGCCAAGTAAAATCAGGATCAAGGGATTATATATTTCTAAATGTCTTTTATTCATCTAGGTGATTTAAAAAGACAGTACCCCTTTAAAAGAAGTGATTCGTTATGATTTCAAAACCACAAATTAGAACCACACATTTTCAGGATTAGCAACGTCAATGTAGACATAATGTTGCCTACTCACCCAGAATTCCAATTCCAGATTCAGTAACATTGTGTGAACTAATTATTTTTGTCTCTGACTCTTCCTAAATTTCTCCTTTATGATGTACCTACTTTGCCAGTAGATATAGTAGATTGAAAAATGACCCAGACACTCAGATACAGGCATAGAGGCCTGTATGTTCATCCATTGTTTAGCCTTAAATCTGTGATTCTTCCCCCTCCAACTCCTTCAGTTTATTTTTTTTCCCTTTCTCTTCAGTTTTCTGCATTATTCTCATTTCCACTTTCCATTATCTCACTCCCTTTTCTGACTTATATCGATCGCTGAGGAATGTAAATTAGCCCTGTTACCAGGAAGCAGGTTACAGTTCTCTCAGGCATGGAGACATCTCAGCATATCGTTTACTGACTTGAGTCCTACTGATGCTGTATTGACTAAAAAGTGCAAAAGCAGAGAGGATGTCTAATTAAAGAGACTCAAATAAACATGAACATTAAAAGACAAATAAATAAATCCTGTCACTATTATCCCATCAAGTTTGATGACAAGAGAAGGTAGAGTTTGAAATGTGGTTCTCAAATTTTTTTGACAAGGTCTTCAGTGATTTCTCTCTCTCTCTCCTTCTCTCTCTCTGTCTCTCTCTCTCTCTCTCTCAGTCTGTCTGTCTGTCTCTCACACACACACACACTTGAAATACTGACCTGATTATTATGACACAAGCAACTATAAGATAGAATGGATTTTTGCTTGTGAATATATTTTCCTTGGTAACCTTAATTATTTAAAGTCGTGTTTCAGAAGTAAATCCACCTGTAGAGACTGACCAGATGCTTGTTTTCAAGAGACGTTCTGGCCCCAAAGGAGATTGCCTGCCTTTCTTAGGTCTTTCTTTGTATAAAATCTTTGTATGTGTTTTAGGATTTGCACGCCTTTCAAAGTGCCAAATGTTCTCTTCAGGGGTTCAGATTATTTAGGTGTTGGAATGAGCTTTCGATGATAAACAGTAAAATTCTTTTTTCACACATTAAAAAAATATATTGAATATGCATTGCATACACATGGGTGCCCCAATTGCTTTCTTTTCTGGATCCTCCAAGAGACTGTGCCGATCATGTGACCCCACAAAGTAATCCAGATTGTTTAGGATTAAGTATTAGTAAGAGGAAAATCACAAGAGGCAGCTGAATGCTAGGAATGTCCAAAGCTGGACAGAGGTAAGATGGGAAAATTGTCAATACGTGAGTTGATCCTCCCTGTGTGCACTGCAGGGTGCCCTGCTGCCCTCCTAATTTAACAAACATTCATTGAACAGCTGCTCTAAGGCAGGTGCACACAAGACAAAGGGAATTCAGGAATGACGTATGAGGAGCACACAAGGTAGCTAAATGAGCACAGGGCTAAGAGATGTGATGGGTACAAGGACTACTGGAACGAAGAAGGGCCAGTGGGGGTCCATGAGACGTCAGGACACAGGACAGTGTTGCATTTCTGAGTGGATCAACATTTAGCTTTAGAAGACTCAGAAATGTTCTCTGTGACAGAGTGACTTGCTAAAGCCTGGCATTCCGTAATCTGACCAGATGTATTTCACAGATATTATTATTATCTATTAAATTCTGCCCTGCCTTTGATTTTAATCAAGTGGTGATAGAGAATTAAAATTCAGGCACTTGATGCCATGAAGTCATTAAATAAATGTAGAAGGAACCTTAGCAATATCTAGTTCAATTAGGGCCATTAGGAAATATTGCATAAATTTTAACATATTGTATAAAATTTCTTAAATATCAAACAATAACAAACTCAACAGTAAAATGATATCTTCAAGTATGAATGAATAAAGGTTTTTCAATGGACCATTTTATGAGAGAAAATGCTGGGAGAGAGGTTTTAAAATAGATTTGTCTAATAGGTAAAAGCAGGTATAATCCATAAAAAAGAGGAAACTCATTAAGTTTGTAAATTCAAGAAATAAATATCTTTATGTCTTTCCCAGAAGGAACATGGAGGGATTCTAGTGGAAGGCTAGAATAGAATTCACAGTAATATTAACTAGAATGGCTAAAGGAAGAGAAAGTATAGAAAATTAGGTGCCTTGTTAACAATAATGAGTTTTAAAGTTATCCTCCACACGTACAAGTTTTCAATTTATTTTGTCTAATTTTCTTCTGCTTATTGTTATAACCCTGCTGTGGATAATCTTCACATTTCTTATTTGGAAGGCAGCTGTCACATGAAACTGCAGCCGCTTTTCTCAGTTATTGAATCATAACGATCATGTCATTTTAGCAGAAGAGCAGCAAAAGCCAGTTTGCATGAGAATCCATGTCAGGAAAGATAGACCTCAAATGAGTCGATTTGCAGTATTAAAAGCATTGTTTCATAAACATAATGAACTCGACACACCCAGTCCTTTAGTACATTTTCTTGGCATTACTTTTAAACCATATCCAGGATCTGACCTTGTCTTACCACGTCTAACCCTTACACTCCGGACCAGCAGTGGCCATGTCTTGCATTATTGCAATCTTGTCTAATGACCTGGTCTTTCCACCTCCATTCTTATGCCCCTGTAATCTAATATATTCTCCCCTCAGGGATGAAACAAGAGTGCAAGTCTAACACGTGGCCTCCCATATCACACAGGTAGGAGCCAAAATCCTCAGAGTGATGGAGTCCCTTGTCACATCTCTGGCCTCATTCTTTTCCATCCACTTCTTTACCCCCTCCACTCCAGCCTGTTGGTTCACAAACCTCCTACTAACTCCCTGGGTGAAATCCAAAACAGTCCTCAGTATGCGGAGGACAACGGGAGACAAAGAAAGAGGCAGACCACTTCAGGTTGGTAAGTGACAGGTTTAATAAGCAAGGGAACTTGCATACGAGGCTGCCAGAATCTTAGAAGTTTACATAGGGACCTCAACAGGGGTCAGTTCCCACATGGTCTAGATGGTCTCAGCTACACATTATCCTCTTAAGGCTGCATCCTTGGGAGGTTCTGAGAGCAGGGAAGGCAAGTGGAATGCACATTCCAAGGACAGAGGAGTGGGTGGGTGGGGAGCCTCCAAATTGCCCGTGTCCAGCTCTAGGGTCAAACAGGTGGTCAAGTCCACTTGATGATCTCCCTCCACACAGCCGTGCCATCCTGCAATGGGAGGGGCAAGCTCCTTCCTCAGGACCTTTGAAACATGCTATTTCTTTTACCTGAGATGCTCTGTTCCTAGACACTTGCTTGTATGCTTCTTTAACTTCCTTTGGGACTTTACTAAAATGTTAGCTACTGGCTGTTACTGTAGTGTAATATGTCTCTTTAATATACTAAACTGCAGTGCCAGCCAATGTGAGAAATCTAACTCGATCTTCTGACTAGATCTGTAAATAATCAATTGAATTCAGGTTTTAAAATGGCTAAAGTAGTAAAAGTATTATTAATAACCTTAAGTACCCGTTTTATGTTCTAACCAATTTGTGAATTAATTCCTGAGTTCCTACATATAGAATCTATAAATAAGTGCAATTTCGGAGGTGGTAATACAAATGCATCCTATTTTTTTAAATCTTATATTATTAAATCATGTTATTAACTAGTCATAATTACATAATTTTAAAACAAATAATAATAATTATTTTTAAAATATATAATTACTTATGAAGTCAGTACAAAATGATTATGCATGTAAAAATTTAGCTGTTGAACACGTTTTTACCTTTGCATAAATTTATTTATGAATATATCGAATTTCCTAAGGCTTTAAGCTCATAGAGAATAGATTTAAGAGTCTCATGCTTTACCAACTGAGCTAGCCAGGCAGCTGGCTGAAAATAGATTTAAAAACTAAGCTTTACAGCTCAATACAGACATTAATGAGAACTGTAGGCAATTCAACTTTAATACAAAATATTTTTATCTTAAAGGCTGTTATAATGCATTTTTTGGGTAGCTTGTTTACATGTATAATTCCCTTAATTTGAGGGAAAGTGACAGTATATTATATAAAAACATGCAGTGATCATTAACATCACCAAATACTCATTTTCAGTTTTAACAAATTATTTGCCTTCACAGTTCAGTTTTTTGTCTTAAAGATGTTCTTTCTTTAGATATTATATCTATATATAAGCAACATGGAAAGCATGTTTTAACAAATATTATAGTCAATGGCTGTCTCTAAAAATGGTCCTAGGAACATGGAGACATAGTCATCTTATACGAAACTGTCATCAATAAAGAATCTTCACAATGACATTGTCTACATATATTTCTGAGTGGTCTTCCTTAGATTTCATTTTAACTTATATCTCTGTTCAATGAAAGGAGGAAAAAAAAGGCTCTCTCTGTGAATCCACAAATAATTCAAAACACTTCCCTCTTCATTGTCCCGAAGTCAAACACGTTGGTGATTTTCTCTGAAGGCTGGATTCACATCACATGATATGCAACTGCATTCATATTTTTAGTCATATTTTTGACACATTCAGTAGTTACAGTGTTTCCTTTGTATATTCCTTGAAAAAAGTCATATTTCAATCATTTTTAAACTTTTCCATTTTAATCTTCACACTTCTTACACTTACTGTTTTATTGTTTTAATGCACATTTGTTCTAAGTAGCCTATTAAAACGGAATCAGGCCAAATTGTTCAAGAATGCTCTTATCACAGTTTTTTTTTATTTCTTTCTCTACATTTTCATCATTTTTGCATTTATGAGTGCAAACAATATTTGAATTTATTTTACTACAGAATTCAACCCAATCTAAACTTTTGTAAGGATGGGTGACTCCAGCCGTCTTTTTCATTTGTCAAATGATTCACACTATTTTTCAAAGAGTTTTGGTTCACTATAATCACATTTATAGATACTTTTTTTCTGAACAAGTTGTACTTATGAAAATCCACATGGGAATGACTCTTCTTATTTTTTATTCATTATTAGTGGAAATGAAAGCATTTTCTTTATTAGAGTGAACCATAAAATTTTGGATAAAATTATAAGTGAATTACAGTGAAATAAGATGTAAATATTTGTGTATATAATTGAAACGTATGTGAAGTACATTTGGAAGTAAAGGATATTTTTTGTTGGTACCAGAAAAATAAAGTAAAGCCAAAACAAAACAAAATCAAAAACAAAAAATAGAGAGTATGAAACACTGAATCTATATTCAACATATTACTCCATTACTCTGCTCTATTAAAGCTGATAAATATGTCCCAAGGACACTGAGCTCAATTAATGTAGGACTCAAGTAGACAAATCAAAGTGTGTATATTCTTTAATACCCCGTGTGTAAAATTAGTTTCAAATACTCAGAACTAAAATCATATACGATATTTCTGGAAATGTTTGTACTGCTTTTTAAAACTATTTACTAGGCAAATGACTCAATATGTTAGAATTCAGAGAATAGTATCCAAAATAACCAAACAGCACAAGCAGAGCTATGAGAATTCAAATACCCTAACATGAAATTAAAGCTTTTCATTAGTATCTTTGCTTTTTCATCTACAACTAAACATCCTGTGAACTCAAAGTTGTGAAAATACATTCACTGCATCCAATGGACTTTGGACCATTCAGAAGTAACACCCATTATTTTGGAAATGATATATTCTGATGTGGGTGAGCACGGCTCTCAGTTGGTAAATGAATAGTCTCAACATTTACTCATGGCATTAAGAAAATTACTTTTAAATTTGTTCCTGACTGTAAATACAATAATAAAATAAAATAATGGCTACTGTTATACAATTATGGATGTTTCTTTTTTTTTCTTCAAAATTTAATCTAATGTGGTTTCATCATCTTAATTGATAAGAATAAAGGATGATTGAGACGTTTGGTAAAGGTGGGAGGATGTTGTTGTTCATCTGAGTCAGTGATATAAGAAATTGCACATCAGTGCTCCAAATCACAAAGCAGGAAGTGAGTACAGACTCCTGCTCATTCATTTTCACCTCATATCAACCTCCAAACCCTCGTTACTCCAATTCCTCTTCTAGTCTTCCTAAAGTAAAGGAACATGCACTCACAATTTGAACAGGGATAAGAATAGTAACAACAAAGACTTCCATACATTTATTCCACCCCAGGTCCGAGCTAAGAGCATTGCATGAATTAACTCCTTTAGTCTACACACTGATCCCAGAGACCGGTCCTATTTTCTCCAATTTTTAGACAAGGAAAACAAAGCACAGAAATGTTAAGTAACTGGCTAGGTCACCCATCAAGCAGGTAGAAAAGCTGCTTGAATCCAGCTAGTTGGGCTCCACAAAGCATGCTCTAATCACTATCCCAGTGTTCCTGAAACACATCACCCCAGATGTTGTTGACAAGGAGATCCTAATTGACTAGGTCAGGGCTGGAGGCTGACACTGTGCATTTTTAGTGAGCTCAGATATGATCCAACTGCTGCTTGCTGACCACGTATTGAGGTGCAAAATGTTACACTGTGCTGCCTCTTGTGGGCAAGGCCAGGATAGAACAAACTTGCTGTAGAAAGCTCCCCTTTGTCATGCAGGCTTTCTATACCCCCAGGCTTCCCACATTTACACTGAGAAAAAGATCTGAGGTATCTGGACACCCTAAAGCTTTAGGCACAAAGCATGTCTGTCTGTCCCTACTGCACCTGTTGTGTCAGTCTCTTGTCTTAGAGTTAGGTCATATTAATTTCTGAGGTCGTGGCCTTCTCCCACTATGACCTAAGATCACGATCCATGTTCATTTAAATTTATTCTAAGATTGAACTTTTGGAAGAAGTTGATGTTAATATCAAGAGAACCTTCAAAGCCAGCTGTGAGACTGTCACAGCTGTCCTGTGTCTTATCTCCTGGACCATTTTAAACAATTTAAAATTTTCTCTGAAATAAACTTTTATACTCTTCCTATAAATATGATATTTCAATTAAGATTAGAGTCGTAGAAATCTCTTTTATTTTCTGGCATGTATAGTTTTTTTGAATAATTTTTGGGATGCATGTAAATGATTGAAACCAAATTGTTATTCAATGCCCTTTAACATGCACACAGCCATAAGAAAAAGGATCTGGCTGAAATATTCATATCTCTTCTTTTAAATGTTACTACAATTTAGAAGCAGTGATTGTCCTGTGCTGGGCTTTGGCTCTCTGACAGTCTTTTTACTGATTCCCTGGAATCTTTCAATATTCTTTACAATTGAACTGAAGCTTTTCTTACAGAGATTTATTATTTGACAGGTAATAAGCAATTCTTGATTTTATCATGTTTTACATTTGATGACCTCGGTTAGCTCTGACATGTTTTTTTCTCCTGATACATTAATATTTTGACCTTTGGCTTGTTTTTGCATAAACAAAGCTCCATTTATATCTTTGGGTTGTTTTGCATATGCATAATCATACCTCCAGCCTTTTCTAACTTCTAAGCCACAGGTAGAGAAATAAAATATACTATGAAATGAACTTTGGGAAAAGTTGTAAGTTATTTGAAACAGGTAGAAGTAGTTTAATTTTAAAAGGCAAATTAATTGAGAATTTTAAATGTCTAAAGATTTTTCCAGCTTTTTTTGTGTATACCTGATAAATAAATTGATAGAATATTTAAAGTGTACATCATAACAAAACATTGTAAATTAACTACACTTCAACATTTAAGAAAAGAACTTAAAATAGATTCTGCACAGATTTGGCTTTACATGAACCGGCATGGGGGTTGGATACCAGTATTTTTAAACGCACCTCTGCTAGTTCCAATGTGAAGTCATGTCTGAAAACCAGTGCTTTGTAGGACTGGGTCCTGAACACCTGAGTGTCGTCCCACCATCCTCTCTATCATGAAGGTCACCAGACTTTTGGGGCCAATATTTGTGTGACGTTTTAATGTTCTGTCTCCTCCAAAATAATTGATTCTTGGACATATACTTTTGAATTCTGCACATGGGAAACCCACTGTCACAAAGTGAGCACATAATGAGGGTTAAGCGAGAAGAGGGCTTCGCTTTGGCTTACCCGAGGATTCCTCCAGATTCGAGTTTTGTTCACAATGTCCACTCCCAAGACTGACATCAAACTGCCACTTCCACAGGCCCATTAAAAAAAAGTGTGCATCGTGGTGATTCAATGTATGCATATATTATGAAAAGATTCTTCCCATCCAGTTAATTAACACATCACTCATCTCATATATTTATCTTGTTTTTTTTTGTTGTTGTTTGTTTGTTTTTGGTGAGAACATTTAAGTTGTGCTCTCTTAGCAAATTTCAGTTATACAATACAGTGTTATCACCTATAGCCACTGTTTCATAGTGAGTATTTCCTTATTATGATCATTGTGTAACAACTTAAGATTAATCAGGTTTGTCATAGTTCATCTATATTTATCTCTCCCATGAGAAGTAGTCCATGTCCCCAAGGATCCTTTGCCCATAATATATGATATAGCTATACTAATTAACTCTTTTAATGCCAGTGTTTGTCGTTAAGTTTTTCTTTCAATTGATTTGAAATTATTTTTCTATTTATTTATTTTATTATTTTATTTTATTTATTTATTGTTTCTGGCTGCGTTGGGTCTCCATTGCTGCACGCGGGGCTTTCTCTAGCTGTGGCGAGCGGGGACTACTCTTTGTTGTGGTGCGCGGGCTTCTCACTGCGATGGCTTCTCTTGTTGTGGAGCACGGGCTCTAGGTGTGCAGGCTTCAGTAGTTGTGGCTCGTGGGTTCAGTAGTTGTGGCTCGCAGGTTCTAGAGCACAGGATCAGTAGTTGTGGCACATGGGCTTAGTTGTTCCACGGCATATGGGATCTTCCCAGACCAGGGCTTGAACCCGTGTCCCCTGCATTGGCAGGCGGATTCTTAACCACTGAGCCACCAGGGAAGCCCTGAAATTATTTTGCAATTAACTATACAAATCATTCAAAATAGATGAATTTACCCCATTCAGAGGATAGCACTGTTTTTGAAAATTATTTAAGAAACAGAAAGATACAAAATGATAGTCTAGTCTAAGTACATAAACAACTGCCATCCTACTGAACAGTTAGGTACGAGGGTTAGAAGTCTCCTAAGACAGATGCATCTGGAGACAAGCTCTCCTGGTAAAGTCAGCAGCCTCCTGTTGGGGTAGCAGCTGACTCCAGGATCCATAAGAGTGAAGCTCCACAGCACAGGAAGGGTGGACGGATGATGATGAGTTAGAACCCAACAGCCTGATAGAGAGAGAGAAGGCAGATCTTTCCAAGGAGGGAGCAGAACCATTTAGGATTATGAAAGGTAAAATTAGGATTTTTAAAATTTAAAATAGAATGTAAAGTAAAAGAAAGGGGTAGCAATGTTGAGGTGAGAGTTGTGATAACATTTTAGGATCAACAAACGAGCAGAAAGGCTATATCGCCTGAAAAGGGAAAGCACTGACACCGTTTAAGAGGGAGGATCAATTACTGGATTAATGAAATGTAAACAAATTTACAAACACATAATTTTAAAACACAGCTTATCCAACTATGGCTTATAAGGAAACAAGGACGTGGCAGATTCTAAAGTAACTTTAAGAATCTCTCTGTTTTGGGATAGATAAGAATTATTTTGTCAGTAAAGGAATAAAGAACAGTGTTTACCGTAGAAATAACTGTGACATTTATAAAAAATGCTTGTTTCACGAACAGGCAGAAGTATCAGGGCTTCCACTGTAAAGTTCGTGCATCTGAAATTTATCACATTCAACAGAAAGTCTCTGCAAGTGTGCTTTTGCAAATAAATGCCCTGAAATACTAGTCTTGTTCTTCAATGATGTGTAAAAAACTCCAGTAAAACCCATTTACCAGTTTAATACCTTTTTTATGATAACATAAATATATGCAACTTTGATTTACAGAAAGGAAAAGTCAAGTTCTTAACTTCTGGAATGAATTTTTTTCACCAGGAAAAGTGCTTAAAATGAAAGCAATACATATATGTGTTAATATGCTACGAAAATTAGAACTTGAAACGCATATTATAGGCTAAAAACTTCTAATTTTCTATTTTTTATATCACATGAAACGATTGTGTATTTTTCTGTGCAAAAAACTACTCATTCTTCCTGTCACCACCCTACACCACTTGGCTTTTTTTTTCTTTTGTTTATAATTATACTTCTTGTCTTGCTAATGACATTCAAACACTAATGGCACTCAAAGTGACACTGAATGCTATGGATGTCCAAATAAAAAATATTTTAATTTTCTTCTTTATGGTCACAGTAACTTTCAGAGTCAGAAATTTGACACACTGTTATTCCCACATGTGAGGTCTTGAGATACAGATACTTTTTAGTTATTTGCCCAAGGTCAGTGACAAGTGCAGAGCCCTAATTTTCATTCCTGAATGTCTCATTTTCAGTAATGCTGGATTCAATATATGAAAACAAAACAAGGAAAATATATTTCTGTAGTCCACTCTTACCCTTGGTAGAATGGAATCTCCTTAGATACTGTGAGCCCATGACAATATTGAAATGGAAACTTTCCTGTGGCCTTTTAAAAGTGATGACAGAAAGGTGTTCCAGGGTCAAGAAGGGATTTGGTAAGAAGAGATTGCAGAATCCCTCTCCCTTGCGTATTCTGGACACATTCTTTACATCTTGCATACTCCATAAGGGCATGTGTGGGTGTCCTTCAGTACTTATGCTCCATTTAAGTGTTAAACAAAAATTGGTTGTATCATATATACGTGTTGCAACCTGCTTCTATTGCAAGGAGAGAGAAATTGTGAATTATATTTTTATTTTGTCCCAATGTAAAGTAGATCAGAAGGTATTAAAGTACTCAAACCTTCACTTCATTTTTAAACTCACTGTTAATATTCAAAGTAGCTAAAATTCCCAGTTTAAAAAATATTTCACACAGATGCAATTTCCAACTATTAGATAAAGAACACTTTATCATTTTAACAGAATGTCTTATACAAATCCACAGAACTTGTGAAATTATAGAAGAAAAATAATATGAGAATATTTCTGTAAATTTCCTAGGAATTTATCTTTCCAGGAGGGCACCATTCCTATATTTTCACATAACTCAGGTATAATTTGAAATTTCTTAATCATATTGTTATAGAATAGCTATGCTGTATTTAGTGCTTTTTCTATGCCAGGCACTGTGCTGGCATCTTCCATGGTTTAACTTATAGAATGCTTATAAAACCTTATATGGTTTTATATATGGTATATATATGGTATATATATGGTATGGTATATATATGGTATATATATGGTATATATATATATGGCATATATATGGTATATATATGGTAACCAAATTATCATGTATTGCAGAGGAATATTGCAGAGGAAGAAATTGAGATGACATGTTACAAAACCTGTCAAGATTACACAGTTTATAAGTGATAATGTTAGAAATAAGGCCCCGGTTAGTCTGACCCAAATTTCAAGGTCTTAATGATTTTGCTCCCACAATGCAGCTCATAAGATATTACATAAGTACTTAATTTTATTCTTTCTGAGTGTCCTTTTGGCTTAGCATTCTTCTCACATTGTATAAATCAGCCCTGAATTAGAAATTTAAGGACAATTATAATACATGTAGGAGAAAAAAGAAAAACATTGATTAATTATCTATCCAATACACATTCACCTCTTCTTACTTACTAATATAACCTGATTGCATTAAGGATGGCAATGTGCCTAGCTAAAAATAATACATTTCCCAGTTTTCCTTATGATTATCTACAGTTAAGTGAAACAATTCTGAATCATGAGATGTAAACAGAAGCAGTTGGATGGGATTCTGGGGTGGCTTTTTAAAAGGTAATGTTGCGTCTTACACACCTTTTAAACCTTTATTCTTTTTCATCTAGCTTGAAACAAAGATATGATGTCCAGATATCTGGCAGCCTGCTTGAGATAATGAGAATGAAGGTCAGACCACGAACAGGCAGAGCTTAAAGAGTCTGCTACTTTTAGTTTTTTTTTGTTTATGAGAAATAACCCCTTTTTTAATACAGTTAAACCACTGTTTCTGAGTATCTCTTGAACGTCAACTAAATGAAATTCCTACCTGATGTATTGTAAGAAATTAATCACATAGAAAAATTGTTTTGTTCTAGGAAAATTTGATTCATCTTGTTTATATTAATGCTTAGACTAGTAGAAGGAAATTGAATCTGTGGCAAAAATTATTACTTATTTGTTGAAGAAAAATATATTTCCCTATGGCTAAAGAATCATTTGATTTCAAAATTAAAATAATGAAAAATTTGGCTTTAAAAAGAGACTATATTGAATAGTAAACTATTCCATTCTCATCAATATTTCAATTATATAGTCATTTGAATTGATTCCAACATATATATATATATATATATATATATTTAATTTTACATTTTATGGCTCTAAGATAAAGGGTACATTTTCAGATAAAATCTTAAGCCACTCCTAAATCACATCCAAGTGATCAAACAAAAACATGATAAAAATTAATATTATTTATGTAAATGTTGAAGGAAGTGAGGACAAAAAAAAAAAAAAAAGAAGGAAAACACCAGTTCACTGTACAAAAAGTAAAATTTATTTCTCTTGATGGAAAAGACCAGCACCATGAAATGCTCAATTTCAGTTCTATTAGCACATTTTATAATATTGCAGAAATAAAAAAAGACTGAACTGTTTCAACTCTTACTATTTTGCCAAAGTATATTCTATTTCTTGCACAAAATAATCAAGGTTAGCTTTGAATTGAAATTAATTCTGAAAAAGAGATAGGCAGTTGTACAGTTTTTCTTTTTTCATGATTTTTATGAAAATCATAAAAAAGTCAAAGCTTTAAAAACAACAGGAAATGACTTTCACAAATAGAAAAAAATGCCAATTGAAATATTTATTCTAAAGAGCAAAATTTCTAAATTTATTTTCTTATGCAGTGATGATTCTGTAAAGTATATGTTGGCAAGGCTAAAGAGATATGGGGAGGGAGAAGAATATTTTTTTTTGAAAACAAGTTTTAGAGTTTACTTATATTTTGAGTATCTTTCTTCTTTGGTTTTCTAATATGAAATATTTCAGTCATATATAAAAGTACAGAGAGCAACATAACAAATATACATGTATCTCATCTGAGATTTAAGTAATTGTAACTATTTTTCATATTGCTTCAGATCATTTTTTGTAAAATAAAAAGTAAAACTAGAATTGAAAAGTAAATATCAACAGTTTTCATACAGTACACATATGGATAGTAGAGTTTTTCATCCTACGCAGGGATTCTCAGTTCTGGTTTTCCCTGTGGTCTGACTGTCTTATTACTATCAAGTATTTATGTGCTTATCAACACTGCAGTTTCCAAAGATGGCCCCCTATGGGCACCCAATTACTTTCTACCTCTGCAGTCAGCTCCTAGGAGATGAAAATGGATTGGCAGGTGACACTGGGATGTAATCCTCCAGGCCCAGCTGTGTGCCTCCCGATTGAATCTCAGTGTTGAGACTTTTCCAAGACTCTCTTCCAAGCACACCCTGGGGGACCCTAATTGAACTCCAGGGGACTGAGCTTAATTCTTTTTCAACTCTTGATAGCTCCCAGTTTGGAGAAAACATCCATAGGCCCAGAAACAGCTTGAACTTGTAGAAAAAGACAGGAGTTAATCCAGGAGATCTAAGCTCTCACGGCATCAGAATATCTGTCCTTCTAGGTACATAAGTTGAACTTACTGCTTTTGAGAGTAGAGAGTCAGACTCTCTGCATGAAGTGTTTTGACTTTCCTTATTCTCTGCTTCTCTGTAAAATTCTGCATTTTCTTGAAGTCTTCTTCCCTAAGAAGCCTTTCCTAGGTCCCCACATTATCCTCTGAGTTCCATTCTGTTTTGTTGGGCTCTCCCTTTGGCACTTACATTAGTCTTTTATAGTAGGTGTTTGGATATTTATTGTGACTACTTGATGAGAAGGAAAGTCTATTTTTTTGTCTTGGATCTCCTTTTCCTTTTTTTTTTTTTTTTTTTTTTTTTGTATTTAAGGATTGAGCAGTAACTATTTATTATATGAATGAAAGTATTTTGTCCCAAGTCAAAAAACTCCTCTCTGTCTAGCTCCTTCTATAGGAAATGTGAAGAATAAACTATGCCCTATGGAAAAATTTTACTGGGATAGTCAAGCACAGATGTGTTTTGTAAAGCATATAGTTTGGCACTCTATACAAATATCAATTGTTAATAAAAAATAATAATGTGTTTGGGGATCACATATATTATATTCTCTAACACTTGTGTGGGCTTTTGTAAAATGAATTGCATGAAGGCAGAAAAGGGACACTAGAGATTAGCTACCTGTTTTGATAACCTTTACATTATAAAACAGGACTTACCATTTACTGGGATTTGCAGAAATTCCTCCCGAGTCTGATTCTTCTGTCTCCAGATGTCTAGAAATCTTGGATATACCAGGCTTGTGGGAGCACAGCACAAATATTTCCCAGTCCAGCTATATTTTAGCTTCTGGAAATGGCTCTGAGAGTGAAATTAGCATAAGCCAATGTGCTGGATGCCCAGGGGTTCCAGGCTCATGCTGCTACATCTTTATCTACTCATTAGGATTATGGCCTGAAATTTGGGTTTCTTGAGTTTATGCCTATTACTTTTGAAGTATTATAGATAAACAGTTTATTCACATTATGCTTCACTTTCTCCTTCTATGAAATGGACTAATTAACACTAAACTAAAAAATATCTTGGTAAATATGTCAACCGACAACCAATTATATGTAATGTGTTCTCACTGGGCAGGAAGTGGTAAATGATATTCTCATTACGTATGCCTATAAGACTTTCTAAAGATTTTTGTTATGAGGGCAACATTTAAACCAGTATATACAGATGATTGATACACAGAGTACTTGTTTTATTGTATTGTTTTGCTTTATTGTACATTAATAAGGTCTCTTTCAGGAAACACACACACACACACACACACACATATATACATACATATATATATATAGCATTAGCAATAAAACCAGCTTGTTGGACAAACTCCTTTTGATGTGATCTCCCATTTCCCATTTAAAAGCTTGTTTAGTGGGAACCTCTTCCTATGCCCTCAGAGAACTTGAGCAGGTCTCAGGGACTCACTACTCATCTGCTTACTCTTAATAAACTACTAGGTTCCAAGAACATTCCCAGTTCAGAGGTCAAGATGTCCAGCCCTGTGCAATAATCACTGAACCGATTTGCCCTCATTTACCCTCCACCCATCAGTTCTGTGTGCACTTAATGGCTCCTCCAGCATTGGGGTCATTTGCTTCGGTAGATGATCCTGTGCTTTCTCTTTTTCATTAATCAGACAAGGATCATTTGACCGGGCATGTATTGAGAACCTGAAGAGAATAGGCTTAGAAACATCAGCAAGACTAGCAACTACCTTCAGATCATTTAAAGATGATTACAAGGCTTAGGCTTAGGCCACTGTGGGTACCGAGGATAAGTCTCCATGGAGGGAGGATTTAAAGGCCTAAGGAACATAAATTTCAGTACAGGATGAAAAAGACAGTTTGAGACACTGCTGGGGTAGAGAAATACTGAGAAATAGCAGGTAATTGGAATTGGGGGAAATGAAGTTTGCATGGAGAGTTTACTGTTATAAATGTGAGTAACTTGCAAAATTGGAAATAGTCTCAAGGCAAAGCTCATGTTTAGTTTAATCTGGGGTTGCAAACACAAGGACCAAGGTAGAGAATAAAAAAAAGGAAATTAAAAAAAAATACATATACATCTGATATATGTACATATTCTACTATATATATGTATTAATGGCTCTACCATATATATATATATATATATGTATACACACACACACACACACATATATATATGTGTGTGTGTGTGTGTGTTTGTGTGTGTGTACATATGTGTGCATGAAAACTAGGGAAGGGAAAAATAATGAGACTAGATAGCAAGTATATTCCAAATTCTGTAATTGTGCAGTTGTGTTTCAGATTCCAATCTCATAGAAGGAAGATGGTTTGAATAGATGGTAGATTTCTTTATCCTGGAGAGCATATTAGCAGAAACTGAGTCTAAGATAAATATGGGTTTAAATATGCTGAACTATGGATACCACCGGGTAGCAGACCTTAAGCAAGTAACCTCGTTTTTTTGCTCTTATAATCCCTATCATCATTCATAAATAATATTAGTTTTATTCATTATTTATAGCTAGTTCCAGTGGAGGAGAAAAAGTTAAAACAGCTGGCCTATAATCCTTCGTTCCCTAATTGCCAGAGAAATTCCCTTCAGAGAAAGAACAAAAGGTGGCGACACAGTCTAAACTCTTTCTAAACATAGTAACTGGATCTTTGTGATGAGAATAGTTCTTGCTTATGGAATACTCTTAATATCAAGTCTTTGGTTTAAGATTGCACATGGTAAACACAATTAGAATATATAGACTTAACAAAACATAGCTCTTTGGAGAATATTGCATAAACTATATATCATTGGGGCCCAAAGGGTGATATTTCATAAATTAAATACCCCCTTCTTTATGAGATGACTAATAAAGCACATTAGAAACCTCAGCTATTACTCTAGGCCAGACGACACATGTCCAAAGTAAAATAAAAGAACCTTGGATGCCACACGTCAGGAGTCTGAGACCTCTGCCTTCTTCACCTTTGTCTTTTGAGCAAAGCTTGATACTGCATAAAATCTGTGATTTGTGGTAATCTGATTGGACAATCTGATGTATTTGTGTCCGCTCAGACTGGGTGCTCTGTTCAGGATTGCCCTTCAGTCCAAAGAAACTAAATATTTTAGCAAGAAAAATGAAGGCGTGGAAAAATACGGTGAGAATAAAACACTTGAGGGTTACTACTCATTCTTAGTATAGATTAGTGAAAGATTTAAGGTAAACTATTGGAGACAAGTGTTACCAAAGAAATTTGGAGCAAATAGACATTTACTGGGGTGAAGAGGCTAAGTGGATTGATAGCACATACAAGACAGAAGGAAATACAGTCCAAAATTATATTTATTTGCTGTTGGTAGCAGCTCTGGTAAAATCTAGATCAGCACTATCCAATAGAAATATTATGTGAGCCACAATACAAGTCACATTTGTAATTTGAAATGTTCTAGTAGCCACATTTTAAAAAAATTTTTAAAGTGAAATTAATTTTGATAATATAATTTATTCAACCCAGTATAGTCAAACTATTATTCTGCCATGTGATCAACATAAAAATCATTAATAACCTATCTTATATTAATCTTTTGTACCAACACTTTGCAATCAGGAGCATACTTTACTCTTACAGTGTATCTCTGTTTGGAATAGTTCCATTTGTAGTGCTAAGTTGCCACATGCGGTAAGTGTATTAGATAAGGCAGGGCTAAACTTTTGAAGAAAAAAAGGGCGAGATGAGAGTAAAAGAAAAATTAAAGACTAGTTATGTTTCTTGTGCTATTTTGCTACCTGAAAGATTTATATTCACGTGCCAAATTAAAGCAAATAAGGGCACTGATTACCCAAAAGACTGTCCATGTAGCTAAATTCAGAGACTGAATTCAGGCGACTGTTGAATGTTGAATTCATTCTGTTAAACAACACAGGTACTTTTAGAGATAAATGCCAGCAGATGCCTGTTGAATCATTACTGGCATGGGTTCTTAGGTTTAATGATCGGGGGGCATGTTACTAAATTTAGATACTATTGAATGAAAAGGATTACTTGGGTTGAGGACAGTTTCCCAAGTAGCTGTAAACTTTTGTGAGCAGATGTTTCTGGATGGTAAGTCTACTGATCTAGTGCAGTGGGTTAGATGGTATTGGACAGACCTGTGTTAGGAGAGTAACAATACTACTCTCTATCCCACACCTTGGTGGAATATTTCTTCCTAAGATGCTGGAATGTTATATGTATAGATAACTACCATTTTGATGACTGGAGAGACACACCAGTTTAATGTCATTATTAGTTTAACACATTGACACATAGATAAAACTATATAGGGTGAAGTAGAGCTTCCTCATCTTGTACACTGTATATAACTTTGGAAAGCCAGCATCTACGAAAATTTGTAGTATGATATGTGATATATGTTATGTTCACAAACCAATTGAAATCCTAAATTTCTTGAATAATGAACTCTATTCACTTTCTGGCCACCGGGAATGTATGATGCATGAGAAAATGTCCTGACTATTGGGCAGGAATAGCATTGCAATTTTAACTAAACTGTGATTTGTCCAACATTAATCTCTCTGCCTCTGTTATATGGTGAATCAAGAGTTTTTAAGTTTTTAAGTTTTAAGTTTTTAAGAATTAAATAAAAAGTGACTGTGTCAATGATTAACCATAGGATAAGAAAATATTTGGGGAAACTTAATAGCAGCTTATTTGAAGCTCCCATTTTATTAAGTATTTATGGAAATTGATCAGTTGGGCAATGTGAACTTGGCCATAGAAAATTACGGATGAAAATAAGTGTCTCCATCAACACATATAAATAGGATCAAATAACTGTGAATAGTGGTGGTAGAAAAAGAATAAATGAGCTGGTCAAAGAATATCAGATGATCTGTGGAGTGTAGATCATAAATGCCATGCTTAGTAAAGAGAACACTTATTCCCATTGCTTGGCTCAGATCCTGATGGCCATCTGGAAATTAGTAGGCATATCCTTTTGGATAAATTATTGCCAAAAATATTGTAGAATATCTTTTAAACCTGTGATAAGGGGATATTGATTAAGGTCAGATGGTAGACCAGTCAGGAAAAAGTTATAACAGCTGGCTTGTGTTCTATTTCCTCCATGATTGGTGGATGAGGGAACATTAGAGGGAAAAATAAGGCAGGTGAGTATGTAATCAACTGTAAACATGATAATTGAATGGGTAAGTAGATTAGTGATACTGGTCATTATCTATACAACGATCTTAATGTCCGTGGATTAGGATTGTTTAAGTAAGCAAACAATTTATTGCAGAATGTCACATAAGATGTACAACTCTCTGTGTTGTAGGATATAGATGTTTCATAACTTAACTCTTTGTGCTGTTGGTGGTAAGCTACCTGATGTGGAAATCAAGGATCCAGGGAGCCACATGGGACAACCCAGATCTCTCCCTTCTTAGTTCCAATGCATTATTTCTTAAAATTATTAATAGAGCTTGATACTTGGCAAATTCTCTTGTATGATTTTAAATTGGATTGTTATGAGTTCTAGATACATTGATTTGCTGGAAAATTCTATTTTAAGAAGAAATTGGAGCTTGGATTATAAACAGCTGTTATCACATATAATTTTGAAATTTTGTTTTATTGTTCTAATTTTTTTTTTCATGGAGAGCTGATGTTGTTATATTCTTAGGTCTCTTCTTGCCTCTAAGAGGATCACATGAGAAAATTGGAGCTGGTATAACTCAGTGGTGGAGGAGGGAAAGGGGCTGTGCTCTGATTTTGCTGTAGAATCAATAAATTCACTTGAAAATGTGAGAGGTTCCCAGTGTCAGATTTTATGGGGTAGAGACAAATCTGAAGCACATCCTTCTGCTGTATGGCATATATTACCTCTATACACATGTATATGTGTAACCCTTACAGAAGGAGAAGGGATAGACACATACATTGGCATAAATCAAGACAGAAGATAGAAGATTAAAAATTCATTCTATAACTTGTGTGTTACTGAAGTAAATTCAATTATTGTCTCCTCCCATGTTCCATTTCAGAGGTCTCTGTGGCTGAAATGCATATGCTATTGCTCTGGGTGAGGATGTGTTTTAGGTCAATGAGAGCAGAGAAAACACAACTCAGGAAGTTTTGGGTAAGACCCTTCTGACAGTCGACTCAGATGAGTTCCTTCCTTTATAGATAAACTTGTGCTCCTGATTGAATACAGTTTGACGTTTAAGCCCAGTGGGTTAAAAATAAGGAACAAAAGGTGTGAAGATTTATTTTCTAAGGAGAATGTGAGGTTTCTTCTACCTTTTGTCCTTTGTTGGAAATATAGGCCAGTTCGGTGAATGGGAAACACTGGGCCACCCATTCTATAGAAATCTGTAATTTTCCCATCTCTTTTTGTCATACCTCTGCACCATCCCCTTGGACAGTATGGTAAGAAGGTCCCAGGCTGCTCTTTGCTATTTGGGAAGAAACATCACCCTGGGGTAGTTCTGGGGTATACATCTGACTGGGTCTGATGTGTACCTCAGTGCTTTCTTTCTCCCTGATATATTTTTTCTTGGAATTGTTTTTTTCTGTCTTTCTTGTGTCAATCTAAAGAGTCCAGATTCAGGACATCCAGAGACCACTCAACCTGTCTTTGCCATCTGCATGCAGTGACTACTCAAGGTTTGTTATCAAGATTAGTATATCATGTTTAATTCTAAAAAACAGGGAGATTTTTGTCTTGTACACTTTTTCTGCATATCACTTTTGTGAATCTGTGGCAGGAGTAGGCAAATGGTGAGGGATTTTGGTTTTCAGGATTGTGGTTCCCAGCCAACTATTATTTCATCTTAACATCCACACTGTGCTTTATTGCCACCTAAGACTCCTTCCATTTGGGTTGGCTGGGCAGCGTGGGGTGAATAAGTGAAGCACGACTCCTATATTTTTACAAACATTATATCATTTCATGAAAATTTGGAAAAGTCAGTGTGAGTACCCCTTGTGTAATATTTCCTTTCCTTAGTGGCAAAAAAAGATTAATCAATGTAGATACAACCTTTAGTTGGGAATGGAGGCAGTATCCTTGATTTAAGAGTTCAGCATGTGTAGACACTGCTAGGGGTCTCTCTTGCATCAATTATTATGGAAGTCATGCCTTAAAAAAAAAAAATCCTGTCTCTTAAATAAACTTCAGTTGGTGGTGATAACACAGTTGTAAAACTTATACTTTGAGTGAATAGAGGGTAACAGATTGCGTATTCTGGATTTTATAAGAACATGTCATTTTGCTGTAACTGTTTAAATCCCTAGATTCATCCGATGTGTAGAGCTAGCATTTGAAACTTCAACTTAACAGCAGTTACATCAAAGGTAGTGTAATATGTAGGAAAGGAAAAAAAAATCTGATTTGTTTCAACAAGAGTTTAGAGTATGTTATGTTCTGTAACTTTGCTTTTCCTAATAAGAGAGTTATCTGGGATGGGAATAAGAGCAATTTAGAGCTGGGTGGTTGTACAAATTACCAAAACAAATACTGTCAGTAAGAGAAGAGATACAAATACAAATAATTTAGATTTAATTTCCACTTATTAATATCAAAATCCTCTTTGAACCCTTTAAACAAAAATGTGTTTGTGATGTGTAGTGTCTCTAGTACTCTGCATCATTTTTCTGACATTTTGCTATATTAGGAATGAACCAAGACATAAATTCCCTCCCTTTACTCAGTTTCATCTCTCTCATTAGATGAGTTATAAAAAGCTAGATTTTAACCACCTCAAATTTAATATTATGAGTACTAAGTTATCTGTATCTCACTTAATTCATAGAGAAGTTAAAGTATAGGTTACTCCAAACTGGTTTCATTTAAATTCCTTTAAACCATGTATTTAGTTGTTTGAGGTGTAACTTTTCATTAAATTATAAATTTTGACCAGCTGAGTGTCAAATATTTCATAAATGTTTCAGTTCTGCTATGTGTTAGTCACATTTTAGATACTGATGAATATAACAATGAACAAGGTAGCTGTGAGTGATTGTCCTCATGAAAGTTGTATTTCTGATTTTTGTAGGAGACAGAAAATAATGAAATAGATATTGGATGTATTTCCAGGTAGTGTGTGGTGAATATTATAAAGAAAAATAAATGAGGCAGAAGACAAGGGAACTTCACATGAGTGTTATTATAAATACGATGATAAAATGAATCCTGAGGAGAGATCTGAATAAAACTGCAATCATCTGAAGAAAATGCAGTTTAGACATTGGTAACAGTGAGGGAAAAGCTTTGAGGCAGAAGCATTCTATGTGGTTGTAGTGGAGTGAACTTGAAGAAAATCAAGGAGAAGATAAAGAGAGACCAGGAGCTCGATCATGTGGTTCTTTGTAAACCATGGGGGAGACTTTGGATTGTATTCTGGTGTCATGAGAAAACCTGGTAGGTGTGGAGTAAGAAAGCAGGATATGTTTTTAGCATTTCCATAATAGGATAATAACTATAACTCTTTTCACACACACACACACAAACACACACACACACACAACATAGAATAGGGGAGAAAGTTTATTGGACAAATAATTTTGAGAAATTTTGGCTTAAAAAAGTTTATTTATAGTAAGAATTCTGAGATCATCAAAACATGTTATTCTGCAGGGCGAGATTTTATATGTCATTTAATAAAATTACTAACTATAGGACTCTTCTCTCACAGACTATTTTGTGATTTGGGGGATGCATAACCATCTATATTTATAATAGCTTCTCTAACAGGTGTTGAAAAAATATATGTGTATAATCAACCTCTCTTTGAAATACATACAAGGAGTATAACACTATCTGAAGTCCTAGGAGTGTTCAATAAAAATTACATTTTACAAATGGTTACCATAAAATACATTTTGATAAATGGAAATCTCTTAGGAGATTATAACAGGTTAACACTGTAGTGTTCTAATAGCCATGCTTTACTAAGCACTTACTGTGTGCCATAAAACTTTTGCACGTGTGTTATTTAATATATAATATGCTTTGAGTAGGCATTGCTATCTTAACATTGCAGAAAGAGAACATGAGACTTAGATATAGTAAAAAAAAAAACTGACCCCAACTCACTTAGATACTAAACAACCTATCTAGATGTCAAATCCCGTTGGGAATGATTGAAACATATAATTTCAAGCACTACACTATGAGGTCTGCAATAGTAATAAATATTGCATATCATGAGTGGTATCTTAAAATTGTGATGCTATGATGTCATCACAAATTTGACAGTCTTGCTGTTGAGTATTAGTGTTTTGTATGGCACAGACATCTGCTCCACAGGGAACAAGAGGATATCAGTGGACAGTTGTCTTGAAACTTTAGCCTAATCTACATAACTGAGGACCATAAAAGTTAGTGGGATTCAAAATCAACTAGATTAACTTTCTATGCTCTGAATTCCATTTCAAAATATTTACATTTCAACTTTTATTTTGTTTCGCCTAAAGACAACATCTCTCTATCCAATGCCTTACATGATATATTATATATATATATATGACATACATATCATATATGTATATATGATATACATATATATATATGAGTAAATAAGAACCCATGCCACCAAAGACTGAAGTGGTTCACCGCAAAACACTGACACACTATAACCAGAAATTAGAATAATCAGAAACGTGAATTAACAAATTAAACCTTGACACAGTGCATTATTGGGGGAAACATTATACTTGTCCTTTCTTTCAATCATACAAACACATAATTATAGCAAAAATGAAAACAATAAAGATGAGGCAACATGGTCTCATAATCATAAATATAAACTATATTATATTTATTAACTAAAAAGAGAATAGTGCAATAAATCTCTGATCCTATATTCCTATGCAATTTTTGCCCCTCTTTTGTATATTTAAGACCCCAGTTATTTTATTCTCTAATATTCAAAGAAAATAATGTCTTTGTATTTAAATAAAATCTCTCACTTTATACCCATAACCTAACCCATGCAAAGCAATTCAAGTTACTCTCGTTTTGAGGTGAAGACAGGAATAAGTTAAAATAGCATGTATTTTAAGCTCTAATGAAATAAGATGTACTTACCGTGAAATATAAAATTATTCACCATCTGGTTCTAACTTTCATTTTCCAGCTGCATTCTACCATTTGTTGCTGAGGATTATATGGTCTTGTAACATGATTTTATTCTTTCCCTAATACCCAACACATGTTCACGTCTCAGGTTTCCATGAATTTGCCCATATTGGTTTTTTTTCCTAGAAAGCCTTCTCTTCTTTACCTGATTTATCATCAGATTTCCTTCAAGCAGAATTTATCACTCATTCATTAATTCTGATGAGATATAAATGTGAGATACATTTTCTGATTCATTTATCCAAAATTACTTATTAAATGTCTTATAAATGCCAGCCACAGTGTTGGAGATAAAATGGTTAATAAAATAGGTACGGTCCTGAGTTACAAGTTCTGTGTATTCATATTACACACTTTGTGCCCTGGGTTATGATATATTGTTTACTTAAGCCCCTCCCTGGAGGTAGTGAGGGGATCTAGGGGTAAGGGGCTGGGGTCGCTTGCTCATCCTTGTATCTCCAGTACTAAGCATGATACCTATCAAGTAACAGCTACCTAATACATTATTTTTTTTTAATGAACACTTTATTAATGAACACTTTTCTAGTCACATATATCTCAAAAATAGTGGAGTGAGAAGCAAAACTTAGGTTTTGTAATTCCTGTATTCATTCCACTGTACTATATGGGCTTCAGTAGGAAGTCATTAAAGGTAACAATCTACCTCTGATATAATTTTTTGAGTGCACCAGATGAAACTCACTAAAGGTTTTCAAACATCTAATTTAGTGCCATGTGTAAAATAGGCACAAAAGTAAGGAGTTGCCATCCCCTTAATTTGCTTAGAGCACATTGCTAATAAGCTTGTAAACTGGGAATAAGTTCTATAGGGGTCAATTGGTTTAATTTGTTCCAGAGGGAGGTCAGACACCTCTCTTTTTGCCATAGAGGAGACAAGATGTAACAGTGTGGGTCAATAAGCAAAGAGTATTTTAATTTTTCCTAGAAAAAAATTACCTCTCAAAACTTGTTGCATTTCAACAAGTGCAAAACACAGTCAATAGATAAATCTTCAAGTTTGAAAATAGCGCATGATGATAAAGATGAGGATAATGAAAATAGTTTTAAAGCCTTTTATGTACATTAGGAAGCACTGTCTCTGCTATTATAAGCATGTGATTAGTGAAAAACAAAGAGACTGAGCATCGTATCTGAGCTACATTTATGTACCTTATGACATTGGCTTATGCTAGTTTATGTTGTGTTAGTTAAAAAAAGAATTCAAGCATATATTCAAGATGGCAGTAAGGTTTGTTTTTCCTGTCAATAGATTAAGACAAAAAACTGTGAGAAATATTTTTCTGCCAATCAAACATTAACAATACATAAACTTTAGGGAAGATGGAAGATGGTAAATATCAGTGAAGAAAACAAACAAGACTTTCAACACCTGAATATTTTAGAAATCATTAACTTTAAAGAAGGAAAAGTGGTTTCTTTTAAAAAAATCTTAAGTTCATCTATTGTAATTTATTAGAATTACTGAAAATATTTAGTTTACACAAAAATCACAATTCATATTTCATGGGTAAATTTTTTTAAGGCCAGTCTGGCTTTTGCAAGGAGCATTCACCTACTTCATTTCAGATGCCAGACACTTTGTAAAAGAGATTTCATGGCAACATTCTTTCTTTCCTGTATAAAATCTCCAATTCTTTAATTTCACCTCCCATGCTTTGCTGAACACTGGCCTTGTTACTCATTTTCATGCTCAGTCTTGGATAAAATGCATGATGTTGGCTTCCAATTAAGTCAAATTCTCTCTAAGATTGTTGCATTAATCTCCAGATGATGCCTTAGGTAATTCAGTAATCCTTCCCCACATTTACCTCCTAGCTTTCTTTACCTCAAGAGTAGCATTTATAATAGTCTTTTTCAAGCCTTTCTCAGAATACACAGATATCTCTACATGTCTTTGATTTAAATATATAAATAGGCATACCTGAAACACACACACACACACACACACACACACACACACACACACACATATATATATATACATTCTTTTTCCTATTGTTTTCCATTATGGTTTATCACAGCATATTGAATATATAGTTCCCTGTGCAACAGTAGGACCTGGTTCTTTATCCATTCTATGTATAGTAGATGTCTTGATTCCCAATCCAGTGCTGCCTTTGCAAAACATGCCCTAAGAACAAATGACCCTGGGAAGCTTGCTTTCATAAAATATATGCTCGCATCATACAGTTTAACCTAACACTTCTAATATATTGCCTTAGCTGATAATACCAAAAATTTAACACAGAAATCTTCTTAGACATAATTTGGAGCATGTGACTCACTTGCTTCAAAGGTCTCAAAGGACCTCATATCACATTCTGAACACAATCCAGATTCCTTTCCAACACCATGGAGCTTTGTCATAATCTTCCTGTGCATTTCTCTTCAGCCTCACCTTGCAGCACTGTTCCTTCTGACTAGTAATCAGGCAGACCTTCTTTCACTGCACTTGCTTTACTGCACTTTCTAGATATGTGCCTTTTTACAAACTGAAGGTTTGTGGCAACACTGAGTGGAGCAAGTCTATCAGCACCATTTTTCCAACAGCATTTGCTCATTTTGTGTCTCTGTCTCACATTTTGGTAATTTTCACAATTGTTCAATTGTTCAATTGTTCAAGCTTTTTCATTATTGTATTTGTTATGGTAATCTGTGATCAGTGATCTTTGATGTTGCTATTGTAATTGTTTTGGAGCACCATGAACTGTGCCCGTATAAGACGTCAGAACTTAATAGATAAATGTTGTGCACCACCCACTGGCCGTGCCCCCATCTCTCTCCCTCTCCTCAGGCCTCCCCATTCTGAGACACAACAACACTGAAATTAGGCCAATTAGTAACCCTACAATGGCCTCTAAGTGTTCAAGAGAAAGGAAGAATTTCATGTCTGTCCTTTTAAATCAAAAGCTAGAAAAGGTTAAGCTTAGTGAGGAAGGCTTGTCAAAAGCTGTGAAAAGCCCAAAGCTAGACCTCTTGTATCAACAGTTAGCCAACTGGTGAATGAAAAGGAAAATTCCTTGAATTCTATTAAAAGTGCTACTCCTGGGAACAGACACATGATAAGAATGCAAAACAGCCTTATTGCTGATATGCAGAAGGTTTTAGTGGTCTGGAGAGAAGATCAAACCAGCCTAAATTTTCCCTTAAGCCAAAGCCTAATCCAGAGGAAGGCCCTAACTCTTTTCAATTCTATGAAGGCTGAAAGAGGTGAGTAACTTGCAAAAGGAAAGTTTGAGGCTAACAGAGGTTGGTTCTTGACGTTTAAGGAAAGAAGCCATCACTGCAACTTCAAAGTGCAAGGTGAAGCAGCAAGTGCTGATGTAGAAGCTGCAGCAAGTTATCCAGAAGATCTAGCTAAGATAGTTCATGAAGGTGGCTACACTGAACAACAGATTTTCCATGTGAAAAAACAAGCTTATGCTGGAAGATGATGCCATTTAGGACTTTCATAGCTAGAGAGGAGAAGTCAGTATCAGGCTTCAAATCTTCAAAGATGGGCTGGCTCTCTTGTTAGGGGTTAATGAAGCTGGTGACTTCAAGTTGAAGCCAGTGCTCATTCACTATTCTGAAAATCCTAGGGCCTTGAGAATTATGCTAAATTGACTCTGTCTGTGCCTTATAAATGGAATAACAAAGCCTGAATGACAACAGATCTTTCTACAACATGGTCTATTGTATATTTTAAGCTCACTGTTGAGACCTACCTGCTCAGAAAAAAGTTTCCTTTCAAAATATTACTGCTCATTGACAATGCACCTGGTCACCCAAGAGCTCTGATGGAGATGGACAACAAGATTCATGTTTTTTTTTGCCTGCTAACACAGTATCCATTTTGTAGCCTATGGATAGATCAAGGAATAATTTCAGGTCTTATTACTTAAGAAATATATTTTGTAAGGCTACATTAAACCTCTGGAAAGGATTCACCATTCTAGATGCCATTTAGACCATTTGTGATTCATGGGAAGGGTTCCAAATATCAACATTAACAGGAGTTTGGAAGAAGTTGATTTCAACCCCCATGGATGACTTTGAGGGATTCAAGACTTCAGTGGGGAAAGTAACTGCAGATGTGGTGGAAATAGCAAGAGAACTAGAATTAGAAGTGGAGCCTGCAGATGGGACTGAATTGCTGCAATCTCATGATAAACTTGAATGGATGAGGAGTTGCTTCCTATGGATGAGCAAAGAAGCTGCTTTCTTGAGATGAAACCTGCTCGTAGTAAAGATGCTATGAAGATTCTTGAAATGACAGCAAAGGATTCAGAATATTACATAAACTTAGTTGTTAAAGCAGTGGCAGGTTTTCAGAAGACTGACTCCAGTTCTGAAAGAAGTTTTACTGCTGATAAAATGTTATCAAACAGCATTACATGCTAGAGAGAAATCGTTCGTAAAAGAAAGAGTCAATACATGAGGCAAACTTCATTATTTTCCTATTTTAAGGAATTGCTGCAGCTGCTCCAACCTTCAGCAAGGTTCACCACCCTGGTCAGTCAGCAGCCATCAACACTGAAGCAACACATTCCACCAGCAAAACAATCACAACTTGCCAAAGGCTTAGATGATGGTTAGCAATTTTTAGCAATAAAAATTCCTGAATTAAGGTATCTATATTTTTGAGCCATAATACTATTGTACACTTAATAGACTACAGGATAAGGTAAATATAACATTTATATACACTGGGAACCAAAAATTTGGATGACTCACCTTATTGTGATATTTGCTTTATTGTAGTGGTCTAGAATCAAACCACCAATATATCAGAGGTTGCCTATATTGACTGGATATTATAAAATTATCATTAGAAGGGGGAAAAAAAGAAATATAATCCTACAATTTTTCCTCACTAGTGTCTTGTGAATAAATATAAAGGGGATTATGAAAATGGTGGAAAGAAAGTATGAGGTAGAGAAAGTACAAGTAAGATCAGCACAGGTACACAGAGTAAGTATAGATATGTATCATAGAATTCACACATATTACACATATGCACCAAGTTAAATTTTGTTTTATGCTAAACTTTTTTTTTGTGGGGTGTTGCACTTTTTTTAACATCTTTATTGCAGTACAATTGCTTTACAATGTTGGGTTAGTTTCTGCTGTAAAATAAAGTGAAACAGCTCAGCTCTATGTATACACATACACCATATACCCTCCTTCTGGAGTCTCCCTCCCACACTCCCTATCCTGCCCCTCTAGGTGATCACAAAGCACTGAGCTGATCTCCATGCACTATGTGGCTGCTCCCACTAGCTATCTATTTTACATTTGTCAATGCTACTCACTCACTTCATCCCAGCTTACCCTTCCAACTCCCCATGCCCTCAAGTCAATTTTCTACATCTGCGTCTTTATTCCTGTCCTGATCCTACATTCTTCAGAACCATTTTTTTTAAGATCCCATATATATGTGTTAGCATACGGTATTTGTTTTTCTCTTTCTGACTCCCTGCACTCTATATGACAGACTCTAGATCCATCCATCTCACAACAAACAACTCAATTTCATTTCATTTGATGGCTGAGTGATATTCCATTGTACATATGTGCCACATCTTCTTTATCCATTCATCTGTCGATGGACACGTACTTTGTTTCTATGTCCTGGCTACTGTAAATAGTGCTACAATGAATATTGTGGTACATGACACTTTTTGAATTATGGTTTTCTCAGGGTATGTACACAGTAGTGGTATTGCTGGGTCATATGGTAGTTCTATATTTAGTTTTTTAAGGAACTTCCATACTTTTCTCTGTAGTGGCTGCATCAATTTATACTCACAAACAGTGCAAGAGGGTTCCCTTTCCTCCAAACACTTTCTAGCATTTATTTTTGTAGATATTTTGATGATGGCCATTTCGACTGCTGTGAGGAGATACCTCATTGTAGTTTCGATTTGCATTTCTCTAATGATTAGTGATGTTGATCATCCGTTCATGAGTTTGTTAGCAATCTGTATATCTTCTTTGGAGAAATGTCTATGTAGGTCCTCTTCCCATTTTTGGATTGAGTTTTTGTTTGTTTGACATTGAGCTGCATGAGCTGCTTGTATGTTTTGGAGATTAATCCTTTGTCAGTTGCTTCATTTGAAAATAGTTTCTCTCATTCTGGGGGTTGTCTTTTTGTCTTGTTTATGGTTTCCTTTGTTGTGCAAAAACTTTTAAGTTTCATTAGGTCCCATTTGCTTATTTTTGTTTTTATTTCCATTTCTCTAGGAGGTGGGTCAAAAAGAATCTTGCTGTGATTTATATCATAGAGAGTTCTGCCTATGTTTTTCTCTAAGAGTTTGATAATGTCTGGATTTACATTTAGGTCTTTAATCCATTTTGAGTTTATTTTTGTTTATGGTGTTAAGGAGTGTTCTAATTTCATTCTTTTACATGTAGCTGCCCAATTTTCCAAGCACCACTTATTGAAGAGGCTGTCTTTTCCCCATTGTATATTTTTGCCTCCTTAATCAAAGTTAAGGTGACCATATGTGAATGGGTTTATCTCTGGGCTTTCTATCCTATTCCATTGATCTATATTTCTGTTCTTGTCCCAGTACCATACTGCCTTGATTACTGTACCTTTGTAGTATAGTCTGAAGTCAGGGAGTCTGATTCCTCCAGTTCCATTTCTCTTTCTCAAGATTGCTTTGGCTATTCAGGATATTTTGTGTTTCCATACAGATTGTGAATTTTTTCTGTTCTAGTTCTGTGAAAAATGCCAGTGGTAGTTTGATAGGGATTGCACTGGATCTATAGATTGCCTTGTGTAGTATAGTCATTTTCACAGTGTGGATTCTTCCAATCCAAGAACATGGTACATCTCTCCATCTATTTGTATCATCTTTAATTTCTTTCATCAGTGTCTTATAATTTTCTGCATACAGGTATTTTGTCTCCTTAGGTAGGTTTCTTCCTAGGTATTTTATTATTTTTGTTGCAGTAGTAAATGGGAGTGTTTCTTTAATTTCTTTTTCAGATTTTTCCTCATTAGCATATAGGAATGCCAGAGATTTCTGTGCATTGATTTTGTATCCTGCTACTTTACCAAATTCATTGATTAGCTCTACTATATTTCTGGTAACATCTTTAAGATTCTCTATGTATAGACTCATATCATCTGCAAACACTAACTCTTTTACTTCTTCTTTACAGATTTAGATTCCTTTTATTTCTTTTTCGTCTCTGATTGCTGTGGCTAAAAGTTCCAAAACTATGTTGAATAACAGTGGTTAGAGTGGACAACCTTGCCTTGTTCCTGAATCAGAGGAAATTTTTTTCAGTTTTTCACCATTATCATGCTTGCTGTGGGTTTGTCATATGTGGCCTTTATTATATTGAGGTAGGTTGCCTCTATGCTTACTTTGTGGAGAGTTTTTTCACAAATTGGTGTTAAATTTTGTCGAAAGCTTTTTCTGCATCTATTGTGATGATCTCATGTTTTTTTTATCCTGCAGTTTGTTAATATGTTGTGTCACATTGATTGATTTGCATATGTTGAAGAATCCTTGCACCCCTAGGATAAATCCCACTTGATCATGGTGTATGATCCTTTTAATGTGCTGTTGGATTCTGTTTGCTAGTATTTTCTTGAGGATTTCTGCATCTATGTTCATCAGTGATATTGGCTGGCAGTTTTCTTTTTTTGTGACAACTTTGTCTGGTTTTGGTATCAGGGTGATGGTGGCCTCATAGAATGAGTTTTGGAGTGTTCCTCCCTCTGCTATATTTTGGAAGAGTTTGAGAAGGATAAGTGTTAGCTCTTCTCTAAATGTTTGATAGAATTCGCCTGTGAAGCCATCTGGTCCTGGGTTTTTGTGTGTTGGAAGATTTTTAATCACAGTTTCAGTTTCATTGCTTGTGATTGGTCTATTTATATTTTCTGTTTCTTTCTGGTTCAGTCTCAGAAGGTTGTGCTTTTCTAAGAATTTGTCCATTTCTACCAGGTTGTCCATTTTACTATCATGTAGTAGCTTGTAGTAGTCTCTCATGATAGTTTGTATTCCGGCAGTGTCGGTTGTTACTTCTGTTACATTTCTAATTCTGTTGATTTGAGCCTTCTCCCTTTTTTCCTTGATGGCTAATGGTTTATTGATTTTGTTTATCTTCTAGAAGAACCAGTTTTTAGTTTTTTTGATTTTTGCTGTTCTTTCTTTCATTTTTGTTTTTCATTTATTTCTGATCTGATCTTTATGATTTATTTCCTTGTTGTAACTTTAGGATTTTTTTGTTCTTTCTCTAATTGCTTTAGGTGTAAGGTTAGCTTGTTTATTTCAGATGTTTCTTTTTTCTTGAGATAGGATTGTATTGCTATAAACATTCCTCTTAGAAGTGTTTTTGCTGCATCCCAAATTTTGGGTCATTGTGTTGTCATTGTCATTTGTTTCTAGGTATTTTTTTTATTTCTCAGGTGATTTCTTGGTTATTTAGTAGCTTATTAACCTCCATGTGTTTGTACTTTTTACAGTTTTTTCCTGTAATTGACATCTACTCTCATAGCATTGTGGTTGGAAAAGATACTTGTAATGATATCAATTTTCTTAAATTTACCAAGACTTGATTTGTGACCCAAAATATGATCTATCCTGGAAAATGTTCCATGAACACTTGAGAAGAAAGTGTATTCTTTGGGTTTTCAATGGAATATCCTATAAATACCTATTAAGTACATCTTGTTTAATGCGACATTTAAAGCCTGTGTTTCAATGAGCTTCAAGATAGCAGAAGAGTAAGACGTGGAGATCACCTTCCTCCCCACAAATACATCAGAAATAGAGCTACATGTGGAACAACTCCTACAGAACACCTACTGAATGCTGGCAGAATACCTCAGACCTCCCAAAAGGCAAGAAACTCCCCACGTACCTGGGTAGGGCAAAAGAAAAAAGAAAAAACAGAGATGTAAGAATAGGGACGAAACCTGCACAAGTGAGAGGGAGCTGTGAAGGAGAAAAGGTTTCCACACACTATAAAGCCCCTTCATGGGTAGAGACTGTGGGTGGCAGAAGGGGGAAGCTTTGGAGCCATGGTGGAGAGCACAGAAACAGGGGTGCAGAGAGCAAAGCGGAGAGATTCCCGCATGGAGGATTGGTGCCGACCAGCACTCACCAGCCTGAGAGGCTTGTCTGCTCACATGCCAGGATGGGTGGAGATGGGAGCTGAAGCTCAGACTTTGGAGGTCAGATCCCAGGGAGAGGACTCTGGATGGCTGCATGAACACAGTCTGAAGGGGACTAGTGCACCACGGTTAGCCAGAGGGAGTCCAGGATAAAGTTTGGAACTGCCGAAGAGGCAAGATACATTTTCTTGCCTGTTTCATGGTGTGCTGGAGAGGGGATTAAGAGCTCTGCTTAAAGGAGCTCCAGAAATGGGTGTGAGCTGTGGCTATCAGCACAGACCCCAGAGACAGTCATGAGACACTAAGGCTGCTGCTGCCACCAACAAGAAGCCTGTGTGCAAGCACAGGTCACTATCCAACCCTCCCCTCCTGGGAACCTATGCAGCCTGCCACTGCCAGGGTCCCATGATCCAGGGACAACTTCCCCAGTAGAACACACAGCATGCCTCAGGCTGGTGCAACGTCACACCGGCCTCTGACGTCACGGGCTTGACCTGCATTCCGTACACCTCCCTCCACCTGGCCTGAGTGAGCCTGAACTCCCAAAGCAGCTGCTCCTTTATTCCCGTCCTTTCTGAGCAAAGAACAGATGCCGTCAGGACACCTACAGGCAGAGGCGGGTCCAAATCCAAAGCTGACTTCCAGGAGCTGTGCGAACAAAGAATAGAAAGGGAAATCTCTCACAGCAGCCTCAGGAGCACCGGATTAAATCTCCACAGTCAACTTGATGTACCCAGCATCAGTGGAATATCTGAATAGACAATGAATCATCCCAAAATGAAGAGGTGGACTTTGGGAGCAATGATATATATTTTTTTTTCCCTTTTTCTCTTTTTGTGAGTGTGTATTCATATGCTCTGTGAGTGATTTTGTCTGTATAGCTTTGCTTTCACCATTTGGCTTAGGGTTCTGTCTGTCCATTCTTTGAGTGTGTTTTTGTTTGTTTTTAGTATAGTTTTCAGTGCTTGTTACCATTGGTGGATTTGTTTTTTGGTTTGGTTGTCTCTTCTTTCTTTCTTTTAATTACTTAAAAATTATTTTAATAATTATTTTTTGTTTTTTATTTTAATAACTTTCTTACTTTATTTCCTTTACCTTTTTTTTTTGTGGTACGTGGGCCTCTCTCTGTTGTGGCCTCTCCCGTTGTGGAGCACAGGCTCCGGAAACGCAGGATTGGTGACCATGGCTCACGGGCCTAGCCACTCCGTGGCATGTGGGATCTTCCTGGACTGGGGCATGAACCCGTGTCCCCTGCATCAGCAGGAGGACTCTCAACCACTGCGCCACCAGGGAAGCCCCTTACTTTATTTTATTTTACCTCTTTCTTTCTTTCTTTCTTTCTTTCTTTCTTTCTTTCTTTCTTTCTTTCTTTCTTTCTTTCTTTCATTCTTTTTCCCTTTTATTCTCAGCTGTGTGGATGACAGGCTGTTGGAGCTCCAGCCAGGCATCAGGGCTGTGCCTCTGAGGTGGGAGAGCCAAGATCAGGACGTTGGTCCACCAGAGATCTCCCAGCACCATGTAATATCAAATAGCAAAAATTTCACAGCGATCTCCACCTCAAAAACTAGACCCCGCTCCACTCAATGACCAGCAAGCTACAATGCTGGACTCCCTATGCCAAACAACTTGCAAAACAGGAACACAACCTCACCCATTAGCAGAGAGACTGCCTAAAATTATAGTAAGGTCATAGACACCCCAAAACACACCACCAGATGTGGACCTGCTCACCAGAAAAACAAGATCTAGCCTCATCCACCAGAACACAGGCAATAGTGCCCTCCACCAGGAAGCCTACACAACTCACTGAACCAACCTTAGCCATTGGAGGCAGACACCAAAAATGAGGAGAACTACAAACGTGCAGCCTGCAAAAAGAAGATCCCAAACACAGTAAGTTAAGCAAAGTGAAAAGAAAAAGAAACACACAGCAAATGAAGGAGCAAGGTAAAAACACCATACTTAATAAATGAAGAGGAAATAGGCAGTCTACCTGAAAAAGAATTCAGAATAATGAGAGTAAAGATGATCCAAAATCTTGGAAATAGAAGGGAAAAAATACAAGACACATTTACAAAGGACCTAGAAGACCTAAAGAGCAAACAAACAGTGATGAACAACACAATAAGTGCAATTAAAAATTCTCTAGAAGGGATAAATAGCAGAATAACTGAGGCAGAAGAATGGATAAGTGAGCTGGAAGACAAAATAGTGGAAATAACTACTGTAGAGCAGAATAAAAAAAAAAGAATGAAAAGAATTGAGGATAGTCTCAGAGACTTCTGGGACAATATTTAATGAACCAACATTCGAATTACAGGGGTCCCAAAAACAGAAGAGAAAAAGAAAGGAACTGAGAAAATATTTGAAGAGATTATAGTTGAAAACTTCCCTAATATGGGTAAGAAAATAGTTAATCAAGTCCAGGAAGCACAGAGAGTCCCATACAGGATAAATACAAGGTGAAACATGCCAAGACACATATTAATCAAACTATCAAAAATTAAATACAAAGAAAAAGTATTAAAAGTACCAAGGGAAAAGCAACAAAAAACATACAAGGGAAACCCCATAAGGTTAACAGCTGCTCTTTCAGCAGAAACTCTGCAAGCCAGAAGGGAGTGGCAGGACATATTTAAAGGGATGAAAGGGAAAAACCTACAACCAAGATTATTCTATCCATCAATGATCTCATTCAGATTGGATGGAGAAATTAAAACCTTTCCAGACAAGCAAAAGCTAAGAGAATTCAGCACCACCAAACCAGCATTACAAAAAATGCTAAAGGATCTTCTCTAGTCAGGAAACACAAGAGAAGGGAAAAACCTACAATAACAAACCCAAAACAATTAAGAAAATGGTAATAGGAAATTACATATTGATAATTACCGTAAATGTAAATGCTCTAACCAAAAGACATGGACTGGCTGAATGTATACAAAACCAAGACCCGTATATATGCTGTCTACAAGAGAACCACTTCAAACCTAGGGACACATACAGAATGAAAGTGAGGGGATAGAAAAAGATATTCCATGCAAATGGAAATCAAAAGATATCTGGAATAGCAATACTCATATCACATAAAGTAGACTTTAAAATAAAGGCTATTAAAAGAGACAAAAAAAAAAGACACTACATAATGATCAAGGGATCGATCCAAAAAGAAGATATAACAATTGTAAATATTTATGCCCCCAACATAAGAGCACCTCAATACATAAGGCAAATAATAACAGCCAGAAAAGGGGAAATCAAGAGTAACACAATCAGAGTAGGAGAATTTAACACCCCACTTTCACCAATGGACAGATCATCCAAAATGACAATAAATAAAGAAACACAACCTTTAAGTGATACATTAAACAAGATGTATTTAATTGATATTTAAAGGGCATTCCATACAAAAACAAAAGAATACACTTTCTGCTCAAGTGCCATGGAACATACTCCAGGATAGATCATATCTTGGGTAACAGATCAAGCCTTGATAAACTTAAGAAAATTGAAATCATATCAAGTATCTTTTTGGACAACAACACTATGAGACTAGATACCAATTACAGGAAAAAACCTGTAAAAACTACAAATAAATGGAGTCAAAGCAATTCACCACTTAATAACCAAGAGATCATTGAAGACATCAAAGAGGAAATAAAAAAATACCTAGCAACAAATGACAATGAAAACATGATGACCCAAAACCTATGGGACGTAGCAAAAGCAGTTCTAAGGGGGAAGTTTATACCAATACAATTCTACCTTAAGAAACAAGAAACATCTCAAATAAACAAACTAATCTTACATCTAAAGCAATTACAGAAAGAAGAACAAAAAAAATCCACAGTTAGCAAAAGGAAAGAAATCATAAAGATTAGACCAGAAATAAATGAAAAAGAAATGAAGGAAATGATAGCAAAGATCAATAAAATAAAAGCTGGTTATTTGAGAGATAAACATAATTGATAAACCATTAGTCAGACTGATCAAGAAAAAAAAGGGAGAAGACTCAAATCAATAGAATTAGAAATGAAAAATGAGAAGTAACAACTGACACTGCAGAAATACAAAGGACCATGAGAGATTATGACAAGCAACTATATGCCAATAAAATGGACAATCTGGAAGAAACGGACAAATTCTTAGAAATGCACAACCTTCCAAGACTGAACCAGGAAAAAGTAGAAAATATAAGCAGACCAATCAGAAGCACTGAAATTGAAGCTGTGATTAAAAATCTTCCAACAAGCAAAAGTCCAGGACCAGATGGCTTCACAGGTGAATTCTATCAAACATTTAGAGAAGAACTAACAATTATCCTTCTCAAACTCTTCCAAAATATAGCAGAGGGATGAGCACTTCCAAACTCATTCTACGAGGCATCATCACCTTGATACCCAAACCAGACAAAATTGTCACAAAGAAAGAAAACTACAGGCCAATATCCCTGATGAACATACATGCAAAAATCCTCAACAAAATACTAGCTAAAAGAATCCTGCAGCACATTAAAAGCATCATACACCATTATCAGTTTGGATTTATCCCAGGAATGCAAGGATTCTTCAATATGCACAAATCAATCAGTGTGATACACTATATTAACAAATCGAAGGAGAAAAACCATATGATCTTCTCAGTAGATGCAGAGAAAGCTTTCAACAAAATTCAACACCCATTTATGATAAAAACCCTCTGGAAAGTAGGCATAGAGGGAACTTACCTCAAAATAATAAAGGCCATATATGACAAACCCACAGCCAACATCGTACTCAATGGTGAAAAACTGAAACCATTTCCACCAAGATCAGGAACAACACAAGGTTGCCCACTCTCACCACTATTATTCAACATAGTTTTGGAAGTTTAGGTACAGCAACCAGAGAAGAAAAATAAATAAAAGGAATCCAAATCAGAAAAGAAGAAGTAAAGCTGTCACTGTTTGCAGATGACATGATACTATACATAAAGAATCCTAAAGATGTTACCATAAAACTACTAGAGGTAATCAATGAATTTGCTAAAGTAGCAGGATACAAAATTAATGCACAGAAATATCTTGCATTCTATACACTAATGATGAGAAATCTGAAAGTGAAATTAAGAAAACACTCCCATTTACCATTGCAACAAAAAGAATAATATACCTAGGAATAAACCTACCTAAGGAGACAAAAGACCTGTATTCAGAAAATTATAAGACACTGATGAAAGAAATTAAAGATGATGCAAACAGATGGACAGATATACCATGTTCTTAGATTAGAAGAATCAAAGTTGTGAAAATGACTCTACTACCCAAAGCAATCTAAATATTCAGCATAATCCCTATCAAAATACCACTGGCATTTTTCACAGAACTAGAACAAAAATTTTCACAATTTGTATGGAAACACAAAAAACCCTGAAGAGCCAAAGCAATGTTGAGCAAGAAAAACGGAACTAGAGTAATCTGTCTCCCAGACTTCAGACTATACTACAAAGTAACAGTAATCAAGATAATATGGTACTGGCACCAAAACAGAAATATAGATCAATGGAACGGGATAGAAAGTCCAAAGTTAAAGACATTCACATATGGTCACCTTATCTTTTATCAAGGAGGCAATAATATACTATGAAGAAAAGACAGCCTCTTCAATAAGTGGTGCTGGGAAAACTGGAAAGCTACATGTAAAAGAATGAAATTCGAACATTCCCTAACACCATACACAAAAATAAACTCAAAATGGATTAAAGACCTAAATGTAAGGCCAGACACTATCAAACTATTAGAGGAAAACTTAGTCAGAAAACTCTATGACATAAATCACAGCAAGACACTTTTTGACCCACCTCCTAGAGAAATAGAAATAATAAAAACAAAAATAAACAAATGGGACCTAATGAAACTTCAAAGCTTTTGCACAACAAATGAAACCATAAACAAGATGAAAAGACAACCCTCAAAATGGGAGACAATAGTTGCAAATGAAACAGCTGACAAAGGATTTATCTCCAAAATTTACAAGCAGCATATGCAGCTCAATATCAAAAAAAAAAAAACAACCCAATCCAACAATGGGCAGAAGACGTAAACAAAACATTTCTCCAAAGAAGATATACAGATTGCCAACGAACACATGAAAAAATGCTCAACATCATTAATCATTAAAGAAATGCAAATAAAAACTACAATGTGATATCATCTCACACCAGTCAGAATGGCCATCATCAAAAAATTTACAAACAATAAATGTTGGTGGGTGTGGAGGAAATGGTACCCTCATACACTGTTGGTGGGAATGTAAATTGATACAGCCCCTATGGAAAACAATATGGGGGTTCCTTAGAAAACTAAAAATAGAACTACCAGGGCTTCCCTGGTGGCACAGTGGTTGAGAGTCCACCTGCCGATGCAAGGGACGCGGGTTCATGCCCTGGTCTGGGAAGATCCCACATGCCGCAGAGTGGCTGGGCCCATGAGCCGTGGCCACTGAGCCTGTGCATCCGGAACGTGTGCTCTGCAACAGGAGAGGCCACAACAGTGAGAGGCCCGCGTACCGCAAAAAAAAAAAAAAAAATAGAACTACCATATGACCCAGGAATCCTAGTACTGGGAATATACCTTTAGAAAACCATAATTCAAAAAGGGTCATGTACCACAATGTACATTTGCAGCTCTATTTACAATAGCCAGGACATGAAGTAACCTAAGTGTCCATCGACGGATGAATGGATAAAGAAGATGTGGTACATATACACAATGGAATATTATGTAGCCATAAAAAGAAATGATATTGAGTTATTTGTAGTGAGGTATTTGGACCTAGAGTTAGTCACACAGAGTGAAGTAAGTCAGAAAGAGAAAAACAAATACTGTAAGCTAACATGTATATATGGAATCTAAAAAAAAAAAAATGGTCATGAACAACCTAGGGGAAAGACGGGAATAAAGACGCAGACCTACTAGAGAATGGACTTGAGGACACAGGTATAGGGAAGGGTAAGCTGGGACAAAGTGAGAGAGTGGTAGTGTATATATCAACATATATACACTACCAAATGTAAAATAGATGGCTAGTGGGAAGCAGTTGCATAGCACAGGGAGATCAGCTCAGTGCTTTATGACCAACTAGAAGGGTGAGATAAGGAGGGTGGGAGGGAAGGAGATACAAGAGGATATGGGGATATATGTATATGTATAACTGATTCACTTTGTTATAAATCAGAAACTAACACACCATTGTAAAGCAATTATACTCCAATAAAAATGTTAAAAAAAATAAGAAAAAAAAAGAAAGCTTGTATTTCCTTATTTATTTTCATTTTGGATGATCTGTCCATTGGTGAAAGTGGGGTGTTAAAGTCCACTACAATGATTGTGTTATTGTCGATTTCCCCTTTTATGACTGTTCACATTTGCCTTATGTATTGAGGTGCTCCTATGTTGAGTGCATAGATATTTATAATTGTTATATCTTCTTCTAAGATTGATCCCATGATTATTATGTAGTGTCCTTGTCTTTTGTAATAGTTTTTATTTTAAAGTCCATTTTGTCTGATATGAGTATTGCTACTCTAGCTTTCTTTTGATTTCCATTTGCATGAAATATCTTTTTCCATCTGCTCACTTTCATTCTGTATGTGTCCCTAGGTTCGAAGTGGGTCTCTTGTAGGCAGCATATATACAGGTCTTGTTTTTATATCCATTCAGCCAGTCTCTGTCTTTTGGTTGGAGCATTTAATTCATTTACATTTAAGGTAATTATCAATATGTAATTTCCTATTACCATTTTCTTAATTGTTTTTGATTTGTTTTTGTTGGTCTTTTCCTTCTCTTGTGTTTCCTGACTAGAGAAGTTCCTTTAGCATTTGTTGTAAAGCTGGTTTGATGGTGCTGAATTCTCTTACGTTTTGCTTGTCTGTAAAAGTTTTAACTTCCTATTAAATGTGAATTGGATCCTTGCTGGGTAGAGTAATCTTGGCTGTAGGTTTTTCCCTTTCATCCCTTTAAATAAGTCCTGCCACTCCTTTCTGGCTTGCAGAATTTCTGCTGAAAGATCAGCTGCTAACATTATGGGGATTCCCTTTTATGTTATTTTTTGCTTTTCCCTTGCTGCTTTTAATATTTTTTCTTTGTTTTTAATTTTAATAGTTTGATTAATATGTGTCTTCACATGTTTCTCTTTGGATTTATCCTGTATGGAACTCTCTGTGCTTCCTGGATTTAATTGACTATTTCCTTTCCCATGTTAGGGATATTTTCAACTATAATCTCTTCAAATATTTTCTCAGACACTTTCTTTTTCTCTTCTATTTCTGGGACCCCCGCAATTCAAATGTTGGTACGTTTATTGTTGTCCCAGAGGTCTCTGAGACTTTCCTCAATTCTTTTTGTTCTTTATTCTGCTCTGTGGTAGTTATTTCCACTATTTTATCTTCCAGGTTATTTATGCATTCTTCTGCCTCATTTATTCTGCTATTGCTTCCTCCTAGAGAATTTTAAATTTCATTTATTGTGTTGTTCACCATTGTTTGTTTGCTCCTTATTTCTTCTAGGTCCGTGTTAAACATTTCTTGTATTTTCTCCAACCTATTTCTAAGATTCTGGATCATCTTTACTATCATTACTGTGAATTCCTTTTCAGGTAGACTGCCTGTTTCCTCTTCATTTGTTTGGACTGGTGGGTTTTTACCTTTCTCCTTCTTCTGCTACATATTTCTCTGTCTTCTCATTTTGTTTAACTTACTGTGTTTGTAAGTCTGTTTAACTTACTCCACCAAGTGTGTTGACTTACAAGTTGCCTTTTAAAGTTACAAGTAAGATCATATCTCTCCCATAATCTTAATATATCACCCAGTGACCCCACCCCACGTTGTTTCTTAAAGTGAAATTATCATTTTGTGCACATAAACATCTATATATCATTTTTTTTTGTATTGGCTCTCTTAGTAATCACTCCAAAACAAAAAGAACAAAAATATCTCTCAACTGGTGAATTGATAAAGAGCTAAAACAGGGAATTTCCTGGCAGTCCAGTGGTTAGGACTCTGTAATTTCATTGCGAAGGGCTTAGGTTCAATCTCTGGTCAGGGTATAGCCAAAAATAAGAAAACAAAAATGAATGTGCTACACCCAAACAGTATAATATTCTTCAGCAATAAAACCTAGTGAAACTGATACACAAGACAATAAATGCATTATGATAAATTAAATAAGCTATGCTCAAAAGTCAACATACAGGACAATCTCATTCTTATGACATTGTGTTATAGGTAAAACTCTGGGGATAAAAACTCAGTAGATGTTTGTAATGGTTACGTGTTGGGGGGTGGTTTGAAACAAGAGTGCCTGAAGTAATTTTTTAGTGTGATGAATGTGTTCTACATCTCGATTGTGTTGCTTTTATATGAATGTATTCTTTGTCAAACATTCAGAAATATATACTAAAAGTAATTTTACCACATGTAATTATATCCTAATATTATATATTTCTAAAAAAATGAAAATTAAAGAACACTGTGTTTAACATTATGCAAGTTCAAGGTGGGAAATGTCTTTTCCTCATCCTGCTTAATCCTGGATCTTGTGCATGTCATCTCACACACCAAGGCTTAAGTTGTGAGAAGTTTTTAAAATGTGCATTTCACTTATTTTCAAGTATAATACTGACTCAGAAAATTTTTCCTTACATGCTGACTTTATAATATAATCTGTGAGTACTAGACAAGTCTTCTGGAAACAAATCACTAAACATCATCTCTGTGATAACTCTGAGATGATCATATGTGAAGGCACCTACTCTCACTTCTGGTGACCTTTAGGTACAGCAAGGACAAGTTGTCATGAATAAAGAAGAAGTGAACCATAAAAGTGGTTAGATGGAGAAGTGTTCCTGTAAAAGTAAAGGATATACAAATATGTACAGATTTTATGGTGTGTTTGGCTATGGCAAAATAGTTCAGAATTTCTGCAATACAGAATGTTTCGAAGGAGAATGTAAGCATCATGCCTGGAGAAGTTTATTACTTTTGTCATGTCAAGAAGACATTCATCAGCTATTTTCTCATTTTTTTCCCCCATAGGATTCTGTTCCTTCATTATCTCTTCACCACATTAATGGTAGAAACAATGAGGGAAAGAATTCTTGTGTAAAGGAAAAAAGGGCTGTTTTTTTTGTTTGTTTGTTTCCCCTCACTCCCCTCACTGGTGACTTAATTACCATGTAATCTTCTGCACCAGTACCAACATTTGGGGAAAAAAAAATAAAAAGTTTTATGTATAAGCTAGTTAACAAATTTAGTTTAAAAAGTTGGGATAAAAAATTATTTATTACTGCCAGTTAAATCTATACCATATCATTCCTAATATAAATAATTACATTTATTTACCACTAAAATAGTTTAAATTACTTTTGTAGGCAAACTTGTAGACTTTGAAAGCAGGTCTGAAGTTAAAAATCATGATAACTATATTTTATTCTAATTTCAAATAGTGTCCCTGTTGTATTTAAATATAATTGAAAAAGATATTAGCATTTTGTGAAAAAAAATCACTTTGAATTTTCTATTATTTTTATAGCAATTAAATGTTTGTAAAGAACAAATTAAGGCTTTTAAAATGGTGTAAAAGGGCTTCCCTGGTGGCACAGTGGTTGAGAGTCCACCTGCCGATGTGGGGGACACGGGTTTGTGCCCCAGTCCTGGGGGATCCCACATGCCGTGGAGCGGCTGGGCCCATGAGCCATGGCCGCTGAGCCTGCGCGTCTGGAGCCTGTGCTCCACAACGGGAGAGGCCACAGTGGTGAGAGGTCCGCATACGGCAAATAAATAAATAAATAAATAAATAAATAAATAAATAAATAAATAAATAAAATGGTGTAAAACTTAATTTAGAATCAGCATTGTTTCTTCAGTCTTTTTCACAATTTTCTTGCGCTTGTTTTTTAAAAACAACTCTTCAGATATCTATCAATTTACCTTTTAATTTTGTTGCCTCAAATCAATGTTCAATCACAATTTCAAGCTATACAAAAACAATAAGATGTTGGCACTGATTGTGGAATAAATTGCAGCTGTTCTATTTATAAAATGTGTATAGAAATGAAATAAATACCTTTCAATACCAAGGTTGTCTATTATGTTTAATTATTTACTTTAAAGTCCCCTTTCAGTAACTGATTTTTTAATTATTTGTATCAAGTTTAATAATAGGTATGGTATAGTAAAAAAATATCTAGTCTTTAAAGGTGTTTTGTATGTATTAATCTTGTTTTCAGATTTCCTCAGCTGAATAAACCTATGGATAATGAACAAAAATTTTAAGGTAAAACATTTTTAAGTGTATGTATTAAGTGTTCCCTCTCACCAGGTGCTGCTTGCATTTGCCAGTGTAAGTCAGCAAATAAGATGTGAACTATGCTATAACAACTGTGATCTGGCTTTCATGATTAAATGTTTGTCAACAAATTTGTTGGGGCTGTTTAAAAAAAAATGAAGAGAATTAGGAAAGTTGAATTAAATTCCATCATAGTAAATCAAATATGCAGAATAGTAAAGGGCTTACAAAAAACTACTGGGTTTATGTGATCATTTTCAATAATTGTGCTTAACAATTAATTCCCAATGCCAGACTGTAAACTATATAAGGCCAGGATAAAGATTATGTGAAGGGTGCCACCTCTTTCTTCATCATTATTAGGAATTTAAATATTTTGTGTTCACACTAAAATGTCTCTACATTTCTGAAGTGATAGCTTAAATAGAAATTTTTTTCTTTTTTTCTTTTTCTTAATATTTCTACTTGGAAAATATAAAGAATGCTACTTAAAAGGTCACTAAATCCAAAAATGTTGTAACAAATAAGGGACAGGCAATATACTCCTTCTATTTTGGAAGTTGATACAGTTACAGAAAAATAATCTGGAGTGCTGTGGCTTTCTCTGAACTAATTATTAAACATTCTAATATAAAAATATTACACATAAATGATAATCTTTAGTATTCTTCAAAATAACTTGTTTATATGAATTTTTAATTGAAGCATTTCTAATGGAATTCTAATTAAATAAGACTTACTGCATATGCATTTATCAGTTCTACCTTTTCCCTAAGATGCCAGTTAGTGATATTATAGAAAAGGAAAGTATATGGGGTTTCAATAGGAAAAATAATTAGAAAAATTTCAGAAGAAATTTTAACAGATTATAGGAACATTAACTGAAGATAGAGGAGTGCTAACAGATGAAATAAGTTGGCAGAAGCTGCAGCTTAGAACATTACACAGCTTTCTTCAGGGAAATCAGTGATCCTGCCCAAAGAAGCTAGGGGAGGCTTTGGATTGGGAAACACTAGGAATATCAGAGGTAAGTCATGAGGTTGAAAACCAGGGAAATTATTTGAAGTTACACAGGACAGTTAAACTATCAATTTCCCTCCCTCACTTCATATTGAGAATGCCAAAGAGCTATGAATCAATATTTTCTTATAGAAACTGTACCTGGAGCAAAGACTTCCACTTAAAGTGCAGCAAGGTAACTAGCTCTGAGATGACTCAGAAAATGAAAAATGACTTTGGAAATATCCTTCCCACATAAACAGAGTCCTTAGTCCCAAATGCTAAACATCATTCTTAAATATAATTGGAGTGTTTTGGATCAACAGATGTGAAATTAAATGAACAAGATGAAAAAAGATAAAAAAATGATTAAACAATAAATCTGTTACTGAAGAAATAGAAATAATTCCAGGAGGAGAATATAATTTTTAGAGATCTGCTATTCACAGAGTCAACAAGGAGATATTAAAATTCTAAAGGAGAACAGAGTGTTACAAAAAGTCTTTGTAAAAGTGCATAAAAATATTTTAAAACATATATATATACAATATTCAAATTAAGAGATAGATTTCCAGTTTCAGATCTAATATGTTAAAAAAATTGGAAATTGTCCAAGCATAGCAATAAGAAAACAGCTGAATGAACTAAAAATCAACACTTTTTATTAGAATATCAGAAAACCAAGGTCAAAGGTAAAACCCTATCTAGATATCTGAAGAAACAGGTGAATACAGAGACCAAAAGATGATTCTTAGAAAGGAGCCATAAAATTAATACATTGGTAAATTGATAAAATTGGTAAACCTCTGGCCAGGTTAACAAAGGAGAAAAAGGAGAAAAGACACAGTTTATCAATATCAGAAATAAAAGAGGGGACATCTTTACTGATCCTAGACATAAAAAAATTAAAGGAATATGCAACTCAATACCCATAGATTTGATAACTTAGATGAAATGAACCAATTTCTTATATGGCACAAACTTCAAAATTCATACAGGAGAAATATATAATCTTAAAATCTATATCTATTAATGAAATTAAACCAATAATTAATAACCTTCCAGCAAAGAAAGCACCAGGTACAGATGGTTTCACTGGTGAATCTTACCAAACATTTAAAAAATAAATGATATCAATTTTCCACAAACTCATCCATGAAATACAAGCAGCAGGAATACTTTCTCACTCATTCTCTGAGGCCAAAATTACTCTAATATCAAAACTAGCAATGATCAATAATTTGAATTAAGAACATAATATCACTTACAATGGCATTAAAAAATAAATATTTTTGCATAAGATAACAAAATATGTACAGAAACTGTATATGGAAAACTACAAAACCCTTGAAAGTAATCAAAGAATATCTGAGAAAATGGAGACATCATGTGTGTTTGTAGACTGGAACACTCAGTCTTTTTAGAATGTCACTTCTTCCCAATTTCATCTATAGATTCTACCTAATCCAAATAAAAATCACAGCAAGAAATTTTAGATACTAACAAACACATAAAATTTACTTGCAAAGGCAAAACCCCAGAGTATCCAGTACAATACTAAAGAAGTAAAACAAAGTTGGATGAGCAACACTACCCAACCTGAAAACTTGCTATAAGGTTATGGTAAACTAGAGATCATGGCATTGATTGACAAATAAACAAATGGAACAGAATAGAGAGTTCAGACATAGAACCATACAAATATAGTGAACTGATCTTTGCCAAAGAGCAAGGGAAATTCAATTCAGAAATGATAACTTTTCCTCAATAGCACTGAAAAAATTGGGCATACATATGCAAACAACAACAACCAAACAAACAAACAAAAAAAACTAGGCACAGACTGCACCCTTCACAAAAGTTGAACATAGATGATAGACCTAAATGCAAAACTTCAAATTATAAAGCTCTGAGAAAAAACAGAAGAGAAAATCTTGATGAGCTTGGGTTTGATGATGAGATGTCAGAAACAGAACAAAAAGCACTATCCAAGAAACAAAAAATTGGTAAGGATTCATTAAAATGTAATACTTCTGCTCTGTGAAAGACACCCTTAAGAGAGTGAACTGATAAGCCATATGCTAAGAGAAATTATTTTTAAGATACATATCTGATAGAGGACTTGTATCTAAAATTTTCAAAGAACTCTTAAATTGAAACAAGTCAAAAGAAAATCCCAATTAAATAAAGGACAACCGATTTGAAAACATACCTCACCAGTGAAGACATAAAAATACAACAAAGAATATGGAAAGATGTTTGACATAATTTGTCATTAGTACATTGAAAATTAAAACAACAATGACAAATTCAATTGTATAAACACACATATTCCACAGTACACATATTAGATTGGCTAAAATTTAAAAAAATAATAATTGACAGTACTAAATGTCAATGAAAATACAGACCAATAGGAACTCTCATTCATTTGTGGTAACACAAAATAGTTCAGCCACTTTTAAAGACAGTAAGGAAGTTTCTAACAACAACAAACGTATTACCACATGATCTAACGATAATGCTCTGCCATTCTCATACAATTAAAATATATGTCCATGCTAAAACCTACCAGTAAATATTTATAGCAGCATTATTCATAATTCCCCAAAACTGGAAGCAATCAAGAAGTCCTTCAATAGATGAAGAGGTAAACAAAGTCTGGTACATTTATACAACGGAATGCTGTTCCACAGTAAAAGGAAATAATCTATCAAGTCACAGAATGACATGGAGAAAACTTAACTGCATAGTGATAAGTGAAAGAAGCCAGTATAACAAGGCTAAATTCTATATGATTTCATTTATTTGACATTCTAGAAAAGGCAAAACTATAGGGACAATTAAAAAGGTCAATTGATTGCCAGAGTTTAAGAAAGGGTGAAACACAGGGGAGGTTTAGGGCAGTAAAACCATTTTGTATGATACTATAATCGAGGACACTTGACATTTTGCATTTCTCAAGAACTATAGAACTGTAACACGAAAAGAGAACTTTAGTGAAAGCAAATTATATATATATATATATACACACATATATATGTGTATATATATATATATATATATATATACACATATATATATATATATATATATATATTTAGGGGGTCATGGGATCCCAGGAAAGAATGCAGACTGTGGCAAGAAAATTTAACTGAATTACAAGTATATGAAAGAACCTCACTGAACGTGGTAGGGAAAAGTGCTGATTTAAGTATTTGTGGAAAAGAATGACGTCTGTAAAACTAAAGGCAAAATTAACTGTTCATAAGGACTTTAGTCTGTAAAGTTGTTTTCCATAGAAGTATGGGTTAATCTTTTTGATACTACTATGTATGTATACTGGAAATGAATGCTAAATAAAAGGATGGATGATACTGGGAGCTAGTTTCTCATCATTGCATTTGGGGGCAAATTTAACTTAATATATATACAAAATGTTTTATGTAGAAGGGATTATAGAACATGTATATACACTTTTTTTGTTTGTTTTATTTTTTTGCTTTCTCACCTTATACGGTCTAAAATAAACACCCCAGCAGCAAGCAGCACACTTACTCTTGGATCTTGGTTTCAAATACCATTCTCCAGTAAATGCAACTGGGGCTCCTTGGAGAAATAGTGGACTCTAAGGCTGGGGCAGAAAATACACAAAAGGAGCCTGGAGTATCTGATAATGCCAGAAAGTAAGAAGTACTCATAAAAGAAATTACTGATGGGGATATGTTAAAGGGAAACAGGAGCCAACTGAAAGAGTACCCAGTGGCTAAGGCAGGAAAAATTTCAGCAGTAGAATAAAGTAGTACTGGATTACAACCCAAAACATCAAATATGTATGAGTGTGTGTGTGTGTGTGTGTGTGTGTATATATATATATATATATATAAATATATATATATATATATATATATATATATATATAAAACTAAATTAATACATTGTGGAAAGAAACAATCTCCCATGCAGAAGAATGCCAAATAATTTATCTAGACCCACTCTAGAAAAGGAAGAACATCACTCTCCTTAAGTATGGTCTTCAGATATTGACCTCCTTTCAGAGTATTAGAATTCAAAGAGAAAAAAAAATGTGTAATTTTACTGTGAAGAAAACTTACAAACACTACTTCAGCCAGATGATTAATGTCAACATCAGCAGTCATAAATCATGGATAGTAATATGATATGATATGATGGAATAAATAGCCCCAGTATAATACTGAGGAAAACATCAGAAAAAAATCCAATAAAGGGGCAACTTACAAATTATTTGATCAGTATTCCTCAAAATTCTCAAGGTCATCAAAACCAAGATTAATCTGAGACACTCTGACAGCATGGCAAATAAGTATAAAGTAGTACCCTGGATGGAATCCTGGGGAAAAAGAACATTAGGTGAAAACTAAGGAAACCTAAATATACTATGGTCTTTAGTTAATTAAAAATTTTGAAAAAAAGAAAAAACTTCCATGGTTCTAATAATATGACATTCTGAGAAAGGCAATGGATTCAGTAAAAAGATCATTGGTTTCCAGGAGCTTGTGGGGAGAGGGTGAGGATTAAGCTTGGTGAAGCACAGGGGATTTTTAGGGCAGCAAAATTATTCTGTATGATAATGTGATGTTGGATACATGATATTGTGCATTTGTAAAAACTCATAGAATTTTACCACACAAAGATTGAAACAATGTATGCAGATTGGAAAAAAAATCGTTTGAGGGGTTGAAGACTGAGACAAGAGATATTAACTATATAATAAATGTATGAAACAACCATATTGTAGGGGAAGAGGAGACAATGTGCTGATCTAAATAGCTTTGGAAATGAGTGGAGTCCATAAGACAAAAGGAAAAACTAACTGCACACAAGCAAATACTCATTAGACAAATACAAGCACTATTGATAGTATTTATCCTCAATATAATGTGATGAAGTTGATCAAGTTGTTTCCCATGTAGGTAAAGAGAAACAATTCTGATATTATTATACATATATACTGAATTGAACAATTTCATGAATGGATGGCAGATGGTGAGTTTCTCTGTTGAAGTGGATATCCACAGAAAAGCAATGGGAGCCTAGAGTGAACCATGTGGAAATGGGCTAGAGGTGGATATTCATTATAAATTCATGTTTAATGTAATATAATTGCAGATGCTTACAAAACACTTAGGTATATGTACCTAGATGGATTACTACACACACTTATATTTCCTTTCTCTGTTAGCCGAGGGGGCCTAGAAGCACTGACACTCCAGTAACAATGACCATACCTAGTAGCTAGATCTTGGCTTCTAATGCCAACCTCTAAAAAAAAGGAATTGAGCCTCCTTGGAGAAATGGCTGATTCTAAGACTTGGGCTAGAAATATACAAGATGACCCTGGAGTATCTTATAATACCAGAAAATAAGGAAGTGCTAAAAAATATAATTCCAATAAATAAATAATAATAAATAAATATCCATAATTCCAGTATAATCATGGAAAAAAATTCAGATGATTCCCAACAAAGAGGCATCCTATAATATACCTGATCAATACTCCTTAAAACTAAGTTCATCAAAAACAAGGGCAAACTGAGAAATTGTTACAAATGAAAAGAGCCTAAGAAGATAAAACAACTAAATGTAATGTGGTAGTCTAGATGAGATCCTAAAACATAAAAAGATATCATATAAAGACTAAGGATATCTAAATAAACTATGCATTTTAGCTAATAATAACATAACCATATTTGCACATTAATTGTAACAAAATGCACCATACTAGTGTGAGATGTTAATAATAGGGGAACATGGTATAAAATATATGGGGATTCTCTGTATTATCTTATAAAATTTTCTGTAAATATAAAGCTTAAAATATTAAATCTATTTTTAAAAAGTGAAGGAGAGATAAAGACTTTCTCAGGCAATAATAACTGAAGAATTTCACAGCCAGTAGACCTGCCCCACAAAATATGTTGAAGGAAGTTCTTGAAGTAGAAGAAAATTGATGCAGTTTAGAAATTCTATACATATAAAGAAGGACATCAGAAAAGGAATATTTGAAGTAAAATATAATTTTTAATTTTCTTATATTTAATTACCCTAAAAATAACTTACTTTAAGCAATAATTGTGACAATGTGTTAGACGTTTATAGCATATGTAAAAATGAAATGAATAGGCTGGGCCCATGAGCCATGGCCACTGAACCTGCATGTCAGGAGCCTGTGCTGTACAACGGGAGAGGCCACAACAGTGAGAGGCCCGCGTACCAGAAAAAAAAAAAAATGAAATGAATAACATAAGGGACAATGCCACAAGAGGGAAAAATTGGGATTATTCTTGCAAAATACATTTTGTCTATCCTAGGGCAACCACCAAATTTTTTTTTTTTTTGGAATGCAGGCCTCTCACTGTTGTGGCCTCTCCCATCGCAGAGCACAGGCTCCGGACGCGCAGGCCCAGCAGCCATGGCTCATGGGCCCAGCTGCTCCGCGGCATGTGGGATCTTCCTGGACCAGGGAACAAACCTGTGTCCTCTGCATCAGCAGGAGAACTCTCAACCACTGCACCACCAGGGAAGCCCCACCAAAATATTTTTTTAAAAATATAAATGAAATGTTCAGAGAAGAGATTAAATGGAATCATAAGTGATGCTCAGTTAAAACTAGGAAAGGCAGAAAAAGAAATTATAAAGAAACAAAAGCCAAAAGAAATGAATAACAACAATAAAATAGCAAGATGACAAATTCTAATCTAACTATATCAATAAACACTTTAAATGTAAGTGATATAAACATACCAGTTTAGTGACAGAGATTATCTAGAGAAGATGCAACTACATGCTGTCTATAAGAGACCCCCTTTACATATAAAGACCTACTTTAAACATGAAGATATAGGGTAAAAGTAAAAAGATAAAAGGATGGAGAAAAATATACTGTGATAAACTAATCAAAGAAAGCAGAAGTAATAGTAACTTCAGATAAACCTGACTACTAAAAAAGGATGGTAATCAGGGATAAAGGGAAACATTACCTAATGATAAAGGGGACAATTTTCCAAGAAGATGTAATAATCTTTAATGTGTACGCATGTAACAACAGAATGTCAAAATGCATGGTGCAATAAACTTTTATAACTGAAAACAGATATAGACAAATTCACAATTATTTTTGGAGACGTCAGTGTCCCTTGCTCATTAATTGATGTGTTATACAGGCAGAAAATCAGTAATGATAAAAATTATTAAACAGAATTCTTAATCAACTTAACCTAACATAGAATTTCTTCACAATATTTTTTGCCATGAACCAGTATGGAAGTCTGATGAAGTCTAGGGATTTCTAAGAACAGTGTTTTTAAATGCATACAAGAAATACATAAAATCACAAAGAATATCAATTATATTGAAATGCAGCAGGCAAAATATTTTTAAATATTTTATATATAGCAATATAAGTGTTTCTTACTAAAATATCAACAATATCTAGTAATTGATATAATAATTACTATAATTTTAAAGTAACAATATGGGTAAAATGTATTGTCAGGTGTCTATAACAGCTTTGATGGAGGTGACAAAGCCTCACATCTCAGATACAGCCAACTCTACTCTGGTTTATTACCTACAACCAAAGTTGAGCATAGTGCATAATATTAATTTGAAGTTAGTGAAAATAAGAAAAAAAAATTATTTTCATATCTCTCATTTGAGTTACAGATCTCTTAAATTCTAGTCATGAACTCAGGGATAGGGACTCCTGGTCTAAAAGCTTTGAACAAGCTAAACATTGTCAGACTAAAATTGGACTAAGTTAAATCCTAAAGTGACTTTTACAGGTCAAGATGTAAAATTTTCTGTCTTTGACCTCTGGAGGTTAAAAGTAACTACTCTGATAGTTGGCATCTCCAAGAAAGACTTCATGAGACAAAGGAGGTTATTTATATGTTTAATTGGTTTGCTGAGTATTTAATATCAAAATGGTTGTTTAGTAGTATTTTATTTAATTTTACATTAATCTAAAATGATTATTTAGAAATAGGAAGAAACTTTCATTGATCATAAAAATTTATAAATGTAATAATCCTGCAAGTTTTATCAATATATTTAAAGAGTTCTATTAGAATTTTCTTTGTTCTCTTTGCCATTTTAGTCTCTCAGAAATCTGAGAAACAAAGTGTTATACTAGCCCATGTATCCATAAATGGAGTTATCTGTCAGGTCACCAATAAATTATAATGTATCACTAAAATTGTTAATATAATCAAAGAATGATTTTACCCTTTAGTGGACACCTAAGATTTGTCCTATTTATTTATTTATCAGAGCTAGTTTGTGGAGGAATAAGAACATCAGTTTGAGATGGACTTCTAAGAAAAAAATGATAATGATTCATTACTCTCTTGTGAATAAGCAGTATTATATTAAAATTACCAAATTTTGAACCACAGAAAGAAAATATGCTTTTGTAGAGTTCTTGTTAAAATATTTAATCACTAGTACATTGGTTTCTTTAAAGATTTAACGTCAGTGGATATACTATATCACTATATTACACTTTGTGGCTTTTGAAATTTTAAAGATGAAAGGTGCTTTCCAAGCACAAAATGCTATTATATAATTACATGACACTTTTTATTAAAACTAAATATAAGTGATCCTCCTGGGCTGTCATCATTCGGTTGTTGATGAAAACCAATTTCATTTTATGTAAATAACATTTACTTTAATAAGAATAAATTTTACAGATACTTTTAATGTGGTATTTGTTCAAATGAATAAATAAAAGTTTAATTTAAAAAAAAGCACAACATTTGAACAGCCCTCTTTCTAGGAAGAAAAATTGCATATATAAAACTCATTACTTTTATTTGTTTTTCTCACATTTTGAAATCATTCCTTTTATAAATGGAAGTTCACATGTTCACATAAAACCATGTATATAATTGTAATAAACAATCTTATCTGCAAGAGATTGCCAAATAGCCAAGCTTTCTCCTTGATGATTTCTATCAAGAATAAAAATTTCCCTGGAAAATAAAACATAATTAGAGATTTTAGGTAGACATTTCAAGCATAAAACAATATTAAATATAAAGAAATACATATTGATATAAATATGGCTTCAGATATCAATATAGATATATTCATAGAAGCAAGTTCAACTATCTCTTTAGAAATTTGAAAATATTTTATTAAAAAATTATACAAATTCAGTATTTTACATTTTCCCTACTATTTCCTTCCTCAATAATTACATAATTTGGAAAAAATACAATATTTCAGTATGGCATAAGATGCTGTTATCTTCTGAGTGTGTCACCACTGAATGAACACAGATGGGCTTTGACGTTCTGAGCAGTTATACCCTGCACTCTGGTTCCAGAGTCAGCTTACTGGTTGCATATACGGGAAGCCTGAGACCTGACTCTCAGGTCCTTAATTCCACAAACTTGTTCTGTTTGATATTCTGCCTCTGATGACATCGCTTCCAATAATAATAAGAAATTCTGTAAGATGGACACTTGCACAAAGTCTTTAAGTTAGTGGCTTGCAAACAACCCAGAATTATGGGACAAGAAGAAACAGAAACTAGGCAATTTTTAAAATACGTTAACGTGGCATGAATTAAAAGTGCACCTGCCTAATAAAGAAGGTAGCTATAGGAGAACTGCCTGTAAAGGCACATAAGCCAAGTATTTGGGTTAGAAAATTTCCATACGGATATAGAAAGACCAAGTTCTAGAACTTGAGCTTGGCTTTTACTGAAGGAGTTTAAAACTTTGTGCCAGGGCTCATGTTAAGCTGTTACTTATTATCTATAATATAACAATATAATAATTATTTTACATGCTATATATTATTATCATAATATATAATCATTGTCTTAATTGCTTTCAGACATTGACATTTAACTTTCTCAACAATCCCATGTTATAATTAGTAAATTCTCCATTGTGTGCTTGAGGAAATTAAAGCTTAGAAAAGATAATTCTTTCTTGAGGTCAATTTTTTCTCATACCACACATCCAATAAATTAGCACAGATTGTCAGCTGTACCTTCCAAATAGGTCTAGAACCTGGCCGCTTTTCACTACTTATACCACTGTAAGTGTAGTCTGAACCACTATCTTTTATGGCTAGAGTCTAGACAATTAGAATAGTTCCTAATTAGTTTCTTTGCCCTTGAAACTTTTCTCCTCTTACTCTCACATCATCTATTCTCCTTATAGTACTGCTATGGACTGAAAGTGTGTGTCCCTCCAGAATCCATATGTTCAGGCCTTAATCCCCAATGTAATAGTATTTGGAGGTGGGGGTCTTTGGGAGATAATTAGGCTTAGATAAAATTGTGGGTGTATCACCTTTATGATAGGATTAATGTCCTTATAAAAAGAGGCAAAGACTCAAGACTGACCTCCCTCTCCCTCTCTCTCTTCCCCTCTTCTCTCTCTCTCTCTATCCTGTGAGTTTACAATGACAAGGTGGCCATCTACAAACCAGGAAGAGAGCCCTCACCAAGAATCTGACCATGCCGGCACCCTCCTCTCAAACTTTCAGCCTCCAGAACCGTGGAAACTAAATGTCTGTTGTTCAAGCCACCCAGTCTATGGCATTTTGTTATAGCAGCAGAAACTAAGACAAGTAACCAGAGTGATCTTTTTGAAACTGTTAGATAAAAAATTGGAGCTAAATTCAAGGTCTCCTTTTTTCCCAAGAGTCAACTTTACCCTATATTAATGACTATAAATAAAATTCATACTTAACTTCTATGAGTAAAAAATTCTACTTAAGTATTATAAAATTATTTATTTAAAAATTTTGGCTTGATAATTTGTTAGTCATCCCTATTACTACAGTTGATTGGTTTCTAATTCTATTAAAAGAGATTTACTTCAAATAGCCAGTTAATAAAATCTCAGATTAGTGAATTCTCATTATTCCAAAGAAATTTCCATGTAGGCCTTTGCACTTCCATATTCTCCCCCATCCCTGCTGTGAATCAACTTGGATCACCCTGAGGACTCATTTATGAAATCTTCTATGTTATCCTAAGATTAAAATTGGGGTTCAGGGCTTCCCTGGTGGCACAGTGGTTGAAAGTGTGCCTGCCAATGCAGGGGACACGGGTTCATGCCTCGGTCCGAGAAGATCGCACATGCCGCGGAGCAGCTGGGCCTGTGAGCCATGGCTGCTGAGCCTGCGCGTCCAGAGCTTGTGCTCCACAATGGGAGAGGCCACAACAGTGAGAGGTCTGTGTACCGCAAAAAAAAAAAAAAAAAAAAAAATTGGGGTTCATTAGTAATAAGTATTCATCCCTAAATATATCAGTGACTTCAGTATGCTTTAAACCTAGACTTTAGTTGTAGATATTTATTAAACCTCTTCTTCATGAAAGAGGAATATATTAAGAACACACTCATTGTTAATTGAGTCCGAAAGTCCAAAAGAGCAATTGCCAGGTGGTAAATTATTTCAAACCATTATACTCTTGAAAGCATATTCAAGCATTTCATTTGTGATGAAAGTGGGTAAATATTTTTGAAACTATTCTTCTGTCACTTCCCCTCTGGTAAGAGAAGCAGTCAGAAGGCTGTCAATGTGCTGCAACAGAAAGAACAAATCACAGTCACAAGACTTGACTCTATGGCATTAGTCTAGTCTGCAATTCTTTTAAATTCTGATGAAATTCAATTTTTCAGGCACTGACACTGATGGACGGTTGTTATTTTCAGACCCAGTGATTTAACAACAAGTCACCAGTGTGAGAAGTGCCCGGCTAACATGGCGGCCATTGCAGCTTTGATTGAGATTCCTGCTGACACAGGTCAGGCAGAGCCACTGACCCGGTCAAGCGGTCCTGGCAGTTGGCCTCTTTCTTGCTTTTGTGCTCTAAAGAAATATGAACCTAATTCAGACCATGCAGCATTGTGGTGGTAATCATTTCTAATGGAGTGTGGTTATAAGATGTTGCAGAAATATATATATATATATATATATATATATATATATATATATATATATATATATATATATATATATATATATATATAATTCCACCCTGGTAATACATCTTCTTTCCATAGAGCAAACAGTGCCCTATTTGACAAGAATGGCCACATTCATCTTGATCTGCCTTGGGTGCTAAACTTTGCATGGTTGCCGAACTTATTTCCTAAACAAAAAACAGTAGAATGCTAAAATATGTTGGAATACAAAAAAAAAAAAATTTTCTACTTATATAAGGTTTGAATGCCAATATATCTTTTTTAAAAAAATATTCAGATGAGCATCTGATTTTAAATATCAGATGAGCATCATTCAAAGAACAAATGCTTTTGTTATATTTTGTTTTACCTGGTTTTTAAAGGCAGGCAAATATTCATGACACCTATAGTTAGTGGTAAAAGGTATAATAAAAGCTGCTAAAATGCCTTCTTCAAAACTTAACTTACAGGTATTACAACTGGTTCTTCCTATGCAGGCTATAAAGAAGACAACAAGACAGATGGTAAACGCATTCTAACCCTGTGGTGGAGAAAGACAGCTTCCAATTCAACACGCACTCTCTTCCTCTTCCTTAGTAACACAGAACCAATTTTACTCCATGTATCTATGTGTCCGTTAAAAAAATCTTTATATTTTGCAGCCTTCTTAGACTTTAGTAGTGAATGAAACATAAGTCGAAGGCACTGGTTAAAGCTTATGAGACCACTTTCCGAAGGGGCCAAATTTAGCTAATAAGTCCCATATTTTCCTCCCTACTTTTGCTCCCTTGATACCAGAAATAAAGTTAAGGACTTCAGTAAGCATCTTGTGACAGTTTGGTGACCTCAGGTAGGGAAGTCATACACTAAGGATGTCTGTGAGCTTAAAGACAGAGGAGCTACCATAGACTGACTTTCTTTTGTTTTCTTTATGAGAGAAAAATAATAGTAACCTGTGTAAGCCTTGCTATTAACAGTCATCCTGCTAGCAGCAGAATTTCATTTCTACATTATATGACTCCAGATTCTGAGAAAGGGAAATTTCTCTCGTTACACTTACTCATGAGAAATCGTGTCATTGCCCTGCTGGCATTCGATACTCTCAGAGAATTGTCTAGACCCATCATGACTAGAGAGACCATGTTGCCGGGCAGAAGAGTGGCTTCCACAAGCCCTGCCTCTCAATCACTCTCTACCTTCTCCCTGAAGGTAATTGGGTATTAATGACCCATATGTTAGTGCAGTAATTCCTTACCTGTGGTTGAATTTACATGACATAATTGAATTTCAGTAAGGCTAATGCTGTAAGATAATTCACAGTATCTTTTTGCACATGAAAATTATGGATTATATGGAAATTTGGGCTGAGAAAGAAAATATCTGCTTTCTCTGAAGTGGGGAATGGGAACTGTGCCAAAGATCACATATCGGGAGGGACAGCTGGACAAAGTGAATTGGAAGTTTTGGTTCCAACTCAATTATTTTGTTTCTTGCAGATTCTGTTTGTATCGTCTATCTTAATTAGTAACTTGAGAGCAGGATTATATACATTGCAATTCTTCTGTGATTAGATGTCCTTGGGATAATTATCACTTAATCTTTGAAATAATTTTTGCATATTTGGTGAAAGGAAATTTGTTAGAAAATATGTACCTTCAAAAATTTTCGAGCATGCCAGACAAAGTGACAGTGGCAGGAGTGTAGTTTATGAATATCCCTAAATCATCCCATAACATACAGCATAACAAAAAAAACCCAAAATATAAAGAAAATTATTATAGCCAACTCAGGTAATAAAAACAAGTGACACAGTAACTCCATGAGCTGCCAAATACATGCAGAGGACTCCAAATCACTGATAACAACACTCCCAGGAAAGTCCTAGAAAAGGATATCTGATGGCCTAACTGTAAACTTAAAAAAAAAAAAAAAGTTCAAAATCTTATGGGAAATGTTGTGAAAACAACTCCTGAAAGACACAAAAGTATCTGAAAAATATACACTTGAATAAGAAAATTCAACACCGTAGCTATGTCATCCCTTCCTAAGTTAACTTAATGCAAAACCAATAAAAATACAAGTTTTTGTTTTTATTATTTGTGTGCTTATTTTGTCTGAGTCAGAAATATTCACTATAATAATCAATTTGAAGAACAAGCAAGCAAGAATAGCCAGGAAAATCTTGTAAAGGAATACCAATGTGGGGTGCTATTTTTACCAAATATTCAAACACATTTGAAACCTCAACAATTAAAATGAATACAATGTTGGTGAATAAACAGAAGGAGGACCAATGAGAAAAAAAAATAATATACATACCAAGTTTTATATAAATGTAATATACAATGAAGTTAACTTATTTAATCTTCAGAAAAAAACATCTTCTTAACAGTTTTATAGGGATAACTGGTTTATTATAGGGAATATATAGTTGGATATATTTCTCCTAATATGCACAAAATTAATTCCAATTTGATCAGATGTTTTAATCTAAATATCTAAAATATTCAAGGAATAAGAGAAAACATGGCAGGACATGGAAGAAACCTAAGTGTCCATCGATGGATGAATGGATAAAGAAGATGTGGCACATATATACAATGCAATATTACTCAGCCATAAAAAGAAATAAAATTGAGTTATTTTTAGTGAGGTGGATGGACCTAGAATCTGTCATACAGAGTGAAGTAAGTCAGAAAGAGAAAAACAAATACTGTATGCTAACACATATATATATAGAATCTGAAAAAAAAAATGTTCTGAAGAACCAAGGGGTAGGACAGGAATAAATATGCAGACATAGAAAATGGACTTGAGGACACAGGGAGGTGGAAGGGTAAGTTAGGATGAAGTGAGAGAGTGGCATGGACTTATATATACTACCAAATGTAAAATAGATAGCTACTGGAAGCAGCCACAAGGTACAGGGACATCAGCTTGGTGCTTTGTGACCACCTAGAGGGGTGGGGTTGGGAGGGTGGGAGGGGGACACAAGAGGGAGGAGATATGGGGATATATGTATATGTACAGCTGATTCACTTGGTTATAAAGCAGAAACTAACACACTGTTGTAAAGCTATTATACTCCAATAAAGATGTTAAAAAAAAAAAAAGAGAGAAAGCAAGGATAATTTTCTCTGTAACTTGGGAGTGGGGTAAATTATTCCTACTGATGATTCAAAATCTAGCTGCAACAAAAGACTGATAAATTTGACTGTAATATAAGCAAAGCTTTGGATAGCTAAAAACACCATAAGTAAGTTTTATTTGTTATTGATATTAGAGACCAATGGTAAATATTCTTACTATATAAAGAGCTTCTAAAAATGGAGAGAAAAAGTCTGACAACTTAATGGAAGCAGGTAAGAAATATGAAGAGTCTGAAGAAAAACAAATGCAAATTGTCTTAAACTCATTCATAGTAATATAAATGCAAAATAAACTACTCTTAGGAGAACATTTTCCATTTTACAGATAGGTAAAATCCGGAAGTTTGACCACACACTTGCTATTGAGACTTTGGGTAAACAAGATGTTTTACACATTGCTGCAGAGAATGTAAAATAGTTCAACCAGGAGGGGGATTTTGCAGTATGTAGTAAAATCACACATGCATGTGTCTTTTGATTCTGCAATCTCACTGCTAATAATTTATCCAAAAGATACACTAGAAAAAAATCTAAAAGAAAAAATGCACAATTTATAAGAGGAAATGAATAGAAAAACCAATGGGGAATCAATTACATATACCAGCAACATCCACACAATGTCTTTTTATGCAGCTCAAAAAGACAATGGAGAGTGTCTCTAAATACTTCCATGGAAGAATTTCAGGTAATATTTTTCTAATATAAAATTAGAAAGAGAAAAGTGATAGGTTTCCATTTATCTATGAAAAGAAGCAGTTAAAATTTAACTCATTATACAGTTAAGTTCAAGTTTAATTTTGTTTTTGGTAGGCAATAATTGCCTTTTCAAAAGCTTTCTCCACTTTAAATTATTTAAATTATATATGCAAGTTTAAAGTCAAATCAACAAAACAAGAGCTATTTAGAGAAGTATGCATTCTATGTTTGTCCTACCCTACCTAGCCATTTTTCCTCTCTTCCCTTAATAATAATTTTACTGTACTAATTTTCTATGGTTTAGTTTTCTACAGGTTTAAATACAAGCAAATATATAAATGGATGGACATATATATAAATGGTGTGTATGTGTGTGTTTTATAAGTGCACATGTATTGCATTGCTGTATAATTATAGAAAAAGCAATTATTAAAAGTTACTTTATATTTTCTTCCATTAAAAAATGTGTTTATTTGCAAAACCATTTGGTTGTTACAACTGCCTTCATTTAAGAACAGTCCATCTTAGCCATAGTAATAATAGTAATAATACTTATTACATACTTGGCAATTTTCTAAGCTCTTTGTATATATTAGCTGACATAATACACTAGCCCTATGTAATAAGTACTATTATCATTATGCTCATATTTTACAGAAAAGGAACTGAGATACAGAAAAGTTCAGCAATTGTCCTAGTGTTACCACACTTAGTAAATTATAGAAAGTGAATTCACACAGGCACTCTGAGGCACATTCCAGGTTCCTAATCACCATGCATACTGCATGTTATATAAGGAGTAAAATTGGCCATATCCACATCTGACACTTTTGGAGAGGAAGTTAGAAATTTTAAGAATTTACAAATGGGAAGGTAAAGGGCTCAAAACAATGACCTGGAACTGGAGACCCCTACTCCAGTTCCCCTAGCATTAAGGTTTTAACACAGTTTTGGAGATTTTGGCAGTCTGGAGTAATTCCAAGTTTTGGGCCCATGGAACAAAAAGAGGGGTGTTTGACAATGAGGGCATGCTTAATATGCATGGAGATTTCTTGCATATTTAAAAGTTTCTTTAGAACACAGTACAGAAGACCCTTGAACAGTGTGGGTTTAAATTGTGCAAGTCCACTTATATGTGGATTATTTCAAATCAACATAGAAAAATTTGGGGAGATTTGTGACAATTTGGAAAAAGTCACAGATGAACTGCATAGCCTAAATATATATATATAAAAAAAAAAGAAACTAAGAAAAAGTTAGATATGTCATGAATGCATAAAATATATATAGATACTACTCTATGTTATAATTTAGTACCATAAAATATACACAAATCAAGTATAACAACTTAATTTTATCAAAACTTACATACAAACAGACTGTACATGGTGCCATTCACAGTCAAGAGAAATGTAAGCAAATGTAATGCTGCAGGGCTAAGTCATAACTACATCAGATTAACTGTGGTACCTACTGTAATATTGTAATAATTTTGTGACTACCTCCTGTTGCTATTGCAGTGAGCTCAAGTTTTACAACTATCCACTTGAAACACCCTGTGATGGTAATCATCTCCGTTTGAGCTGTTTGTCTCTCCAGTCAATTGCATAGCACTCGTGGTGTTGCCATATTTTTCATCATGTTTCATGTAATATCTTAAACATTGATAACACTACAACACTCATACAAAGTGCCGTAGTGATGCTGGAAGTGCTCCCAAGAAGCAGAGAAGAGTCATGACATGACAAGAAAAAGTTGATTTGCTTGAGGATCGCAGCTGCAGTTGCCAGTATTACCCTGACAATAAAACAATAAAAATACATTGAAAAAAGAAATCTCAGAGATCAATCTTTTCATAAATATAGATTTCAAAATTCTTAACACAATATTAGTAAATCAAATACAGCAATATACAAAATGACGCTACATCATAATCAAATGCAAAGTTGGTTTATCACTCAAAAATCAATGCAATTCATGATGTTAACAGAATAATGAACCGTCATATTATTTCATTAAATGCAGGATAATCATTTAACAAAATTCTATATCCATTCATAATATAAATTCTTAGCAACCTAGAGATATAGAAAAATTTCCTCAACTGGATAAAGGATTTCCGAAATCCCTACACTATTATTATACATAGTGCAAAAGTCTGATTATTTTTCCTCCAAAATTGGGGAAAAGAAAAAACATATTTGTTCTCTTTCCATCTATTCAGCATTATACAAATAATTCTAAACAGTGAAATGAGTCAAGAAAAATGTACTTAAAATATTTTGGGAAATTAGAGTTAAACTGACTATTCACAGACAATCTGGTCATTTACAGGGAAAAAACTCTACAAAAATAGTGACTAGAATTAATAAATAAATTTATATGTGTCTCAGGATGCAAAGTAACACAAAAATGCATTTGCATAAGCTACCTGCATGCTACTGGAAAATAACATTTTAAAACAATATTTACAATAGAATCCCCAAACATATGACATTTAGGAATATATTTGCCACAATATGTGCATGATATGTATGATAAATAATCTGGAATACTGCTTAAATAAATTAAAGGCCTATAATCTTACGATTAAATTTCAGTCTCTTACTGGCCCTGGTCCCTGGGCTTCACAAGTGTTTCTTATCTTTTCTCCCTCCCCTGTTTAGGTGAGACAGGAAGGCTAGAGGAATCTTGAGTTGGGTGGTTGCCTTTCTACCTCTGTGATATAAGGCTCCAGTAAAGTATTTTTCACTGGAGAGTAAGTTTCTGTTATGCAGAATAAACCCCTGTATTTTAAATGGTTCCCCTTCCACTTGCCAGACAAGTGACAATTTGTCTTGAATGTGGTAGAGCACCTGGAGGTGAAAGCCACAGTAATGTGGGGTGCCCAGGACTGTGGCTTTCACCAGTTTCTTACTCTCAAACCAGTCCAAACTCAGGCTCCAGCAATTCATCCAAACCACCATTCAAGTGTTCCTACCAGTTTATGGTTCCTGCAGCTTCCACACTACATAAGCTGATATCAGCTGTGTTTTTCTGCATTGCAGCTGTCTCTCCATATTTCCAGGTGGTTTTCTCTGTGACTGCAATTCTCTGATAGGTCCAAGAAAATCATTGATTCTGAGTTTGTTTAACATTGTTGTTATTGTTGTAATGTCTGAAGTGATGAGTTCCGAACTCTTAATACATCAGAGCTGAAGTCTTCAGTGACTCCTTCATTTTTGAAGGTTATTTTTACTGAATATGGAATTCTATGCTCATAGTTTTTTTTTTTTTCAAAACTAAAGATTTTACTACATTGTCTTCTATGCTTGGTTTCTAATGAGATTCTGCTGTAATTCTCATCCTTGCTTCTTCATAGGTAAGGGTTTGCCTCCTGTCTGCCATCATGTTTCTCTCTTTATCTTTGGTTTTTGGCAGTTTATGATATGCCTAATTTGTGCACAAGTGTGCATGTGTGTGTATGTTTACACGTGTGTTTGTGGGTACTATTAACTCTACTTGTTGCTCTTTGAGTTTCTTGGTTCTTAGAGGCTATATCTATGTGAGAAATACTTAGACATGGAGTTTTTGAAAAATAAATATGTTCATAATTTTATTGTAAGATTGACTTCTAGAAATGCAACTACACAACTATAGTACCTTTGGATACCTGTCGTCTAACATCTTTGCAAGCTTTTGGCTTTCTTCAACTTTCTACTGTTTGTCAGTCCAGTGGGTTTAAAGTAACTCCTTGTTACTTTATTGTAACAAAAACTATTTCTCATTGTTGAATTATTTATCTGATTAATTGTGGCAGTGAATGTCTTTTCATATAAGTAGTAGCCATTTAATATTCTTAGATATAGTAGATTTTTAATTCTTGCTAACGTCATACTTGAAATAATCGTTCAGTCAATCAAACTTTTCTTAACTTTGTATGTTGGGGCTTTTGTCAATCACAAACTCAATTTGAACGTACTCAAAACCCTCAACTTTACATATTATAATTTCAAGCTCTTGCTTATTTTTAAAGAAATCCTTCCAAATGAACACAAATGTATTATTTAAAATTTAATCTATTAGATGTTTAGTTTCTTATTTCATATATATCTTTAGTTCATTAAATTTCACCTTGGGTTATAATGTTAAATGGGGGCCCAAATTTATTTTCTCCATATTCTAAACCAGCTTTTACAACACTTTCATGAGTCTTATTTTAAAGAGTAAGTTTACAAGTTAAAATAATTTTAAAATTATGTAGTTATGTAATTTCTGACATCTTGTGAATATTGATATTTTCAAATGAGTTATATTAGTTTTCAAACATAATAAATGAAATTTAAACATCCTATTTATTTTATACTTAATATAAAACACTTAAAATTAATGAAGTAGGTCTACTTTAACAACCAGAAATTTTTGGTTTCTCCATGAATATGTATTTACATCTACTTCCCTGCCAAATTTTATCCTATCTAAGGTATTTATTGTTATAAATTACTATACTTTTGTACACGAAAACTCTTTAATTGCCTTTTGTTAAAATTGTCATTTTATTTCCTGTGAATATAAGCCTCAGTATTCTGAATCAAAAGATTATTTTAATTTGTATTAGTTTATAATTACTTAAAGTAATATATGCATATATGTATGTATTTTTATAAAAAATAAATGTAAAAAGTAAAATTTTACTGAAAATGTGTTCATTTTTCTCTTAATGACAGAGATAGTATTTAATTCTAGTGTAACTCACATTTGATGGCTGAATATTTATTGCCAAATGAGACAGGGTTCAGAATAAAATCTAGCTGTATGGCACTGAGAGTGTGTGATGGTAATTTTCTGTGTCAGCTTGGTTGAGCCACAGCACCCAAGTTTGTGGTCAAATATTATTCTGGATATTTCTGCAAGAGTTTTTTGGGGTGAGATTAACATTTAAACTGCTGGACTTTGAATAAAGCCGATAGCTTCCATAATTTGGGTGAGCATCATCTAATTAGTTGAAAGCCTGAATAAAACAGGACTGACCTCCTCCGAACAGGAGCAAATTCTATGAGCAGATGGCCTTGAATTTGAGCTAGATGCAGATTTTGGACTTGTCAGCCTCCATAACTGTGTAAGTCAATTCCTTAAAATCTCTCTCCCTCTCTTAGACGCATACACACACACACACACATGCACGTTATACATACATCATATTGGTTCTGTTTCTGTTTCTTTAGATATCTCTGACTAATCTGTCTCTAGTGGTTCTTTTTCAAACCACTCTATCCTTTAAACTTCATTCAAATTATATGCAAAAATCACACATTAATTTGTTAAGAAAATTATTTTTATTCTCTCTTACCTGACAACTTTATAGCTCCTCTCTCAAGTTGACACCAAGAATTAAACAACTAAAATTTTATAGAGATTTGTAACATTTTCATCACAGGTATTTACTCCCTAATATCTGTGAAATATACCATAAGTGTTGTAAAACTTAGAAAATGACTATTAAATAAAACTTTACACTTTCATTTAAGGACATATTATTTAAACTCATGGTCAGAAAACAATGGCAAAATTGACATATTGTTAGTATTTATACCCTATTACAAATAAAGTTTTCAATAAAGTGTGTTTTTTATTTCCCAGCTTTAAATATATTTTGTTAATCCTTGGAGCTCCAGATTCAGCTCTTTTCAATAGAAAACACCCACATTATAGACCAATTGGTAAGGCCAGTCCCCATTTTCAAACCAGTCAAATTAAAATTGCTTTGAGATTCTGATTCCATTTTATATAACATGTTAATATATAGGTTCCCATGAAAAGTCATCTGACTTCTGGCTCCTAAGACAAATATATTGAGTTGGCCAAAGAGTTTGTTCGGGTTTTCCATAAGATGTTAAAGAAAAACCTGAATGCACTTTTTGGCCAACCTAATACAAATAGACATGACAGGCATTAGAGGAATCTTGCCATGAATTTGTAGCTTGGATAACATATATTAGCTCTTAAATGTATTTTACACTTTGCTATCATGGGATCCTACCTGAAAAATGATACATCATTTGAAAATTTAAAAATAAATCCTTTAATAAAATGTATTAAAATTTCTGCCAACCCCACCTCACCTTACTTTATAAATCATCCTATGAGTTCAAATATCTCACTCCTAACACCAAAACTTTCCCTTAGTAGAACCATATATAAATAGAACAGGGAAGGGTATTGTGTCTTATTGCAAATTTCTTAAGCCTTAAGAAAGAGTGGCCTGACACTAACTTTATTTGTTTTTAAGTCCCAACATTTGAGAATTCTTTGTCTATCTGTCAACTTTGAATGTTTATTTTTATACCTGGGAAATCAACCATAGTAGGACTCAGAGTGGCTTAGAGACATCATTTTCTCTTTTAAAGTGGAAGAGTAGGAATCATGAAAGCTGAGATGAAAAATAAAAACCAGCAGGATTCTTGGAACACAAACCATTTCTTCTAAGAACACTATTCGGGTCTTGATTTTTTTGTTGTTGTTTATATATCAAATTAGCTGTCTCCTTCTCTCTCTCTCTAACCTTTTCTTCAAGGGATAGTTAAATTAACATATCTGAATTTACTTCAGTTACTATGATATTATAACTTATTTGTTACACCCAGTCTGTTGGTTGTTTTTCCTATAATTACTTTTTATTCCTGTTTTTCTCTTTTTTCATAACCATCTATTGAGTAAGACAATTGTATTCTTGCTGGTTTGACAGTTACAATTTCCAGTTTTATGCTTCTGACAATTACTCTTTATTAAAAGCCATGCATTTTTTAAAAAAAATTATCAATTTCTTAAAACTTATCAAAGTCTACATCTTCTGCCTAAAACTAAATCAACACTTAAGCTTTCTTTTTCATTCTCTGTCACTTATCATTTCCTTTCATTGCCAAGCTTGTTGCTTTCAGCTACAATGTTTCTTAAAATGTAGTGTGCTTATGACTTAATTGGGATCTTGCTAAAATGTACATTATGATTCAACATGTCTGATAACAGCCCTGAAATTTTACAAGTTCCAATTGTATCTTCCACACATGCTACTCTAAAAATTGGCTTCAGAACAGCAGCATCAGAATTGCCCGGGGGTTTTGTTAGAACTTCAGACTCTTGGGCCCCATGTTGGGCAAAATGAAACAGAATTGCATTTATCAAGATTCCCTATTGATTTATAAGCACATTGAAGCTTGAGAATAGGCTTAATAACAATCACCGAATACTAAGTGTATAAAGCAGCACTTGGAAAACTGTGTAAAACAATGTGTAAAACATTGGAATCATCTGGTTTGTCTTAAATATGGAAGCTTAGTCTTCCCCCAGAGATTCTGATTTAACTAACATCTGGTGCATCCTCAGTCTGGAGATTTTTCAAAATTCCCAGGTGATAAAATACTGCTAAATGAAACTTTATATTTCATAACAATAAAAATAATTTCTTTTGAAATTTATCTTCTTAAATTAACAAAAATGCATTTTGTCACTCTTACATAATCCCACATTTATTTGTTTTTTTATTCTTGCTATAATATTTTCTCAAATAGCTTTTTCCCAAAGCTTCAAATTCTCTCTGAATCTCTAGGATCAAGTTTCAACTTTACTATTTATTAGCTGTGTAAGCATGGGAAAGTTTCTTAAGTTACATTTTTGCTCAATCTTCTCATGTGAAAAATAGAGATAATGATAATAAATAGAATTTATATTATGATTAAATAAATGAGCCCCAAAATACAAAGTTTAGAAAAGTAACTGGCACAGTATAAGAAGTTTTCAGTAAATTCTAGTAATTACTATTAGATCATCTTCACCATTAAAATGACATGGACTGATAAGCCTTCTGACAACTGTTGTCTGTAAATTTTATTTGGTATCCAGCACCTTTGGAATATACGTCCTGCATTTGAAGAATTTCCTACTTTAAGAAGGTAGAGGGGACGAGGGGAAGATGGCGGAAGAGTAAGACGCGGAGATCACCTTCCTCCCCACAGATACACCAGAAATACATCTACACGTGGAACAACTCCTACAGAACACCTACTGAACGCTGGCAGAAGAGCTCAGACCCCCCAAAAGGCAAGAAACTCCCCACGTACCTGGGTAGGGCAAAGGAAAAAACAGAGACAAAAGAATAGGGCCGGCACCTGCACCAGTGGGAGGGAGCTGTGAAGGAGGAAAGGTTTCCACACACTAGGAAGCCCCTTCGCGGGCAGAAACTGTGGTTGGTGGAGGTGGGGAGCTTCGGAGCTGCAGAAGAGAGCGCAGCAACAGGGGTGTGGAGGGCAAAGTGGGGAGATTTCTGCACAGAGGATCGGTGCCGACCGGCACTCACCAGCCCGAGAGGCTTGTCTGCTCACCCGCTGGGGCGGGCAGGGCTGCGATCTGAGGCTCGGGCTTTGGTCAGAGCGCAGGAAGAGGACTGGAGTTGGTGGCATGAACACAGCCTGAAGGGGTTAGTGCACCACGGCTAGCCAGGAGGGAGTCAGGGAAAAGGTTTGGAGCTGCCGGAGAGGCAAGAGACTTTTTCTTCCCTCTTTGTTTCCTGGTGCGCGAGGAGAGGGGATTAAAAGAGCTGCTCAAAGGAGCTCCAGAGACGGGCAAGAGACGCTAAGGCTGCTGCTGCCGCCGCCAAGAAGCCTGTGTGTGAGCACAGGTCACTATCCACAATTCCTTTCTGGGGAGCCTGTGCAGCCCGCCACTGCCGGGTTCCCGGGATCCAGGGACAACTTCCCTGGGAGAACGCACAGCAAGCCTCAGGCTGGTGCAACATCACGCCGGCCTCTGCCGCCGCAGGCTAGCCCCGCACTCCGTGCCCCTCTGTCTCCCCGGCCTGAGTGAACCAGAGCCCCCGAATCACCTGCTCCTTTAACCCCGTCCTGTCTGAGCGAAAAACAGATGCCCTCTGGCGATCTACATGCAGAGGTAGGGCCAAATCCAAAGCTGAGCCCCTGGGAGCTGTGAGAACAAAGAAGAGAAAGGGAAATCTCTCCCAGCAGCCTCAGAAACAGCGGATTAAAGCTCCACAATCAACTTGATGTACCCTGCATCTGTGGAATATATGAATTGACAACGAATCATCCCAAATTGAGGAGGTGGACTTTGAGAGCAAGATTTATGATTTTTTCCCCTTTTCCTCTTTTTGTGAGTGTGTATGTGTATGCTTCTGTGTGAGATTTTGTCTGTATAGCTTTGCTTCCACCATTTGTCCTAGGGTTCTATCCGTCCTTTTTTTTTCTTCTTTTTTTTCTTTCTTTATAATTAATTTCAATAACTCAATTTTATTTAACTTTATCTTCTTTCTTTCTTTCTTTCTTTCTTTCTTTCTCTTTCTTTCTTTCTTTCTTTCTTTCTTTCCTTCTTTCCCTCCTTTAGACAACAAATCATCCCAAATTGAGGAGGTGGACTTTAAGAGCAAGATTTATGATTTTTTCCCGTTTTCCTCTTTTTGTGAGTGTGTATGTGTATGCTTCTGTATGAGATTTTGTCTGTATAGCTTTGCTTTGCTTCCACCATTTGTCCTAAGGTTCTAGCCATCCTTTTTTTTTGTTTTTAATTTTTTTCTTAATAATTATTTTTAATTTAATAACTTTATTATATTTTACTCTATTTTATTTTACTTTATCCTCCTACTTTTTTTCTTTTTTCCTTCCTTCTCTCCTTTCTTTCTTCCTTCCTTGCTCCCACCATCCCTCCTTCCTTCCCTCCCTCCCTCACTACTTCCTTTCTTTCTTTCTATCCCTATTTCCTTCTTTTCTTCTTTCTTTCTTTCTTCTTTTCTTTCTTTCTTTCTTTCTTTCTTTCTTCCTTCCTTCCTTCCTTCCTTAATTCCTTCCTTCCTTCCTTCCTTTCTTTCTTTCTTTCTTTCTTTCTACATCTACTAATTCTTTCTCTCTAATTTTTCTCCCTTTTATTATGAGCCGTGTGGAGGAAAGGCTCCTGGTGTTGCAGCCAGGAGTCAGTGCTGTACCTCTGAGCTGGGACAGCCAACTTCAGGACACTGGTCATCAAGAGACCTCCAAGCTCCACATAATATCAAACAGTGAAAATTTCCCAGAGATCTCCATCTCAACACCAGCAACCAACTTTACTCAATGACCAGCAGCTACAGTGCTGGACACCCTACGCCAAACAACTAGAAAAACAGGAACACAACCCCACCCATTAGCAGAGAGGCTGTCTAAAATCATAATAAGTCCACAGACACACGAAAACACACCACCAGATGTGGACCTGCCCACCAGAGAGACAAGATCCAGCCTCATCCACCAGAACACAGGCACAAGTCCCTTCCACCAGGATGCCTACACAACCCACTGAACCAACCTTAGCCACTGGGGACAGACACCAAAAACAACGGGAACTACGAACCTGCAGCCTGCAAAAAGGAGACCCCAAACACAGTAAGATAAGCAAAATGAGAAGACAGAAAAACACACCTCAGATGAAGGAGCAAGATAAAAACCCACCAGACCTAACAAATGAAGAGGAAATAGGAAGTCTACCTGAAAAAGAATTCAGATTAATGATAGTAAAAATGATCCAAGATCTTGGAAATAGAATGGACAAAATGCAAAAAACATTTAGCAAGGACCTAGAAGAACTAAAGATGAAACAAACAATGATGAACAACACAATAAATGAAATGAAAAATACTCTAGATGGGATCAATAGCAGAATAACTGAGGCAGAAGAATGGATAAGTGACCTGAAAGATAAAATAGTGGAAATAACTACTGCAGAGCAGAATAAAGAAAAAAGAATGAAAAGAACTGAGGACACTCTCAGAGACCTCTGGGGATACATTAAACACACCAGTATTCAAATTATAGGGGTTCCAGAAGAAGAAGAGAAAAAGAAAGGGACTGAGAAAATATTTGAAGAGATTATAGTAGAAAACTTCCCTAATATGGGAAAGGAAATAGTTAATGAAGTCCAGGAAGCACAGAGAGTCCCATACAGGATAAATCCAAGGAGAGATACACCAAGACACATATTGATCAAACTCTCAAAAATTAAATACAAAGAACAAATATTAAAAGCAGCAAGGGAAAAACAACAAATAACACAAAAGGGAATCCCCATAACGTTAACAACTGATCTTTCAGCAGAAACTCTGCAAGCCAGAAGGGAGTGGCAGCACTTATTTAAAGGGATGAAGGAGAAAAGCCTGCAGCCAAGATTACTCTACCCAGCAAGGATCTCAATGAGATTTGATGGAGAAACTAAAACCTTTACAGACAAGGAAAATTTGAGAGAGTTCAGCACCACTAAACCAGCTTTACAACAAATGCTAAAGGAACTTCTCAATGCAAGAAACACAAGAGAAGGAAAAGACATACAATAACTAACCCAAAACAATTTAGAAAATGGGAATAAGAACATACATATCGATAATTACCTTAAATGTAAATGAAATAAATGCTCCCATCAAAAGACACAGATTGGCTGAATGGATACAAAAACAAGATCCATATATATGCTGTCTACAAGAGACCCACTTCAGACCTAGAGACACATACAGACAGAAAGTAAGGGGATGGAAAAAGATATTCTATGCAAATGGAAACCAAAAGAAAGCTAGAGTAACAATTCTCATATCAGACAAAATAGACTTGAAAATAAAGACTATTAGAAGAGACAAAGAAGGACACTACATAATGACCAAGGGATCGATCCAAGAAGAAGATATAACAATTGTAAATATTTATGCACCCAACATAGGAGCACCTCAATATATAAGGCAAATACTAACAGCCATAAAAGGGGAAAGCGACAGTAACACATTCATAGTAGGGAACTTTAACACCTCACTTTCACCAATGGAAAGATCATCCAAAATGAAAATAAATAAGGAAACCCAAGCTTTAAATGATACATTAAACAAGATGGACCTAATTGATATTTATAGGACACTCCATCCAAAAACAACAGATTACACATTTTTCTCAAGTGCTCATGGAACATTCTCCAGGACAGATCATATCCTGTTTCACAAATCAAGCCTTGGTAAATTTAAGAAAATTGAAATTCTATCAAGTATCTTTTCCGACCACAACACTATGAGACTAGATATCAATTACAGGAAAAGATCTGTAAAAAATACAAACACATGGAGGCTAAACAATACACTACTTAATAATGAAGTGATCACTGAAGAAATCAAAGAAGAAATTTAAAAATACCTAGAAACAAATGACAATGGAGACATGTCAACCCAAAACCTATGGGCTGCAGCAAAATCAGTTCTAAGAGGGAAGTTTATAGCAATACAAGCCCACCTTAAGAAACACGAAACATCTCAAATAAACAACCTAACCTTGCACCTAAAGCAATTAGAGAAAGAAGAACAAAAGACCCCCAAAGTTAGCAGAATGAAAGAAATCAGAAAAATCAGATCAGAAATAAATGAAAAAGAAATGAAGGAAACAATAGCAAAGATCAATAAAACTAAAAGCTGGTTCTTTGAGAAGATAAACAAAATAGATAAACCATTAGCCAGACTCATCAAAAAAAAAAAAGGGAGAAGACTCAAATCAATAGAATTATAAGTGAAAAAGGAGAAGTAACAACTGACACTGCAGAAATACAAAAAATCATGAGAAATTACTATAAGCAACTCTATGGCAATAAAATGGACAACCTGGAAGAAATGGACAAATTCTTAGAAATGCACAACCTGCCAAGACTGAATCACGAAGAAATAGAAAATATGAACAGACCAATCACAAGCACTGAAATTGAATGTGTGATTAAAAATCTTCCAACAAACAAAAGCCCACGACCAGATGGATTCACAAGTGAATTCTATGTAACATTTAGAGAAGAGCTAACACCTATCTTTCTCAAAATCTTCCAAAATATAGCAGAGAGAGAAACACTCCCAAATTTATTCTACGAGGCCACTATCATCTTGATACTAAAACCAGACAAGGATGACACAAAGAAAGAAATCTACAGGCCAGTATCACTGATAAACATAGATGGAAAAATCCTCAACAGAATATTAGCAAAGAGAGTCCAACAGCACATTAAAAGGATCATACACCATGATCAAGTGGGGTTTATTCCAGGAATGCAAGTATTCTTCAATATACGCAAATCAATGTGATAAACCATATTAACAAATTGAAGGAGAAAAACCATATGATCATCTCAACAGAGGAAGAGAAAGCTTTTGACAAAATTCAAACCCATTTATGATAAAATCCCTGCAGAAATTAGGCATAGAGGGAACTTTCCTGAACATAATAAAGGCCATATATGACAAACCCACAGCCAACGTCATCCTCAATGGTGAAAAACTGAAAGGATTTCCACTAAGATCAGGAACAAGACAAGGTTGCCCACACTCACCACTCTTATTCAACATAGTTTTGGAAGTTTTAGCCACAACAATCAGAGAAGAAAAGGAAATAATAGGAATACAAATCGGAAAAGAAGAGGTAAAGCTGTCACTGTTTGCAGATGACATGATACTATACATAGAGAATCCTAAAGATGCTACCAGAAAACTACTACAGTTAATCAATGAATGTGGTAAAGTTGCAGGGTACAAAATTAATGCACAGAAATCTCTGACATTCCTATACACTAATGATGAAAAATCTGAAAGTGAAATCAAGAAAGAACTCCCATTTACCATTGCAACAAAAAGAATAAAATATCTAGGAATAAACCTACCTAAGGAGACAAAAGACCTGTATGCAGAAAATTATAAGACACTGATGAAAGAAATTAAAGATGATACAAATAGATGGAGAGATATACCATATTCTTGGATTGGAAGAATCAACATTATGAAAATGACTTTACTACCCAAAGCAATCTACAGATTCAATGTAATCCCTATCAAACTACCACTGGCATTTTCACAGAACTAGAAGAAAAAAATTCACAATTTGTAGTGAAACAAAAGACCCTGAATAGCCAAAGCAATCTTGAGAACGAAAAATGGAACTGGAGGAATCAGGCTCCTTGACTTCAGACTATACTACAAAGCTACAGTAATCAAGACAGTATGGTACTGACACATAAACAGAAAGATAGATCAATGGAACAAGATAGAGAGCCCAGAGATAAAACCACACATACATGGTCACCTTATCTTTGATAAAGGAGGCAGGAATGTACGGTGGAGTAAGGACAGCCTCTTCAATAAGTGGTGTTGGGAAAACTGGACAGGTACATGTAAAAGTATGAGATTAGATCATTCCCTAACACCATACACAAAAATAAGCTCAAAATGGATTAAAGACCTAAATATAAGACCAGAAACTATCAAACTCTTAGAGGAAAACATAGGCAGAACACTCTATGACATAAATCACAGCAAGATCTTTTTTGACCCACCTCCTAGAGAAATGGAAATAAAAACAAAAATAAACAAAGGGGACCTAATGAAACTTCAAAGCTTTTGCACAGCAAAGGAAACCATAAACAAAACCAAAAGACAACCCTCAGAATGGGAGAAAATATTTGTAAATGAAGCAACTGACAAAGGATTAATTTCCAAAATTTACAAGCAGCTCATGCAGATCAATAACAAAAATAACAAATAACCCAATCCAAAAATGGGTGGAAGACCTAAATAGACATTTCTCCAAAGAAGATATACAGACTGCCAACAAACACATGAAAGAATGCTCAACATCATTAATCATTAGAGAAATGCAAATCAAAACTACAATGAGATATCATCTCACACCAGTCAGAATGGCCATAATCAAAAAATCTACGAACAATAAATGCTGGAGAGGGTGTGGAGAAAAGGGAACCCTCTTGCACTGCTGGTGGGAATGTGAATTAGTACAGCCACTATGGAGAACAGTATGGAGGTTCCTTAAAAATGACAAATAGAACTACCATATGACCCAGCAATCCCACTACTGGGCATATACCCTGAGAAAACCAAAATTCAAAAAGAGTCATGTACCAAAATGTTCATTGTAGCTCTATTTACAATAGCCCGGAGATGGAAACAACCTAATTCCCCAACTTTGGGTGAATGGATAAAGAAGATGTGGCACATATATACAATGGAATATTACTCAGCCATAAAAAGAAACAAAATTGAGCTATTTGTAATGAGGTGAATACACCTAGAGTCTGTCATACAGAGTGAAGTAAGTCAGAAAGAGAAAGATAAATACCATATGCTAACACATATATATGGAATTTAAGAAAAAAATAATGTCATGAAGAACCTAGGGGTAAGACAGGAATAAAGACACAGACCTACTAGAGAAGGGACTTGAGGATATGGGGAGGGGGAAGGGTGAGCTGTGACAAAGCGAGAGAGAGGCATGGACATATATACACTACCAAACGTAAGGTAGATAACTAGTGGGAAGCAGTTGCATAGCACAGGGAGATCAGCTCGGTGCTTTGTGACCGCCTGGAGGGGTGGGAAAGAGAGGGTGGGAGGGAGGGAGACGCAAGAGGGAAGAGATATGGGAACATATGTATATGTATAACTGATTCACTTTGTTATAAAGCAGAAACTAACACACCATTGTAAAGCAATTTTACCCCAATAAAGTTGTTAAAAAAAAACAAACACACAATCACGTTGAAATAATCAAGATTATTTGATACAGATGTATAGTCTGAAAAACTTTATGTCAATTGAAGAATTTTAGAACATAGAGAATAATAAATTATGAAGTGTGTACAAGAATCTGTTTAGAAGAAAAAGTAAATTAAAATAGTGAAAACAAAACAAAAAAAAAAGAAGGTAGAAACCAGAAACTCACTTTCTCAGCTCCCCTTGGACAGGGCTTCATCACGTGATCTAGGCACCATTCAAAGCATACGTCTAGAGGAGGCTTCCAGGAAGAAGCAACGGTCCTGCAGAGTCTGCATTCTGGCCAGGGTGGTGTCTTTGAGAGCAGTATTCACAGAGGTTCGGTGTCCAAGGCACAGTATCAGTGGTGTCAGCTGCTCTATTCATACCCACCAGTGGTGATGGTTGGTGCTTCCTTGGAGCCATCTGCAGGATGGCTGTGGGTTTGTTTCTGTGTATACATGCATATGTAATATGATTATCATTATTTGCAGTTGTTACGATTTACATTCATTGCCAAAACTAAACTGGAGGATATTGAACATTGCTCCTAGGGAAATACAGTGCTTGTTTCCTGCAAGCCTGTGGTCACAACATTTCATCAACAAATCAATACATTACCTTCTTTATGTGTTTCTGTTTAGAGACACCTTATTTAATATATATTTTAATCCATAGCCAATAGCACAGTAACTAATGTTGGAACAAAGCTGATTTAGCACACAGTTCTCCATGAGACACATCACAGCTCTCTTATGTGTAGGAGCAGTGGACAGCACTGCAGCACTGTGCTTGGGGGCATTTTATACAGCAAAATTTCCAAAAAAGAAAATGCACACCCACAAATATACAACAACAAAACCTTGCAAAAGCATAGGCTACTTATATTGCCAAAAGGACACTTGTTTATAGTTGCCTTGTTGGACCTCAGCTGGTTACTTGTACTTAGGTGATTCAAAATTTTTGTTCTATAAATGTCCAAAAATGATCACTAAAGTACCATAAGTATTGATTTTGAGGTTACAAATAAATGTTTGTGAGTGGGTGAATTTGCAAATATGGAATCTGTGAACAATGAGGATATAATTTTTTTAAATCTGGCTTTCTAGCATCCTTGGAGAGTCTGTGCATTATCTCATATCCACTAATTAATTATTTCTGTTTCAACACTAGACTAGACTGTTCTATATTTGAAATACTATCTTAATATGGCATTGTACCAATAGTGCTTTCTAATCTATTGGCTTCTTGACAAATTTTTAAAAATCCTCTTAAGGATTTATTTGTATTTTTCTCTGATGTTTGTGATTTATATTATTTTATATCTACCTAAATGGTTATTCTGTTCTATTTTTGCCATTATTAAAAATAGCGGTAAGTAAATTAGAACTAACCTCAATAAAGCACCTACTATGCTAGGAAATAATTTAGATACTGTATGGTTTGCAAAACTCTATAAGAATGATTTATAATTTTCAAGATCTCCTAAGGCAGTTTTAAAATGATATCCTATGAATACTTTTGCCAAAACAATCTTTAAAGGAAACTGTAATTAAAAATAAATATGCACATATATTTTATATTTACACACATTTCTATGATTATTAATTCCTTCAATATATCCACATCTTCATTATTTTGAGTATTGTTTTCCTCTTATCTGAAGAGCATCTTTTAGAATTTCTTATACTGTGGATTTGTTAGTGATTAGTTTTCTAAGCTTCCCTTAGTGCTGTAAAGCTTTATTTCATCTTAATTTTTAAAATATATTTTCACTGGCTATAAAATTCTAGATAGGCATTTTTAAGCATTTTGGTTTGTTCATCTTTCTACAAAGATTTTTTTTTCTTTCTTTCTTTTGGTCTGTTTCATTTTGGATAGTTTCTCTTGTTATTTTTCAAGTACATTGGTATTTTTTCTTTGCTGACTAATCATCAGTGAATCCCATCCAGAGTATTTTTTATTACATATATATTTTTTTATTTTTAGAAATTTCACCTGGGAATAGTTCATAGCTTTCACTCCTCTCTGCATTATGTTCATGTTTTCCTTTACCTACATGAGCATGTGAAACCCATTTATAATAGCTGTTTTATCATACTTGTCAGCAAATTTAATACTCTGAGTAATATTTGGATCTGTTTTAATTGAGCAATATATTTCCTAATTAGGGATTAAATTTTCCAGCCTCTTTGTATGTCTGATTATTTTGGATTGGATGTTAGACATTTTAACTTTTTGTTGTTGTATGCTGATTTGCGTGTGGTACTTTAAATAGTGTTGGATTTGTCCTGGAACTCAAGTAGTTACTTGGGATAAGTTTACCTTCTTGTAGTTTCATGTTTTTTTGCTTTTTGATAGTCCAGAGCAGCTTTAGTCAAAGGCCAATTTAGCACTATTAAGGTGATACTCTTCTTAGGACTCTACCCAATGTCTCATAGGCTCTGATGTCTTAACACCCTTGCTTGTGTGAGCATGAATTCTTTTAAACCACGTGTAGGATCTTGGAATTATTTATCCTACTGGTTTTCAACAGTTCATTCCTCAGGCTAAGGGATTTTCTTCTTGTGCACGCACAGATATAAGGGGTTCCATCTGCAGATATCTGAAGCTATCTCTTACTTTTCCTCATTCTTTCATTAACTCTTCCCTGAAAATTGCACCTGACTTATCCTTTCTAGTTTCCCATCTCTGCCTCCTAAAGTTAGATTGCCAGATTCTGTTGGGATTCCACCTTCTAGCACTGTTCTAAAGACTGCATTCAAGAAGTAGGTTGGGGATAGGACTTCTTTTTCCTCTTCTCTCTTAGTCCTGTACCTTCTGTTGTCCAATGTTTAAATGCTATTGTTTTGTATGTTCTGTCCAGTTTTCTAACTATTTAAGATAAGAAGGTAATGAAGATTACTCCATAGTCTTAAAAGCAGAAGTCTGGAACCCCTATTAATAAAACAGATGAACATTCATCAACTCTGCTTGAAATGAGAGTGAAAAGCTTATATGCTGCCAACTAAACTTCTTCTCTGCCCCACAATATCTCCACTGTAAAGTACTGGACCCAAGAAATTTCAGGGAGGTGGGTCATGGTTTGAAAATAGCTCATCTAGAAATGCCATATCAACTTAGTAACAAATGAGTATTTAAAATACATTCTCATTAATTCAATATGTGTTTATTGAGTATACACTATGCTTTAGGTATTGCAGACTACAATAATGTGCCTTAGAATGCTCTCAGTCTAATAATGTAGAGACATATGTATGAAAATATTTACAAAGCAATAATTACAAATAAATGCTAGTAGAGCTGTGTAATGCAAAGATCTACATGGAAAACTTTGAGATTTCACTGAGCATACAACATTTATGCAGTTATGAATAAACAGTGGGAACATGCCAGCTATGTAATATAGGGTTAGGCAACCAAGGCAGAGAGGAACAAGTGGGCAAAGGGCAGTAGCTTGAAACAACCTGGTTTGCTCTAGAAATCACAAGGAGCCATAATAACTTGAAGGTGTTGGATGTGTAGGTCATCCCAGAAAGTAAAGCAGGAGCTGGAGCAGATTGTCATTTTATTACAGAATTTAGATTTTATAATTAAGTTGATATTAATCAGATGACTATGCTTTAAAAGATTTATGGTTTAGAAAGATAACATTACTTGAAATTTGGAAAATGGCTTAACACTAGAGTTCTTAACATTGACTGAAAATTGCAATATTCTGGAGACTTTAAAATATATAGATGTCTAGGGCATACAAGACAGAGATTCTGATTCTGATTTGAGTCCTTGCTCAAGTACAGTGTTTTTCCAAAACTCCATATATTCATACAATTTTAGGCAAAACCTTAAAACCTTATGGCCATAAGAGAAAGATCAGTGAAACTGTAAGTTAATTATAAGTTATCCTTTTCTGATAGAATTGAGAGGCAACTATAACTAACTATAACTAATGCAAAAGCAAGGCACTAGGCAAGGAGCTGTAGAGCCACAGTTCTCAAAATCTGATATGCACCGGAATCACCTGGGATAATTGTCTAGAATGTAGAATTGTTTTTTAATTTAATTGTATTTATTTATTTATTTTTATACAGCAGATTCTTATTAGTTATCTATTTTATACATATTATTGTATATATGTCGATCCCAATCTCCCAGTTCATCCCACTACCATCTCCCCACTGAATGTTGAATTTTTAGGTCTGATTTTTTAAGCCATCAACTTTGTGTATTTGATATAGCACACACTTTCACAAGAGTCCTAGGTGATTTTGAATCAGAAAGTTTGAAGATTACACTTCAAAGGGAGAAAAATGTTTATGAGATGCTTAGAGCTCTGTGGATTGGATTTTGAAGCTGTGAAACTCAAAGACAGGATAAACACTATAATTCCAACTATATGACATTCTGGAAAAAGCAAAACAATGAAGACAGTAAATAGACCAGTGACTGCCAAAATGTTAGTGGGGAGGAGGAGATGAAAAGTTGAATCACAGAGAATTTCTAAGGCAGCACAACTACCCTGAAATATACTATAATGGTGGATACATGCCAAATTATAAATTTGTCCAAATCCATAGAATTTACAAGTGTGAACCCTCCTGTAAACTATGAATGATGACGTTTTGGTGATAATGATGTTTCAATGTAGGTACATCAATAGAAACAAACGTACTACTCTGATGACGGATGCTAATAATGTAGGAAGTTTTACATGCATGGGAGCAGGGTCTTATGGGAAATCTCTGTACCTCCTATTCGATATTGCTGCGAACCCAAAACTACTCCAAAAATAAAGTCTATTTTAAAAATTCTAAGTTTAATTTTCTTACAAATAAAAATTCCTTTTATGTAATACAAATGTATGATTCAAAATTAAGATAACTGAAAAGTAAAAAATTATCTTATACATGTTTTTCTGCTTAACACATACTTATTCATAAACTCATAAATGTATAGAGAAAAATATTCCTCTACATAAGAGTGTCCTTCTGTTTAATAAACAAAGCATGTTCATAATTGACTAGGTTGATATCATCTCTGTTTTGTGAAAGTCACTGTATTGATATTTTTTGACAAATTTATTTTATTTACTTCATAAGATTTTCTTAATAGTAGGCTATTATTTATCCTACTCTGAATTTCAGAAAGATTGAATCTTTATATTCATAAATCTAGGCACATTAATATTTTCTTCCCAGAAATAGTCGAAATGTCAGGAAAGATTTTTTTTTTGGTAGCATCCGTTCTTCTCTGATACATAGTATTGCAAAAGAGAAATGCTATTGATTTTAAGTACTCTAAAGATTACATTAATGAAACCCCAAACTTTATCTTTCAAAATGTTATTTCAAAAGGAATCTATTGATTTCTAACCTGTGATGTAAATGGTTGTATTATTTTTAACTATTCATCTCTCGTGATTGTTTTAGCTAAACATTTAACTTCCTCTACTTCTTCAGAGGCCACAGTTGTATTTTGCCCCAGTGCTGCTGTATAGGAAGTGGCATGTTAGGTAAACTATCCTTGAGAAAATACTTTATTTCTTATAAAATGCTTAGTCTACTGTGTGGGCAAATAAGTCAAGTATGAAGTAGGGAGAAGCCAGAATAAAAGAAAAAAAGACTAAAGAGGAACTATGCTTTAGTAAGAGCAAAACACTACTATTTTGTGTCAACTTTCTGAGTAAAATCAATAATAGCACATTTAGTCTAACCATAGAGTTAAAATTAATGAAACTTTAATATAAAATTGCATGGTCAAAGTTATTGAAGACAGAAAATTTATTTAATACTTTTAACTGACACTTCCCTGAAACCTTTCTTAAATAGCATCTGCTTGTTTCCTGTTCAATTTAATTTAGACAACTAATGTTAGGTTACTTTTATAATATTTATAATATTTAAACTTTGGCTAAAACGTATGTGGCCACAAAGAAAATATGGGACTAGAGGAGAAAAGGAGAGATATTTAAACCATTACTAAAAGAAAGATAACAGAGAATGAAGAAAGGGTAAAAAATGCATAAAGAACAAGACAGAAAAAAAAAATTAAAAGGCCCACTGAATAAAGCTCAAGTTGTCCAAAGACATGTTTTTGACCTCTGCATCTGGTATACAGCTTCATCGTCCCTCATTTCATCAAACAGAAACATGGTCCTCCATCAGCTTTCCTCCTCCAAATACAAGAGGGCTTTCTTAGAATGAAGAAATCACCAACCTCCACTCTTTCCTGTAAATTAATGAGAAATTAAATTGAGAAGTGGGAAAAAGTGGCCTGATGGAATTACTCACTGATTTTTTTTTTTAATTTTCTTTGATCTGTCCTTAAAGACACCTGGTTTTGAAAGATATTGGAGGCAAGTCAAGGAAGGAGAGAAGATCAGTGACAGGGATTGTTCAAGGCTCTAGCACTTTCCTATCAATCAGGGCCTGATAAATAACCTGGTGAATCATGCCCATCTGTGGGCATGGTTCTTGGACTGGACTTGGAATCAATAGAACAAAAACACAGAGAATATTACACCATGTATAAAAGAAAAGGACCTTGAGCTGTGGTAAGTACATACTGTGCAGATGATAAAAGATACTGAGTGGTAGAGACATACCTAAGCAAGGTGTATGAGAGTTTAAGAAGCCCTACACTGACTGTTCCTTTATTTAAAGCTATATAGCATAGTGACTCTTCTCGAATGGTTTTACTCTAGTTAAGGAGAGTACAGAGACTCATCATCAGGTGTCAGGACCACTAAGGTACTGCTGACTTCTTGCTCCAACTTGCAAGCCTGGTGGGTAACACTGAGAACTAACACACACAAAAACACAAACACACTCACACACAAATACCCAATGAACTGGCTACTTTCAATATCTTAAAAAAAAAACAAAACAATAAATAACTCCAATTATGCTACATTTACATTTTGACCTTCAATTTCACTTTCTATTTTGACATTCTAACTGCAAGGAACCTCAGGGGATCTGGCTCCAGGAGAGTTTCATTTATACTTTTTTTTCTTTTTAACATACATGATGCATCAAGCTTGGTCCATATTCTCTACCTCATTTTTCTTTTTCAAGTTTTCAAATATTTTATTTATTTTTTTAAATTTTTAAAAATTTATTTTACTTTTAAAATTGTGAAGACTTTTTATTTATTTATTTATTTTTCTTAACATCGTTATGGAGTATAATTGCTTTACGATGTTGTGTTAGTTTCTGCTGTATAATAAAGTGAATCAGTTATATGTATACATATATCCCCATATACCCTCCCTCTTGAGTCTCCCTCCTACCCTCCCTATCCTACCCCTCTAGGTGGTCACAAAGCACCAAGCTGATCTCCCTGTGCTATGCAGCTGATTCTCACTAGCTATCCATTTTACATTTGGTAGTGTATATATGTCCATGCCCCTCTCTCACTTCCTCCCAGGTCACCCTTCCCCCTCTCCGTGTCCTCAAGTCCATTCTCTACATCTGCACCTTTATACCTGTCCTGCCCATAAGTTCGTCAGAACCATTTTTTTTTTTTTTTAGATTCCATATATATATGTTAGCGTATGGTATTTGTTTTTCTCTTTCTGACTTCACTCTGTATGACAGACTCTAGGTCCATCCACCTCACTACAAATAACTCAATTTCGTTTCTTTTTATGACTGAGTAATATTCCGTTGTATATATGTACCACATCTTCTTTATCCATTCATCAGTCAATGGACACTTAGGTTGCTTCCATGTCCTGGCTATTGTAAATAGTACTGCAATGAACATTGTTGTACATGACACTTTTTGAATTATGGTTTTCTTAGGGTGTATGCCCAATAGTGGGATTGCTGTGTCATATGGTAATTCTACTTTCAGTTTTTTAAGAAACCACCATGCTATTCTCCATAGTTGCTGTATCAATTTGCATTCCTGCCAACAGTGCAAGAGGGTTCCCTTTTCTCCACACCCTCTCCAGCATTTATTGTTTGTAGATTTTTTGATGATGGCCATATGGCCATTCTGCCCTGTGTGAGGTGATACCTCATTGTAGCTTTCATTTGCATCTCTCTAATGATTAGTGATGCTGAGCATCCTTTCATGTGTTTGTTGGCAATCTTTATATCTTCTTTGGAGAAATGTTTATTTAGGTCTTCTGCCCATTTTTGGGTAGAGTTGTTTGTTATTTTGATATTGAGCTGAATGAGCTGCTTGTATATTTTGGAGATCAATCCTTTGTCAGTTGCTTCACTTGCAAATATTTTCTCCCATTCTGAGGGTTGCATTTTCATCTTGTTTGTGGTTTCCTTTGCTGTGCAAAAGTTTTTAAGTTTCATTAGGTCCCATTTGTTTATTTTTGTTTTTAGTTCCATTTCTCTAGCAGGTGGGTCAAAAAGGATCTTGCTGTGATTTATGTCATAGAGTGTTCTGCCTATTTTCCTCTAAGAGTTTTATAGTGTCTGGCCTTATGTTTAAGTCTTTAATCCACCTTGAGCTTATTTTTATATACGGTGTTAGGGAGTGTTCTAGTTTCATTATTTTACATGTAACTGCCACGTTTTCCCAGCACCATTTACTGAAGAGGCTGTCTTTTCTCCATTGCATATTCTTGCCTCCTTTATCAAAGATAAGGTGACAATAAGTGAGTGGGTTTATCTCTGGGCTTTTTATCCATTTCCATTGCTCTATATTTTTATTTTTGTGCCAGTACTCTCTTGATTACTGTAGCTTGGTAGTATAGTCTGAAGACAGGGAGACTGATTCCTCTCACTCTGTTTTTCTTTCTCAAGATTGCATTTGCTACTCGGGTTCTTTTGTGTTTCCAGACAAATTGTGAAATTTTTTGTTCTAGTTCTGTGAAAAATGCCATTGGTAGTTTGATAGGGATTGCATTAAATCTGTAGATTGCTTTGGATAGTATAGTCATTTTCACAATGTTGATTCTTCCAATCCAAGAGCATGGTATATCTCTCCGTCTGTTTGTATTATCTTTAATTTCTTTCATCAGAGTCATACTTTTCTGCATACTGGTCTTTTGTCTCCTTAGGTAGGTTTACTCCTAAGTATTTTATTTTTGTGGCAATGGTAAATGGGAGTGTTTCCTTAATTTCTCTTTCTAATTTTTCATCATTAGTGTATAAGAACACAAGAGATTTCTATGCATTAATTTTGTATCCTGCTACTTTACCAAATTCATTGATTAGTTTTAGTAGTTTTCTGGTAGCATCCTTAGGATTTTCTATGTATAGTACCATGTCATTCACAAACAGTGACAGTTTTACTTCTTCTTTTCCAATTTGGCTTCCTTTATTTATTTTTCTTCTCTGATTGTTGTGGTTAAAACTTCTACAAACTATGTTGAATAATAGTGGTGAGAGTGGGCAACCTTGCCTTGTTCCTGAACTTAGAGGAACTTATTTTCAGTTTTTCACCATTTAGCATGATGCTTGCTGGAGGTTTGTCATATATGACCTTTATTATGTTGAGGTAGTTTCCCTCTATGCCTGCTTTCTGAAAAGCATTTATCATAAATGGGTGTTGAATTTTGTCAAAAGAATTTTCTGCATCTATTGAGATGATCATATGTTTTTTCTCCTTCAATTTGTTAATATGTTTTATCACATTGATTGATTTGTATATATTGAAGAATCCTTGCATTCCTGGGATAAACCCCACTTGATAATGGTGTGTGATTCTTTTAATGTGCTGTTGGATTCTGCTTGCTAGTATTTTGTTGAGGATTTTTTTTCTTTTTCTCACTGTTGTGGCCTCTCCCGTTTTGGGGCACATGCTCCAGACATGCAGGCCCAGCAGCCATGGCCCATGGGCCAAGACACTCCACAGCACGTGGGATACTCCCAGACTGTGGCACGAATCTGCATCCCCTGCATCAGCAGGTGGACTCTCAACCACTGTGCCACCAGGGAAGCCCTTTTGTTGAGGATTTTTGCATCTATGTTCATCAGTGATATTGGTCAGCAGTTTTCTTTTTTTGTTACATCTTGTCTGGTTTTGGTATCCGGGTGATGGTGGCCTCATAGAATGAGTTTGGGAGTGTTCCTCCCTCTGCTATATTTTGGAAGAGTTTGAGAAGGATAGGTGTTAGCTCTTCTCTAAATGTTTGATAGAATTTGCCTGTGAAGCCATCTGGGCTTGGGCTTTTGTTTGTTGGAAGATTTTTAATCACAGTTTTAATTTCAGTGTTTGTGATTGGTCTGTTTACATTTTCTATTTCCTCCTGGTTCAGTCTTGGAAGGTTGTGCTTTTCTAAGAATTTGTTCATTTCTTCCAGCTTGTCCATTTTATTGGCATATAGTTTCTTGTAGTAATCTGTCATGATCCTTTGTATTTCTGCACTGACAGTTGTTACTTCTTTCTCATTTCTAATTCTATTCATTTGAGTCTTCTCCTTTTTTTTCTTGAGGAGTCTGGCTAGTGGTTTATCAATTTTGTTTATTTTCTAAAAGAACCAGCTTTTACTTTTATTGATCTTTGCTATTGTTTCCTTCATTTCTTTTTCATTTATTTCTGATCTAATCTTTATGATTTCTTTCCTTCTGCTAACTTTGGGGAATTTTTGTTCTTCTTTCTCTGATTGCTTTAGGTGTAAGGTTAGGTTGTTTATTTGAGATATTTCTTGTTTCTTGAGGTAGGATTGTACTGCTATAAACTTCCCTCTTAGAACTGCTTTTGCTGTATCTCATAGGTTTTGGGTCATCGTGTTTTCATTGTCATTTTTTTCTAGGTATTTTTTTTATTTCTTCAGTTATCTCTTGGTTATTTAGTAGTGTATTGTTTAGCCTTCTTGTGTTTGTAGTTCTTATAGTTTTTTTTTTTTCCCCTGTAGTTGATATCTAGTCTCACAGCATTGTGGTCAGAAAAGATATTTGATATGGTTTCAATTTTCTTAAATTTACCAAGGTTTTGTTTATGACCCAAGATACGGTCTATCCTTGAGAATGTTCCTGAGGCTGCTGGGAGAGATTTCCCTTTCTCTTCTTTGTTCACACAGCTCCAGGGCTTCAGCTTTGAATTTGGCACCACCTCTGCTTGTAGGTAACCTGAGGGCATCTGTTCTTCCCCATTGTTTTGGGTGGAACAAGGAGAGGAAATTCAGAGTGCCACCTAAACCAGCTTCAGAGACAGGCACATGCCATGGCTATCAGCACAGACACCAAACAGGAGGGGGTTAAAGTAGCAGCTGATTAGGGGGCTCTTGCTCCCTCATGCCAGGGGGAGGTAGAGGTACGGTATTTATAATTGGAATGCAGGTTAAGTCTGTGGCAGCAGAGGCTGGTGTGACATTGCAACAGCCTGAGGTGCACCATGTGTTCTCCTGGGGAAGTGGTCCCTGGATCACAGGATCCTTGCTGTGGAGGGCTGCACAGGATCCTGGGTGGGGAGCAAGGTATGGATAATGACCTGTGCTTGCACACAGGATTCTTGGTGTCTGCAGCAGCAACGTTAGCATTTTATGCCCATCTCTAGTGTCCGAGCTGATAGTCACAGCTCACGCCTGTCTCTGGAGCTCCTTTAGGTGGAGCTCTGCCTGCTGTGGGCAGATAGGGAAGGAATCCCCTCTCCTCACACACACTGAAAAAGTGGTCTCTTGAGGGAAGGAATCCCCTCTCCTCACACACACTGAAACAATGGTCTCTTGAGGGAAGGAATCCCCTCTACTCACACACACTGAAACAATCGTCTCTTGCCTCTTCAGCAGGTCCAGACTTTTCCCCGGACTCCCTCTCGGCTAGCCGTGGTGCACTAACCTCTTCAGGCTGTGTTCACGCTGCCAGCTGCCAACCCCACTCCTCTCCCTGCACTCCAACCGAAGACCGAGCCTCAGGTCCCAGCCCCGCCCACCCCAGCGGGTGAGCAGAGAAGCCTCACAGGCTGGTGAGTTCAATCGGCACCGATCCTCTGTGTGGGAATCTCTCCGCTTTGCCCTCCGCACGCCTGTTGCTGTGCTCTCCTCTGCGGCTCCGAAACTCCCCCCTCCACCACCCGCAGTCTCCGCCGGCGAAGGGGCTCCTAGTGTGTGGAAACCTTTCCTCCTTCATGTCTCCCTCCCACTGGTGCTGGTCCCATCCCTATTCTTTTGTCTCTGTTTATTCTTTTTGCTTTTGCCCTACCCAGGTACGTGGGGACTTTCTTGCCTTTTGGGAGGTCTGAGGTCTTCTGCCAGCGTTCAGTAGGTGTTCTCTAGGAGTTATTCCATGTGTAGATGTATTTCTGATGTATTTGTGGGGAGGAAGGTGATCTCCATCTTACTCCTCCACCATCTTGAAAGTTCCCCTCTTTACCTCCTTTTTAAAATTTAATCCTCCTAATAGTATCTGAGACAGGAAATTCTCTAAATCTAAATTTGACAGGTAGGAAAATGAGTTCTGGATCCAAGAGATAATAAAGGTCACAGTTACAGCAATGGGTGGGTCAGAGATTTGTATTCACATCTCTCATCCTTTTGACCAAGCCTTTCACAATTACAGAATTTTACTGCAGAAAGTGGGACCCACGAATAAATAGGACTAAAGAGGACTTTGGAGAGGTCAAATTCAAACTTACTTTTTTTAATAAATGAGAACTCTGAACTTGGGGAGATACTAAGTGACTTTTTCAAGGTCAATGAATGATGCAGAACTAGACCCCAAGTCTCCTGAATTCTGTATGCCCACTGACTGTGTAGGCTACTTGTTTTTGCTTTCTTAACAAAATTATTTTTTTCCATCTATTAAACATTATTATTCTTATTTGGGTAACTTTCAAGATACTCATTACCTAGAGACAAAGTAATGTAATTTTATGAAGTGTTTATTTAATGATTACGTATTTTAAAAAATAGTTCCATAAATTTTCAGTGAATCTGTCTTGCTGTTGTTACTGGCGTAACAGTAACCTCCATGTAGCTGGTTAAGGAGGTATTATTATAAACCATATTAAAAGCTATCCACTTGAAACTAATTGATTCCTATGCCCCTCAAACCACCAATCTTGAAACAAAATCAGAAACTTGGTAGAATGAGCTTAAATTCTTAAGTGAAAAGACTCAAACATTGCAGTCTGAACTACAGACCTTTAAAGCTCTCTCAGGAGTTTTAATTAAGGATAATGCTCTTCTCTTCAGGAAAGAGAGATGCACTTTAAAACTTTATGGAAAAAAACGATAGGTCTTAAATCCATGTGAGAACTCACAGAGAAATACTACATCCTAATCCTACTGCTATAATTGAAGCTATTTTGAAGATTTAATTCTCACTTCTCCCTTTTTGCCAAAGGCTAATGCTTTTGCATGCCAGTGATAAGGTTCAATAACCACATGAGCTCAGAGATGTCTTCCTTGGGGCTTTAAGAAGCAAAGCTGTAGATAAAGATAGAATCGTCTCTATTATATGAGGAGGAATTATATATGCAATATAAAGTGCTTTCTCTTTTAATTATCCCCTTGCTTTTTATCCAAAGTTCTCTGAGCCTTCTCCCAAAGAGGCACTATTTTACCTTAGACAGGCATTTCCATTCTCATCCACTGTGATTCATTTGCCATACCACTGAATAAAAAGTAAAAATTAATATTGAAAGAAAAAATTTTCCATAAAACAATACAGTAGACCAGACTTCACCCATGGTACAAAATTGGCCAGGAACTATGCTGTCTGTATCATGGAGTGTTAGGAAATATGATGTTGGTATTTTTAAATTAATTGTTAATATTTAAGGTGGAAGGTATCACATTTAAGTAATTTGAATTTCCAGTTTTTCCTGAAAATCTCAGAAGATCTGATAATATTCAGTCTGTATTTCTGTGTAGAATCAATAACTCCTGCATCTGGGTGGTCTGTAGTGTCTCTAGTTCAACATGTATCCCAATCCTTCATGTTAATTGAAACATCTTCCAGTGGTTTTATAGACTTCTGAACTTCCTATATCTGCAGTAAACTCTAGCATTTGTGCATGCAATATTCATGGTTTTTACTATTTGCAAGTAAAACTCAAGGTCCAGGATATTAACTAATGTGTCACTTTACTGCAGGACTGAGTTAACTTGATGTCTCCAATTCCATTCTCTTCATCTCATCTCAATTTTGTCTTTCTCAATTCCTCATTACATGTTCAATAACTTAAAAAAAACAAAAACAAATAAACAAATATTAAAACAATATTTTTTTTACTTTGAAAATGACTCCCTAGGAGACATTCGATTTCAATTCTCATCATAGAAAACAAGAGATAGTAATACGTCTAGAATGATGTGTTTAATAGTGTGATGGCATGTTCATCTGTAGGCTTGATCCATGCTGTGATGGAGCCCATGTCCAGTATTTTTGATGTAAACATCTATGCCATAAACGATTTTTCTTTTTTCTTTTGTTTGTTTGTTTGTTTGTTTTGTGGTATGTGGGCCTCTCACTTTTGTGGCCTCTCCCGTTGCAGAGCACAGGCTCCAGATGCACAGGCTCAGTGGCCATGGCTCATGGGCCCAGCCGCTCTGCGGCACGTGGGAACTTCCCTAAACGGGGCACGAACCCGTGTCCCCTGCATTGGCAGGCAGACTCTCAACCACTGCACCACCAGGGAAGCCCAATTTGCCGTAAACGTTTTTACCACAGAACTAATTGGCCATGAGGCAATTGTGCTATGACAGCTAAAATCACTGGTTGACAATTTGGTTTCATAGTTTGGTTTCAACTGGTTGAAATGTGTTAGCATTTCTTCCATTGAGTGATGTTATTGATGGCTTTATTGAGCTGACAGATGACAATGATTTGCCCCAAGAGTTGGTTATTTATTTTGAAACTCCCTACCTTGGAGGAGAAAGAGGCTGAGGGTCTCAAAAGTACAGGGTTGAACCTACATTTCCCATAGAACTTAGAAACATCTATCAAAGGACACGTGACCATATGTCAAGAACAAATGATACTGTAGAAGGCTTTCACAATGCAATACAAAGTTCAGTTACAAATGAGCATCTTAGTATTTGGAAACTGATACCTCTTTAATGAAGGATGAAAGTTTTGTGAGAAAGAAAATATGTGATGCCTAAGGAGGAAACAAATCAATAAGCAAAAAAAAAATGTATAATCTTATGAATGAAAGACTTTAAGGACAGTTCTTAGGTACAACCCACAAAATAGAATCAGTTACTTGTGCAGCACTGCATGACTCTACACACTTTTAAATGTATTCAAATTATTTTATCTTGTTATTCTTTTTTCACATTTCATTATGTTCTTTTTAATATCCCTCCTTTATTTTTTGTTATCTTTTACTGAAAAATTACCTTATGGCCAATTAGTTATGTGGCAAAAATATTTGTGGCAAAAATGCCTGCTGTAAAGATGTCTACTGTAATGATGCTTATGGCAAAAGTACAGGTGCTCCCCACATTTTGAAACTTCCCTTTACACCACTTCACTTTTAAAAGAGACTTACATTAGTACTTGTTTTCGTTAACAGAAAGAAATCCAAAGAGGATTTTTGCTTTTACCAAAAAAGGAAAAAATCAAAAACGGTGTTCAGTGTTTGTTTTGCAGCAAGCTGTTATAGAGGCAGTGTGTACTCCAAGCATTGACAGTGACACAGTCAAGCTCCTTCCACAGGGACCACACTGAGCATCTCAACATCAGGCTTTGACCTGTGTCTGTGGGCATCTGTGATTTATCTAATTTATTTTGTGCATCCATTAGCGATATGTGTCCTAAAGTAATTGCTTCTTCCCTTTATGCCTTTTCAGTTTAGTAAATGTTTCATAAGAACGCTCTACTTTCAAATATTGGGGAAACCTATACCTAAAAATGATGAAACCACCATCTACTTCCCATGAATGTTATAGCTAATGCAAAACGGTCCATCAAGTGAGAAAGAAACCTTAATTAGAAATTGAAATTGTATTTTACTTTGGCTGGTGAGTATAATGCACAGGGAATGTATAACTCTCTCTAGCAGTTAGGTTTTAGAAAACTCCAAAGGACTACACAAATACTCCATAAATTACTGAAGTTAACTGTGACTAATGTGGTGTCATTTCAAGTAAAATTTAACTGAAACACTTTAAAAAGTATTTTCTTTGCATAATCCATTCACTTGTACCACACATATTTATTGAGCGACTCATATGTCAATCATTTTTCTTTGATTTTAATGACTCGTACAGTCTAGTGGGAAAGATAGGCATTAAACAATCACACAGATATAGAAATTTCACTAAAAGATTAGTGATTACCAAGAGCTGAGGGAAGAGGGAAGGTGGGGAATAACTGTTTCTTTTTGAGATAATGAGAATATTATAAAATTAGCTGTGATGATTACTCAACTCTATGAAAAAAAAACTGAATAGTACACTTTAAAAGGATAAAATTTATGTCAATTATATCTCAAAAAAAAAAGCTGTTATTAGGGGAAAAAAAAGGATCATGCCTGTTCATGGCTCAAAACTCACCCAGCAGTGATATTTGGCAAGCTTAGAAGAATATAAAGAGACATTTTAATAGCCTCTGAGGACTCAGATTTTAAAAGACTATCTCTCTGATCCCAATTACTACCATTCCATGTCTCACTAACTGCACTCACAAGCCCTCTTGTTCTCCAACTGCCAAACTTCTTTTTGCCTTAGTGGCTTCAACCTTTCTCTTCCTCTTCCTGGGAGGCCACTGTCCTGGGCAATTTCAAAGTTTATTCTTTCTTTCATAGAAAACTTTATTTTATTGAGAAAAACTTAGCAGGAACTTTCCTAAATCTAATTTCTTTAACCACCTTATGCATCCATTAATCTGTATTATTTACACTTCTTTATTTCCATAGTATTTAATACTTGTTAATATTTCATATATAATTTTGTTTGTTGTGTATGCTTCCAGTCTTTCCCTGTAGAATGGGATGGAACCTCTGTTTCTTGGGGTTTTTTTTTGTTTGTTTACTTATATGGCCTCAGCATTTTTTAATGAATTAGTAAATGTAACATGAATGAATTAATTAAATATGTGAGTATAGTTTTTGCAATTTTTTTTTTTTTTGTGGTACATGGACCTCTCACTGTTGTGGCCCCTCCCATTGCGGAGCACAGGCTCCAGAGCGCAGGCCCAGCGGCCATGGCTCATGGGCCCAGCTGCTCCGTGGCATGTGGGATCCTCCCGGACCGGAGCACAAACCCGTGTCCCCTGCATCGGCAGGCGGACTCTCAACCACTGCGCCACCAGGGAAGCCCAATATGTGAGTATTTTTAAACCTTAAATCTTAGTTTTCTCATCTGTAAAATGTGAATAATAATATCCCATGTTTGAGGATATTTTATGGTTAAAAGAAGTAATGGGTGCAGAATACCTGTCACATCCTCAGCTTAACTATCCTAGAAGATAGGGGTCCAAAGACAACTTTTCTTTGTAGCAATTAGAGAGGTTCTGAATTTTGTTACACTTCCATGGACATGATCATATAAAAGCACAAATAATTTGCCTTATCTTGAAAATACCTATACATACTTAAATACCAAGAAATGTGGGACTTTCCTGGTGGTCCAGTGGTAAAGAATCCACCTTCCAATGCAAGGGACACGAGTTTGATCCCTGGTCAGGGGATCTAAGATCCTACATGCCACAGGGCAACTAAGACCGTGCGACAAAACTACCGAGCTCATGTGCCTCAACGAGAGAGCCCGCGTGCTGCAAACTACAGAGCCCATGAACCCTGGAGCCTGTGCACCACAACTAGAGAGAGAAAACCTGCACACCACAATTAGAGAGAAGCCGGAGCACCACAAAAAATGCCTCAATGGCCTGATGCAGCCAAAAAAAAAAAAGAGATAAAAGAAGATAAAGTAAGAAGAAAACATTCAAAGTTTAAATATAAGGTACTTTGAGATCTTGAAGGTGGATATTGTTAGTGATTCCCTGAATTGTCTCAGTTAATGTCACCAGAGCCCCTGGAGTAATTGGTTACTTGTCCCACAGTACTTACTAAAGGAAAGAATTATTCAGGCTTGCTGATTTACCCATAGAAATAATCCCCAGAAAGGAGACAAGTGCTGAAACAATTTTAAGCTGTCAACATCTAAAAAAGTGTTGCCCAAAGGAGAGCATAAAAGCTGAATGTCTGAAAATTCTCTGAGTTTTCTTGCTTTTTATTAAAATAATAGCAATAGAGGTGTGTACATTTTCTTCCCAATAAATTTTTTAATCTCAAGTTTTTATAAAAGATTGCCAAGTAGGTAAGAATGGGCACATGTTCTTTAAAAGGGTATCTAAACAGTCCAATCATTTATTCAGATGAGAACCATGTAAAGGGTACCTAACGTGTTCATGGTTACACTTGCCTTGAGAACTAGACTGAAGAACAAAACAGACAGATCACACATCGTCATGGAGATTAGAGTGTTATAGGAGATATGGGCATTAAACCAACTGGCAAAAAATATGAAGATAAATATATATTTTAAAGTGTTATAGGTTAGGAAGAAACAATGGTAACATCCAGATTCCAAAGCGGGGAAAATGGCAGTACTGCAGGAGAATTGTAATGAGGTCAGCTTTCTTTGAGGGAGTAAAATTTGAGTCAGGCATACAAATATACTTGGAGGTGGCCAGGAAACGTGAGGGAGTTATGAGAATGAACCTATACCCAAAAGAAGCAGTGTGCACACGTTCCTGAGGGAAGAGCTAATTGGGCCTATTTGATCAAAGTAACATGCCTGGGAAACCCATCTGAAGTGGGCTCGTTTTCTAAGATGGAGTTGGAGGGATAGACAAGGACCAGGATTGTGAAGTGTTTTTCTGTTTTGTTTTGTTTTGTTTTTAAATGCATTGGTGAAATTTTAAGTCAATTATGGTGGCGTTGGTATGGTTGTTGTTTTTAATTGTCCCATGTAGAAGACTAACTCAATCAGTTTTGTATTTTAAAGATTGTTACTGTTTTTCTTTAGAAAGCTATTGCTTCATTCACAGTAAGAGGTGAGGTGACTTGGACTAGGGCAGTAGCCCAGTGGGTAGAAGTGGAGACTGGAGATTTATTTTAGAGTTTGAAATGGCAGAATGCAAGGGGTGAGGAAAATGAATCAAAAAACATTTAAAATTATTTACTTAGAAATGTGTATGGTGGAGACTCTTGTCTCCTTCTCCATAAACACAATCCAAGGCTCTCATGTGGATCAAGAAGCAATATTCTTGCAGCTTTCTGACAGACCTAAACAGTAATAATGATAATAATAATATATGATTTTTATTGATTGTTTACATGTTATACACTGGACTATAGATGCTTCTTACCTGTCCCATTTTTCCTTTAAAATAATACTTTGAAATAAGTATCTTTATTTCCACAAATTTATAGTGGAGAGCAGGGCTTAGAGAGGTCACTTAACTTGCAAATACATAGTAGAATCTCTACTCTAATCCATGCTTGTCTGATTCAAAAGCCATTATGGGCCTAGCTGTCAATCCTAAATCAACATATGTGTCATCTAAGGTGCTAGATAAAATACATATTCTAAGATCTCAAACCCCGTTTTCTGATTCCGTAGATATGAGTTTGGGCCTAGGATTTTTTGTTTTTAATATACACATCAAAAGGAATCTGATGAGAACCATACTTTTGTAACAGATATTTGGGGAACAAATGGGCATATGAGGTAAAGCATTGCTATCCTACATTTCTGTAACATTCCAAATTTGACAATTTGACTTGGAACGCTGCCTGCGTTTTACCTTGTTGAGATATTTCAGGAAACTACTCCAGCCTGTAAAGCTAGTATCCTCAACGCTGTAATCTGCAGAAGTATATTAGTGTCCGGACATCTGGTATAGAGGTAAAAGTTTCAGTGTTCAGGTTGCTCTCATTGATTTTCCTAGAGGATATTTTGCCTCCTGAGATAGAGCTAGTTTAAAAGCAATGGGAAGAAGGCAAAGTGGATTCAGCACTGTGTTAGAAAGAATACATTTCAAATAATCAATAGCTACATGGAGTAGATATAGAATATAAATTCCATCTTGTATTATTGTCAGCACATTCTTTTGCTCTAAGACGTACCCTCATTCTCACATCCGGAAGCTATCTCAGCTGTAAATTGGGATAGAATCTAGAGCTGCTGTGGTGTACGTTCATGTCAACAACTTCTCAGTTAGATGAAACTTTCCATTTATTTGACACATAGGTAATAAAAACTGTTGCAAGTAATAATAAATGATGTATAAAGTGTTATTGCTCTGGAAACCATAATCAATAATATTCCAGAACATTGCATTCTCAGTTGACAAGACCATTCTTAGCTTGTGCTTAAATCCAAGAAATCAATCATTGGTTTAATCACTAACACTTATTCCAGAAACTGTAATAGAGGACAAGATAAAAGGATAGTTTAGCTTTCAAAAGCATATTAATGTTTAAACAACTTTTTCAACATCTGGGCTTGTTAAAACATATTCATATGATTTTTTCCTACTTTATATCACTGGATAATTATTAAAGTAACACTACTATTACTACAAGTAATACCATTTCAAATAATAACAGTGTTATTAATGCATGTATTACTGAAGCCATCAATTATCTTCCTGAGAATGGAAATAGTACACAATGACTCATAAAAAGAAATACTGAATTAGATATATAACTTTTAAAACACACTTAGCCTCAAAAGATGGCTACAAAGTGAAAATAAGATTCAATTTGGGCCATGGCTACCAGAAAGTAAGTCCTGTCCTCTTTGAAAGGCTAAAAGAACCCTGATAAAGTACTGTATTGGGAAGAAGAGGATGACTATATAAAGACAGTCACTAAACGGGTTAAGAGCACAGACTATTGAATAAAATAAAACCCGATTCAAATCTTCAATGTGCCATTCACCAGCGGGGTGTACCTGGCACAATTCATTTAACCTTTCTGAACTTCAGTTTTTTTGTCTCTAAAACTAGGAAAGTATTGTCCCAATTGGCTTTATTACAAAAAGTCATGTGAAGTAATGTAAATGAATCCCTTAGCATGATTTTTCACACATAAATAGCGCTCATGAGTCATTAGACAGGAGGATGAGTTCCAGGTTCTCAAAGGAGAATAAGTGAGATAAAAACCTTCTTCTGTACATATCCATCAAGACTATGTGAAGGTTACTGAAAACTCTGGGCTTCATTTTCTTCATCTGTAAAATGGGACTAATGATAGTATGATCTCATAGAGTGATCTTGAGATGTTTCTACATGGAACGGCCTGATTCGGTTGTAGGTCCCAATAAACGTATACTATTACTGGTGGTGTTATTGTCAAAGCATATTCTATTTTTTGAGACAGAAAATGAATGGTTACTGCCCACTTTTCCATATGTGTATTTATTTGTTTACTTATTTTAAGGTCAGAGGGCCTCGGTGACTGGGGAGGCTGTCCTGAGCCTGTTCCCTGGAGCCTTTCACCTATATGTGTATTTTCTCTTTGTTATGTTGTGTAAGCAAAGCAAAGTATTAACCCCTGTTTAGTCACCACTGAGAAATAATTGTGACTTGGATATAACCATTTTGCCATGAGTGTCTGATTTAGAAAATCTGAAAAAAAATAAAAAAAGTAGGGAAATTAATTTTACTAAGAAAAAAATATATAATTCGTTCCAATAGTCAATTTTAATGCCATATGTCCTTGACATTGCATTTCCCTTCAGATTTGACTAAAAGTTACTAATAACTGTAATTAAACAAACCCTAATATATTATGTAAATGTGCAATAAATTTACTTTATTTCTTTTTCTTTTTTTTTTTTTGTGGTACACGGGCCTCTCACTGTTGTGGCCTCTCCCGTTGCAGAGCACAGGCTCCGGACGAGCAGGCTCAGCGGCCATGACTCACGGGCCCAGCCGCTGAGCGGCATGTGGGATCTTCCCGGACCGGGGCACGAACCCGTGTCCCCTGCATCGGCAGGCGGACTCTCGACTACTGCACCATCAGAGAAGCTCCTTATTACTTTATATTCAGAAATATTTTGGAAGCCTGCTACCAGTTTGATGTGTAATTATCAGGGCAGACCCATCAGACAGATCATTCAAGATGGCCAAGGACATTGAAAACCATAGGTCTATGATTGACAAGAAACTTTTTCAAGAAAACTTCCTTTTTATGAAACTGGAAACTGGAAGAAGTTTCTTGAGAAACTTGAGAGGGATGCAAAGAACATTGGAGACTACCATCACTTTTGCTATCTAAAGGTCACATAATACTGATAAAAATCCTGGTCTGGGAGATAAAAGCATTACAAAAGCAGTAGGAAAGTTGTTATCAGATAGGAAGAACAAGGTAAAGAGATAAATGTACACATTCAGAAACACCTCTGTAGAACAATCAACCCTGTCCCACCTCAGCATCACAAACTTGGAAAGCATCAACAGTCTTTGAGTGACTCACTGTGAACACTCCAGGGATAAGAAGCACATGTTTATGGAGGGTGCCCTTCAACAGACAGTGAATGACATTTGATTTAATGGAACTCACAAAACTAAAGGCAAGCATACTGTGAGCTTTTGTACAACTTGGCATAACTTTTAGCTGGGCACGGCACTAGTTATTGGTGTGGCTCACTTTTCTATGGTTAGGAAAAGATGCAAAAACTCTTAACCAGTTTTAGTTTTAAGAGGGCTAGGCTTGTTAAAAAACTGTTATTATGAGAGAAAATGTCACTGGGTTTCTAAACACAGAGACTTAGCACCACCATAAAAGTGAATCTATTTTATTAAATGAATGATGAGCCAAGAAGGTCACAGTGGCTTGAAAAGAACAATAGCAGGTCATGAGCTTATAAATCTTGGAAGAACTTTCATTTGAGAGGCCCAGGATTGGGCCTCTCAAATGAAAAGCATTTGGTAAAGGGCACAAAGCAGTAGGAGGTCATTCAGGCTGATACAAGGTACCAATTAAAACTTTAAAAATATTGAGTGTGAAAGTTTACTAAGTTTGGATCTGAAAAATGCGTACAAAAAGGACAATGTATATAATTTATGTCATTTTGCAAAACATACAGTATGAGGGGATGGATGAATGAGTAACTCTTCAAGAATGCAGGTTATTTTCCCATTAACGTAAAAACAATCAATTCAAGTTAACATTTACACTGCGTATTTGACCACTCTACTTTTTTAAAATTTATTTTATAATTAGCTTGAATAATTATAACTTAAACTACTCAAGTTTCAGTAGAATAAGTTAAGATAATTATGAATATTTCTTTAGTGCTATTAGTTTGTTTTCATGTAAATGTTAGATTGTACCACTGCAGGAGGGAATCTTTTCAGACTAACTCTGTGATATTTTATTTATTATCAAATTCTAACGGGGCTGGGAGAAAAAAAATATATATATATATATAAAACCAAACAAAATTTATTCATTGTAGTTATTTGTCAATAACATTTATTTCACCAAATATATAATAAAATTATACAGAAGAAAGATTTTACACTCTTTATACTATGTAGCACAACATTTTGAACATACTGTATACTAAAAAACTTTTAAATTAGTGAATAAGGATTTTTTTAACATCTTTAATTTCATAAAATGGTTCTGAGTGGATTTGAGCATAGTGATTTTTTTTGTTTCTATCAAATGTATAAAATATTAACTTCCAGTTTCAGCTCTGACATTTAAAGAGCTTGGAAGTCATCAGTCCTGATGTTAAAATAAACAAACAAAAAGACTGAACATACATAAAATCAATAACTTTCAGAGAATTGCAATTGCAGGGCAAACTGTCACCCTGATTTGAAGAGATGGGTGAATTCAGAAACTGAGTGGAGATCTGCTTCCTTGGAGCAAAGATGTTGGATACATCTATTGGTAGGAAGACTTAACTGGAAATTTTGGCAAATTACTGGAAGGCGAGAGTAGCTTAGCATGAGAGTGAGAAACTGCAGGGGTTACAGTCTTGGGGGTACTCAAAACTTTTGGAGGTTTAATGTCCAAAATCTTTACCAGGTTCTCAAGAGGAAGATTTTATAGATAACTTCCTATCTCTCGCAGGGAGATAAAAAGAATAATCATTAGGAACATTTTCCATAAGAAAGATGTACAGGGACATCCCTGGTGGTCCAGTGGTTAAGACTCTGTGCTTGCACTGCAGGAGGCACAGGTTCGATCCCTGGTTGGGAACTAAGATCTCGCATGTCTCGGGGATCTACAAAAAATAAAAATAAAAATAATAAAAAAAGAAAGGCCTACTTTTCAGGGGAAAAGACCTTATCAGAGCCTTTATTACAACTTCAGACTCCTCTATCCTTCTGTTTTCACCTAACACGGGCACAAAGCTATACCATCAGAGAAACACATTTGAAGACCCACAAACAGGGGCCCATTGAAACCTAAGATTAATAATACAATTGTAGAGCATGCTTCCTCACTCACACTTTACCACCAAACAAAGAGGGTTCCAATATAATGAGAGTGGATTACAGCTGAATGGGGCAGGCTTTCTGAGGAGGAGTACTTAAGAAACCCCAAATTCAAGAAGGGAGGCAAAATAAGGACATAAAAGGAAATTGAACACCTATGGAGAGGAGGAAAACCTTCCTCTACTCTTGTAGATTGTGTGTCTGGACTAAGAGCTAAACTAACATAAAACAAATTAACAGGGCTTCCTTGGTGGCGCAGTGGTTGAGAGTCCGCCTGCCGATGCAGAGGACGCGGGTTCATGCCCCGGTCCGGGAAGATCCCACGTACCGCGGAGCAGCTGGGCCCGTGAGCCATGGCCACTGAGCCTGCGCGTCCGGAGCCTGTGTTCCACAACGGGAGAGGCCACAGCAGTGAGAGGCCCGTGTACCACAAAAAAACCAACCAACCAAACAAACAACAACAACAAAAAAAGCTTAAAAAAAACCCCAACAGATTAAGAGTGACATATTTTGGGGTGGGGTTTTCTGAATCCCTTCACCTACAACTACAATAAACAATAAGCACAGACCAACCCCTAGCCATATTATCCTAAACCCTTGCACTAAAAGCCCTCTTACTTCAGTTCTGATCATTCAATACAAAAATTACAAGACATGCTACAAGGCAAGGAAAAGCACAATCTGAGGAAGAAAAACAAGTGTAGAACCAGACTCAGATACAACAGAGACATTGGAAATATAAGATAGAGAATTTGAAATAACTATGATTTATATCTTTAGGGCTATAATGGGAAAAGTAGACAACATGTAAGAACAGATGGATAACGTAAGCAGAGAGATGGAATTTAGAAGAAAAATCTAGAAATCAAAAACACTAAAAGAAATGAGGAATCCCTATGATGGATTCATCAGTAGACTGTACAGAGTTGTTGAGTTTAGTATGAGTGAGCTTGAATATAGATCCATAGAAACTTCTCAAACCAAAATGCAAACAGGAAAAGAAAGTGGAAAAAGGAACAGAATACTCAAGAACTGCAGGGCAATCACAAAGCGTGTAACATATGTATAAGTGTACATAATTGGAACAGAGGAAGGAGAAGAGGGCCAGCAAAGAAGATATATATATATATATATATATATATATATATATATATATAGAGAGAGAGAGAGAGAGAGAGAGAGAGAGAGAGAGAGAGAGAGAGAGAGAGAGAGAGAGATTGAGAAAGAGAGAGAGCTGGGGACAGAGAATGAATTGGGCTCCTGGAGGCTGGTTACTGCCATCATTCTGTGTAAACAGCTGAGCCCTGAGAGCCTGAGAAGCCAGTATACCTCCAGTGATACTTCAGCCCAATAAATGAATAATTATTTCCTTTTAAGAAAAGAACAAATCAAAATATCTAGTAACCATATGGCAAAAGGCTAATTTTAAATTTAGAAGCTTTATAGTTTGAATAATTTGACTCTTAGACAATAATAGGTCTACAGGCTTTAATATTCTACATGTAAAGTATATATGCCCTAAAAATATATAAACTCTTATGATAACCTAAAAGGATAATTGTATTTAAATCTCTGTTTTGTGAATGGAGCCACAGGTGTCTTTGCAAGACCTCCACTTATTATAATATTTGTCTGTGTCAAGCCCATCCCTTCCCCTCCGTGTACTAGAAAGTTTTGATAGATGAGTCAGAGTAGGCTAGGAAACATAGGGAAAATACTGATATTTATCTAAAGGCATTTGAGTAATTTAAATTCAACTCAAGCTTTCCATGATAAAAAATGAATAACGACACCTTCTATGAAATTGTACCTTTAAAGCAGTTTTAGACAAAACCTCGGAGGCATGTTGTCTCTGCTGTCGCTTTGTCATTTCATCCATAGACGAATTGAATGTGGGCTGTATGTCTGATACACTCAGAATCCTAGTTACTCTAGAGAATGGCTAGATTTTTTTTTTTTTCATTTCAATATTTTTTGTTCAAGTGAAGACAGTAAGAGGGATGATCTGGAACTGCTGTATTTGGAGCCTGAGCTAGAGATCAAAAAGAGAAAAGTACAGACATGGACACTTTGTACCAGTGCTCTAATTTAGAGATATGTTTGACGTGGTAACATATAGAATGATGCACACTTTGGCGGAAGAGGGGAAAAGTAGACTAATGAGCTTTCCTTTTAATTTTGTCAGTTACCACTAACCAGACATTCTCCATGTATCAGGCACTTTACAAAGTGATTCTCAAATATTTAAGCATTTAATTCTTAGGATAACCATGGGAGATATTACTGTTTTCTTTCCCATTATTATTCCTATTTTAATCATTAGGAAATTAAGATGCAAAGAATAGAGTTGATACAGTTATAGAAGGTAGAGATAGTAGGTAACTTGCCCAGGGTCTTATTTCTCACCATCTGTGAAGTCAAGAGACTTCACACAACAGCCTGGTTCCAGAGTTTTAGCCTTAACCACTATCCTATGCTGTCTCTCACAGTGGCTATATTAAAACAAGACAAAAATAAAACTAGCAAATGAAGACGGAAGAATGGTAAATGTTGTTCCTACCACAGAAATGTCTAGCTACCCCAGTGAATAAAATATAACTTTAAAAAAAATACCTATATCTATTTGAATATGTATGAAATATTTCAAGAACACTTTAAATGAAAATCATCTGATGCATTCAAAAGGCAAAATCTAAGAAAGAAAATGAAGTGTAACTTAAAATTCTTACAAATCTATTAAGCAAAGCCTTTTTGTATATTGATAAGATGTTCTTATTGTGTTGGAAAATACATTATTCAAATTTATAAATATGAGCATTGAATATGATTTTTAAGACTTCCCCAAAGATATAATGAACAGTTGATAACCCTCTGAATAAAATACAAGTTATCCAGTCTACTTTAGTACTCCTGCTTCTAGAACATTGTTCTCCTTTTAAAATCAATGGAGATTTCATTTTTTATTGAGAAAAATAAAATCTTGAGGATGAATCCATTCCCTTTTAAATAGACCCTAGAAGCATTTTTTTTTAAAGCAATAGCATTTTTATTTCACTGTTGGCCTTTAAAGATGCATGATTCATAATCCTGCAAAGCAAGCCTGAAGGGCATTCTGGTAGTCAAGAATCACCCCCTTGGTATTTACTGTAATTGATTAAAATATTCACTTTTGTAATTGAAGGGGGACATTATTCTATATTTTAAAATTATTCTTCCTCTAATAAGAATGAATACCTTTAATGAATAGCAAAATATAAGCCCACACTCATGTTCCATTTAAAAGCCCAACATCCTATGGGGCCTGTGCTATAAACTGGTTCATTTACAGTAATAATGAAGTTGGTCCACAGTAAAGTACTTTGCTGTCCTAATATAGAGGAACTGATGAAATATTTCAGGTTTTCTTACATCCTAGCCTTTCTTAGGGCCTAGAGTGTTCTTTCATGGTATGTAATCTGTTTGTATTTTTCATGTGTTTGTTGAGCTCTTACAACATAATTTCATAGAATAAGTTTACATTTTTTTAAATTGCATTTTGAGTTTAAATTCTTAGATTCCTCCTCCCAATATTCTTAAGGTTATATATCCTTCTTTTGAATAGTTCCAATACTGCTCATTACTGCTTTTGCTAGATGCCCTAAGCTTGAGAATGCCCTTCACCATGCTACCAGTGTAAAAGATACAGTCTGACCTGTGTATATTGGAAATGTTGCATCACAGAATCTGAGCACAAGCTATTTACATAGCAAATTTATGGATCTGCTTTACAATTCCTTTGCTACAGACATACTTCTTGATTACCTACTCTAATACATTCCAAACACTTTTCTAATAGCATGGAGGATTCAGCAGTGTTAAGAGCAGAGAAACATCCCTGTTTTCATGAAGGCTTTATTTAGTATAAGATCTTATTATTTTGTACACGGAATACTACCAAATAATCTTGTTTATTTTGAAAATCACTTCTGTTAAAGTTCATAAACAATATTATTTATTTCTCTTTCAGAAAGAGTGTAATTCAACCCTTTAAACATATCAGTTTAAAATATATATGGTTATGATATAAAAGAAGGAAAATGTAAGTTATTTAAAAAATAAACCTACGTCTTCTCCCTCAGATATTTTTACATCTTCTTTTTCTGTAGATCTTTTAAGTGGTGTTGCTTGTAAATAGAAAATTCAAATACTTATTTCTTCCAGTTTCCTTTTCTTTACATTTTACTCCATTCTTGTAAAGTTAAAGCATTTAGAAATCAGAGAGCATTAGGTAATCTGTAGGATAAATAAAGAAATACAGTAAAGAGAAAATTAAAATTAAAAAATAAAAGAATTAATTCCACAGCAGTCAGAGTTTGACAACTTTCTGTGTGTAGATGTATGGGGAAAGACTTCCCTTGTGGTGAAGTGGCTAAGACTCTGTGCTCCCAATGCAGGGGACCCAGGTTCAGTCCCTCGTCAGGGAACTACATCCCATATGCTGCAACTAAGAGTTCACGTGCTGCAACTAATTAAATAAATATTAAAGAAAAAAGAAAACTAGATGTGTGGACAAAATAAAAAAGTTAGAACAGATGTTTAAAAAGTCATGGATTCATTAAATGACGATTCATCCACACTCATGTTTTAAATTTCTACAGGTTACTACCAGACATTGTCATAATGAATTCAACCTGAAACACACCATCACCCTCACGTTTATCAAAAAGTAACAGAAATAGATGAACATTAGTGAGGCAAATCATATTATCAGGCTGGTGGTTTACAGACAGTATCATGAGTATCATGGTGATGGCATACAGACCACCTCTTTCAGAAGACGAACTGCAGAATAATTAGATTCTGTGTCTCACAGGAGAATTTAGAAAGTGTCCACAGGAGAGTCATTTTTTTTCATCTACTTTTCTCTCAGAGAATAAAAAGTGACTTTTATAAAAGGAGGCTATATTTTTATAGACATAAAAAAATTTATATGTTTACACTTTTATATGTTTAAAATTTTTATAGACATATAAAATTATTCTCAAATTTTGATTTTTAAAATATTCACATCTAATAATTACATGGCCTATACTATTTTTTTTTCTTTATTGGAGTATAATTGCTTTACAATGGTGTGTTAGTTTCTGCTTTATAACAAAGTGAATCAGTTATACATATACATATGTTCCCATATCTCTTCCCTCTTGTGTCTCCCTCTCTCCCACCCTCCCTATCCCACCCCTCCAGGCAGTCACAAAGCACCGAGCTGATATCCCTGTGTGATGTGGCTGCTTCCCACTAGCTATCTACCTTACGTTTGGTAGTGTATATATATGTCCATGCCTCTTCCTTGCTTTGTCACAGCTCACCCTTCCCCCTCCCCATATCCTCAAGTCTTTTCTCCAGTAGGTCTGTGTCTTTATTCCTGTCTTACCCCTAGGTTCTTCATGACATTTTTTTTCTTAAATTCCATATATATGTGTTAGCATATGGCACTTGTCTTTCGCTTTCTGACTTATTTCACTCTGTATGACAGACTCTATGCCTATCCACCTCATTACAAATAGCTTAATTTCGTTTCTTTTTATGGCTGAGTAATATTCCATTGTATATATGTGCCACATCTTCTTTATCCATTCATCTGATGATGGGCACTTAGGTTGTTTCCATCTCTGGGCTATTGTAAATAGAGCTGCAGTGAACATTTTGGTACATGACTCTTTTTGAATTTTGGTGTTCTCAGGGTATATGCCCAGTAGTGGGATTGCTGGGTCATATGGTAGTTCTATGTGTAGATTTTTAAGGAAGCTCCATACTGTTCTCCACAGTGGCTGAACTAGTTCACATTCCCACCAGCAGTGCAAGAGTGTTCCCTTTTCTCCACACCCTCTCCAGCATTTATTTTTTCTAGATTTTTTGATTATGGCCATTCTGACTGGTGTGAGATGACATCTCATTGTAGTTTTAATTTGCATTTCTCTAATGATTAATGATGTTGAGCATTCTTTCATGTGCTTGTTGGCAGTCTGTATACCTTCTTTGGAGAACTGTCTATTTAGGTCTTCTGCCCATTTTTAGATTGGGTTGTTTTTTTTTTGTTGTTGTTATTGATCTGCATGAGCTGCTTGTAAATTTTGGAAATTAATCCTTTGTCAGTTGCTTCATTTACAAATATTTTCTCCCATTCTGAGGGTTGTCTTTTGGTCTTGTTTATGGTTTCCTTTGGTGTGCAAAAGCTTTGAAGTTTCATTAGGTCCCATTTGTTTATTTTTGTTTTTATTTCCATTTCTCTAGGAGGTGGGTCACAAAGGATCTTGCTATGATTTATGTCATAGAGTGTTCTGCATATATTTTCCTCTAAGAGTTTGATAGTTTCTGGCCTTACATTTAGGTCTTTCATCCATTTTGACTATTTTTGTGTATGGTGTTAGGGAGTGATCTAATCTCATACTTTTACATGTACCTGTCTAGTTTTCCCAACACCAACTATTGAAGAGGCTGTCCTTTCTCCACTGTACATTCCTGCCTTCTTTATCAAAGATAAGGTGACCATATGTGCGTGGGTTTATCTCTGGCCTTTCTATCCTGTTCCACTGATCTATCTTTCTGTTTTAGTGCCAGTACCATACTACCTTGATTAATGTAGCTTTGTAGTATAGTCTGAAGTCAGGGACCCTGATTCCTCCAGCTCCATATTTCGTTCTCAAGACTGCTTTGGCTATTCGGGGTCTTTTGTGTTTCCATACAAATTGCGATTTTTTTTACTCTAGTTCTGTGAAAATTACCAGTGGTAGTTTGATAGGGATTGTATTGAATGTGTAGATTGCTTTGAGTAATAGAGGCATTTTCACAATGTTGATTCTTCCAATCCAAGAACATGGTATATCTCTCCATCTATTTGTATCTTTAATTATTTTCTTCAGTGTGTTATAATTTTCTGCATACAGGTCTTTTGTCTCCTTAGGTAGGTTTATTCCTAGATATTTTATTCTTTTTGTTACAATGGTAATTGGGAGTCTTTTCTTGATTTCACTTTCAGATTTTTCATCATTAGTGTATAGGAATGACAGAGATTTCTGTGCATTAATTTTGTATCATGCAACTTTACCAAATTCATTGAGTAGCTCTAGAAGTTTTCTGGTAGCATCTTTAGGATTCTCTATGTATAGTATCATGTCATCTGCAAACAGTGACAGCTTTACGTCTTCTTTTCCAATTTGGATTCCTTTTATTTCCTTTTCTTCTCTGATTGCTGTGGCTAAAACTTCCAAAACTATGTTGAATAAGAGTGGTGAGAGTGGGCAACCTTGTCTTGTTCCTGATCTTAGTGGAAATGCTTTTGGTTTTTCACCATTGAGGCTGATGTTGGCTGTGGGTTTGTCATATATGGCCTTTATTATGTTGAGGAAAGTTCCCTCTATGCCTACTTTCTGCAGGGTTTTTATCATAAATGGGTGTTGAATTTTGTCAAAAGCTTTCTCTACATCTATTGATATGATCATATGGTTTTTCTCCTTCAGATTGTTAATGTGATTTATCACATTGATTGTTTTGCATATATTGAAGAATCCTTGCTTTCCTGGAATAAACCCCACTTGATCATAGTGTATGATCCTTTTAATGTGCTGTTGGATTCTGTTTGCTAGTATTTTGTTGAGGATTTTTGCATCTATGTTCATCAGTGATATTGGCCTGTAGTTTTCTTTCTTTGTGACATCCTTGTCTGGTTTTGGTATCAAGGTGATAGTGGCCTCGTCGAATGAGTTTGGGAGTGTTCCTCCCTCCGTTATATTTTGGAAGATTTTGAGAAGGATAGGTGTTAGCTCTTCTCTACATATTTGATAGAATTCACCTGTGAAGCCATCTGTTCCTGGGCTTTTGTTTGTTGGAAGATTTTTAATCACAGTTTCAATTTCAGTGCTTGTGATTGGTCTGTTCATATTTTCTATTTCTTCCTGATTCAGTCTTGGCAGGTTGTGCCTTTCTAAGAATTTGTTCATATCTTCCAGGTTGTCCATTTTATTGGCATAGAGTTGCTTGTAGTAATCTCTCATGATCGTTTGTATTTCTGCACTGTGACTTTTTCTCTTTTTTCATTTCTAATTCTATTGATTTGAGTCTTCTCCCTTTTTTTTTTTTTTTTTGATGAGTCTGGCTAATGGTTTATCTATTTTGTTTATCTTCACAAGGAACCAGCTTTTAGTTTTATTGATCTTTGCTGTCGTTTCCTTCATTTCTTTTCATTTATTTCTGATCTGATTTCTTTCCTTCTGCTAACTTTGTGGGGTTTTTTTTTTCTTCTTTCTATAATTGCTTTAGGTGCAATATTAGGTTGTTTATTCGAGATGTTTCCTGTTTCTTAAGGTAGGACTGTATTGCTATAAACTTCCCTCTTAGAACTGCTTTTGCTGAATCCCATTGGTTTTGGGTCGTCTTGTCTCCATTGTCATTTGTTTCTAGGTTTTTTTTTTATTTCCTCTTTGATTTCTTCAGTGATCACTTCGTTATTAAGTAGTTTATTGTATAGCCTCCATGTGTTTTTATTTTTTACAGACCTTTTCCTGTAATTGATATCTAGTCTCATAGCATTGGGGTTGGAGAAGATACTTGAAACAATTTTAATTTTCTTAAATTTACCAAGGCTTGACTTGTGACCCAAGATATGATCTATCTTTGAGAATGTTCCATGAGAACTTGAGAAAAATGTGTATTCTGTTGTTTTTCGATGGAATGTCCTATAAATATCAATTAAGTCCATCTTGTTTAATGTATCATTTAAAGCTTTTGTTTCCTTATTTATTTTCATTTTGCATGACCTGTCCATTGGTGAAAGTGGGGTGTTAAAGTCCCCTACTATGAATGTGTTACTGTCGATTTCCCCTTTTATGGCTGTTAGTATTTGCCTTATGTATTGTGGTCCTCCTATGTTGGGTGCATAAATATTTACAATTGTTATATCTTCTTCTTGGATCGATCCCTTGATCATTATGCAGTGTCCTTCTTTGTTTCTTTTAATAGTCTGTATTTTAAAATCTATTTTGTCTGATATGAGAATTCCTCCTCCAGCTTTCTTTTGGTTTCCATCTGCATGAAATATCTTTTTCCATCCCTTACTTTCAGTCTGTATGTGTCTAGGTCTGAAGTGGGTCTCCTGTAGACAGCAAATATATGGGTCTTGTTTTTGTATCCATTCAGCCAATCTGTGTCTTTTGTTGGGAGCATTTAGTCCATTTATATTTAAGGTAATTATCAATATGTATGTTCCTATTCCCATTTACTTAATTGTTTTTGGTTCGTTATTGTAGGTCTTTTCCTTCTCTTGTGCTTCTTACCTAGAGAAGTTAGTTTAGCAGTTGTTCTAGAGCTAGTTTGGTGGTGCGGAACTCTCTTAGCTTTTGCTTGTCTGTAAAAGTTTTAATTTCTGTATCAAATCTGAATGAGATCCTTGCTGGATAGAGTAATCTTGGTTGTAGGTTTTTCTCCTTCATCCCTTTAAATATGTCCTGCCAGTTCCTTCTGTCTTGCAAAGTTTCTGCTGAATGATCAGCTGTTAACCTTATGGGGATTCCCTTGTGTGTTATTTGTTGTTTTTCCCTTGTTGCTTTTAATATGCTTTCTTTGTATTTAATTTTTGACAATTTGATTAATATGTGTCTTGGAGTTTTTCTCTTGGATTTATCCTGTATGGGACTCTCTGTGCTTCCTGGACTTCATTAACTATTTCCTTTCCCATATTAGGGAAATTTTCAACAATAATCTCTTCAAATACCTTCTCAGTCCCTTTCTTTTACTCTTCTTCTTCTGGAACCCCTATAATTTCGAATGTTGGTGTGTTTGGTGTTGTTCCATAGGTCTCTGTGACTGTCCTCAGTTCTTTTCATTCTTTTCTCTTTATTCTGCTCTGCAGTAGTTATTTCCACTATTTTGTCTTCCAGGTCACTTATCAGTTCTTTTGCCTCAGTTATTCTGCTATTGTTCCCATCTAGAGTATTTTTTATTTCATTTATTGTGTTGTTCATCATTGTTTGTTTCATCTTTAGTTCTTCTAGGTCCTTGTTAAATGTTTCTTGCATTTTGTCCATTCTATTTCCAAGATTTTGGATCATCTTTACTATCATTATTCTCTGAATTCTTTTTCAGGTAGACTGCCTATTTCCTCTTCATTTGTTAGGTCTGGTGGGTTTTTATCTTGCTCCTTCATCTGCTGTGTGATTTTCTGTCTTCTCATTTTGCTTATCTTACTGTGTTTGGAGTCTCCTTTTTGGAGGCTGTGGGTTCGTAGTTCCCGTTGTTTTTGCTGTCTGTCCCCAGCGGCTAAGGTTTGTTCAGTTGGTTGTGTAGGCTTCCTGGTGGAGGGGACTAGTGCCTGTGTTCTGGTGGATAAGCCTGGATCTTGTCTTTCTGGTGGGTAGGTCCACGTCTGGTGGTGTGTTTTGGGGTGTCTGTGGCCTTATTATGATTTTAGGCAGCCTCTCTGCTAATGGGTGGGGTTGTGTTCCTGTCTTGCTAGTTGATTGGCATAGGATGTCCAGCACTATAGCTTGCTGGTCGTTGAATGAAGCTGGGTGCTGGTGTTGAGATGGAGATCTCTAGGAGATTTTCGCCATTTGATATTATGTGGAGCTGAGAGGTCTCTTGTGGACCCGTGCCCTGAAGTTGGCTCTCCCACCTCAGAGGCACAGCACTGACTCCTGGCTGCAGCACCAAGAGCCTTTCATCCACACAGCTCAGAATAAAAGGGAGAAAAAGTAGAAAGAAAGAATTAGTAGAAGTAGAAAGAAAGAAAGGAGTGAGAGAGGGACGGACGGAGGAAGGAAGGAGGGAGGGAAGGAAGGAAAAAGGAAAGAAAGAAGATAAAGTAAAATAAAATAATGTAAGATAAAATATAATAAAGTTATTAAAATAAAAAAATAATTATTAAGAAAAAGAAATAAAACAAACAAACAAAATGGACAGATAGAACCCTATGACAAATGGTGGAAGCAAAGCTATACAGCATAAATCTTGCTCTCAAAGTCCACCTTCTCAATTTGGGATGATTCATTGTCTATTCATTTATTCCACAGACATCAAGTTGATTGTGGAGCTTTAATCCACTGCTTCTGAGGCTGCTGGGAGAGATTTCCCTTTCTCTTCTTTGTTCTCACAGCTCCCAGGGGCTCAGCTTTGGATTTAGCCCCACCTCTGCGTGTAGGTCGCTGGAGGGCGTCTGTTCTTTGCTCAGACAGGACGGGGTTAAAGGAGCAGGTGATTCGGGGGCTCTGGTTCACTCAGGCCGGGGGGAGGGAGGGGCACGGAGTGCAGGGCGAGCCTGTGGTGGCAGAGGCCGGCGTGACGTTGCACCAGCCTGAGGCGTACCATGCGTTCTCCTGGGCAAGTTGTCCCTGGATCCTGGGACTCTGGCAGGGGCAGGCTGCACAGTCTCCCCCGGAAGGGAGCTGTGGATAGTAACCTGTGCTCGCACACAGGTTTATTGGTGGTGGCAGCAGCAGCCTTAGCGTCTCATGCCCGTCTCTGTGGTCTGCGCTTTTAGCCGCGGCTCGCACCCGTCTCTGGAGCTCCTTTAAGCAGCGCTCTTAAACCCCTCTCCTCACGCACCAGGAAACAAAGAGGGAAGAAAAAGTCTCTTGCCTCTTCGGCAGCTCCAGACTTTTCCCCGGACTCCCTCCTGGCTAGCCGTGGTGCACTAACCCCCTGCAGGCTGTGTTCACGCCGCCAACACCAGTCCTCTCCCTGCACTCCTACGGAAGCCCGAGCCTCAGCTCCGAGCCCCGCCCTTCCCGGTGGGTGAGCAGACAAGCCTCTCGGGCTGGTGAGTGCTGGTCGGCCCTGATCCTCTGCACACGAATCTCTCCGCTTTGCCCTCTGCACCCCTGTTGCTGTGCTCTCCTCCATGGCTCTGAAGCTTTCCCCCTCTGCCACCCGTAGTCTCTGCCCGTGAAGGGGCTTCCTAGTGTGTGGAAACCTTTCCTCCTTCACAGCTCCCTCCCACTTGTGCAGGTCTCATCCTTATTCTTTTGTCTCTGTTTATTCTTTTTTCTTTTGCCCTACCCAGGTACGTGGGGAGTTTCTTGCCTTTCGGGAGGTCTGAGGTCTTCTGCCAGTGTTCAGTAAGTGTCCTGTAGGAGTTGTTCCACGTGTAGATGTATTTCTTGTGTATCTATGGGGAGGAAGGTGATCTCCGCATCCTACTCTTCCGCCATCTTCCCGGAAGCCCCTCTCGTCTATGCTAATTAAATGCAAAACATCCATTTGTTGTGCAGACCCAGAACTTGAAAATATGAATTCTAAGGAGAATGAAACCACAAAGACTAATCTCTTAGTTCATCATCCCTCTAAATCTGTGTGACAATGACTTTAGTTAGCTAAAATGTTTGATTCATATGTACACTGTTCCTGTAATTCTTGTAATATAGTCTTTTTGAAAAAGATAGGAATATTGTGTCTGATTTTAGAAAGTACACATAAAACTCCTATATGAATAGAGACCACTTTTATTTATGTGGCAAACGAAATCAGTTAGATATTCCCAAAGTGCATGAAAACATAAAGATTGGCAACTGAATTTTTGTCTCTATGTCTTTGAATTGAATGGGCACTCTGAGTCTTTAATCTTTCCATCTGCATTTTTACATAATTATACTTCTTTCTAACTACAATCTGCAGGATAACTGGACATGGCACAGTTATAACTGTTCTTGTAATAACAGGTTTTCTGAATTAAGCCTTGCCATCTATATCTTTAAAAATGCATCAGGTGACACAGGAGAATTACCCTAAATCTTTTGATTCAAAATCTTGTGTCTTTTTCACATTAGAAATGAACACCTCAAGGAATATCACAAATTCATATAAAAAAGAATCTTACACCTATAATATAAAGAGTATACATTTATTTATGTAGGCATTTATAATGAATGTTCTAGTCATATTTATTTTATTAGTTTGAATATATAGCCTGCTTTTCTTGGAAACCTTGACATTGCTGTCAATATTAAATGAACTACCTAACCTTACATGTTTCTTTTATCTGCACAATCCTATTCCTTATTACAAAGTGGTGTGGAAGCCGACTTCAATTTTACAAAAAGAGAGGGGAATTTTTAAATCAAACTACTTGTGTCAATTGTTTTTTTTCAAGTGATTGTTTTGCTATAGTTTTATTATGAAGGCTGAGGTTAAACAAATTATACAATTTTTCACTAAATATAAAACTTTTTAGAAAGAAGTGTGTTCAATAGATAAATTTGAAATAATTTACTAGATTTTGTATAAAAAATAATGCTCAAATATATCAAATTAACATATAATTTAAAATGGCTAAATTTATGTTCTAAGGAAAAAGGTGTGTGTGTGTGTATGTGTGTGTGTGTATGTGTTTGTTCCTTTATATAACCCAGTTAATAGACAGTATACACTTACTGGTTATGGGTAATAATTATACAATAATACAAAAGATAATGACATCAGATATTTATTGGGATAACATCACATGATAAGAGATTGCTATGTGCTAATTCTAATCCTCATAATAATCATGCAAGTTAGGTATTTTTACCTCCATTTTGCAGTTAAGAAAAATATGACCTGAGGATTTTAACTCACTAACCCAAGAAGACACTGATGTGAAAAATTGTAGCCAGGAATAAAAAGTAGGGTAACTCTTTTCCAAAAGCCATTCATTTTCCATTATACCATCCTAGACCCAGTGAGGATTTTACTGTGCAGTTATATATATATATATATATTTGAACAGGGGTTAAAATTCTGACTTTGACATTACAGGTTTCATGACTTAAGGCAAATTGTATATCTTACTTGAGGTCCTCTATTCTCATTTATAAAAGGGATATAAATTTATAAAAGGGATAACAATTTTATTTGATTAAATTGTTGTTTAAATACTAACTGAGTTACTATATAATTTCTAGCACATCTTAGGGAATATACATAATATGAAGAGAGAAGGAATATCTATGGCTTGTTCTGTGGTATGTATGTGTTTGTGTGTATATAAATGTGTGTGTGTGCATCACGTGTGTGTATACAGAGAAAGAGAAAAAAAGATATTGAAAGAGAGAAGAAATTTAGGTTGATTCTAATAAGAATTTACAAGTTTCTTTAAAAAGTACAGTTTCTTCAAATGCAGAATAAGTTGAGATCTCAAATAAAATCTGAAATCTCAAATAAAAGACAATTTCGTTTTTCCAGATATTCTATATATATATTTTAAAATTTTAATTGGACTTTTGAAAACTTTAGCCTTACTAAAATTACAATATGGTGAAATTGTTCATCTAGGATGTTTCTATTTTATGCCTATTCAAGAGGCATCATGAAAAGAACTACAGACATGTCCACTTCATTAAGGAAGTTTTGTTTTTAAATTGGGACACAAGATCGTAGAAAAATGACACTGCAAGGAATCAGAGAGTTAATTTATTTTCTTTTAATTTCTTTTCTTTTAGCTACTGTAATAACTGAAGTTCAATATTCCAGTTTGATTATGTTTTGTTAAATGATTATTCTTTCTAAGTCCTTAGAAAAGTCTTAATTATAATTTAAACACTTTTTTTCTTCTAACTACATTCTATGATTTTCTTTTCCTCATGTAAATGTATGGTTTCCTAATGATTCTCTTACTTGAATTTTAAATGATGGGTGATTAGTATTAAACAAGCTTGTGTTTTAATATTGGATAAAATACAAACACCTGAGTAAATAAATGTTCATTTGTCTGTTTCTTTATATCTTGGTTTGCTCCATACATTAGTTTAAGCATACTATAATATGAATTTATGGTAACAGTGTCTAGGTTTATTCAGATAATATAATGTACATGCAGTGGATGAAATAAATGTGTTTCATTGGTGGTTGTATGTAAATGTGAGTTTATAAACTATCTTGCTCTGATTATGTACAATGTGTTAGCTTTGATCCATAATATTTTTGTTTTTCAGCAAATGCTTGATGATTGTCAGGGTAGTTGCCTTAATTTAAATTTCAAAATTTATATTTGCTCTATTGTAAGGCAAAAACTTTAACTGCAAAATTTTACCGTATTATTATATAAGTTAATATTATATTTATTATTTAAAGTAACCCATCAGAATGCACACAAATCAAGCATAGAGTTGATAATGCAGTTGTGTGACTATAGCTATAATTGGCTGAATGGTCTCTGCCAAAAGATAGGACTCAGCAGACACATCTCATAAGAATATCTTTTAATCATTGGATTTTTTTTCTATGCTATCATTTAATACATTCATTAATCAAATGTTTTATTTAAAGCTAAGGTAAATTACTTGGATTTTCTAGATCACTCTGGAGTTAATATTATATTTTAATCCATTCATTTAGTATTTTTTTGGGGGGGAAATAATAATATTCATACAAGCCAATTATAAACACAAAGAATATGTAGATGCCCTGTCAAGTAATATTATTAGTATTCCTCTTTTGTACAATATTGTACTATTATATAACTTTCTAATTGTAGTATAAGTTAAGTCCATCAAAAGATCAAAGGATATCTTATTGAATTTTATCTATGATTTGATGTGAATATGTTTGTGAAAAATAAAATCAATTGCTATTTTATTTAAATAATGAGAAAAAAGATCTTTCCCTGATTTAATCTCCTCTGTTTATAATGAATCTGAGATAGTAAGATGATAATTTTTAGATGAAAACAAGCCCTCTTGATATCTTTGTGTTCCCCTCCCAGATATCCATGGAATATTAGTATATATTGGTGAAAATAATTTCCTATTACTTTCAGTTTCATAAGTTATAATTTTCTTATTTTGATCTATGAAAGTTCTGAACCTCCATAATAATATGCTACACTTGGGATCAGAATCAACATGGCAAAATAGAAGGATGTGGAGCTTGCCTCCCTTACAAATATGAAAAACTATACATCTACATGTGGAAAAATTCTCACTGAAAATTAACTGGAAATTGGTAGAAAGGCTCCTGTACAACCAAGGCTGTAAAAAGATCCACATGGAATTGGGTTGGAAGGGAAGAAAAATGATCAGGTTGGATCCTGTGACCCTGGGAGGGGACTCAATGGGAAAGGAAGATTACAGGGCAGAGACCCTCCCTGGGGAGTGAGTGGTTTGAGACACATATTGGGTGTCCCAGCCATAGGGTCTGACACAGGTTAAGATGGATAGAGGGACAGTGGAACTAACAGGAGCACAGTGGGAAGTCTGGACCCTGCTCGTGAGGACTGCGTATATGCTTGCTTGCTCCCAAAGCATGGAGGAGGGGGTGGATTGAAAACTGCTGCAGTGGCTGCCCAGTTTACCATGACCATCCCAGAGCAAGACCCAGACAGAGCTGAGCAAATGCTCCACCTCAACTTGCTTCATGATGCAGCTCCAAGCAGGGCAGTGGCAGTCATCATGGGCATGTACACAGGCAACTCATCAAAAGCATTCTGGGTATTGTACCCCAGCTGGACCACCAGAACCTGTGCCCTAATCCATGTGCCCACACCACCCCTTCTTGCTCCAGCACTGTTCCCCTCTGGGGTGAGGGTGATGGTGCTGGGAGTGGGAGAGAGCACAAATTTAGAGGGAATGGAGCCAGCATGGACCCGACCCTCAAGATTTCTACTCCAGCAATTTGGGATAAAAATCCACCCCCAATAGGGCAGTGATGATCATTGAGCAGAGGGGAAGCCCCAGCTCCCACCTGACTCTGGCCTTAGGTCTTCCCTCTCTGGCCCAACTCCTACTAAGGTGATAGCTGCCAGCATACCCTGAGGAAGGAAGTGATGTGTTCATGTCAAATCCAGCTCTCCCACCAAAGCCATTGGGCACAGGCATATTGTATAGGGATGCTTCCACACAAGGATATCTCATTGAGTGCAATAGGTGGGCTTCCCTGGTGGCGCAGTGGTTGAGAGTCTGCCTGCCAATGCAGGGGACATGGGTTTGTGCACCGGTTAGGGAAGATCCCACATGCCGCAGAGCGGCTGGGCCCATGAACCGTGGCCACTGAGCCTGTGCAACCAGAGCCTGTGCTCCGCAATGGGAGAGGCCACAACAGTGAGAGGCTTGTGTACCGCAAAAAAAAAAAAAAAAAAAAGAGTGCAATAGGTAACTGTTATATCTCAGCATAATAAAGGCCATTTATGATAAACTCACAGCTAATGTCATATTCAATGATGAAAACTGACTTTCCTCTAAAATCAGGAACAAGATAAAGATGTGCACTCTTACCACTTTTATTCAACATAATATTGGAAATCCTAGCCACAGCTATTAGAGATGAAAAGGAAGTAAATGACACTCAAATTGGTAGAGAAGAAACAAAACTGTCAGTATTTGCAGATGACATGATACTATATATAGAAAACCCTAAGGTCTCCACCAGAAAACTATTAGAACTAAAAAATAAATTCAATGAAGTTGCAGGATATGAGATTAATATACAGAAATCTATTGCTTTTCTATACAATATTAACAAACTATCAGAAAGAGAAAGCAAGAATACAATCTCATTTAAATTTGTATTAAAAATAATGAAATAACTAGGCATAAACTTAATCAAGGAGGTGAAAGACCTATTCACTAAAAACTATAAAATATGAATGAAGGAATCTGAAAATGACACAAAGAATGGGAAGATATCCCATGTACTTGGATTGGAATAATTAATATTGTTAAAATGTCCGTACTGTCCAAAGCAATTTATGGATTTAATGCAACCCCTATCAAAATATTTATGATTATCTTATTTTATCTTACTTATTCTTACTTATATTATTTATTCTTACTTAATATATCTTACTTAATCACAGAATTAGAATGAATAGCTCTAAGATTTATATGAAATCACAAAAGAACTTGAATAGCCAAAGCAATCTTGAGAAAAAAAAGAGCAAAGCTGGAGTTATCACATTCCCCAACTTCAGACTATATTATAAAGCTACAGTAATTAAAACAGCATGGCACTGGCCCCAAAACAGACACATAGATCAATGGAACAGAATGAAGAGCTCAGAAATAAATCCATGCACCTATGGCCAGGAAACCATAGACAAAACAAAAAGACAATCTACTGAACAGGATAAAATATTTGCACATGATGTATCTGATAAAGGGTTAATATCCAATATGTGTAAAGAGCTCATACAACTTAATACCAAAAAACCTCAAAACAACCAAATTTTAAAAATGTGTAGAAGACCTGAAGAGATGTTCTTTTCCCCAAAGAAGACATGCAGATGGCCAGCAGGCAAGTGAAAAGATGCTCAACATCACTAATCATCAGGTAAATGGAAATCAAAACCACATGAGATGTCACCTCACACCTGTCAGAATGGCCATTATCAAAAAGCTCACAAATAACAAATGTTGGCAAAGATGTGGAGAAAAAGGGAACCCTTGTACACAGTTGGATTGTAAATTGGTGCAGCCACCATGGAAAACATTATGAATGCTCCTCAAAAAACTAAAAATAGAACTACAATATAATCCAGCAATTCCACTCCTGGATATATATTTGGAAAAAGCAAAAACACTAATTTGAAAAGATACGTGCAGAAAATGTTATATATATATGTGTGTATATGTATGTGTGTGTGTGTATATCTATCTATCTATCTATCTATATACACATATATATATATATATATATATATATATATATATATAACACACACACAATGTAATATTACTCAGCCATAAAAAAGAATGAAGATCTTCCATTTTTAACAATGTGGATGGACCTAGCAAGTATTTCATTTAGTGAAATAAGTCAGACTAAGAAAGCCATATACTGTATGTTATCACTGATATGTGGAATAAAAAATAAAAGAAGTGAATATATATATCACAAAATAGGAACAGACTCACTGGTTGCCACCAGTGGGGAGAGGAAAGGGGGGAGGGGGAAAATAGGGGTAGGGTATTAGGAGACACAAACTACTATGTATAAAATAGATAAGCAACAAGGATATATTTTAGAGAGTAAGGGATTATAAACATTATCTTGTAATAAATTTTAGTGAAGTATAACTTGTGAAATACTGAATCACTGTGTTGTACAGCTGAATCTAATAATATTGTAAATCAACTATACCTCAGTAAAATAAAAATGCTATATTTAGACTTATCCATGCCGAGCCAAATTATATTTATATTTGTATGTACATGTATAATTTTTCTTAGCCATTTTTGAGAGGAAGGGGTAGAGTCCTTACTAATACAATGTGAGATTCTTATGTTAAATGCAAAAATGTACCAAGAAGAATTATATATATATATATATATATAAAACAATACTTTATATACATATGTGAGATAGAGAGATTCTTCTTTCATATGTATTAATATTTATACTATATTTTATATTTAGAATATTTCTTAATCTGAAGTGGGCATCAATGCCAAGGCAATATTATTAGGCTCAGTTTAAGAAAAAAAAATATGGAAGTACAAGGCAGAAAGAATAAGAGAATAAACCAATTCAGGACAAAGTCTGACTCAGCCTGTCCGTATCTCATCAACTTTTGTGAGTCTTCACATACATCATACATGGAGATTTACTGTTTGAAAAAGAAAAAAAAAAAAAATATATATATATATATATATACGTATAAGAATATTAAATATATATATATATATATGAGTCTTAGATGGCTGCTCTAAGCATTCCCATAAACATTTGCCTTTGTCCTCAAACCTCTATGATCGCTTAACTAAGATGTTTTTCTTTTTCTCTGAGTCTAATTGCACTTACTATCTGTATCTTTCATTTCACAACTCAGATCCCCTGGAAGACTGGAATGTAGGAAAAGCAGCAACAATTTGGAAATCCTGACAATGTGACTTAAATGATGTGTGAGCTTGGACATGTTATTAGACTTCCTGAGCCAAGTTCTCAGGGTATTGATAGGGATAGAGACTGGCCTGGTAAGAAGCAGCCCCGCACAGTAGGAGGGAGCAGAGGGTCCTGCCAATGAGCATGGCCTCTGAAGTCAGGCAGGGGGATTTTAATCCTGGCTGTACAGCTTACCAGTTTTTCCAGTTCTTCCTTCTGTAAAACATGATTAGTAATAGTAAATTCCCACAGGTTTGTTGTGAGGATTGGATAAAAGTGCTGTATCAGTTTTCAATTATTGCTATTATTATTGTAAAGCTTGACTAAATTATGCTCATTTATGCTTCTTTTATATCATGCTATGAACTCTTATTTACATCCTATATACTTATCTAATTTGATTGACTTATAAATTTTAATGTATCCCTAATCTCTGGATCATGTGGCCTCCATCACAAATTTCTAGGTAGGAGATTAGATCTGTCCAAAAGCGGAAAACACTTGGTGATACAAATTATTCCAGTTAAAATTCAGTATGTAATGAGAAAATAGTTGAAGAAAAGGAGCAAATAACTAAGTTGCCTGATTTTTAACTAAAACAGTCCAAAATATAGTGGCTCAAGGAAAATGAAACATTTCTCTTTCAGCTGGTGGTTCAGAGATGGGAGCTCAGCATGGGTCATCTATGACGTCATCTAGGCACTCTGGGTCCTTCTGTCCTGTCACTCTCAAGGTCCTCCACATGCTGTCCTCACTCACATGCTTGAAGCTGACTTGTGATACCACACTTCCACACTATGGGAAGTGAGTGACACCTATTAAAGCGTGTGACCCAGAATTTGCACCCATTCCTTTAGATCACATCCTCCAGTTTGGAACTTAGAACCCAGTCCATCTTTCCTGGAAGGAGAATATGTTTTCTAACTAGATGTCTATGAACCAGCTCCAAGAAGGGAGTGAGAATAGATAATGGGGTACAATTTGCCATGTTACAATCCTAGAAACGTCAAAATGATGGTTTCAAATTTAAATTAATGTCGGAGGCTGAATTCAGATAACACAAACTGAGTGATGTGAAAATATAATAGAGATGGGAAGGCAGTAAAGCAGCATCTGGCTCATTTACAATTTCCATTAGCTTTCCTAAACTATATTCATAAAATCTCTATCCACACGTGAACTGATATTTTCTGAACAAACACTCAATTTTTTCACTGCTATAGCAGTGAAACTGAAGTTGTTTCTAGGGTTCCAAGGTATGTAGAGAGAAGTAGTTCAGGAGACTTTTGGTGAGCATCTTACTGATTTTCATAGCTCTTCCAGCTTCAAAATATAAAACGTACTCAATCTACCTCAACGGATTGAGTGCCATTAAGGATGTCAAAAACTCACTGGCATCAAGACCACGTGGTCCCATGGGAATACCCAGGTTGGATATGAGAAGATATCCAGGGAATCTTTCTTCCTTTCTTTGTTCTCCTACCTTTCCTTTTAGTCAAATAACTTCTTAACTGTTCTCCATCTTTTCTCTGCAGGCTTGACTCTACTCTTTTTGCACAGTCATAACTCTTAGTTTTCAGCTCAACTTTCTTTATCAAAATCCCACATTCTCCATATCTTTTTATTAACAATTTTAAAAGAGACTCTAATTAGTTTTAGGTCCTTAGGTATTGTAGGACTATTTCTTACAAGCTGTATAATCAGGGGTAAGAAGATTCAAAAGGCCTCTGGGCACATAAGTGTAGTTTAGTGGACTTTCATCATTCTGTCATAAATACACTTTATCTTTCTGGAAAAAAAAATTAGAGTGAAGAGTTAAGATGTTTACATCCAGTGATGGAAGTGTCATAATACTTACATCTTATTGGATGCAGGTTTTAGCAGGAAGAGAATTTCAGGCTGACAGAACACTGAGAGAAAATAAAAAGTAAATAAAGCAAAATTATAGTGGCACAAGAGTTCTGTTTTTAATGCTTATGACCATATATGCAAGAAGGCAGCACCATTTTGAATGCCTAGGTTGGCTTGTCCTGAGTCTTTCTTGTCAGGAAAACAGCCGTAGGCTTTAGTCTTATGCTCTATTGAAAAAAACATCATGCCAAATGGTAAAGAACAGAGAATATATTACCTATTGCCCTCTTAAAACACTTCTTATTCTTTGGCATTATAAATCTTTATTTCTATTTTTGTTACCAAGGCTGTTGCCCCAGAATTATACCCCTGCCCCTCCCTCAAATAGAAACCAAATACTGTTATCTAAGTTTCAGGAGGAAGCTGCAAAGAGGAAAAACAAGAACTGATTAGGATTAACTAGGCCCAAGATGGCTAAGAATTTGACTTCCAGTGGACCTTGAGCCTCATTATACAATCATTGCAATACTGATACATTAGCTAAATGACACACCCACCAGCACCGTGACACTTGACAGTTGCCATGACAACAAAGGAAAAGCCCATACAAGGAATCAAAAGGAGAGTTGAATCCATTCTGGGTCCAAACCAGAACCCTGTCTTCAGATAACTCATGAATATTCCCCCCCAGTTTTTTCAACTCCCTCCCTTTTACATCGACCCTCCTATACATAGGGTGTCTCCACCTGAATTGGATTGAGAAGTTTATTTGCAAACTAAGTTTCAGCTGCTCCATTCTTTGGTCATTGAATAAAGCTTGTGCTGTTCCAGTCTCAGCATCTATTTTGTTATTGGCTGTTTGAATCTGAGCAAAAGAACCTCCTTGGCCAAGACAGGAGGTCTCGGCCCAGGCTAGGATCCCAGAGTGGGTTCATTCAACTAATAAGGTAACATTTTCACCTGTGAAGTAAACTGATATGATTGGCAAAAGACAATCCCAGACTCCCAGGCAATAGCATACTTCATAGGTCCTTCTTTGTTTTCTAGCTACTGAATAAAATTTTGCACCACAAATTTTAATTGATCAATAAATAATAAACAGAGAGCATGATGATTTTGAGTGACTGACTTCAAAGAGAAAACAAACAAATAACCACAATAAAAACCAGAAACAGTATATTTGATCTACCAAATAAATCTTTGGAGTTTCTTCAGCAAATTTTTAAATTCCTCTCCATGGTTGTACTCTAGCATTTAGACGCCAGACACATCAGCCACCTTAAGCTAGGACTCACCTCTGAAAAAATGGATAATCTATTTCCCATTATTTAAGGAAAAGTTTAACCTGTAGTAGAAAAATAAACCTGAACTCACATGATCTGAGGAGTTTTTTAGTCAAATAGTAAGATTGGGACCTAACCTATTAGTAGCCCAGCCATAAAGAATAAAAGAAATACAGAAGAAAGTGGTTTAAAAGCCACAAAATATGGGACTTCCCTGGTAGTTCAGTGGTTAAGACTCTGTGCTTCCACTGCAGGGGGCATGGGTTCAATCCCTGGTTGATCCCTGGTCTGGGAACTAAGATCCCACATGTAGTGTGGCATGGCCAAAAAAAAAAAAAAAAAAAAAAGCCACAAAATATGGACAATAGTGAAAGATAATCAGGAATATTGTATATGGTACATATATACAATGAAATATTACTCAGCCATAAAAAGGAATGAAGTTGGGTCAGTTGTAGAGACGTGGATGGACCTAGAGACTGTCATACAGAGTGAAGTAAGTCAGAAAGAGAAAAACAAATATTGTATGTTAATGTATATATGTGGAATCTGAAAAAAATTGTCATAGACCATCTTATTTACAAAGCAGAAATAGAGACAAAGACGTAGAGAACATACATATGGATACCACGGGGGTGAGGAGAGGGCAGGATGAATTGGGAGATTGGGATTGACATATATACACCATTGATAATATGTATAAAATAGATAACTAATGAAAACCTACTGTATAGCACAGGGAACTCTACTCAATGCTCTGTGATGACCTAAATGGGAAGGAAATCCAAAAAAGAGGAGATATATGTGTATGTACAGCTAATTCACTTTGCTGTACAATAGAAAGTAACAAAATATTGTAAAGCAGCTATACTCTAATAACAATTTTAAAAAAACAAATAAGTGAATATAAAACAAGTGAACTAAATTGAACTCAAAAAAATAAAAAAAATAAAAGCCACAAAATATGGATAATAGTGAAAGATAATCAGGAATATTGGATATGGACCCAAACTTAAATGAAAGACTTACAAATAAATGATAGGCAGTAACAGAAATAAGTTGATGTAAGGTAGAGGTTTATGATATCCTAAACTATGTTAAATTATTTTATTAGCATATAAAAGATATTTTCTTAAAATTCTGCTAATTAAAATAAAATTAGTACCACTGACACTTGACTGTAAACTTCCAAGTCGATTTCACCCTGAATTTAATTCTTAGTTTCAACATTTTGTTACGGCCTTCTATATTTTACAGGGCAGAAGCTCTAAACATTAGCATGAACAGACAAGCAATAAACGTTTTAAGACTTTGTACAATGCATGTCATACCAGCCCTTCAAGTTACCAGAGTATCAGGAAGGTGCCTTTACAAAATGTTTCCTGTGTCAAAACTATTTGGTAATAACCTCAGATGTTTTAGCTGAATGTAAATGCTGCTTTTGGAGGCTGCATACCTCCTGGCGTTAAAAGAAATTGAGATTGGAATGCATTTTCTGTTGAGAATCTAAATAAATATACCTGTGAGTTTTCTTTTGTAGCATCATCTTCAAGAAAGAGGGGAAAAAGCAAAATAACATTCAATTGATAATGTATTGTACTAAGTACTAGCAATAGGAAACGTGTTAATTTGTGTTATTTTAAGTTTTTCTTATCTTTTAGGATCTAAATCAACAAATTCCATAAGTTGGAAGTGAAAAACAAGCTTACTTTACAGGAAAGAGTAAGGAAAAAATTTGCATTTATATGCAAGTCTAAAGGATCAGAGAAGAGAAGACAGTAAATGCCTTGGAGACATTTGTGGGTGTTTCTCGCCTCCTGGAAAACAGAGAGGCTGTGGATTGGTTCTCAGTGAAAGGCATTTCCTCCAGTGAGCATGAAGTCATCTCACTTTGGTCCTTAAATAATTCAGCTGAAACTTCTATCCAATTTCTTACCAGAATTTATCACATGTGTCCACAACTTGTTTAAGAAAAACCTTAGATTTTTTTTTCTGTGTTAATATGAGGTAAGATTTCAGATGAATTATGCTGTGGGCTAATGCCTTATAAACATTAAAAAGTAAATTAGTAAATTAATTAAGATTTATGTCTTTGTCATTCTTACCTTCTTTTTTTTTGTTTTTTTGTTTTTGTTTCTCCTCTTCTGCTTACTGCTTCTGCTTTCTTTGTTCTGTTTCTCTCTCCTGTTCTCCCTCCCTCTCTTCCTTCTCCACTTTTCTTCTACTTTATTACGTGGGTACACTGTTGCTCAAGACCACACAGTAAAGAACTGAATACAATATTTGGCAGGCTTTTGCAAGGCACTTAAAGTCCAGGCTTTTTCTGATTATGCACCTCATCTTCTGGGAGCCATAGCTTATTCAAGTATCTGCTCCATTTCTTCCATGATTAGGTCTTTAATGTGTCATAGGGATAAATGTGGCTGATATACCAAGGTACCAATCATCTCTATTTCTGCCCATGTGTCCCCTTTCTGGCCTCTACCCAGGCAGCCCTCTGGGCTCTAAGTGCTTTAAGGCATCCAGTGATATAATGAGTTACTTTTTTCATGTGCATCTAAAATGGTATTAATTGCATACTATCTTTGGGATAATTTTAAAATATGCACACAAATAATTCTGTGTGTTCTATGGTCCAGATGAGAAACTTTAGTTGACAAATGTCATTCCTTAAACCACCTGGCACCTGACTTCAGACCCATGAGTGATCTCAGCTAAGACTATACGAACTGTCCCACAAGACTATGGTCAGCTCACCAACCTCCAGAATCATAGGCTAAATTCTTTGTCATAAGCTAAATACTTTGTTTTAAGTTCTGAGGTGCTTTATTATACAGTAGTAGATAATCAATACAAACAAGAATTTTAAAAGTTCGGATACTGATGACAGTGAATCCAACTGCTTGTGCCATAGATATAACCACGTTTTTAAAATCAGTTTATCTTCATTTTCATGACTTAATATTCAGTAATATTACATAGAGTACATTGGGCAATTGACCTAATAGGATTTACCAGGTCATCATATTTCCACATAACCATTCCCTCTGCAAGTCTTTCTCATTCAACTTTTTATCTTTGTTTCATTTCATTTACCATTATATCAAATTCATGTGGAAAGATCTTAATTAAACAAAAAAATTAGCCAAATTAAATATAATCAGAATATGATGTGTGCATAAATAGAAACTTTAATGTTCATAAACAATAATATTCAAAATATAAATGTTACATAGAATAGTTCTACAGTTTCTAGAGTAGAAGTACATATAAAACGTGTTGCTGAAAAAAATTATGAATAAAACATCAAGTTAAAATTACTTGGTCTTTTTAAAATTTGGTCTTTATCAAATTCAACATTTAATTTTTTCCATAATGCTTGATACTATATTTTTCTTAATATATTTTATAATTATATAATACAAAGACAATATAATTTTTGAATAAAAATTGTATAGAGCTAAGGTACCCAACATGATGTTTTGATATCCACATACATATTGAGTGGAATGATTATTACAGTCAAGGTAATTAACACATCCATCTCCAGACTCAGTTCCCTTTTGTGTGTGTATTGTGAGAGCACCTGGAATCTACTCAGTGTGATGACCTCAGTTAATAGTACTGTATTGTATACTGGAAATTTGAGAAAATGACCTGGTCTTAAGAGCAATAGTAAGAAGAATGCAGATATACAATTTTAATTGAATTTAACTTTATGCATGAATTACAGTTTTCCTGTGAATAAATTATTCACAAGAGCTAGAAGCAATTCAGTACTCTGTCATGAAGGTTAAAGGTTAAGAATATAATGATATAGAATTTGTCTGGGTTTATTTGGGCCAGAAAAATGTATATCCTTGGAAGGCAAGAATGTGAACTAATTTGTTTACTACCTATTTAGCATTTTCTTTATGAGGTAACTATTCAAAAGTTACGGTTAAATGTAGGCTACCACATTCATCAATTTAATATATAGAAACAACTTAAATAGCAGTGAGGAATAAAAACATGGCTAGAAGGACAGATAGGAAAAGCTGTTGGGATTTTTAAGATGACAACTAAGAACAAGCTAATTAAGACAGTAAGATTATTCTCTGGGAGGCAGAATGATGATGGATTCAATTGAGGAAAAAATAGAAGTGGGAAAACTGGTTCACGATGGGTTTGCCATCTGTCTTGTTCTAAATCATTTTGGTTAAATAATTTCTTCTTCCCATTTTTCACTTTTTAAAACTCTTTTACAGTTTCCTCCTTTTGACCCTTCAAAATATTGTACTGTTCTATTATTAATTTTTTAAATAACTTGAATAGTCCAAAAATAACCCTGGACTTCCCTGGTGGTGCAGTGGTTGAGAGTCCGCCTGCCAGTACAGGGTATATGGGTTCATGCCCCGGTCCAGGAAGATCCCACATGCCGCGGAGCGGCTGGGCCCGTGAGCCATGGCCGCTGAGCCTGCACGTGCGGAGCCTGTGCTCCACAATGAGAGAGGCCACAACAGTGAGAGGCCCACGTACTGCAAAAAAGAAAAAATAATATTAATAATAACCCTAAAAATAATCAAATAAAAATCAAAGAAGGAGAGTTAGTTACAACAACCTGATCCATTTATTAAGCTTCTGCTCTATGTGCCAAGAAATATACTGGTTATTAGAGGGGTACCAGGCCTGGTTCCTACCCTTGAGAAAAACCTAGCCAATGTTGGTAAGCCTTGGATTTGTAAGGCTATATTTTATGTTGCTCACTTACTTCCCATCACCTACCAACATCTTATTAGCTAAAGCATCAAAAAATCAAAGAACTGTTTCATGTTTTATTATATGTATTTCAAGGAAACAAATGCAAAGTTTAAAGTAACAGGGAATTAAAGAATGTGTTTGGAGATATATCTGATGGTCTAGAAGTAAAGCCCAGTGAATAAAAGAGGAAGAAAGCTTTATTAAGAACATAGCTGGGCATTAAATAGGCAATATGATGAAGGCAAAATAGAAAGGAAAACAGACAATTAAAATTTTGTTTTGTCTTTTAAAATTTTTACTGGAGAATAGTTGACATACAATGTTTTGTTAGTTTCAGATGTATAGCAAAATGAATCAGTTATACATATATTAACACTTTTTTTTTTAAGATTCATTTCCCATATATGCCTTACAGAGTATTGAGTAGTGTTCCCCGTGCTATATAGCAGTTTCTTTTCTTTTCTTTTTTTTGTGGTACGCAGACCTCTCACTGTTGTGGCCTCTCCCGTTGTGGAGCACAGGCTCCGGATGCGCAGGCTCAGCGGCCATGGCTCACGGGCCCAGCCGCTCCGCGGCACGTGGGATCTTCCCGGACCGGGGCACGAACCCATGTCCCCTGCATCGGCAGGAGGACTCTCAACCACTGCGCCACCAGGGGATTCCAGCAGTTTCTTATTAGCTATCTATTTTATATATAGTAGTGTGTATATGTCAATCCAATCTGCCATTTTATCCCTCCCCTCCCATCCCCTGGTAACCATAAGTTTGTTTTCTACATTGTGATTCTACTTCTATTTTGTAAATAAGTTCATGTGTCTCTCCTACTTTTTCTTAGATTCCATATATAAGCAATATCATATGATATTTTTCTTTCTGTGTCTGACTTATTACACTCAATATAACTATCTCTAGGTTGTGGCAAAGAAACAATCTCCATGTTGCTGCAAATGGCATTATTTTGTTCCTTTTTATGGCTGAGTAATATTCCATTGTTCAATTGTATATATGTACCACATCTTCTTTATCCATTCATCTGTCAATGGACATTTAGATTGCTTCCATGTCCTGGCTATTGTAAATAGAGCTGCAATGAACATTGTGGTACATGACTGTTTTTGAATTATGGTTTTCTCAGGGTATACACTCAGTAGTGTGATTGCTGGGTCATATGGTAATTCTATTCTTAGTTTTTTAAGGAACCTCCATACTGTTCTGCATAGTGGCTGTATCAATTTACATTCCCACCAACAGTGCAAGAGAGTTCCCTTTTCCCCACACGCTCTCCAGCATTTATTGTTTGTAGATTTTCTGATGATGCCCATTCTGACTGCTGTTGAGGTGATACCTCATTGTAGTTTTGATTTGCATTTCTCTAATAATTAGTGATGTTGAGCATCTTTTCATGTCCTTTTTGGCCATCTGACTGTCTTCTTTGGAGAAATATCTATTTAGATCATCTGCCCTTTTTTTTGATTGGGTTATTATTATTATTATTTTTTGATATTAGCGGCATGAGCTGTTTGTGTATTTTGGAGATTAATCCCTTGTCAGTTGCTTCATTTGCAAATATTTTCTCCCATTCTGAGGGTTGTTGTTTTGTTTTGTTTATGGTTTCCTTTGCTGTGCAAAATCTTTTAAAATTCATGCACTGTTGGGTAGCTTTCAGACATTCCATGGGTGATCCAGTATGGCAAATTATTGTAGGTCTCAATATATGGCTTAGAAAAGTGCATAAGAAGAAGCACATGCCTGAGGCTTTCTGGAAGAAATTAATGGAAATATTCGGGAATTTAGTAAGAGAGATCTCTAAGTGACAATTTTCTCTAAGAACCAAGGACTGCAAATATATTAACATTTTCCCATAAAAGGACTTTGTGCTGAGTGAAAGAGAAAAGAATGTTGCAAACATATTTAGAGAAGAGGGAGAGAGGGAGAACCATAGTATTCTCCTCCATTCTCTAGTCTTAATAACCCAGTGATCAATATGCTTGGGTCTGACCAGTGTGAGGCCTGAAAATTAGTAGCTAAAATTATATTTGTTAATTAAGGTCTATTATATGCACACATTTTATGTTCTAGATAATTTAGGCAGTAGTTCATGAGTTGGCTAAATAGTTTATGATACTCTTCACTAATCCACACATGTATGCTGGTTTATCTATTTACCACCAGATAAGAAGGAAGGAGGGAGTGAGTGAAGGAGAAACAGAGAAGAGGCATTCATTTTGATTCAAAAGGCAGAGAATGAAGTGGTGGCAACATCATGCCCTTAAGGCACTTGAACCCTTGTTTCCAGGGCCGGTCTTTCTCAAGGACCATGTAATCTCCCTTTGTCTGGGACAGGTTGTCAGTGGATGCCATGTGAGTAACTCTACTTGGACCACGACATAATATACTACAACCCCACCTTCAGTTCCTTACTTGTAAGAACTGGTAAATTAGATGAGCCATGTCTTTCTCCCACATCTAAGGATTAGTAGACCAGTGGTTTACCTGCCCCTGTACTTCCTTCTCATCAACAGAAAGGGCCTGCTTATCCAATGTAGTTCATCTCTTCCAGACTGCTTATACAACTGGAAGCCAGGTAATTATTAACTCCATCACTGTATCTTACCAGGCAGTTGAGTAACACTAAGACTTAAACCATTTTGTGGTTAAGTTAGAGATAGGCAGTACAGGATTATTGCTTTTATTTTCTTATTTGATCATAATCAAACTTGGACAAGTAGCTTGACCTCTCCTGGCCTTGCTTTCTTCATCTTTAAAATGAGGTTAACAATAGTAGTAACTTTATAAGGTTGTTGTAAGTTTTAAATGAGTCAGTGCAAGTAAAATGTTTAGAATACTGTCTTGGTAAACTCTAAGTATTGGCTGTTATTATGAGCACAAACATTATTATCGCTACCACCCTTATTTATTATGCTTCTACCATTCCTAATCACAAAGTTACTAAGTTGGGACCTCAACTTCAGGAACTCCAGATCTCTTCAGACTTTGTTCAGCACCTATGCTTCTTGCAGAGATCAGGTAGAGAACCAGAGACTCCAAGAGCACAGGTGTTGGGCCTCAGGTGTTGTAACCATGCTGGCTTGCAAGGTGTCAGTTTACCACAGTGACAGCTGTGACAGCCAAGTATCTGAAACACAGTTGGATCTGAGAGAATTGGAGGAGGATGGGTCAATACAGTTTTAATCCTTTTATTTTTATTTTTTTAATTTTCATTGGAGTATAGTTGATTTACAATGTTGTGTTAGCTTCAGGTGTACAACAAAGTGAATCAGTTATACATATACATATATCCACTCTGTTTTAGATTCTTTTCCCATATAGGCCATTACAGAGTACTGAGCAGAGTTCCCTGTGTTCCCAATCTCCCAGTTTATCCCTCACCTTCTTTCTTCCTCGGTAACCACAAGTTTGTTTTCTACATCTGTGACTATATTTCTGTGTTGTCAATAAGTCCATTTGGGGCTTCCCTGGTGGCACAGTGGTTGAGAGTCCGCCTGCTGATGCAGGGGACACGGGTTTGTGCCCCGGTCCGGGAAGATCCCACATGCCACGGAGAAACTGGGCCCATGAGCCATGGCCACTGAGCCTGCGCGTCTGGAGCCTGTGCTCCGCAATGGGAGAGGCCACAACAGTGAGAGGCCCGCGTACCACACACACACAAAAAAAGTCCATTTGTACCATTTTTTTAGATTCCACATATAAGGGATATCATATGATATTTGTCTTTCTCTGTCTCCTTTTACTTTTTTTATTTTCATGTTTTATCTGTTCCCGTACTATTATTTTAAAACCCATTCATTTGTTTATGATTTAGCCCCTTCTTTGAAATCTTCTCATAATTCTTTAAGCAATTTTACTTTTTCTATAATTTCAGTATCTTCTATTGTTTTTCTTTATTATTATTGTTTATATGTTATCTTATAATTTTATTTCTATTTCACTACTTGGTAAAACCATGGTTACAGAGATAATGGTAATAACTAAGCCCATGTCAGAAAAAGAAGGATTTGAAAGTCATCTGTCATGACGTATCCTGAGAAAGACCATTCCAGATTCTCTATTTGCTCTTCCTGGACTTTTCTTTAGTTCTCTGAAGTGGAGCCCATGATTCTGCAATATTGGCAAGCACTCCAGGTGATCCTGATGCAAGATATATGCAGACCTTGTCTTCAGAAAAGCATTCTAGAGTCAGTTAAAGGATCCATTCATTCATTTGCTTATTCATTTACTCAGTTATTAATTTATTCCTTCTTGGCCATATGGTTTACTGGTGCAATTTAATACTTTATACACAGTCTCTTTCTATTTTCAAAAAATGTGTTTATCATTTATTGCCCACTACTTTTTCTGGTACACCATAGCATCATTTTTAGATGCCAATAAGGAAATAATGATGTATTAGTTTGTGTCATATTTCTGTAATATTCAGGACAGATTCAATATTCATTTTTCCTGTATTATGTAATATCTTTGTATGTTTGTTGAATTTTCCTTTTAGAACTCTCAGTAATGTTTTGAAGTTTTCTAAATATAGTTCATTCACATTTTTGTTCTAAGTTTTTCCTACGTAATTTTGTTGAAATGATTTTTGAGATAACAAAACTAAAGCAAGTGTAGATATAAAACTAAAGTGTATAAAGTGTTACTTTACATCCTGCTTCTTGTAAAAACAGTTAACTTTTTTGTCTGTGTTTTAGGGTACTGAAAACGAGCAAGTTTCATGAATATATGAGAGAATTAGATTATTAACATAAGAAAAAACAAGCTAATTATGTTGCCCAATGACTTTTACACTGCCATACATTCCTGGTTTTTTCTGAAACTTTTACTTTCTCACCGATAGGCAAGAGCTTTTGAGCACTTGTGGTTTCTTTAGGGACAGAACAAACTGTCTTTAATGTCCTGCCTCTAAAACTTGGGATGGAGGTCTCAATTCTCTTCCACCACAGAAATGTCTCCACCATAACCACATACTTATGTTCTGACTGTATGAGGAATGTTGTTATAAAATGTAGTGTAATGACCTAAAGGGTATTCAGGCACGAGAATAGATCTATACTAACAGTTCCTGTTTGTTGTGGGAAGAGATGCAGAAGAAAAGAAATAACATATCCACCAGTGACGAAAACAATAATATTGAAGAGCTAGTGCAGGACTTCAATCTTCATTTTTCTTTGTACGAATCACACCAACATGCTATAAATCCACTTGTGTTTGCAAATATGTACTGTTTCTAAAATTGTTTTGTAGAAAAAGCTAGAGGCCTTGACCGCATGACGCTTCCTGTGATTCTAAGGGTTGTAAAGCATCTGCACCCAATCTAATCTGTTTTTTACTGGAAACAAAAGGGCAAAAAACCCTCCTGAATTGGGAATTAATCATATTTACTTGCTAGTTCTGTGGCTTTCTAGAACATCCATTCATTCATTTATCAATAAACATTTTTTTGCTTATCTCGCTGATGTCAATCATTGTGATAAATTCATTTGTGTGACAGACTAAAGGACACCAGAGGGAAAAGATCCATTAATTTATTTGATAATGCACAGTAATAGGGACTCCTTAGTAATGTATATATTTTTATATGAAATTATTAATTCAAAGTTGAAACATTTTCTGAAGGTTAAGGAAAATTGGACAAAGGAAAATAAATTTTGGGTTACCAAAGACCCAAAGGAAGCCTATGGTATAAAAGCATAATATGATGAATGCTACAATTTGATTTAAATTTTAGTGTTTAAGCTTCGTTATATTTCTTCTATTATCAAGTACAAATGTCTATGACTATCTTTAGAAACCTTCAAAATTGGGTCATATTTTTATCTATATGATTTTATTTTTTCTTGACTACCACACACTGTTCTCCATCACGTCTTACTTTTCCTTTTTCTGATAGGCCCACTCTTTTCTAAATATTACTTATCTTTAAAATTTCAACACAACTTCTAATTATAGCACAAGACATTTTGATGTCATTGTTTTGAAGTCATTCTGTTTTGAAGCATTTCAGCAATTAATTTTGTACTCAATGATTTAATAAAATTATTTACTGTTTTGTTTTGTCCAGTACTGTTTCTTGGTTTGTTTGAAAGTATTATACTCAGGAAAGGAGTCTGGCAAAATCTGTTTTACTTCCTTTGCTATATCTCAGGAGCTGCTTGACCTTGGATGATTTTAAAGCTATAAAAACAACAATCAGGAATCTGAGCTACTCATTTTACAATAGATGAAACTAAAATTGAGAGTGATTACTGACTGGTTTCCTTGCAATAAAACTGGTTCTAAAATCTGGATCTTCTAATTCTGATAACTTTTCTTCATTTAATCACAATCTTTGTTTTTAAAGTTCTTTTAAACTTTAAAATGTAATAAGTTTCTATTATATGTGTTTTTAGTGTTGTCTGTAATATCTGAATATTTTATAATTATTTTTATTGAAATATAGTTGATTTACTATATTATATTATTTTCAGGTGTACAGCATAGTGATTCAGTATTTTTACAGATCACTCCATCAAAAGTTATTATAAGATCATGGCTATAATTCCCCATGTTATACAATATAAACTTGTTGGTTATCTATTTTATACATACTAGTTTGTACCTCTTAATCCCATACACATAATTTGTCCCTTCCCCTTCTCTCTCCCCTTCAGTAACCACAAGTTTATTTTCTATGTCTGTGAGTCTTTTTCTGTTTATTCGTTTATATTATTTTTTAGATTTCATATATAAGTGATATTATACAGTATTTATCTTTCTCTGTCTGACTTATTTCACCAAGCATAGTATTCTCTAGGGCCATCCACTTTGCTGCAAATGGCAGAATTTCATTCTTATTTTATGTGTGAGTAACAATCTACTGTGTGTATGTATATATATATATATATATATATATATATATATATATATATATATATATAATATCTTCTAATGGGCAGAAGACCAGACTAGACATTTTTCCAAAGAAGATATACAGATGGCTGACAGACACATGAAAAGATGTTAAACATCACTAATTATTTGAGAAATGCCAATGAAAACTACAAAGAGATATCACCTCACACTTGTCAGAATGGCTAACATCAAAAAGATATGCATTCTGCAAAAAGATATGCATCCAGCAATTCCATTCCTGGATAAACATCTGGAAAAAGTGAAAAAATTAATTCAAAACGATGAATGCATCCCAAAGTTCATATGCAGCACTATTTACAATAACCAAGATTTAGAAGCAATGTCAAGTGTCCATCAACTGATTAATAAACATTTTATAATCATTTAATTTTGCACCTAATTTCCAGTGAATAGAAGTACAGTTCAAATATTACTGAGAAAATTAATATTACAATTGATTGGTTAATCTGACCTCTAAATATTTTGCCTTTTAAAGTCATAATATCCTTTATGTAGCTTTATTATTTTTAACGCAGAATTGAGCAAGTCAGAGTCATGAAGTCATGCAGTCTCCCTGCACTCTCTTCCCCATGGTATCTATTCATTCAACACATCTCAACAAATATTGATTGATCATCTCCACTGCATGAGGCACTTTGGAAACAAATGGTAAAAAACAAAAAATAAAACAAAACAAAAAACACTGCTTTCACCCTAATGGAATTTACAGTGTTTCAGAATAGACAGACCTTAGTTAAATAAACGTGCTCAATCCCTCCCCAGGTATACTCACACACACACACAAACACAAACACTAACACAGACAATATTTAACCAGGTCAAGTGTTGAAAAGAAGACACATACAGTGAATCAGTGAATTTACATACCTAGGAGTTGACAGCATGAGGAAAAAGACAAAGATAGCTTTCTGAATAGATGCTAGTGATCATTTCTAAAGGATGTACAGAAGTTATTTAGGTGCTATTCACTGAAATAGAGATATCTGGAAGGGAACCAGATTAGGGAGGGGTGGCTCAGATTCTATTTTTTATTTTGCCGTAAGATATAATGCCACAAATGCATTACTAATATATCTTGCATTCTGCAAAGTCATACTGTGTAAATAATAACACTTATAGAAAAAAAAATGAAGTTAAGGGAGACTACTCATTATCTATGAAATATGTATGCAAGGCACACAAAACAAAACCCGTCACAATTCTAATACCATTATCAACACTGACATTTGTCCACAGCATCTCTGACTAGGAGGCCCCCTGTAGTTTTAAATATGGGAACTTGTGTTTCTTATTTCAAGGGATTATTGAAGACATTTTTTTTAATTGAAAATCTGATGCAGGGTGTAGACTTCAGCATTTTTTTTTTTTAATACAGGGGGAAATACCTTTGAATCTTCTTAACCTGAACTCCCAGCTCCACTGTCAGCTCAATGCTGAGGAAAGTTTAATGATTCTTAAAATTGTCAAGCCAGCCATTAATTGCACTTTGGCAGAATTTTCAGCTTGCCCTTAAGATTTTTATGTGTTCTTATGGCTACCTTTTTAATTGTGAAGTATCTTGTTACTGATTACTTCGATGCATATTATGCTGGGAAAACTCACATATGAACCAACATGACTTTCACTTTAAATTTACATCAACCTCACCATGTGACAATTTTATATGAGTCACTTCTCCCTAAAGAGTCACATGTTGTAGCAGAATATATTAAACTGAGTTTGAAATTCTTTTGAGCCAAGTGGTTATACATATGGGTCTGGAGTTCAGAGGAGACATCTATGCTAAAGAGATAAATGGTAGTTTTCCGAGTGTGGTTGGTTATTGAAGGCCTGCTTGTGAATGAGATTATATAAGGAGAGAATATAAACTGAAATAGAGGGGCTAGGATTGAGCTGGAAAAACTCCACCCACTTATAAACATGATCTTGATCAGGAAATAGGAAATGGATGGGCTGGGAGTTCTAGGGAAAGCAGGACAATGAATTCCAGGACAATGAATTCTCGCAGCCAGGGAAAGAGGAAAACTCACAATTCAAATATTCTCACTTCATCACCTTCCCTTCTTATACCACTTCAAGAATACTAATTCTAAATTATGTAAAATTAAAACAACCTTGAAAAATAGCACTTATGTACTAGTGTGCTCATAAAATCCATTCATACCGATCTATTTAAGAATTTCAATGTACATGCATATTCTCTTGTGTGTGTACATGTGTTTTTATATAGTACTTATAAGCATATTGTTGTGGATTTTTTCTTTTAATTTTGCCTGACAAGATAAAGCATTAATGACTTGTGTGAGGGCTATTAGAGACACCATGTAGATGTGCTAAATTTGTACCTTTGAAAAAGAGCAGAGGAGAACTTTTACAAAAGTTTATATAGACATAAAAATCCAACAGACATGCCAAAGAAAAATGACATCTATAAACTTGGTTGACAATGATACATGGGATTTGAAAAGAGCATAGAAGAGCCATCAGTAACTACTCAAAAGTTTGTGGAACGATTCTAAGTCATGGAATTCTGCTAGGATCCCAGAGCCACTGCTGAGGAAAATGGAGCCTGGGATTAGGAGATGCAGGGATGATAAATGGTGAAGTGAACTCAAATAGGGTACACTGGGGAATTTTTACTTTCTGTTACAACAGGAACATACAGCGAAAAGCAATAAATAGAAAGAAATATTTTTAAAAGTTCCTGTTAAAGTACTTTTTGAATAGTAGAAATAACTAAAAATACAGTGAAAGATGATTCTAAACCTAAAAGGAGATACATGAATCAGATCTTTGAAAATCTACTGTACTATTCCCAGCTGCTGCAACCCTAGTCCAGTTTTACTGGCCTCTGTTTTTAGAACTAAGACCAGCATAAATCCTATGTGATTATGAGCTGTAGAGATTTTTACTCTCTCTTTCTCATGTAGCTCTCTAGTCCCACCCTTAAAAGTAATGTGAAAACTTCTTAATACCAGTCTGCTCAGGGCTTTGTATAAATAGATGGAGGAGTAAAAGGCAGTGAGGATGAGCAAATGTCCCTACTCCTACTTCAGAAGCCCTCCCAGCCCATTTTAAAAATTGACTCCACAATATTCACAAATTTATATTCTCATGCCATCCCTCCATGACACCCACCAGCTGTACAGTTTATGCTTGTGCCCACATCTGGATATGCAGACTTCTAACCTGATTTGTTTAAATTCTTCTCTAAGAAATCATATGGCTTGAGTATATAGTTTGGGTTACAACATGGTCTATCATGGGTGAGGTCCCACTGGGGTCAAGCTGCTTATTATGTGAAGTAGCTCCCTCAGAACTTTTCTACTTGTCCTTTATTCATGATGAAACTAGGAAATGGATTGGACTCAACAGGCTGCAATGCAGAAAAAGGTTGTGTTTCCTTTTTTCAAATTTGATCTTTTATATTAGCGTACAGTTGATTTACAACATTGTGTTAGTTTCAGGTGCACAGCAAAGTGATTCATTTATACATATACATATATTCATTCTTTTTCAGATTCTTTTCCCATATAGGCTGTAATAACCTGTAATAGAATATTGAGTAGAGTTCCCTGTGCTCTACAGTAGGTCCTTGTTGATTATCCATTTTATATATAGTAGTGTGTATACGTTAATCCCAAACTCTTAATTTATCCCCCTTCCCCATGGTTCCCCTTTGGTAACCATAAGTTTGTTTTCGAAGTCTGTGAGTCTATTTCTGTTTTGAAAATAAGTTCATTTGTATCTCTTTTTTTAAATTTTTTAGATTCCATGTATAAGTCATATGGTATTTGTCTTTCCTTGTCTGACTTACCTCACTTAGTATGATAATATCTAGGTCCATCCATGTTGCTGTAGATGGCATTATTTCATTCTGAAAAAGGTTTTATGTCTTTTTATCAGTGGCTTTCAAAGGTGCTTAATATCTATCCTACATTTGGGCATTACTTCATGCAAATCTCAGAGCTTTTTTCCTTCACTTTTAGGTATTAAAAAACAATTTAATTTCATATAATTTCAACTACTATACGTCTCATTCAAGTTAATACATTTTCCACGTCACAAAATCTCAGGCCTGACTCACACTTGGCAGATGACAATGTGGGGAGTAGGATGGGGATTAAAGAAAAATGGCAAAGTTTTGTAGAGCTGATGATATCTTACTCCAGCTTCTGGAAATTTTCTGGCAGATTTTCATATGCTGCCTCAGCACACACAAGGTACTTTGGTTGGTGCTTTATAGATGAGTGACTTCCAACATTGCACAGTTCTCAAAATGGGTGATCGCTCATGGTAGGACATCCAGCAAAGACTCTTGTTACTGGAGTCTCTTCACTCAGAATTCATATAGGTGGGTCTCCAACCCTGCTCCTTAGCATGTACACATACAATCCGGCCACTCTAGGAGTGCGAGTTGATCATAGTTCCAACATCAGAGACAGATGCAACTATCTTCTCACCTTTAGATTTTCACTGAAGAGTGCCAGACACCAGTCCCCATGGTGCTGAAAGACCAAGGGACTCAGATAAGGACAAAGTAGGTCTCTTGAAATCAGTTGACTTGAACTGGTTGTGGGCAAGAGGAGTGGAGGAAGCACAGCACATAAACAACTCCCTTAAAATAAGTCTCTAATATTTCCCTCCTCAAATTGGTGTCCTGCTTTTCCCTATATAACACCCTGTGTGGAAATAAACTAAATTTCCATTCCTGCAGCAAGACTTGTGTTTGACATTTGGGGAATATTTGTAACTTCTTCCT